>NW_022681465.1:97918931-99272265 GCF_009764315.1 Trachypithecus francoisi
CTAAGTGTTACAAAAATTTAGAAGGAAGATTTATGGCTGCCTTAAGGAGAAGGGGGCATTTCACCTGCGTTTTGGAAGATTTTAATTCACAGATACAGGAGAACGGAATGAAAGGGGAAGGAATTATGAGAGCAAAAGAATGGCATTTGGAACATATGGAAAATAACATTTTATGTTACTGAATGAGTCAGAGGCAATATTATGAAATAAGATCGGTAGAGTAGATAGGGCCCTGATTACAGGGCTTTGAAAAGCCAAGCTAAGAAGTCTGGACTTAATGTTCTGTTGTCTTGAGGAGCCACTAAAGGTTTTTAATAGAGTCTTAACTCTAATTCATAGAGCTATATTTGGTTGAAAGTTATTATAGTTGTGAGAATATTATAGGAGATGCAGCACGTGAATATCTCAGTATAAAAAAGGGAATAGAGGGAGCAGTATCCTAATGTTTGATTAGGATAATGATGCCATGAAAAGGGTAGAGGTGCAAATTGTACAAACAGGCTTGGAAGGACTGGTTGTGTTTTATTGCAATATCTTGAAAAGGTTTAGTATGTGTTTATAATATTTGTTTTCCCTTTAAAGTCTTATGACTTAATATTTATTTATTTGAAGAAACAAAAATTTATTTTTTTCCCCTTCCCCGCTTTTTACTAGGAATCTGAAGAACTTTCTTCTGATGAAGAGATGAAAATGGCGGAGATGCGACCACCATTAATTGAAACCTCTATTAACCAGCCAAAAGTTGTAGCACTTAGTAATAACAAAAAAGGTTAGATGTTGAAGGAAAGTACTAAGAGTAGAAATTGCCTCAATAAATTTATAAATTTTTTTGGAATAAATTTCATTCAATATTACGTTATTTGAAACATTTTAGAAACAAATTTTTAGGCATGGCTTTCTGAAAGGTTCTCTTTCCTTCTCTCTCGTTTTTAGCGAAAGGCCTTGATAGTCTTTTCTTTCTCATGCAAATTTACTTACAAAGGATGAACTTTACCGACACATAAACCTGGATTGTAATTTCATATCTGCCACTTATCTGCTGTGTGATCCTTGAGTTAATTTTATCCATGTGTACATATCTGATTTGACATACAATGAGGCTAATGAACAATTTTGCATCAAATAGGCTAGATAATTTATCTTTCAGCACAGTACCTTATTTTTATTCATTCTATCACAAAACATTTTTTACACGCTGTCCAACCTCTGCCAGCCATTCTTTCATATAAGGCAATCTTAGACTCTTAGAGATCTTGAAGGGTATCTGTCCCTTCCCTCACCCCTCCCCTCTAGCACCTGAGTATCTTTACATCATCATCCTCAAATGTTTAGCCATTTGTCTTTATGGCATCAATGATACTTATTATCAAGGTGGCCCTTGGATAGCTTGGGTTCATAATACTTGTAGTAGTGATACCTAGAATTTGTTGAGCACTAATTGCTTAGGTACTATGCTAAATATTTTATGTGTTATTATCTAATTGTCACAATAGCCCCCATGATGAGGAGGAAGTGGAGTGTATCTAAGAGAGAACCTAACAACCATCTATTTTAATGGTTAAGAGCTCAAAACCTAAATACACTGAGATCAAACTTAGAGTCCCACTTGCTACTGTTAACTGTGAATACAATCCGGACTACTTGAGCTGTGCTCCTAAGATCTCAGAACATCAAAGATATCCTTAATTCATATAATCTTCTATGGATATGTCTTTATACACTATTTCCATGATTTGGCTAGAATCGAGTTAGTTAAAAAAAACAACCTTTTTAGCACTACTTTGAAAAAATACTACTTTTTATACTACCCATTATGGAATATGAACACTTGTCTGTTTCTGTTCATATAATTGCTACACACACAACCACCTCACATATTGAGAGTTTACCATTCATAAACAAGTCTATGAAACGTTTTAAAAACATTAAGGAAGAGCTGACCTTTGAAAATTCCTTGATTTGTTTGGTAATTATATGTTTGTAGATTGACTGAATTGGTTGTTTTTATTAGAGTGGATGGGGGAAAAAATTCCATATATATAGGAAATAATTTATTGCCCAGATAAGTTCAGAAAGGTTGTAAACTATATTTTCATTATCAGTTTTTCCAGTTGTAAATGGGTGAAAAGTATATTCACTGAAATTAACTGACCTTAGAAAGCAGTACATAATAATATCACCTTGTCAGTAACTAAATCGAATTCTTAGTAACCCCAACATTGGTTACTTTTTAAAAAATTATATCACCATCTAAAAATTATTTAGTCTTTGTATGAGGACTGAATTTTTGGAGTGCTTCCGATTTTCTTATCAATATAATTTATTACCTCATATTTAGAACCAGGACGGTATAATTGCCATTTGTCACCACTGAAAAACATTTCACACAATTCTTGGGGAATTTATCATTGATATTAAATTTGTTTTGTTTCAGATGATACAAAGGAAACAGATTCTTTATCAGATGAAGTTACACACAATAGCAATCAGAATAACAGCAATTGTTCTTCTCCATCTCGGATGTCTGATTCAGTTTCTCTTAATACTGATAGTAGTCAAGACACCTCACTCTGCTCTCCAGTGAAACACACTCATATTGATACTAATTCCAAAATAAGGTGTGTGAACATCTTTTACAGTTTTTCATTTATACAATAAGTAGAAGTAGTAAGGCAGATAATGAATACATAAACATACAGGGTTTAATAAATAAATACTATAGAAGTGGTTCCAGTAATATGTTTTCTTTCCCCATTTCTATTGCTGATTTTCTATTTAGTTTTTGTACATTACCATCTTAAATTAGATTTTCAAATGGGGAAGAATAGACTAGATTCTCAATATCCTGGTTAAAAAGTTGAATATTTATATATTTTTAGATATGGCAACATAAACAGCATATTTGAGGTAATATAAATTGAAAGGAGTATTTTTATAGTTAGAAATGCAGAATCATTTTGGGGGCTGCCATTAAAGGATTCATTCAAATACTCTTGACTGGTGGTGTATATTTGGCTTAGGCTTAATTTTGTAGGACACACTCACTGAGAGAGATAAATGTTAATTTGTATAGCCTGGAATTTAGCTGAAGTCTAAAACACATTTTATTATTTAGGCTCTTGAGAAATTGGTTGTCTATAATGTTGGCGGTGGGTTTGAAAAGAAAAAAAGAAATTTGGTTATCAGAGTAAGGCCCTGCCATTCTACCATAGTGTTATTCTATCAGCTAAACTGTTTGTTAGAAAGATGGGCTGGACATGGTGGCTTAAACCTGTGCACTTCGGGAGGCTAAAGCAGGTGGATAGCTTGAGCCCAGGAGTTCAAGACCAGCCTGGGCAACATGGTGAAACCCGATCTCTACCCAAAAAAGTAGAAAAGTTGGCCATGTGTGGTGGCATGTGCCTGTAGTCCCAGCTACCTGGGAGGCTGAGTTGGGAGGATCACTTGAGCCTAGGAGGCGGAAGTTGCAGTGAGCTGTGATCACACCACCACACTCCAACCTGGGTGACAGAGCTAGACCTTGTCTCAAAAAAAAAAAAAAAAAGAGATTGGGGTTGGCTGGATGAGGTAGAATACCTGTAATCCCAGCAATTTTTGAGGCCAAGACTATAGATTGCTTGAGTCCAGGAGTTCAAGACCAGCTTGGGCAACATGGTGAAACCATGTTTCTACAAAAAAAATTAGCCAGGTATGTTGGCACATGCCTGTAGTCCCAGCTACTCAGGAGGCCAAGGTGGGAGGTTCTGTAGCCTGGGAGGTTTAGGCTGCAGCAAGTCATGATCAGGTTACTGCACTCCAGCATGGGTGACAGAATTGAGATCCTGTCTCAAAAAAAAAAAAAAAAGGGGGGGGTTACTTGGGGTACCTACTAAACCAAAAGCTTAATGTGTGGATATTTTTAACAGTCATTTAGAGTTGTTCTTAAATTTCAGGCGTATTTAAGTAAAATTTGTATATTAATGTGTATTGTTGGTTGGAAAAGGAACGTGAATTTTATGCCTAAAAATGAGTATAAGGTATTGTGTAATTACAATCAATCATTTATTTCTATTCTTTGAATTTGAGGCTATGAGCTACTGTTTAAAATACTAATTTTTATAACCTCCTAGATATTGTATTAATTTGTTGAATAATAAAATTTTGTTTATTGTTGGGAAAGTGGTATATTTTCTAAATCCTGCTTTTAATATAATAAATAGAGCCTAAGCAAGGAATACAGCAACACCTTTTTGTGCTGTGTTTCTAGTAATGAAAGTTTTCTTTTTTGTAATGGGAAGACCCAGTATTAGGGAATTTTTGTGGAAACATAACTTGAGTATATGTATTCAAGAGGACACAAATACTTAATACCACCAGGTAAAAACAAAATATTTTCTATAATTTTGGAGTGACACATTTAAAAGTATTTGCCAAATACAGCTAGCTACTTAGAAGAGTGATTAGACTTCATGTATCTTTTTATGCCTTTTACATATTTGATATAAAACTTTGGACAATTCAGTTCTTTGCTTTGTACAGTTTTCTTACCTATATATGTGAATGTAATAACAACTGTGTACTTCGTTAACTATGGTTAATTTGGTTAATAATGTAAGACTTCAGAATTAACTGTAAAAATGTCCTGTGTGCTTTACTCCACTATTCATGTTACTAGTTTTCTTTCCATATATCTGCCCTCCTTCAAGCATTTTGTTTCTTTAGCACATTCGTGAAAAGATGCAGCAAAGATTACAAATTCCAATTTTATTCATAGTTCAGCCCTTTGAATTATTTTGTGACAAATTAGATTGAGCATATTGATGAAAATTAATCTTGGTTTTATCTGTAACTTAATTGTATTACTTGTCTGCAACTGAATATAAAGCTCTATTAACTATTAAGATAATATTTTTAAATTACATGCTTGATAATAAATGCCTTTTGTCTTTGACTTTTATTAAGTTTTTTAACTTGTCTGCCTACGCAATTTATTTATTAATGTTCCCTGTTACTAAGAAAGCTTGGCTTTATTATGTTTTTCATAAAATTATCTTTATTTTAGGCAAGAAGATGAAAATTTTAACAGCCTTTTACAAAATGGAGATATTTTAAACAATTCAACAGAGGAAAAGTTCAAAGCTCATGATAAAAAAGATTTTAACTTACCTGAATATGATTTGAATATTGAAGAGCGATTAGTTCTAATTGAGAAAAGTGTTGACTCAACAGCCACAGCTGATGACACTCACAAATTAGATCACATCAATATGAATCTTAATAAGCTTATAACTAATGACACGTTTCAGCCAGAGATGGAAAGATCAAAAACACAGGATATCATGCTTGGAACAAACTTTTTAAGCATTAATTCTAAAGAAGAAACTGAGCACTTGGAAAATGGAAACAAGTATCCTAATTTGGAATCCGTAAATAAGGTAAATGGACATTCTGAGGAAACTTCACAGTCTCCTAATAGGACTGAACCACATGACAGTGATTGTTCTGTTGACTTAGGTATTTCCAAAAGCACTGAAGATCTCTCCCCTCAGAAAAGTGGTCCAGTTGGATCTGTTGTGAAATCTCATAGCATAACTAATATGGAGATTGGAGGGCTAAAAATCTATGATATTCTTAGTGATAATGGACCTCAGCAACCAAGTACAACTGTTAAAATTACATCTACTGTCGATGGAAAAAATATAGTCAGGAGCAAGTCTGCCACACTGTTGTATGATCAACCATTGCAGGTATTTACTGGTTCTTCTTCATCTTCTGATTTAATGTCAGGAACAAAGGCAATTTTCAAGTTCGATTCAAATCATAATCCCGAAGAGCCAAATATAATAAGAGGCCCCACAAGTGGCCCACAATCTACACCTCAAATATATGGTCCTCCACAGTATAATATCCAATACAGTAGCAGTGCTGCAGTCAAAGACACTTTGTGGCACTCCAAACAAAATCCCCAAATAGATCATGCCAGTTTTCCTCCTCAGCGCCTTCCTAGATCAGAGAGCACAGAAAATCAAAGTTATGCTAAACATTCTGCCAATCTGAATTTCTCTAATCATAACAATGTTCGAGCTAATACTGCATACCATTTACATCAGAGACTTGGCCCAGCAAGACATGGGGAAATGTGGGCCATCTCACCAAACGACCGACTTATTCCTGCAGTAACTCGAAGTACAATTCAGCGACAAAGTAGTGTGTCCTCCACAGCCTCTGTAAATCTTGGTGATCCAGGTTCTACGAGGCGGGCCCAGATTCCTGAAGGAGATTTTTTATCATACAGAGAGTTCCCCTCAGTGGGAAGAACTCCTCAAATGATGCCAGGGTCACAGAGACCTCTTTCTGCACGAACATACAGCATAGATGGTCCAAATGCATCAAGACCTCAGAGTGCTCGACCCTCTGTTAATGAAATACCAGAGAGAACTATGTCAGTTAGTGATTTCAATTATTCACGGACTAGTCCTTCAAAAAGACCAAATGCAAGGGTTGGTTCTGAGCATTCTTTATTAGATCCTCCAGGAAAAAGTAAAGTTCCTCATGACTGGAGAGAACAAGTACTTCGACATATTGAAGCCAAAAAGTTAGAAAAGGTAATTGAACGTGAGTTTTTCATTCTTTTCTTTATGAACTTAATTATCTTCCTTAATTGGCACTCTTTGTTTTCTAAAGATGAAACAAGAGTCTCTGAATTACTGATTATCTCTTTATATTCTAGGTGTTTTTCTCTGGTACTGGGAATAGAGTTCCAAATTTAAACTCAGCCAGGACAATTGGGATGATAATGTGTGTTTCAATCCTCTCCTTTACTCCCCACTGTTTCTAACAAAAATGTATTAATTTTATATGTCTGTCTCTGAGATTGTGCACACATACTAAAAATAATACATGTATCTCTGTTTAGCATTTTCTGAACTTTGCTATTAATAATTGTTGATTATCTAAATATAAAAAATAGTTTACTATATAGTTAACAGAATAACAAAAAATGTATTGCATATGTAAATATTTCATCTAATATTTTTTCCCCAGTCCACAGTATATGAACTAACATTGTCACTGACACAGATGGCTTCTGGCATGGCGTTTATTCTTAACTTTTCTGAATTTCTGCATTTCTGACCTACTTAAACTCAGTTAAGTGTTTCTGTGGCTCTAGTGTGGCTTAGCAGTAGTTGTTTAAATAACTGATGCTCATGTTCAATTTATAATTTTATGTGGAGATGTTCGTCTTTTGAAAGGAGTTAGAAATGTAAACATATATCCTTGTAAAACCAATATGAGTACCATAGTCATGTGGCCCAAGTGTACAAGACGTGATCTTTCTTTAAGATTTGACTTCATGTTTACTCACTAGATTTTACGCAAGCATTATCTTTCTTTCTTTATTAAATATAAAATGTGTTCTTAAAAACAGGTGAACATACAACTTCAATTAGCCATTTTTTAAAATTCCTTAAGTAAAATTTTCAGAAATGCCTAAAATATATGATTAGTACCTCTTACCAGTTTACATGAAATCTCAGCCTATAATTGTTCTTTTTAGTGCAGTCCTCAACTTTATATAAACTTTAAATAGGTAAACATCCACAAGCGTTAGGCTACTTCATTCTCATCTATCCATTTTATTTCATCTAGTAACTCTGTACACACTGTTGAGGCTATTTGAACTTTTGTGCTTTTTCTAAGGCACTTGGAAATGTCTTAAGCAGAAGAGTAACATAGGTGTGTTTTATAAATAAATTTCTGGTGACGTTGTGAAACGAGATTTTAGGGGAAGAGGCTGTAGTCAAAGAGATTGAATTGTGATGCCATTTAGTAATCTAGATGAGAAATGAAATGGGAACTGCTATCAGTGCAGTTAAGACAAACGAGTTTAAGAGAGAGTTCTAAAATAGACTTTTAACAAGAGTTTACTTCTGATTGAATATTCCTGTAATTCAAATCAGAAAGGAAAAGGGATAAAGCTTGAGATTGTGCCTTGAATAACTGGTTGTTGGGAATGTCTTTAGCTATTACTGGACACAGAGGAGGATTGGGAGATTGGGAAGATGAGATGAGTTTGGTTTTTCTGTTCTGTGTAGTTTACATCTTATATGGCTGTTCTCCTACTCCTGTCTGACAGAGATATACCTGGATTTTAGTACATAAGAAGCAAGTAGTAACTATCTCATTGTTCAATGTGCCACTCTGCTTTTTTTTAATTGCCTAAAATATTCATATATTTTGAAATTCACGGTACAGGTTCTTGAAGAGTATATGACACTAGTTTCCTAGTTGTTTCCACTAGCTATTTAGAGGTGTGAATTAGTTGATTGAAACTAAAGAGAAGCCTTGTAAGAAAAGAAACAGAGCAAACTGTGTCTGAACACAAATCTGCAGCTAAGGAGTCCCATTTTCAAGGATACCATACTTTGAAGTTACATGGGGTGCTTCTCTCATCATATGCTTCCCAGACTCCTGCCTTCCGGACCACTGTTTGACTACACTGTAGTATCTTCTAGCCCTTCAGTTGGGAAGCATTTCTAGCAAATACCAAAGTATATATCCTGCTCTACTGCTCTACTGCATTTCTTTTAGGGTATTTTATCTCTGTGTCTTCCTTTCCCTTTCCCTTTTCCTTTCCCTTCCCTTTCCCTTTCCCTTTCCCTTTCCCTTTCCCTTTCCTTTCCCTTTCCTTTCCTTTCCTTGACAGAGTTTTGCTCTTGTTGCCCAGGCTGGAGTGCAATGGCACCATCTCGGCTCATCACAACCTCCACCTCCCAGGTTCAAGCGAATCTCCTGCCTCAGCCTCCCTAGGCTGGGATTACAGGCATGTGCCACCACGCCCAGCTAATTTTGTATTTTTAGTAGAGACAGGGTTTCTCCATGTTGGTCAGGCTGGTCTCGAACTCCTGACCTCAGGTGATCCGCCCGCCTTGGCCTCCCAAAGTGCTGGGATTACAGGCATGAGCCACCATGCCCGGCTCCATGTCTTTCTTAAATGTATGCTGTGTTTGCCTGCTTCAGTTCTTAAAAAGTATTCACACGTGAGACTGCTTTTATCTAACATATGTGAAAGTTTTATCTTAAATGGATTCATGTTTTATAAACCACATTTTTAAAATAATTTAAACTTTTAAAGAATTAAAAAAAATTTTTTTAAGGCATTTAGAGAGACATTTTAGTCTTAACAGTTCAGAATCCTAGCTCTGCTGCTCAGTTAGCTACTTGGACAAGTAACTTTGACTTTCCTTACCTTGGTTGATTCATGTGTATATTAGGTGCAATAAAAGGAACTACTAGGATTGCTTAAAAATTAAATGGGTGAGTACATGCAAAGCACTTAGAAGGGTACCTGGCATATATAACTAAGTGCTAAATAAGTGTTTATTGCTATTATCTTCATCCTCATCCCATCTTTTAAATATAAAGAAATTATCAGCTGATTAAAGTTATTTTTTAAAACAAGAAAATATTGTGCAATAGGTTATTTTATGATGGTAAAATTATTTTTCTTAAAAATTTAAATGTAGTTCATAATTTTAAAATATAAACAGATTTATTATATCAAAGATTAAGGCCTTTTTAGAAAGTGAAGATAGTGTCTGTATGTTTAGCTTGTAAAAATTTGTTTTAAATACCTATTTATCAAGGATGATGATCTTGAATAATATTTCTGTTATATATACTTATCTGTCAGAAACAATACCAATAAAATGTCAATAGAGACATTTGTATTCATTCACACACTTACATATGTACATACATACATAAAACTAACAAATAGAAATTTCAATAGAAATTTGGTATTTTCTTCATGATTTCATTATTAGTCATCTCTTCAGAAAATACAGTTCAGAAGATTATTTCATAGTTTAGGAAATAACTGTGGTTCAAAAGATGAAATGTGTTAATGTACTGCTAGTAATTATCTGTCGGTGAGATTTGGGGACTTTTTGATACATTTCTAAAATGTTTTCATTTTGAAAGATAAAATGGTAATGATAAATGCAAGAGTAATCACAGAAGATGGGATTATTCAAGAAACAGTGCCTTTTGAAAAACTTACAATTTTGATAAATAGGATTAAGTTTAATAGGTTAAGGTAAAAATTATATATAAAGAAGAAATTCTGAAAGCAGAGAGAGACAAGGAGTTCAACCTGGTTGAATTAAGGATTTATTTTGAGAACATTTGATAATAAAGTGTGGATATTAGAAAGTCATAATATATAAAGTTTATTTAGTATTTACAAAGTGCCAGAAACTATTATCACTATACAGTTACCTTGCTGTACAAATGTTTCTCAATTTTCACATGAGTCCTGTGTGATATTTTTATTATCTCATTTTACCATAAGGAAATTTAGGCACAGAAGAGTTAGGTGATTTTCCCAGGATGATATGTGTTACGTAGTGGAGAGAAATAACTTTAAAAGCCCATCAGAAGAATTTCAAGTTGACACAATAAACAAGAGAGAGCCACTATTATTTCCTGAGTATATAGAGTACTTTAGGACATCTTAGGCAAAAGTGTTCAGGATGAATTGATAAGAAGTAGCTTAGGAAACAGTTTGAATAATAAAACAGCCAAATGAGAGGTAGTTGATCTGGGGTTTTGGCTCTCGTGGTGATGAGTCTGAAAAACACTTGGGTTAAAATTACTTAGTTTTAGGGATTGAATGAGAAAAAAGATTGAAGAGGTAGCCAGGGTTTCTGATGTGGGATATTTGGTTATCAAAATTAATTAATTAATTTTTAAAAATAGAGACAGGGTGTCACTGTGTTGCCCAGGCTGGTCTCAAACTCCAGACCTCAAGCAGTCCTCTTGCTTCAGCCTCTCAGATAAGCAGTCCTCTCGCTTCAGCCTCTCGAAGTGCTGGGATTACAGATGTGAGCCACCATGCCCTGCCAAATCAGTATTTTTTTTTTTTTTAAAGTTCTGGTAGTTACAGAAATGAAGTCTTTAAAGCATTGTGGTATAATGTAAAAGTTTGGCAAAAAAATGACTTAGTTGGTTTTGAAGATACTGAATTGGATGTGATGATAATGTATGCAAGTAACATGGAACACAATACGATACTAGGTTTAGTGACGCAAATTTGAGATACAAACCATATGCATGAGTGAATTTTCCTAGGCAGTAATTATGTGGGGTAAGAAAAAAGTGTATTTTTAAGAGATACTGAGAAGATATATTGTTTTAAGTAATGTTAAATTGCTAAGATTGCTAGACATGCTTATTATTCCAAAGAGCAGCCCATTCCACTTCAGTGGTATGTACACATTTAAGATTTCTTCAACATCTTTCATCTTTCCCCCTGCTACCCACCATTAACTGCTAGAAATTTATTATTTTAAGGCAGGATGGTTTGAATAACCAAACATTTGTACCTAGATTTTACCTTTGTTCTTCCTTTAACCTAGGTAAGTGGTTTTCAGACTTTTACTATATAGGGTCTATAAATAAAACTGTACATTCTGAGTGATGTCAGAGATTTTCAGATTAATTTTGACGTGTGTGTGTGTGTGTGTGTGTGTGTGTGTTTTGCTTTGTATGTAAACCGGCATCCATTTATTCGTTATCCCATTTTTCAGTAAGGAAATTTAGGTGCAGATTAGTTAATTTTCCCAGGATGATATATATGTTATGTGAAGGAGGGGGAACAACTTTAAAAGCTGGTCAGAAACATTTCAAGTTGACACAATAAATAAGGTGAAGCCACTGTTACTTCCTGAGCAGATATAGTACTTTAGGTTATATAATGTTAGATATGGTTCTTTTGAGTTGTCTGAGTGGTTTAACGTGATTCTACCACCGTTCTCCTAAAAATAATTTTATTCAGTAAAAATAATCCTTAATATTGAATCATAATTTGAGTAATTTGCCAGTGAAAATTAACTCTTTATTTCTGCAAGTCTCTAGTGTGGGGATACTTTCTTTTCATATGTTCAAAACATTCTAAAATCATATAATTTTGAAAATTGTCCCTGTTTTATTTATAGAAACTACTTTGTGTTACATTCATGCTCTTATTTATTAGATGGTATAATCAGAATGTATGGGCATTAGAAGCAGATTGAAAGTGCCACATAAATATATTACTAATTAACTACTTTAATAGCAGCAGGATTTAGACTCCAGACTTCAAAGCATTGATTCAAAGTGGTAGAAGATGATGGAGGATCTCCATTCACTCCTCTACACCCACCATCTTAATTCTAATGGCAAAGTAGACATGTAAAAATGTTTCCCTAGTGGCTTTCACAATGTCTGCCCTACCTCATGAGATCAGTTCCCAAATTAAAATTTGCTACTTTACTCAGCTGAGAGTTAGTAATAACAGATAATCTATTGAAACTTAAGTAGCTTTTAAACCTTTTAATAGTCACCCTTCTTACCTCCCACTGCCAAAAACAAAAAAAACAAAACAAAACAAGAAACTACCTCGAATCCAAAGATACAAAGTAGATGTCACCTTGAAAATTTCAAAATTTACTTAATTAAACTAATAAGCAAAATTTGAAAAGGAATAAGAACTTTATATTTCAAAGGTGAATGGTTACTATCAGCATTTACTAACATTCCTCAGATATTAAGCATTCCAAACCATAATATGATTAACACAGCATGGTAAGTGTTAAGTTCACTTGTTACTATACAACTATCAGTATGTAATGAACAACATTGCCTGGGACATTATGCCTAGCATTTCATTGAGCACTGCACAATGTGTTGTGACAGGAAGCGGTTTTATGTGGATATCTGCACAAACCTGAATTTAAAACCAGACCTGTTTTGAGCTTCAGCTTTATTTGTCAGTAAAATATTTACAGTAAGCTCATGTGTTTAGAGATGACAGAGAAGGCTTTGCTGCAAGATCTGTGTAAAGGGTTAATCAGGCCACTTGAGTCAATAACATATTAAAGCTCTGCACAGCAAATGTGTGTGTGTCTGTTATTTATGTATGTATGAATGATTTCTTTATTTTTTTATTCCAGTCAAATGTTTATGAAACCTCCGAATTGCCTCTGCTAAATCTTATCCTTGGTGAAATGGTTTGGGAAGATGCAGGTCTGGGCTATAAGTTTAGCTTTTACTTTAGAATTCACAGAATAACTGGAAGTGTACATGGTAATTTTATGGATCCTTTTCTTTCTGGAATCTTGTATTGTTTCTTGGCATCAGATGTCAACTTCAAATTTTGAGAAGGAATATATTTGCTAAGAGTAATACAGAAATGCTTGTTATGATATTTCTGTCTTAATAATAAACCATGCTCAAAATGTGGTTTCCCCAGTTTGACCGTTAAGCCCTCATCAGGGACGTGACTAAAGGCACTCACATGAAAGAATAGCAGTTCATAAACAAGTGGAACAGCGGGAATCAGGCAGCACGTTTATTGAGGTACATCTTCAGGCAGTTCTGGGATTAGCAATTATTTGCCACACATTTTCTCGTTTCTTCTTGTTGTAATTTTAGAGCAGCAGGAGCATTTTAAAAGTTATATTCGCCAGCCTGGGCAATATGGTGAGATCATGTCTCCATTAAAAATAAAAATAAAAAATTAGCCAGGCACGGTGGTGCACACCTGTGGTCCCAGCTACTCAGGAGCCTGAGGCAGGAGGATGGCTTGTGCCCAGGAATTTGAAGCCAGCCTGGGTAACATAGCAAGACTCTTGTCTCTTTAAAAAATAAAATTAAAAAGGGTATATCATAAATTTGTGTATGTTAAAACTGTTCTGTAATGCAAGATATTTTTCTAAACATCTAAACATTTAGAAATTGAAATGTGGTTGGGCACAGTGGCTCATATCTGTAATCCCAGCAGTTTAGGAGGCTGAGGCAAAAGGATTGTTTGAAGGAAGGAGTTTGAGACCACTCTGGTCAAGTGTTGTGAGACCTCGTCTCTACAAAAATAATAATAGTAACTAGTCAGGTGTGGTGTTGAGGACCTGTAGTTCTGTGTGCTCAGGAGGCAAGATCATTTGAGCCCAGGAGTTTGAGGCTGCCCTGAGCCAGGAGCATGCTGTGGTACTCCAGACTGGGAGTCTACCTCTTAAAAAAATAAAAAAAAATTGAAATGGTATTTTTTGCAAATATATTTTGTGTTATGTATATTTAAACACTCAGTTTAATACATTAGAATTTGCATAAAATGAAGTAGATCTCTAAAAATTCATTTGACTTAGAATTATTGGGTGTTGGTAAAATTTATCTTTAGATAAATTAATTTCTGTTCTGTGTATGACTTTAGATACACATACATCTGCATATGGCGTCAGTTCCTATTTTCTGACATAAAAGATGTGTTAGGAGTAAAGGAAATAGCATTCTAAAAGCAGTTATATGTCTGTACTTTCTTCCTTTGCTTAAACATGCGAATGGTTGTATTTACATGTAATTTGTGTATATGTATATGTTGTCATGTAAATACATGGTAAATGGTTCCAATTTCAGTGACTCTGAAAATTAGTGTTGCATGATACTTCTCTGGTTTTGGGGTTACTTGAAAATAAGTCTGCTTATATAACATGTCTCGTGGATTTTGCATGCTACACTAATCTCTGTTAAATCTATCCCCTCTTTATTCAGAGTATGCTGTCAAGGTCCTTTAATTCCAATTTTACTGCTGTAAGCAGTTTTCACTATGGCAGCTCTAGGGATTTGCATAGCAGCCAAGGCAGTCTTGCCTTGAGTGTTGCAGATGGAAGAGGTTCTGGTGGGCACATTTTTCGAGTGAGTACCTACACTAGACCAATACTTTTAGCTTGTAGAAGAGAAAACCCCAAATTTTAAGTGTTTTAATGTTTCCAGGAAAAAAATGTTTACTCTGGGCTAGAAACCTTGATTTCCTCTGAGTTCTTCCATGGCTTAGTTCTAAACCTTTCTTCAAAGCTGATACAGTCATTATCTCTTGAGTTTCTTTGGTCATAAACTAATGATGTAGTCAGCAAAAAGCAAAAAGCAGTGTACAATAGGAATAACTGAGAGTTTTTAAAAACTATTCTTCATAGTATTTTTTCTCTTAATATTAAACTTTTCTGTTCCTAACTAAAGATTTTAAGGCTATGCTATATGTAATCCATAGACCTGTTACAGGGAAGAATAATTTTAACTCCAGTGATTGAGAATTGACTGAGAGAAAGCTACCCTGAACTAAAGTTAATCATAATTCACTGAGCATGATTAACTGTGAGACTGGAGAAATTGTGATAAGTATCAGTGAAAAGACAAAATACAAATCCTTTCTTACTCACATTTTACTAAACATTTCCTTAGTAGTGAAGAAGAAAGGTTTATCATTTTAACCAAAATTAGGTATGGGGGATAAAAACACAGAGAAAGAGAAAGAATGACTCTGGGTGGCCCTGTTTTAAGATTTTTTTTGCATAACAACTTGAAGTAGTAGCGTGGCTTCTAAAATACTTCCTTCTGCCCCTCTCCTTCAATCCCAAAAAGACTGTTTTCTCTCTAATAACCCTATTTTATCCCCTCCCCATAGTTTCCAGTGAAGTATTTGCTTACTTCTGGGTCCTTTACTTCTACCTGAGTGATGGTATCCCCCATTTTAGTATATCCCTGACTCTCCTCTGGTGTTACAGATTAGGAGCAATCTCCTGGATTCTCTTGGCTCTGGCTGTACCTGACCTAGACTTAAGCGCTGTCCTCTGTCACCTGCCACCATGTGATTCCTATGCTGTTGAGTGGCAGTAGTCATGTTGAAACCTCCCAAGTTTGTTTACTTACTTACCTACATATTTATTTATTTACTTATTTATTTTGAGGCGGAGTTTTGTTCTTGTCGCCCAGGCTGAAGTGCAGTGGCATGATCTCAGCTCACTGCAACCTCCGCCTCCCGAGTTCAAGCGAGTCTCCTGCCTCATCCTTCCAAGTACCTGGGATTACAGGTGCCCACCACCACACCTGGCTAATTTTTGCATTTTTAGTAGAGATGGGGTTTCACTATGTTGGCCAGGGGTCTTGAACTCCTTACCTCAGATGATCTGCCTGCCTCGGCCTCACAAAGTGCTGGGATTATAGGCATGAGCCACCGTGCCCAGCCAAGAACCTCTCAATTTAAAAGAGGAGAGAGAAGGGTGATAACTATCAGTCTCTCATTCCAAGGGTCCGTGGGGGTAAAGATCGGTGGCTTTTATTAACTAAGGGGTAATCTTTGCCATTTATAATCACCTGGAGCAATTGTATTTTCCAGATTCTTTTATAGTAACATTTTGTGCTTGTTTTTTTTTTTTCAATTTGGAGCCTTTGAATCCATTGACTTTTACATGGTGTCCTTGTTCTTTTAAAAGGTAAACATAGTTATACATTCACACCTGAGTTAAAATTTCAAGCTGAGAGCTAAATTCATTATTATGTATTCTAAAAGCACATCTCAGAAAGGGAGAAGGAAAATAAAGTATTCATTGTGTAAATACACAAAATTAGATCATGTCTAAAAATTCTAAGCCATGGTTTGAACTAACTGCACATGATAGATCTGTTGCAGATATAATTTTTAAGATTAAATTTGAAATCCTTAACTTTATGTGTGTGCTGTAGTATGTCATAACAAAGTAGATTTTAGATTAATTTTTCAATATGATGATGTAGTTTGCATTTCTGTGTTGCTAGCCATAAACTGTTTTGAACGTAACAATAGTGCTATTTATCGCAATATGTTTTGTTTTCTAAAACATACATAGGGATGTGCTTAGAACTAAAATTGAAGTGAAAAACATGTGTCCTGCTTCCTGGCATATTTATAATAAGAAATATTCAGGGGCTCTGTGCAGTGGCTCACACCTGTAATCCCAGCACTTTGGGATGCTGAGGCTGGAGGATCACTTGAGCCCAGGAATTTGACACCAACCAGGGCAATGTCGGGAGACCCTGTCTCTGCCCTGCCCCACCCCCCTGCAGTGAGCCATGATCACACTACTGCAGTACAGCTTGGGTGGCAAAGTGAAACTCTATCTCCAAAAAGAGAGAGAGAGATAGAGGTGTGTGTGTGTGTGTATATGTATATATATAGAGAGATATGTGTGTGTATATATATATTCAGGGATAATGAGATTGAGTCTGTTTTTCCCCTAAAGCTATCGACTGTTCTATTAGAAGAACAGCAGTTATTTATTTATTTTTACCAAAAATATTTTTATAGTGCTCAACTTCAGTGTGTTTTAGTTTTTCTTAAAATTTGAGACTCTAAACTTTGATTAATAATTATATTTGTTCAAAGGTGTTAAAAGCTAGGTATTGCTGTAAGTAAAACTAAAAGGAAAAAATAACAAGCAGAATTCATCTTCTACATGTATGTATTGTACATAAATATATTAACTATATTTTCATATAAACTTTTCATACATACAAAAACATCTTGCTATGTACCTTTGGAAGAAGTGAAAGATACTAATTGATGGCAGTAATGATGGCAGTGTTTGATTTGGGTCTTCATCTTTGCACTATTTGGCAATATTTTTTCCTAATCGTCTCTCAAGTGTCATCCCCTTGGTTTCACATCTTAAAGAGCATTATTTGTTTACTTTTTATTTCCTTCTCATTTGAAGCATACCCAAACATCCAGTTCAGGAGATCCTTGTCAAGATGGTATATTCATTTCAGGACAGCAGAGCTACTCACCAGCCACACTTAGTCACAAAGATGTTCCTCCAGACAGCTTGATGAAAGTGGGTGCTTGGGAAAACAAAATGTAGTATCTGTGAGCTTTCTATATTTTGCAGCTATATATTTGCTTTAGATGAAAATACTTTCTTGAGGGCTTTCCCCCCTTTATTAGTAAGAATTTTAAAAATATCAGAAATACAAAATAGAATTTGACCCTGTCTACTATTTCTCAATTCATTCCATGATTTTTCCACCCTGGAGAAATTGTTTTATTTTTGCATTTAGATTTCTCTTATATAGTAACACCTATTTGTTTTATCATTCGAATCAGGGCCTTTTTGGTAGTCCTGTTAGTAAAACTATTTGGAGAATTGAAGATGAACTTGTGTTAAATTCTTCATTCTAGGATCTTTTACTGTTACTAAAGTCAAATGTAATTACCTCAAATGTAATTAGAAATCGTCTTGAAAGATTTTTGTATATGATAGAATAGATGATGATTGAGTTTTTAGTACTTTTGTTGCAATTATCTACGTATGGCCAGTGCCAGACAGATAATTTTTTACTATCCTCCCTCAACTATTTTTCCTTATTTTCTTAACTGATTCCATCCCTCTAGTATGACCAGATATAATTATGAAGCATAGTTATTTATTACATAAAACTTTAATGTTGCCCTTCAGAGTAGTAGCTACCCAGTCATCTAATACTTAAGTTTGTCTAATATATAAGTTAATAAGTTTCTAACCCTCTTTTCTTTTAACTGAGCTTTGTCACCCAGTTTTTTCTCATTACATATATTTTGTGGTTTAGGGTTACTGAGTTTGTTTTAATACTTTTTAATTTCCTGAGCCATCTGCTAATTGTAGCTTAATATATTCCATGTGTATGTTTAACACTGATGTAGGCAAGACCAAATACCTGGTGTCAGGGAGTCTTAAGGTCAGTAGTAATTATCACCTGGCTTTTACCCAGGAGAAAGATACTGAATTTGCATGTAGGAATAAATGGTATAAACGTAGAGAAAATCATGGGCTATCTGCAGAATTGTATGTGAGTAATAAAGCAACAGCAGAACCAGTTAATTACTCATGGGCAAATCAGTTGCATTAAATCTATAGTGATCAAGTAATAAACAGGTTTTTTTTCCCTAAAAATGTTGGGCTAATATAGCACTTCATTTTCCTTCTTTCCAACCAGTATAAGATTTGTCAGTAACATCCTTGTGTCCTGTCACAGAATACCCATGTGTGTTCCCAGACTTCAGAATTTAACTGAGTTCTCAAGTACAACACAGTTTAACAGTGAAATAGAATGCCTTTTTTAAAAAGTACAAATCTTTACCAAAGCTAAACTACTTTATATCTTTCAGCAAGGTTCACCAAGAAAAGCATGTAGTTCTGAAACTGTTGCCATATCTTTCTCCAAACTTTTCTACTTTGGGATAATTTAGGGAACTGGACCTCAACTATTTCCCTCAGAGTTTTCCCATAATTTCCTTGTCGATGAGATTTTCTTTCTGTTACTAACCAACAAGGAAATTATAAGTTAATAGCTTAACCATATTTTTCTACACAAAAATCTTTTTATATGCAAATATTTGTAATATGACTGTAACCTCTTTTTTTGTGTGTATAGAGATGGAGTCTTGCTCTGTCACCCAGGCTGGGGTACAGGGGCATGATCATAGCTCACTGCAGCCTTAAACTACTGGGCTCAAATGATCCTCCTACTTGAGCCTCCCAAGAAGCTGGGACTACAGGTGTGCACCACCATGCCCAGCCAATTTTTTTTTTTTTTTTTAAGAGATAGGGTCTTGCTGTTTTCCCAGGCTGATCTTGAACTCCTGGCCTGAAGCAGTCCTCCTGTGTAGGCCTCCCAAAGTGCTGGGATTATAGGCATGAGCTACTGCACCCCGCCTCTTATTTTTAAGATAGATTACTCATGCTAACAGAATAAGCTATTAGCCACATTTCTACAAAGGTGATTTTAAGTCAGGTTTATTCTCTAAAAATGAGAGGCATTAAAACAAAGATAGTTCTTGAACAACAAACTAATAATTTCTATTTTTTTTTTTTTTTTTGCTTTATGAATAGGATAGAATGTCAATATTTAATTTTTGTGGCTAATAGTCTGAAATTAATAATATTAAGAGATTGTAAAAGTTGCTAACATACACACAAGGAATAAATCAGTTTTCTACATAGATAGCTGAATTGACTTGTTAATTCTGGAAAAGAAAGAATAAAAGTAGAAAAATATATTTAAATTTGGAAAGAATTTTACCAGAAAATTAGTTTTTTTCTGAAGAAAAACATCAGCAAATATACCTTTTGTGTATGTGTGTTTGATTTGTATTGGAAAAGATACGCATCTCATAGACTGGCTTAAATTTTAAAATTTTGATATACTGTGTGCCATTTTAACATTTGGTTACTATAAAATAGATATATCTAAGAAAATACAAATATAGCTCACAAAAAAGCAAGTAATTTAAATATAGATATGATGTATTTCCATTTGAAAGCTTAAAAAAGAATGTAACAAGCACTGGGGAAACTTTAGAATTAAGACATTAATAGCTTATTTCTTTTAAGGTTTAAAATTAATAGAAAAATAGTAAGTGGCATGGTATTGTTTGACTTAATTGGAATGTGAAACTCTAGTGCTTTTGTAATGCTCCAAGAAGAAATCCAAATATTTGAAATAAGACATTATTATTGGTCATTTTAAGATACTTCATGTTTTTCTTAGATGCCTTTGAGTAATGGACAGATGGGCCAGCCTCTCAGGCCTCAGGCAAATTATAGTCAAATACATCACCCCCCTCAGGCATCTGTGGCAAGGCATCCCTCTAGAGAACAACTAATTGATTACTTGATGCTGAAAGTGGCCCACCAGCCTCCATATACACAGCCCCATTGTTCTCCTAGACAAGGCCATGAACTGGCAAAACAAGAGGTAAGAATAATCAAGACTATTTGAAATGTGGGACTAAGCTTTTTATGTATTTTTATAGGTTACTTAATTATGAGCAGTAAATCCATATAGAATGTTAACATAGTTGTTACCATTTAAAGTTTTATTTTTATATTATGTTTATAAGGTATTAAACTTGGTGATTTTTATTTGACTTTGTGATCATACAACATAGGATTTAGTATTTTGAGCATGATTTATTTATTCTGGTACGGTTGCTTTTCCACAACTGGTTGATACTCCAGTAGTCAGACATTCCTTAAGAATATAAATAGGAGACCATTAAGCTGAAATTGTTCTGTGACACTTAAAATCTTAACTCCTTAGATTTTGAAATTTGACTACAGACTTCAAACTACTTTGAGTATTTAATCTTAAAAATGACTTAAGTCAGCAAGCTACACATTTCTTATGTCTTGATAGTTATTAATAAAATGATCAATAATATTAGAAAGGTAGAGAACAAATGCTTTATTCATTTTGGTTGTGTCTCTGGTGAAAGAGAGTGTTTTATAACACAAGTTTTAATTCTTGCATCTTTTTTTATAGCTTGGTTATAAAAACTATCAATTGGTCATGTTTTAAAATCCCAACTCCTTTGAAGCCTTTAAACAAATTCAGTAAATGAAGAGTTAGTATCTCAAAACCACCAATGGATCATTTAGATATCTTATGAAACAAGCCACTAAACAGAGATACTGTGTAATTTAGATGTCCCACAAGTGGAAACTGATAATATACATGTTTTGTGTTTATATGCTATGGCAGTAAAATCTGTGATGTCTAAAAAGTAAAACAGGGTCAATATTAATTGATTCCTTATCCTCATAAGACAAGCAATAAAATTAGGAGCTATGCTTTATATAATCTCAGCTCTGCCTTTAACTCACTAACTCATTAACATAATATTCTATGTTGTATTGCACTTCATCTGAACAAATGTTTATTTTTGATGAATCTTATGTTTATGTTTGCTTGGACTTAACCCATCAGTATTTAAATATAGATGTTGTGGCATTATAACTTTTTCTGAAATAGTAAGTTTCCTTTATTTTCATATTAACTCAGATTCGAGTGAGGGTTGAAAAGGATCCAGAACTTGGATTTAGCATATCAGGTGGTGTCGGGGGTAGAGGAAACCCATTCAGACCTGATGATGATGTAAGTTTTCTTTGTATATTCTTGAAACACCTATAAAGTTTTATTTGCTGATTCAATACTTATATGTAAGTGAAAATCTAGTAGATGTTTATGTAAATCTAGGTAGACATCACCTTGATTCCCCACTGTATTGCTTACCTTTTTGTTTTGTAATTTGATCAGTTCAAGTTAAAACAATTTAACCAAAAACTATGAATGTTTGTGATATTATCAAGTGATCTTTAATTTTCTTATTGCTTTTTCACACATCTATAAAAGTAATTTTATTACTCTCAAGACAAATCACTGAAGTCAGAATTACTAGAGGTAAAAATAACTAGTTTGTTACAGTATTACTCAGAGAAGTCAGGGAGAAAACTTGTACCATGATTGAAATATTTGCATGGTGTGGAGGAGAAGTTGCTCCTTGGTACTTTGTTATTTATACATACTGTTTTTAGTTAAATAAACAATTATTTTTTGTTATTAAAGGGTATATTTGTAACAAGGGTACAGCCTGAAGGACCAGCATCAAAATTACTGCAGCCAGGTGATAAAATTATTCAGGTAATTAAAATAAATCCATATTTGTTTTTCATTTTATAACACTCTAATGTTTTCATAGTTTAAAATGTTTTCAGTTCAACTTTGAAAATCGCGGGAAGCTGAGGCGGGAGAATGGCATGAACCTGGGAGGCAGAGCTTGCAGTGAGCTGAGATCACGCCACTGCACTCCAACCTGGGCGACAGAGCGAGACTCCGTCTCAAAAAAATAAATAAATAAAATTAGTTTAAAAAAAAATTTTAAATAATTTCAAGCTTAGAGAAAAGCCACAAAAATAGTACAATAAACACCAGTATTACATCAATTGGTCACCAGTTGTTCATAATTTGCTACATTGTCTTTAGCGTTTATCCTCCTCTTTCTTCTGCTTTTCTCCCTCCCTCTGTCTATACACACACACACACAGAGAGAGAGAGTCACACTCACTCATACACTCAACAGTTATGCACGTTTATTTTCGTGAACCATTTGGGAATCTGTAGTTTCAATTTGTGACCGAGCAAGTTACTTTACCTCTCCATGCCTGGGCTTTCTCTTCTCTAAAATAAGATAGTGAAAGAATCTTTTTTGAGCATTGTGAGAATCAAAGGATCTAATTCATATTACACACTTAGAATTGTGTGTTTGGTACACAGTAGAACCTCAGTAAATATTAACCTTAATTGTAAGAAATATGGTGGTCTTGATGTGATGGCTTCAAGACAATCGGAAGGCTAGCCCTTGCCCCTTGCTGTGCTACAGTTTGGTCACCTCAGATGCACATTAGCATTATACAGCACCATGTCTGACATTATTTCTTAAGTGATTCCTAACATTGGACTGCTACATAAGAATTGTCTGAAAAGCTGGACAAAACACACATTTCTAGACCCCATCTTCAGAGACTTTATTCCTTGGTTTGGGTAGGGCCTGTGAATCTGTATGTTATTTTAAGTTGCCAAAGTGATTCTTATTTTCTTGCAGGTTTGTGAACTACTTGGCAGAAATGCAAATAAATTACTATAAAATGTTTTTCCTAAAAGCATTTTTCCTCTTTCTTCCAGGCTAATGGCTACAGTTTTATAAATATTGAACATGGACAAGCAGTGTCCTTGCTAAAAACTTTCCAGAATACAGTTGAACTCATCATTGTACGAGAAGTTTCCTCATAAGCACTGTGGACAAAAAAAGGGGGGAAGACAGCAAGATTTATTGGAAGATACTTGCAGGGGAAATTAATATTTTGACTATTTTTATATATAAAGAACTCAAAAAATTATGTTCAAATTTGTACATTAATGAAGTAATGGAACTTGTGGTTAGAGGGAAAGAACCACTGTACAGAATATAAAGGAGACTGTTGAACTCATACCATATAAAACTTGTTAGGTTTTTAAACATAGCAGTCAAGGCTACAAAAACAAACCTGTGTTGTTTTTGTATAGATTGTAGGTTTATTTTTGGATTTCATATACGTGACTGAACTGTGTGCAAGGCAATAGTTAGCCTTGATTTTAGCCCAGAGACAGATGGCAGAGCTATCTCTCTCATAGCTTTTATGCCCTTATTTTTATTCAACTGGTATTAATGTTTTTCTCCTGAAACTACTTTTTTTTGATGTGGGCAAGAGATTTGAAGTGTTGGCTTTTGCTATGTGCATACTGAATTGAAGAGTGAGTAGGTGAAGGTGGTGCTGGTGGGTTCACTTTCCAAGGCCAGATTAAAACAGTTATTTTCTATAAAAATCTGGAAGCAAAGAATGGGGACGGGGGTACTATGTGGTAGTATGTTTTTATTAAGAGAATAATGCAATAAAATAGGTAATGTCTTTTTTATAAAGCAAAAAAGACAATAATTGCATTTTATGAGCTCGGCAGGATCTGTTCTTGTCATAGCCATTGACTATACATTTGCTACTGGTGATTCAGTTTTTAATTTTTTAGTCACAGGAAATTTTTAACTCTACTGTAGTTGCATGTCCATGCATTCTCTGTGTTATGGAAATCCCGATTTTTTTTTTTTTTTTGCAAATGGTGGTACTTGCAATCTGTTTTATAATTAGCGCTCCATTTAAATCTAATTTATATTTTTTATTGTAAGCAGCAAATGAAACAAAAATGGCCAGTTTTAAGATTGTGTTGCCTGTAACACAAAATGTAAGAAGGTTTAGGAAAGCCTCTTGATTTTTGTTTGGCCTTGCATTGCCTTGGTAAAGTAAAAGGAAACAGTACGCATGGAGCTAGGAAACCAAAGCGAGTTTGTGAAACTGGCACAGTGATAGAGAATTGCTGTGGAGAGTTGTAGAGCAAAGGGATGGGTCCTTGAGGCCTGCCATTGTGTAAAGGTGTTCAAATAAAGGGCTGTTTCTACAGGTAACATTAAATGTGAACTCAACACTTCAGAGTCTTTAAAGGGTTTCTACGTGTATCAATGTAATAGTGTTTTACCACCAACTGCCTTTCTTTGTTCCTAGTTACTGTAACAAATATTTGATGATAGAGATTTATTAATTTTGTTTATCCAGACCATTAATTTTATTTGTTTTTGTTGTATGTAATCAAATAAAATTTGAGTAACATGTAATGGTAAGGATTAATGCATGGTTATTTGGACCAGAAAAAAGTGCCATAGAAGACCAATAACTGTTTAGTTGAGGCTAGTCTGGAACCTTTCATTAGAGCAATATTTGGTTATTGCACTTCATTTTTATTTACTAAGAAATGCAATTTGGGAATTTTTAATCTGTTATGCTTTGTTTATCAACCTTGATTTTAATTAAGACTTTTATAAGACTAGCTTAAAACACCAACCCACATTATGTTTGCAAAAGTGAGTTGGACTCACTTTCCATTCTTGCTAGTCAAAGTAGGCAGCACTTTTAAAAATATGTGAACTCAAATATTGCACTTCTTTCAAGATGTTATCAATTGGTTATTGTACTGTATAGTTTTAATAATTTTGATTGAAACCCTTTAACAACTCTTTGTAAATTTTAACTCATTTTAGTTGATTTTCAGTACTATTTACATAGGAATTGATTTTTATGGATATAGTATAAGAAATGTGCTGTATTTTGATAAAATTCACTTACTGTATGTGTGTTGTAATCTAAAAAAAAAAAAAGAATGACAAACAGCTTCTTTAAGACAAGTCTCGGTGTTCCCTTTATTCTTAGTTTGTTTTTAAATATTAATTTTGGCATTCTAAAATAGTTTTCTTTTATTGATTTCAGATTTTCACAGTCACATTCTACTTTTAATCAGAAATATTTAATAATTGTGAAGTTTTCAACTACTTTACCTTGAACCACATATATAGATTATAATTTTGGAAAAGGAATTAAGCCCCACAGAACAATGGATCTTTAGCAAACCTTAACTTCATTGTCTGCACATTACATTGAAGTATTATAAATGCAACAGATGTTATATGCACTGGTATTTTATCCTACTATAGTTAATTAAAATTTTATAGTATTCTTGCAACACAGAGTTGAGTAAGAAACTTACCAAGAGGAGTATTATACCAAGTTTTCTTTGCAAGTATTGGAAAACTAAAATTAAATGACAAGGACTTTTAATTAGAAGTTTGCTGTAGTAATAACTAAGTTTCAAAATTTGAATAAAAGAATAAATTTTTTGAGGAAATGAAGAAGACATTTTTAGTTTATATATTGTTGAATAAATTGTAGTTAAGGCCTACACCCATAACTAACTTTATTTTAATAAGTATATAGCAATTCATCAAAACCACAACTGTCTTTTAGTGGTTAAAATTTCTTACTCAAACCAGTAAAAAATTATGCTGATCAGAGTAATTTACGCAGTATACAATAGTTGACACAATCTAAAGCTTTATGCTAATTAAGGAATCATCACTTCATCTGAACCAATGAAATTCTAAAATTCCCTACGTATTTATTTTGTAAATATTTTTCTGACCTCTTTGGCCTGGATGTGAAGATGTATATATACTTAATTATTTTAAACACAAAACTTGCCATAAGCAGAACTATTAAGTATTAATTTGCCGTACTTAAAAAATCCCATTAGCAGCTTTGTAATATTTTTATCAACCAACATTTATCCATTCCAAATTTTTGTATATATCTAGATGAGGTAACACATAGAGGATCAATAAACTAATGATGTTTAAACTGGTTTATTTACAAAATTCAGGGTTAGAGAAATTCTCATGAAAAATACACAATTTTTTTGAGCATTAAAAACCTGTATGTCTGGGTGTGGAAGAAATGTAGTTTATCTCAAATTATTATTATTTACTTCTAAAGGGAGCCATTAAGATGGGAAATGTTTCTCTGATGGAGATTGACACGTGAAATCTATTTGGAAGGATATTTTTTTCACTCAGGCTGTTGCCTTTTTTGTTAATACAGCCTTCTGTTTTAATGTTCAGTGAACAGATTTCTTATGAAATAGACATTGAAATAAAAATTATGATTCATCAAGAGCGTTAATTGATGAACAAGTGAACAAGATGCCTCGTTAAAAAAAAAAGTAATCTAGACAGGCAGCCAACTCAGACCTTCAGGTATTCCTTTGTTTCTAAATAAGAACCTTCAGGAAAAGTTGGCCATATCCTACCTAAAGCTGCTAATTCTTTACAGAATTCATAAACCCAGGGGATAGTAAGTAGTCATTTAGTTTTGGAAAGTTCTTAAGAGAATGCTATCTTCTACAGTCTTATGAAGCACTTTTTCAAGATTAGGATTTGTGGTCGGCTATAATATACAGTCCTAATGTCCAACCACCTGAGAAGTTCATCCTAAGCTGAGAAAGCCTAAAATGTTAGAGAATGTTTAGAGAAAACACCTGAATTTTTTTTTTAAGAGAACAACCTAGGTTTTATTGTAGAGAACAATCAAAATACTCCTGAACCTTTCTGTAGAATCTTTAGGAAAGAGGCTGACAAAAAGAATCTTCTGTTACAACTTCCTTTTCTAATGTAACAACCAGGGACAATGGTGATCTGCCATGTGTCTGCCCATCTAGCTTCTCAGTCGGCCCACAATTTTATTTCAGGATAAAATTTGAGAAACTTGTATCACTGGGGAAGGAAGAAACCTAAGCTATAAAATTATGCTTTTCCCCTCAAGGGATTCAATAAAGCTTATTTTTCAGAAAACAAACCTATAAATACTGACTTTCCTTAAACCTAATCAAATTAATTGTGTTCTTCCAAGGTATAGCTTTAGAAGGATCTTTCAGTTGCTCTTCTTTCAAACTTGTCAGGAAAGAAAAACTAATACAAATTGCTAAAAAATTAAAGCATGAGCAGAGAGCATGGACTTTAGGATGGATGATTTTAAGTTTCCTCATCTTCATGAGAGGAAGAACCTAATACACTGAGAACTAATGCCTGTCCAGAATGCATACTAAACATCTCATATTTGGATCATCCCTCACTGCAGCATCCCTCAAAGGAACATTTCATTCTCCCAAGAACAGGAGGAATTGTTCGCAGATAAATTATTCAAAGTAGCAAAACGGAGCATGCTTCAATCTCATCCTGTCCACATACCTACAAGGGACAGCAAAGATTAATACTATGATAGGCAAAAGTGTTATGTAATAATCTTGCCAGTTTTGTAAAAAGAAGGGGGTACACTGGATCCATACTTTTTGAGAAATTCTTTGAAGTGCTAGAGCCAGAGAATTCTACCATGAGATGTGGATTTTGCTTCAGATGCCTCAGAAGACAATATAAAGGACCAAGAATGGTGGTGATAGTGCATCATAAGTAATTGGTTTAGTTCAACCACCTTTTATATGCCAAGCTGTGTGCAGAAAGGACATCTGGTCCAAAGCAGGAGCAATGAGTGCGGGTACTTAGATTAAGAAGGAAAACCAGGCCGGGCGCGGTGGCTCAAGCCTGTAATCCCAGCACTTTGGGAGGCCGAGACGGGTGGATCACGAGGTCAGGAGATCGAGACCATCCTGGCTAACACAGTGAAACCCCGTCTCTACTAAAAATACAAAAACTAGCCGGGCGAGGTGGCGGGCGCCTGTAGTCCCAGCTACTCGGGAGGCTGAGGCAGGAGAATGGCGTGAACCCGGGAGGCGGAGCTTGCAGTGAGCTGAGATCCGGCCACTGCACTCCAGTCCGGGCGACAGAGCGAGACTCCGCCTCAAAAAAAAGAAGGAAAACCAGTATAGCCCTATTGAGCTAGCATGATCTGACCATTGGCATGTTCTTCCTTTTGCCCACCATTAGTGCAGATAGTAACACCATGAGAGTCAACAAACATAAGTACCAATGTCTAAAGAAATCAATATGTAAAATGATGTCTTCTGAGGTATAAAGGATATGAGTTTAGAAAACAAGCTGTTAATGAAAGGATTTAGATGTCTTTATAATGTAAAATAGAACCGTCAAAAGTAAATTCAACAGTTGGGCTGGAGAGTAGAAAGGAGACATCTATAGAGCAAATTAAAAAGCTCTTTAGATTTAGATTGCATAGAACGTAATGCAAATGAACTAAGCAATAATGTGAAAAGAGACATGGAAGAGAAGTCCTCATGTTCCAACACGAATCCTTCTTCAAAGGAAACAATGAAGGGGAAAAAATAATAATCCTAGAGCTAAATGAAGCACAGCATAGGTTCTCAGACTGAATGAGTCCAGTTAGTACCAAGCGAAACTATAAACATACACTTCTAGATACATCTTCATGAAATTTTAGAGTAGGTGTAAAGAACATCATTGGCAAGGCATGGTGGCTCACACCTGTAATCCCACATTTTGGGAGGCCAAAGTGGGCTGATATAGTGAGTCCAGGAGTTAAAGACCAGCCTGGGCAACAGGGTGAAACTCTGTTTCTAGAAAAAATACAAAAATCAGCTAGGTGTGGTGGTGCGCATCTGTAGCCCCAGCTACTTGGGAGGGTAAGATGGGAGGATCACTTGGGCCAGGAGACGGAGGTTGCAGTGAGCTGAGAATTGTGCCACTACAGTCCAGCCTAGGCAACAAAGTGAGGCTCTGCCTCAAAAAAATTTAAAAAATAAAAAACATCTTAAAAGATTCCAAAATGGAAATGATTACAAAGTGAACAGGATGAGATTGACATTGGAATTTTCACCAGCGATTTGGTTACAAGAAGACAGTAAAGCAATACATCCAAAATTTAAAAGTTATTCAAGTTGGAGGGCAAAATAATGATATTTTCAGGAATTCAGGGGCTCAAAATTTACCTCCCTATAAGAAGTACCAGGGAATACTCCAATGAAATGAAAAATAAATCTTAAAAGTAGATTTGGGATCTAAGAAATAATATTGACCAAAACCACATGTCGTGGAGCAGAAATAAGTGCAATTAGAAGTGATAGTAAAATAAGAATGGAAGTAAAATACTAGATGGTTTCTACAGGTGAGACAAGAATCCAACTTAAAAATTTATTTTTATAGTATCACTATATTGCCCAGGTTGGTTTCAAACTCCTAGCCTAAAACAATCCCCTCACTTTTCTCCCAAAGTGCTGAGATTACAGGTGTGAGCCACTATGCCCAGTCAAACAAATGAATTTTTCTTTTTTTTTTTTTCTTTTTTTTTTCTGAGACGGAGTTTTGCTCTCGTTGCCCAGGCTGAAGTGCAATGGTGTGATCTTGGTTCACTGCAACCTCCACCTCCAGGGTTCAAGCGATTCTCCTACTTTAGCCTCCTGAGTAGATGGGATTACAGGCATGCGTTATTTTGTTATTTTTAGTAGAGACAGGATTTCTCCATATTGGTCAGGCTGGTCTTCAACTCCCGACCTCAGGTGATCTGCCTGCCTTGGCCCCCCAAAGTGTTGGGATTACAGGCGTGAGCTGCTGCACTCGGCCATAAATAACTTTTTCTAAAAGAAACTACAGATTGGTTAATTTTAAGTACTTATAGAAAAATCTAAGTTGGAATTCTTGGGTGAATAGTAACTACAGAAACAATAAATATTTAGTGTTATGTTTGTTTTGTTTATATAAATAAATACAGTTTGACTCTATTGCATCTTACCTATTTTTCTAGTGATGGACACCTGTGATACTGCTAATTTCTCCACTTCACCGCTGCCATAGACAATGTAGTGGTGAGTATCCTAAGTCATGTCATGTTATGGACTTGTGTGAAAATTTCTCTAGCATATACATCTAGGAATATAGTTGCTAAGTCACAGGGCTATTTAATTTCAGTAAATTCTGCTAAATTACATTCTTAAAAATCTGTACTAGTTTACATTCTCGCTAACTAGATTTGAAGATTCTCATTTCCTCACATATTTGCAAACAATATTATGTGACTTTCTAACTTTGGCATATTTGGTGGATGTAACATTTTATTCTGGTATTGGTTTAAATTCAATTTTTCTGATTACTGGGGTGTTTGACAACTACCCTGCTATTAAGGTTTAACATTCTATAAATTTCCTATTCTTTTTGCCCATTCGTCTCCTTTTTTCCTCATTTTCTGTAAAGACTAATTGGTAGCAGTTTTTTGTTTTTTTGTCTATTTTCTTTTCTTTCTTTCTTTCCTTTTTTTGTTTTGAGATGGAGTCTCACTCTGTCACCCAGGCTGGGGTACAGTGGTGCGATCTTAGATCACTGCAACCTCCACCTCTCGGGTTCAAGCAATTCTCCTGCCTCAACCTCCCAACTAGCTAGGCTTACAGGCACTCACCACCACTCCCAACTAATATTTGTATTTTCAGTAGAAATAGGGTTTCACCATGTTGGCCAGGCTGGTCTTGAACTCCTGACCTCAGGTGATCCACCTACCTTGGCCTTCCAAAGTGCTGGGAGTACAGGCATGAGCCACCGCACCTGGCCAGTTTATTGTCTATTTCAGTTATTACACTTGTCATTTGAAACATTCCAAATATCTTCTCCCAGTCCGTGGCCTGTTTCTTTCTCTTTGTTTATGGTATCTCTTGTTTGTTTGTTTAAAAAAAAAAAAAAGATTAACATGGATAAGGACAGATCCATCATTTATGCTTCTTCGTTCTTAAGAAAGTTTTCTTCATTCCTGAGTCACAAAGGTTTTCTCCCACATTTACTTCTGTTAATTACTTAGATTTACTTAACATTTAGATCTTTTCATCTTGAGTCTACCACTAAATATGATGTAAGGTAGTGATCCAGCTCCAAGTTTTCTCTTCTGATGGCTACTTTTTGCTATTAATCTGATGCAAACGTTACTGTATATCAATACAGTTGCATACTTACGTATACCGCAGGACTGTTTCTGAGCTCCCCATTATGTTCTTTGCTCTGTTTTTCTGTCCATGCCTCTGTGTCGTATTTTCTTTTTCAGCAAAGTTTTAAGTTTTATAATGACCACTCATCATCTACATTCTTCTATTAACATTTTTCTACATTTGCTTTTATGTACCATGTTATTTTTATAACTAAAACTTTGTATCTATCTTAATATCTTATTAGCAGTGATTCTCAATCTTCAGTATATATCAGAGTCAATTAGAGGGCTTGTGGGGCCCCACCCACATGGCTTTTAATTAAGTCTGAGTTGGAACCCAAGAATTTACATGTCTAGCAAGTTCTCAGGTAATGCTGATGCTTATGGTTTGAGAATAACAAAGAATCACCATCTTATAGAATGAGTCTTCCTTCTTTGGTCCTGCTTTTTCCATATATATTTCAGAGTAAGTTTTTTGGCATTTATTTCCTGGCCATGGTGGATTTACCCTAACTCCTGAAATGAATAAAAGCAGACAAAATATTTGAAGCAATGATTTTCAAAATACTGGACATCAAGAAATGAAGGACCATGGCCCCTGAAGGATGGAGAAAAAAAACGGTGAGCACTATGATTATCTCCAGATTACTACCTTGGTAGAATTTCCAGGCCATGGAGCAGGAAGGCAGAACCCCACAGAGCCTGGCACACTCCTTATGTTGAGGAAGTGGAGCTAAGAGTTCAGAGAAAACAACAAAGGTACAGTTCACAAGGCAGAATAATGGAGAGAACAGGGCTGCACACAAAGAACCCCCAAGAACTGCATAGAGTTGCCTTTGTAAATTCACCCAAGTACTGCATCACATGTGTGTGAGGAAAGTGCCAAGGCTGGGGAAAGAACTACCTGAAAGGATTAGAAGTTAATAGTAACCTGCACTTGCAGTTAACAGTGCTCTGTACCCACACACAATGGGTAATAATACCTATTCCTATCTGCAAGATTGGAAAACCTCATGATTCACAAGATAGGGTAGGGTATACAAAATGATCCCACATCAGTGGTGGGGAATAATTAACCCTAGATAAATATCTGCTTTGGTCCCACCTAATACATCTTAAAAGCAAGACCTGGAAGGATTATACTGTTTCCTTGTAATGTAACTGTAAACCAGAATGAATCTCAAGAAACTCATAGGCATACAATAATACCCAGCACCCACAACATAAAATTCACCGTATCTGTCATCCAACAAAAAATTACCAAATATGCAAAGAAGCAGAAAAATATGACCCATAATGAGATAAATAAATCAAAACTGACCTCAAAGCTGACACATATGTTAGAATTCATATAATGGCAATATGGTTATAACTATATTCCAGATAATCATAAAGTTAAGAGACATAAAAGATGTTTAAATGCAAATTAAATTTTTAGAAATGAAAACTACACTTGTAGAAGTGAATTCTACACTAGAAATGTGTGAAGTATGTAATACAATGAATAAGATTAACAGCAGATCACACAGTGCAGAACAAAATATTACTAAATTTGAAGACAAAATAGTAGGAACTCCAAAATGAAGCTCAGATTTTTAGAGAATTTAAAAAATGAACAATAACTATAAATTATGGGTCAATTTCACTAATATATGTGTAATTACACTTTCTGAAGGAGAGAAGAGGGATCAGAAAGAAAAATAATAACATTATTTTCCAAATTTGATAAAAATTAAAAACCCAAAGGCCCAACAAACTCAACAAACTCTAAGCACAAGAAACATGTAGGAAACTATACCAAAGAGTATTATAATCAAATTACTCAAAACCAGTGATAAGCTGAAAACCTTAAAAGCAGCCAGAGGTAAAAGGACACGCACAGAAGAATAAAGACAAAGGTAATGGCAGACATTTTGCCTGAAAGAATGCAAGTGAGAAGACAATAGACTTAACACCCTTAAACTAATGAAAGAAGAAAATTGTCAACCTAGAATTCTGTATGTACCAAATACTATCTTTGAAAAAATAGAGAGAAAAAAATTATGACATATAAAAACTTGAAGAATTATCACCATCAAGCTCACACTATGAGAAATATTAAAGGAAGTACTTCACGCAGAAAGAAAATGATATTAGATTGAACCCTAGACTTACACAAAGTAATGAAGAGCACCAGAATTGGTAATTACATGGGTAAACATTTAAAAAAATTTTTATAATTTAAATGTCTTCAATATATTACAAAGGTAATCGCAGATTTCTTGTCTGAAAGAACACAAGTGAGAAGACAATAGACTAACACCTTTAAATTAATGAAAAAAAAAAAACTGTCAACTTAGAATTCTGTATGTACCAAAGACTATCTTTGAAATAATAAAGAGAAAAAAAAATTTTTTTGACATATAAAAACTTAAAAAATTTATCACCATCAAGCTCACATTATAAGAAATGTTGGCCGGGCGCGGTGGCTCAAGCCTGTAATCCCAGCACTTTGGGAGGCCGAGACGGGCGGATCACGAGGTCAAGAGATCGAGACCATCCTGGCTAACACAGTGAAACCCCGTCTCTACTAAAAAAAAAAATACAAAAAACTAGCCGGGCGAGGTGGCAGGCGCCTGTAGTCCCAGCTACTCGGGAGGCTGAGGCAGGAGAATGGCGTGAACCCGGGAGGCGGAGCTTGCAGTGAGCTGAGATCTGGCCACTGCACTCCAGCCTGGGCGACAGAGCGAGACTCCGTCTCAAAAAAAAAAAAAAAAAAGAAATGTTAAAGGAAGTACTTTAGGCAGAAAGAAAATGATACTAAATTGAAATCTGGATTTACACAAAGGAATGAAGAGCACCAGAATTGGTAATTACATGGGTAAATATTTTTAAAATTTTTTATTATTTAAATATCTTCAAATCTTACCTGTTAGAACCAAAGTAACAATCAATGTAGGGTGGGATCTACAATATATGTACATGTAAAATAACAACAATAATACAAAGGTTAGGAGGGGAGAGATGTAAGTATATTATAAGGTTCTTATATGTGAAGTAGTATATCATTCAAAGGTAAACTGTGATAAGTTTAACATACATACTGTAAACCACAAAAAAAAAACACTAAACAAAATACAAAGAGTTGTAGCTAATAATGTAACAAAGGAGATAAAATGAAATCATAAAATAATCCAAAAGAAGGCATATAGAGAGGAAAAAGTGAAGACAGGGACAATAGGGACAAAGGGATAACAAATAGTAAGATGGTAGATTTAAGCTTAACCATATCAAAAGTTGTATTAAATGTAAATGGTCTAAATATTTCCTTTAAAAGGCGGTGACATCAGATAGACTTTTAGCAAGAGGCCAGGTGCACTGGCTCATATCTGTAATCCCAGCTCTGTGGGAGGTCAAGGCAGGTGAATCACTTGAAGCTCAGAGTTTGAGACCAGCCTGGGCAACAGGACGGAACCCCACCTCTACTAAAACTACAAAAATTAGCTAGGTGTGGTGGTGCATACCTGTAATCTCACCTACTTGGGAGGCTGAAGCATGAGAATTGCTTGAACCTCGGAGGCAGTGAGTCAAAATTGTGCCACTGAACTCCAGCCTGGGCAACAGAGTAAGACTCTGTCTTAAAAAAAAGGAAGAAAGAAAGAAAAAAAGAAAGAAAGCTAATTGAACCTAGCCCCAAGCCCTTGTCATCACTCTTAGTGTACTTGACTTTGATATATAGAATGAGTTGTAAGTTGAGGTTCATTTTTTTGGTTCCAGTACTGTTTATTTAAAACATTGTTCTTTCCCTATTGAATTGCTATGATGCTTTGTCAAATAAATTGGCCTTGTACGTACAGGTACATAGCTGAATTCTTTATGCTGTTTCATAGATCTGTATGCCTATCTTTATGCCAATGCCACACTGTCCCGATTACTGAGATTTACAGTAAGTCTTGAAATTGCATAGAGTAATTCTTCCCAAATTTTCCTATTTTTTCAAAATTGTTTTGGTGATTCCAAGACCTTTACATTTCTGAATACATTTTAGAATGAGTTTATTAATTACAACACATAAAGCTTAATTGGATTTTACTTGGGATTACATTGAATCTGTTGATCAATTTGGGGAGCATTAACTTCTTCATGATACTGGTTTTCCAATCCAAGAGCATGATATTACTTGAGATCTCTTTTATTTCTCTCAGTAATATTTTGTAGATTTTGGTGTACAGATCTCATATGTTTTAATAAATGTGTCCCTAAGTAGTTCATATTTTGATGCTATTACAAATGGCATGGTTTCTTAAAATTTAATTTCTGATCATTCACTGCTAACTGTAGAAATACAACTGATTTTATATATAGATGCATCTTGACTTACAATAGGGGTTATATCTCAATAGACCCATCATAAGTGGAAAATGCCTTAATATACCTAACCTTCTGAACATAATAGCTTAGCCTAGCTTACCTTAAATGTGCTCAGAATACTTACATTAGCCTACAATTGGGTAAAATTATCTAACACAAAGCCTATTTTATAACAAAGTGTTGAATATTTCATGTAGGTTATTTAATAATGTACTAAAGTATAGTTTTTACTGAATATTTATTACTTTCACACCATTGTAAAGTCAGAAAATCATTAAGTTGAACCATCAAGTTGGAGACTTTATATTAACCTTGTATCTTGCGACTTAACTAAATGTATCAGTTCTAGTTTTTACACAGACTATCATATTTCTTCCATTTTTCATCCTAATATATATGCATTTATGTTTCTTGCCTTACTGCATTGGCTGGACTATTTAGTCCGATGTTGAATAGAAGTGATGAGAACATACTTGCCTTTTCCTGATTTTAAAAAGAAAGAATTCAGTCTTTTAATATTATGTTAGCTGCAGGTTTTTTGTTTTATTGTTTTTGATAGATGCCTCTGATCAGATTGTAGAAGTTCCTTTCTAGTCTTAGATTGTTAAGACTTTTACACAGATAGATGTTGATATTTGTTAAATGCTTTATCTGTGTTCATTGAGACAATCATAGAGTTTTCTTTGTTCATATGTTAATATGTTAAATTCCATTGATTAATTTTTGAAGGATAATCTTGCATTATTGGGTAAATTCCTATGAGATAATGACATATTGCCCATCTTATATGTTGCTAGATTTGGTTAATATTTTGGTAAATAATTTTGTGTTTGTGTTCATGGAAGTTATTGTTGGAAGATGACTCTGAGTGTTTTTTTTTCTGTACATCTTGTGAGGCACTGGTTACCTTTGATCTGAACTGTCTTTTCCAAAATCTTTGTAAGATATCTTGTAAGATAGAGATAGTGACTCTCTCTGAAGCAGAGGACAGGTTTGTTTACTGTTCAATATAATAAGGATAATGTTTTCCTTTGGGGCAAAGGTTAGCTTGGTTTGCTTGTAGCCCATTATACAAGCTTCAGATTTCCTAACCTTGGAGTTCTTCAGCTTTGATGCAAACCTACTGCATATGCACCATCAACTTGGGCTGCTCTGTGTCACTCCCACGGGTCCTGGGGTTGGGGGAGAGGAACCAACATATATATGAAACACATGATACCTGCTATACTGTCAGTAATACAGTCTTTTATCTCAGACTGAAGGGTCTGTTGTCTTTTATCAGTATTAATGATATTATGGCAGTCTAAACTATTGGCTTGCAAGTAAGGTAAACTCCCAGACTCTTCACAGTTCTTGACAGTTTTTGGTGATAAAAATGGGATGCTGACAGAGACCTGACTTTCTGGAAAAGAAAGGAAAGGGTTCCAGTGGTGCAGGTAAGAGGAAATGAGAAAATTTTCTAGCATGTGATCTCACCCAGTTGGTTGGAAGAAGGTGGTAGAAGGATGCCCTACCATCTTATCTGTTAGTGAATGTTTAGAGGCTGAGCAGCAAAGGTAGGATTGAAACAAGTCACCTGAATGGTGACTTAATGGTTGCTCACTTTCTTCCAGCAGGCTTTCACTGTATAGAAGATATCCTGTTGGTTGGAAAGTCAGATGCCTTGGTCTTAATGGCCCTGAAGGCAGAATTATAGCACCTCCATCAGAAGGGATGGGCTGATAAACACTGAAAAAATTCAGGAGCCTGCCTACTAAGTGTTTTGGGACTATGTGGCACATTAACAACGCTCAGTCTTCCTGGAAGTGAAGGAAGAGCTGTTGTCTCTTTAGCATCCCACCACAGAAACACAGGCCTAGCACCTTATTGGTCTCTGTGGAGTCTAATATTAGAGACCGTATGTGCCTTACTTGAGCATTACACTTTGTCCTTTATATAGACTGTCCCACAAACCAGTAAGTGGTTCTGTGATTGCTATGAAGCCATCTGTGGCAACCTCTCTACCTAAAGACCCCCAAATCCTAATGACATTTTTGAACAATAAGTCTCAATGACTGAAGATTTTGCCAGTTGGAGTTTCTTGCAATGGGAGGCTGCCCCCGAGGTTTTGAACTTGTCATCTCCTGTTGCGGGGAACACCTCTTTTGAAAAGCAGCTATTAGCTTGCTACTGGGGAATGACTGACCTATGGAGACCTTGTGACTCTTTTGCCTGTACCAGATTATTCCTATATAGGGACTCAATGACCTAGCAACGTGGGAAGGGTCCAACATGCTCATTTGTCAAGTAGTAACGGTATATTTCAGATGCTAATTCCCACCTCCATTCTCACAATGGTCATTCAGTCATTCTGTGGAGTGAATAGATGTCATCCAGTTGGCGGCTTACACAAACAGGATAAATTGGATTCACTACCCTAAGGCAACTCCTCAAAAATAAGGAGTAGACTTATTTATCTAAACTGATCTGGGACTCTTTCATTGCATAAGCCAGCCAGGAAGCCACATTGGAGGCATTGTCAATCTGTGCCCCTCAACTGATATGTAAGTGCCACTTGGACAATTAACTTGCCTTCTTCCTGAAAACAATGTGACTTGCACTTTAGGGGTGGTAATGAGAGACCTGCAAATGTTTACAGAAACATCACCAGTAGATCATGTATCCCTCAAATGATTGCAATTATCTCTTCAAAGTGTGAATATTGGATATTCAAGAGAACTTCCTGATGGGATGACTGACTCATTACATACGTGCAACTGATGCAGGCAGTTATCCCCGATTAGAGTTACTCAATTAGAAAAGGTAAAATTTCTTCTTGAATTTAGCTGACATTTTCAATGACATCATCTTGACCCTGGAGATACTCAGGTCAGCTTCAACTCAATGGCCAGGGTTATTATGGGTGAAAGAATTGTCCTAGACTTCCACGTTGCAGGCCAGAGCAGTGTGGGCAGTTGCTAATACAACTTGCTCTACCCATATTAATGTCTCAAGCCAAGTGAAAAGGTCAGCAGGATCTTAAGAGGAAAATCACCTGGCTTTCAAAGGTAAATCCTAGCAGTTTATGGGATTTGTTTAGCTGGTTGGGTCTAGGACCTTAGGGGGCATGATTGAGTTTACTGTTATATTATTGGTGTCATCCTACTGTTTGGAGGCTTCATTATCTTTTTTATCAAAGTGTTACTTTTGAGATATCTGATAAGAATCTGATTCAGATTCTTCGTTCCTTTATATGTAACAGATATTTCTGTAAGCTTTTACAGTTACTTATTTACATTTCATGTTATTAAAATTTTTTATTTGATTGAATTCAGTCTTTCTATAATATGACAAGGAATGGGGTTTTTCTTTTTTATCTTGTGCTTTTAAAACTTTGTGCATTTTCAATCTGAATTCCTTTTATTTTTTGAAACTGGGCCTCCCTCTGTTGCCCGGAGGGAGTGTAGTGGCATGAACATGGCTCACTGCAGCCTCTACTGCCTGATCCTCCAGCTTCAGCTGCCCAAGTAGCTGGGACTACAGGTGCATGCCACCATGCCCAGCTAATTTTTTTTTTTTTTTTTAAGAGAGAGGGTCTCACCAAGAGCTGAGCCTGCTGGGCTCAAGCAATCCTCCTGCCTCAGCCTCCCAAAGTACCAGAATTACAGGTGTGAGCCACTGCACCTGGCCCTGATTTCTCATTTTTAATTTTAGAAAATTCTGTCATTTTTCTTCCAATACTTGAAATTGTTCAAATACTTCTAAGTGTCAGTAATCACAATAATTGAGAAAGGTTTAATTCATCTCTTAGCTTGGATCTTTATATATCTTGTTTATAAGTGATACATTTTAAAATGGCACAAGAAGATTGAAAATTAAAAGATGTCAAAAGATATACCTGGTAAATGTTGAATAAAAAAGTTTTATATTAATGTTAGTAGTACACCAAATAGAGCTCAAATATGAAGCTTTAAAAAAATACAGAGAGAGTTCTTACTGACTTACTGATAAAAGGCATTATATAGTAACAGAGTACAACTAGAGAACCACTTTTTTTTTGAGATGAAGTTTCACTCTGTCCTGCTCAGGCTGGAGTACAGTAGTGGGATATCAGCTCACTGCAGCCTCCCCCTCCCAGGTTCAAGTGATTCTCCTGTTTCAGCCTGCTGAGTAGCTGGGACTACAGGTGTGTGCCACCACAGCCGGCTAACTTTGTATTTTTTAGTAGAGACGGGGTTTCACCATGTTGGAGAGGCTAGTCTCGAACTCCTGACCTCAGGTGATCCACTGCCTTGGCCTCCCAAAGTGCTGGGATTACAGGTATGAGCCACCGTGCATGGCCGAGAACCACGTCAGATTTGGTGGCCAGGGAATATTTCTCAGAGGAGGTGACATTTAAGTTGGGATCTAAGTTACAAGGAAGAATCAATCTTGTGAGAATCAAGGGAAAGAGCATTCCAAACTGAGAGAAGAGTTGGTACAAAGGCCAGAAGTAAGAATGAGGGAAAGGAAGCAAATTGAGATTGAAGACATAAGAAGAGGTCAATCGGGTAGGGATTTGTAATTCAAAGAAAAGAATTAATAGACTTTATATATAGTGAAAAAGGACTACAGTTCAACTTCTATAAATCTGTATGTAGAAATTATTATCCAGCAACCCAATATAGCCAAAGCTGTAACATGTAGATTTCTATAAACTATAGAGATTGTTTTGCAGCATTGTTTATAATAGTGAAGCTGAATCAATCAATAATTGATTGTATGAACTTACATTACACATGCACATTTTCATAATTGAAAAGTATAACAATGATTTTAATTTTTTTTTTTTTTTGAGATGGAGTTTCGCTCTTGTTGCCCAGGCTGGAGTGCAATGACACAATCTTGGCTCACTGAAACCTCCAAGAGCCTCCCGGGTTCAGGCGATTCTCCTGTCTCAGCCTCCTGAGTAGCTGGGATTACAGGTGCATGCCATCATGTCCAGCTAATTTTTGTATTTCTAATAGTGACAGGGTTTCATCATATTGATCAGGCTGGTCTCAAACTCCTGACCTCAGGTGATCTGCCCGCCTTGGCCTCCCAAAGTGCTGAGATTACAGGCATGAGCCACTGCACCTGGCCAATGATTTTAAATTTTAAAAACTTGGGAAAAGAGGAAAATAAAGAGATTTGGAAGGATACATTGTTAATATTTCTCAGGAAATACTTGAGGGGGAAAGGTATGATGGGGCACTATCAGATTTGCTCTTTATATCTCTGTATTATTTAGATTTTAAAGTAAATATCACAATCATGGAGCTAGTAATATTTAATCAGATTCTTAGTGAGAATTACAAAAGATAATGCATTATTAAAATGTTCATTTTTGGCTGGGCATGGTGGTCCACACCTGTAATTCTAACACTTTGGGAACCCAAGGTGGGATGATCACTTGAGCCCAGCAGTTCGAGACCAGCATGGGCAACATAGGGCATACTTGTCTCTATAAAAAAAAAAAAAAAAAAGAAAGAAAGAAAATTTTATTTTTTTAGTTTTCTTGGGCCTCTCTTTTATCCTGTAACTATAAAAATCCTGTAACTTCTTATCATGTAGTTATAAAAATTTTATAATTAGTTATCATATAATTATAAAAATCCTGTAGTTCCTTTATAAGAAATAACAAAAATAGAAGAATAATTTGACAAATTTGTTATCATAGTAAGAGACTTTCATATGCTTCTCTCAGAAACAGACCTGTCAAAGAGACAAAATGCAAGCATTTCAATAGCACAGTTTACAAGTTTGATCCTTAAAAACACCACATACATGTGTATGTATTATCTGTCTATTGAGAGAGAAGAGGAGGTGGATATTACACTCAATGAAACTGAAGAACATTAATTGATTTCAAATATGGAATATTTACCACAAAAAATGATCCTGTAGTAAAACACAAAAGAACTTTCAATTTAGAAAGCATACACAACATGCAGTAAAATTAGAAATAGGCAAGAAAAAAATAAAAGAATCCATCTATCTAGACATTCTCAAACACCTTTATAAATAGCTGTCTGCAATATAATAAAGTGGTTAAGTTTATAAGTTCTGAAATCATATACTTGCTGAATTCAAATAAAATTATTTTTTAGCTCTATGATCTAGAATAAGTCATGCAGAGATTACATGATTTATACTTTCCTCATCTTTAATGTAGGGATAGTAATAGACTCTGCCTCAAAATTGCTTTGAGGATTAAATTAAATAATGCATGCCTGATTTCTGACTCAATAACTATTAGCGCCTGCTGTTGTTGTTGTGGAAATAAAAATTTAATTAGAAAAAAATTTTAGGCCAGCCATAGTGGCACATGCCTGTACTCCCAACACTTTGGGAGGCCAAGGTGGGTAGATTGCCTGAGGTCAGGAGTTCGAGACCAGCCTGGCTAGCATGGTGAAACCCCGTCTCTACTAAAAATACAACAATTAGCTGGACCCGGTGGTGCATGCTTGTAGTCCCAACTACTTGGGAGGCTGAGGCAGGAGAATCACTGGAACCTGGGAGGCAGAGGCTGCAGCGAGCAGAGATTGAGCCACTGCACTACAGCCTGCGGGACAAAGCAAGACTCCATCTCAAAAAAAAAAAAAAAAAAAAAGAAGAAAAGAAAGAAAAAATGCGTAAGTGACTTATACTGAGAATGCTTCAGATCAAAATCCATGTAAAAAGAGACCCAAAGGAAAATTAATAACTTTAAATGAATTTCTAAGAAAGCAATATATATTAGAAACAAAATATAATTTTAACTTGTGAAGTTTTATAAAGGTTAAATAAGCACAATGAAGGGATTATTAAAGGTAAAATCAGAAATTATTAAACCAGGAAAAATATCCAGTAGAATTAGTCAATGATAAAGAATAAAAATTGGTTTCTAACAGACCATAAAGTAAGCAAACTTATAGCAACCATGACCAAGTGAAGTAGATGGAGGAAGGAGAAGAAAAAATATGTTTGAAATGACAACACAGAACTGTGTACTATGTCACTCTTTATAGTACTAAATTTGAAACAAACAGCATAATTTCTAAAAAAAACTAATTACCAAAATTACCTCAGAAAGAAGAAGAAATCCTAAGAGACTATAAAAGAAATTGAAAACAGAGTCAGATATTTAGCCTTTTAAAAAAAGACACCAGGTCCAGTTGATTTAATGGGTGAGTTTACTGAAATTTCAAAAATTCAATAATTCTAAGAAGCAGATTATTCCCAAGTTATATAAATAATCCCAAATCCCAAAACATATAAAAGAATGGAAGACTAATTGGCTCATTTTGCCTAGCTAAAATAACACTGGTTCTCAAATTTAACTATAATAACAAAAAGAAAATAACTCAATCTCGGTAGTATACACACATGAAACACCCTAAATAAGATGACAAATTGAATGCAATAGTGTTGTAGGCAGAATAATGACCACCCCCTAAAGATGTACATGTCCTAATCTGCTGAAATTTTGAATATGTTAGGTTACACACCCAAGAGGAACTAAGGTTGCAGATGGAATTAAGGTTGCTAATCAGATGACTTTAAGATATGGAGATGTTCATGGACTATTGGGAAAAGCCCAGTGTAATAAAAAGGGTCATTAATAAGTGGAAGAAGGAGGCAGAAGAGAGAACTAAAGAGATGTTGGCATGAGAAGAATTTGAGTCAACTTGAAGATAGAGGAATGGGCCATGAGTCAAAGGATGTGTGTGGCCTCTGGAAGCTGGAAAAGGCAAGGAAATGGATTCACCTATAAAGCCTCCAGAAGAAAAGCAACCCTGCCAGTACCATAATTTTAGCCCAGTGAGACCTGTGCTAGACTTTTGACCAAGGTAAGATACTAAACTTATGTTGTTTTAAGCCATTAAATTTGTGGCAATTTGTTATTAGCAGCAATAGAAAACTAATAAAGATTATGGTACCAGTAGTGGAGTGTTTAGCCAGCTACCTGGTGACAGGTTGATTGTAATGGACTGCTTCCATTATGCAAGGGGCAGTACTTTATTCTTGCTGGAATAAACCCTCTGGATATGGATTTATCTCCCCTACGCACAATGCTTCTACCAAAGCTACTGTGTGTGAACTTGCAGAATGCCTTGTCCGCTTTCACAGTACTCCATACAGCATTGCTTTTAATCAAGGAAGTAAATTCACAGCAAATGAATTGCAACAATGGTCCCAGACTAATGCAATTCATTTGTGTTAGCATATTCTCCATCATGCAGAAGAAATAAAGGCCAAAACCTACCCACCTCTGAGGAGCAGAATAGATATACAAATTCAGGAGCTCAGATAACTCCAACTAAGATAAATCTAAAGAGATGTATGCTGAGACGTGTCATAATCAAAAGTCACAGACAAAGAGAAAATCTTGAAAGTAGCAACTATTAGTGTATCAGCAGATTGCTTAACAGAAACCTTACAGGTTAGAAGGCAGTGGGGTGATATATTTAAAATAGTGGGGAAAAAAAGCTGCCATCCAAAAATACCATATCTGGCAAAAGTATTCTTCAAAAAATAAAGAAGAAATTAAGATTTTTCCTAGATAAACAAAACCTGAAGGAGTTTATCAACACTTAACCTATCCTATAAGAAATGCTGAAGGGAGTTCTTCAAGGTTAAGCGAAAGGGTAATAAACAGCAACACAAAACCATATGAAAATATTGAACTCCCTGGTAAAGGTAAATATTTAGATAAATATAGAATTCTACAGTATTATAATGTAGGCATGTAAATCACTTTCAAATGTGGTAAAGAATTTAAGAACCAAAAGCATAAAAAGTAATTATAAAATTATATTCATGAATATGCAATATAAAAAGGTAATTTATATCATTAACAATGTTAAGTGGGGAAGGTAGAGATGTAAAGGAGTAGAGTTTTAATACATGGCTGAAGTTAAGCTGTTTTTAGTTTAAAATAGATTGTTATAACTTTAAAATGTTTTATGTAATTGCAATGGTAACCACAAAGAAAACATTTATAGAATAAGGCACAAAGGGAAATGAGAAGGGAATGAAAACATGTCACTACAAAAAAAATCAATGAAACACAAAAGAAAGCAGCAAGGGAAGAAAGGTGGGACAAAAAAGCTACAAGACACACAGAAAACAGTTTACAAAATGGCAATAGTAAGTTCTTCCCTATCAGCAATTACTTTAAATGTAAATGGATTAAACACATTAATTAAAAGACATAAATTGGCTGAATGAATATTAAAAAACCAAGATCCAACTATTTGCTGTCTACAAGAGACTCATTTTAAATCTATGGGCACATACAGGCTAAAAGTGAAAGGGTAAAAAAAGATATGCTATGTAAATAAGAACCAAATGACAACCATACTTAAACCTTAAGACTTCAAATAGACTTTAAGATAAAAACTGTCAGCCAGGCACGGTGGCTCAAGCCTGTAATCCGAGCACTTTGGGAGGCCGAGATGGGCGGATCACGAGGTTAGGAGATCGAGACCATCCTGGCTAACACAGTGAAACCCTGTCTCTACTAAAAAATACAAAAAACTAGCCGGGCGAGGTGGCGGGCGCCTGTAGTCCTAGCTACTCGGGAGGCTGAGGCAGGAGAATGGCGTAAACCTGGGAGGCGGAGCTTGCAGTGAGCCGAGATCCGGCCACTGCACTCCAGCCTGGGCAACAGAGCGAGACTCTGTCTAAAAAAAAAAAAAAAAAAAGAAAAAATGTGGCACATATACACCATGGAATACTATGCAGCCACAAAAAAGGATGAGTTCGTGTCCTTCATAGGGACATGGATGCAGCTGGAAACCATCATTCTCAGCAAACTATTGCAAGAACAGAAAACCAAACACCACACGTTCTCACTCATAGGTGGGAATTGAACATTGAGATCACTTGGACACAGGAAGGGGAACATCACACACTGGGGCCTATTGTGGGGAGCGGGAAGGGGAGAGGGATGGCATTGGGAATTATACCTGATGTAAATGATGAGTTGAAGGGCGCTGACGAGTTGATGGGTGCACCAACATGGCACATGTATACATATGTAACAAACCTGCACGTTGTGCACATGTACCCTAGAACTTAAAGTATAATAATAATAAAAAAAAGATACAGACTGGAGAATTGGATAAAAAGTCAAGACCCATCAGTGTGCTGTATTCAGGAGAGCCATCTCACATGCAAAGACACACATAGGCCCAAATAAAGGGATGGAGGAAGATCTACCAAGCAAATGGAAGGCAAAAAAAAGCGGAGGTTGCATTCCTAGTCTCTGATAAAACAAACTTTAAACCAGCAAAGATCAAAAGAGACAAAGAAGGCCATTATTAAATGGTAAAGTGATCAATTCAACAAGAAGAGCTAACTATCCTAAATATATATGCAACCAATACAGGAGCAATCAGATTCATAAAGCAAGTCCTTAGAGACCTAAAAAGAGACTTAGACTCCCATACAATAATAATGGGAGACTTTAACACCCCACTGTCAATATTAGACAGATCAACGAGACACAAAGTTAACAGGATATCCAGGACTTGAACTCAGCTCTGCACCAAGCAGACCTAACAGACATTTACAAACTCTCCACCTCAAATCAACAGAATATACATTCTTCCCAGCACCACATTGCACTTATTCCAAAATTGACCACATAGTTGGAAGTAAAGCACTCCTCAGCAAATGTAAAAGAACAGAAATCATAACAAACTGTCTCTCAGACCACAGTGCAATCAAATTAGAACTCAGGATTAAGAATCTCACTCAAAACCACACAACTACATGGAAACTGAACAACCTGCTCCTGAATGACTACTGGGTAAATAATGAAATGAAGGCAGAAATAAAGATGTTCTTTGAAACCAATGAGAACAAAGACACAATGTACCAGAATCTCTGGGTCACATTTAAAGCAGTGTGTAGAGGGAAATTTGTAGCACTAAATGCCCACAAGAGAAAGCAGGAAAGATCTAAAATCGACACCCTAACATCACAATTAAAAGAACTAGAGAAGCAAGAGTAAACAAATTCAAAAGCTAGCAGAAGACAAGAAATAACTAAGATCAGAGCAGAACTGAAGGAGATAGAGACACAAAAAAAATCCTTCAAAAAAATCAGTGAATCCAGGAGCTGGTTTTTTGAAAAAATCAACAAAATTGATAGACCACTAACAAGACTAATAAAGAAGCAAAGAGAGAAGAATCAAATAGATGCAATAAAAAGTGAAAAAGGGGATATCACCCCTGGTCCCACAGAAATACAAACTACCATCAGAGAATACTATAAACACCTGTACGCAAATAAACGCGAAAACCTAGAAGAAATGGATAAATTCCTGGACACATACACCCTCCCAAGACTAAACCAGGAAGAAGTTGAATTGCTGAATAGAGCAATAACAGGCTCTGAAATTGAGGCAATAATTAATAGCCTACCAACCAAAAAACGTCCAGAACCAGACGGATTCACAGCCAAATTCTACCAGAAGGACAAAGAGGAGCTGGTATCATTCCTTCTGAAACTATTCCAATCAATAGAAAAAGAGGGAATTCTCCCTAACTCATTATATGAGGCCAGCATCATCCTGATACCAAAGCCTGGTGGAGACACAACAAAAAAAGGGAATTTTAGACCAATATCCCTGATGAACAATGATGCAAAAGTCCTCAATAAAATACTGGCAAACCAAATCCAGCAGCACATCAAAAAGCTTATCCACCAAGATCAAGTTGGCTTCATCCCTGGGATGCAAGGCTAATTCAACATATGCAAATCAATAAATGTAATCCACCACATAAACAGAACCAATGACAAAAACCACTTGATTATCTCAATAGATACAGACAAGGTCTTCGACAAAATTCTACAGCCCTTCATGCTAAAAACTCCCAATAAACTAGGTATTGATGGAACGTATCTCAAAATAATAAGAGCTATTTATGACAAACCCACAGCCAGTATCATACTGAATGGAGAAAAACTGGAAGCATTCCCTTTGAAAACTGGCACAAGACAGGGATGCCCTCTCTCACCACTCCTATTCAACATAGTGTTGGAAGTTCTGGCCAGGGAAATCAGGTAAGAGAAAGAAATAAAGGGTATTAAATTAGGAAAAGAGGAAGTCAAATTGTCCCTATTTGCAAATGACATGATTGTATATTTAGAAAACCCCATCGTCTCAGCCCAAAGTCTCCTTAAGCTGATAAGCAACTTCAGCAAAGTCTCAGGATACAAAATCAATGTGCAAAAACCACAAGCATTCTTATACACCAATAACAAACAAACAGAGAGCCAAATCATGAGTGAACTCACATTCACAATTGCTACAAAGAGAATAACATACCTAGGAATCCAACTTACAAGGGATGTGAAGGACCTCTTCAAGGAGAACTACAAACCACTGCTCAAGGAAATAAAAGATGACACAAACAAATGGAAGAACATTCCATGCTCATGGATAGGAAGAATCAATATCATGAAAATGGCCATACTGCCCAAGGTAAATTATAGATTCAATGCCATCCCCATCAAGCTATCAATGACTTTCTTCACAGAATTGGAAAAAAACTACTTTGAAGTTCATATGGAAACAAAAAAGAGCCCACATTTCCAAGACAATCCTAAGCCAAAAGAACAAAGCTGGGGCATCATGCTACCTGACTTCAAACTATACTACAAGGCTACAGTAACCAAAACAGCATGGTGCTGGTACCAAAACAGAGATATAGACCAATGAAACAGAACAGAGGCCTCAGAAATAACACCACACATCTACAGCCATCTGATCTTTGACAAACCTGACAAAAACAAGAAATGGGGAAAGGATTCCCTATTTAATAAATGGTGCTGGGAAAACTGGTTAGCCATATGTAGAAAGCTGAAACTGGATCCCTTCCTTACACCTTATACAAAAATTAATTCAAGATGGATTAAAGACTTAAATGTTAGATTTAAAACCATAAAAACCCTAGAAGAAACCTAGGCAATACCATTCAGGACATAGGCATGGGCAAGGACTTCATGACTAAAACACCAAAAGCAATGGCAACAAAAGCCAAAATAGACAAATGGGATCTAATTAAACTAAAGAGCTTCTGCACAACAAAAGAAACTACCATCAGAGTGAACAGGCAACCTACAGAATGGGAGAAAAAGTTTACAATCCACCCATCTGACAAAGGGCTGATATCCAGAATCTACAAAGAACTTAAAGAAATTTACAAGAAAAAATCAACCCCATCAGAAAGTGGGCAAAGGATATGAACAGACACTTTTCAAAAGAAGACATTTATGCAGCCAACAGACACATGAAAAAATGCTCATCATTACTGGTCATCAGACAAATGCAAATCAAAACTTCAATGAGATACCATCTCACACCAGTTAGAATGGTGATCATTAAAAAGTCAGGAAACAACAGGTGCTGGAGAGGATGTGGAGAAATAGGAACACTTTTACACTGTTGGTAGGACTGTAAACTAGTTCAACCATTGTGGAAGACAGTATGGCAATTCCTCAAGGATCTAGAACTAGAAATACCATATGACCCAGCCATCCCATTACTGGGTATATACCCAAAGGATTATAAAGCATGCTGCTATAAAGACACACGCACATGTATGTTTATTGCAGCACTATTCACAATAGCCAAGACTTGGAACCAGTGCAAATGTCCATCAATGATAGACTGGATTAAGAAAATGTGGTCCATATACACCATGGTATACCCTGCAGTCACAAAAAAGGATGAGTTCATGTCTTTTGTAGCGACATGGTTGAAGCTGGAAACCCATCATTCTGAGCAAACTATCGCAAGGACAGAAAACCAAACACCACATGTTCTCACTCATAGGTGGGAATTGAACAGTGAGAACACTTGGACACAGGGTGGAGAACATAACACACTGGGGCCTGTCATGGGGTAGGGGAATGGGAGAGGGATAGCATTAGGAGAAATACTTAATGTAAATGATGAGCTAATGGGTGCAGCTAACCAACACAGCACATGTATACATATGTAACAAACCTGCACATTGTGCACATGTACCCTAGAACTTAAAGTATAATAAAAAAAAGAAAGAAAAAAAGAAAATAATATACCACCTTAATGATATTAAAAACAAAAACCACATGGTTATTGTAATCAATGCAGAAAAAGCATTTGACATCCTTTCATGATAAAAGCACTCAATAACTAAGAATTGAAGGAAACGACCTGAATATAATAAAAGTCATATTTGAAAATCCCATAGCTAACATCATACTCAACAATAAAAGACTGAAAGCTTTTCTTCTAAGATCAGGAACAAGGCAAGAATAACCACTGTTGCCACTACTATTCAACATATTACTGGAAGTTCTAGCCAAAGCAATTAGACATAAAAAAAAAAAAGCATCCAACTTGGAAAACAAGAAGTAAAATTAACTCTGTTAGCAGACGACATGATTTTAGGTGTGGAACACCCTAATGATTACACAGATATGTGTGCGTGCATGCACACACGCACGCACGCACGCACACACACACGCACACAAACTGTCGCTACTAATAAACAATTTCAGCAAAGTTGCAGTTTACAAAATCAACACACAAAAATCAGTTGCATTTCTATCCACTAGCAATGAACAATCTGAAAAGGTAATTAAGAAAACAATACTATGTATAATAGCATCATAAACAATAAAATACTTAGAAATAAATTTGGCCAATGTGGAGAAAGACTTGTACACTGAAAAGCACAAATCGTTGCCTAGAAAGAAAAAGGAAAAAAAGATACAAAAGGAAAGACATCTGTGCTCATGGTTTGGAAGACTTAATATTAAATGTCCACACTGTCCAAGGGATCTACAGCTTCAATACAATCCCTATCAAAATCTCAATGACATTTATTTGCAGAAATAGAACAAATCATCCTAAATTTTATATGCAATCTTAAGGGACCTTAAATAACCAAAACAGTCTTAAGAAGAACAAAATTGCAGGACTCACACTTCCTGAATTCAAAACATAATACAAAGCAAGGATAAATAAGATGTGGGGTTGCTGAAGATAAGAATAAACCAATAAAGACAAATATACAGACCAACAGAACAGAATGGAGAGGCCAGAAATAAACCATTCTATATTTGGCCAAATGATTTTTTACAAGAGTGCCAATACTACACAACGGAAAATGGACATTCTCTTTAACCAATGTGTTGGGAAAACTGAATATCCACATGCAAAAGAATGAAGTTGCACCATTTCCTTACACCATATACAAAAGTTAAAATGAATGAAAGACTTAACCTCTAATAGTCCTAGAAAAAAACATAGGGGAAAAGCTTCAAGACATTGGATTTGGCAATGATTTCTTGGATATGACACCAAAAGCCCAGGCAACAAGATCAACAATAGATAAATATGACTAGGCATAGTGACTTACTATGTAATCCCAGCAGTTTGGGAGTCGGAGGCAGGAGCATCATTTGAGCTCAAGAGTTTGAGACCAGCCTACCAGCCTAGGCAACATGCTAAGACCCCCATCTCTTAACAAACAAACAAAAAAAAACAATTACATCAACTTAAAAACTGTGGTCACAGGGAATAATCAATAAAATGGGCAACTTATGGGATGGGAGAAAATAATTGCAAATCATATATCTGATAAGGGGTTAATATACAGAATATATAAGGAACTTCTATAACCCAATAACATTATGACAAATAACCAATTAGGCCAGGCGCAGTGGCTCACACCTGTAATCCCAGCACTTTGTGAGGCCAAGGCAGGAGGATTGCTGGAGGCCAGGAGTTCAAGACCAGCCTGGTCAACATAGTATAAGTAAGTAGTGCATGGTCATGTATGCCTACATTTCCAGCTCCTTCAGAGGCTGAGGTGGGAGGATTGCTTGAGTCCAGGCATTCAAGGCTACAGTGAGCTATACCATTGCACTCCAGCTGGGTGATAGAATGAGACCTTGACTCTTAGAAAAAAAATCAAATAACCCAATTAAAAATGGGCAAAGAACTTGAATAGACGTTTCTCCAAAGAATACATACAAGTGAAAATAAACACATGAAAATATGCTCAACATCAATCATTGGGGAAATGCAAATCTAAACCATAATGAGGTACCACCCCACACCCATCTGGATGGCCACTGTCAAAAGAACAGAAAATAACAAGTGTTGGGGAGGATGCAGAGAAGTTGGGACCCTCGTGTACTGTTGGTAGGAATGTAAAAATTACCATATGATCCAGCAATCCCACTTCTTGATATATATCTAAAGGAATTCAAAGTGGGATCTCTTAGAAATATTTGTACATCAATATTCATCACAGCATTATTCACAATAGCTAAGAGGTAGAGGCAACCCAAATGTGTCCATGGACAGATAAATGAATAAATGAAATGTGGTATGTATGTACAGTGGAATATTATTCAGCCTTAAAATATAAGGAAATCCTGGAACATGTTACAACAATGGATGAACCTTGAAGACATCATGCTAAGTGAAATAAGACAGTCACAAAAGGATAAAAAATGTATGATTCCAGTCACTTTAAGTATCTAAAATAGTCAAAATAATAGAAACATAAAGTTGAAAAGTGTTGGCCGGGCGCGGTGGCTCAAGCCTGTAATCCCAGCACTTTGGGAGGCCGACACGGGCGGATCACGAGGTCAGGAGATCGAGTCCATCCTGGCTAACACGGTGAAACCCCGTCTCTACTAAAAAATACAAAAAACTAGCCGGGCGAGGTGGCGGACACCTGTAGTCCCAGCTACGTGGGAGGCTGAGGCAGGAGAATGGCGTGAACCCAGGAGGCGGAGCTTGCAGTAAGCTGAGATCCGGCCACTGCACTCCAGCCTGGGCGGCAGAGCGAGACTCCGTCTCAAAAAAAAAAAAAAAAAAAAGAAAAGAAAAGTGTTACCAAGGCCTGGGGGCTGGGGTGGAAGGGGAATTAGTTTTTGGTGGATTTAGAGTGTCAGTGTTGCAAGATGAAAAAGTTCTAGAGATTTGTGGCACAACAACAATGTGAATGTACTTAGTACTAGTAAACTGTACACTTAAAAATGGTTAAGACAGTAAATTTAATGTTAGGTGTTTTTTACCACAATTTTTTTTTTAAAGTCAAACCTAAAGGCAGAGTCTTAAACATTTATTACTACTGAGTTTCACTTTGTAAGCTGGAGTTTATCATTCCTGCCTATTGATATCTTTCTAAATTCTTATTCTGCAAGTTGAGGAAGCTGCTATTCTAACTTTTTGCAATCCACAAATATGATATATATGCCTTCTGTTTTTCATCTGGGTCACTAGAAAGTACAGTGAATTTTGTCCTCCATTCTATCCCTCTTTCATTCCAAAGGGATAAAGACACTCATAGGCCTTCATTTTAACAAGACCCTTACAGTAGATCTGATCTCATTATCTCTATGATGTAGACCCCGTTTGGATGGCAGGCTCAAGTGGGATTTAGTTACATTTCAGAGGAAATCATAGGTTGACATTACTCTCAATGCCCTGTCTCCTGACACCCACATACCCGTCTCTGCAGAGAAAGTCTACTTCTGTCTCCAGCTACTCCTTCTTCTGTATTCTTTTTCATTTAGGGTCCTTGTGAGCAGACATAGACTGCCTAATTGCCTCCTCCTGAACTGTCTTGGATGCCAGATCCACCCTTTAGCTAGTACTGGCTGTGTGAACTTAGGCAAGTCCTTGAATATTTCTGTGCCTCATTTCCCCATATGTGAAATAGGGATGGTAATAGTACCTAGTTGATAGGATACTGGATGACAGTAATCATTCAACAACTTACAAAAAAAAAAAAAAAGAAGAAGAAAAATTCCCCTTTCGTGATACACTTTTACAGCTAGTACGAGAGAGGAAAGAATAATAAAATGCAAAAAGCTGAAGAAGCTAAAGAGAGAGAGACCACGTAAGACAGAAAGAATGAGTGAGTCCAGGCCTTCTCTGAAAGAAAGACTTGAAATAAGAGAGATGTTCTCCTGTTGCCCTTGAAGAAGCAAACAGCCATCTTGTGAACCACTTGTGGAGAGGGACAGTCTCTAGGAGCTGAGGGCCTTAGCTGTACAACTGCAAGGAATTGAATTCTGCAAACAACCTGAATGAACTTGGAAGAGGACCTCAAACTCCAGATGAGAATGTGGCCCAGCCAATATCTTGACTGCAGCAGTTGGGACCTTGAGCAGTCTAGCCATGCCTAGACTTCTGACCCACAGAAACTGTGAGATAATAGGTGTGTGTTAAGATGCTAAATTTATAGTCATAGTAATAGAAAATGAATACAACTAGCCATGGTTCAGTATCTACTTCCATTCCCCTTGACTCCTCCAAAACTACCCAACAGGGATAGTGCAGAGCCTAACTGAAAGCCTGAAACCCTGACCTTGGCTTTGTTCCTAGAACCACATTTCCAAAATCCCTCCTCCAGACCCCACATTACTCCCTCAGATTAGACACCCTTGACTGACATAGACTCTGACAGATTTGGTAGCTAGAAAAGCACCCCCTTTCCTTCCATCAGACCTAACAGTATCCAGAATGCCATCTGGAAAGGGTGTGTTACAAGGAGGACCATTGCTGTCATACAGAGTTTTATTCTGAGAATAATAGTGGGTGGCAGAAATGATCTGAATTATAGAAAGATTGATCTGCCCTATGTAAATCAATTGGTGTGGCAGTGACTGGAGGTACAAAGCTTAGAGTTAGTGACATAGTTAGAATGCTGTTGTTAACAACCCAGTATAGAAATGATATTGGCTCCAGCTAAGGTACTGGTAATGAGAGTTGAGAGAAGGGGATCTCTTCCTAGGTAAGGCATACCTAGAAACTGTCAGGCAAATAAAATTCAGATAGTGTTGAAGATGACTTAGGGGTGACTTCCAAGGTTGTGTCTGGAGTTGAGGTGGTGGTACTAATTGAAATCAAGAATAATAATTTATGTGTTGCTCTTGCTTGATTTGGAGCATTTAGAAATGCCCACCTGGCACTCAGGAGAAAGGAGTGAGAGAGAGATAAAGATTTGGAGGCCTTCAGTTTATTGTTGTCATGATGATAACTGGATACGAAAAGATAGTCCTCATGATGCCATTTCTGAACTTTGAACTTTCCCATTCCTTATTATTTAAAATTAATAACTTATTTATTCTCATACTGTCATGTATGTTAGTTTCCTTTCAAGAACTATGGGAAACTCTTGATGGAAGAGTCTTTTATATCCACTCTGGTGTATTAAGTATATAATAGGTAGTCAGCACTGTGAAAAGGACTGTTTGCTTTTCTGCAATGGATTTTTTTTTTTTTTAAGATGGAATCTCGCTCTGTCACCCAGGCTGGAGTGCAGTGGTGCAATCTCAGCTCACTGCAACCTCCACCTACCTGGTTTAAGCAATTCTCCAGCCTCAGCCTCCGGAGTAGCTGGGACTACAGGTACACACCACCACGCCTGACTAATTTTTGTATTTTTAGTAGAGCTGTGGTTTCGCCATGTTGGGCAGGCTAGTCTTGAACTCCTGACCTCAGGTGATCTGTCCGTCTGCTCAGCCTCTCAAAGTGCTGGGATTTCAGGCATGAGCCACCATGCCTAGCTTGCAATGGAATTTTACATCTCACCTTCCTACCCCATACACACACAGAGAGAAAAGAAGTCATGGTGTCGATATATAAGGGAAGTTTGTTTGCATAGGGTCTCTTAGGCCTTTGTAAGGACAACTTTGGCTTTTACTCTGCAAGAGAGAGTATAAAAAGTGAAAAAGGCCCTGAAGAGATGTGCAGGAGGAAGAGCTATGGCATTCATAGGAAGCCTCATGCTGACTTGCAGCATAATCAACTTAGAAAACAGAACATGTGGTATGTATATATTAAAATACTCAGCTGGGCACAGGAGCTCATGCCTGTAATCCCAGCACTTTGGGAGACCGAGGTGGGCAGATCACGAGGTCAAGAGGGATCATGAGGTCAAGAGATCGAGACCATCCTGGCCAACATGGTGAAACCCCATCTCTACTAAAAATACAAAAATTAGCTGGGCATAGTGGTGCGTACCTGTAGTCCCAGCTACTTGGCAGGCTGAGACAGGAGAATCAGTGGAACCCGGGAAGCGGAGGTTGCAGTAAGCCGAGATCACGCCATTGCACTATCCAGCCTGGTGACAGAGCGAGGCTCCCTCTTAAAAAATACAAATAAAAACATTAAAGTACTCAACACTGGAGTTCAATAGATATTTGTGGGTCAATGAATAAATTATGTGTGTGCTGTTCAGATTGTAATATACTCTCAAACAAAACAACAGCATTCTATGTTAGCAATATTTCTAGGCATGAACATACATTCACTGGAAAACTGACATCAGCAGACTGTCAAAAGTGAATCCTAAATTGGCTGCTTGGCCTCATAGGAGGTTATAGAGGGGCTGCTCTTGGCTTTAGGAAAAAGTAGTTAAGATATCTTCTGACTGGCAAATCCTGGACAGCACTTCTTTAATTGACTGAGGTATTATCAGCACTGTTTGCCAGAGCATTAGCCAGTTCTTGCTGCCAGCAGTCACACTTGCCTAATGTTTGCCAAAAATCCCATCTGCTGTCTATCCTCAGTTTCTTCACAAGTCAATGGCATGTTCATTATCTTTAGGAACAAAGGCAAGAACATGTCTACTTTAATTATCCTATTTATGGTTTTTAAATGAACTGGATTTAACAGGTTAAGTTTTTCAAGTATTATTAATATTTATTGATACACCAGGTAACTGTATACATGTGTTAGAGTATAGAAGAGCAGTTTTTTTACCTAAATATTTTTGAAAACCTTCTTGCTACTGTGCTAGAAAAGTTATACAGTTGTACATAATCTTTTCATTTTAAAGGAAACCTACCAATAAGCTAAAAGTTTTTATTTATCAAGCATTTATTATAAAATGCATTGCTAAAATATATTTTATATATATAGGTAAAATATATAAAATAAATTGGTAAATGCCAATTTGTGTTGAAGTGTTTAAAAAGAGGGATGAATTCCACAGGTTTGCTAAAATATATTTTATATATATAGGTAAAATATATAAAATAAATTGGTAAATGCCAATTTGTGTTGAAACATTTAAAAAGAGGGAAGAATTCCACAGGTTTGCTATAATAGGAAAAATCAAATGTTCATTTATTTGTAATTAATAGTCTCTGGGCATCTTTTATTTTGGTCAGCAATGAAAATCTACTAAATTTCCCATCACCCTGAAAATCTAGAAATAGAAGCCTTCTGTAACAGTAGAAGATAATTAAGATATTTAATTCTGAACAGTTTTTAAAAGTCTATATTGTCTAGTTTGTTTTAAATTCTGCTAAATATAAAAGAGGGCACACGTTAGAATATTGATTTTTTAATTCATTGTCATCACGACAAAAATAGGATTCTTGGTGTTACTGAGTCTTAGAAAGTTTTTTGGTGTTTGTGGTGATACTATATATAAAAACAAAGAACTGACAGCAATGCAAATATGCAATAATATGAGAATACTTAATTAAAAGAACCCAGTACTGTACTTTGTCTATTGTATACATTGTAAAAGTGATAACTGGGAAGGTAGGAAGGCAATATTAAAAAATGCTTATGATAAACCTAAGGTAAATGGAAAAGACAATTTATAAAAATATATATACTCTGATTGCCACCACAGAAAATTTATGTGAAGGCTGGAGTAATAGGTTATGGAAGGTTATAAAAACTTTTTGTAACTGTTGTCTTTCTAGATTGTAAGGGAAAGAAGTGACCTTAAGTCAGCCATTTGCAAATATAGTAGAAAATATTTGGCCACCAGCAACTAGCAGAGAAGTCTGAAAGCAGGAATTGTGTATAATTCAAAACCAAATATGATTTCTGAAGTAGTTATTTTGAAAAGGATTAAAATATTTCTGTAAATATGTCTTCGAATGTACTGTGCATGAAAGACAGTTATTTTTTATACTAAATGATTTCATATATCCAATATGTTTAGTCTGTAAGTTAATACATCCATTCTGAAATTCGACTTGATCGTCTTGAATGCTTGCACAAACACCTTCTGTGACACATAAGGTGATCTTTGGTTTCTTATGGTCTAACAGTAAGCCTGAGGGGGGTTTTGCCATAAGTCACTGGAAAGTTGCTTTTCCCTTGACTTCCACTAGATTCTAGTGGAATTCTATCTGACCCAATTGTTTGTAGGAAAAACGTTGCTAAGGCAGTTTCTAAAGTAAAAGAAATGTAATTTAGTTAGATTTAATTGTACTTTCCACAGCTTAATACTAAAACTGTTGGATTCTAAGAAGCCTCAGATTAGGAACCTGTGGGTTAGATGGGAACATGGCCCTAGTCTATATCTAACACGGTGATCAGCATGTGTGCATGATAGCCATAACCTTCACGAGTGTCTGGGGTATTTGGAGTCTATTTTCATTTTTAAGTTGTTTATTTGATAATCCAATAATGAGAGAGACAGTGACAACTACTTCCTGAGGTATCATTGCTAAGACATTTTCAGAGCTTTTCTAACTTTTGTAGATGATTTCTCAAATGTAACAAACTTTCCGTAGCAAAATATTTTTAAACAAATTTAGTGAAGTAATAAATGGGGAGTTCCTGGATATCAGAGTTAACTTTGTTTTTTGTTTCTTGCCAATACCAAATGTGATATCTACTTATACGAAAGGATTAAGTAATATTGTTAATTAATATTGTTAACTTGAATTATATCTTTGATTGTCTCCTCAAATGTTTACTATCTAGACTAGCACAATCCAATAGGATTTATTGAAATGATGGGTACGTTCTCTGTGCTGTGCAGTGCAGTAGCTAATAGCTGCATGTGGTTATTGAACACTGAAATATGGCCGATGCAACTGAGGAATTGAATTTTTAATTATATTTCATGTTAATGAGTTTGAATTTAAATAGCCCCATGTGGCAACTATATTGGAAGATAAAGATCTAGGCCTGCAAGATTTTATTTGTGTTGAAGAATAGCAGGATTATCTCAAATGCTGAGCCTAATTAAACAAGTTCCCTGTACTCTTCTTTTTTGAAACAAATGCTTGGGAGTTAGCTAATTTTTTTTTCTATATTCAAATTGACCTACACCCAAATCTACAAATATTTATTCATCATTAATTATGTGCTGTGCCGTCTGCTGGATGCTACGGATACAAAAATAAGCAAACAGGCCCTTTCCCACAAGCAATTTATACCCTAATAGGGAAGAAGGTGAGTGTGTAAATAAATGCAATGGAGGTGGGACAAGGCCCAGTGTGGCCACAAAGAAGGAATCATTGGTGATTTCTGGGAGATCTCAGAGGGTGCCATGAACCATGAAAAATGGACAGGCATTTTCTTTTTTTTCCTTTCCTAACTACTAGACAACTAGGGAGAGCGGGAATCACTAGGTGAACAAATGAAGGAAGACATTTGTTGTGGACTGAACTATGCCCCACCCCCCTACATTCACATTTGAAGCACTAACCTCTAGTAACCCAAGATGGGTACCATATTTGGAAATAGGGTCATTGTAGATATACTTAGTTGAGATGAGGTCATACTGGAGTTAGGTTGGTCCCATATCCAATATGACTGGTATCCTTATAAAAAGGGAAACTTTGGATACACACACAGCCACTCCCCCCTCAAACACACACACACACACACACACACACAGAGAGAGAGAGAGAGAGAGAGAGAGAGCACCATCTGAGGATTTGAAGATCTTGTGGATCCTGTCACAAGCCAAGGAACTACCAGAAGGTAGGAGTGAGGCCTGGAACAGATCCTTTCTTCATACCTTCAGAGGGAGTACCACCCTGCTAATACCTTGCTCTCAGGCTTCTAGCCTCCAGAACTGTGAGATCATAAGTTTCTGTTGTTTAAGCTGCTTAGTTTGTGGTACTTTATTACAGCAGCCATAGCAAACTCATATAGCATCCAGATTAAGGAAACAGTACTGTAAAAACAAGGCAAAAAAAGCTATGGAAGTTATTTATTAAAGTTCTGTTTTGTGATTATCTAACCTAGGAATTTTAGAAGGAAAAAATAAAGCAAGCATTAGCCTGAATGCGAAAATTTCTTTTTCTTTTTTTTGAGACAGAGTCTTGTTCTGTCACCCTAGGCTGGAGTGCAATGGCGTGATCTTGGCTCACTGCAACTTCTGCCTCCAGGATTCAAGTGATTCTCCTGCCTCAGCCTCCTGAGTAGCTGGGATTACAGGCACATGCCACCACACCCAGCTAATTTTTGTATTTTTAGTAGGGATAGGGTTTCGCCATGTTGTCACCAGGCTGGTATCGAACTCCTGACCTCAGGTGATCCACCTGCCTCGGCCTCCCAAAGTGCTGGGATTACAGGCATGAGCCACTACACCTGGTGAAAATCTCTTTATAAATATTTTTCTACTCTTAAGAGCTAAGGCTATAATAATGTTTGGGGGTAAAATTACATTCCTGCCAAAAATGTATCATGAATCAAAATATAAATATCTCCTGGTAATCATAAGCCAGTTAGAAGAAAGTTTTTGTTTATTAAACTTGTCTCCCTACATAAAGTAGTTAAATTAATGAATAATAAGACCCCTCATTTCCCTACATGTTATATGAGGAAACATACGTATGAGAGGTACTACTCTATTTCTTATACATCAACTTTGGGGGAGAGGGTTGATGAGCAGAAAGTGGGGTAGGAGTCACACACTGGGTGGCTGCAGCTGGAACTGTGTTCATCTTGGTAGGCTGGTGCCCTAAGGTCCAACCTCATTCCTCCAGTTATTGCTGAGATGGGAGAGATTAGGCCGAGGGGCCAAGTTGGAGTCCAGAAGGCACCAATAACATTGTAACTGCTGAAAGCCATATCCCTTGCAAAAGAATTGTCAGACCCCACATAGCCTTCTAGCCACGATTCAGGAATGAAAAAATAGGGGCCATCAATCTTTTCCTTTTGTGTGTAGCAGTAAGTGCCAACTGTTGATTGACTCATAGGAATGAGTCAGGGACAATGAACTGTGAATGACATTTATTCATTTGTGTAGTTTAAAAACCATTCTGCAACAAATGTAATAATGGTATGGCACCTTGCAGGAACTAAATGCAACCAACAAGGCTAGAGCATAGCAAGCATGGCAGGTGAGGGTTTGAGGGATGCATATAACTGAAGAGGCTGACAAGGGCAAAAGAGCAGCAGGTTTGATATAGGGATCATGAATAATTATGGATCACCTTTGGACATTTTGAGTTTGAACATCTTATGAGACATCCAAGGGGAGATGACCAGGAGGCAGTTAGATATACTTAGGGCAGGGGTCTGGATTGAAGATACTGATTGGAAGATCTCAGTATAAATGTCAAAATTAAAGACAGATAAGGGTAGGTAAAATGAAAAGTGTTAACATTAGGTAGGCAAGAGAGGGAGATGCCCCCCCAAACCTCCCCCGACAAGAAAAGGAAGAAGAAAAGTGAGATACAAGAATTATATAAGAGTGGTTTCTCTGACTTAAAAAGAGGAGAAAATTAAAAAAAAAAAAAAAAAAAGAATAATCACAGTGTTTAATCCTGCAGTATGGCCATGTCTGATCATATTTGAAAAAGATCTATCAGAGTGGGAAATTGGGAGCTCATTTTGTATATAGTGAGAGCTGAAGTTCAACTCTCACTATAGTGAGTGGTAAGTGAATGGGGTCCAATTCTAGAAAGATTGCAAACTAAGTCAAAGTTGAAAACCTCCTGCTACAAGCACTTAAAAATTCTATATAAAAAACTTTAAGCGAGGCACAGTGGCTCACGCCTATAATCCCAGCACTTTGGGAGGCCAAGGCGGGTGGATTACGAGGTCAGGAGTTCAAGACCAGCCTGGCCAAGACGGTGAAACCCCATCTGTACTAAAACTACAAAAATTATGCAGGCGTGGTGGCAGGCACCTGTAATCTCAGCTACTCAGGAGGCTGAGGCAGATAATTGCTTGAATCCTGGAGGCAGAGGTTGCAGGGAGCCGACATTGCACCACTGCACTCCAGCCTGAGCATCCAAGTGAAAACAAACAACCACAAAACCTTTAAAATGATAAGTACACAGTCCACCTCAAAGAAAGCAATAGTAATCAACAGGTGTCAGAAACAAAAGAATGAACAGAAAACCAGTAAGAAAATAAGGTATGTACACTATTTGAGTAGATAATGGCTGGGAGTTTTCAAAACTAAAGTAAGACTCCAATATCCAGATTCAGGAAACCAACAAATTCCAGGGAGCATAGGTAAAAAGAAATCCACAGCTAAACACATTATAGTGAAACCGCAGAAAACTGAAAATGGAGATAAAAATCTTAAAATCAGCTAGGAAAAAGTTACCTCTTCATAGGAGCTGTAGTTCAATATACAGCTGATGTGTCAACCAAAACAATGAAAGCTATGATGGTTGAACAATAGTTTCAGTGAGCTGTAAGAAAATTATTGTCAATACAGGATCGTATAGTCAGTAGAAATAACTTGAAGAAAGATTTTCAAACAAACAAAAATTTTAAAAAACTCACTATCAGGAGACCCAAAATAAAATAAAAAATTAAATGATTTTTTCAAACAGAAAGTGATCCCAAATGAATAGTCAAAGATGAAGAAAGGAATAAGGAACACAAATCTTACAGAAATGAAGACGGAGGAATCTGCTATGGGTAGCCAGATACCATGGCTCTCCATGATGGTGAATAATTGTAGGATCCTGAGAATGACAAGTGGGGGATTCCACAACCTCAGCAGGCAGGAGATGTGGCCCTAGCCATGGGATTCGAGGGAACTAGAACCATGCCCTGGTAGAGAGCGTAGTGCTTCAAAATGATTGTCTTCCTGGACTAGAAAAACTTGGCCCACGGGACCAGAGAAACTAAGAAGAAATATTTCTGTCTTGAGTATTAAGTGGAATAAAAAAATCGCACGAGGCTAGGTGTGGTGGCTCACACCTGTAATCCCAGCACTTTGAGAGGCCGAGGCAGGCGGATCACCTGAAGTCAGGAGTTTGAGACCAGCCTGACCAACATGGTGAAACCCCATCTCTACCAAAAATACAAAAATTGGCTGGCACTAATTAGTGGTGCACACCTGTGTTACCAGCTACTTGGGAGCCTGAGGCAGAATAATTGCTTAAAACCAGGAGGTAGAGGTTGCAGTGAGCTGAGATCATGACACTGTACTCCAGCCTGGGTGATGGAGCAAGACTCTGTCTCAAAAAAAAAATCACATGAATGATTGCTTAGATGGAGTAAGCTGTTTACAGACTGTCTGTATTGCAGATTACAACTAAAAACTGAACAAAACACAAAAAGCACCTAAGGTCAGGGTCTGGATTGAAGATACTGATTGGAAGATCTCAGTATAAATATAAAAATTAAAGACAGATAAGGACAGGTAAAATGAAGAGCGCTGACGGTAGGTGGGTAAGAGAGGGAGATAACACCTGCCTAAAAAAAAAAAAAAACAAAAAAGAAGAAGAAGAAGAAGAAAAGTGAGAGAAATACACAAAGAAGCTCTGTGGAAAGTTAACAACACCAGGCAGTACAAGAGGGTAGCCAAAACGTGAAGAAGGGCCTGTACAGAAGTGAGTCCCACAATTCCTGCCTCCCTGACTCCATCTTCCAGCTTTAACCTGAAGGCAGATATGATGTGAAACAAGCAAGCAAAAGCAGCAAGAACTCTGAGGGAAACCCTGTTATTCTGTCCAGAGGAAGGAAAACAGGACCCCTGCAAGCTGGAGAGAGTGTGGCAATTGCTGTTTTTTTGTTTTTTTGTTTTTCCTGTTACTTCTCTCAGTTTTGTGCCAAGGGTGGCCCCAGTCACAGAGCTGCACTGAGGTGGTGAAGGTACAGGGGCTTAAAACTCCAAGGGAAAACCCATCTTTATGACCAGAGAAACTGGTAAACCTGAGAAAGGGAATCCTGAGTCCAAAAAGTGTGAAGGGAATCATTTTTTCTCATTACTCTGAGGGTGGCTCTAGTCATGTAGGTCTGCGTGGCAGTGTAGACAGCTACAACCCCAGGAGAAACCCATCTTTCTAGCCAGAGGACCAGAAAAGTGGGGCTCTGGGGACTGGAGAATGTGGAGGAAAACATGGAGAGGAAAGAGCTGGAGAAGGGGACCCTTTAATTCTGTGACTGAAATCACAAGTCTTAGGTCCCACTCCTGAGTTATGCATAAGCAAGACAGATGCAAAGCGGGATAGCAAAGCCTTTAAAACCTAAACTGTGGGCCGGGGGCGGTGGCTCAAGCCTGTAATCCGAGCACTTTGGGAGGCCGAGACGGGCGGATCACGAGGTCAGGAGATCAAGACCATCCTGGCTAACACGGTGAAACCCCGTCTCTACTAAAAAAAAAAATACAAAAAACTAGCCGGGCGAGGTGGCGGGCGCCTGTAGTCCCAGCTACTCGGGAGGCTGAGGCAGGAGAATGGCGTAAACGTGGGAGGCGGAGCTTGCAGTGAGCTGGATCCGGCCACTGCACTCTAGCCTGGGCGACAGAGCGAGACTCTGTCTCAAAACACACACACACACACACACACACACACACACACACACACACAAACCTGAACTGTGATTTAAAAGCAACAGCAGCAGCAACAACAAAAGAACGCCTGAGTCCCAGCCTAACCCCTGAGAGAGACAAGCATGGGACAAATCCAGTGCAGCAGAGCAAAGGCTCTGAAAACTGAACTCACTGGAGTCACAACTCATAGAAAGTGAGAGATAACTTGCAGTCCAAACTTCATACACACACACACACACACACACCAGAGATTTTTTAACACTTTCATAAATCACAACATAATATTCAAAATACCCAGGATGTAATCTAAAATTATTTGACATACAAAGAACCAGATAAACATTCCCAATTCTTAAGGAAAAAATTCAGCAATATATAAAAAGGATTATACAAGATAGTCAAGTGAAAGTTATGTCAGAAATGCAAGACTATTTCAGCATTTGAAAATCGATCAGTGTAAGCTGGGTGCAGTGGCTCACATTTGTAATTCTAGCATTTTGGGAGGTCAAAGTAGGAGGATTCCTTGAGGCCAGGAGTTCAAGACCAGCCTGGGCAATATAGTGAGATCCCTCTACAGAAAAAACAAAAATTATCCGGGCATGGTGGCACTTGTCTGTAGTCCTAGCTACTTGGGAGACTGAGCTGGGAGGGTCACTGGAGGCCAGGAGGTTGAGGTTGCAGTGAGCCATGATTGCACTATTGTACTCCAACCTGGGTGACAGACCAAGAGCCCATCTCTTAAAAATTAAAATTAAAAAAGAAAATCAATGTAAGAGAAATGAAAACTTACATTCACACAAAACCCTGTATGCAAACGTTTATAGTGGCTTATAACAGTATAGGAAACAACTCAAATAGTCTTCAACTGTTGGATAAACAAACTAGTACATTCACACAAAGGAATACTCAGAAAGAAAAAACTAATTTTTTTTTTTTTTTTTTTTTTTACTTTTTTGAGACAGAGTCTCACTCCATCACCCAGGCTGGAGTGCAGTGGCACACTCTCAGCTCACTGCAACCTCTGCTTCCTGGGTTCAAACAGTTCTCATGCTTCAGCCTCCCAAGTAGCTGGAATCACATGAGTGTGCCACGACACCTGGCTAATTTTTATATTTTTAGTAGAGATGGGGTTTCACCATGTTGACCAGGCTTGTCTGGAACTCCCGACCTCAAGTGATCGCCTGCCTCGGGCTCTCAAAGTGCTGGAATTACAGGCATGAGCCACCGCGCCCAGACACAAAAGAAACTCTTGTTACACACAATAATATAGGTGAACCTCGAAAGCATTACACCAGATTTAAAAAGCCAGTCTCAAATGCTACCTACCGGATAATTTCATTTATATGATCTTCTGGAGAAGGTGAAACTATAGAGATGGAAAAGAGATTAACGCATGCCAAGGATTGGGGAGTGGGGGGGTCTTGATTACAAAGGAGCAGTATGAGAGGATTTTTTGGGTCATGGAACTGGTTTAGTTTGTGTGTTGGTTGGGGTGGGGTTACATGACTCCATTTTCTCCATTTGTCAAAACTCATAGGTCTGTACACCAAAAAGTGATTTTCATCTTATGTAAAATAAAAATAAATTACAATTTTAGAAAAGTCACAAGTTGAGTGCTGGATAGGAAAATGAATGGAGATATAGCTGAAACAAGAATAGCAACATGTAGATAACAGTTGAAGCTGGGTAATAAGTACATGGAGGATAATTATACTATTCTGTTTACTTTGTATAGGTGTGAAATTTTCCACTACAAATTTTTTTAAAAGAACATCTATAAAAGACCTGCACCTAACATCATACTTAATCATGAGAAATTAGATGCCTTTCTGCTAAGATAAAGAACAAGGTAAAAGGCCAGGAGCACTGGCTCATGCCTCTAATCCCAGCACATTAGGAGGCTGAAGCAGGCAGATCACTTGAGGTCAGGAGTTCCAGACCAGCCTGGCCAACATGGCAAAACCTTTTCTCTACTAAAAATACAAAAACTAGGCCGGGCGCGGTGGCTCAAGCCTGTAATCCCAGCACTTTGGGAGGCCGAGACGGGCGGATCACGAGGTCAGGAGATCGAGACCATCCTGGCTAACATGGTGAAACCCCGTCTCTACTAAAAAATACAAAAAACTAGCCGGGCGACATGGCGGGCGCCTGTAGTCCCAGCTGCTTGGGAGGCTGAGGCAGGAGAATGGCGTAAACCCAGGAGGCGGAGCTTGCAGTGAGCTGAGACCCGGCCACTGCACTCCAGCCTGGGCGACAGAGCGAGACTCCGTCTCAAAAAAAAAAAAAAAAAAAAAAAAAAAAAACAAAAACTAGCCGGGCATGGTGGTACACGCCTGCAATCCCAGCTACTTGGGAAGCTGAGATAGGAGAATCACTTGAACCCAGGAGGCGGAGACTGCAGTGAGTCAAGATTGCACCAAGGCACTCCAGCCTGGGTGGCAGAGGGAGACATTTTCTCAAAAAAAAAAAAAAAAAAAAAAAAAGAACAAGACAAAGATGTTCCTCCCTCTCACCACTAGAAGTCATACTAATGCAATAATACAAGAAAAAGAATAGGTACACAGATTGGAAAGGAAGAAAGCAAGAATCTATGTCTTTGCTCATAGATTACATGACTGTCTATATGGAAAATCCCAAAGAATCAACAGAAAACCTCCTGATACTAATAAGTGGTTATACAATAGCAATGTTGCAGGATACAAAGTTAACACAAAAAAGTCACTAGAAAATCTTGACTTATAACAAATAAACATTGAATCAGTAATCAAAAAATGTGCAAGAAAAATAGCCTAGGACTAGATAGCTTCACTGATGAATCCTATCAAATGATTAAAGAAGAGTTAACACTAATTCTTCTCAAACTCTTTCAAAAATAGAGAACAGAACAGTTAGATAAGAAAACTATAGACCCATATCATTATAAATGTAGATGCAAAAATCCTAAACAAAATATTAGCAAATTGAGTCCAGCATCATAATAAAAAGATCTGACACCATGACCCAGTGACATTTACCCCAGGAACGCAAGGGTGAATCTCAAAAGCATTATATCAGATTTAAAATGCCAGTCTCAAAATGCTACATACTAGATGATTTCATTCATGTGATATTCCAGAGAAGGTGAAGCTATAGAGATGGAAAACAGGTTAATGCATGCCAACATACACAAATTAATCAATGGAATACACTGAATTAATAGAATAAAGGGAAAGATCCACATGATTACCTCGACTGATTCAGAAAAAAAGCATCTGACAAAATCTAATGCTCTTTCATGATACAAAGGAACTTCTGTCTTCCCTCCTCCCTGAGCTTGCCTTAGGACACCTCCGTTACTGTTTTATAGTTGTACTGTCCCAATCAAACTTCCCATCTGACATTGTCTATGTAACAGGTCATGTCCAGCTGCTGCAGCCAGGCACTTAGTATCAGGAATGAGATTCTTTCGGGACGCAACTCCCTGCCTCATCTGGTCAGTGAAAATACTATTGTTTCACCTAGGCAGGATTTTGACCTAGAGGCACTCGGTTATAATCTCACAGATGGCAGCTTCACTCCATTGGTTCCTTAGCCATGCACACACACCAAATGTTTGAGCCTGGAGTACTGAGCCGGATTACCATGGCAACAACACATTATCAGACCATCTCATGATGGTCCAAATTAACTGAAGATCTCTACTTGAATAGTTGATCTCACCCCCATTCCCTTCTTGGGCCACAAGTGCCAGTAGCCCCATATTTATTCTAGGCATAAAGGTTTTTTCATTCTGACATTCAGCCTGATGGTTGGCTCACGGCTTTTTCACAGTAGTAAAACTTACAGGGTGATGCTGTCTGTAGGTAAACAACTCCAGGCTGACTTTCTAAGCTAGGCAAACAGCCATGAAGAAACAGGCCTACTTACATAGCACCTGAGGAAAATCACAATAGTCATTAATCTTTCATTCACATATACAAATTGACAACAAAGAATTACAAGATATATGCCAGCACCCTGAAAGAAAAGATAAAAAGGAGAACAATAAAAGGAAAATAAATGAACAATTCTAAGTTATTTGAAGATGTGCTTCTATAAAAGAATGATACGTGGCTGGGCACGGTGGCTCACACCTGTAATCCCAGAACTTTGGGAGGCCGAGGCGGGTGGATCTCGAGGTCAAGAGACTGAGACCATCCTGGCCAACATGATGAAACCCCATCTCTACTAAAAATACAAAAATTAGCTGGGTGTGGTGGCATGTGCCTGTAGTCCCAGCTACTCAGGAGGCTAAGGCAGGAGAATCGCTTGAACTGGGAGGCAGCGGTTGCAGTGAGTCAAGATTGCACCACTGCACTGCAGCCTGGCAACAGAGTAAGACTCTGTCTCAAAAAAAAAAAAAAAGAAAGAAAGAAAGAAAAGAATGATATGCTATAATAAAAAGAACAGAAAACAAAAAATCATCTTAAGATATCTAAAATATGGTTGCTGAAATTAAATATCCAAAGAAGACCTCTATCTGGGTTAATGCAATAGATTAGGTCCCTAGTCAAACTTTCATAATGAAAAAAATTCTGAGCCAGGCATGGTGGCTCATGCCTATAATCCCAACACTTAGGGAGGCTGAGTGGGGAGGATCACTTGAGTCCAGGAGTTAAGAGACCAACTTGGGCAACATATTGAAACACTGTCTTACAAAAAAATTAAAAATAGCTTGGTATGGTGGCAAGTGCCTGTAATCCCAGCTATTCAGGAGGCTGAGGTGGGAGGATCGCTTGGGCCCAGGAGACTGAGGCTACAGTGAACCATGACTGCACCACTATACTCCAGCCTGGGCAACAGAGCAAGACCCTGTCTCCAAAAAAATTCTGGATAAAATATTTTTTATGGCCAGGCATGGTGGTTCATGCCTGTAATCCCAGCACTTTGGGAGGCCAAGACAGGTGGATCACTTGAGGTCAGGAGTTTTGAGATCAGCCTGGCCAACATGGTGAAACCCCATCTCTACTACAAATACAAAAATTAGCTGGGTGTGGTGGTGGGCACCTGTAGTTCCAACTACTCGGGAGGTTGAAGCAGGAGAATTGCTTGAACCCAGGAGGTGGAGGTTGCAGTAAGCTGAGATTGTGCCACTGAACTCCAGCCTAGGCAACAGAGTGAGACTCTGTCTCAAAAATAAATAAATAACAGTTAAAAAAAATTCTAAATGCATCCATGAATTGGCAAAGAAAGACTCAACTCCAGGCCAAAACCAAAGTGAGGGGAGGCACTCAGGGAAGTAAACTGTGTGGACACAAATCTACAGATTCAGAAACCAAATGAAATACAAGCAGGAAAAATAATAATAATAAAATTTTAGAACACAAAAATAAAAGGAAAGATATTAAAAGCAGCCAGAAAAAAATCTCACAACAGATTATCATTAAACAAGTAATAAGCAGACTGACAGCTGACTTTCAGCAGCAAAAATGGAAGCCAAAAAGTAGCAGTATGAATGGAATTCTATACTTCAGGAAAGTATTTTAAAGAATGAGGTCTGCTGGCTACAATTTCTTCAGCTTTCATTTCTATAAAAATGTCTTATTTTACCTTCATTTTATAATCATTTTTATAGGATATGAGATTCTGGGTTGTCATTTGTTCTTCTTTCAATACTATAATATCCCCCATTCTCTCTGATTTGCATTAATTTTGATGAGAAATCAGCCATTATTCTTATTAGTGTTCCTCTGTGTGTAAGATGTCTTTTGTCTCTGCTTTTACTTTTTCTATCATTCTTTTTCAGTGATTTGACTACAATGTGAGTAGCTATCATTTCATTTTACTTGTTTTTCTCTTTTTTTTAAGTTCTTGGATTTGGTGAGATTGATTATGGAAAAAAGAGAGAAGGCAAAATATTAGAAATGAAAGATGGAACATCATTACAGATCTTAGAAATACCTAAAGCATTATAAAGATATAAACAACTTTGAGCCAGGTGCTGTGGTTCGCGCCTGTAATCCCAGCACTGTGAAAGGCTGAGGCAGATGCGTCACCTGAGGTCAGGAGTTTGAGACTAGCCTGGCCAACACAGCGAAACCCCCCGTCTCTACTAAAAATAACAAAAATTAGCTGGACATGGTGGCAGGCACCTATAATCCCAGCAGCTCGGGAGGCTGAGGCAGGAGAATTGCTTGAATCCAGGAGGCAGAGGTTGCAGTGAGCTGAGATCACACCATTGCACTCTAGCCTGGGCAACAAGAACAAAACTCCATCAAATAAAATAACAATAATAAAGATATAAAAAACTTCATGCCAACAAACTTAGAACTGTATGTGAACAAAACAATTCACTAAACAAGCATACTAACAAATGTGGCTACCTATAATGGATCTACATAACTCCAAGGGCAGGTCAGTAGTCCTTGGAAAATACTTATTGACACAAACCTCTGAATATTAAAGGAAAGCTCTCATTGCTTTTTTTTTTTTGTAAAATCATTTAGAAACTCAAATTTTGGATGCCAAATAAAGAACAAGTATAGGTTTAACTTAAAATTTGTGGTAAACACACCTGAGGCCGGGAATTTGAGACCAACCTGACCAACATGGAAAAACCCCATCTCTACTAAAAATACAAAATTAGCCGGACATGGTGGCATATGCCGGTAATCCCAGCTACTTGGGAGGCTGAGGCAGGAGAATCACTTGAACCCGGGAGGTGGAGGTTGCCATGAGCTGAGATCACGCCATTGCATTCCAGCCTGGTCAACAAGAGCAAAACTCCATCTCAAAAAAAAAAATTATAGTAAACAGAATTTAATATATTTTAACATTAATTGTTTATTTTCTATTCAAAGATTGAGGGCAAGCCCAGTGCTTCAGATTTTCAAAGGTATTTGGGTCAACAACTTCACCGCTAAAAGAATCTCATTAGGTGCCAAGTAAATTTGTGGTTTGTAATTTCCATTATAATTGTGAACAAGTCTGATTTTATATATTTGAGGTATACAATAATTCTATTTCATTGTTATTGTTTCTTGCTCTGCATTCAGCCTTAACCAATACAAAGATCATGACCTCTGCTTTTCTTTAGCCAACATTATTATTTTTAGACATTCTATGTCACTTTATTTATGTTCAGTATATAGTTAATATATCTATCAGATACTAGAAACTGTTGTAATTATTTTCAGCAGAAAGGAATTCAGTACAGGGACCTTAGCACTTATAAATCTCTGTAAGGGCTGGAGGATCAGGCTGTAAGGTACACCTCCCTGGAATGACTCTCAAAACAATCTAACAAAACTAGCCTACTTGGGGAAGTGCTGTCTCTAACACAATTGGTAATGAGCTGTTGGTTGGATTGGAAAGCTGCCCCTGCAGCTCTTGGCTCTAGAAATTCACCACCTTATCTGTATTCTAGGCATTGGAACTGCCACAAAACCTACCACCTCCAGGAACAAACTATAATACCATAACTACAATCCAGGGACCAGGAACCTGCTGCTAGAACGTTTATGGAGCCATGATACACCTGCTCCATTTACTTAAAAAAAAAATGAATACCCTGTGTCCCCTCTTCTCAACACCTTTGGAGCATGTTCCTTGGGGTGTTTCACGCAGCTGCAAAAACAAACAATGCTCAGGGAGGGGTGGCTCACACCTGTAATCCCAGCCCTTTGGGAGGCTGAGGCAGGAGGATTACTTGAGGCAAAGAGTTTAAGAGTGGTCTGGGCAATGTAGCATGACCCCACCTCTATGAAAGAAAGAAAGAAAGAAAGAAAGAAAGAAAGAAAGAAGAAAGAAAGAGAAAGAAAGAGAGAGGGAGAGAGAGAGGAAGGAAGGAAGGAAGGAAGGAAGGAAGGAAGGAGGAAGGAAGGAAGGAAGGAAAGAAGGAAGGAAAGGAAAGGAGGAAAGGAAGAAAAGAAAAGAAAGGGAAGGTAAAGGGAAAGAAGGGAAAGGGAAAGGGAAGGAAAAGAAAGAAAAAAGAAAAGGGAAACAACAAACAACTCCGTGGCTCCATAACCAGCTTGTGAATAGAAGCAGCAGAGAGCTACAGAAACACTGCCACATTCACATGTCCACCTTCCAAATCTGACTCTTATAAAATTAAAGAATTAACCATATGATCCAGAAATTCTGCTCCTAGGCATTTACCCAAGAAAAATAAAAACTTTTCCATCTAGGACTTTCTTGTTTGCCCATGAATGTTCTCAAATATTGCTTGTTGGATATGACATGGTACAACCAAATGGAAAATTCTTTGGTAGTTTCTTTCAAAGTTAGGCATATATCTATCCTATAACACAACAAAATGCATCGATCTCAAAAACACAATATTAAGCATAAAAGAGCGTGACTTCCTTTATATGAATAGCTAGAATGGGCCAAACTAATCTGTGGTGATAGAGGTAAAAAATAATGGTTACCTTTGGGGAATTATTAAGTAGAAGAGACGTAAGGTAGCTTTTTGGGATGCTGAATGTATTTTATATCTTGTTCTGAGAGGTTGCTATAAGAATTCATGGCCAGGTGTGGTGGCTCATACCTGTAATCCCAGCACTTTGGGAGGCCGAGGTGGGTGGATCACCTGAGGTCAGGAGTTCGAGACCAGCCTGGCCAACATGGTGAAACCACATCTCTACTAAATATATATATATATATAGAAAGCCGGGCGTGGTGGCACATGCCTGTAATCCCAGCTACTCGAGAGGCTAAAGCGGGCGAATCACTGGAACCTGGGAGGTGGAGGTTGCAGTGAGCTGAGATCACACCACTGCACTCCAGCCTGGGCACCAGAGTGAGACTCCATCTCAAAAAAAAAAAAAAAAAAAGAAGAAGAAATTCACATAATTAAGAAGAAAAAGAACTAAAAATCAATTTAAGCATCCATCTGAAGAAAGTAGAAAAAGAATGGCAAATTAAACCCAAAGAAAGAGGGGAAAGGAAATTTAAGATAGAGAAGCATCAAATACAAAAAAATTTTTAAAAACTAATCAAATTATAACATTCTTTGTGAGACTGATCATGGGAAAAAGAGAGGAGTTACAATATTGGACACAAAAAAGGGGACACCAGTGTAGATCTTTTAAACATTAAATATATCATAAAGGGATATTAAGAACAACTCTATGCCAACAAATTTTCAAAGCTTGATAAATATTCAAATTCCTAAAACACATACATATATACAACTTAGCAATACTGGCCCAAGAAGAAATATAAATATAAAATATAAAATCTGAATATTTCTATAACTATTAAATTATTACATAGTTTGTACTTAAAAGCCTTTCCTCTTCTCTCCCTCACCCACCCCAACCAAAACAAAACAAAACAAAACAAAAAAAAAGTCAGATGCTTTTTAGTGAATTCTAAAAGCCTGTATAGAGAAAAATCTGGTTGCTGATAATGCTGTGAATGCTGATAACAGACTTATCCTTAGCAACACTGATAGCACTTTGAGAGGCCGAGACGGGCAGATCACCAGGTCAGGAGATCGAGACCATCCTGGTTAACACGGTGAAACCCCGTCTCTACTAAAAAAATACAAAAAACTAGCCAGGCATGGTGGCGGGCGCCTGTAGTCCCAGCTACTCGGGAGGCTGAGGCAGGAGAATGGCGTAAACCCGGGGGGCGGAGCTTGCAGTGAGCTGAGATCCGGCCACTGCACTCTAGCCTGGGTGACAGAGCGAGACTCCATCTCAAAAAAAAAAAAGAAAAGAAAGGAGCAATGATTCCAAAATCGTTTTGAATAATTTTCTGTACCACCGAGGCAATCCATCAAGCACCAATCAAGCTGTCAAATAAAGACAGCAGTTTTGGATATATAAGGACTCAGGAATTTTAGTGAAACAAATTCTTTTAGGAAGTTACCTAGGGATATACTCTGTCTAGCAAAATGAGGGAGAAAGCTAAGACAGACAATAGAGGAAAGATGGGCAGTAAGGACAAAACCCAATCCAGGGGACTGGCACAGTATTGTTTATATATCATGTATATAAAATGTATAATATAAATATACATACACATACACAAAATACTAAATGTATATACAACAAAATGTTAAATCTGAGTGGTCAGACATTAGATGAATTATTTTGTGCTTCTATATATTTTTAAAAATATCAAAAATGTATTACCTTTTTTATTTTTTCAGAGATGGGATCTCACTATGCTGCCCAGGCTGGTCTCAAACTCCTGGGCTCAAGCAATTTTCCCTCCTTGGCCTCAGAAAGTGCTGGGATTACAGGTGTGAGCCACCGTGCCTGGCCCAAAGATATATTACTTTTGTAATCAGATTTTATAAATGCTTTCTTTCTTTCTTTTCTTTTTTTTTTTTTTCCGACAGAGTCTCACTCTGTTGCTCAGGCTAGATCACAGCTCACTACAGCTTCATGCTTCTGGGCTCAAGTGATCCTTCCACCTCAGCCTCTCAAACAGCTGGGATCACAGGCATGTGCTACCACACTCAGCATTTGTGCGTGTGTGTGTGTGTGTGTGTGTGTGTGTAGACAGGGTCTCACTACATTGCCCCTGTTGGTCTCAAACTCCTGGGCTCAAGTGATCCTCCCCCTCGGCATCCCAAAGTGATACCATTACAGGTGTGAGCCACCACACCTGGCCTATAAATGCTGCTTTTAGAGAAGAAACATCACCGCTCTTTCCTATTCCCCATCTCGATTCCTTATTTTAAAAACTCTTAGTTAATTCGGTGCTAAAAATAATTAGGTCTTAATTAAACTCAGGTCTAAAAACCTCACAGTGAATTTCTGTTTCCAGAGTGATTAACTTGGTTTTCTTTGCTTCAAACAAATACATTCTTGCCTCTAGAGGTAGAGAAACTTAAGTTTGTTTTGTGAAATAGTTTGGCTTCCTTTAGGGTACAAAGGGAAAAGTCCACATGAAATTTACTTTGCAATTTTTTTTAATTCAACTTTTCTAATTCAAGATCTAGTTACTCAGGTATACCTCAGATTAACTTTCATTAAAACTTCTACGTCATGGATTTCTTACGAGGATTAAATAAGGTTGAAATGTTGAAAGTTCACTTTATACTGAAAAGCATTATTCCCACCTAAGTTGTCACTGAGGGGGCAATGTGGAAAAATGAAAAGGGTTTTGGGGTCAAACAGACTGGAGTCATCACTCACTGGCTAGGTGACCTTGCACAAGCTTCTTAGTCTCTGGAATTTAATTCGCTGGAATGTTACCGTGAAGGCAGGGGCTGTTTTCCTCTCTGGTGTGTCCCCAGCACTGAGAATAATGCCTGACACATTCTATGCTCAACACATGTTTGTTGAGTAGAACTCTCTGTGCTTTGGTTCCTTCATTTGTAAATCATAGAAAATTTGACAAGTAATGAGAGTAATTTGTGTTATTTATATCCACAATTCATCTTTCTAGAGCTTTGGTCATATGGCAGGGTCCTCCTTAGGACTCTCATATAAATGACAAGTATTTATCATGAAACTATTCCCAGAGGTGAATAAATGCCCCTTTAAATTCCCTTTTAAGTTGTCCATAATGTTCCTTTTAAAGTCCAGTGGCTGGGACTTCTGGCCATGGTGAGGTAAAGGGGTTGGCAAATGCTCTCCTAACAAACAACTGGATGAAATGATCAGAACCAGACATTTAAGCACTCTGGAAAATTGACTAAAGGCAGACAAATTGAGAAGTGCTTACTCCTGAAACACTGTTAAACCTCAGGTACGAGCAGTGGGAGTCTGTGGGGTTCTTGCCTGGGGCTACTCCCATTTCCATCCCACTCCATGCTCCAGTGGCATGGAGGTTCCAGCAGGGTGGGACTGACTGTGGAGCGTGGCAGCTTCCCTGCCAAAGGAGGTTGACTTGATTTGGAGCAAAGGGCAGAAAACACTACCTAATAGTGTAGTTAATAAAAGTAGCAAACCTGATAAGAAGTGAAAGGGATAGGTCCACAATTCTACAAATCTTAGTTTCTGGTTTTGGTTGGAATGAGTAGCAGACCCACAGACTAGCGAGAAATAGAATAGTGATATATTCTGGCAATAAGAGAGCCAAGAGAGACTGGACAAGCTCTCCACACCACACATCTCTGGCTGACTGTGGACTGCATGCATGTACAGGGAGACCTGAGAGGGCCTAGTAAGAAGTAAGACCTGGGACAGACTTCAAAACTGCCTGAATTTGAATGTACTCATAAACTCACATATAAACCCATTGACAGGGGCTGGAAACCCTATTGGCTTTAGGAATTTTGGTACAGCCTCAGACTAATCAGTGGCTGACTGCCAGGTTATGTGAGGGACAACACCTAGGAAGCAAGTTAAAACACAAGAGAAATATTTTTTAAAAAACGTAGCAGGGACATTAATGGCCACACACCGCAGGGGAGGCAGGTTCGGTTATCAGTCTACTGCCTCTTGGCTTCAAATTCACCCTTGAATGTCAGCTCTGTGAGAATGAATCTGAGTACTTTAAATATTTTTCCTTTGCCAGACGGCACAATGTCAAAATTTGTCAGTAGAAGGCGCTGGAGAATCATTACAACAGGAAAGGATTTTCCTTCCTGGTTGTGGTGTCTTTCACTGGGCAGCTCCAGTAGAATGCATGGTTTCACCAGAATACAGCCCCTGTAGCCTACACACTTGCCTATCACCACTCTTCTGTAGCGTGGGCAGCTTCTCTAGTGCTAGGATACTGCACAGAATGTCATACAAAGATATAAAAGTCTTGAGCAACATTGTCAACCTGAGGTACATTTAAAAACACTCCACCCAACGGCATAATACACATTCTTTTCTAGTGCACACAGAACAGTCTTCAGAATAGAACATATGCTAGGCTGTAAAATAAATCTCATTGAATTTAAAAGAACTGAAATTATACATAGTGTGTTTTCTAACCAACACAAATTATAAATCAATAACAAAAAGAAATTTGGACCTGTATCATAGGCTTATGGTGAGACTTCTACTTCTAAGCAGTTTTGCCCAACACTATGAGAAATAAATGAAGTATTTCTCACAGTGGTTAGAGGAAAATACATACTTTAAGTGACAATATCAGAAAACCAAAAGTCTCAAGGTAAGTTCTACCTTAAAGTAGAAAAAAAGAGCAAATTAAATCCAAAGCAAGCAGAACTAAAGAAATAATAAAATCAGGCCGGGCACAATGGCTCGTGCCTGTAATCCCAGCACTTTGGGAGGCCAAGGCAGGCAGATCACCTGAGGTCAGGAGTTCGAGACCAGCCTGGACAACATGGCAAAACACTGTATCTACTAAAAATACAAAAATTAGCTGGGCATGGTGGCAGGCTCCTGTAATCCCAGCTACTCGGGAGGCTGAGGTAGGAGAATCACTTGAATACGGGAGGCGGAGGTTGCAGTGAGCTGAGATTGTGTACTGCAGCCTGGGTGACAGAGCAAGATTCTGTCTCAAAAACTAACTAAATAAATAAAATCAGAGTTAAAATCAATAAAATAGAAACAAAAAAATAGAGAAAATCAATGACATTTGAAGTTACTTATTTGAAAAGATCAACACATTTGATAAATCTTTGTCTAGACCAACCAAAGAAAAAAATACCCACAAATTATCGATATTAAGATTGAAAGAAACTTTGGGAGGCCACTGTGGGAAGATCATTTGAAGTCAAGAGTTCAAGACTAGCCTGGGCAGCATAGTGAGACCCTGTTTCTACAAACAATTTTAAAAATGAGTTGGGCATGGTGGAACACCCCTGTAGTCCCAGCTACTCAGGAGGCTGAGGTGGAAAGAGATCTTGAGCCCAGGAGTTCAAGGCTGCAGTGAGCTATGATCACGCCACAGTTCTCCAGCCTAGGCAACAGCAAGACCGTGTCTCAAAAAAAAAGTTAAAAAAAATAAAAAATTGAAAGAGGGAACATCACTACTGACATTACAGAAATTGAAAGGATAATAAGGCATTTTAACACTTTTTTGCCAACAAATTATAATTGCATATTTACATATAAATTATATACTTACAACATATAAAGATTACGTATCATAATCACGTGGACTTTATCCTAGAAATATCATATAATCATGTCAGTAGATGCAGAAAAAGCATTTTAAAAATCCAGGATTAATTTATGATGAAAACTCTCAGTAACCTAGGAATGTAAGGGCATGTCCTTGCCTATTAAAGGGTGGCTTAAAAACTACAACATCAGTGAAATGTAGAGCTAGACTCATACTTAATGGTGAATCACTGATTGTTTTCCCCAAGGACTGGAAACAAGACAAGGATGTCTGTTTTTATCACTTCTATTCAACATTGTACTGAAGGTTCTAGTCAATGCAATGAGAAAAGAAAAAATAAAGGCATACACATTAGAAGGAAAGAAAGAAAACTGTTCCTGTTGATAGACCATGTGATCCTATATGTAGAAAATCCAAAAGAATCAACAAAAAAGCTACCAGAACTAGTTTAACAAGGTCTCAGGACAAAAGGATGGGGCACTGCTATAAAGACATCCAAAAATGTGGAAGCAACTTTGGAACTGGGTAACAGGCAGAGGTTGGAACAGTTTGGGGGGCTCAGAAGACAGGAAAGATGTGGGAAAGTTTGGAATTTCCTAGAGACTTGTTGAATGGTTTTGATCAAAATGCTGCCAGTGTCTTTGCTAAATCTTTACAACAACTTCCTCATCTTCATCTGATATCACCTCAGCCTGAACTTCATTGTTCACATCACTATCAGCATTTTAGTCAAAACCATTCAACAAGTCTCCAGGAAGTTCCAAACTCCCACACCTTCCTATCTTCTTCTGAGGCCTCCAAACTGTTCCAACCTCTGCCTGTTACCCAGTTTCAAAGTTGCTTCCACATTTTTGGGTATCTCTATAGCAGTGCCCCCTTCCCAGTGGTACCAATTTACTGTATTAGTCCGTTTTCACACTGCTATAAAGAACTGCCCGAGACTGGGTAATTTATTTATTAAAAAAAAGAGGTTTAATTGACTCACAGTTCTGCATTACTGGGGAGGCCTCAAGAAACTTACAATCATGGCAGAAGGGGAAGCAGGCACCTTCTTCACAAGGTGGCAGGATACAGCGTGTGCACGAACGAGGAAGTGCCACACTTTAAAACCATCAGCTCTCGTGAGAACTTACTATCATGAGAATAGCATGTGGGAAACCACCTCCATGATCCAATTATCTCTCACGTGGTCCCTCCCCTGACACGTGGGGATTACAATTTGAGATGAGATTTGGATGGGGACACAAAGCCAAACCATATCAAAGATCAGTATACAAAAATAATTGTAGGTTTCTATATACTAACGAACAGTCCAAAAATAAAATTAAAAAACAATTCCTTTCCCAATAGCATAAAAAAGAATGCTTTTGGAATAAATTTAACAAAGAAGTGCAAAACCAGTAGAATACAATACTGAAAGAAAACCTAACTAAACAGACATTCCATATTCACAGACAGGAAGCCTCAGTATTGTCAAATGACAATTATTCCTAAATTGACCTATGAATTCAGTGCAATCCCTATCACAATCCTGGTGAAGTTTCTAAAGAAATGGACAAGCAGATCCAGAAAGTGAAAAGAACCCAATAGCTAAAACAATTGGAAAAGTAGAATAAATCTGCATGGCTTATACTACCCAATTTTAAAACTAACAAAACTACAGTAAGTAAGACAGTGTATCACAGAGAGTCCAGAAATAAATCTTTCAACATATGGCCAATTGAATTTTGACAAAGGTGCCAAACAATTTAATGGGGCAATGTATAGTCTTTTCAATGAATGGTGCTAGAACAATTTGATACCATATGAAGGAAAAAAATACATAGATCCAGACACAAAATACACAAAATATAATCAAGAAGGGATCAAAGACCTAAATATAAGAGCTAAAACTATAAAATTTCTGGAAGAAAACACAGGATAAAATCTTTGTGACCTTGGATTAAACAAAGATTGCTTAGTTGTGACACTAAAAACATAATACACAAAATAAAACATTGATAATTTGAACGTCATCAAAATAAAAACCTTTTACTCTTTAAAAGATATCATTAAAAAATGAAAATAAAAGTTACAGATTGGGCAGAAATATTTGCAAGTCATATGTCCAGATTTGCAACTAGAATTACAAAGATTAGAATTATAACTAGAATTGCAAAAATTACAGATTTGCAACTAGAATTACAAAGAGCTCTTACAACTGTATAACAAAAGATATATGTCTCAATTTGAAAATGACAAAACATTTGAATATTTGAATAGACATTTCATCAGAGAAGAAATGTGAATGGACAATAAGCATACGAAAAGTTGCTGAACATTATTAGCCATTAGGGAAATGGAAATGAAAACCACAATGAGATACCATTACATACCCACTAGGATGGCTATAATCAAAAAGGATGATAATACTAAGTGCTGGTAAGGATATGGAGCAAATGTAATGCTCTCATATCACTGGTGGGAATGTAAAACGGTACAGCCTCATTGGAAAACAGTTTGGCAGTTTCTTAAAAAGTTAAACCTAGGCCAGGGGTGGTGGCATGTGTCTGTGGTCCCAGCTACTAGGGAGGCTGAGGTGGGAGGACTGCTTAAGCCTGGGAGGTCAAGGCTGCAGTGAGTCATGAATGAGCCACTGCACTTATCTAGCCTGGGTGACAGAGGGAGACCCTGTCTCAAAAAAAAAAAAGTTAAGCTTACCATAAGACTCAGAAATTCCCCTCATAAATATCTACCCAAGAGAAACAAGGCTTGTATGTGAATGTTTGCAATGGTATTATTCATATAGCTCAAAACTGGAAAAAATCCAAATGTCCACCAACTGATGAATAAAACCCAAAATGTTGAATATTCAACAATGGTTTGCTATTCAGCAACAAAAATTAATGAACTACTGATACATGCTCCAACATGAATGAACCTCAAAAACATTATGCTCAATGGTAGAAGCTAGACACTAAAGACTGTATGTTGTATAATTCCATTTATACACACTTTCCAGCAGAGGCAAATGTATAGATAGAGGCAAATGTATGGATAAAGACAAAAAGCCTATCAGTGCTTGCAGGAGCTGGGTGTTACTGGAGTTGATTCACTTTATCAACAGTACACTTGAGGTGGTCTATGAACGTCTGCTGCCAAAGTTGTTAGAGGTTCCCTGGTCACCTCCTTTGCTAACATTTGTGCAATTCTTCTTGCAAATCTTTTAGGTACTTTAGTCTTGTAATATATTTTGTTTCCTTTTGCGTAGTCAAAGTCTGTTAAGGTTTCTAAACATGCCTTAGTCACATCCCAAATCAAGATTTGGTTGTGTAATTATTTCTTCCACTCCATGAAATACCCTTTCATCATTGTGTACACTTTTTTTCGGTTTAAGTTAGAGTCATTTCTTTAGTAGTAAAAAGTAATGCCAATGATAAGGTTCCAGAGCTAGCCCACTAGAAACATCACAGATTGAGAGTTCTGGATCCTGAAAGGCAAAGGTCATGTGGTTTAGCACTGAAGAGTTTCTGCTTCAGTTTTGGAAGAGTACTACTCCAAAACACATTACACCTGTGCATGCACACACACACGTGCACACTTGTGTATGCACAGTTCTCACTCTTTTTCTGATTATTTCTAGTACAACCTATTTAGCTTTCTTCCTAAGAATATAAACAGCACTCCTCTTTCAAACATAAGACTACTTACAGATCTTTCCTAACCTGAAATTACTCCTAAATTATTCCCTACTATCAGAATTTCCTTTCAGATTCCATAGAGTAGATTCATAGCAGATCCCACTCATTCAAAACCAAAACAAGAAGACTAACAGTCATCAAAGCCTCTTCTTGTACATACAACCCACCCTTATCTTACATACTTTCCCAGCTCTAGCATTCTCTTCCTGTCCCTGTACACCCAAGAACTGCTCTCTCCAAAGTCACCTCCTGGTTCTCAGTCCGGTAAGTACCTAAAATCTATAATGTATATCTTTCTCTTGTTTTTTTTTTCTGTTGCTTTATTTACTGGGGTTTAGTTTTTTGAATTTTTGGTTTCTGGTTGGCTCTTATGGGCCTGAGCCTCCTTGTGAGGAGCTCTTTTTATTTTTTTCACTGAAACTTTGCCATTACTGGTCCTATGATGTTGTTTTTGAAGGTGTTAGGTCAGCACGCAGATGAAATCAAGAGGCCTGGAGATAAATAGGCGAAAACTGGAGCCATGTGAATGATTACAGAGTTTGGAAGCAGAACATGGAATGGAGGTTGGAATTTTAAAATGTATCTCAGAAGTCCATGGTAGGATAGTCACATTGGCCAGAGTGGCAGAGCTGGGATAGGCCAGGGTTGGTAAGTTTCCCCGAGTGATTTATAGAGGGATAATGTTACCTCTTCTTCCCCACACATGTTCATGTCGCTTTTGTCTCAGTAGTCACAGTGTATCTACCAGTGGGCATGTTTTTTCCCTGATCTTGTCATCTTTGCAGAATTTGACACTTTTCACCATTCTTTCCACCCCATTTCTCACTTTTTCCATATTAAAATGTTTTCTTCCTGGCCAGGCATGGTGCTTCATGCCTGGAATCTCTATACTTTGGGAGGCTGAGGTGGGAGGATCACTTGAGCCCAAGAGTTTGAAACCAGCCTGGGCAGCATAGTGAGACCTCATCTCTATAACAACACCACCACCAACACCCCCCACCCAAAAACCAAAAACTTTTTCTTCCCTTAAGTTTTGTGACTATCCTCCCTTCCAGTTTTTCTTGTGGCTGGATATTTTTTTTTTTGGCTGTTTGTTGTATTTGTCTGTTTAATGTTGTCCACAGCACTTTTCCTGCTACAAACGTTCCTGGCGTATCTGTATCTCATCTCAATCTTAAGTCAAGTGCTATATCTTAGTTCTAGACATCTTTCCTAAATTTCATTTCAGAATGTTGTCCATAATGGATCTCAATATTTTCTGCTCTTTCCTCCCACAGCTGCTCTTCCTTCATATTTTTGGACCTAAATTATGCACTGTTTACTTAATCCTCCAAGACATAAATCTAAACTCCTCCTTCTGCTTTACTGTCAAGAGTAGATTAAGTCCATTAAGAATACTGCTTTTACAACCTTCTAAACCAGTGGTTCTCAACATGGGGTTTGCAGACCACAAGAAGGAGTTCACCTGGGAACTTGTTAGAAATTTAAAATTTTAGGCCCCACTCCAGACTTAATGAACTAATAACTCTGGAGATGGGGCCAGCAATTTGTTGTAACATGCCGACATGCTGATTCTGATGCACACTGAAGTCTGAGAACTGTTCAAAACTAGTTGTTAATCTGAGAGATCTATGGTTGGACTTCAGGAGGATCAGAAAGCATCAGTAACTGTAGCTAAAACTGAGTGTATGCCCATATATATTTTTCTGAGTGGAGAGCTTTTATTCCTTTTATCTTCAAATGAGTTCAATGATTCTCAAATTTGTGGCTGTTCCTTGCTTTCCATCACTACTACCTCTTACCTTTGTTCAGGACCTCATTATAGCTTATTCAGATTATTGCAATAACCTACTCAGCTTCTTTGCCTCTAGTCTGCACCCTTTCCAATGTATCTCCAGGTTGCAGTGACAGTCATCTCCTTCCTTCCTTCCTTCCTTCATTCCTTTTTTGAGGCAGGGTCTTACTCTGTCACTCAGGCTGGAGTGCTGTGGCATAATCACAACTCATTTTCACTGTAGCCTCGAACCCCCAGGCTCAAGCAATCCTCCCACCTCAGCCTCCCCAGTAGCTGGGACTGCAAGCATGCACCACCGTGCCTAGCTAATTTTTTGCTGTTATTGTTTATTTGGTAGAGACGGGGTCCTTCCTTGTTGCCTAGGCTGGTCTCAAACTCCTGGGCTCAAACAATCCTCCTGCATTAGTCTCCCCAATTCCTGGGATTATAGGCATATGCCACCGCACATGGCCAATCATTTTAGAACATGAATCCGATCGTGGTCATTCTTCAGCTCCAAGGTCTTCAGTGGTTCCCTGCTTATGATAAAGCAACCTCTACCATGACAAATAATACCCTTCATAAAGGCTTATTCCTTTGCACGCATCTCTAGTCATTCTCAGCCCAGCAATAATAGACTTAGAATCTTCTGGACCTCACTCGAGCTCTCTTTTACCTCCCTGCCTTTGTATATTGTACATGCTCCGTCTGGAATGCCCTTCACTGCTCCTCCTTCCCTCCCTGCCTGGGTAGTTCCTATTTGTTCAATATTCAGCTCAAGCAATATTTCTTCTGGGGTCTTCCATTAGAACTCAGTTTAAGAGGCCCTCCTGTGTGCTCTGAATCCCCTCATGCTTATCCCTATGGTAATAATAATTCTCAAACATTTTGATCTTAGGGTCCCTTTACATTCTTTTTTTTTTTTTTTTTGAGACGGAGTCTCGCTCTGTCGCCCAGGCTGGAGTGCAGTGGCCGGATCTCAGCTCACTGCAAGCTCTGCCTCCCAGGTTCACGCCATTCTCCTGCCTCAGCCTCCTGAGTAGCTGGGACTACAGGCGCCCGCCACCTCGCCCGGCTAGTTTTTTGTATTTTTTAGTAGAGACGGGGTTTCACCATGTTAGACAGGATGGTCTCGATCTCCTGACCTTGTGATCCACCCGTCTCGGCCTCCCAAAGTGCTAGGATTACAGGCTTGAGCCACTGCGCCCGGCCAATTCTTTATTTATTTATTTTTTTAACTTTTATTGTAGATCCAGGGGTACATGTGAAGGTTTGTTACATAGTTAAATTCATGTCATGGGGTTTGTTGTACAGATTATTTCATCATCCAGGTATTAAGCCCAGTGCTCAATAATTTTCTGCTCCTCTCCCTCCTCCCACCCTCCACCCTCAAGTAGACCAGTGTCTGATGTTTCCTTCTTTGTGATCATGAGTTTTTTGTGTATTCAATGTGTTGTGATATGTTTTGGTTGAAATACATGGGGGAAATCTGATCTCATAAAGATAAGGTGTTGGAAAAAGGAAAACTATTTTATAGCCTTTCCAAGTAGTTCTAGATATTATTCTTTGATACTGTCCCAAACTTACATGTGGTAGTTTCTTAGCCTGCATTGCAGTGTGGACTGAATCTGAAACCACATCAGTTAAGCACTGAAATCCAACAGTCTATCTTGCACATACCAGAATCTTTTTGCCTTTGTAATGGCACCTAGTGGCCATTTGAAAAATAGGTGTCCACTAAGCTGTAAAAATCACAAAAATGTTGACATATTTCATTTTATAATGTCAAAAATAAATTGTTAATATCATGCTTCTCTTACTAGAAAAGTCTCTAAGTACTGGAAAGCTGTCAAGCTTAAGTTGGTGGATACAAGTGTAACAAAATTTGTATTTTCCAGTGAAAATTCAGAGCTACACTAGTGCTTTTTCCGGAGACAACCATTTCACTGGGGCATGTAGCGGCAGTAGTTTCCATTTTTTCACACATATTCTTTAAAAGACATGTATGCAAGGATGGATTTGAAAAAATATATATAATTTTTAGTTCTTTATGAAGGACATTTTTAAAGTGAAACTAGCATATTTTAAAACCTGAAATGTTGTATGATGTGAAGAATACAAAATGCAACTACCAGTACAGACTGGCGCCACTGCCTTGATTGCTGTTAAGGTGTCAGCAGTTTAATCTTTCACGTTACTAGTGCAAATGTCAACAAAGTGAAAAAGATCAACAAACTCTTAATATTATGATGAAAATCGTTTTGACCTTGCCAACCCACTGAAAAGGTCTCGGTACCCTTAGGGATCTGCGGAGGGCATTTTGGGAGCAGCTGCCCTGGACTCACTACTGTTGTCTCTCATTAGGTTGCAAGTTCTATGTGAACTGTCTGTAACTGTCTGTTACGTGCCCTTGCCTCATAGTGCCTGGGACACAGCACTCAATAAACATCAATACCTGTGGAAAGAGGGAATAAATACAGGTTATAAACAACCCGTGCGCAGCCTTCATCTTACTGTCTCTTTCCTTAATTCAACCTGAACCTACACATTTTGTAAAATTTTGTTTTTTTCACAATTAGGACGCTTGCCAATTTTTTTAAATAGTTGGAGTTGGGGTGCTGCCTGTATGTGATAAGGATGCCCTATAGTTTGGTCAAGTGTTTTTCTGTGTTACCGAAGAGTCATTCCTCCTTTACAGTCCCGCACCAGCAGGACAGGCCGCTTGGTTTCCCAGTCCGAGACCGGAAGGAACCGGGTAGACAGGAGCACAAGATTCGCATCGACTTCTGGGGAAAACAAACACACCGATAAAAAAAAAGCTCGCGGTGAAACCAGTAGCAGCAACAGCCCCAGGCACCCGGGAACAGGAGGCCGCAGCCGCGCGAGACCTGCCGGGTTGCCGGGGCGACGCTTCCGGCTGGCGCGCGCAGCCCGGGGAGCAGGGGAGTTGTGAAATGGGCGGCTAGATCTGCCCGGCGCTGTGAATTCGCCAGCGGGAGCGCGCTCGCGGCCGCGCGTTCTCCGCTTTCCCGGTTCCGTCGCTGACGCGTCGTAGACGTTGGGGAGCGGGAAGGCAGCGGCAGCAGGGTCGGGATGAACAGCGGCGGCGGCTTCGGTTTGGGCTTAGGCTTCGGCCTCACCCCCACGTCGGTGATTCAGGTGACGAATCTGTCGTCGGCGGTGACCAGTGAGCAGATGCGGACGCTTTTTTCCTTCCTAGGAGAAATCGAGGAGCTGCGGCTCTACCCCCCGGAGTAAGTGCTGGAGCTCGGCTGGGGGAGGGGCGCGGGCGCCATAGAGACCTCGGCAGCCGAGGAGTGGGGGAGAGCGCGGACGCGGGCGCGCGGTGCGTGTCACGTGATCGCCCGGGCTTACCTTGGTGCCCATATTTGATTACGGCACCGGGTTCCGCCGTCCCGCTCTCCTTATTAGTCGGATTTGGGGGGTTAACTACTGCACGGAGCCCTTACCAAGGATTTAGAATGGTTGCCCTTTCCATGCCTCCGGGACTTGTGTTACCTCATGGGTCTTCGAATTCCGTGCCCCCTCCTCCTCATTTCCCCCCGAACTTAAGATGGCCGCAGGTGGGCCCGGAACAGCGCTCATGGCAAACGCCTAATCGCGTTTTTGCACTCTGAAAATCGCGGAGACCGCGCCTGAGTCACTGTCCAGTTTTTAAGGCCTTGGTGTCAGGCCGTTTTGCTGACGAGAAAGCCTGCTGCTGATGACAAGATGGAACTGGGACTGTATTTGTTTCCCAGGACGGTCACACAAAACTTAGCATCTTGGTTTATCTAACCGAGCGCATCCATGTTCCCAAAGATCATGTCTGTTCGCCGTTTTGGCACCAGATTAAATTTTCCTCCTGAAAGGTCACACTGTCCCAGAGCTTTCAGAAAAAGTGTCAGTCGGTGCAGGGTTATCCCTGCCGTATACATTTAAAATCCAGATCTTGGCTGGCATTCACGGCTCGCGGCCACTTCCCAGATGGTGTATTTTGGAATGGTAAAATTTCCCTCGTACGATGTTATCTATTTAGAAAACTCGCAAGGGGTTTGCACGTTGTTCACATTCTTGCACACAGAAACATTTTTTTTTTAATAGTAGATCTTACAGTATTAAGATCCTCTGTTTTTTGTTCACTATATCAAAATCCTTTGAGGGAAGGGGTAATTGTTAGCCAAGATTTCTTTCTTTAAAAAAGAAAGTGATTTATTTCCTAGTGATGCATTTAGACCTGTTTTTCTTTAGTTTTCTATCTTAGGTTATAACAGTGTTGCTGCATAGCTATGTAAAAGTTGTGCGGTTATTTAAGATTTACTTTTTAAGTTTTTCTTGTCTGCTTTTTGTTTTGGAATATTTCATGCATACAGAAAAGTTGAAAGAGTAATACATTGAACATCCATGTTCCCTTCACGAGCATTTTGTCTTTTTTTGGCTACAGTTGATTATTAAAATTTCCCTAGTTATTCTAATAATGCTTTTTTGTCTGTTTTTGATGTAGTATATAATTAGATATACTGTCTCCCTTGAATATGCCAAGTAATCCATGTATTAATAGTTATCTCCTTTAATCTAGTACAGTCCCGTCACCTTTTAAAAGATTTTAAAGTCGTGACATTGACATTTTGTTTTGTAGTTCATTTTGTCTTGTAAAATGACCCATAATCTGAGTTTATATAGATGAGATATGTAGAGATATGTGCATATATATATCTCTATATTTCTTCATGACGAGATTCAGGTAATACATTTTTGACGAGAATACTGCATAAGTGCACGCACATACATTTTGATTGATTAACCATGGCATTATTGCTTTAATTAACTTGTGGAAATGCTTTCAGCCATCTCAATTTAAGCTCTCAGAACATTTCTTAATAATTGAGAATTGTTTGGGGTGAGTGCCGTATCCTGCAGGCATTGGAATCAATCAGTAAAATATTTTGTACATGAACCTTTGTAAATCTTGCTTTCAAGGCTGTGGTAATAAGGTATCTCATAGGTAGAAGAAATATATTGCAGAATGTTCTTCATTATCAACATAACATTTATTTGGTTGAAACCTGGGTTTGGGTGACAACACATTAGCAGTTATTAACTGACAGTAATGGGCTACTTTTTTGAAATCAGGTGTTATTACTTGGAGTTTAAAAGTCAAAGAGAATAAAAAGTACTTAAACATATGGAAGATTACGGTAGTGTGTGTCACAAACTGTAACACGTAAAGCAAAATTATTGCATACATGTAACATATATAGGCCAGGCAAAATCCTTAACTAGTTTTTCCCTAAGTGCAATACTAGATCCCTCATTCATGTTTTAAAGCAGTATTAACATGCTTTATTCACAGGTTTTCTGCTTCGTAATGAAGTTGTCATTGCCTGGTCCTTATATTAGAAGATGTGTTTGCAGATTTGGACCGAAATGGATAAAAATTGCAATAGTAGTAGTTGTATTGAAAATATATTGTTTTACAGTGTCACATAAATTATTTTATGACATCTTTAGAACCGAGTAGAAACTTAATCGTTTTAAAATTGGAAATATATTCGTATATTTATTTCCATATATATATATTTCCAAGTATATTGGAAATACAGTAATAGAATGTGAAAATAGTTTCTCATTAAAATTTTATGATTGAGCCAGGTGTGGTGGTGTGCACCCAGCTACTCAGGAGGCTGTGGTGGGTGAATGAATAGCTTGAGTCCACGGTTTGATTCCAACCTGAGTAACATATTGAGATCCCTATCTCTTAAAAAAAAATGACTTAAGTTGCTAATATGAAAATTCAGATTTTAAACTTAATTCTTTTGGCATGATGCAGTGGTTGAGTTTCATCTTTGTATTTTAAACATTAAGAATTTTTTAAGGTTAGGGAATTGTGAACATTCACTGTAAGCATTAATTTTTATTTGCAATTTGTCATCCTTTTTTTGTGCTGCCAGTTGATAAATATGTAGAGTTACTATTAACTTTTTGCACGATAAATCAATCTCACAGCTTGTGAAAACTTTCTTACACAAGTAAGAAATCCTTGTTGTTTTTTCGGTAAATTTTTCATTGAGGTTTAATGTACCTACAGAGAAGTGCACAGATGGTAAGCGCAGATTGGTGAATCTTTACAAAGTAGACCTATACCTGTATAACCAGCACAGGATTATCTGCACCCTGTAAGTTCCCCGTGACCCCCTTCAGGTAACTAAACCCTGAAGGGTAAGCCTATCCTGATTTGTTACACTAGGTATTTTTCCTGTGTTGGTTTTTTTTGCTTGATTTCCTTCACTTCTCTGGTCTTCAGAAGTTCTAAGAAAGAGTGGAAAAATCTGTCAACTACTTATTTAAGTTTATTTAGTTTAAAAAAAAAAACCACTAAAACCACTTTATAGAAAATAGAGAAAAGGAAACAGCACTTGTGATCCCACCACTCTTTCAAAGCTTCTTTCCATTTCCATGTATTTCCCTGCAGTCCTTTTCACATGCATTAATAAATATTGGACATATTACCTCATTGGTTTTAAAAATAATTGTATAGTGCTATCATTATGTAACATATGTAGTATAGTGTAATCAAAGGAATCATACACTGTGATTTTAAACTTTTTTCACTTAATTTGTCATAAGCATTTTCCATATTGTTGTTTTATTTATAGTAATAATTAGAGATTAGTAATTTCTGAGTGTATTGTGTGTTTTTGAAATTCTATTGTTGGATATTTTGATTGCTTTTTTTGGTATTTCAAATTAGTGGATTTTAGCTAGAAACATTGGGAGGTGTGTATTTTTGATTGTCAACAATGATTGGAGGGCCTGTAGGCGTTTAGTGGGTAAATGTTAGCAATGCATAAGTAGTCTTAAACAGGAGGAATTGTGCTAATCCATAGGGCCACTGAAGCCCAGTGGAGAAACCCTGTTATAAATAATACACCAACTAATATTTTTGTACATAATACTGTATGCTTTGCTTATGTTTTGGCGTATCTTTTTTGGTAGGTCCTCTGTCCTCTAAAGGATGTATATATTAATGTACTGATAAAATATTGGACATATTATTACCTCACTGGCTTTAAAAATATTGTATAGTGCTATTATTATGTTTAATAAAAGACAAAATAACCCATTAGGGCCAAGAAATTTAATTGATGCCCAAAAAGTTGGTTCTTTGGTTTCTGCGTTTACTACCCAGTGAGAAGTTTTAATTTTTTTTGAAAAATTGGTAAGATTTTGTATTTTAAAAAACCAAAACTTAAGTCAACGAATGAGATCAAACTAAAATCTGCTAAATTTGGGTACTGCTTTCTTTTTTAAAATTTATTTTTAAAATTTTATTTATTTAATTTGTTTATTTAGTAAGTAGAGACAGGATTTCACCATGTTACGCAGGCTGGAGTCAAACTCCTGGACTTAAACAGTCTGCCTGCTTTGGCCTCCTAAAGTGCTGGGACGACAGATGTGAGCCTCTGTGCTTGGCCTGCTAGTTTCTATAGATGGATACATTTAGACCAAATGGAATATGTCACCCCCTTTTATTTGTTTTTTTCCCCAAGGTCTTCCTCTGTTGCCCAGGCTGGTCTTGAATTCCTGGGCACAAGCAAGTACACATTTGTTTGATGAGCTGTCTGTATGTTGGCTTGCCACTCTAATAATTTTAGTTTATAATGGTCAAAATAAAATAGTGTTACCTTTCCTGAAAATTCCAAATATTTGTATTTTTATAAAGTAAATGTAAGTTGATCTTTATTCTGTTTTAAGGAAGGTAATTGGAAATGAAAATTAAGAAAATTGGCCGGGTGCAGTAGTCCATGCCTGTAATCCCAGCACTTTGGGAAGCCGAGGCAGGCGGATCACAAGGTCAGGAGTTCAAGACCAGTCTTGCCAACATAGTGAAATCTCGTTTCTACTAAAAATACAAAAAATTAGCTGGGTGTGGTGGTGTGCACCTGTAATCCCAGCTACTTGGGAGGCAGCAGGAGAATCGCATGAACGTGGAAGGCGGAGATTGCAGTGAGCCACGGTCCCGCCATTGCACTCCAGCTAGGGCGGCAGTGTGAGACTCTGTCTCAAAAAAAAAAAAAAAAAATTGCTTAAATTAGTGGAGTAGCCATACCTACTGTCCATACTTCCATGATAATGCTATTCAGAACAGACCAACATTTTTTTAACCAGTTCCCAGGCTTGTGAAATGTTGGTGGCGTATCTTCACATATAGTTACATTACAATCCAGACTCAGAGTGCATATTTCTGTGGATGTTTTAAATTTGAAATGAAGTAGATTTCAACTAGGGGTATTTGGAAATGTGGTTCTAGTTTTCAGTAGTTCTTACTTACATTTACATTCCTTCACCAAAGGATTGGTCAATTTAGTAATTGTTGCTTCAGTGATGACTGTCAGGCTCTTGAAGGTTTCAGAGGCAAAAGAGTTATTCCTGTTGGAATTGCTAGGGCTTTAAGTAGGTTATTGTAATCATAGACTGTTTTCGGTTACAAAGTGTTACCCAAGGTAGATCAAGAAGAGACATTATTAAAAAGAAAGATTTCACTGCATTGAAAAATAAAGATTGTAGTACAGCCAGGCCTCATGGGAATTATGACTGGGAACTGAAAGAGTATCAGCAATCAAGATGACTATCTGCTTCTTTCTCTCCGGTGTTTATTAATTCAGTTTGTTTCTGTCTACTCTATTTCTTTGCATACCTATTCTGTACTCATCATTTGGCTTACAGCTTACTGTAAGTCACCTTCCAGCCCAATAGAGAGAACCTGATTGATTGATCTAGCTCATTTGGTTGAGCCTGACTTCCCAAATTATAGGTTGCTGGTCAGCCAGGGAAATGGGCCCTTGAGACTGGTGACTAATCACTTGTGGCTAGAGAAGCTTACAGGATCTGTTGAGGGTTTCACATAAGGAAACCATGCTAAGGCCTATGCCGAAACAATATAGAATTTCTTGGTAGCACATGGAGGAGGCTGTACCTAATGATTGTGGTATCTTAAGATGGTTTACCAGAAGACTTGGAAATTTGAGCCTTGAAGAAAAGTGGAATTAGCATTCAAAATGGGAGTTAGGATACCATAACCAAATGGAACAGCATATATGAAGACCCTTACGTTTGTGATGTGTTGTTGGAACCACAGGTATAATTTTTGGTTATCATCATTTACATGGTGAGGCAAGAACAGAATAGTACTTTAAGGAAATTTAATATGTGGAGTGACACAGTGAAATTTAGTGTTTAGAAAGATCACTGTGGGAGTTTTTGTGGAAGACCATTAATAAGGATTTGAGGTTGGGTGCTGGTTGATTTGTTAAGAGCTGTTTAGTAATCCACATGAGAAATGATGAGGGTCTGAATTAAGGCATTGGTAATGAGAATGATGAAAAAATTAATGTGACAAATATTTAGAAGGTACTCTAAGCAGGATTTATTGACCAATTGGATGAGGAGTACAGAAAGGTCAAGGATAATTTTTCAGTTTGAATAAGTAGAGTTTTGGAAATAACTTCAAATCTTTGTAGTTTGACAATTTTTTTATTTTCTTTTTTGAGACACAGTCTCACTCTCTTGCCCAGGCTGGAGTGCAGTGGTATGATCTCAGCTCACTGCAACCTCTGTCTCCCGGGTTCAAGCGATTCTTGTGCCTCAGCCTCCTAAGTAGCTGGGATTGCAGGAGTGTGCCACCACAGCCAGCTAAGTTTTGTATTTGTAGTAGAGACGGGGTTTCATCATGTTGGCCGGGCTGGTCTCGAACTCCTGACATCGGGTGATCTGCCTGCCTCTGCCTTCCATAGTGCTAGGATTACAGGCATGAGCCACCCTGCCTGGCTGACAAAATACTATTTTTAAGACCAAAATCATGGGGGTGGGAACTTTATTCATTGTGGTTATTCATTCTGGGATGAAGTTGATGAGTCCCAACTATCTTTTGAATGTTGTCAGTCATTGTGGCAGAGGAAAAGAGCCAAACAGTGGTTCTCAAAGCTTCTTCAGAATAGTGACACATGTTGGTTCTGCTCATATTTAAACTGACCAAAGCAGGTTACATGGCCACACCTAACTTAAAGGAACAGAAAAATGAAATTTTATTGTGTACCTGTAAAGAGCCTTGGAAGTAGTTGGTGGGCAGGGCTTAGGACGGTCACTCTAGTGACTCCTAGGTTTCAGACTTGGGTAATATGATGGTATCTTTTACTGAGATATGGAATATAGGGGACAGAGGGCAAGACTGGTAAGGAAGGAGGTTGATGAATGTATTTTGGACTTATTTAGTGACCATCAAGGTGTAATATTCCAGCAGGCACTTGGACGTGGGAGTGGGAGTCTAGAGCTCACAAGAGGCCTGAATTGGCGATTTGGTCATGTAAAGGTGGTGGGTTAAGTCTGGATGTGGATATGATTACCTCAGTGTCAGTACACAAATTGCTTTGTCTTAGGTGTTGGGTTGGGTAAAGAGGGATTTTTGGTGAGGGCTGATGTGAATCCTGAATTGGATGCCCTTAGGCAGAAGTGAGTTGGATGCTAAGAGGTACATCTTTTATTTTCAACTTTGGCCTTACTAATTGTGTTAATAATGTTAATAGTTTTAAGTTCTAAATGCAGATACATTTTATTATCACATTGTTTGGTTAATAGCATAAGTATATAAATTTAACCATTATTAATGTGGTTATTTTACATTGTTTAAAGATAGATTTGTTCCTGAACGTGAAGAATTACAAAGAAATCTGGATTTTTGGATTTTAAAAATGACTGTTTGTGGAATTGCTAATTTAACAGTATATCAGAATGGTTTAAAGATTCTTGGTTAGTTGAATGATTACAGTTGCATGAAGTTTGGAATTAGATGATTAGATGTTAGATGTTAACTTTGCCATTTACTAGTTCCGGAATTGTAGTCGGTTTTCTTTCCTGTTTTGTAAACAAAAGTAACTGACTATTAAGTCATGTGTTTTTCAAGTGATCTCTTTTTTTAGTGTGAAAAAATATTTTATTTATTTATTTATTTTTTTGAGACGGAGTCTTGCTCTGTCGCCCAGGCTGGAGTGCAGTGGCCAGATCTCGGCTCACTGCAAGCTCCGCCTCCCGGGTTTATGCCATTCTCCTGCCTCAGCCTCCCGAATAGCTGGGACTACAGGCGCCTGCCACCTCGCCCGGCTAGTTTTTTGTATTTTTTTTGGTAGAGACGGGGTTTCACCATGTTAGCCAGGATGGTCACGATCTCCTGACCTCGTGATCCGCCCGTCTCGGCCTCCCAAAGTGCTGGGATTACAGGCTTGAGCCACCGCGCCCGGCCGAAAAATCTTAAATATTTCAAATAGATTTTAGCACAAAATCTATGTTACAGTTTACATATGTACTTAGTTTCGTCCTGCTAAACAGTTATAGATTTTAATGAAAAGTAATTATGGATAGGCTGACAAAATGATAATCCATGAGGATAGTGTATTTTTGAATCTAACAGGATGTATTCATTTTAGGAAAAGTTCCTTTCATTTGTGCTGTGTCTGGTTCATTTTTACTATAGGCCTGCCTGGATTGAACTGAATCAAGTAGGACCAGTTAGAGTCTATGCTGTTTTGCCTATAAAATATGTAAGATTTTGTTTGTAAAATCTTTTGTCTGGAAAACCATATCACTGTCCAGCTCTGGTGTATGCAAAAGACCTTAATTTAAATTCCATATTACCTGATTGTTTCTAAGACTGTTGTGAAGTTTTTTAGTGATCTAAATGCTTGGGAAACACATTTAAGAAGAGTTGGAATGACGATAAAATTTGAAATCTTGAGGATTGGAGCTTTTATAAAGGGATTTTTGCTTACATGTGATACACTTTTTGAGTTAATTTTTGGGTTAAATTACCTTTTTTTACATTTCACTCGGATTAAGGATTGATTAATTAGAGTTCCAAGTTTTACAAGTAACGCAATAGGCCTGCGTCGATTGCCTTCTGTCTTGGTAGGCAAATCACCATTAAATGACTAAGTTTCACTATTTTATGTGTTAATGATCCTTAATAACAAAAAGTTTTAAAGTCTTAATTTCGTAAGATTATGTAAAGATTAAGAAAGAAATTTTAAGTGAAAATGATAAAACCAAGCAAATGTTTATTAGTTCAATTGTTTTTCTTTTTATCTTGCAGCAACGCACCTCTTGCTTTTTCCTCCAAAGTATGTTATGTTAAGTTTCGTGATCCATCAAGTGTTGGTGTGGCCCAGCATCTAACTAACACGGTTTTTATTGACAGAGCTCTGATAGTTGTTCCTTGTGCAGAAGGTTGGTATCTCACTTTTTTCCTCTTATTTTAATTTCTGTCCTGTCTGTTAATTGCCTTTAGCTTTCCTAGAGATTGGCAAGTAGACAATACTCTTGGTATGTGTATGAAAGTAAGAATGAAATTTGGAGAAGGTAAACATTTTTACCTAATAGTAATATTAAAATGGTTAATTTATGACTTATGTACATTTGAGATTTTACAATTTAACATTCATAAATTGGCTTCTGGTTTGCTTTGGCTTTCTGTAGTCAATTTGCAGATTGCAAAGAAAGCTTTCTGAAATTAAAAAAAATTGATATGGGAAATTATTTTAAATGTGTAATTAAGCATATACCCTGTGTGTTCAATATTACAAATGAAAACAATGTACACATTTTGGCAAATTGGGGTTAAGTGATATTTATAAGAAAAATATTTGTAATTTATACTTTCAAGTACACTCTTAAGGTAATTTACCTTAATTGTTACTATGAGATCATTATTTTATATTCAGTGTAATTGTTTGCTTTGCAACTGGAATTTAATTTTTTCTTTTATTGGCCCCAGAAAGGGGCAGGAGGAGTGTTGGAAAAAAAGGAAAGCAATTTTCCAAAGCCTCCATAAAGGAAATAGTTCTTGAAGATAGGAACAAAGGCCTTAATCCATTAAATTTTATGACCTAAACTGCTTTAAGAACTAATTATTACTAATATTTTTTAGTAACTTCTATTTACAGAGCCACTCACGTATAATAGACTGTGCTGAATTTTGACACTTCTGGTGTGTAATAAACTTTTATTCAGAGCACTGACTAGCATGTGTACAGGATTTTAGAATTGGGTTATTATTAATTAAAATGTCTTTAAGTAGATTTTCTCTGGTGGATGATTGTAACTGAAACTGTTTTAAACCTAAAAGTTTATGGGAAACAGTTTGATGGGTTTTCATATGTAATTTTTAAAACCTCTTTTAGTGGCCAGGCTACCATTAAAATAAGAGATAATAAGCAGTTTGCTGCGCTTTCAAGGTTTTATGCTTATTTCAGAATGCCTGTTCTGGGACGTCAAAAACATTACAAAAACATTAATACTATTACAAATGAAAACAATGTACACATTTTGGCAAATTGGGGTTAAGTGATATTTATAAGAAAAATATTTGTAGTTTATACTTTCAAGTACACTCTTAAGGTAATTTACCTTAATTGTTACTATGAGATCATTATTATATATGTAATACAGTGAGTACCAGGCTGGCATTTTTGAAGTCCCAGAATAGGACATTCTCAGTATTTTTCAGATAAACTTGGAAGTGTCTTTCCCATGCCTGGGGGTTAGAGTGGGTAGGGAAGATAAAAATGGATTAAAGTTCATTATTGGCCAAATATATCTTTATCTGCTGATCTGTAAGGCTACTGTGAGCCCCAGATTGGTGAGGTGAGAAAGGAGCTGGTTAATGGTTTTGTTCTACAAACTTTGTAGTGAAATTTCATACTGAGAAACTGCCTGGGAAAAAAGAAATCAGGTAAAAGGTTTATTAAAGTGGAATATTAATTATATCAGAAAATTAATGCCACCAATAACACAGGATCTTTTATTATGTTAGCTTATTACTTAATTGGAAGGAATAATTTTATCAGTGTTGCTTGATTGGAAACTGCTATATTCCCATAGAATCTTTCATATATCTGAGAAGCCCTACTATATTTTGTTATAAATGTTCAAGATTATGGGCATGTAGATGTCCCTTTTATTGTTTATTTTATGTGATAGAGATGAATAAATGCACAGTCAGATGTACCTTTTTAATATTTTTAATATTACAACTTGGACAGTTTTACCGTTTTGGAACAGAAAAATTTAAGCATACTTTTATTGCAGTTTATAAGTAAGTAAATATTTTAAAACACTAACCTACAATTGGTATTGGTGAAACATTCAGATATGTGTTTTTCATTAGTTGTATTAAATACAGCAGAAATGAATTTAGGGAACCTCGAGAATTTCACAGTGAGCTCTTAAAAGTCTGATTATGCACTACAAGCAAAGAAATAGTGCATTATTGTATTAAAAAAGATAGCAGAGTGAGTGTGAAATAACCAAAGGAAAGTATTCCAGTGGAGTACTGTAAGAGGAGATGTGCTGTGGTGCTATAAGCAAGCAGTGTTCTGTTGACCTCACTGACTGCATCCTTTCCTTGATGTTGAACAAACAGCATCATAAGTGAGAAAAACCATAGAAAAAATTTTAAGAAGCTTTTTCAGTTTCTTTGAATTGCTGTTTTTTAGTGCAGACAGTAATGTGAGAAGATCCTAAGTTGTAAAAGTAACATTTGATGTGTAACAGTTTCATGCATGTTAAGCCTTAGCCTTTGTTAATAAAACATGCCATTTCAAAATAAAATATGCTTTCATTATGCTTGTCCAAATATGACCTCTTTTTGTTGTTGCGTGCATTTCAGATTTCTTTTTATAAATGTTAACACGTAGAAAAAGATACGGTCAAACATAACAAGGGTGTCAGCCTAATCATCAGTCATAACTTTATGTCCACATTTTCTAGTAGATGGATTTTGACTATTAATTTGGTTTTGTATGTTTTCTCTATGTGATATTTGTGCATTATTAGATGACTAGACTGGCCAAGGCAGACCTGTTACACTTGCCTGAGTTAGGCATTGTTTGCCATGCCACTAAACCTGCCGTCAAGTGAAATCTTCATTGGGGAAATGAGATCGGAGTCTGAACCGCAGAAGATGGACGCCCTGTCTCTGTTTTTTATTGTTTTACTTTAATTTCATTTCTTTTTCTTTATTTTGTCCCTTTTTTTGTTTTCGTTTTTGTTTTTGTTTTGTTAAATCTCTTTCACTTTAACTTGTGAGCTGGTTTTCCCAGTTCTTTGTAAATGGTATTTCATTAAGGGTTCATAACGTGTTGCAAATTATATTGGGAGATGATTAGCAGAGCTCAACCTTAAGATAAAGCAAATTTTCATGTGGTAAATTAGGATACAGTGTTGTGAAGCTCAGTGTGAGTCTTAATTCGTGTGTATGGACTGAAAGGTACATTTTGTTCTTGAAACATTAAAACACTGATAAGTATCTCAGGAACACTTTCTGATCTCAGCGCAACATTTTTCCAGTGTTTTTTTTTTCCCCTAGTATACATCTCTCATAAAAACTGATAGCTGCTAATTTTTGTCCTTCCCCCTGAAATTTTAGGCATACAAAATCATCAAGGAAAATAAGTAAATATAACAATCTGGGAGTAGAGGAGAAGAGCCTTTCATTTTTATAATGGTTATTTATTATAGAACTTATTTCCTTGACTTACGAAGACTTTGTTGCCTATGTGGGGAATGGATATTTGAGAAACTTATTTGCATGTAGGTTTTTGTTAGCTCGAATTTTTCGTTGAATATTTTTCAGAGGTTTTTAGCTTCTAAATGGATTCTGAGATTAGGACTATTACTTTAATACAGTGAGAGATGTTTTCCTCAGTTGACTTTGAGGAGTATAGTTTGGGAAAAATGCTAAATGCTTATTTGTTTTGTACTTTTATAAACTCTGTTATTTGGAGGGTAAATTTGGTAGAATTCTGTCTTGGAAATTAAGCAATGGAGCTTTTTCTTAAAGTACTTTTACCATTACCTTTAGGTAATTAGAATAAGTATATAGAGTAATTAGAATGGTAATTTTACAACAGTTAATTTGTTTAAAAATGTGCTTATAGTGAAGTTATACATTTATAGTAGTTTATTACTCTTGTGAAAGGCAGTGAGAGTCTGACAACCTACTGATATTTTATTTAAGCTAAAAGTGAAAGACTTCATAACACTAAGTAGTCAACTTTTGGCTGGTGTTGAATACCCTTTTTGTTTGTATAGTCTTTCTACAATGTCTTCAATAGGTAGTTTTGCTTGTTAATGGACAAGTAATATTAAATTTGGAACATTACTAGATTAGAACTCTTAGTTTCTTTAGGTGCATACATTAAGGTAGTGAAGACAGTTTCTGCCTCAAAACCTCAATTTATCAAGAATGTTCAGGTTTTACAAACCTTTTAAGATAATACCAATGTATAACAGATAAAACAGGTGAAATCAATATAAATAGTATAGTGTATATGTGGGTATATATAAATACATGTGTTACTATCAATAACTAATACATATAAAGCAGATTATTGTTTTTTGATGTTTTCCATAAGGCCTACCTGCCTTTTGTTGATGCATGTTAAGAAATCTGTTCTCCAGAATTTATACTGAAATAATAAAGATAACTTTGTTTTTGAAATTAATAAAGTAACATAAACTTAGAAGCTGCAAAGTTAGAAAATAGTAGGCATTTGCTAAAGCTAATAAAACGTAATTTTTATTTGCTTCCTATAAATGAGGCATAGCCATTATTTAAATCAAGTTTTAACTTCCGACTTGAGTTCCATCCATGTTTAGAGATATATTCAGATAATATTGTTTAGGGATTTATCTCTGCACATCTGGTTGTTTTAAATATTTTTACAACTGAAACCAGGCATGGTGCTTGTGAAAATTTACTGCATATGCTATATTTCAGTTTAGCATGCTTTTGTACATTGTCTTTTAAAACACTTTTGGAGAATTAATAATGGAAATGCTTCACCAGCTACCACCTGAGTGTTCTTCTAAATATATCCACATGTAGTCAACTGTTTAAGAATCTTTTTTTTTATGCCTAAGGGGATAAGGAAAAATAATGGGAAAGTTGCAGTCCTTATCAGAAGTAATTGGTTAGAATTCAGAAATGAATATGACAAATCGTACTTATTTCAGAGTAAGTTTTTCATTTTTTTAGGTTGTAGGGATTTTTTTTCCTAGTTAATGTTATTAGATTATTTTAGTGTTACTATTTTTATTAGGCAGTTAAAATGTTTTTAAGCAAGCTCTAAGGCATTGACTTCCCCCTTCAGATAAGTATACATAAATTGGTTCTAAAAGTTAATACTTTAAGAAGTTTTCTGAAACCAGGGAACTTTTTTTTTTCCTAAAACATTTTTAGTAGTTTCCCAAGGCAAATTTTTCGGAACTGAATTCTTTTAGGCATCTCCGATGTTGGTGAGATGCCTTACTAACTGAATGGATGTAGGCTTCGTTTTACATTGAAGTTGATTACATGGAGTAAGTTTTTGTTTTCTATTTGAAATTAAATGGAATCTGTTGGAGGGTTATCAAAATTGTTTGCATCACAAATAGGTAGTTTCAGTAACCGGATAGGGGCACTCATTAAGAAATTTCAATTCGCACATATTTGTTTTTTCTTTTTCTTTTTTTTGACTAATTTGGTTATTTGCCATTTCTGGGGATTAAACTTTAAAAAATGTTCTTCTTTTCTGTATCTGATGTTCTGTGTGCTATTAGTGATGCAGCCAACACGAACGGTTGTCATGTGTAACACAACTTTCGATCACCGCGAAAACACCGTCCTGGGAAAGCGTCCATGCTTGATATCGTTTGGTTCATGAACATTAAGTTTCCAGTACAGGTGACCCATAGCTCAAAGTGTTAAATAATTGTCTACATTATTCAGTTTTTAAAATAATATTCCATTAATGAGATTGTTAATATTTGAAGTTTTGCTCACTTTTATTTTTCCTAGTAGAGCAGGATAAAAGGAAAGACTTAAGTTCTTATTTATTTCTTTATACGGATCTGATAGATAGATACATTTATTATTATTATTTTTTAACTGCAAGGGTAATTGTAAAATCATAGTGTAAAGTTTGTGTGGTGTTTCTGCTTTTTGTAATGTTTGGAACTTGCCTCTGCAGGTAAAATCCCAGAGGAATCCAAAGCCCTCTCTTTATTGGCTCCTGCTCCAACCATGACAAGTCTGATGCCTGGTGCAGGATTGCTTCCAATACCGACCCCAAATCCTTTGACTACTGTGAGTACTATAAGCCCTCTTATGAAAGAGGTGAACGTTAAACTATGTGACCAGTTGAATAGAGAGCTTCAAATTATTTGCATTTGGATCTTCTTTTTTTTTTTTTTTTTTATGGAGAGGATTCAAAAATCACTGCTTAAACTTTTTTTTCTTTTTCACTTTATCACTGACTTAAACTGCGTTTTGAATTTACTCCTGAAATAATAGGGGATTCATTTAAATTTGAGAACCCGAATAGATTATTCATTAGAAAATCAGTTATTAAAACTCAATATTTTAAATAGCATAGATTATCTAGGTAACTGTATTTCTCAGTTAATGAGGACTAAGTCCATTTAAAATATGTGAAATCCACAACTTTGGTAATGGGAAAAAATAGGCCTTTGTCTGATATTGAGAAAATGTGATAAGGTGAAAACATGGCAAAATATTTTTCCATTAACTATGCAGAATTAAATCATAATTTAGTAATTCTTCCTTGGTGATTTCCAAGTGGGATTTAAAAAGGGTATTACTGTTACTGGCCCTTGATTTTTGGTTAAAAAATTCTGGCTGTATTTATTTTAAAAGAAGTGCCATTTTTCTTCAAAGGCAACCTAAAGCTATTGAAAGCTCTTCTTAATTGGAAGTTGAATTTAGCTTTGTGATGTTGGATAGGGATTGAATTAAGAAATGAACTATGTGATTGTAGTTAATCTATCTAGATTGTAAGAGTGGTTCCTGAAATTTTGAAGTGCAAAATTTTAGATTTGTAGTTTTTACATAACATTGCTATGCTAAAGACCTACATTCTGATTCTTGGGGGGAAATGTTTTTTTATTGAACTTACGTGTTCAAGGAACAGAATGGTGGTCAGTATGGGTGAGGCATAGTGAGTGAGGGTCATGAGTGTTTGAGATTGGAGTGGATAGATAGGACACAGATTATGGTAGGGCTTTTTAGACCATGGAAAGAGGGGTTTGAATTTTATTCTTAAGGTAATTAGAAACCATTCATGGGTTTTAAGCAGGGGTATGACGTGATTTGACATGTTTTAAAAAGATCAGACTGGCTACTGTGATAATAAGTGACATTGATTTCTTAAACTTCCGCTTTCACCTTTAGGAAGTGCCGTTACTTAACAGTTGTTAAATCTTAGTTCTGCACCATGTTTGTATATATAGTCATTAATGGTCAAAATGTTCTCTAATAGCAAAGTGGAAATGAAGAGAGTTGTCTTTTTTTTCTTGAAAGCTCTTTTAATTCTGAAAAATTTTTTTCTGCTTTCAAATTCTGAGATCTTGTATTTCTTCTAGTTTACGTTCACATTAAAAATAATACGTTCCTTAATGCTGAAAGTAAAAATGGAATTTAGTAATGTTATAGAAAGATCATTCAAAGATTTTTTTTTTTTAAGCTTTTTGTCCTTTTCCTACCATGGCATAAATAAGGGCTCAATATTTTAGATATATATTCTTACGTAAACTTTCAGCATGATAATAATACCCGTTTCTTAGGGTTGATATGAGGATTAAGTTACTACTTCAGTTAAATTCGATGCTATGATAATTGTTGACTATTAGGAACGCATAGTCTGTGTTTTTCAATGACCAAGGTACAGTTTATTCTCATTCTTTGTGAATTCTGTATTTTTGAATTCACTTAGTAAAATTTTTTTGAAACCCCACATCAACAGTTGCAGCACTTTTGTGGTCATTTGTGGACATACACAGAGTGATGAAAAATTTGGGTTCGTCTATATGCGTGGAGGTCAAAGTCTTCTTGTTTTGGCACTCAGGCTGTAAACAGGCACGTAGTCTGTTTAGTGCTATGTTCTTTGAATTGTTGTGCTTTTTGTTGGTGATTTCACTGTTAAGATGGGCCTACAAGTGTAGTGCCAAACTGCTGTGTAGTGTTCCTAAGTACAGGAAGATTGTGAAGTGCCTCATGGAGAAAATATTAAATACATGTATTAGATAAGCTTCATTCAGGCCTGAGTTGTGGTGCTGCTGGCTGTGAGTTCAGTGTTAATGAATTGACATTATATAACAGCTAAGGTGTCTTTAAACAGAAGCACATATAAAATAAGGTTAAATATTTTATTAGTTAATGTAAATGTGACCAGAGGCTCATAGGAACTCCACCCTGTATTTTCCCTGGGAATAATGGTTCAATAGTCAATAATTCATTGTTCGTGGAAACTATAGAACATAGCTACCTCAAGTAATGAGAAACAGCCTGTTTTTTAGGGTCAAGTTTAAAAGTGGCTAAAATATCCAGACAGTAAAATATATTTTGAATTACATTTAAAACTAATGTGACCTTACTTTAATAAAGTCAGACATATGTATGAGTTAAAGTTTGGAGTCCCTAGTCTCCTTTCATTCTTGTTGAGTTCATTCTTTTCAAGATTAGAAAATGGTAGCTTTGGATACTAATAGAAAATATGTGTTCTGTGTGTTTTTTTTCTTCTTTCGATAGCTTGGTGTTTCACTTAGCAGTTTGGGAGCTATACCAGCAGCAGCACTAGACCCCAACATTGCAACACTTGGAGAGATACCACAGCCACCACTTATGGGAAACGTGGATCCTTCCAAAATAGATGAAATTAGGAGAACGGTTTATGTTGGAAATTTGAATTCCCAGGTAACTAATTTAAGAAGAAACAAAGCAGCAGTAGCCCTTATTCTTTTTCTCTTCCTAAAAATCCTATCAGTGGATACAGTAATATTTACCTGATTTTTTAAATGGATGTATTTTATCAAAGTGTCACTTTGTTTCCTTAGACAACGACAGCTGATCAGCTACTTGAATTTTTTAAACAAGTTGGAGAAGTAAAGTTTGTACGGATGGCAGGTGATGAGACTCAGCCAACTCGGTTTGCTTTTGTGGAATTTGCAGACCAAAATTCTGTACCAAGGGCCCTTGCTTTTAATGGAGTTATGTTTGGAGACAGGCCACTGAAGTAAGAAATCCTAAACAAAGAAATTTTAATGATTTTGAAAAAACTTAAATTATTTTTGATGTAATTAAGGCTTTTTTTTTTTTTCTTTTTAATAGTAATTGGCAATTTGTGGAAAGGAAGACTTTGTGTTAAGTATAAATGAATACATGAGATACTTACCATTTTAGTCTTTAAATTCCTTTATTTAGAGACATTTATTTTCTCATTTTCTGTTTTCTAGGTTCTAATTCAATGTTAACATTATTTATATACCTTGCACAACAGTTGTAGGTCTTTTTCCATAGACTTTAATAAGTCAGGTTAGTTTTACATTATGACTTTAGACTAATTGAGCAACTTAACATGTAGGTTGAACTGTAGTACTTCCAGTAATAACGGTGGTAAATTCAAAATCTCCAGAAGGAAATTATAAGTGCCAACAAGTGTTTTAAACCAGACATTTTTGACTTTTAAGGTTTGCTTACATCCTTGTTTGTAAAACGTTGATACAGCCTTCGAGATGAACTCCAGACCAGATACTCTTATTTCATGCAGATTATTGAGGCAAATATAGTTTTGCTTGAATTTCATAGATTGCTTTAGTTACACAATTTGATCAGGATTTTTCTGTTAAAGGATAACTAATTGTTGTTAGTGGGTACTTGTCTTCTCAGTGTGGAATGGGTAAAGCAAGACACATAACATCCATTCATGTGCATCAGAGAAGGCACTCATATCTCGTAGAGAAAGAGTTTTATCAGATGCCTTGCACATTCAAAGCTATGTCTGACTCAGCCATGGTTTAGGGTTGGTTACAATGATGCACATAATATGATAATATACAGATAGCTTTCCGTTCTTCTAGAGTGTACAGGATATCAATAAGATCTTTTGATCTGAAAATAGAAATAATTCATTTTCATATTGGTATCAGCATTTTAATTTATTTTAATTCTAAGCTATGGAAAAGCACTTAATCTAGTCTGTTTGAATTAAGTTAGCTAGGGTCCAATTTTCTTTTTCTCCCGTTTTTGGTTGTATTAGCAAGGAATGATAGGAAGTGGGGATGAGAGATTAATCATGGTTTTGAGGTTGCTTTTTGGGTATTCTGTATTTATATCATTCTCATGTGCTTCTGAGATGTCCTCAAATTTATAAATATGTGTATCATATAAATGTTTGTTTTATAAAATGTGTGTATTTGTGATATGCTAATATTTTTAATTTAGAATAAATCACTCCAACAATGCAATAGTAAAACCCCCTGAGATGACACCTCAGGCTGCAGCTAAGGAGTTAGAAGAAGTAATGAAGCGAGTACGAGAAGCTCAGTCATTTATCTCAGCAGCTATTGAACCAGGTAAGTCCATAACATTGTTACATAGGTCCTAGTTTAAAGATCATAGAATCTTAGCACTGGAAGGAATTTTAGAAATCATCTTGTTCAGTCTCTTCGTTTTACAAACAAGAAGACTGAAACTCGAGAAATAGTAAGTAGCATACTCATGTCAAAGAAAAACTTAGCGCATATTTTATTCTTTTCCGTGGTACTGAATTGAGGCACTTTAGTCTGAGCCTAATCAGCCCTGTATTTTCATAGCAAAATCAGTGCTCAAAAATGATTTGCTAAAAGCAAAAATGTTATTGCAAGGCTAAAAAGAGTAAATATATTTAAGATGTTATGATTTGGCAGGTTTACTTTTCCTCAACATTTTAATTTTGAAAATAGAAAAGAGAGCCCGTGATTTAGAAAAAAATACAGATACTGTATTTTAGCAAGGTAAAGGAACACCTATTCAAACTTTTGTGTTACTAATGAAAATAATTTAAAAACCCATTCTAAAAACATCGAGGTGGTTTACATTTGAGCAGATTTTCTAAATCAGCACTCAGAATTTAAGCTTCAATTCTGGCAGAATAAGTGGAGAAAGGACTTAAAATCACTGTCACAGGAATTACAGACATGTTATAATCGTACGTTACGGCAGCAACATAATATTACGAACAGCTGTTTATAATCATCTGGTTTATATGTACTGCTGCAGGGTGGCTGCACTCAACGAGTTTATGCAATGACTTTCTTGGATGTTTCTGAAGGAGGAGGATGTACAGAGAGTAGGCCCCTTGCACTATATGTGGTACATTCCACTTGTGCCTGATTATTAACTGGGATCTTTAATTGTTCTGAGCTTACACTGCAAAGTGGTTTTTTCCTCCCAGAGTCTGGAAAGAGCAATGAAAGAAAAGGCGGTCGATCTCGTTCCCATACTCGCTCAAAATCCAGGTCTAGTTCAAAATCCCATTCTAGAAGGAAAAGATCACAATCAAAGCACAGGTGAGAATTTCTGCTGTCATATTTAAATTTTATTTTAGTTTTGTATTTAAAATATTAAGAGTTTATGAGTTTTTGTCAAAATATCAGAATTTAGAAATTTTAGTAGTGTACACTTGAAGTGTGATCACCATTAAATACTGTTCTAATTGTAATTCTGTAGTTGAGAATGAAATTTTGTCTAATGATATTTAATTTTTAAATATTTGAACTTATCTTTATTTTTAGAAATTAGTTTTGTGTCTAAAGATACTCTATTCCAGGTTTTTCTAAGAGTAAACTAGTCTTTACATAGAAGTGACAAAAGCTGTTTTCATTCTTCATATTGAGAAAAGGGAACATAGTGACCGTGCTGAAAATAATTGCTCAAGTTGCAGCTTTTGTGTTTTCTTTTCCCAGTCTATTCCAGGTCTGGGGAACACCACCCCAGATCTTAGTTTCGCACAGTTCCCTATTTTCAGTACCATGTGTCCAAAGGAACACTTTGAGTCCTTGGTATTGCTGGTGATAAGAGCCTCCTCTGCCCACTTTTGGACCTGAAACACAGGAGTAACATGCAGTTTCAGCTTCAATTATAGTACTTTGCTTAAGCTCTGTTTATCTTATTTTTCATCATAGCTTTGTCCTTTTGATTTTATCTGTCATTTCTTTGTCTTTGGTATAAAGGGAACCTCAAAATGCAAACTTGGCAGTACCATCTTGATTGGAAGTACCCTAAAGAGCATTACTAAAGTTACAAATTTTGTTGTCTTTTTTAAGGTACGGAGGGGGCTGTTGTTGAAGTGTGAAAGTATATATAGTGGATCCTAATTGCGTGTTATATGTACATATGTACTCATACATATGCCTTGAGAGAGCAGAGAGGGAAGAGTATATCTGTGTATGTTGGGGTTTTAAAGAAGGAGAAAGGATTTAGGGGAGGGAAAAGGAACCAGTTTATTGTCCATTGTTTTACCAGCAGGCTCAGTTTACTTTTTTGTGTGTTTGTGTGTGTTGATCAAGGAGATTCAAAGAATGAGGAAAAATAGGATGTTCTTTTTTTTTTTTTTTTTTGAGACGGAGCCTCGCTCTGTCTCCCAGGCTGGAGTGCAGTGGCCGGATCTCAGCTCACTGCAAACTCCGCTTCCCGGGTTCACGCCATTCTCCTGCCTCAGCCTCCAGAGTAGCTGGGACTATAGGCGCCCACCACCTCACCCGGCTAGTTTTTTTGTATTTTTTAATAGAGACGGGGTTTCACCGTGTTAGCCAGGATGGTCTTGATCTCCTGACCTCGTGATCCGCCCGTCTCGGCCTCCCAAAGTGCTGGGATTACAGGCTTGAGCCCGGCCAGGATGTTCTTTCTTAGATTCTAGTAAACGAGTATACACCAGATATACTAGTGTATACTTGTCTATTCTTAGTTTGCAAAATCTCCTTTAGAATTTGGTTTTACTGCCTTTATCCAAGGACTTACAGTAAGACACTTTCAGAACCAAATGAAGGAGGTTGTTTCATGTACAAGAAATAAGGCAGTGCAGCAGAGGCCAGAATCAGGAAAGGATAGTGGAACAGAAGCTGCAGTGGTACTAGACTGTGGATATTTCCATACGTTGACAGGATGTGGTGAGGGTAAAGGAAATCAAGGAAGTAATAGAATTGGTCTGAAGAGTATATTACAACTTCTTTTCTGAGGAAGATTGATGACCTGAATCTCATTGTGTTGATTGTAAGAGAGAGCTAATGTCCAAGACTGGAACGAGCCAAAACTTGATGATTAATAACATTGTTGTTTCTTTGATGATCTAAGTGAAGTTTTATGTGCTTTTTGAAATTATGGCAAATAATTTTGCTATCCACTGTGAGGTTTTTGTTTTTAAGTATATACAGATATTCCCCCCTCCAAGGGTTTGTGGGGGAGGGGTTATTCAGTCTAAACTGAAATTTGTTGATTAGTATTCTTTTTTATGGGAGTACTTTTGTGTAGATCTGTCTATACAAATGTACACAAAATGTCTACGTAGCGTTAGAAATAATGTATATATGTTCCTTTTTTTTTTTTTTTTTTAAATGCAGTCTCTCAGTCTGTTGCCCAGGCTGGAGTGCAGTGGCTCTATCTCGGCTCACTGCATCCCCCACCTCCCAGGCGCAAGTGGTCCTCCCACCTCGGCTTCTTGAGTAGCTGAGCCACAGACAAGCACCACCACACCTGGCTAATTTTGTATTTTTTATAGAAACGGGGTTTTATCATACTGCCCAGGTTGGTCTCGAACTCCTGAGCTCAAGTGATCCTCCCGCCTTCGTCTCCAAAAGTGCTGGGATTACAGGCGTGGTATACATGTTCTTAACTGGCATGTATATATACATACATATTTTTGTCAGCATATTCTGTTTTTGTGCATGCATGTGGAAATGTAGCCTTAAGTTCATGAACAAATACAAAAGAGAATGAGTTCTCTTTAAATGAGAAAAAAAAAAAATTCCATACCTAAAAACATTTGACTTGAAGATTCTGACCTGAAAGGATCCCGCTATCCCCCAGAAATCAGGAAGGGGATGATAGGGCTTTCTTGTCATTTCCTCCTCTACTAGTGGAAGTTGATGTTCTTGAATCTCACCCTGACCTGTTAGACTTAGCATGAGTGTGGGTTGCAGGAACCCTTTAACTTAAAGGCCCACTTTCTACTTTTTCACCATTTTCAAATGCTTCTAGAGCCATGCTTCCTACCTCCCATCCCTCCCCCCACAGCCTTTCCCTGTTCCTTCCCCTTCTTATGGTTAGAGAGAGGAAGGGGTTTCTTGTCACTGTGACCTTGGCTAGGACTAGGGAGGTATGTTTCCATTTTGTCCAAGTTTTGATGCCTGTTTCATTTATTGAGACATAGAAAAGATGGATAGTACTATAATTGTTATAATCTTAAGTAACTTTTATAGATTATAGATTAGCACAGGAACTACTAGACATTTTATAATATTTTAATGGAAAACAACTGATTTACAAATGAACTTTGATGCAGCATAATGGTAAGTTGCTGTTTATTTACAGTTTAAAAATATGATTTTACATTATTCAGAATAATACAATTTCTCATTAAAAATGAGAGCTACTAGTGATAAATCTTTTTTTTTTTTTTTTTTGAGAGCGGAGTCTCGCTGTGTCGCCCAGGCTGGAGAGCAGTGGCGCGATCTCGGCTCACTGCTAGCTCCGCCTCCCGGGTTCCCGCCATTCTCCCGCCTCAGCCTCCGAGTAGCTGGGACTACAGGCGCCCGCCACCGCGCCCGGCTAGTTTTTTGTATTTTTAGTAGAGACGGGGTTTCACCGTGTTAGCCAGGAGGGTCTCGATCTCCTGACCTCGTGATCCACCCGCCTCGGCCTCCCAAAGTGCTGGGATTACAGGCTTGAGCCACCGCGCCCAGCCGTGATAAATCTTTAGTTAGATTAGATCTGCTCTTGACTGCTTTTAGCATTCTTAATCAGAAGACTACTAGTGGGTAAGATTGACATGAAAATACTTAATGTCACAGTTAAAATGTAATAATTACTTAGTCACTGTCTTTTGACATCTCAGCTGCAGGGTAAGATTGGAAGCCAAGTGATCAGAGCTTTTTATTATTAATTTATTTATGAGAGTTATACTTAATTTTTTAAAATAAGTTTTTTTGCTTAAGGTTGGAAAGCATTGCTTTGAGGAAAACAAAAGAATTATATTTTTAGCAAGGACAGCTTAAAACAAATCTTGTAGTAAGACTTTTTATTAAGTATATAGAAGCAAAGGCACTTTAAAAGATTACCGTGTGGATATCTGTAAATGGACTAATAATGTTCTCAGTTTTTCGGTTTTGCCTTAACACCTACTCCTTAACCTTCATGGCTCTTAAGTTATTAGTGGTAAAGATTTCAGTAAGCTATGAATTATCTTTTTGTATTAAAAACGTGGTATGTGATTTCTTATCTAGGGTCTTTGGAAAAAAATGAAAAATAATGTATGTTGAACCAAATGAGGCTAAAAAAATATATGTGGAATGAAGACAATTGTATATTATTTTTAAAGCCAAATAGTAGATGAATAGTTTAAATGGAAATTAGCTATTGAAATTTTGATTTGTAGTGTTGCTTAGTATTTTAATCAACATTTTGACTAACTGAAAATGTGTTTAAAAACAAAAAATGATGTTGTTATTAATGAGGATTATTTGGAGGTTTTTCTGGTTCAGAGCATACCACAAAGCATGGTCTTTTTCTTTTTTCTTTTCTTTTTTTGAGATGGACTCTCACTCTGTCGCCCAGGCTGGAGTGCGGTGGCGCGATCTTGGCTCACTGCAACCTCTGCCCCCTGGGTTCAATTGATTCTCACACCTCAGCCTCCCGAGTAACTGGGACTACAGGTGCATGTCACCATACCCAGCTAATTTTTGTATTTTTAGTAGAGACAGGTTTCACCACGTTGGTGAGGCTGATCTTGAAATCCTGACCTCAAGTGATCCACCTGCCTCGGCCTCCCAAAGTGCTGGGATTACAGGCTTGAGCCACCGCGCCCAGCCGTGATAAATCTTTAGTTAGATTAGATCTGCTCTTGACTGCTTTTAGCATTCTTAATCAGAAGACTACTAGTGGGTAAGATTGACATGAAAATACTTAATGTCACAGTTAAAATGTAATAATTACTTAGTCACTGTCTTTTGACATCTCAGCTGCAGGGTAAGATTGGAAGCCAAGTGATCAGAGCTTTTTATTATTAATTTATTTATGAGAGTTATACTTAATTTTTTAAAATAAGTTTTTTTGCTTAAGGTTGGAAAGCATTGCTTTGAGGAAAACAAAAGAATTATATTTTTAGCAAGGACAGCTTAAAACAAATCTTGTAGTAAGACTTTTTATTAAGTATATAGAAGCAAAGGCACTTTAAAAGATTACCGTGTGGATATCTGTAAATGGACTAATAATGTTCTCAGTTTTTCGGTTTTGCCTTAACACCTACTCCTTAACCTTCATGGCTCTTAAGTTATTAGTGGTAAAGATTTCAGTAAGCTATGAATTATCTTTTTGTATTAAAAACGTGGTATGTGATTTCTTATCTAGGGTCTTTGGAAAAAAATGAAAAATAATGTATGTTGAACCAAATGAGGCTAAAAAAATATATGTGGAATGAAGACAATTGTATATTATTTTTAAAGCCAAATAGTAGATGAATAGTTTAAATGGAAATTAGCTATTGAAATTTTGATTTGTAGTGTTGCTTAGTATTTTAATCAACATTTTGACTAACTGAAAATGTGTTTAAAAACAAAAAATGATGTTGTTATTAATGAGGATTATTTGGAGGTTTTTCTGGTTCAGAGCATACCACAAAGCATGGTCTTTTTCTTTTTTCTTTTCTTTTTTTGAGATGGACTCTCACTCTGTCGCCCAGGCTGGAGTGCGGTGGCGCGATCTTGGCTCACTGCAACCTCTGCCCCCTGGGTTCAATTGATTCTCACACCTCAGCCTCCCGAGTAACTGGGACTACAGGTGCATGTCACCATACCCAGCTAATTTTTGTATTTTTAGTAGAGACAGGTTTCACCACGTTGGTGAGGCTGATCTTGAAATCCTGACCTCAAGTGATCCACCTGCCTCGGCCTCCCAAAGTGCTGGGATTACAGGTGTGAGCCACTGTGCTCGGCCCAACTATATTTCTTTTACTGATAATTGCTCTAACTTAATTTATTAAAACATGACTATCAAAATGAGTTTTAGCTGTATAAAGGATACTTATGGAAGTTCATTCAGCTTCCTTGGAATACATACATAAAGATACAAAGTTTACATTTATGTTAACTTGTAATGATGATGACTTTGAAAGTTAAGAGTTTTAAACATTTACTTTTTGCTAGAGAATACTCCGCAGTTTTACATACATCATCAATTTTAATCCTCATGACAGCGCTAAGAGATGTGGGTATGATTCCTAGTCTACTTTATAGAGGAAGAAACTCAGGCTTGGAGAGGTTAAGTGACTAGCCAGAGTTCTCACAGGTAGTGTGTGGCAGAGCTGACTCTCAGAGCTAGATTGTCAGACTCCAAAGCTGTTGAGTCTAATCACTTTGCTATTTAAGTTGTGTGCATCTGTTTTGTTAACATTTTAATAAGTAGTTAGGATACCTCATTATGAAAAAAATCAAATTCTCAACACACTTTTTCAGTGAGAAAGGGGGCCTAGTCCAAATTAAAATAACAGTTACCTTTCCTGCAATTGAACGTTTCCTGCAGTTAAAGGTTTCTTTTCATACAGGTTGAGACTCACAAATTTGAAAATCTGAAATCCAAAAGGCTTCAAAATCCAAAACTTTTTGAATGCTTTCATGATGCTCAAAGGAAATGCTCACTGGAGCATTTTGGATTTTTCAGTTGTGTGTTTGGGATGCTCAACCAGTTTTATACATGTGTGTGTATATATATAATGCAGATATTCCAAAATCTCCCAAAATGTGAAATTCAACACACTTTTGGTTCCAAGCATTTCACATAAAGGATACTCAACCGGTAGCTGTGATTATAGTTACACATAATTTTATAACTTGATATAGTTAAAAAATCAAGGCATTGCAAATCCAGTATTTGATTATATCTAGTTTTAACTTATGATTAATGATTTTTATTTTCCTGTCACAGTAGCGCTGTCATTAGGACTATGCTTCCTTATATATTCTTTTTGTTTGTTGACAAACACTACACATTCACAGAAACTACTGAACCATGTAACCACTACTCCCTATCATGATGTGTTATGATCAGATTACATGCAAGTCAACAGGGAAAAATCTTCTATACTGATTAGAGGCACAAAATGACTAGCAAAAGCCAATCTAAAAATACATTAAATAACTGTTAAATTCTTTGTTTTTATCTCTGTTCTAGACAGTGAAATATCCAGTAAAGTTTCCAATAAACTTTGGGATTATGTAACTAAAGTATTATTTAAGAGAAAATTTAAAAATATTGTCAAATACTGTTAGGACAGGTTTTAAGTTTTCTTGTTTGAAGGATCGTAAATTCTTAAAAGTTGAAATTCTAAGAATAAGTTTTGATATTCTAACAATTTGTTTTTCTTTAGAAGTAGATCCCATAATAGATCACGTTCAAGACAGAAAGACAGACGAAGATCTAAGAGCCCACATAAAAAACGCTCTAAATCAAGGGAGAGACGGAAGTCAAGGAGTCGTTCGCGTTCACGGTGAGTTTTAGAGAAATTAACAATAATTTTTTTTCCTCAGAGTTCTATTAGTGCTGAGGGATAATATTTTAATTGGCTTCATTTGTTAAAAATCTGTTGTAGTTTAGGTTTTTTTTTTTTTTTCTTTTTTTTTGAGACGGAGTCTCGCTCTGTCGCCCAGGCTGGAGTGCAGTGGCCGGATCTCAGCTCACTGCAAGCTCCGCCTCCCGGGTTCACGCCATTGTCCTGCCTCAGCCTCCCGAGCAGCTGGGACTACAGGCGCCCACCACCACGCCCGGCTAGTTTTTTGTATTTTTTTTTAGTAGAGACGGGGTTTCACTGTGTTAGCCAGGATGGTCTCGATCTCCTGACCTCGTGATCCGCCCGTCTCGGCCTCCCAAAGTGCTGGGATTACAGGCTTGAGCCACCGCGCCCGGCCGTAGTTTAGGTTTTTAATGAGAGAATTGAAACCTTTTTTATTGTTTTAGTATAAATCTAGTATTGATATTGATTACCATTGATTTGAATATGATGTCAGTGTGACTCATGAGGTTTCCAAACTACTCACTTCAGCTTGTATAATATTAATAGCTTTATTTAGCAGCTTCTTGTACACCTGAGCTTCATGAAAATGTATATGTAAATGTCTGTAGCTGCTATAAATTGTCTTGTGTTGGTAATTGTTGAAGAGAGAGGTCTTTTTGGAGGAGGTAGAATTATTTTAGTTATGAATTTATTTATTTTTGTTTTTAAAGGGACAAGAGAAAAGACACTCGAGAAAAGATCAAGGAAAAGGAAAGAGTGAAAGAGAAAGACAGGGAAAAGGAGAGAGAGAGGGAAAAGGAACGTGAAAAAGAAAAGGAACGGGGTAAAAACAAAGATAAAGACCGGGACAAGGAACGGGAAAAGGACCGGGAAAAAGACAAGGAAAAGGACAGAGAGAGAGAAAAAGAGCATGAAAAGGATCGAGACAAAGAGAAGGAAAAGGAACAGGACAAAGAAAAGGAACGAGAAAAAGACAGATCCAAAGAGATAGATGAAAAAAGAAAGAAGGATAAAAAATCCAGAACACCACCCAGGAGTTATAATGCATCGCGAAGATCTCGTAGTTCCAGCAGGTTTGATGATGCTTAAAATTTTTACAAAAGGATTTGCTGATGACAATTGGAAACAAAGATTTTTACGGAGGGAGAAAAGGTTACTATATGCAAGTGGAACCTGTAAAGTAATATAAAAACATTTTCTCCTAATGTCAGAGTAAACATTTCTCTAGCAGAGTGGAGAAAGAGATGATACTGGACAACGTTATTTGAAAAGTTTTAGCTATTCTTTGTAACCACTATTTTAATAGAATAATAATAATTGTTATTTTCTTAGAGGGTGGGATGGCAGGGAAAGGTACTTTTTAAAAAATGCACAGTAGGAATTTGCCTCTTAGGCTTTTTCCTGGACTTTTCTTGAATGGTGTGATTAATTTCAATATGTAAAATGGTTTCTGAAGTTGCAGTGTTAGCCCTCTTTGTCACCTAAGTTAATTTTTATCCTTATTTTGTTAAGTGTATAACATTTAAATTTTGGTTATGTTTTATTTTGTCAGTTTTAGAGGTTAGAGTTTTTCCTTAGAACTGTGATTTCAGTTTATTAATAGGTTTACTACCACCAGGTGGCAGCAGGTTGCCATAGTAACAGCTGAACAATGAGAACAACTTTGAGATTTGAGATTATCTAAATCTACATCCTTTGCTTCAGATGATACCATGACTATAAATGGAAGTTCCTAACTTGTACTACACTATCTTAAAAATATTAAATATATATTAGCACATTTTTAAAGATATTTTTAAGATGGTTTTTTAATAGAAAATAATTTGAGATAAAGGAATATATGTTTCCCATTTTTAAAACTTGTGCTTTAGTAGTTTATTTTTAATACCAGCCTTTGACTAGATAATAAAAGATAATCGTAGACCTTTATGTGCACTTACTGTATGCCAGACATCATGACAGCAGACTTTTTCATGTCTCACCTTGTTTAATCCTCACAGCAGGCCTGGGAGAAGATTATTATCATCACTGTTTTAAAACATGAGGAAGCTGACGCTCTGTACAAGAAGTATAGTAACCCTTTTAGTTTATTTTAGAGATTAAGTTTGAGAATTCTCTCACTAGTACTTGGTACTTACTTTTAAAGACTGCCTCAGAAGTGTAAAGTTGAAAGCAATAGTATATGTTAAAACAAGGCTGAAAATAAACAGATCACTGCTTTATTTCAGCACGTTGAACCACAAATTGAAGAATTAATGTAACCTAATTTGCTGTGGGTATCAGTTTGAGCCTTGTAACTGCACCTTTACTGCAAAGTGATTTTATTGATTCTGAGTCACACGTGCCTTTGTGTTTCTGTGATTGTTTAGACATTACCTTTCACAGCACCAAATACTATTTTAATTCCTTTTTAATAACTTGAATTTACTTTTTCTGATGACATGGGAATATTTAACTTTTTCTTGGGCCATTTTAAGTTGTTTGGTGTAGAGGAAGGTTCAGGTGTTCACATTCATTCCTAAATATATATGTATATATTTTTCGAGACAATGTCTTGCTCTGTCGCCCAGGATGGAGTGCAGTGTCATGATCTCGACTCACTGCAGTCTCCGCCTTCCCTGTTCAAGTGATTCTCGTACCTCAGCCTCCAGAGTAGCTGGGATTACAGGTGTGCACCTCCATGCCTGCTTAATTTTTGTATTTTTAGTAGAGATGGAGTTTCACCATGTTGGTCAGGTTGATCTTGAACTCCTGGCCTGAAGTGATCTGCCCTCTTTGGCCTCCCAAAGTGCTGGGATTACAGGTGTGAGTCACCGCACCTGGCTCAAATGTATTCTTCAGTAACATCTGGGGCCTTGAGAATAAAAGATGACTGACATTAGTTCATAAAGGCAGCAATTTGGAATGTTTCATGCTTTCAGAAGAGCTTGGTAAAGAGTTACAATTTCTTTCTTTGAATTTTTTTTTTTTTTTAGACAGAGTGTCACCCTCGTCACTCAGGCTAGAATGCAGTGGTGCGATATCTGCTCGCCGCAACCTCCGCCTCTTCAGTTCAAGCGATTTCTCCTGCCTTAAGCTTCCTGAGTAGCTGGGATTACAGGCGTGTACCACCACACTCAGCTAATGTTTGTATTTTTAGTAGAGATGGGATTTCACCAAGTTGGCCAGGCTGGTCTCAAACTCCTGACCTCAGGTGATCCACCCGCCTCAGCCTCCCAAAGTGCTGGAATTACAGACTTGAGCCACTGTGCCAAGCCAAGAGTTACAATTTCTTGTCTTTTAGCTTTTTTCTGCATTTCAGATGTTCTGATTTGTTACTAAATGAAAATATTTTAACTGTTCAAAAAATAGTTAATATTTTTATTTCTAACATTGTCTCCTAATTTATACTTTTAAAGAAAATGATATTAAAGAATTTTTTAATGATTAAAAGTTATTGTCAATAAAGGGGATACCAAGAAAAGGAAGGAGAAAACAGTATTTATTGAGCACCTACTCTGTGTCACATTCTACGCTTTGTACATTACAGATTTTATCCTAAATCCTCAACAACCTCATAAGACTTGAATTATTAATTGTCTTTATTTTTCAGTTGAAAAAACAGATTAGGTTAAGTAATATGATCCTGGTTATGTAGCTGGGTAAGGTGTGTAACTCAAATTTAAGTCTAAATCTCACCAACTCTAGTAGTTAATACTATTTCTTTCTCAAGTAATTGTCTAGCTTGCTGTTGTCTATGGGAACTTTCCTCTCCTTATCATCAGGTAGTGGGTATTAGACATCCACTTGTACTGCTTTCTTAACAAATAAGTAAAAGAATTACACTGATCAAGGCAGAGCCATTTTGTGTAATCTTAAAGTCGGGAATACACTGACATTCACATGCTATGAAAAAAGTATTTTTGGTTCTTAGGCTGAGCTGTTAAGAGAATGGCATTGATGTAATGAAATAAGGTATCTAATTTCCATTTTAGGAAGTGTAATTTTGGAGTGTCTTGGGAATAAAAGTGGAGGAGAGAGTCTTAGGTAGAGGTAGAATTGACTTCTGTTCTCAAAGTTCTTGAACTTTGTATTTTAATGTCTATTATATATACCATGTGAGCATTTTTTATTTTAGAAATGAAAAACTTAAAAAATATTTTATTAGTCTCTTAGAATCAGTTTCCTGAGATGGTAAGGATAACATGAATTCCAGAGGATTTGGTTTTTCAGCTATGTGGTCACTGATTATCAGAACTTGTGAGATAGATCATTGGATATGTCCTCATACCATATCCCTTAAATTATAGACCTAGTGAAGTTCCTTGTTCTTGAGTTGAAGTACTTTAGAATATGTATCATTTGCTAATCTGATAAGCAAAATGGTTAATAATAAAAACGTAATCTATTTTATAATTATTCCTGTCATACTTACATCTCAGATTGTAACTATTTTGCTTATAACTAAGCAGCTTTTACACTAAATTTTAAATTAATAGAACAACAGTAATGAAATGATAGGAAGTTGGAGGGAAAAACAGTTTATCTAAAATGATAGTAATGTAAATGCTTTTTAAAGTAGATATTGTTAATAATTGGGTATAGAAAGTTCACATTTTACAAGCCAATTTATGTTTCAGTTCTTGAAAAGGGCCTGTTACTTTGTTATAATCCACAGTGGGGCAGCCAGGAGCTAGATACATGACAAAGGATTTGATAAACAAAACATGTTTTAGTTGCTGAGAAAGAACATACTTGAGGCTGGGCGCGGTGGCTCAAGCCTGTAATCCCAGCGCTTTGGGAGGCCGAGACGGGCGGATCACGAGGTCCGGAGATTGAGACCATCCTGGCTAACCCTGTGAAACCCTGTCTCTACTAAAAAAAATACAAAAAACTAGCCGGGCGAGGTGGCAGGCGCCTGTAGTCCCAGCTACTCGGGAGGCTGAGGCAGGAGAATGGCGTAAACCCAGGAGGCGGAGCTTGTAGTGAGCTGAGATCTGGCCACTGCACTCCAGCCTGGGCCACAGAGCGAGACTCTGCCTCAAAAAAAAAAAAAAAAAAAAAGAGAACATACTTGAGAGAAGCAGAAACACCATTAATATTTTTTCTACTGAAGAAATTGTTCGAATAAATGAGGTGAAAATATGAAGTCTTAGATGATGATTTCATCAGTCTGTAAAATTTATGATTCATGCATGATTTGACCCACTCTAAAGTTAGGTAATTGAACATGTTCATAAAGGACATAAGTTTAAACTGGCCTCTAAAAAATACTGTTCATATGAGAATATCAAGGACCCTTTTGCTTTTGTATATTTGAATTGCCCTTTATTTTAATTGCTGTTTTTAAAAATGATGTATTTTTGGCTTTCAGGGAAAGGCGTAGGAGGAGGAGCAGGAGTTCTTCCAGATCACCAAGAACGTCAAAAACCATAAAAAGGAAATCTTCTAGATCTCCGTCCCCTAGGAGGTAAGTTGGAAACTTGTGCTGAAACTAAACAGGAGAAAGCAAGAAATATTTTTAAAAATTTTAAATTTCTCCCTTTATTTTTTAACTTTATATTTTGAATGAATAATACGTATGCATTATTCAGAAATTAAAGATAAAAAGATATATATCAGGAAGTCTTAATTTCCACTCGTGCCCATCTACACTGTCCCCATAAGTAATGACTTCATGAGGTTTTTTTGTATATGTTTCCAGTTTCATATACAGATAACAAGATGAGCATGTATCATTTTTTTCTAATACAAAAAGTAACACAAAATACACACTGTTGTGCACTTGCTTTTGTCATTTAACTACCAGGAAGTCTTTTTGTCACTTAACGAGGTCAGAGAGAGCTTCTTCAATTCCTTTTTATAATTGCATAGGCTTCCATTGTATGGCAGTACCTATTTAACTAGGATACAGTAGAAGGGGTTTTTTAAAATTTCTTATCATAAATTATGTAATGCTATAATGAATAACTTTGGACTTAAGTTGTTTTTAGTGTGCATGTGTGTAGGAAAAATCTGAAGAAGTGGCTTTGTTAGGTTAGGTAGTAAGCATGTTTCTAATTTTTGAGAGATATTTCCAAATTACCCTCTATAAGGGTTTGCAGCAGTTTATAGTCTTAATTATGAGAGAAGTGACCACTTCATACATTTGAAAGCCATTTGTATTTCTTTTCCTGCGAATTGTCTGTATACTCTGCCCATTTTTCTGTTGGCCTTTTTGTTTCCTTTTGTTTCCAAGAACTCTTTTATTATAGGGAGTTTATTGTTTAGTAATGTGATTATAAATATCATTCTCAGTTTGCTGTTTCTTTTAAAAAATGGTGAGACTTGATTTTACAAAGGTTTTTCATTTTTAAAATAACGTTCTCTTTTTCTTCTGACTTCTTATGTGAGTCAAAAACTGATAAAAGACTTTTTTCCTATACCAAGATTATGATAGAACTTTTTGTTTTTTCTTGAACTTTTGTGGTTTTATAGATTTATGATGACAAGTCTTCTGTCCAGGAATGTGGTGTATGTGATGAGATTGGGCATGTTTAGGGTGATAATGGCTCTAGACAAGGAATGTGGTATATCTTATTAGGCCATCCTTATTGTTTTCAGGAGTATTTCAGCGTTTGTTTCTTACAGGCTTTATGCATTTCTTAATTCCTAGAAATTTTTGTTGTTGCTGTTGGAAATGAGGTATTTTATTTCATTATGTTTAATTGGAGGTTAGGTTTGTACATAGGAAAGTTATTGATTTCTGTATATTTATTTTTTTAATCCCACTGCCTTACTAATTGGTTATGGTTTTTTAGATGATTTTCTGTGATTTTCCAGCAGAGGGGTCTTTTGTTTATTTGCTTATAGGTTTTTGGCTTTTGTGAGAATAATGGAAGGCTTAGGATACTATAGATGCAGGCCATATTTGTATTTTTGAAACAAATGCTTTACCCAGGAAAGACAAAACTTTTGTCCTACGAACTGAAATTACACAAAAAGATACATTCAGAAAATGTCACTCCTGTCTCCATTCCGTCTGCCTTGTTCCCATTCAACCTGTGTAATTGACCAATCATTTGATTGTCTTTTGTTTCTCTTTGCAAAATGAGGCAGATACATATTCATTTGGTTTTATTTTCTCCCTATTGCAGTACATAAACAAATCTTGAATATTCAAAAACTATTAAATAGGCTATACCAAACAGTGTTTTATGAGAACGTATGGTGCCTCTGCCAAAATGACTTGTGTATCCTTAAGAAACTAACTGGGGTAAGGGTGGAGTAGGTCAGGTTGTAGGACTCATTTATGTTACTTTGCAAACCAGCTTACTGTTAATGCTTATTAACAATGCATTATTTTAGATATCCAGTGTTAGAAAAGGATATCTTGTCAAGAATATAATCGATCTTCAGTTGCTTAGAATTTAACTGACATATCAATATTCTTATAGCAGAAATAAGAAGGATAAAAAGAGAGAAAAAGAAAGGGACCACATCAGTGAAAGAAGAGAGAGAGAACGTTCAACGTCTATGAGAAAGAGTTCTAATGATGGGAAAGAGAAGTTGGAGAAGAACAGTACTTCACTTAAAGTAAGCAGTAGTCATTCGGTGTTTGGCACTTGAGATTGTTCTTTATTGCATACAAATGGTTTTAGACTGAAAGCTCTTTGGGGAACAGTGTCTTGTACATTGTTGGCATTTTAAAATATTTAAAGTATTTAATTGGTAATTAAAAAAACTACCCAGCACTTCGGGAGGCCGAGGCGGGCGGATCACGAGGTCAGGAGATCGAGACCATCCTGGCTAACACGGTGAAACCCCGTCTCTACTAAAAAAAATACAAAAAACTAGCCGGGCGAGGTGGCGGGCGCCTGTAGTCCCAGCTACTTGGGAGGCTGAGGCAGGAGAATGGCGTAAACCCGGGAGGCGGAGCTTGCAGTGAGCTGAGATCCGGCCACTGCACTCCAGCCTGGGTGGCAGAGCAAGACTCCGTCTCAAAAAAAAAAAAAAAAAAACTAAATGTTGAAGAGATAAGAGCCAATTAAAACTAAAATAAAACTAAATTAAATCATAACATGGCATGCAATAAGAAAAATTTAAGAAATCAACAGTAACAAATGTATTTGATTTTATATAGATAGTATTTCTGCCTGATGCCATTTTCCTCAATTTATGTTTTAACAAATTTGAAAAGACTGTGTGTGGTTAACGTTAGGTTTATTGTGTTAGAATAGCTAATGGAAAACCACATTCCACCAAGTAAGCTTTTTTGTCACTTGGATAAATAAGTAGTTGTGAATTAAGTTACTTACACTGGTAAAGTATATTTGTATTTTGAAACTATGAATTTTGTAACATCTATCTTATAGTTTTATGTACTATAATACTGATAGAGGATTATCATCATCATCAATAACATTGATAACATTTATTAAGCATTTACGATGTTCCGGGCACTGTTTGTTCTTATTTAATTCTTGTTTAAATTGAGGGTAGAAATTGGAGTGTTCTTGAACAGCCTTTTCCAGGAGGCATAATGACTTCCTTTTCTACATTTCCTTATTTTTGCTGCATTGGTTTCCAGATTAAAAATATATCCTGGCATCCTTGGAATTTATTTCACTCTTTCAATAGATCTGTCTCACTTTTTCAAGTCTGTCAGCAACATTTATTGAGCACTTGCTTAAAATTTCTTTTCACCAATTCTAATTTAATTTCCATGGATTGTCCATCTTTTATGAGAATACAAAGGGGAAATTGATAGTGTTTGCGTATTCTTTACATGTGAAAACGTAATGGGAGAAAATAATACCCAGTTTTTCTAATTTGCAAAAGATAAAAGTTTCACATTTTTGTCGTAATAGGAGGCAGTTCTTGAGGAAAATATTAAATGCATACGTTAATTACTCTTTGTAGGAGAAGGAGCACAATAAAGAACCAGATTCAAGTGTGAGCAAAGAAGTAGATGACAAGGATGCACCAAGGACTGAGGAAAACAAAGTACAGCACAATGGAAATTGTCAGCTGAGTGAAGAAAACCTCTCTACCAAAACAGAAGCAGTATAAGACCGACAAGTGTACCTCTGCACTCAATGCTGGAATCAAATCCAAAGCTTTTAATTCTCTCAACAAGATGTAAACAGGAAAGAAATCTAGTTGAGCGTAAAGATAGGATCTAACAGCTTTTCCAGTTGTTAGATGACTTTGTGTCCATCTTGTTATTGAGTAAGAAAATAAAGCATGGACATCATGAAAATAACAGATGTTACCCAAACTCATCTTCTAAAAATCTGTGTATTTCCATGGTGGCTGACACACTTGTCATGTGATTTGTTAGTGTTTGCCAAGAACCATTGCAAATAAATTGAACATCAAAGATCCAAGTTTGTACTATCCCTAAAGACTGGAGATAAGCATTGGAGGCTCTTTTAAAAAATGCTAGTTACTGAATTTTGTATTGTTTTACTTTTTTTTAATTTCAGTATATACAGTTTGATGATGTGCTTGAAATTGGTGCAAATATATACACACCCTTGTAAGTGCAAAGTATGTAAGAAGTTTTAACATTTACTTCACAGGACTTATGGTGATTGTGTTAAATTCTCACTATTGTGTTTTCTTTGGCTCACTGTTTAGGACAGTTTTTCTTTAAAATAGTTTTGCAGATTAAAATTGCTTAAATAAGTGGATTCAAAAACTGACAATGCATGCTACTGTTCTCTTTCAAAAGGAAGAGCAACTGTGTTGAATACTAATAATGATGAATTAGTATTCAGTGTTTAGAATCATTGGGTCTACCTGCAAAATGAACATTTCTTTTTAAATTTTCTTGACATTTCCAAGCTTATGAATAATATTGCAGTGTGTCTTGTCAGCTGTAGGTGGCAAAGGTGCCCTTATAAAAAGGAAACTGGCTTTTCAAAATGGGCTATGGGAGCACAAGCTGAAGCTTTAGTGCCTTCTACAATGTGGTATACTGTTTTCTAGAATTTTATATGTGCTAGTCATTCTCAATTCATATGGAATCTAGATGGATATTTCATTCATACCTGTAGAGAAGTGTTTAAGTGGTATGTCAGAACAGCTTCTTACTGATTTCACCTAATATGAGAAGGAAGTCCTGTTTTCAAGAATGACATTAGAGTCATGCAGCTTTGGGACCATCAGTTTTATACTGTGATAATTGAAAATGAAACATGTTCTTATTTTCCTTAAATAGAAGGAAACCCTTTAGTTCTCTACATTGGATGGCCTTATTACCTCTCAATCATCTTTTCATAAAGGATGTGCAGAAATTGTACTTAAGGACTTAGGAGTATATGGGAGGTTATTGGTTTTATGTTTAAGGATATGTTTACTTGAGTTTAAGATACAGTTCATCCATCATTCTTAGGCTCACTTTTTACAGAAAGTATGCAAACAGTGAAGTGACAACACTGCTAATGTTTTTCCCCAGTACTATAACTTGTGGTTTCTGAACTCACTATATTTTCAAAAAAGTAATACCTTTTAATTAGTGTATTAAAAAATTAAGTATAATTATTTTAATGCAATCTAATACAATCAGATTACTCAGTTGCCTTACCTCATGGGAAGAGTTACTTTTCTAGATCTAAAAAGCTGAATAGCATGTTCGTTACTTGGTTTCAACTAGAGTTTTCTTTTAATGTTAATAAGATTGAAACTTTAGTATTTGGTGGGGAATGGAAAGAGTTGCCCTTATTGCAAGTAATGAAGCCTGATTTGATTATGAAGCTGCTTAATCACTCTTCATGTGTTCAGAATTACTGTTTTTTTTGTTTGTTTTTCCTTTTTGTCACTGTGTACATTAAAATTTTGGAAGATGCTTTACTATGTAAAGTATAGATGGTCATTTTAATCATTCAGCCACATATGGTTGGCTGGTAAACAGCTTATTCTGATATAAGAATGCTTGGGTGCATATGGAAAGATAGTGAAAGAGTGTGTCTTGCATCAACAGCTGTCTTATTTATGATATATAAGTAGAAATAGAGCAAATGTTGTTGAAACCTGTTATTTTTAGTACCATTTCTTTAATAAAGCTAAGTATTTTAGAGGAAAATATTTGTTTATGCATTTCAAAAAAGCATTTCAGTTTTATCCTGCTCGTTTTAGTTGGCATTGAGATTGTTGTGACGTGGAGAGTGTGTGTTTGTGTGGTGTCTATAAAACAAGTCATTTAAGGTATGAGTGTTTTCTTGTACTCTGGACCTATTACATGTTTTTTTATGTTGGTAATATTTAATTTGGTTCCTGCTGCTAATTATTTTCTTCGCTGATATTTATTCAGCTTTAAAATAATCTTACTATAATCTTGAAACACTGATTTGTAAAAACTAAGAATGAGTAGGAATACAAGAGATCTGGAGAAACAAATCAGATTGTTATTGGGGTTTAACATTTTCTTATTTGGGCTTATGGAAGCAAGGCATTCTAGGGTCTAGAGGGATGTGTGTGTGTCCATGTGTGTGTACGCGCACGTGTGTATCTGTTTGAGACATACTTTCTCTGTTGACTTAAAAGAGCTCATATTTTCATTTGTTTATTTTCTTTCAGGGTATTTTGTTTTTTTCTTTAAGACTTCTTTTTTTAAATCCCAGGTAGATGTTGTCAGATAAACTTGAGGTAAGGCCAAGAAGACAGACATTTTATACTTGATACTTTCTGTAATTATCTTTTTTAGCTTGATTACATAGAGTACACTCTGTTCCTTAAGTTGTAGTTGCTATTTATCATTGTAGACAAATTCTGTTGCCTTTCAGCAACGTATACTGAGCTAGTATCATAAGATGGTGCATCAGTTCATAAGCTAGTGCATCGGTTTTGTGTCAAAACTTTCAAATCCTGAAGTTCTGCAGTTATTGTTTTAGTTATTTTCTATCTAATTAGCTTATAATTGCAAACACTAGTCAGCTTGTGATCTCTGTGTTTCAAGTTCTTTTCTTCAAGAGGTTCAGTACCTACTATGTTCATCTTTGGCAGTGCCAGAGGCTTAAATTTTGTCATGCTCAATTAAAAATAAACACTGGCATTTATAACGAAAAGGTTTTTTTTTGCCGGCGGGGAGCAGGGGGTGGTCCAAGAGAATTTATTTTGTAATAGTAATAATTTTCAAGACCTTCAGTCATTCCTATGTCTATGTTGCTATCTTTATTTTAAAACTTAGAATCCTGATCTAACTCCCCTCTCAAGTGAAGATACTGTGTAGATTCAAGAGTTATAATGTAGAGTAATAGGCCTTTAAGTTTTTTTCAATCTTATTAGAAATGAAGAGCATGATTTAATTATTGTTGAATTAGCAATTAAAATGAATCCCTTTGGAGGGATGGCATTGAATAACTTATAATTTCAGTGAATCATTTATGTTTTCATTGGAACACAGTATCTGATTTTAACTGGGTGCATTATGAAGTAGAGCCATTCCTACGAAGTAAATGTGCAGTGCCCATGTGTTTCTTGTGTTTAAATATTTTTTATTTTCACTACATACATACTATTTTCTCATGTTTATTTACTAATGTAATTTTCACTTAAAATTAGATTATTTTCAAATTTTAAAAGCTAGTGCTCTTAAAAGAGCTAAATTATATTTCTGGAAGCAGGAGTTTAGTATAAATGTAATAAAATTTTAAAATAAAATTGACTTCCCTACTTAGTCTTGGGTTTGTGGGTGAATTTGTTTTTAGTACACTTTTATTGGTGGTTTTGCGTGAAGAGTAATACATTTTTATTATTACTTTTCTTTTTGAGACGGGGTCTCACTTGTCACCCAGGCTGGAGTGCAGTGACATGATCATGGCTCACTGCAATCTTGACCTTTCTGGGCATGGATGATCCTCTCATCTAAGCCTCTCGAGTAGCTGGGACCACAGACGTGTCACCGTGCCCAGCTAATTTTAGAATTTTTTTGTAGAGACAGAGTCTTGCCATGTTGCCTAGACTGGTCTCAAACTCCCGGGCTCAAACAATCCGTCTGCCTCAGCCTTCCAAAGTGCTGAGATTACAGGTGTGAGGCACTGCACCTGGCAATACATTATTTTAAAAGTAAATGCGAAGCCATTTATGACTTTGGTTATATTCAGTTAATTGGATTTAGTAACTACTAACTAGCTTTCTTCCATTCTAATGTACTTTTATAGTTTCTAGCAATTAGTTTGTTACAATTAGCTTATATCAGATATAACATTTCTTAATATAATGTTTATAAAAGGTTTTAAGTCTGTTGCCTGATTTTTAAATTTATATCTAGTTAACATTTTAATTTTAAAAATTGCCAACTTTTGGGAGATTTCACTTATTTTACCTCTAAATTTTATTTTTCCAGGATTGGTATGGAGGAGTAGTACCTTGTATTCTTGGTTTATTTTTATTTGCTAGACATAATTTCATAACTATATATGTAAGTATAAACTCATAAAAATCGCACTGAAAGAATAGGTTGATTTCAACCATTTTAAGGGTACTGGTAGGTAACACACTGTTGGGGAATAAACTAAAGAATTTCTGATTTCTACAATAGATTTAAGTATGAAATTTGAGTATACTGTGTAGCTGTGTAGATCAACTTAATGCTTAAAAAATTACCTCCTTAATGATTAGGTTAATAGAACAGTGTTAGATTATCAAGGGAAGAGTTTGGAATGTAAACATAAACATGCTGCATAGGTGGTGGTTATTTGTGAGTAGGACTACTTTTAAATGGTACTAGTAAAGATTTATCAAATGATGCTGCTATTATGTTGCTATATTTTTAATAAAATGAAAATCTTAAAATCTTGCCACTGTTGAGTAGTAATTTCAACTATTTCTGTAACAGTTATTTGCATATTTACATCTTATTTCTGTAACTGAAAGGGGATAATAGGCTTTTCCAGGGTTCAAGATTACTACCAAAAATGGAAGGTTTTGCATACTGGGCAATCTTCGTGTTCTGTGGCAGTTAACTCTAGTCAAGGCTTTTCATATTAAACATTTTGCAGTACCCAAGTAAGTGATAGCTGCTCTCTGAATCTCCCTTTCCCCCAGCCCCCACAAATTCAGCATCTTGCTAGGATATTTGTACCATGAAAACTATCACTTAGTCTTTTAACAGCAAGTGGAATGCCTTCTCCCATTTATAACAGGTGTAACTCTCCATTTGGTGAAAGAGCTGTGTGCTCAGGGTCGTCACTTAGGTAAGACAGCCTATTAGCCTATTAGTCTAAAAAAAAAATTACCTGTTAGATAAATTTAGAATCCTACATGACCTGTTGGCTTAGCTGGCCTAGAGATGTTGAGGCTATGTATATTGATTTATCTACATAGGCTAGCTATCTTAGCTGCCTTCTGTGGCTAAAGGACATGAGCCATTTTGGTTTTCTTTTCTCTTTTTTTCTTTTCTTTTTCTTTCTTTCTTTCTTTTTTTTTTTTTGAGACAGAATCTTGCTCTCTTGCCCAGGCTGGAATGCAGTGGTACTGTCTCAGCTCACTGCAACCTGCACCTTCCAGGCTCAAGCAATTCTCGTTCCTCAGCCTCCTGAGTAGCTGGAACTACAGGCGCCCACCACCACGCCCAGCTAATTTTTGTATTTTTAGTGGAGATGGGGTTTTACCATGTTTCCCAGGCTGGTCTCAAACTTAACGGCCTCAAGTGAGCCTCCCACCTTGGCCTCCCAAAGTGCTGGGATTACAGATGTGAGCCGCCGTGCCCAGCTGCCATTTTGGTTTTCAGATGTGTTAAACTGCATGTGTAGGGGTGGGAGAGCAGAGGCCTTTAAAATGCACCTCTTGCTGGTAGTGGGTTTGGGTTTGTGTGTGTGGCCTTCTCCACAGGGCTTCTTAAAAGCAATGCCAGGTTGTAATAGGAGCTGCTTTGAACAGCAGACTTCTACCAAATCATAATCACTTAAGAGTACCATTATAGTAATTTAGTTTTTATAATTATCATTTTCTTACCTTGGGAAGAACATCCTAAGATTTGCAGAAAAGTATCTCTTTTAAAAAGCATACTACCGTATTTAATGTAGTAATAGCCACAATTGACGATGAGAGGTGGTAAATGAAATAAATTATATAGGCATGACCTTCAGTACCATGTTTCCCTCTCTCCTGAGCTTCAGTCACCTTTTCAACTATCTGACACTAAGAACTCACTGAATATCAGCTATTACAGTACTGGGTATCTTGCTAGAACTCTAAACTCATCTCATTCCAAATAAAACATTGAATTTCCAATCCCAAGTGTATGCCTATACTGTTTATTGTCTTTCACCAGCACTACCATTTTTCTAATTCCACATTGCCATCGTTACAGGCATACGTCTTTTTTTTTTTTTTTTTTTTTTTTTAGATGCAGTCTCACTCTCTTTCCAAGGATAGAGTGCAGTGTGCAGTGGTGCAATCTTGGCTCACTGCAACCTCTGCCTCTTAGGCTCAAGCGATTCTCCTGCCTCAGTCTCCCGAGTGGCTGGGATTACAGGCATGCACCACCATGCCCGGCTAATTTTTGTATTTTTAGTAGAGATGGGGTTTCGCCAAGTTGACCAGGCTGGTCTCGAACTCCTGACCTCTGGTGATACACCCACGTTGGCCTCATACTGGGATTTAAGGCATGAGTCACTGGGCCCGGCCACATACTTCATCTTAATGGCACTTTGCAGATACTGTATTTTTACAAATTAAAGATTTGTGACAACCCTGCATCTGACAAGTCTGTGGGCACTGTTTTTCCAATAGCGTGTGCTGACTTGGTGTCTGTCACGTTTTGGTAATTCGTGCAGTGTTTCAAACTTTTTCTTACGGTGATCTGTGGTCATTGATCTTTGATCTTACTATTGTAATTGATTTGGGACTCCACAAATCATGCCCATATAAGATAGCAAAATAATTGAGAAACGTTTGTGTTCTGACTGCTCCACTGACCGGCAGTTCTGTCTCCCCCTCCTCAGGTCTCCTGTTCCCTGAAACACAGCATTATCAAAATTAAGCCAATTGATAATCTTATCATGGCCTCTTAAATTTTCAAGGAAAGGACAAAATTTCGTGTCTCACTTGAAAGCTGGAAATGATAAAGCTTACTGAGGAAAGAATGTTGAAAGCCCAGATAGGCTGAAAGCTAACCCTCTTGTACAATGCAGTGAGCCAGGCATGAAAGCCGAGTTTGAATTTAAAGAAGTTAAAGGAAATTAGAAATACTACTTCTAATTTGGTGAACACATGAATGATAAGAAAGCAAAACAGCTGTATTGCTGTTTTTGGTGGTCTGGATAGAAGATCAAACCAGCCATAATATTTGTTTAAGCCAAAGCCTAATCTAGAGCAAAGCTTCAACTCTCTTCAATTCTGTGAGGGCTGATAGGTGAAGAAGCTGCAGGAGAAAAGTTGGAAGCCAGCAGAAGTTAGTTCACGAGGTTAAAGGGAAGAAGCTATCTCTAACAAGTGTAAAATGAAGCAGCAAGTGCTGATGTAAGAAGCTGCAGCAAGTTATCTAGAAGTAGATTTTCTAGAAGCTAAGGTCATTGATGAAGGTGGCTACATGAAACAACAGATTTTCAATGTAGATGAAACAGCCTTGTATTGGAAGAAGATGCCACCTGGGACTTCCATAGCTAGAGAGAAGTTAATGCCTGGCTGCAGAGCTTCAAAGCACAGGCTGACTCCTATTAGGAGCTAGTGCAGCTGGTGACTTGAAGTTGAAGCCAACGCTAATTTATCATTCTGAAAATCCTAGAGTCCTTAAGAATTGTGCTGAATCTATTCTGCCTGTGCTTTATAAATGGCATCTGTTCACAGCATGATTTACTATTTTAAATACAGTTTTGAGACCTATTGCTCAAAAAAAAAAATTCCTTTCAGAATATTACTATTCCTTGACAATCTCCTGGTTGCCCAAGAGCTCTGATGGAAATGTACAAGGAGATTAATGCTTTCATGCCTATACAAACAATATTCATTCTGTAGCCCATGGATCAAGGAGTAATTTTGACTTCTTAGTGTTATTATTTAAGAAATACATTTCCTAAGGCTATAGCTGTCATAGATTGCGATTCCTCCGATGGATCTGGGCAAAGTACATTGGAAACCTAGGAAAGAGTTACCATTCCAGATGCCATTAACATTTGTGATTCATGGGAGGAGAATAAAACATCAACATGAGGCCAGGCGGGGTGGCTCACGCCTGTAATCCTAGCATGTTGGGAGGCTGAGGTGGGTGTATCAGTTGAGGTCAGGAGTTTGAGACCAGCCTGGCCAACATGGCAAAAGCCCATCTCTACTAAAATTCAAAAATTAGCCAGACGTGGCGGGTGCATGCCTGTAATCCTAGCTACCCAGGAGGCTGAGGCATGAGAATTGCTTTAGCTTGGGAGGCGGAGGTTGCAGTGAGCTGTGATTGTGCCATTACACTCCAGCCTGGGCAACAGAGGGAAACTGTCTCAAAAAAAAAAAAAAAAAAAATCAACATCAACAAGAGCTTGGAAGAAGTTGCTTCCAACCCACATGGATGACTTTGAGGGGCTTAAGACTTAATTGAGGGACTTCACTGCAGATGTAGAAACAGCATGAGAACTAGAATTAGAAGTGGAGCCTGAAGATGTGACTGAATTGCTGCAATCTCATGATAAAACTTGAAGAGATGAAGAGTTGCTTCTTATGGATGAGCAAAGAAATTCGCTCCTTGAGATGTAATCTACTCCTGGTGAAGATGCTATGAATGTTGTTGAAATGACCACAAAGGATTTACAATATTAATTAAACTTAATTGATAAAGCAGTGGCAGGGTTTGAAAGGATTGACTCTGATTTTAAAAGTACTACATGGGTAAAATGCTGTCAGACAGCATCACATGCTACAGAGAAATCTGAAAGGAAGAGTCAATCAGTGTGGCAAACTTTATTATTTTAAGAAATTGCTACAGCTACCTCAGCCTTCACCAATCACTACCCTGATTTATTAGCAGTTATCAACATCAAGGCAAGACCCTCTACTAGCAAAAAGATTATGACCCACTGAAGGCTTAGACAATCACTAGCATTTTTTTAGCAGTATTTTAAATTAAGGTATGTATACTTTTTTAGATATAGTGGTATTGCACACTCAATAGGCCATAGTTATAAAACATAACTTTTATATGCACTGGGAAACCAAAGAATTTATGTGACTTGCTTTATTGTGATACTCACTTTATTATGGTGGCCTGGAACTGAACCCCTAATATTCCTGAGAATGCCTGCAACTTCCGTCTTGTCCCCACCCTCAGTCACATCTGCTAAGTCCTCCCAATTCTGCATTTCCTCTGGAATATCTTAAGTATGCCCTTGTATGATTTTAGTTACATGGAGTAGAATCACTCTAGCAGAAAAGTAACTGTAGTATTAGAATTGCCGTTTTCCTTTTAGTCTGTTTCTGTAGCCTACGAATTGGTCTTCCAACCCCAGACCTTTTTCAAATTCATTTGAACGTATGTTGCTACTTGATTAAATGTATTTAAATTGGTCTGAGGTTTTTTGTATAAGAGTCATGCTTGCCTAATAGAATGAGTTGGAAAGTAATTCCCTTCTCTTCATTTTTCTGAAGGAATTTGTGTCAAATTGTTAGGCAGAATACCTCAAAAAAGCCAACCTGAGCTGGAATAGCCTTTCACACTACAAATTCAATGTTAAAACTAGATTTAGAGTTATTCATGCTATTTATTCTTAGGGTTTATTTGTTCTGTTTCGTTTTGTTTTAGAGTTGGGTTCTCACTATGTGGCCCAGGCTGGTCTCAAACTCCTGAGCTCAAGAGATCCTCCTCCTTCTGCCTCCTGAGTAGCTGGGACTACATGCACACATCCCCATGCTTGGCCCTTGTTTATTTATTCTTAAATGAGCATTGATGTTGTGTATCTTTAATGAAATTTGTCTATTTTATCTAAGTTGTCAACTTTATTGCCATGAAGGTATTCATGATACTTCCTTATTACCTTTTAATACATGTAAGATCTATACTGATGTCCTTTCTCACTCGTAATATTGTTAACTTGTGTCTTCCTCTCTTTTTATTCTGATCAATCTAGCTAGAGGTTGATCAATTTATTTTTCTCAAATAATCAGATTTCACTGTCATCAATTTTTCTTTTTTAGTTCACTGATTTCTGCTCTTTATTATTTATTTTCTTTTTCTTCTTTTGGATTTAGTTTGCCCTCTTTTTCTAGTTTAAAGCGTGAACTGGAGTCATTGACTTCAGACCTTTCTTTTCTAATATATGTATTTAGTGCTATACATTTCCTTCAAAGCACTGCTTTAGCTGTATTCTAACAAATTTTGCTATGTTGTATTTTCATTTTCATTGAGTTCAAAATACTTCATAATTTTCTCTTAGATTTTTGTCTTTGATCCATGGGTTATTGAAATGTGTGTTAATTAGTGTGCAAATATTTGGGAATTTTCAAAGATCTTTCTGTAACTGATTTCATCATGGTTAGGACACATCATTTGTATGGTTTAATTACTTTGAAATTGTCTAAGACAGTTTTTACGGTCCACAAATAATCCACTGTGGTGTTTTGCAAGCATTTGAATGTGTCTTGCTTTCATTGAGTGAAGTAATCTATAATGCCAGTTAGGTCATGTTGCTTGATAGTGGTGTTCAAATCTTCTATATACTTAATAATTTTCAGTCTGCTTTTTCTATCAATTCAAAGTCTTGAAATTTTCAGTTGGATTGTGGAGTTTATTTCTTTTAGTTTGGTTTCTTTTTAATTTTTAATATTTGTGGGGTTCATAGTAGGTGTATATATTTATGGGATATATGCGATGTTTTGATGTAGGCATACAATGTGTAATAATCACATCAGAGTAAATAGGGTATCCAGTCCCTCAAGCATTTATCCTTTGTGTTACAAACAATTCAGATATACTCTTTTACTTATTTAAAAATGTACAATTAAATTATTATTGACTATAGTGACTTGTGCTATCAAATACTAGATCTTATTCATTCTTTCTGGTTTTTTTTGTACCCATTAACCATCCCCACACTTCCCCTTTACCCACCTGATTACCTTTCCCAGCCTCTGGTAACCATCCTTCTACTTTCTATCTTCATGAGTTCAATTGCTTTTATTTTTAGCTTCCACAAACAAGTGAGAACATGTGAAGCTTGTCTTTCTTTCTTTCTTTCTTTCTTTTTTTTGAGATGGAGTCTCACTCTGTTGCCCAGGTTGGAGTGCAGTGGTGCAATCTCAGCTAACTGCAACCTCTGCCTCCCAGGTTGAAGCAATTCTTCTGCCTTAGCCTCCTGAGTACCTGGGATTACAGGCACTGCCACCATATCCAGCTAATTTTTGTATTTTTAGTAGAGATAGGGTTTCACCATGTTGGCCAGGCTGGTCTTGAACTCCTGAACTCAGGTGATCCACCTGCCTCAGCCTCCCAAAGTGCTGGGATTATAGGTGTGAGCCACCACACCCGACCGGAAGCTTGTCGTTCTATGCCTGACTTATTTCACTTAACGTAATGACCTCCAGTTCCTTCTATGTTACAAATGACAGGATCTCATTCTTTTTATGAATGAATAGTACTCCATTGTGTATATGTACCACATTTTCTTTATCCATTAGTCTCTTGATGGACACTTAGGTTGTTTCCAAATCTTGGCTATTGTGAATAATGCTGCAATAAACATGGGAATGCAGGTATCTCTTCAATATACTGATTTCTTTTCTTTTGGGTACATACCTAGCAGTGGGATTGCTGGATAATATGGTAGCTCTATTTTTAGGGTTTTTTTTTTTTTCTAGATGGAGTCTTGCTCTGTCACCCAGGCTCGAGTGCAGTGGCGTGATCTCGGCTCACTGCAACCTCCTCCTCCCAGGTTCAATTGATTCTCCTCCCTCAGCCTGTCAAGTAGCTGGGACTATAGGCAAGTGCTACCACACCTGACTAATTTTTGTATTTTTGGTAAAGACAGGGTTTCGACATGTTAGGCAGGCTAGTCTCAAGCTCCTGACCTCAGGCGATCCACCTGCCTTGGCCTCCTAAAGTACTGGGGTTATAGGCATGAGCCACTATTTTTAGGTTTTTGAGGAACCTCCACACTGTTCTCCCTAGTGATGGTACTAATTTAAACTTCCACCAACAGCGTATGAGGGTTCCCATTTCTCCACATCCTCACCAGCATTTGTAACTGCCTGTCTTTTGGATAAAAGCCATTTTAACTGGGGCGAGATGAAATCTCATTGTAGGTTTGATTTGCATTTCTCTGATGATCAATGATGTTGAGTACTTTCCTTTCGTTCTTTTTTTAAAAAATTACATCACAGTTCTGTAGGTCAGAGTTAAAGAAGGCTTGCCTGGGTTCTCTGCTTAAGGTCCCACAAGGCTGAAGTCAAGATGTCAGATAAGGTAGGCTCTTATCTGGAGGGTCTGGGGATGAATCCAGTTCCATGCCCATTTAGGTTTGGGACAGATTTCAATTCCCACATCTTTCCTAGTTGTCAGCTGAGAACTGTTTTCATCTTCTAAAGGTTACTCACCTTCTTCTCAAATTCCCCTCTTCCATTTTCGAGCCAACAGCTTACATCAGATTCTTCTCATGCTTAGAATCTATCTGACTTCCTTTTCTGCCACTGGCCAGAGAAAATTCTCTTTTAATGGGGTCATGTGATTTAATTGGTCCCAACTGGATAATCTCTTCTGTGATTAACCCAAAGTCAACTGATTTAGTAACATTAATTACATCTAAAAAAAATTCCCTTTTTGCCATGTAACATAACATAATCATGGGAATGGCAACTAATCATATTCGTAATTCAAAGAGAGGACAATATACAAAGGCAAGGGTCATTGGGGGGTCATTCTTAGAATTCTGCCTACCACAAGTGAGGAAGTGGGAGGACTCAGGTGACTCTTGAGATTTATAGTGACGGTATGTGGGTGGATGATGGGGCCACTCAGTGAGGTAGGGAAATCCAGGGCAAGAAGTAGGGTCATTTATTCATTCATTCATTGACAGGATCTTGCTCTGTCACCCAGGCAGAAGGGCAGTGGCATGATCCTAGCTCACAGCAGCTTCGAACTCTGGGGCTCAAGTGATCCTTTTGCTTCAGCCTCCCAAGTAGCTGGGACTACAAGCATGTCCCACCACACCTGGCTATGGGGTTTAGATGTATTGAACTTGGGGTACCTTGCTACATCTAAGTGGAGACTCCAGAAGGTAGTGGTAGATACAGACCTGGAGCTCAGGAGAGAGGTCTGGGCTAGAGATACAGATTTGGGAGTAATCTTCAAACAATGATAGTTAAAATTAGGCAAGTAGATGAGCTCACCAAGAGTGCATGTGAGAAACTGTTCGAGTAAAAGACCCTGTAGACATTTGCATTAAATGGATGGGTAGGAATAGGAACCTGGGAATTTTTAGAGAGAACCGTGGAGAACTAGATGAAGATGCATTCAGAGAACGCTAAAAGTCAGTTGTGGGCAGCTGTGTCAAATGTAGCACACAGGGTCTATTTCAAATAAAGATTTAGGATAGTAAATCAACCAAATCCAGATGATTCAAATAGTCCTCATTGCTGGGAACAGAAAGCAAAATGTTGAGCACCTTTTCATACACCCGTTTGTCATTTGTATATCTTCTTTTGAGAAATGTCTGTTCAGATCTTCCACCCATTTTTAAATTGGATTATTAGATTTCTTTTTCCTATAGAGTTGTTTGAGCTCCTTGTATATTCTGGTTATTAATCCCTTGTCAGATGGGTAATTTGCAAATATCTTCTCCCATTCTGTGGGTAGTCTGTTCACTTTGTTGATTGTTTTGTTTGCCAGGCAGATGCTTTTTAACTTGATAATTACATTTGTCTGTCTTTGCTTTGGTTGCCTGTGCTTGTGGGGTATTACTCAATAAATCTCTGCCCACTCCAGTGTCCTGGAGAGGTTCTCCAGTGTTTTCTTTTAGTAGTTTCGTAGTTTGAGGTTTTAGATTTAAGTTTTTAATTTGTTTTGATTTTTGTGTATGGTGAGAGGTAGCGGTCTAGTTTTATTCTTATCCAATTTTCCTAGCATCATTTATTGAAGGGCCTAGCCTTTCCCCAGTGTATGTTTTAGGCACCTTTGTCAAAAATGAATTCACTGTAGATGTATAGATTTGTTTCCGTGTTCCCTATTCTGTTCCATTGGTCTATGTGTCTGTCTTTATGCCAGTACCATGCTATTTTGGTTACTATAGGTCTGTAGTGTAATTTGTTGTTTTTTTATTTTTTATTTTTTATTATACTTTAAGTTCTAGGGTACATGTGCATAACGTTTATATCATGTATAACTCCCCAATGCAATCCCTCCCTCCTCCCCCCTCCCCATCATAGGCCCCAGTGTGTGATGTTCCCCTTCCCGAGTCCAAGTGATCTCATTGTTCAGTTCCCACCTATGAGTGAGAACATGCGGTGTTTGGTTTTCTCTTCTTGTGATAGTTTGCTAAGAATGATGGTTTCCAGCTGCATCCATGTCCCTACAAAGGACGCAAACTCATCCTTTTTGATGGCTGCATAGTATTCCATGGTGTATATATGCCACATTTTCTTAATCCAGTCTGTCACAGATGGACATTTGGGTTGATTCCAAGTCTTTGCTATTGTGAATAGTGCCGCAATAAACATACGTGTGCATGTGTCTTTGTAGTAGAGTAATTTATAATCCTTTGGGTATATACCCAGTAGTGGGATGGCTGGGTCATATGGTACATCTAGTTCTAGATCCTTGAGGAATCGCCATACTGTTTTCCATAATGGTTGAACTAGTTTACAATCCCACCAACAGTGTAAAAGTGTTCCTATTTCTCCACATCCTCTCCAACATCTATTGTTTCCTGACTTCTTAATGATTGCCATTCTAACTGGTGTGAGATGGTATCTCATTGTGGTTTTGATTTGCATTTCTCTGATGGCGAGTGATGACGAGCATTTTTTCATGTGTCTGTTGGCTGTATGGATGTCTTCTTTTGAGAAATGTCTGTTCATATCCTTTCCCCACTTTTTGATGGGGTTGTTTGTTTTTTTCTTGTATATCTGTTTGAGTTCTTTGTAGATTCTGGATATTAGCCCTTTGTCAGATGAGTAGGTTGCAAAAATTTTCTCCCATTCTGTAGGTTGCCTGTTCACTCTGATGGTAGTTTCTTTTGCTGTGCAAAAGCTCTTTAGTTTAATTAGATCCCATTTGTCAATTTTGGCTATTGCTGCCGTTGCTTTTGGTGTTTTAGACATGAAGTCCTTGCCCATGCCTATGTCCTGAATGGTACTACCTAGATTTTCTTCTAGGGTTTTTATGGTATTAGGTCTAACATTTAAGTCTCTAATCCATCTTGAATTAATTTTCGTATAAGGGGTAAGGAAAGGATCCAGTTTCAGCTTTCTACTTATGGCTAGCCAATTTTCCCAGCACCATTTATTAAATAGGGAATCCTTTCCCCATTTCTTGTTTTTGTCAGGTTTGTCAAAGATCAGATAGCTGTAGATGTGTGGTATTATTTCTGAGGACTCTGTTCTGTTCCATTGGTCTATTTCTCTGTTGTGGTACCAGTACCATGCTGTTTTGGTTACTGTAGCCTTGTAGTATAGTTTGAAGTCAGGTAGCGTGACGCCTCCAGCTTTGTCCTTTTGACCTAGGATTGTCTTGGCAATGCGGGCTCTTTTTTGGTTCCATATGAACTTTAAAGCAGTTTTTTCCAATTCTGTGAAGAAAGTCATTGGTAGCTTGATGGGGATGGCATTGAATCTATAAATAACCTTGGGCAGCATGGCCATTTTCACGATATTGATTCTTCCTATCCATGAGCATGGTATGTTCTTCCATTTGTTTGTGTCCTCTTTGATTTCACTGAGCAGTGGTTTGTAGTTCTCCTTGAAGAGGTCCTTTACATCTCTTGTAAGCTGGATTCCTAGGTATTTTATTCTCTTTGAAGCAATTGTGAATGGAAGTTCATTCCTGATTTGGCTCTCTGCTTGTCTGTTACTGGTGTGTAAGAATGCTTGTGATTTTTGCACATTAATTTTGTATCCTGAGACTTTGCTGAAGTTGCTTATCAGCTTAAGGAGATTTTGGGCTGAGACGATGGGGTTTTCTAAATATATAATCAAGTCATCTGCAAACAGGGACAATTTGACTTCTTCTTTTCCTAACTGGATACCCTTGATTTCTTTCTCTTGCCTGATTGCCCTAGCCAGAACTTCCAACACTATGTTGAATAGGAGTGGTGAGAGAGGGCATCCCTGTCTTGTGCCAGTTTTCAAAGGGAATTTTTCCAGTTTTTGCCCATTCAGTATGATATTAGCTGTGGGTTTGTCGTAAATAGCTCTTATTATTTTTAGGTACGTTCCATCAATGCCAAATTTATTGAGCGTTTTTAACATAAAGGGCTGTTGAATTTTGTCAAAAGCCTTTTCTGCATCTATTGAGATAATCATGTGGTTCTTGTCTTTGATTCTGTTTATATGCTGGATTACGTTTATTGATTTGCGAATGTTGAACCAGCCTTGCATCCCAGGGATGAAGCCCACTTGATCATGGTGGATAAGCTTTTTGATGTGCTGCTGAATCCGGTTTGCCAGCATTTTATTGAGAATTTTTGCATCGATGTTCATCAGGGATATTGGTCTAAAATTCTCTTTTTTTGTTGTGTCTCTGCCAGGCTTTGGTATCAGGATGATGTTGGCCTCATAAAATGAGTTAGGGAGGATTCCCTCTTTTTCTATTGATTGGAATAGTTTCAGAAGGAATGGTACCAGCTCCTCCTTGTACCTCTGGTAGAATTCAGCTGTGAATCCATCTGGTCCTGGACTTTTTTTGGTGGGTAGGCTATTAATTGTTGCCTCAATTTCAGAGCCTGTTATTGGTCTATTCAGGGATTCAACTTCTTCCTGGTTTAGTCTTGGGAGAGTGTAAGTGTCCAGGAAATTATCCATTTCTTCTAGATTTTCTAGTTGATTTGCGTAGAGGCATTTATAGTATTCTCTGATGGTTGTTTGTATTTCTGTGGGGTCAGTGGTGATATCCCCTTTATCATTTTTTATTGCGTCTATTTGATTCCTCTCTCTTTTCTTCTTTATTAGTCTTGCTAGCGGTCTGTCAATTTTGTTGATCTTTTCAAAAAACCAACTCCTGGATTCATTGATTTTTTGGAGGGTTTTTTGTGTCTCTATCTCCTTCAGTTCTGCTCTGATCTTAGTTATTTCTTGCCTTCTGCTAGCTTTTGAATGTGTTTGCTCTTGCCTCTCTAGTTCTTTTAATTGTGATGTTAGAGTGTCCATTTTAGATCTTTCCTGCTTTCTCTTGTGGGCATTTAGTGCTATAAATTTCCCTCTACACACTGCTTTAAATGTGTCCCAGAGATTCTGGTATGTTGTATCTTTGTTCTCATTGGTTTCAAAGAACATCTTTATTTCTGCTTTCATTTCGTTATGTACCCAGTAGTCATTCAGGAGCAGGTTGTTCAGTTTCCATGTAGTTGAGCGGTTTTGATTGAGTTTCTTAGTCTTGAGTTCTAGTTTGATTGCACTGTGGTCTGAGAGACAGTTTGTTATAATTTCTGTTCTTGTACATTTGCTGAGGAGTGCTTTACTTCCAATTATGTGGTCAATTTTGGAATAAGTGCGATGCGGTGCTGAGAAGAATGTATATTCTGTTGATTTGGGGTGGAGAGTTCTATAGATGTCTATTAGGTCCGCTTGGTGCAGAGTTGAGTTCAATTCCTGGATATCCTTGTTAACTTTCTGTCTCGTTGATCTGTCTAATGTTGACAGTGGAGTGTTGAAATCTCCCATTATTATTGTATGGGAGTCTAAGTCTCTTTGTAGGTCTCTAAGGACTTGCTTTATGAATCTGGGTGCTCCTGTATTGGGTGCATATATATTTAGGAGAGTTAGCTCTTCCTGTTGAATTGATCCCTTTACCATTATGTAATGGCCTTCTTTGTCTCTTTTGATCTTTGATGGTTTAAAGTCTGTTTTATCAGAGACTAGGATTGCAACCCCTGCTTTTTTTTGTTCTCCATTGGCTTGGTAGATCTTCCTCCATCCCTTTATTTTGAGCCTATGTATGTCTCTGCATGTGAGATGGGTCTCCTGAATACAGCAGACTGATGGGTCTTGACTCTTTATCCAGTTTGCCAGTCTGTGTCTTTTAATTGGAGCATTTAGTCCATTTACATTTAAGGTTAATATTGTTATGTGTGAACTTGATCCTGTCATTATGATATTAACTGGTTATTTTGCTCGTTAGTTGATGCAGTTTCTTCCTAGCCTCGATGGTCTTTACATTTTGGCATGTTTTTGCAATGGCTGGTACCGGTTGTTCCTTTCCATGTTTAGGGCTTCCTTCAGGGTCTCTTGTAAGGCAGGTCTGGTGGTGACAAAATCTCTAAGCATTTGCTTATCTGTAAAGGATTTTATTTCTCCTTCACTGATGAAACTTAGTTTGGCTGGATATGAAATTCTGGGTTGAAAATTCTTTTCTTTAAGAACGTTGAATATTGGCCCCCACTCTCTTCTGGCTTGTAGAGTTTCTGCCGAGAGATCTGCTGTTAGTCTGATGGGCTTCCCTTTGTGGGTAACCCGACCTTTCTCTCTGGCTGCCCTTAAGTTTTTTTCCTTCATTTCCACTTTGGTGAATCTGGCAATTATGTGTCTTGGAGTTGCTCTTCTGGAGGAGTATCTTTGTGGCGTTCTCTGTATTTCCTGAATTTGAATGTTGGCCTGCCCTACTAGGTTGGGGAAGTTCTCCTGGATGATATCCTGAAGAGTGTTTTCCAACTTGGTTCCATTTTCCCCCTCACTTTCAGGCACCCCAATCAGACGTAGATTTGGTCTTTTTACATAATCCCATACTTCTTGCAGGCTTTGTTCATTTCTTTTTCTTCTTTTTTCTTTTGGTTTTCTCTTCTCGCTTCATTTCATTCATTTGATCCTCAATCGCTGATACTCTTTCTTCCAGTTGATTGAGTCGGTTAATGAAGCTTGTGCATTTGTCACGTATTTCTCGTGTCATGGTTTTCATCTCTGTCATTTCGTTTATGATCTTCTCTGCATTAATTAGTCTAGCTGTCAATTCTTCCACTCTTTTTTCAAGATTTTTAGTTTCTTTGCGCTGGGTACGTAATTCCTCCTTTAGCTCTGAGAAGTTTGATGGGCTGAAGCCTTCTTCTCTCATCTCGTCAAAGTCATTCTCTGACCAGCTTTGATCCGTTGCTGGCGATGGGCTGTGCTCCTTTGCAGGGGGAGATGCGCTCTTATTTTTTGAATTTCCAGCTTTTCTGCCCTGCTTCTTCCCCATCTTTGTGGTTTTATCTGTCTCTGGTCTTTGATGACGGTGACGTACTGATGGGGTTTTGGTAGAGGTGTCCTTCCTGTTTGATAGTTTTCCGTCTGACAGTCAGAAGGACTGTCTGTTGGTCTGTTGGAGATTGCTTGAGGTCCACTCCAGACCCTCTTTGCCTGGGTATCAGCAGCAGAGGTTGCAGAAGATAGAATATTGCTGAACAGCGAGTGTACCTGTCTGATTCTTCCTTTTGAAGTTTCCTCTCAGGGATGACTCCACCCTGTGAGGTGTGGGGTATCAGACTGCCGCTAGTGGGGGATGTCTCCCAGCTAGGCTACTCAGGGGTCAGGGACCCACCTGAGCAGGCAGTCTGTCCGTTCTCGGATCTCAACCTCCGTGTTGGGAGATCCACGGCTCTCCCCATAGCTGTCAGACAGAGTCGTTCGCCTCTGCACCGGCCCCCGCTGCTTTCCCTATTGGACCTCAGCTGTGGGCTGTCCCCAGAGGTGGAGTCTACAGAGACAGGCAGGTTTCCTTGAGCTGCTGTGAGCTCCACCCAGTTCGAGCTTCCCAGCTGCTTTGTTTACCTACTTAAGCCTCGGCAATGGCGGGCTTCCCTCCCCCAGCCTCGCTGCTGCCTTGCGGATCGATCGCTGGCAGACTGCTGTGTTAGCAGTGAGGGAGGCTCCGTGGGCGTGGGACCCTCCCGGCCAGGTGTGGGATATATTCTCCTGGTGTGCCTGTTTCCTTAAAGCGCAGTATTGGGGTGGGAGTTACCCGATTTTCCAGGTGTTGTGTGTCTCAGTTCCCCTGGCTAGGAAAACGGATTTCCTTCCCCCTTGCGCTTCCAGGTGAGGCGATGCCTCGCCCTGCTTCAGCTCACGCTGGTCAGGCTGCAGCAGCTGACCAGCACCGATTGTCTGGCACTCCCTAGAGAGATGACCCCAGTACCTCAGTTGAAAATGCAGAAATCACCAGTCTTCTGTGTCACTCGCGCTGGGAGTTGGAGACTGGAGCTGTTCCTATTCGGCCATCTTGCTCTGCCCCCCTGTAGTGTAATTTGAAGTCAGGTAATATGATTCCTCCAGTTTTGTTTTTTGCTCAGGATAGCTTTGGCTATTCTGTGTCTTTTGTGGTTCCATATAAGCTTTAGGATTTTTTTTTTTTTTTTCTGTTTCTGTGAAGACTGTCATTGGTATTTTGATAGGGATTACATTAAATCTGTAGATTGCTTTGGGCAGCATGGACATTTTAACAATATTAATTCTTCCAATCCATGAACATGGGGTATCTTTTCATCTTTTTGTGTGTCTTCAGTTTCTTTGATCAATGTTTTGTAGCTTTCATTGTAGAGATCTTTCATTTCTTTGGTTAATTCCTATGTATTTTATTTTATTTATAGCTATTATAAATGGGATTACTTTCTTGATTTTTTTCAGATTGTTCACTATTGGCATATAGAAATGTTACTGATTTTTGAATGTTGATTTTGTATTCTGCAACTTCAGTGAATTTGTCTATCAGTTTTAATAGTTTTTCAGTGGAGTCTAAGTTTTTTCAAACATAAGGTCATATCATTTACAAAGAAAGACAATTGCACTTCTTCTTTTTGAATTTAGATGCCCTTTCTTTCTTTCCTTTGTCTGATTGCTCTAGCTAGAACTTCCAGTACTCTGTTGAATACCAATGGTGAAAGTGGGCATCCTTGTTATGTTCCAGATTATAAAGGAAAGGCTTTTCTGTTTTCCCCCATTCAGTATGATACTAGCTGTGGGTCTGCTGTACATGGCTTTTATTATGTTGAGGTATGTTATTTCTATACTTAGCTTTTTGAGTTTTTTTTGTTTTATCATAAAAGGATGTTGAATTTGTTATCAAATGCATCTTCAACATCAATTGAAATGATCATATAGTTTTTGTTTTCATTCTGTTGATATAATGTATTACATTGATTTGCATATTTCAAACCGTTCTTGCATCCCTGGAATAAACCCCACTTGGTCATGATGAATGATCTTTTTAATGTGTTGCTGAATTTGGTTTGCTAGTATTTTATTGAAGATTTTTGTATCAATGTTTGTCAGGGACATTGGCCTGTGGTTTCATTTTTTATGTGTCTTTGTCTGGTTTTGGTATCAAGGTAATACTGGTCTCATAGAATTAATTTGGAAGTGTTCCCTCCTCCTTTATTTTTTAGAATAGTTTGAGTAGGATTGGTGTTAGTTCTTTAAATGTTTGGTAAAATTCAGCAGCAAAACCATTGGGTTCCAGGCTATTCTTTGCTGGGAGACTTTTTATTATGACTTCAATCACATTATTTGTTATTGGTCTGTTTGGGGTTTGGATTTCTTCATGGTTCAATCTTGGTAGATTGTGTGTGTCTAGGAATTTATCAATTTATTCTGGGTTTTTCAATTTATTGGCATGTTGTTGCTTATAGTAGCCTCTAATGATCCTTTGAGTTTCTGTGGTATCAGTTATAATGTCTCCTTTTTCATCTTGGATTTTATTTATTTGGTTATTCTCTTTTTTTTTCTTAGCCTGGCTAAAGATTTGTTCATTTTGTTTATCTTTTCAAAAAGCCAACTTTTTGTTTCATTGATATTTTATATTATTTTATTTCAATCTCATTTATATCTGCTTTGATCTTTATTATTTCTTTTCTTCTACCAACTTTGGGTTTGATTTGTTCTTGTTTTTCTAGTACTTTAAGATTGTTAGATCATTTATTTGAAGTTTTTCTGCTTTCTTGATATAGGCACTTACAGGTATAAACTTCCTTCTTAGTACTGCTTTTACTGTATCCCATAGATTTTGGTATGTTGTGTTTCATTTGTTTCAATAAATTTTTCGATTTCCTTCTTAATATCTTCATTGACTCACTGGTCATTCAGGAGCATATTGTTTAATTTCCACGTATTTGTATAGTTTCCAGAATTCCTCTTGTTATTGATTTCTAGTTTTGTTCCACTGTGGTCAGAGAAGGTACTTGATATTATTTCAATTTTTTTGAATGTTTTAAGATTTGTTTTGTGGCCTAACATATGTTCTATCCTTGGGAATGATCCATGTGCTAAGGAGAAGAGTGTGTATTCTGCAGCTATTGGATGAAATGTTAAGTAAATAACTATTAGGTTCATTTGGTCTGTAGAGCAGATTAAGTCCAAGGTTTCTGTGTTGATTTTCTGACCGGATGATCTGTCCAATGCTGAAAGTGGGGTATTGAAGTATCCAGCTATTATTGTTTTGGGTCTCTCTCTCTCTTTAGCTCTAATGATATTTGCTAAACTGGGTGCTCCCAAATTGGATGCATATATATTTATAATCATTGTATCCCCTTGCTGAATTGACCCCTTTATCACTGTATAATGACCTTCTATGTCTCTTATTATAGCTTTTGTCTTGAAATCTATTTTGTCTGTTATAGGTATAGCTATTCCTGTTCTTTTTTGGTTTCCATTTGTATGGAATCTCTTTTTCTATCCATTTTTATTCAGTATATATGTCTTTATTGGTGAAGTGTGTTTCTTGTAGGCAACAGATTGTTAGGTCATGTTTTCTATCCTTTCAGCCACTTTATGTCTTTTGATTTTGCTTTCTAGTTGTTTTGTGGTCTTCCCTTCCTTCTTTCCTGTCTTCATTTTAGTGAAGGTGATTTTTTTCTGGTGCTTTTTATTTTTTTGTGCATTCGTTGTATGTTTTTAGATTTGATGTTATCATGAAACTTGCAAATACTATCTTATAACTCATTGTTTTAAAGTGATGACAACTTGATGCTGGTTGCATAAACAAGCAAAAAGAAAACTAATAAAAACTACACTTTAACTTCATCTCCCCCTTTTTTAACTTTTGTTGTTTCTATTTATATCTTATTACACTGCCTATGTCTTGAAAAGTTGTTGTAGTTACTGTTTTTGATTGGTTCATCTTTTCATTTTTATCCTTAAGATATGAGTTGTTTACACACCGCAATTATAACATTATAATATTCTATGTTTTTCTGTGTACTTACTATTATGAGTTTTGTACCTTCAGATGATTTCTTATTGCTCATTAACATTCTTTTCTTTCAGATTGAACTCCCTTTAGCATTTCTTATAAGGCAGGTCTGATGTTGATTAAATTCCTCAGCTTTTGTTTGTCTTGGAAAGTCTTTGTTTCTCCTTCATGTTTGAAGGATATTTTCACTGAATATACTATTCTAGAATAACAATTTTTTTCCCTTCAGCACTTTAAATATGTTATGTTGCTCTCTCCTGGCCTGTAAGTTTTCCACTGAAAAGTCTGGGGCAGATGTATTGGAGCTCCATTGTATGTTATTTTTTTTATTTTCTCTGAATGCTTTTAGGATCCTTTCTTTATCCTTGACTTTTGGAAGTTTGATTATTAAATGCCTTGAGGTAGATCTTCTATTTTTTTGAGACAGAGTCTCGCTCTGTTGCCCAGGCTGGAGTGCAGTGGTGCAATCTCTGCTCACTGCAAGCTCCACCTCCCAGGTTCACGCCATTCTCCTGCCTCAGCCTCCCGAGTAACTTGGACTACAGGCACCTGCCACAACACCCGGCTAATTTTTTGTATTTTTAGTACAGATGGGGTTTCACCGTGTTAGCCAGGATGGTCTTGATCTCCTGACCTCATGATCTGCTTGCCTTGGCCTCCCAAAGTGCTGGGATTACAGGCATGAGCCACTGCGCCCGGCCGAGGTAGGTCTTCTTTAGGTTAAGTCTGCTTGGTATTCTAAAAACTTCTTGTACTTGAATGTTGATATCCTTCTTTAGGTTTGGGAAGTTCTCTTTTATTATCCCTTTGGATAAACTTTCTACTCCTATCTCTCTCTACCTTCACTTTAAGGCTAATAACTCTTAGATTTGCCCTTTCAAGGCTATTTCCTAGATCTCATAGGTGTGCTTCATTCTGTTGTATTCTTTTTTGTCTCCTCTGTGTATTTTCAAGAAGCATGTCTCCAAGCTAACTAATTCTTTGTTCTGCTTAATTCTGCTGTTAAGAACCCTGATGCATTCTTTGGTATGTTACTTGCATTTTTCAACTCCAGAATTTCTGCTTGATTCTTTTTTAATTATTTCAATCCCTTTGTTAAATGTATCTGATAGGATTCTGAATTCCTTCTCTGTGTTATCTCAAATTGCTTTGAGTTTCCTCAGAACAGCTATTTTGAATTATCTGTCTAAATAAACACATATCTCTGTTTCCCCAGGATTGGTTCCTTGTGCTTTATTTAGTTCATTTGGCAAGGTCATGTTTTCCCAGATGGTCGTGATACTTATGAATGTTCATCAGTGTTTGGCCATTGAAGAGTTAGGTATTTATTGTATCTTTGCAGTCTGAGCTTGTTTGCACCTGTTCTTCTTGAGAAGGGCTTCCAGGTATTGGAAGGGACTTTGGTGTTGTTATCTAAGCCATATCTTTGGTAGGGCACACCTCAAGCCCAGTAATGCTATGGTTCTTGGAGACTTGTAGGGGTTCTGCCTTGGTGGTTTTGGATAAGATATGGAAGAATTCTCTGGATTACCAATCAGTGACTCTTGTTCCCTTACTTTCTTCCAAAGAAATGGAGTCTTTTTCTCTCTGTGCTGAGCTGCGTGGAGCTGGGGGAGGGGTGACACAAGCACCCCTGTGGCCACCACCACTGGGACTGTGCTGAGTCAGACCTGAAGCCAGCACAGCATGGGGTCTTGCTCAAGGCCTGCTGTAACTACTACCTGGCTACTGCTTGCATTTGCTCAAGGCCCTAGGGTTCTACAATCAGCAGGTGGTAAAGCCAGCCATGTTTGTGCCCTTCCCTTTAGGGCACCAAGTTCCCTCAGGCCCTGGGTGGGTCCACAGATAGTGTCAGGGAGCCACGACCAGGACTCAGAAACCTTAGAAATCTATGTGGTCCTCTATTCTACTGTGGCTGAGCTGGCATTGAAACCACACAACAAAGTCCTTCCCACTCTTCCCTCTCCTTTCCCTAGGCAGAGGAGTCTTTCCCCATGTCAACAATCATCACAGGCCCACAAGGAGGAGTAGTGCCAGTGACAATGTCCACTTAAGGATCAAGGGCACTTTAGCCAGTTTGTGGTGAAGGCTACCAATCCTGAATCTCTCCCTTCAGGGCAATTGGCTCCCCTCTGGCCCAGGGTGGTCTAGAAATGCTGTCTAAGAGCCGAGGCTTGGAATCGGGGATCCCAAGAGGCTGCTTGGTGCTCTACCCTACTGTGACCAAACTGGTATCTAAGCTGCAAGACAAAGTCCCCTTTACTCTTCTCTCTGCTTTTCTCAAGCAGAAGGAGCTTGTCCTTGTAGCCACCACAGCTGTGAATGTGCTGGGTCACACCTGAAGCCAGCATATCTCAGAGTCTCACCCAAGGCTCACAACACTGCTGAGTATTCAGGGCCCAAGAGCTCTTTAGTTAGCAGGTGATGAATCCTGCCAGGACTGTGTCTTTCCCTTCAAGGCAGCGGATTCTCTTCTGGCCTAGGGTGTATCTGGAAATGTCGTTTAGGAGATAGGGCCTGCGATGGGGCCCTCACAATTCTGCCTGGTGCCTATCCTACTGTGGCTGAGCTGGTATCCAAGTCGGAAGACATAGTCCTCTTTACTTTCCCCTACTCCCAAGCAGAGGGAAGGGCGTCTTTTAGAGCTGTGAGCTGCACTGCCTGGGGTTGGGGGAGGGGTGGTACAAGCACTCCATTAGCTGCCTCAGCTGGTGTCTCACTAGGTCACGTGCCCCCCAAGTCTACTAGCTCTGAGCCCAACACAGCACTAGGACATGCAGTCCTTGTGGCCTAGACTGCCTTTCAAGTTTATTTAGAGCACTTTAGCTCATGGTGGTCAGGCTTGCTGACACTCAGGTTTTGACCACTGGGATGGGTGATTCCCCTCTGGCTAGGGCTTATCTAAATGCTCCCTGTGTAGGGTGTCCACTGAGTTCTGTCTGGTGTTGGCAGCACTGAGTTCCAATGCAAAGTCCCACAATTGCTGTACTCTCCTTCCCCCAAGCACACATATCCCTCTGCACACTACATGTCCGCTGCTGGGGAATGGGAGAGGGGTAGCATAGCAATTCCAGACTGTCCTTTCTACCCTCTTCAGTGTCTCTTTCAGTGATGTTAAGTTAATACTAGGTACTGTGATCACTCACCTGATTTTGTTTCTTATGACGGTGCTTTTTTGTGTGTAAATAATTGTTAAATTTCGTGTTCCTGTGAGGAGGATGATCAGTGGAGGATTTTATTCAGCCATATTGCTCTGCTTCCCACCCTTTTTGTTTTTTGTTTTTTAGATGGGGTCCTGCTCTGTCACCTGGGCTGAAGTACAGTGGTGCGATGATAGTTTACTGCAGCCTCAAACTCCTGGCCTCAAGTGATCTTCTTGCCTCATCATCCTGAGTAGGTAGGACCACAGGTGCATGCCACCATGTCCGGCTAGTAAAAAAAAAAAAAAAAAAAAAAAAAAAAATTAATAGATAAGGTCTTACTATGTTTTCCAGGCTGGTCTTAAACTCCTGGCCTCAAGCAATTCTCTCACGTCAGCCTCCTGTGTAGGTGGGATTACAGGAATGAACTACCATCACCAACTTAGTTCTGTTTTTGTTTTATGTATTTTGAAGCTCTGTTATTCGGTTCATAAATGTTTCAGATTGTTATATCTTCATATTAAACTGACCCTTTAATCATTATTAAATTACCTTTTTTATTTCTGATATTTTTGCTTTAAAATCTTTCTGAAATGAATACTAGCATTGCAAATACAATGTTTCATTTTTTTATTAGCATTGTATAATCTTTTCCTATGTTTTACTTCAAACTTATTTGTATTTTCATATTTAAAGTGCACTTCTTGTCGGCAGTGTATAGTCTGATGTTGCCTTTTTTTTGTTTTTGAGACGGAGTCTCGCTCTGTCGCCCAGGTTGGAGTGCAGTGGCTGGATCTCTGCTCACTGCAAGCTCCGCCTCCCGGGTTTACACCATTCTCCTGCCTTGATGTTGCCTTTTTATCCAGTCTGACAATCTCTGCCTTTTAGTTGGAGTGTTTAAGCCGGTTGTGTTGAATGTGATTACTGAGATCACTGGATTTAAATGTGCCACCTTGCTATTGTCCTCTACTTATCTCTTCTATTCGTGTTCCCTTTTTCCTCTTTATTTGTCCTCTTTTGAACTAATTGAATATTTTTAAAATTCCATTTTATCTTCTCTGTTGGCTTATTAGCTAAAATTTTTTGTTTTAATTTTTGAGTAGTTTTAGGGTTTTGTGTGTGTCTGTGAAGTGGGTGTATTTTTAAAGTTATCACAGTCTACTTTTATGTAATATTATACCATTTTATATATAGTATAATAACCTTCCAATAATATTCATTCATTTTTAAACTCCCAATTTTGTGCTAATTTTGTCATGCATTTTACTTAACATATGTGTGGAAATCCCCACAATATGGTGTTATTTTTGCTTTAAACAGTCAGTTTTATTTAAAAAATAAAAAAATTCCTCATATTTACCCATAGGTTGACAATTCAGGATACTTTTCACTTCTTTGTGTAGATTCAGATTTCTACTTTACACTATTTCTCTCCTGCCTGAAGACATCCTTTAGCATTTCTTATAGTGCTGGTCTGCTGAGTATGGATTCTTTCACCTTGTTAAAAGAAAAAACCTTAGACAAATTACCTTTAATAGAGTTTAATTGAGCAAAGAATGAGTCAAGAATTGGGCAGCACCTGAAACAGAATAGGTTCAGAGAGACTCTAGCATATGGTAGGAGAAAATCTATGGACAGAAGAGGGAAAGTGATGTACAGAAAACAGAAGTGAGGTACAAAAACAGCCAGATTGGTTATAGCCCTGCATTTGGCTTATTTGAACACAGTTTGAACAGCTGGCTGCCTTTGATTGGCTGGAACTCAGTGATTGGCTCATGAGTAGGTTATTCATCCAGTTAGGTTAGAGTTCACTGTGTACAGAGAAACTGTTATGCTAAACTTAAAATGTGTAAAGAGGCAGCTTTAGGCTAACGTTAACAACCTTTTGCATGCTGACCAAGTTTTTGTGTCAACTTATTTTTTAAAGATATTTTTTCTGGCTATAGAATTAGACATTAAGTTTTTTTTTCTTCTCTTAGTTCTTTAAAGATGTGCTGCCACTGAACTCTGGTTTACTCTGTTTCCAACAAGATGTCTACCATCATTCTTGTTCCTCTACACAGAATGAGGCTTTTCTCACGTAGCCACTTTTAAGATCTCTTTTCTCATTGGTTTAAATCAATTTGACTATGATGTGTTTGATATAGGTTTATTCATGTTTATTGTGCTTGTTGTTCCTTGAGCTTCTTTAGTCTGTGTTTATAGTTTTTGTTAAATTTGGAAATTTTCTAATCATTATTTCTTCAAATATGTTTTTTTTCTCCTCCCTCTCCACTTTATGGTCTCCAATTATATGTATATTTAGTCACTTGAGGTTGTCCCACAACTCACTGATGCTTTGTTCAATTTTTTCATTGTTTCATTTTGGATATTTCTGTTTCTGTATTTCTGAATTTACTAATATTTTCTTCTGTAGTTTCTAATCTGCTGTTAATCTCATCTAGTGTATCTTTAAAAAAACCCTCAGATATTGTATTTTATAATTCTCTGGGTTCAATTTAAGTCATTTAAACATCTTCCATGTTTCTATTTTCCAAGCTTAAATGTAATTTCAGCATGTAAAAGATAATTCAGATTTTTACCTTGTTGCGTGCTGATTATTTTGGTATTCTGTAGATATTCTTTTCTTTGTTCTTAGATGCACTTCAGTTACTTGGGAACAATTTCTTTCAAAGCTTGATTTTTAAGCTTTGTTAGAGATCAGCCTTTTCTCCAGAGATAATTTTGAACATTCCTGAAGTAATATCCTTCTGAGTACTTCATGCCCCGGGAATGTTATTCCCTCCTCTGCTTTCCACCAGGCTCTTAGAAACACAAATGATTTTCCCCCTGTTTGAGCTCTAGGGAATTTTTTTTTTTTTTTTATCATGCAGATGTTTTTTCCTGGCCTTGGTTGGTTTCTCCCTATGCATATGTTGATCATTACTTAGCTGAAGACACAAATAGACCTACCTACAGATCTTCAAAGGTTTTTCTCTGTGCAACTCTCTTCTCCACACTCTGCCCTGCCATCTTGGCCTCAGTAGACTCTCAGCTTCATCAACTCAACTCAGACCACTGGGTTTGTCCTCCCTCTACTTGAGACTATACACTTTTTCAAGGCAGTAAGCTGGGGCACTCATAGAGCTTACATCCTTTTTTAATAAGGGATCACTAACCTGCACTGCCTGATGTCCAAAGTCTGAACCCACTGCCCACCACCCCCTACACACGTGCACACACAATATACATATCTAGTTTTTTGTTGTTTCAGGTGGGATGGTAAACACAGTTCCTGTTATTCAATTTTGGCCCAAAGTAGAAGTTCAGTGTCATAATTTTTAGCCTGTGTTTTTTGGCTGTATAGTTTTTGCTGATAATATATTTTATTTACTGCAAAAAAAATTGACCATGTAAATGAATTGCTAAGGTCCCTCCCAGAAGTTTGGAAGGGGTTGGTACAAGTGAGGGGTTTCTGAAGCTTAACATTATTAGCTTCACAGTAAATTCCTATTTGGGTCTTATTTAGGAAAATAGGAAGGATAAGAACTAGCCTCAATCCAGCCCAGTTAGACTTCCCCCAAGTGTAACAAGCCAATGACAACCAATGATGGAGGCAGTGTTTATAAGGATCTTGATGGATCATTTAAAAACTCTTTAAAAGATTCAGGGAAACCACCCAGCCAGAGGCTTGATATCAAGACCCAATGCATCTACTTGTGTCTCCAAGGTAAGGTAACTTGGAGTCCAGGTGGCTCAGGAGGGGATAGAGGTATGGGCCATCCATCCAAGAGATTGCTCACCTGCATGGAAGAGGTTTCACTTTACTCCTTGTGCTGAGTCTGTGTTGCATGCCTATATATTTTTTGTCCTAGCTTCAAGTTTCTGTGAATTGCATGGTGTGAGAGCAAGCTGATATCAGAAACTTGACAGGGTGACTATATTCAATAATAACTTAATTGTACATTTTGAAATAACTAAAAGAGTATAATGGGATTGTTAGTAACACAAAGGATGAATGTCTTGAGAAGCTGGATACCCCATTTTCCATAATGTGCTTATTTCACATTGCATGCCTGTATCAAAACATTTCATGTTCCCCACAAATATATACGTGTCCTAGGTACTCACAAAAGTTAAAAGTAAAAAAGTTAAAAAAAAAAAAAAAAGAAACTTGGATAGAAGTTAAACTGAGATACACTATAATCAGGATAATATGATTATAGAACAAATCATGAAACTAACAATTTAAGCTAAACAATTTAAACTACAGCTAATGACTTAGATTGTTGTCATGTGTATAGTCTGGTGGTGTAAGGACAACTTTTCAATTTTGAAATTATATAGCTAGTGTGTTTCTTTTGAGAGTTCTCTAGGTTCATGTGCATGTAAGCTTTTCATCATTGTTAAGAATAATAATAAACAGTAATAAATTAATAGCAATAGTAAAAAATATGTTCTTTAGCTGTCTTCTCTGAAGCAAGAAAGTAATCTGGCAGCCTCTCAAAGAAACTGTGAAGCCCAGTGGGGTGGGAGCAAGACTGCTGCTAACCTCTTTGGTGCCTTTGTGCAATTAGGAAAAGGTGCTGCCACTGGGCGATGTAACCTCATGGGTGCATGGCTTGGCAAGGGGAGCTCTGTTTGGAGCTCAGGCTCCTTTGTCTCCTGGACTGGGCAAGGTTGCACGATAAATAGACTACAAAATTGTAGGTGAGGTACCAGTTGCAGGACGCTGCTTCAAGTCTCCTTCCTTCAGTCCTAGCCTCTGGCTGGCCTGTTTGGCAGGCAGAGGAATGAGAGGTTAGTGAGAGATTTGTTGATTTAAAAAAAGGATGAAAACCTGACTATGAAATCCTGAGCCCATATAAATATGCTGCAGAGGAATGAGAACAAACTGTCCATAAGCAACAGCATTTTAGAGCTTGAAAGGATCTTGTAAATAATGCAGTTCTTTCCTCTGTACCTTTACTTTACAGTTTTGGAATCCCGAAGCCCAAAGAGGAAGTGAGGAGCCCCAGGTCCCACCATCAGGTAAGCAGCAGAGTCTGGGAAGGACCTGGATGTTGCGATTCTAGCCCATGTTCTTTTCACGACCCAGCATTCAACCATCGGCAATTTCTTTTCCAATATTTACCACTTTTATAAATTAATATATGAATAGATTTTCTTCCAATGTGCTTCTTACACTACAATTGATCTTGAAAATACAGATAAAAATGTAAGTTCTCTGATTCAAGGATTACAGGACTTCCAAACATCATTTATAGTATTTAAAAAACTGCAATTTTAATTTCCATGGAAATTGTGGCTTATAGCAATAATAATTCCATTACTGTTTATGAACCAACCGAGTTAATTCAGTTTGTGTTCAAAGGTGTCCTAAAAGGCTGATGTAACATTATTATCAGTACATGACTTTTAAAACTATTATAGCTATTAAAATAAACAATAAGAACATCTTCTAACATCACCCTAATACAATTTCCTGTTCTTCCAGGTCTAGTGGCAAAAGTTTAATGAGGAATTTAATTGCTTAATGAATCAAATAGGTTATGTTTTTGCTCCAAGGGTTGAGGTAACACTGGTTCAGATGATATATTAGAGTTTGGGTTAGAGAATTTTACCTTCGAGGAATAAGACGTGCTTTAGAAATCATTTCCAGGTCCTCCAAATACTTTATTGTGCTTACCTTCATACCCTTACTAATTACTATCCATAAAATCCACCAACCTTAGAGCTAGATTTCATTTTAGAAATATTTTGTTATCTCATTTTACCCAAATGGTATACAGTTGGGCAGCCGTAACAAAGTACCACAAACATGGGGGCTTCAAACAACAGAAATTTATTCTCACAAAGTTCTGGCTAGAAGTCTGAAATCAAGGTGTCTGTAGGTCCACGCTGTCTCTGAAGTCTCAAGGGGTGAGTCTGTTCTATGCCTTTCTCTTAGCTTTTGGTGTTGCCAGCAATCCTTGATGTTACTTGGCTTATAGACACAGCTTTCCAATCTCTGCTTCCATTGTCACATGACATTCTCCTGGTGTGTGCCCTTGTGTATCTCTTCTTCTTCTTATAATGACACCAGTCATATTGGATTAAGGGCCCATTCTACTCTAGTATGACCTGATCTTAACTAATTACATCTGCAAAGACCTTATTTTCAAATAAGGTCACATTCGTAGGTACCAGGGGTTAGGGCTTGAGCATCTCTTTTTGGGGGACACAATTCTACCCACTGCAGCATGTACCCCTACTGCTTCTATGAATACAGAACTCTACAGGCTGTCATTAATTACCAAAGCTTCCTGTGAGGCTCTTTGTGTTAGGTAAAAGTAGGATGCAGATGCAGGGTACAATCCCATACACACACCATTACTGTCTTCAGAAGCCTTACAGTCTCATTAAAAAACTCATCGTAAATCAACCTGTAGCTATTCATTAGAAAAAGTCCTTTAGGGCTTAGTCCATTTGGACTGTTGTAACAAAATACCTTAGATAGGTAACTTACAAAGAACAGGAATTCGTTGTTCACTGTTCTGGAGGCTGGGAAGCCCAAGATCAAGGCAGCAGCATTGGTGTCTGGTGAGGGCCTGCTTCCTCATGGATGGCACTTTCTCTGAGTCTTCACATGGCAGGAGGGGCTAACAAGCTTCTTCAGGCCTCTTTTATTATATGAAAGCACTAATCCCATTCATGAGGGCCTTACCCTCAAGACCTAATTATTTCCTAAAGATCCCACCTCTTAATCCTATTGCTTTGGGGATTAGGTTTCAATATATGAATTTTGGGGAGATGCAGACTTTCAGGGCATAGTGTGTAGTGATGGGAAATGCCAGGAGAACATGGTTTACATAATATGGATGGGGGGCCTCTCTGAGGATATGACATTAAACAGAGACTTGAAGGATGACAATGAGACAGCCATGGGAAAGATAAGGAGAATGTTCCAGGTAGAGTTAACAGCAAATACTAAGGCCCCAAGGCAGGAAAGAGCTTACCACTTTCCAGGGACTAAAGGAGCAAAGAGGGGGAGATGACAGAAGATGAGATTAAAGATGTAAGCAGAGGCCACGTCTTTACTCTTTAATTGCCTAATGGGCAATGAGTGGCTTCCAAACATTTTTACTGCAACCCTACAGCTAAGAAATACCTTTGACACACTACCTAGTCCACAGATGCATATATACACAACTGGGCAGTAGATAGGAAGATAGTGAGTCATCGTTAGATTTTTTTGTTGCCTTTTGGAGGTAGCATCTCTGGATCTCATGGCTTGTGCATGGGAAGGTGAAAGGATTCCAGATGATGCTCAGCAATTGGGCTTGAGCAATTGTGTTGAAGGTGGTGCCAATAAATGAAATGACAGCCTGGGGGAGGAAAAAGATTTTGCTGGGGAGGGTGTAGCTGAAAATAAACAGTTCCGTATTTGACATATTATATTTAAGATACCTGGGTAGTAGTAAGAAAGCAAACTAACTGGCTATTTTCTTCTACTATACTCTCAACACTCAACACAGAAAACTTCACATCAGGTCACAAAAATGTGTCAGGGGATTTCCGCAACAACCAATTCTCCAGCAGACACCAACTGGATGTCCTAAATTCAGCTCAATTCTGACACTGTAACCTAGAGTCAGATCCCACAGGTTAGGGTTCAGTCACATAAGACGACCTCCAATATCCGATGCCAGTTGAAAATCCCAGGTTGTGACTCGTGCTTCTAATGACCAGGTACAAGCTGGGGGTTCCCATGACCCCCTCCTCAGGTTCACATTGGTTAGAGCAGTTCACAGAACTCAGGAAAGTGTTTTGTTTATGTTTCCTGGCTTATTATATAATACATCACAAAAGATACAGATGAATGGCCAGGTGGAAGAGACGGCGTGGTGGTGCACGTCTGTAACCTCAGCACTTTGGGAGGCTGAGGCAGGAGGATCATTTGACGTCAGAAGTTTAAGACCAGTCTGGACAATATAGCAAGACCCTATTTCTATTTAAAAAATAATAAAAAGTTAGAAAATATATAAAATAAATATAAAGGAAGAGATGTATAAGACAAGATATGAGTAAGGTGTCTTTGAGCTTCCATGCCCTCTCTGGGTGTGCTAGCAACCTGGAAGCTCTCTGAATTCTGTTCTTATGGTTGCTATGGAGACTTCATTATGTAGGCATGAGTGATTAAATCATTGGCCATTGGTGATCAACTCAACCTTCAGCCTCTCTCCCCTTCCCAAAGGAGGGTGGGGTGGGGGTGCTGAAAGTTCTAACCCTCTAATCACATGGTTGTTTCTCCTGGCATCCTGAGGCTCTCCATTAGTCCCCAGCCGGGGATCATCTCACTAGCATTCAAAAAGATACTTATAACTTGGGAAATTCCAAAGGTTTTAGGAGTTCTGTGCTCTGAAACTGAAGGAAGCCCAAAATATGTTATTTCTTCTTATAAATCACAATATCATGGTTACTGAAGCAAAACCACAGAGATTATCACTTAAATGAAAGGACGCAAGCTTCTTTTGCTTCTATCTTGCTGCATAGCTCTGAAACCCAGTCCTGCCTTTTGTAAGAGTGAGTGTGTGTGTGCCTGTGTGCTGTGCTGAAGGGCTTTTCTGAGGTAAAGCGAAGTTCATGAGCTGAGACTGAGCTGAGCTGTCCAAATTGGTTTCAGCTGACGGCCTTTGTTAGTGGAGTTTGAATTCCTGCTATCTGTCTTGTTTTTTTTTTTCATTTTCTTTCCAAATTCATTTCTGGAGCTTGGGGCCTCAAAAATAACAAGTTGTTAAAATGACTGAGTATGCTGTCTGGCTCCACCAAGCCCAACTTCCCCCGCTACGTGTCCTAAGCAGGACTGTGAGCCCTTATTTTCCAGATCAAGCTTAATGGAGCAGTGGCAGGGAACCAGGTCTGTTGATCCTCACTCAGCTGCGGGAGGAGGGTGAGGCAGGTGGGGAGGAGGCACGTGAAGGTTGGGAGGGCAAGAACGTGGAGGTAAAATGGTAAGTCAGAGGCAGGTGGAGATGCTGACAAATCATGACAAATCCTCAATTCCAGAGCATTCTTTAGCAATCTTAAGATGGAACTGAAGTCTGGAATTGCAGAGCGAAAGTCTTTCCGTAACAGAGGCCTCTTTGTTCTGGCTCAGATCCTCCTGGATCACAGTCACCCGAGGAAGCCTGCCCCACACTTACAAAGACAGGACCTCGCCAGACAGCGTCTGTCCTCTTCAATATCTGCCCCCACCAAGATGTGTCTCCAGACTAAAACCACAGTCAGATTGAAGCACAGCCCAGTACAGAGGAAATACTGAACACAGAGAAAAAATGGCAAGGCCCTAAATAGTACGTTCAGCAGGCCCCAGGGGGCCGAGTGTGGAAGTGGATCTTAAGGGCTTGGAACTGGTGTTGGGGAGAATAGAAGGGTGGGAAGGTCAGAATTTACGCACGTGGAAGCCCTCCCAGCAAAGACACCTGGACCCATCCTCACCGGCGCCCAGTTGCTCTCACAGCTGCGGACACAACTTGGGCCCACAGTTGACGAGGAGGAAGGCAGAGCACGCTGAGCAGAGCACCGAGGAAGAGAGCTCGGCCCAGGGTCCGAATGGATTTATTTGGTGAGACCAAGGAACCCACTGCCTCCACGGTGTTCCTCCCTTCACCAAGGCAGCAAGGAGTACACTGGTGAGGGAAAGGTGGGTATTTTTCAGAGGCTGGCGGGGGTGGGGTGGTGGTGGCTGAAGGCTGGGGCTGACCCTGGGCCATGCTGCCTCCGAACTGGTCTCCCTAGTGTCAGTGGGTGTGACACCAGTGGATGCAGTTAATCCAATAGGCAGGAGAAACATCAACGCTGGTTTCTAGTGATAAAGACGGTAGTGCTTTCTCACTAGAATGGACCTGAAGAAAGTACTCCTCCCACAGTCCATCTCTCAGTGAACAATTCTGCTATCAGACAGCAGCTCAGGCCAGAAAACTGCAGCCCTTAGCCCCAAGTCATGCCCCCACTGCTACCAAGTCCTGCTGTTTGTGAACATTACACACACATGAGACATCCTCGCCACTCTCTCCCCTACTGCTGCGGTTCAGATCCTCATCAGTTCTTATTCTGATTCTTCCTGGAGCTTCCTTTCTCCCTCCGTACATCTAACCATTGTACACAGTGGTCTTTTAAAACTGCAGGCTGCCCATGCCACTCCCCTGAAGAAAATCTTTCAGTGGCTTCCCAATGCCCTCAGTGCAAAATCCCAGCTGGGGTATGATGTGCTAGGGGCGATGACTGAGGCTTTCCAACCACCCCAGACCTACTGGACTACCTGGAGGAAGTTGGCCTGCAACTTGGGAGAGTGAGGCCAACACCTGTTGGTGAGCACAGCTGAGGAAAGGAGAGAGAGAGAAACTGAGGATATTTTTTGCACTAGGATCCAAAATACTCAAGGCCTGCAGCATCCCTGGATGGCCTAGTTATAAGAGACAATTAATTCCCTTTGTATTTTGGAATTCACCTAATTTGAAGTGGGCATCAGTTATTTCTGTTGAAAGAGTCCTTTCAGGCCCCATCAGTTGCTCCAACCCACATTCCTGTCTCTTCTATTGATGGCAGACTCTGTGCTTCACACTCTGCTCCTACCACCGGCTCCCTTTCCTGTCCTTGCCTTCTCAGCTTGGAATGGTCTCCGTGCCCCACTGCCCCCAATCCCATTCATATAAGTGCAAATTCCACCTCTCCTTCAAGTCCCACGAAGAGTTCCCTGAGACATGATCAAATGGTTAGCTGTGGTTTCCTTCCCTGCACACTGCAGCTTTAGCCTAAAACATTCAGACACGGCAAGTGCTTCGTGGTGCACAGAGAGCTGTGGGTCTCTCAGGAATGAACACACTGTGCTCAGACTGCACTACCAGGAATGCCCCAAGACAAGACAGGATCCACACCATTTATCATAGAAATTGATTTTTCTCCAACATGTATTACTAAGGCAGATCCATCTTACTTTGAACTTGGAATGTGCTGCAGCACAAAAATCACAATAAGTATTCAGCAGCAAGGTCAGTCGAAGGTACTGATGCCCAGAAATATAAATTGTTTCATTCTGATCTCAGTGAGACTCAAGAGTGGCTCTGCAGTTTTTGCACAAAACTCCTTCCAACTATGTGAGCCTTTTCTTGCATGTTATTTGGCGTCTAAGAGGAGGCTTAAGAGCCATAGCCAAGATCTACCAGTTCACAAAACTTTTACTAGCCTCTACTTCTTTTTTTTTTTTTTTGAGACAGAGTCTTGCTCTGTCACCCAGGCTGGAGTGCAATGGTGTGATCTCGGCTCACTGCAGTCTCCACCTCCCAGGTTCAAGTGATTTTTCTGCCTCAACCTCCCGAGGAGCTGGGATTACAGCCATGTGCCACCATGTCTGGCTAATTTTTTTTTTTTTGTATTTATAGTAGAGACAGGTTTTTGCTGTGTTGGCCAGGCTGGTCTCAAACTTCTGGTCTCAAGTGATCTGCCAGTCTCAGCCTCCCAAAGTGCTGGGGTTACAGGCATGGGCCACTGTGCCCGGCCAAGCCTGTACTTCTTTTGAGCTTATGGACTGAACTCAATTTTGAAATAATCCAACCCAACCCGATATTGTCCGTTGTAGAATTCAAGGATTAAAGTGGGAGCACATTGCTAAGGTTATTCCAGCTTGGGCTCTCTGAACCAAGATGCTTCAGGGTGCATAGAAGTTTGCAGAACTTAGTAAGTCTAATTATTGTCAATAAGACCAATGTAAAAACCACTGTCACGCACTGAGTCTGTTTTTTGCCAAGGGAGGAATAATATTACCTACCTTGCAGGGTTTTTGTAAGAATTAGAAATAATATTTGTAAAGCACAGTATCTGGTAGAAAAAAGATAGTTAGTATATGATTGCTACTATTATTATTAATATTGCCAGCTACTGTTTATTTTAAGAACCTTCAGAGAGTTATAAACCAAATACTAAGGGGGTGCCATGGAAGAAGGAGAGAAAGGTTTCATGAAGGATTTGTGGGTTTGGAAGAAAGGAAGGATGGGTAAAGTTGGGCTAATCCCAGCAATTTGGGAGGCCAAGGTGGGCAGATCATGAGGTCAAGAGATTGACATCATCCTGGCCAATAAGGTGAAACCCTGTCTCTACTAAAAATACAAAAATTAGCTGGGCGTGATGATGCACGCCTGTAGTCCCAGCTACTCGGGAGGCTGAGGGAGGAGAATTGTTTGAACCCGGGAGTCGGAGGTTGCAGTGAACCGAGATCTTGTCATTGCACTCCAGCCGGGGTGACAGAGCAAGACTCCATTTCACACACACACAAAAAAGTTGGGCTTCTATAGGTGAAGGTGAGAATAGACCTTTTGGTCACAGAACTGGCTCTTGTCTGGAGAACATTCTCCCTGCTCCCAGTTCTTATCTAGAGCATGAATATCTTTCCGATTCATAAAGTTATATTCTAACTTCGCCACCATACAGGCCCCTTCACCCTCCCCTGTTGATGTGATGGTCATATATTATGTCTGCATACAATAAAAAACCCAGCAAACAATTTTTATCTTCAATTGTCATGCATATTTTGAAGAACCCAAGAAGAGACTAATAGTCTTTCATATTTGCCAGATATTTGCCATTTCAGTTTCTCTTCCTTTGCTCCTGATAATCCACATTTCCTTCTGGTATCATTTCCCTCTGGTCTGAAGAACTTTCTTCAGTCATTTTTTGAGAGCGAATCTGTTAGCAATGAATTATCCTAGTTTTCCTCCATCTGAGAATGTCTTTCTTTACCTTTGATCCTGAGGGATATTATCCTGGATATAGAATTCAAATAGTTCTTTTCTTTCAGCACTTACCGATGTCGCTCCTCTTCCTTCTGGCCTCCAGGATTTCTGAGGAGAAATCTGCATTTATTCAAATTGTTCCCTATAAGCAGTGTATCATTTTTCTCTCAGAGCTTTCAAGATGTTTTCTTTGTCTTTAGTTTTCAATAGTTTGATTATGATGTGTCTGGGTGAGATTTCTCTGGGTTTTTCCTGATAGGGTTGCTAAGCTTTTTGTATCAGTAGGTTTGTGTCTTTCACCAAATTCAGGACATTTTCAGGGATTATTTCTTCAAATATTTGTTTTAGACCACACTCTTCCCTCTCCTTATAAAAGTCTGATGACATGAATGTTAGACCTTTTGATATTGTTCCACAAGTCTGTGAATCAACCCAGGGACTCATTCTTTTTGACGTTTTTTCTCTTTGTTGCTCAAATTGTATAATTTCTATTGATGTGGCTTTACATTCACTGACTCTCCTCTGTCATCTCCACTCTGCTTTTAAGCCCTTTAGTGAAGGGACTTAATTCAAAATTTCAGTTACTGCATTTTTTGTTTGAAATTTTCCATGGGCTCTTCTTTCTATCTTCTGTTCCTTTGCTGATACTTCCTATCTTTCTGTTCATTTCAAGAATGTTCACCCTAACTTGGTGGAGGACTTTGATAATTAGCTGCTTTATAGTCTTTATCAGATAATTCCAACATCTGTGTTATCTCTGTGTTAGCATCTATTGCTTGTCATATTTAACGGATATTGAAATATTCCTGGTTCTTCATATTCCAAGTATTTTTGAATTTAATATTGAACTTTTTTTTTTTTTTTTTGAGGCAGAGTCTTACTCTGTTGTCCAGGCTAGAGTATAGTGGCATAATCATAGTTCACTGCAGACTCAAACTCCTGGGCTCCTGCTGCCCTCCTGCCTCAGCCTGCCAAGTGGCTAAGACCACAGGTGTGAGCTACTACACCTGGCTAATTACAATTTCTTTTTTTTTTCAAGATAGAGTCTCCCTGTCTCCCTATGTTGCCCAGGCTGGTCTCAAACTTTGGGTCCCAAGTGATCCTCCTACCTTGGCCTCTCAAAGTGTTGAGAATGACAGGTATGAGCCACTGTGTCTGGCCTAATATTGAACATTTTGACTATTGTGAAAATTTAAGTGTTGTTAAAACTCCAAGGTGTATGTGGATATATTTTCTTTTGGCATATCCCTGCACCAATGCCAAATTACGTATCATAAATTAAGATGTGTATTAAAAGTCAACTGAAATAGTTCACCAAGTAAAGGTGAACATCCTTGAAATGATTGGAAAGATAGGAGATGTCAGCAAAGGAACAGAAGATAGAAGAGCCAATGGAAAATTTCAAACAAAAAATGCAGTAACTGAAATTTTAAATTTAAGCTCCTTCACTGAAGGGGCTTAAAAGCAGAGTGGGGATGACAGAGGAGAGTCAGTGAATGTAAAGCTACATCAATAGAAATTATACAATTTGAGCAACAAAGAGAAAAAAGATCAAGAAGAAAGTTCTTCACTGGTCTTTTGTGGATTGTGGTTTCGGTGGCAGGTGCTTTTCCAAACCTTTGCAGTGCTATTCAGATCTGTCCTATGTGTGTGCCACCTAGTGTCCCGTCTGACACCTGGGTGGTGACTTACCCCTTTGGTTCAGCTCTCAAAGTCATCTCTTGGCTAGTTAGGAGCAGATCCACGCATGCACGGCTTGACGATGAGCCCAAGAGTTCATCAACAATTTTATGGGATTGATTTCCCACACTCCTTCCTCTGTGTGATTTCTTCAGTACTTTCCAGTTTCCTGGGGATCTCCTTTTTTGTATTCCCACCAGAAAGCTGGGTTTTATTGACCCTGCTCTGTTGTTCACTCCCACAACTGCATCTGCATTCAGGGTCAAGTGCTGGGAGGACAGAGAGAAAAGAGCAATGGGGATTTGCCCCACCTTTTGGGACTATTGCTCCTCTGATTAGAGAAGAAGGTTCTCCTCCCTAACAGTTTTAGGTGTCTTGGGCCCCCTTTGCCACCACGGTCGCTACCAGGACACCTGTTTACTCTTCCTGAGACTTGGAACTCTGCACTGATGCCCACTTGGGTCCTCCTGTCTCCACCCCTTCTCCCTTCCCATGCCACCAAGGCCAGGCAAGGCTATTCTGGAGTTTAAACAAAATGGTAAGCTCTCCACTGGTTTGGTGGCACTTTGAGAGCTGATCCTCCTCCCCAGTCCTCCTCTGTTTTTCAGAGTTGTTAAGTTGCATTCTGTTCAGGTTTTATCACTATATTCAATGAGGGAGAGCCAGAGGGGTCTTGCTTATGTCATTTTCCCTAGGACTGGAACCTCACTACCCAGAAGTCAACATTGCCAGTATTTTGGAGCCTTTTTGTCCAGTATATATTCTGGACACACACACTCACTGTTGAAATCACACCCTATGTACAGTTTAGTCATTTCCTTCTTTCAATATCATTGTGAGAATTTTCCAAAACATTATTAAAATATGAGTAAAATATTTTAAATCTGATTTCAATGTGTAATATATGTGTCATTGAAATGTTAGAAAAGGAGAAAACTATAAACAATAAAACAAATATGTCATCCACCACTCAGAAATAACTCTTAACATTTTGATGCACACCCTTTCAGGTTTCTAAACACTTTACATGTTTAAACAACTGCGCATACTACTCTGAAAGTTGCTCTTTTTTTTGAGCTTGATAAATTGTATTAGGTTGGTGCAAAAGTAATTGCAGTTTTTGTACCAACCTAATATTTTCCATACTTTTGAGTAATCTACAGGACATTTTAAAAGGCTGCACTGTATATACATGTATTAGAATACATTTGACTCTTGAACAACACAAGTTTGAACTACATGGATCCACTTTTATGTGATTTTCTTCTGCCTGTGCCACCCCTGGGACCAACCTCATAATTTCTTCCTGCTCAGCTTACTCAGTGTGAAGACAGTGAGGATGAAGACCTTTGTGGTGATCCACTTTCACTTATGAATGGCAAATATATTTTCTCTTCCTATGATGTTCTTAATCACATTTTCTTTTCTCTAGCCTATTTTGTTGTAAGAATGCAGAATATAATATATATGACATGCAAAAGATGTGTTAATTGACTATGTTATTCGTGAGGCTTCTGGCCAACAGGAGGCTATTTGTGGTTATGTTTGGGGGGAATCAAAGTTATACATAGATTTTTGACTGTGCGGAGAGTTGGTGCCCCTAACCCCCATGTTTTTCAAGGGTCAACTGTATATTTAAATAACCAGAAATTGTACATTTAAGTTGCTTATAGTTTTTCACTTTAGAAGGAAGAATTTAATTTTAGCATTTACAGAAGTGACTCTTTTTGTGCATCCCTACTTTTATTCTTAGGATAAATCCTAACATATAATTGCTGGGACAAAAACATCATACACTTATTGCCAAATCATCCTTGAAAAAGATTGCACCTATTTAGAATATTAATATATCCCTGCACTTATGCCAATTATCATTCTGGAGTCTTTTGTCCAGTATACATTCTTTTAAAATATATTCTAATTTAAGAGATTAACATAGGCCATTTTAAAATTCCACTTAGTTACTATTTTGTATATATAGTAGTCCTCACTTATCTGCAGGAAATATGGTCCAAGATCCCCAGTGGATGCCTGAAATCTTGGACAGTACTGAATTTCCATTTTAGCTAAGCACTTACCACACATGGTGGCTATAACTTTTACAGTTTGAAGTTCGACAGTAAAACACAAATTTCTTTTTCCTTCTTCACAATCTCACTAATAGGATACTTTTTTTTTTTTTTTTTTTTTTTTTTTTTTTTTTTACTGTAGATCTTAGCAATCTCAGCATGCAATTTTTATTTTTCCTTATTAAGTCAAGAAACTTCACCCCTTTACTTAAAGGAAACATTTTATGCATTTCTTTAGCATATCCAAACTGCCAGCATCAGTACGATTGGAGTTTGGGCCATTATGAGGTAAAATAAGGGTTTCTTGAACACAAGCACTGTGATACATCAGCAGTCGATCTGATAACCTAGCCAGCTACTAAAAGACGCACGGGCACATAGTGTAGACAGTGTGGAGATGCTGAACTAAGGGATGATTCATGTCCCAGACAGGACCAAGTGGGGCTCTGAGAGATTCCATCATGCTGTTCAGAATGGTATGCAACTTAAAAGTTATTAATTGTGTATTTCTGGAATTTTCCATGTAATATTTTTGGACTGCAGTTGACCATGGGTAACCAAAACTGCAGAAAGTGAAACTCCTGGTAAAGGGGGACTACTGTACTATGGAAAATTATTTTTTGATTGAATAATATTTCACAATGTGGATGGAGCATTTTGTTATTATTAGAAATTTTTGTGCCATTTAACATAATTCTGTCATGGATGTATGACTTTATCACTATCAATCAATCATCAATCATCTATCTGGCATACCTTTTTCCACAATCTAATTTTTTTTATACTTAATGAGACAGTTTATATAAAGTAAAAAAAAAAAAAAACCAGGCAGAACTAATCTATGCCATTGGTAATCAGAATAGTAATTACTCTGGGGGGTTAATGACTAGAAGGAAGACAGGGAGGGGTTAATGACTAGAAGTGAGGAGGCAGCTTTCTTGCAGGGGCTGGTAGCATTCCATTATTTATTTATTCCATTTTTTAAAATTATACTTTAAATTCCTGGGATACATACGCAGAACATGCAGATTTGTTACATAGGTATACACGTGCCATGGTAGTTTGCTGCACATATCAACACATCATCTACATTAGGTATTTCTGTTAATGCTATCCCTCCCCTAGCCACTCACCTCCTGATAGGCCCCGGTGTGTGATATTCTCTTCTCTGGGTCCATGTGTTCTCATTGTTCAGTTCCCACTTATGAGTGAGAACATGCGGTGTTTGGTTTTCTGTTCTTGTGTTAGTTTGCTGAGAACGATGGTTTTCAGCTTCATCCATGTCCCTGCAAAGGATATTAACTCACCTTTTTTTTATGGCTGCATGGTAGTCCATGGTGTATATGTGCCATATTTTATTTATCCAGTCTATCATTGATGGGGATTTGGGTTGGTTCCAAGTCTTTACTATTGTGAAGAGTGCTGCAATAAACATACGTGTGCATGTGTCTTTATGGTAGCATGATTTATAAACCTTTGGGTATATATCCAGTAATGGGATTGCTGGGTCAAATGGTATTTCTGGTTCTAGATCCTTGAGGGATTGCCACACTGTCTTCCACAATGGTTGAACTAATTTATACTCCCACCAACAGTGTAAAAGTGTTCCTGTTTTTACACATCCTCTCCGGCATCTGTTGTTTCCTGACTTTTTAATGATTGCCATTCTAACTGGTGTGAGACGGTATCATTGTGGTTTTGATTTGCATTTCTCTGATGACCAGTGATGATGAGCATTTTTTCATGTGTCTGTTGGCTGCATAGATGTCTTCTTTTGAGAAGTGTCTGTTCGTATCCTTTGCCCACTTTTTGATGGGGTTATTTGTTTTTTTCTTATAGATTTGTTTAAGTTCCCTGTAGATTCTGGATATTAGCCCTTTGTCAGATGGATAGATTGCAAATATTTTCTCCCATTCTATAGGTTACCTGTTCACTCTGATAATAATTTATTTTGCTGTGCAGAAGCTCCTTAGTTTAATTAGTTCCCATTTGTCTATTTTGGCTTTTGTTGCCATGGTGTTTGAGTCATGAAGTCTTTGCCCATGCCTATGTCCTGAATGGTATTGCCTATATTTTCTTCTAGGGTTTTTATGGTTTTAGGTCTTATGTTTAAGTCTTTAATCCATCTTGAGTTAATTTTTGTATAAGGTGTAAGGAAGGGGTCCAATTTCAGTTTTCTGCATTTGGCTAGCCAGTTTTCCCAACACCATTTGTTAAACAGGGAATCCTTTCCCCATTGCTTGTTTTTGTCAGATTTGTCAAAGATCAGGTGGTTGTAGGTGTGTGGTGTTATTTCTGAGGCCTCTGTTCTGTTCCATTGGTCTATATATCTGTTTTGATACCAGTACCAGGCTGTTTTGGTTACTGTAGGCTTGTAGTATAGTTTGAAGTCAGGTAGTGTGATGCCTCCAGCTTTGTTCTTTTTGCTTAGGATTGTCTTGGCTATACGGGCTCTTTTTTGATTCCATATGAAATTTAAGCAGTTTTTCTAATCTTGTGAAGAAAGTCAATGGTAGCTTGATGGGGATAGCACTGAATCTATAAATTCCCTTGGGCAGTATGGCCATTTTCACGATATTGATTCTTCCTATCCATGAGCATGGAATATTTTTCCATTTTTTTAATGTCCTATCTTATTTCTTTGAGCAGTGGTTTGTAGTTCTCCTTGAAGAGGTCTTTCACATCCCTTGTGAGTTGTATTCCGAGGTATTTTATTCTCTTTGTAGCAATTGTGAATGGGAGTTCACTCATGATTTGACTCTCTATTGTTGGTGTACAGGAATGCTTGTGATTTTTGCACATTGATTTTGTATTCTGAGATTTTGCTGAAGTTGCTTATCAGCTTAAGGAGACTTTGGGCTGAGACAATGGGGTTTTCTAAATATACAATCATGTCATCTGCAAACAGAGACAATTGGACTTCCTCTTTTCCTATTTGAATACTCTTTATTTCTTTCTCTTGCCTGATTGCCCTGACCAGAACTTCCAACACTATGTTGAATAGGAGTGGAATGCTTCCAGTTTTTGCCCATTCAGTACGATATTGGCTGTGGGTTTGTCATAAATAGCTCTTATTATTTTGAGATATGTTTCATCAATACCTAGTTTATTGAGAGTTTTTACCATGAAGGGGTGTTGAATTTTATTGAAGGCCTTTTCTGCATCTATCAAGATAATCATGTGGTTGTTGTCATTAGTTCTGTTTATGTGATGGTTTATGTTTATTGATTTGTGTATGTTGAACCAACCTTGCATCTCAGGGATGAAGCCGACTTGATCGTGGTGGATAAACTTTTTGATGTGCTGCTGGATTCAGTTTGCCACTACTGAGGATTTTCGCATCGATGTTCATCAGGGATATTGGCCTGAACTTTTCTTTTTTTGTTGTGTCTGCCAGGTTTTGGTATCAGGATGATGGTGGCCTTATAAAATGAGTTAGGGAGGAGTCCCTCTTTTTCTATTGCTTGGAATAGTTTCAGAAGGAATGGTACCAGCTTCTCTTTGTACCTCTGGTAGAATTTGGCTGTGAATCTGTCTGATCCTGGGCTTTTTTTGCTTGATAGGCTATTAATTACTACCTCAATTTCAGAACTTGTTATTGGTCTATTTAGGAATTTGACTTCTTCCTGGTTTAGTCTTGGGAGGGTGTATGTAACTAGGAATTTATCCAGTTCTTCTAGATTTTGTAGTTTATTTGTGTAGAGGTATTTATAGTATTCTCTGATGGTAGTTTGTATTTCTGTGGGATCATTGATGATATCCCCTTTATCATTTTTTGTTGTGTCTATTTGATTCTTCTCTTATTTTTTCTTAATAGTCTGGCTAGTGGTCTATCTATTTTGTTAATCCTTTTAAAAAACCAGTCCCTGGATTCATTGATTTTTTTGAAGTGTTTTTCTTTTTTTTTTTTTTTTTTTTTTTTTTTTGTTGAGACGGAGTCTCGCTCTGTCGCCCAGGCTGGAGTGCAGTGGCCGGATCTCAGCTCACTGCAAGCTCCGCCTCCCAGGTTTACGCCATTCTCCTGCCTCAGCCTCCCAAGTAGCTGGGACTACAGGCGCCCGCCACCTCGCCCGGCTAGTTTTTTGTATTTTTAGTAGAGACGGGGTTTCACCATGTTAGCCAGGATGGTCTCGATCTCCTGACCTCGTGATCCGCCCGTCTCGGCCTCCCAAAGTGCTGGGATTACAGGCTTGAGCCACTGCGCCCGGCATGAAGTGTTTTTCATGTCTATGTCTCCTTCAGTTCTGCTCTGAGCTTAGTTATTTCTTGTTTTCTGCTAGCATTTGAATTTGTTTGCTCTTGCTTCTCTAGTTCTTTTAATTGTGACGTTAGGGTGTTGATTTTAGATCTTTCCCACTTTCTCCTGTGGGCATTTAGTGCTATGAGTTTCCCTCTAAACACTGCTTTAGTTGTGTCCCAGAGATTCTGATACACTGTGTCTTTGTTCTCATTGGTTTCAAAGAACTTATTTATTTCGGCCTTAATTTATTTACCCAGTAGTCATTCAGGAGCAGTTTGTTCTGTTTACATGTAGTTGTGTGGTTTTGAGTGAGTTTCTTAATCCTGAGTTCTAAGTTGATTGCACTGTGATCTGAGAGACTGTTATAATTTCCATTCTTTTGCATTTGCTGAGGAGTGTTTTACTTCCAATTATGTGGTCAATTTTAGAATAAGTGCAATGTAGTGCTGAGAAGAATGTATATTCTGTTGATTTGGGGTGAAGAGTTCTGTAGATGTCTGTTAGGTCCTCTTGTTCCAGAGGTTTAAGCTGAGTTTAAGTCCTGAATATCCTTGTTAATTTTCTGTCTGATTGATCTGTCTAATATTGACAATGGGGTGTCAAAGTCTCCCACTATTATTGTGTGGGAGTCTAAGTCTCTTTGTAGGTCTCTAAGAACTTGCTTTATGAATCGGGGTGCTCCTGTATTGGGTGCGTATATATTTAGGATAGTTAGCTCTTCTTGTTGCATTGATCCCTTTACCATTATGTAATGGCCTTCTTTGTCTCTTTTGATCTTTGTTGGTTTTAAGTCTGTTTTGTCAAAGACTAGGATTGCAACCCCTGTTTTTTTTTTCTTTCCATTTTCTTGGTAAATATTCCTCCATCCCTTTATTTTGAGCCTATGTGTGTCTTTGCACTTGAGATCGGTCTCCTGAAAACAGCACATTTATGGGTCTTGTCTATCCAATTTGCCAGTCTGTGTCTTTTAATTGGGGCATTTAGCCCATTTACATTTAAGGTTAATATTGTTATCTGTGAATTTGATCCTGTCATTATGAGGCTAGCTGATTATTTTGCCTGTTAGTTGATACAGTTTCTTATAGTCTGATAGTCTTTACAATTTGGTATGTTTTTGCAGTGGCTGGTACTGGTTTTTCCTTTCCATATTTAGTGCTTCCTTTAGGAGCTCTTATAGGACAGGTCTGGTGGTGACAAAATCTCTCAGCATTTGTTTGTCTGTAAATGATTTTATTTCTCCTTCATTTGTGAAGCTTAGTTTGGCTGGATATGAAATTCTGGGTTTAAAATTCTTTTCTTTAAGAATGTTGAATATTGGCCCCCAGGCTCTTCTGGCTTGTAGGGTTTCTGCAAAGGGATGCACTCTTAGTCTGATGGGCTTCCCTTTGTAGGTAACCGAACTTTTCTCTCTGACTGCCCTTAACATTTTTTTCTTCATTTTAACCTTGATGAATCTGATGATTATGTGTCTTGGTCTTCTCGAGGAGTATCTTTGTGGTGTTCTCTGTATTTCCTGAATTCGAATGTTGGTCTGTCTTGCTAGATTGGGGAAATTCTCCTGGATACTATCCTGATGAGTGTTTTCCAACTTGGTTCCATTCTCCCTGTCATTTTCAGGTACACCAATTGAATGTAGGTTTGGTCTTTTCACATAGTCCGTATTTCTTGGAGGTTTTGTTCTTTCCTTTTTAGTATTTTTTCTCTAATCTTGACTTCATGCTTTATTTCATTAAGTTGATCTTCAATTTCTGATATCCTTTCTTCCATTTGATTGATTTGGCTACTAATATTTGTGCATCCTTCACAAAGTTCTCTTGCTGTGTTTTTCAGCTCTAGCAGATCACTTATGTTCTTCTCTAAACTGGTTATTCTAGTTAGCAATTCATCTAATCTTTTTTCAAGGTTCTTAGCTTCCTTGCATTGGGTTAGAACATGCTCCTTTAGCTCAGAGGAGTTTGTTATTACCCACCTTCTGAAGCCTACTTCTGTCAATTTGTCAAACTCATTCTCCATCCAGTTTTGTTCCCTTGCTGGCGAGGACTTGTGGTTCTTTGGAGGGGAAGAGGCATACTGGTTTTGGAATTTCCAGCCTTTTTGCACTGGTTTTTCTTCATCTTTCATTCATAGATTTATCGACCTTTGGTCTGATGATGGTGACTTTTGGATGGGGTTTTTGTGTGGACATCCTTTTTGTTAATGTTTATACTATTCCTTTTTGTTTGTTAGTTTTCCTTCTAACATTCAGGCCCCTTCAGGCCCCTCTGCTACAGGTCTGCTTGAGTTTGCTGGAGGTCCACTCCAGACTCTGTTTGCCTGAGTATCACCAGCGGAGGCTGAAGAACAGAAAAGATTGCTGCCATTCTTTCCTCTGGAAGCTTCGTCCCAGAGGGGCACTCACCAGATGCCAGCTGGAGCTCTCCTGTATAAAGTGTCTGTTGATCCCTGCTGGGCGGTGTCTCCCCATGAGGAGGCACATGGGTCAGGGACCCACTTGAGGAGGCAGTCTGTCCCTTAGCAGAGCTTGAGCACTGTGCTGGGAGATCTGCTGCTCTCTTCAGAGCCAGCAGGCAGGAACGTTTAAGTCTGCTAAAGCTGCTCCCGCAGTCCCTGACTGGGACTGCTGTCTTTCTTTCAGAGATGCCCTGCCCAGAGAGGAAGAATCTAGAGATGCAGTCTGGTTGCAGCAACTTTGCTGAGCTGCAGTGGGCTTTGGCCACTTTGAACTTCTCAGTGGTTTTGCTTACACTGTGAAGGGAAAACCGCCTACTCAAGCCTCGGTAATGCCCTTCCCCCCACCAAACTCGAGTGTCCCAGGTTGACTTCAGACTGCTGTGCTGGCAGCAATAATTTCAAGCCAGTGGATCTTAGCTTGCTGGGCTGTGTGAGGGTGGGATCCTCTGAGCAAGATCACTTGGTTCCCTGGCTTCAGCACCCCCTTTCCAGGGGAGTGAACGGCTCTGTCTCACTAGTGTTCCAGGTGCTGCTGGGGTATGAAAAAAAAAAAATCCAGCAGCTAGCTTGGTGTCTGCCCAAATGGCCACTGAGTTTTGTGCTTAAAACCCAGGACCCTAGTGGTATAGGCACCCGAGGGAATTGCCTGGTCAGAGGGTTGTGAAGACAGTGGGAAAAGCATAGTATCTGGGCTGGAATGCACAGTCCAAGCATAGTATCTGGACTGGATTGCATAGTCCCTCATGGCACAGTCCCTCATGTCACAGTCCCTCAGGGCTTCCCTTGGCTAGGGGAGGGAGTTCCCTGACCGCTTGCGCTTCCTGGGTGAGGCGATACCCCACCCTGTTTCAGCTTGCCCTCCATGGGCTGCACCCACTGTCTAACTAGTCCCAATGAGATGAACCGGGTACCTCAACTGGAAATGCAGAAATCACCCGCCTGCTGCACTGATCTTGCTGGGAGCTGCGGACTGAAGCTGTTCCTATGTGACCATTTTGCCAGCCATCCCCCACAATCTATTTATTTATTATAAATTTAAAGAATGAATTTACTGGATCAAAGATTATTAACTTTTTTCTTTTTGCAGACATATATATGTGTGTGTGTGTGTGTATGTATATATGTATATATAAATGTATGATTTTTTTCTTTATTATTAAAGCAGTGCTTGTTCATTACAGAACATTTAGAAAATAAAAATACATATAAAGGAGAAGAATATCCCCCTGTGGCAGAGAAGGCTCACTTTACTGTCCACCAAACGTCTTGTTCCTTTTTCCATAATTAGTCTGGGGATAGATTTTGCAGCCCCTATCTCTTACCCACTGCATCTACACATGACCAATGATGTGTAAACAGGTCACTTTCAAGCCAAGACTTTGAAGTTACTAGTGTACTTTCCTCAAGACGTTTTTCTGTCTGCTGGAAGGAAGCAATTGATAATTAGGCTCTAGGGGATGTGAGGAACCAGGAGATGGAAGGAGTCTGAACACCCTCTGCTGACTAGGACCACTGGGTTTCACTGTCACATGAAACTGTTGGGTTAAGTCACTGGAATTTGGTGATTTATTCTTTAGAAGGAATCATTGTTAACAAATTGGCGTATTTTTTCTCAGTTTTTCCTGTGCACTTTTTTCTCTTTAGATTGTGGAATAAAAATTTTTAAGGCTATTAATATGTATTACCAAAATGCTTTTCAAAAACGCCGCTTTAATTTATACTCAAGCAATACTGTATGTGAGAACGGCTTGGTCAGCGTTGCTTGTTTATAGTTGCTACATTGTTACAAATATTCTTATAACAGCCTACTTACAAAACCCCTCTAAAATATGTGCAATCTTCTAGATACCTTATTTCTCTTATCAAACTGTAAAGTTTTTGAGATTCAATGTTTGAATGTCCTTCACTATCATAATAGCTTAATCCATATTTGTTAAATGACTTTTAAGCCCAATGTTCAGAATGTTTACTGAAATCTATTTGAACACTGACATAATATAGTCTAGCAAATCATTGTTGGCTAATTAGTTTACTTTCAGAACCACCTTTTTTTTTTTTTTTTGTCATCCTTTCAAGTTAACATTTAAAGGCTTGCCATCGATTACATCATTTTAGAGTCAGGAACACTATGCAGTTCTCTGAGCTCATCTGGCTTCTCAGCCTCCAGGGTCACCTCTGCTCCATCCCATTCCCATTCATTGTTCACTTAATTATTCAACAAATATTTTTTCAGCATTTGCTATGTGTCAGCACCTGGGTTTTGGCTGTGAACAAAACAAAGATTCCTTTCTCCATGGAGCTTACATTTTAGAGGGGGAGATGGACATTAAATAATAAACACAATAAGTAAATTTAGATATTGTATTTGTCCATTCTTGCTATAAAAGAATACCTAAGTTTGGGATAATTTATAACAAATCGTGGTTTATTTTGGCTCACAGTTCTGCAGGCTGTACAGAATGCATAGTGCTGGCATCTGCTCTCGATGAGGGCCTCAGGAAGCTTCCAATCATGGTGGAAGGTGAAGGGGAAGCAGGCGCCACATGGCGAGAGTGGGAGCAAGTGTAGGCGGAGGTGTCACACTCTTTTAAACAACCAGATGTTGCATGAACTCAGAGGGAGAACTCAACACCGAGCCATTAATGAAGGATCCGCCCCCATGACCCAAACCCCTGCACCAAGCCCCACTCCACCACTGGGGTTTACATTTCAACTTGAGATTTGGAGGGGACAAACATCCAAACTATATCAGACATGTTAGAAGTTATGGAAGAAAAGAGGAAAAGTAGGGTAAGAGGGAGATTGCACTTTAAAATACAGTGTGTGTTAGGGTAGACCTCATCAAGACAGTGACATTTAGGCAAAGACTTGAAGGAGGTAAGGAATATCAAAGAGACAAATCATTCCAAAGAAACCAGTGTGTGAAAAGCCCGAGGCAGGACTGGGTTGGTGTGTTCAGGGAGTAGCAGGGAGGAGGCACTGTGTCTGCCTCAGGGTGAGGGAGGGAGGTCAGGACTGGGGTGTGAGGCAGTGGAGCACGGGAAGGGGCATTCTAGGGCTTTGACTCTTGCTCTGAGTGAAATGGGAAGGAGAGGAGTGACTTGATCTGATTTAAATGACATGCTGACTGCTGTGTTGAGAGTAGGCTGCAGACAGGCAAGAAGAAAAGTAGAGAACCAAACGGAAGGCTATTTCAAAATCCAAAGAGATGACCATGGCTTGGGTCAGAATGGTAACAGTGGCTGCAGGGAAAGAAGCAGGAATTTGGATATATTTGGAATATAGAGTCCATAGGATTTTCCAATAGACTGGATATGGGAGTGGGGGTGGTAAAGGTCTCTACAGTACAGGTAGAGAGACCTTTCTGAAATGTAAATCTAAATTATAAATGGCTGAATACCTTGCAATAGCTCCCTTTCATTTACCATGAATAAATGTCAAACAAAACAAATAATTGACAATGTATAATGTAACCCCATAATGTAGCCCATCACTGGACTGATCTCTCACTTTCTTGCATTTTAAACTGATAGGAACATATACTACACTTGGTCTTAGCTAAAAGGCTGAGAGGTGTTGCCTTCTTGCATTTTCTACACCAGCCACAACCAACCACTGACTTCTCACTTTCCATCTCCACACCTTCTAAAACTCAGCTCAGGCATTTTTTTTTCTCCCCCCCGTGGAAAGACTTTCCCAACTTTTGGTGTATCAGTTTCCTGTGGCCACTGTTACAAATGACCACAAACTTGATGACTTAAAACACAGGAATGAATTTGGTCACAAGACTGAAGGCCAGAGTCCAAAGTCGGAATGTAGTTCAGGCTGCACACCCTCAGAAGGTTCTGGAGGAGAAGCCCTTTCTTGATTGTTTCAACTTCTGGTGGCTGCTGGCATTCCTTGGTTTGTGGCTGCATCACTCTGATCTCTGCCTCTGTCTTCTCATGGCCATGTCTACTGTGTGTCTGTATCAAATCTCCCTCTTTCTCTCTCATATAAGTACATTTATGATTGGATTTAGGGCCCATAGGATAATCTCCTCATGCCAATATCTTTAACTTAATCACATCTGCAAAGACCCCTTTTCCTTATAAGTTAACATTTACAGGTTCCAGGGATTAGGACCTGATCTGTGGGTGGCCTGAGTCAGCTTGCTATACTTGTTAGAGGCCTTATATCCCCAGCCATAGCACTTGCACACTCAGTTATTTCTGAGCATGTGTACACACACAGATATTCCCACTGCTCAAGGTGTCTTAAGGCCAGGGGTTATATCTTATTAATAATCACTGCTTTCCCCACCCCCAGCAGTTTCTAGCTCACAGCTAATGGTCAGGGCACATTGATTGGGTGAATGAATGAAGATTCATGAAGCAGAATTTGTAACTGCTGTGTACTGTTGGGACTTCATAATTTTATGAAAATGAGATCAGGATTGGATTCCTCAGATATCTGCACAGTGGCTTTCCTTTGTTTCTTTCATTTTCTTTTTGTGTCCAGCTGTTGCATTAGAATACCCTTATTAAATGAGCCTGCTCTGTCTAGGATTTGGGCCCAGTTATAGCCCTTGATAAACAAAGCAATAGTTGGATAAAAGAAGAATACATATTTTCCTTTCACTGATATATAAAACCTAGAATCCTGAACATTTGCAGTTAGCTGTGGGTGCTCAGAACATTGATCATGCTGCCAACTGGAAACATAAGATCTCTCAGGGTTATAGGTAGGGTAGCAGGGTATCCTGATAATAGTCCTTCCTTTGTTATGTGGGTGGTCATGATACTGCATCAGTAGATTGGTGGGACTGCCAGAGAGGTACTTGGGAAGTGACTATGACTTTGGCTTATTTGTATAATCCTCTGCCTATTTGGGTTAGGATTTAGCTGGGGCACTGATTGGCTTAACAGGGTGAGACACCATGAGGGACACACAGGTCAATATAATATCCCAAGATTCTACTTACCAAATGGTGTCTGATTTTATTTCCATTGCCCTAGGGCTTAGTCATATGTGGCTACAAGAAGAGTAGGTCTGGTGGCTGAAAAGCAGATCAGTGTTGTGCTTTTGCAGTGGATTCTGTCTGTCCAGAAAAGGCACACTATTTAATTTCACATCTTGGAAATTTTCTTCCTATGTTCCCATCATTTTCTTCCTATGTTCCTTTGATTATTGTGAGCCATGTTTGCAGATAACAGTGACCTACTTTGCTACATTTTTGTAAATCACATTTATTATCAACCTTGATGGGGGGCCAGACGTACTCAAACATTACACTGGTTAAAATCACATGTGCTTTCAGATGCCTGTGGGGCAAACTGTGGCACATTTAAAAATTCTTGAGCAAAGTCTGGATAAATGAAATGATAAATCCCTCCCTGCTGTTATAGAAATGCAATGATTTGTATTAATAGTCTGCCTTAATGCAGGGTCCTCCTGAATGAGTTCTATCTTTTTATTTATATCCTCCTTCCTTGTATTCTAGCAGCTTGTCCCAAATATCCATTAGGTGGCTTCAAGGCTAGGGAACATGGATCTCTTTTTTATCAATGAAGGAATTCAAAATATGTTGACAATGAGGGATTAGATGGAGAAAATGGAGTTAAAAAGGAGAGGGGACATGACAGAGAGCTATAAGAAAGAGCCCTTTCAGCTGGGTACCTTCTAGGTCCCTTTAAACTTACTGTCATGTCTCATGACATTTCTGCAACAACTCTCACTAGAAACTAGCATTATGGTCTCTGCTCTGCTGTGTGTGGGTAATTTAAAAGGGCCAGCAAAATCATGAAAGCCATGCCTCATGCTTCGTTAGAGGACAGGAGCAGAGCAGGAAGGAGCTGGGTAACAAACAGAGCTGTCTAGATCCAAGAACACTGAGCCTAGTTTTGCCATCAGCAAGGACCTGCCCTTTGCATACATATTCTCTGGGGCCCTCTGCTGTCACTGCCAACTGGCAGTGCTCATTGTCTTCCCACGAGTGTCTTTAGAGTCTGTCCCCTCTCACCCCTACAGAGGATGGTCTCTGAGTCCTGGCCAGCCCTGCGGGCTCTTATCTGGCTCCCAGCTCATGCTCAACCGGTCCCCACTCAGGAGAGCTCTGTGATGGGTTAAAAGGAGGACTCTCCCTGAGAGGTGTTTGCATTTTAATAGGAGATACTTTAAAACAAATCTAATTCTTACTATTATATTACAAACATTACTATTGTAGATATTACTAAGTATAACATATACACAGCTCAGAGCTCAAATTTTAAGTGTACAGCTTGAATTTTTGCCAAGTAAAACCATAATCCAGATCAAGACTAGTATGTTAGCAGTACCCTAGATGCCTTCCTTGTGCCACGTCTGGATCGCCTGGCGTGTTGCCAAAAGCGACTATTTTGATTCCTATAACCACAGATGAGTTTTACCAGTGTGTGAACTTTATAGCACTGGAATCATAAATATATACAGTTGACCTTGAATAGCTCAGAGGTTAGGGACAGTGACCCTCAACACAGTTGAAAATCCATTTATAACTTTTGACTTTGCAAAAACTTTACCAATAGCCTACTATTGGCCCGAAGTCTTACTGATAATACAAGCAACAAATAAACATATTTTTGTGTATATATTATATACTGTATTCTTACAAAAAAAATCTAGAGAAAAGAAATTGTGATTAAGAAATCGTAAAGAAGAGAAAATATAGTTACTATTCATTAGGAGGAAGAGTATCATCATAAAGGTCTTCATCCTTATCTTCACATTGAGCAGACTGAGAAGGAGGAGGAAGAGGAGGGGTTGGCCTTGCTGTCTGATGGGTGCCAGAGGCTGAAGAGAGTCTGAGTCTAAGGGACCTGTGCAGTTCAAGCCCATGTTGTTCAAGCTCAACTGTGCTTTTTTGGATCATTTTTTTTGTTTGTTTGTTTTTTTCACTCAAACTTACGTCTGTTTCACTCAAACTTACGTCTGTTTCACTCAAACTTACAACCTGAGTTATCAAGGTTGTTGCTAGCAGCTGTATTTGCTCTTTTTATTGCTGTATAATATTCCAATTTGTGGGAAAACTTCATAATTTACAGACAGTCCCCGACCTCAGATGGTTTGGCTTATCGTTTTCCCCCTTTATGACAGCATGAAAGCAATGTGCGTTTAGTAGAAACCATACTTTGAGTACCCATACAACTATTCCGGTTTTTGCTTTCAGTACAGTATTACATAAATTACATAAGTTATTCAACATTATTATAAAATAGGTTTTGTGTTAGGGGCTAGGCTAAGGTACAGTGTTCAGTAAGGTTAGGTATATTAACTGCATTTTTTACTACAGTATTTTCAACTTATGATGGTTTAATTGGGACATAACATTGAAAGTTGAGGAACATCTATATTTATCCATGCTATTGTTGATGAACATTTAAATTGATTTGGGCCACAGTGGCTCACACCTGTAATCCCAGCAATTTGGGAGGATGAGGTGGGCAGTTCACTTGAGGCCAGAAGTTCAAGACCAGACAGGCCAAGGTGGGAAAACCCCGTCTCTACTAAAAATACAAAAATCAGTTGAACGTGGAGGCGGATGCCTGTAATCCCTGCTAAGGCAGGAGAATCGCTTGGACCTGGGAGGCGAAGGTTGCAGTGAGCCGAGATCATGCCACTGCACTCCAGCCTGGGTGACAGAGCGAGACTCTGTCTCAAAAAATATAAAATAAAATAAAATAAAATAAAATAAAATAAAATAAAATAAAACAAGGATTTGGGCTATAATGAATACTCCTGTGAATATTCTTAAACGTGTCCTCTGATACATGTAGGAGCAGGATTGCTAGGTCAAAGAGTGAACATATATTCAATTGGGTAGAGATGGACAAGTTCCAGAGTGGTTCTACCAAGTTACATTCCCACCAGCAGTGTATGAGTCCTGGTAACTACATATCTCATTGCCAATATGTGGCATTGTCTTTTTTTTTTTTTTTTTTAGTTTTAGCCATTCCGGTGGGAAGGTAGTAGTGTCTCATTTGGTTGTAATTCACATTTTCATGGCAACTAGTGCTATTGAGCATCTTTTCATAGACTTATTTGCCTTTTGTTTATTCTCTTTTGGGTAGTGCTCGTTTAATTTGGAATAGATTTCAACAGATGGCCTATCTGTCTGTATATCCATGTACATCACATATATATGTGTATATAGCTATATCTAGATGATATATAGCTGGATATACATAAATCTCTGATAAAAATGTTATTGAAATAATTAGTACATACTTTGCAATTGATTGAAAATTGGCCCTAATTCTCCACCTTTCCCTGTAACCACAACCTTTGCAATATAATTTGAAAATCCTCCCATAAAGAGGCAGTGTTAGTTCCCTCCAATCTTTGCTGATCTTTGACTTGTTTTGGCTGATAAGATGCATTGGAAGTGACAGTGTGCCAGTTCTAAGGTCGCGCCTGAAGAGGCCTTGTGTACTTTCTTCTGCTGCCAAGGTAACAGGCTGAGGCTAGCCTGATGGAGCCTGAGGAGTGCTGAGGCCCCCAGACAGTAGCCAGCACATTCTTATTAAAGAAGAAACATGCAAATTTGGTAAATGAACGTGGTCTCATATTTTAATCTGTATTCCTTTGGTTACTAGTAAGATAGAACATTTAAAAATCTGTTTAGTGTCCTTTGCTTGTTCACCTCCTTTATACATTTTCCTTTTGGAGAATTCGTCTATTTGTAGAGCTTTTTAGGTAAACAGAATATTAACTTTTTGTATTGTATATGGAAAAAAATGTTCTGTAGTTTTTTATTTCCTTTTACATTTTATCAAATTTTTATACGCAAAAATTTTAAGGTTTTTTTTTTTTTTTCCACATCAGTTGGGTAATATGCCTACATGGTAACAAACCTTGAAGGAGGCACATTTCACGAGTGTGAAAACCCAGTTATCATGCTTACCAACCACAAAAGGATCATTTCAGCTTTGTATGTGGTTAAATGTGTTAACATTTTTCTTTATAAGTCTTTTTTTTTTTTGGTGCAATGGTAAGAAAAATAGTTCCCTCTCCAAAGTTATATAGTTATTTACTCATCATCACCTATTAGGAAACACAAATATTCAAAGGAAAACATGGGAATTGATGGGCAATTCAAGAAGATAATGTGGGCATGAAGCCAGTATTAATTAGGATGCTTTCGTATGCCAGTGACAGGAACTCTGCCTCAAATTAGTTAAATATAATGACATTCTTTATTTTACATAAGAAATTCAGAAGTATGACAGCTTCCAAAATTGGTTAAGTCAGCAGCTCAACAATTTTTTCCACAAACATGTTTGTTTTGTTTTTTTCCTATCACAATGCCATCCTTGTGCGGTTGCCTTTGTCTTTAGGAGGTTCTTTTCACCATCACGCTGTGGCTGCCAGTGGTCAAAGGGCAACAGGCTTCCTTGTCCTATCCAGGGAAGAGTGAAGTGTTTCTCCCGGTCATAGAATGTATGCTCCTCCCTTCAGTATAACTGGGTCATCTAAGGTCATGGACTCACCCTTAGACCAATAATTAGAGAATACTAATTAAGAATCATCTTAGGTCAATCAGGATTCCCTTTGGGAATGAAAATTAGATGACTAAATATCTAACAGAATTGAGGTTTGGACAGGAAGGAGGAAAGGGAGAACAGATCTTAGACAGGTCACTGAGAGTGTTTGCTCCGGGTCCTTCTGGACATCCCTCAAATTGGGTGCCATTTCCCAATTTGTAGTCTTAAAAAATGTAGCCATTTCCTACATAGTCTAAAACAATTATGGGTTTTGGATTCAACTGCTCCCTGGTTTGAATTCAGGCTCTGTCATTTATCATCTGTGGCACGTGATGTAAGTTATTCAATCTCTTTACATTTGTTTCCCCACCTGTAAAATGGAAATAATATCTAGCTTGTCTGGCACATAGTAGATCTTCAATAAATTATTATTTTTTATTATGACCATTCATAAATCAGTTCATAGTTCCAGTTTCCTTAGCTGTTTTTTGTCTTATGACATTTATGTCGATTTGCGGTTATTATGCTATATTCTATCTGCTTTGAGGCCAGTTTTAAACACTGAGCTGACTTTTCTTTGCAACTGTATTTTCACTCGCCCTTCCACTGTCCTTCTATTTCTCTTGAACTTCTATGGGCTTGGGTGTTTTCTGCATTTTATACATGAATGGAATTGATTTTTTTTTCCAGTGAATGATCTCTAACTTACAGTTCTGAGGGTTAGCATATACAAAAAATGATTCTATGGTGAAGTTGCCAACTCTCTAACATATTTTAAATCATCTTTTGGTTTAATAATAAAAACCAACTCTCTTTTCCCATTTGAAATTACATATGTAAGCCGAGTTCTTTAATTTACATTACCTCATGCTATTCATGTGAAGCTGAGCTTCTTTGAAGCATCACCTGTGTGTGTGTGTGTGTGTGTGTGTGTGTGTGTGTGTATGTGTGCGTGTTTTCCCCCAGTGTGACACAAAGCAATCTGTCATTCTGGCAATGAAGAATGAGTCTCATAGGCAGTAGGATGGAGAAGCAGAAAGTCTCCTTGTGCTGGCATTCTGGGCTGATGACCTGGGGCCCTTTCACACGTCATAGCAGTCAGCACTAATACTCGGGTCATGATCAAATGAAGTGTCTGCAGCTGGCAGCTGTGATGAGCTGATCTGGAGCTGAGGCATACCTTTGTTTTTCCTTCCAATGATGGGAGTGACTGCTTCCCCCTTTACCAAAGCAATACATGAGCCATCTGGGCCTCCTTCACATATCCTGAAACACGCCACACCCACTGGTCTATGTGGCGGTTGTTACCTTTGCACAAAAGCAACATGCCCCCCACCAATATTTTCAGAGGCAATTGGATCTTCCTCCTCTCACTGGGTTTTCTGTTTCTTCCTTAAGGGAGATATCCCATTAGGCCGCAAGATTGGAAGACAGTATAGACTAATGATTAAGCCTACAGGCTCAAACTGGCCTGCCCATGTTTCTAGCTGTGTGGCCTTGTGCAAGTTAATTAACATGTCTGAGCTTCAGTTTTCCCATCTGCATAAAAAAGAGAACAGTACCCACCACAGAGTGGTGTTGAGAAAATGGCTTAGGGGATCCTGTACATTGTTTAGCATGGCTCCTGGCATGCAAATACCAGGTAAATACTCCACAGGTGGGAGTGTGGGTAAAAGTTGTTTTTATTTATTTATTTATTCTTCTGCCATCAGGGAAATTTATGGAAGATTTACACCTGCTTACTCACTTGGGAATTATTTGATTGCATTTTGCTCTATTTTTAAGTTGATTTTTGTTCAAACATTCAGCAAGCCATCCAATTCTGAACACTGTTTTGGAGACCAGTCAACACCACTCCATTACTCTGCAGGATGGCATTGATCCATTCAAAGGAGTTATGAAGAAGCACATCTTCACTGCTTAATAGAGAAGAACAGCCTGCCTATTTAGTGGAAAGCCTTATTGTTTGTAGTTTCCATTTTCCACTCTTGCTTTGTCTTTTAGAGGAAAAGCTAACATTTTGATGTTGTACCCTGCAGAGTTTTACGAGATCCTATGTGCTAGGTCATCTCTGTAGCAGTAAAAGGGCTTAGAGACAAGTCTAGGCAGTGAGTGGAAGGAAAATAATTGTTCTTCTTGAGTCTCACTGGACCATGGAAGCCAAGTGTGTATTGGAGGAGGCTGGTTGGTGCAATCAAATGGCGTTGACGATCCAGACATAGCCCCCTTGGCCACCACCAGGCAATGTAACTAGGTTTGCCATGTGGCCTGCATCATGGATCTTATCATGTGGGCACTGAGATAAAATTAATTGGTGGAAATCATGCTTGTTTTGTCTCTAAAATGTCCAGAGGACCCTTTTTTTTTTTTTGAGATAGAATCTCTCTCTGTCGCCCAGGCTGGAGTACAGTGGCAGGATCTCGGCTCACTGCAAGCTCCGCCTCCTGGGTTCACACCATTCTCCTGCCTCAACCTCCTGAGTAGCTGGGACTACAGGCACCTGCCACCATGCCTGGCTAATTTTTTTGGTATTTTTTTTAGTGGAGATGGGGTTTTACCGTGTTAGCCGGGATGGTCTTGATCTCCTGACCTCGTGTTCTGCTCACCTCGTCCTTTGGCTGGCTTTTATTTTGCTTGAGAAATAGCTTTGCAGACTGCACATTTCTGAGAGGACCTGACAGAGGGGGAGAACCTAAGCCAGGGGGACTCTCCAGCCTGGTGCTGTGGGGTCTACATCCAGAATAGGGTCCAGCCCTCTGCCTCTCTGTGTGCTCGGGAGGATGTGGCTCAGCAGTGCTGTTGAGCCCTCACACACTGTGGGAATGCATCTAAGAAGAGAAAGTGTTTCCTGCTACATGTCACCCGCAGTCTGTGGCCATGGAGGTCTCTCTGTCATCATCAGGATCTCCTTCCTCCTACCTCCTAACACCCAAGGCCTGAGCACCAAGACGCCACTGTCATGTCTCAGCACCACAGGCCCAGGACTTGAGCGGGAGCTCGTGGAAGGCCTTGTGCTTGGGGGAAGCATCTCAAAGTGCTGGACTAAAGGCTCTGGACATCTAGGGCAGTGTTCTCCGACTGTCGCGTGCATGGGAGCCACCGGGGAGCTTGTTGGTGTAGGTTCCATTTCAGGAGGTCTGGGGTAAAGTCCAAGATGCTGCATTTCTAACAAGCTCCTAGGCCATGCTGATGCTGCTGGTTCTGGGACTACAGGTTGAGAAAGGAGGGTCAAGAGCAGGTCTCAGAGTGAGGACCACCCATCAGCAGCAGCCACACCCCCTGGGAACTTGGAAGAAATGCAGATTTTGTGACCTGACCCCAGATGTGCTGAAACTGCAACTCAAGGGTGAGGGTCTGCGGGGTCTGTGTTTCAGCAAGCTCTCCAGGAGATTCCGGTATTTGCTCAAGTTTGAGAACCCCTGGTCTGGATACAGGACTGCTCAACCATTCTGGTATCACCAATGTGCTTTTTCTCAGAAATGACAGAGGGAAACTTAGAATATTAATGTCTTTATGTTTGAAGGTAAAGTTCCTGGACCAGATCACTGTGTAACAAATCTTGACATCAGTTGTTCACATCTGGCTATTTTCATTTGGCTAACAATTCTGAAGAAAGAGAGGCAAACAGCAACAACAACAAATCACAAAGGAAGTCCGTGCTCTCCTTTTAAAATTCACGTAGTACTGAACATTATAATTGAAGAAGTGGAGACTCCCCCTCCTCATGTCTCTACCCGTTTCCTGTGGAAAGTAACCACTGTTCACATCTTGACATGTAAAACAGATCTTTTTCTTCGAACAGTTAAAGGTTTATTTACAAACACACTATCTAAAGCTCCCTCCCCTTTTTTGTTGAGACAATGTCTTGCTCTATCACCTAGGCTAGAGTGCAGTGGTGCGATCATAGCTCACTGCAGCCTCGACCTCCTGGGCTCAAGCAATCCTCTCACCACAGCCTCTCGAGAGTAGCTGGGACTACAAGGGTGCACCATCATGCCCAGCTAATTTTTTGATTTTTTTTTTGTAGAGACAAGGTCTCACTGTGTTGTCCAAGGTGATCTTGAACTCCTAAGCTCAAACAATCCTCCTGCCTCAGCCTCCCAAAGTGCTGGGATTACAGGCATGAGTCACCACACCCAGCCAAAAGCCCATTTTTTAAATATAAAAATTACATTGCCAGCCAGGTGTGGTGGCTCATGCCTGTAATCCCAGCACTTTGGGAGGCCGAGGCACGTGGATCATCTGATGCCAGGAGTTCGAGACCAGCCTGTCCAAGTAGTAGCTGTCTCTACCAAAAATACAAAAATTAGCCAGGCATAGTGGTGGGCGTCTGTAATCCCAGCTATTCGGGAGGCTGAGACAGGAGAAGCACTTGAATCTGGGAGGCAGAGGTTGCAGTGAGCCGAGACTGTAACACTGCATTCCAGCCTGGGCAACAACAGTAAAACTCTGTCTCAAAAAAACAAACAAAACAAAACATTATGTTGCCTTAACATTTGTGAAATACTCCAGACACAGGAATAATAAAGCTCTTATAATCGCCTCAGTGATAGAGATGCAAGGAGCATTTGTGTTCTAATATTTGACCCCAGTTCCTGACACAGAGCTCCTAATGCCTGGGCATTTCCTGGGTGATTGGAGGTTCTTTGGTCTAACGAAATTACCCTTAGTGGGTTCCTGAATGGTTATGGTCACCAGGAAGACACAGCCCTGATTAGAGGCCTGAACTTTCAGCCCTCCCCTCCATCCTCTAGGAGGGGAGAAGAGTTGCAGATTGAGTTAATACTCTATCGTGCCTACATGATGAAGCTTCAATCAAAATCTCTAAAGTATGAGGTTCAGAAAGTTTCCAGTTTGGTGAACACATCCATATGCTGGAGAGGTGATGCACCCCAAGTCCACAGGGACAGAAGCTCCTGTGCTGGGGACCCTTCCAGATCTGGTCCTACATACTTCTTCGTCTGTATCCTGTACCACATCCTATATAATAAACTGGTAAATGTGTTTCCCTTAGTTCTGTGAGCTGTTATAGCAAATTATTGAACCTGAAAAGGGAGTTGTGGGAACCCCCAATTAGTAGCCACATTGGACAGAAGTGCGGGTAACCTAGGACACATTACTCGTGATTGCTGTCTGAAATGGGGGGCAAGCTTGTGAGACTGAGGACCTAACCTGTGACGTGGTGCTGACTCCAGGTAGTGTAGTGATTGAATTGTGTACACCTGTTGGCTTGTGGAGACTTGGAGAATTGGTTGGTGTGAGAAAGCTCCCCACACATTTGGTGTCAGAAGCGAAGTGTTGTAAGACTGAACAGTTTGGGAGGCCGAGGTGGGTGCATCACCTGAGGTCAGGAGTTCGAGACCAACCTGGCCAACATGGTGAAACACCGTCTCTACTAAAAATACAAAAAATTACCCGGGCATGGTGCTGGGCACCTGTAACACCAGCTACTCAGGAGGCTGAGGCAGGAGAATTGCTTGAACTCAGGAGGTAGAGGTTGCAGTGAGCTGAGATTGCGCCACTGCACCACTCCAGCCTGGGTGACAGAGCGAGACTCTTGCCTCAAAAATGGAAAAAAAAAAAAAAAAAAGAGTGGGTAAAGAAAAAGGAGTTTTTCCTTTTCAATATTGTTTTCCAATTTGTTTAGTGTATCTCACCTTCTTGCACAGGTATGTGGACATTTCTGAAAACCTCAAGTTCATAGGGCAGCTAGCACTGTGATCACCCTGTGTTGGTGTAGGGGCGCCCTGGCACAGCTCTTCCCACAGTGAGCTCCTGATGGGCAGCCAGGGTCCAAGGCTCCCTGCTGTAGCTGGGCTGCAATCTGTCCACTTCTCTGGTTGCTGCTCTAGAGAAGGCAGATGAGAAAGCACATGCCTCACGCCTGCTTCTGCTGAAGGCTGTGTAAATGTCTGTCTTTCTTCCCACATTCCATTTGGTTGGAAAGAACAAGTCTTTCTTATTTAATAGGTCGGTCTGGGGTCATATCTTGAGTCTCTTCTACGCTGTGAGAAAACTTGATGATCTGAATTGGTCGGCAAGGCTTCCAATACAGGAGGAGTGTCAGTCTGGGGTCAGTCCCATAGGGCAGCAATCGTTCTGGTTAGTTTTAACATACATAGATTTAATACATTTTGTTGGACAGCCTAGGGGAGGAGGTTCCAGTACCTTGCAGAACAACACGGCAGAATTAGCCCACCAAGGGTGTGGCGAGTGCTACTGGGGCCTCGGTAAACCTCTGCCTCGGCTGCAGGACTACATAGGCTCAGCCAGCAGCCAAGCCAGTAGAAAAGATCACTGTACTCTGCCAGCAGAAAAGCTGCCTCACTGAGGCTTTGCGGATCTTCTGTGGCATGTCTGCTCAGTTGAGTTCTCAGGGGGTCAGGGAAACAATCTTGCTTGCCAGCCTGCAGTGCGTGCAGCAAGGTGGGCTGGAAGGGAAATGCATGAGGTGATCTGCAGTACTTCCCAAGATCTGAAGACTGGATAAAACAAGGATGAAAGCACATTGGCTTCATATTCTCCCAATATTGTTATCAGCATAATTCCATAGCCACAATGTCCTTAAGCTTCATGTGTTTGAATGCTTCTAGAACTTGGTTAAAAAAAAAAAATCTGTTTTACTTTTTTAGAAGTTCGTCAGGCATTATATAAAGTGATGTGTCCTTTCATTTGTCCTTCACAAAGTGCCCAGTACCTACATCTCCAGGCCAGAACTAGGGGCTAAGGGGACCTCAAAATGAAAAAGGAGACAGCCCTGACTCCAACTCTAGTGGGGATCCATAGGAGCCGCCTAATAACAGTGATCATCACCGCCGAGCAGCTACTACATGCAACTCAGTGGCTGCACTTCACAAACCACCTCATTCATGCCTCAGACCTGCCCTGCCAAAGAAGGATCATCTATTACTTCGACAGATGAGCAATCTGAATTTCAAAAAGGTGGAGTAACTTGTCCATTGTCACAGCCAGCATGTGGCAGGACTGGAATTTGATCCCAGAACTGGGCAAAATCAAAGTTGATGCTCTTTACTTTCTATCACTGTTTCCTATAATTGCCTAAGATTTGGAATACAGCTACACATGCAGCCTCATCACAGTTTTACAAATTTAAGCCAAGTGTCAGCAAATTACGACCCATGGGGTCAAATCCAGTCAGTCATCTGTTTTTTGTAAATACAGTTTTATTGGAACACAGTCATAGCTATTCGTTTAAGCATCGTGTGTCGCTGTTTTTGTGCTACAGCCACAGCATTGAGAGGTTGTTGAACAAATGACCTGCAAAACATGCAATATTTACTATCGAGCTTTGTCCAAAGTTGGTCTTGGTTTAAACAATTCCAAGTGGATTCCTTTTTATCCTTTTTCTTTCCAATAAGGAAATAAAGGGAACAACAAACTCACCATTCAATGATTTAACGTTTCTGATTGTTTCTAGTTTTGTAAACTTTCCCGAACATGTGATGATGTGAGGTAGGGAGGTCCAGTCGTGTAGAGGGCAGCTCAGCCTTGGAAAAAACTGCGCTGAGCACTGCCACTTACTAACTCCATAAACTTTGAGAAATTGCTTAATTTGCCTAAATTGATTTGTTCTCATTGATTCACATGTTAATTTAAAAATACTTATTGGATACCTACTGTGTGGCAGATACTGTTCTACGTGTTGAAGACATAGCAGTGAACAAAACAGGCAAAATGCACACCCTCATGGAGTTGTCCTTCCACCAGGTGGAGGCAGACACTCAAAAAAGAAGTAGAAGTTTGTAGTAGAAAGATGACAATAAGTGTCGTGATGAAAAAGAAAGCAAGAAAGGGGGACGGGAAATTTCAGGGCAGGGAGAGCGTGGTTGGAAGGCTGCAGTTTTAAGTAGGGTGGTCAGGGAACTCCCAGTGAGAGTGGGATATTTGATTGAAAACTGGAAGAAGGGAAAAGAGGAAAGTAGGGGAAATATGGAAGAAAGAACATTCCAGCTAGAGGTGAGAAAAATAACAAGACCCTGAGGCAAAGTGTGTCCAGCACACAGAAGGAACAGCAAGGAGGCCAGAGGGCCCGGAGCAGGTTAAATGAAGAGGGTCCAGCAGGAGAGAAGGCCTGAGTGATCAGTGCTGGGGCCATCAAACCAGGGTCTGCTAAGTTATTGTAAAGATGTTGGCTTTTACTTTTAATGTGATGGAAAGCCAGTGGAGAGCTTTTGAGGAAAGAGGGACTTAACCTGATTTAATTTTCAATGTTTGGGTTTTTGTTGTTGTTGTCGTTGTTGTTATTTGTTTGTTTTTTTGAGACAGAGTATCACTCTGTTGCCCGGGCTGGAGTGCAGTGGTTCAATCTGAGCTCAGTACAACCTCTGCCTCCCAGGTTCAAGCAATTCTCCTGCCTCAGCCTCCTGAGAAGCTGAGACTACAGGTGCCTGCCACCATGCCTGGCTAATTTTTGTATTTTTAATGGAGATGGGGTTCACCATGTTGGGCCAGGCTGGCCTTGAACTCCTGACCTCAAGTGATCCACCTGCCTTGGCCTCCCAAAGTGCTGGGATTACAGGCATGAGCCACTGTGCCTGGCCTAATTTTAAATGTTTTAAATGGTCCACTTCCACCACTGCGTTGAGAAGAAACTGGACGTGGGGAGAGTGAGCAAGAGTAAAAGGCGTGACCAAGTAGAAGGTGACTGAAAAATTCAGGTTAGAGATTATGGGGGTTCAGACCAGGGTGGTTGTGGTGAATTGGAAAGATGTGGTTGGATTCTGGCTATATTTTGAAGGTAGATCCAACAGGATTTCTTGACAGGCTAGATGTGGGGTGTAAGAAGTATAAAGGTTTTTGATTCACACCTGTGGAAGAATGAGACAGCAGCTGGGGCAGGTTTTGGGGAAAGATAAGAAGTTGATTTTGGATGTGCTCAGTTTGAGACGGCCATTAGACAAATGGGAATATTAAGTGGACAGCTGGATTTATGAGTTGGGATGCTGGAAATTGATATTATGGAAGGGTGCTGTTGTTGGTAATGAATGGTAAGGGTGTGACCATGGGAGTGAGTGGCTGAGGTAGCTCTTAAGGACCTGAAAAAGATCATCCCTGTGGGTATTAAAATCACTGAGAATTTTGATACGAGTACTGCTGAAGAAAGTGGCAGTCAGCCAAACTCAAAACTCCTGCAGGAATTAGGGCAGTAATGTTGGCTGGGGGGCTCAGTAGATGACTGCCATAGAGGGCCAGTGGATGGGAACAGTGCGATGACATAGGACATGGAGCCCAGGGGAAGGGGCTTAGGGAAGAAGAGGGATCTAGAAATGGCAGTGAAGGGCAAAAGATAGCTATCCCATTCCTGACCAGTGGCTGAAGAGGCATGAGAGAGAAAATGTCCAGCACTTAAAACAGCTGCAGGAGAAGCAGTGTCCTTAGGCTTCAGTTAGAGCAAGAGGTGAAGGAAATGAGCTCAGAGCAGGCTGAGAAGAGAGATGACTTTCTTTTTTCTTTTTCTTTTTCTTTTTTTTTTTTTTTTTGGAGATAGAGTCTCATGCTCTGTTGCCCAAGCTGAAGTGTAGTGGCGCAATCTGGGCTCACTGCAACCTCTGCCTCCCGGGTTCAAGTGATTCTCCTGTCTCAGCCTCCTGAGTAACTGGGACTATAGGCACCCGCCACCACTCCAGCCAATTTTTGTATAGCATGTTTAGTAGAAATGGGGTTTCACCATGTTGGCCAGGCTGGTCTCAAACTCTTGACCTCAGGCGATCTGCTGGCCTCAGCCTCCCAAAGTTCTAGGATTACAGGTGTGAGCCACCATGCCTGGCCAACAGGCGATTTTCTTGAGGACTCATTGTGTGATCCTGCAGGTGCAGTGGAAGAATGTCAGAAGCTATGGGTGGGTAGTTGTGGGAAATAGGGGTCAGAGATGCTTTGGAGTCCTGGGCTTCTTACGGTGGCTGATGTAGCAGAGATAAAGGATCTGATGGTGACAAGGCAGAGGGTGTAGTCAGGGTGTGAGTGACGGGAGGAGGAAGGGCAAAGAGGTCTTGTCAGAGCACTCTGAGTTCTGCGACCCCCCTTGGCTCCTGCAAATGGAACTGCCAAGACTGGAGTGGGTAAAGTCTACCTTGTGGCATAAGGCTCTTTCTCATTCCTGGAGTGGGTGATGCTCCCCCTTGCCTCCTGCCATCAGAGTCACTGAGGTCATAGCAAGGAACAGAAACCTAGCTTTGGAAAAAGAGAGCTTGCTGGAAGATCTCTCGTGGGCTTCAAGGGCTGTCTGATGTTGGCAGCGGGAGCTCACGGTGCCTCTTTTCAGTCTCTGCTGCTAAGACTTAGCAACCAACTTTCAGTCTCTCTTGCTGTCAGTTCACATTTGGGCTTTTGAATGGCCCAGTCGACAGCATCAGGTGGTACAAGCATGTTTCCTGGGAAGTCACATTTCTGGACTGTGGGGCAGAGATTGGGGAGTTCAGGAGATTGAAGATGATTGTGAATTGGTCAGATACTTGCGAAAGTGTCTAATTCGCTAAACTTAAGCATCTCATCTAGAAGTGTGTCTGTGGTGTCACAATAGTATTCTTTTCATTCAGTTGAGCTGAATGAAATGAGATAAATGAAGACAGCACTTTGCACAGCACCTGGTATTCAGTGGGTACTCTATACCTATCAGCCGTTAGTTTTAGAACCATAGGGTCTAGTAATTTGTAATCTCGCTGAGGGACATGTTTGAACTGTTCCTGCTGTGTGTGAATCATTGGGCTCAGGAGGAAGTTGTGGATGAGGTGTGTGTGTGCTGGACAGGATGGGAGTGCTGGGGTCTAGCTAGGTCCCCAGCAGGACTCCCAGCCATGAACACTGACATTTCAGTGTGCCTTTGTTGTTCTTTATCTGGGTCTGAAGAGTGCACACTGCATTTCTATTTGTATTTTATTGCTTTTTATTGGAGGAAATTCTCCTATAGAAACTTGCTTGAACATGGGGACCCCTGAAGGTCTGGGGACTCATTCTCTGCTAATGCCAAAGGCCTCGGTCGGTCTCCTTTGGTGCCGTCTGCTATAGCAGCCCCTTCATCTCACTGACCTTTACAGCTGACCTCTGCTAGCTTCTTTTGTGTGGTTTTCCACTTAGTTTCTATTAGGACAGATCTTGAATGTGAGCGGCCATGCATTCACCCCTGGATGAGAATTTTAGTTAGCTCTTTTATTTGGTCATTTAGAATTTATTGGCTTATGTATCTATCTGAGCACTTGTGGATAAATGTGGGCATGATGCATGCGTATGCCCTCTATTGTGTGCTTTAAAGAGATCATAAATGTATCGATGGAAGTTGTATGATAAGAAAAATGAGGTTTGTGCTGAAATAATTTGGGTTCCCACTGAGAAACCTCGAGGGCACCTAAATGTACTAAGTCTGTAATGTATTATTGAAGAGGAGACTATTCTCATTCAGATCACAGTGATTTGCAGCTACTGCAAGGTCATGGAGACCCTTTCTGTGATCGCCTCTGGATTGTCCCTGGTAGCAGAGAATGCTGAACTGCTGATATCAAATGCTGATTTTTCTGATTTCTTGCTTTATTGCTGTGGATCTTGCTGTAAAACATGGTCACAATTTTGGGGAAATAAGCTGCTATAGACTTGAGGAGAAAAAGCCCTAAGGCATTTTTTTTGACATGAGTCATAAATAAAATACAGTGGTAACTCAGAAAATAGATGGCTATAAAAATTCTTTGAGTGTGTTACTGATGGTATTATTTGATCATTTTCCTCCAATTTATCCCATTAGATGTCTGAAAAGAGTAGAGAGGTGACCAAAGACAGGTTTTAAAATAGATGATTTTAAAAATATTGGCATTTTTTATGCCCACCTGCCAGTGACAGACTAAGTTTCTAAATACGGGAGTTTTCTTCATGATTATTTATGACGAATGATGAGACTACAATAAAGCATCTTATCAGTACTCATGTTCAGTCAGGATTGCCACTGAAGAGGGCATAGAATATACTGGTTTGTTCTCTTTATACTAACTATCATGGTGTTTTGTTACTTCATTCTCTCTGGTTTTAAATGATTTCATGGCAAAATACATACCTTATTCCTTTAAGTGGATTTTAAAGTAACCATGATGTGAAAAATACTGCATGGTTATTATGAAGTATTTTGATGCCATTTGCCTGATTCTTAGAAGAGGAAAATTTATAAAGTTATGTTATCAACTTGAATGGAAAAGAATCATATTTTTATTACATAGTAAAATTCATAGGGTAAACAGGATGTAAACATTAGACTTTGTGTATGGATAAATATTTCAATTGTCACAGACCATAAAACATTGCACCTACAATATACAATTAACTTCCCTCTAGACTGAAAAGCAGAGGAGTCTGCTTTATTCCTGGCCCTGTGTTGGGTCCCTTTTCTCTGACCTGGCTATAGCCTCACACCCTCCATGCTGTCTTGTGGCAATTCAAAGAGCTCCCAGGCCATGGTGGGGTAACTTGCAAAGCAGCTTTCTCACAAGCCATTGAGAGAGAATGGACAGTGTCCTAAATGTAGATTTGGTGTAGGATGTAATTCTGGCATCTGGATGGCCCTTCCTGAGTGGGCCAGGTCCGTTTTCATATGCACTTGTCAAGGCTGGTCCTGGCATGCAGACTAGGGCTGCATTAGCCCCAGGGATGCAGCGGCCATGTGGCCCCCCACAGAGATCCCTATCCACCGGCAAGACAGCAGTGTTGGACTCCAAGTCCACTTCTGTGCACCTGTCCCAAAAGAATGTAGCTGCCATTTGTGTGAGATTTGACACACCCTCCCCCAAAGCCAGGGTATGATAGTCCCCAGGTAGATGTAGTTGACATCTACATGAGCGCCTCAAGACCATTCCTATCATTTTTTCCCATTTGACTTTCCCACCTCCAGGCCTTTGCACAGATTCTCCCCTCTGCCTGGAACATGATTTTCACCAGCCCTTCTCTTGGCTACTTTCTACTTGTCTTTCAGAACTCAGATTAAAGTTCCTTCCCCTGGCAGCCTTCGGAGCCCCCAGACCTGACTGAGATGCTCTTCTAATCCCCCACACTTCTGTTAGTGAAGCCCTTCCTGCTCCCGAGTCAGACTGATTTGTATAACTGCCTCCCCACTAGGCTGTAAACTATTTTCTCTGTACTTTCAAAAACTGCTTCTCTTTTACATTTAAATATTTAACTGATCTTGACTTTGTTTTAGTGTAAAATGTGAAGTAAGGATTTAACTTTATTTTCCAGATTTGCTTACAGAAGAATTCTTTCCTTAGTCTTTTCCCTATCTACACTGAGAAGATCACAACATATCATTCAAAATTTGAGAGACCTCTACATGCCAGCCACAGTGGTTGATGCTGGGGATGCAGAAACGAGTAATGGACTGCTCCTGACCTCAGGAAGCTTCCCTTCTGTTTGAAAATACATCAGTATAAACAAGCATTCATTGGATTATATGAAATTATCATCTTTGTAGGTCAAAAATGGTCAAATATTGGCAATTTCGCATGGTTTAACCCAATACAAAATAAACACAGTGTTTTAGGTTGCATTTCTCTGAAAATGGAGCCCTAGAAAATATACGCATAGATGGTTTATTTGGAAATGATTCCAGAAAGAGACCAAGGAAAGGAGGGAGAACCAATACACAAGGATGCTTTTTGGAGCTGGCCGGCGTTCAGGCCACTTGTGTTTGAGCAGCTGAAACGTCCATGGAGTTTTGTGAAATGTGCCTCAGCATGGTCTGCACAGGGGACAAGGGGGGAAACTTAATCCACAAGGGGCCCAGCAGGATTAGTTACCTCCCTCCAGTTCTTCTGGTGGCCCTGTGCATGTGTCCAGGGGGTTTCTGTGGATGTGCCAGTCTTGGCATCAGAGAAGGCCTGGAGCAGGAAGTGAGAGATGAGCAGTGAGGGCTGAGTGGAGGTGCAGGCAGACTATACCTGCATGAGGCTGATCGAGTGGGCCTGGGACGAGTTGCTCTAGCAGTGGCTGCAGTGAGGGATGGCACTGAGAGGACATGAAGAGATGTTGGGTGCAAATGATAGTGGTGGTATATCCAAAGAGGAATGGTTAATTCTATGAGAGTTTGACTGGGGGGAAGTAAGGAGTAGTGACTAAGGAAATAGAGGAAACCTTCAAGGATTCATTGGCACCAGCGTAGGGGGCTGGGAGTGGGCATTTCGGGTGAAGGGAGCAGCAGGAAAGGACACAGCACACTGGGGGAGCTTGGAGTAGATTGACGTGGTGGACACGGGGCTGGGCGATGGGATGTGACTGGAGAGCTGGGCAGAGACCAGAGCAGGAAGCGAACTTGGTGGGGTATATGAATTTGCTAGGGATGCTCTTATGAAGTACTGTAAACCAGGCAGCTTAAGTAACAGAAATTTTTTGCCTGTAGGCTGGAAGTCCAAGATCAAGGTGTCAGCAGTGTTGGTTTCTTCTGAGGCCTGTGAGGAAGAATCTGTTCCATGCCTCTTTCCTAGCTTCCTGTGGTTTGCTGGCAATCTTTGGTGTTCCTTGGCTTGTAGAAGCATCACCCCAACCTCTGCCTCCTACCCTCTTTATACAGAATACTCTTCCTACAGTGCTGTCTCTGTGTGCATGTCTGGGTCCAATTTTCCCCTATTTATGGGGATACCAGTTACGTTGGGTTAGGGCCTATCCTAATGACTTTATTTTAACTTGATTACTTCAGTAAAGACCCTCTCTCCAAAAGAATGTTACACATTGAGTTACTGGGGGTAGGACTTCAGCATGTGCAGTTTGGGGAAATCAGGGAATCTGCTGGGAGTCAGAAGCTGAACGGAGCCGCCTCTGCTGGTCTTGGTGGGCTGTCAGTTCCCTTTGTCTTCCCATGTTTTGCAGTGAGCCGCAGGTGTTGAGTACTGCTTCTTACACCTGGGCTCATTTCTCTTCCAAGGATCTTACCTGCATGCGATGTTGCAAGGCAGTTCTGCGGGGGTGTATATTTAAATAGGGTTTTTAGAAAATGTCTTTGAACATATGAATCTGCAACATCTTTCCGGGGCTAGATCACTCTTTGGTCAAATTTTATGCCATGGATTTGCGATGATTCTCTTTATTTCTGGGACTTTTTAGAGGGTTATTATGTGTGTATATGTTGTTAAAGAAGGTTGGTGTTAATGAGATCGGGTTTTATTAGATCCTGCAGAGCTACTTACTGACAGGCTTTAAGGCAAGAGTGGCATGGTAGGATTAGTGTTTTTCAAAGATCGTTCTGAAAGCAAGATTAAAAAGGGATTTGAAGAACTCAAAGTTGGAGGCAGGGGTGCCAGGAGATGACTCAGGCAATGATTCAGGCACACAGCAATGAGAGTATGAACTAAGATTTGGATGCATGGAAGAACCCCCAGGAGCTTTAAAAACAACCCAGTGTTCAAGCCCCACCTCAGACCAATTAAACAATCCCTGGAAGCTGGGCCCACACACTGATATGTTTTTATTGACGTTCCCTAGGTAATTCCATTCTGGGGTCAGTGTCATGAACCACAAATCTAAGGCAAAGCAATGGGGAAGGTTAATGGCAGGTAGGGTTAAGAGATTTTAAGAAAGTAGAGTGATGGGCAGAAAAATAACTAGAATGAATATGGTGTCTTGCTTACTTAGGTGTTACTATAGCTACCAGGTATAATTTATACATTTCTAAAGAATTATAATATGCCGAGGTACACTTAACACAAAATTATATTAAATATGACATAATCTTTCTTTGATTCAGAAGGCATTTTGAGACCTGCCTACATATCTCTAGGACACTGTTACATACATAAATACACTTATCGTTAAACACCAAACTAGAGGTCCACACATAGAAAGAAAGGATTGCATCGCAAACTACTGCCATCCACATCTTCCTGTGACACCATTTCACCCACATCAGTGCCCTGCTCAGAACCTTTAATGACTCACCAGTGTTTACAAAATAAATTCCAAATTCCTTACCTGGAGATTCAGGACTCAAGGCTTCCACCCATCCCATAAATAAACCTGCTTCTCAGCCAGCCTGTTTTCTATGGGTTTTAGGCTACTTCACTGTGATAATTAGCATCAATATTGGGTGTGTGATATACACCATGCACTGTTCTAGGCACCAAATACTGTATTCTTTCTAGTTCTCATAACAACACATATGGTTGGCTTTGCTGTCTATCTTACACATGAGAAAACTTAGGTTCAGTAATGTTATGTAGCTTGCGAAGCTTTCATAGCTAGTAATTAGTAGAGCTGGGATTTAAATCCACGACTAAAACCCCTGTCATTCCCACCACACTACACTGTGCCCCAACGGGAGCACTTCAGTTTCTGCCATTTTGCATGCTGTAATTTCCTTCTGATGTGGTCCTCCTCCAATGCTGTGCTGGTAAATGTTTAATAGCTGGCTTTTTCAGTGTAACTTTGACATGAATGTTGGTTGACATTTTAATTTACATTAATGAGCACATCAGAACTTGGCTGTTTATCAACGATGTGAAGGACTTCTTTGCTGAATCAGATAATAATAGTGCTAGAAGAAGATTTCTTCCTTTTTTGGGATCATCTGCAATGTAACAACTACAGATATGAAATATTTTTAGGTTTCTTCTGCATGGTTAATATTTTTCTATCGCTTTCTTACCTCTAAACAACCAACAAAACAACAAATCAAGTCATGCTTTGTGGGGTTTCCAGATTTCTGTTGTGTCAATACTCTCACTATAAAGTTAGGAAGAGATGGACGGAGATGCACTCTTATATATACTATTTTCACTGTGGAGATACAACCAATGTAAATAATCTCAAGAACATAGATAACAGTAAAATGTAGTAAAATAGGAAGTGATGAGTTCTGAGTATTTACTGCCTTTTTAAAAAATTTTAGTTTAGGCCGGGCGAAGTGGCTCACGCCTGTAATCCCAGCACTTTGGGAGGCCGAGGCGGGCGAATCATGAGGTCAGGAGATCGAGACCATCCTGGCTAACACAGTGAAACTCTGTCTCTACTAAAAATACAAAAAAAAAAAAAAAAAATAGCCGGGCATGGTGCTGGGTGCCTGTAGTCCCAGCTACTCAGAAGGCTGAGGTAGGAGAATGGTGTGAACCCGGGAGGTGGAGCTTACAGTGAGTGAAGATCACGCCACTGTACTCCAGCCTGGGTGACAGAGCAAGACTCCGTCTCAAAAAAAAAACAAATTTTTTTTTTACTTTAAATTCTGGGATACATGTGCTGAACGTGCAGGTTTGTTACACAGGTATACATGTGCCATGGTGGTTTGCTGCACCCAACTTGTCATCTAGGTTTTAAGCCCTGCATGTATTATGTATTTGTCCTAATGCTCTCTCTCCCCTTGTTCCACACCCCCGACAGGCCCGAATGTGTGGTGTTCCCCTTCCTGTGTCCATATGTTTTCATTGTTCAACTCCCACTTATGAGTGAGAACATGTGGTGTTTGGTTTTCTGTTCTTGTGTTAGTTTGCTGAGAATGATGGTTTCCAGCTTCATCCATGTCCCTGCAAAGGACATGAACTCATTCTTCTTTATGGCTGCATATTTGCTGCTTTTGAAGATATAATTTATTTAGTGTAAATTTCTATAATTTAATTTTCAGTAACCGCCTCATTTAACAACTGCCTCACAATATTTCTGAGAATGTAACAATCAGCTCTTAGGAGACAGTATGAGCCAGTTCCAGCACACCACTGCTTTCCTTCTTCCTCCCCACTGGCTCAAAGTCTACCCAGTCTTCAAAGTCCAACCAAAACTCTAGCATGCTAGAAAACCTACGAGGAACATCCTTTCCTTCCTTATTGCCAGAAGAAAAAGAAAATCTACCACGTACAGTCATGCATCGTTTAATGATGGGGATTACGTTCTGAGAAATGTGTTGCTAGGCAATTTTGTCATTGTGCGAACATCATAGAGCATACTTACACCAATCTTAGGTGGTATCGCCTGCTACACACCTCGGCTATGTGGTATAACCTATTGCTACCAGGATACAAATCTGTACTGCATGTTACTGTACTGAATGCTGTAGGCAACTGTAACACAATGGTACTTGTATATCTAAACACAGAAAAGGCACAGTAAAAATACTGTATAAAATATAAAAAATGGCATGCCTGTATAGGGCACTTGCCAGGAATGGAGCTTGTAGGAATGAAAGTTGCTCTGGGTGAGTCAGTGAGTGAGTGGTGAGTGAATGGGAAGGCCTAGGACATTACTGTACACTATTATAGACTTTATGTACACTTAGGTTACACTAAATTTCTAAAACATTTTTTTCTTTCTTCAATAATAAATTAACCATAGCTTACCATCACGTTTTTTACTTTATACACTTTTTTCCTCATTCTTTTTTAACTTTTGACTTTTTTGTAATAACGCTTATCTTAAAACACAAACATTGCACAGCCGCACCAAAATATTTTCATTCTTTATATCTTTATTCTATAAACTGTTTTTCTATTTTTAAAGTCAAAATTTTTAGCTTTTTAATCTTTTTTTTTGTAAAAATGAAGACACAAATGCACATATTTGCCTAGGCCTCCACAGGGTCAGTAGCATCAGGGTCACTGTCTTCTACTTCCACATCTTGTCCCACTGGGTCTTCAGGGGCAATAACATGCATGAACCTGTTATCTCCTATGATAACAATGTCTTCTTCTGGAATACCTCCTGAGGGACCTGCCTGAGGCTGTTTTACAGTTAGTGTTAAAAAAAATAAAGTAGACTGAGTATACTCTAAAATAATGGTAAAAAGTATAGTATAGTAAATGCATAAACCAGTAACATTGTTGTTTATAATCATTGTCCAGTATTAGGTACTATACAGAATTGTACATGGTATCCTTTTATACACCGGGCAGCGCAGTAGGTTGGTTTACATCGGCATCGGCACAAACACATGAATAATGAGTTGCACTATGACACTGGCTGGCTACAATGTCCCTAGGCAATAGGAATTTTTCAGTTCCATTATAATCTTCTGGGACCACTATTGTCTATGCAGTCTGTATTAACTGAAACATTATGCAGTGCACAACCCCTGCACCAGGCCTTCTTTCGACCTAAATCCTTCCGAAATCCTTCAACCCTTTTAGCGGACACCAGTCCTTAGCCCTTATCTTATACTATTGCTCCATACTGTCTTTTGGTTTGAGTCAATCTGTTTCACCAACATTCTTTTTTTTTTTTGAGACAGAGTTTCACTCTGTCTCCCAGGCTGCAGTGCAGTGGTGTGATCTCTGCCCACTGTGACCTCGGCCTCCTAGGTTCCAGCGATTCTCCTGCCTCAGTCTCCCAAGTAGCTGGGATTTACAGGCTCCCACCACCACTCCCGGCTAATTTTTGTGTTTTTAGTAGAGACAGGGTTTCACCATGTTGGCCAGGCTTGTCTTGAACTCCTGACCTCAGGTGATCCAACCGTCTTGGCCTCCCAAAGTGCTGGGGTTACAGGTGTGAGCCACCATGCTCGGCCTGTTTCACCAACATTCTGACCACCTGTGAGGACAGGGAGCTTGCCTAGTAACCTTTGCACTTTCTGACAATACTTAGCATAATCTTCACACATGTGGCACTTGATACTATACTATTGATTTAGTTGCTTTTTGGATGAATTACTCATATGCAGTTGTAAAATCTCCATTTGTCCCCACCTCATAAAGTTGAGCACAAAAATACCAATCTGGTTCCAGGTGAATGGGAGTTTATTTGCCTGGCTCAGACTCTGCTGACTTCAGGGGCTGCAAAATTTGCTCAGCGTGACCTCGGCATGCGCTGTTCACATCTCCAGACTCACTTTTTTTGAAAAGATCATCTCTGACTCTCAGAACCCTGGCAGCCCACATGCAGGCATCATTACTGTACAGCATTTCCTGCCTCCCATGGGTCACCTCATCCTTTTCTTAGGCAAGAGTTCTGTCTACCTGTTGAATTTTGAATGAAAACCCAATGGACAGAAGCTCTGCACTGAATTCTCTATTCCTTGCTGAGCCTCCATGAATATGAAATATCAGCACAAAGGGGAGAGTCAGCAGGTAGAGATCAACACTATCCATATTTAATGGAGAGGGAGTCTGAGTTCACAGGTAGAAATGCCGAGTTAGAAGAAGGCCAAGTTCAATAACTTGCCTGTGCTCACTGAGTGAGTGTCTAGCAAAAAAGGAATGAATATCTTAAGACACACTTCTATGATTTATGCTTTAACATAGCACCATCATTTTAATGCCTGAGGAGGAGGAAAAAGAAAACAAGCAAATAAGAACAGGATGAAATAACTATTGGTAATCCGAAAACGTCCCTCATCTGCAATGGAGTACAAAAGAGGGGCCAGGGGCCCACATCCTTCGCCAAGAATCTGAGCTCTCTGTGACTTGGCAGCCCAGAATCTCCAACCCAATTTCTCTTTCCTTAGGAGGAAGACACTGAAACACTCCCAATCTCTACCCTCTACTAAACAGCCAAGGTTGCAGGGCAGAGCTGCCTGGAGCCCAAAGCACAGTAGTCTCCCTACTGGTCTCCAAGAATGTGACTTTCGACGTGGAACCCACAGTGATACTGGCCAGTGGCTCCCACAGTGGCTCTTGGTAAGGCTCTCCCAGTGACTGCATGTCCCAGCTTTTCCTTCTCCAGGCCCAGTGGTTTTTGACATCTTCCCAAGAAACTCCTCTGGTGGGAGCATGATCAGTAACAGTGGCTTCACTCACAGCGCCTGCAGTTCTCAATAACTATTCCTTCCAGAAACCCTCTTTGGGGTTCCCGACATCTCTCATGTGTCTCTAGCCTTCTCTAACAGGTGCCAGGGTTCTCTGTAGCTGTGTAGCCATCTGTTAGCATCAAATACACAAATATGTATATTCTTATAATAACCACATCGACAAATGAAACCTGGGTCCCATCACTTCTATTCCTGGTCACACATGCTCCTTTTGCATTGGACATAGAAGTACCAGTGAATATTACAACCCAGAAAGATCTAACAAATTCTTAACCTATGTTCAGTCAGACTATAGGTTGCATTCTTGTTCACATAGCTGCTTGCTTATTCAAATAATTGATCCATTCTCTAACCACCCTGATATTTATTGAGCATCTAGTATGTGCCAGGTACCATGGCATGGAGGATTAGACCCAGGTCAAAGTGCTCACAGTCTGGTAGTAATAATGATAATGATAATGATAATAATAATACTGGCAAATACTGATAGAATGTTTAGTATGCACCATTCCTCAGTAGCATGAGATAAATACTATTATTCTACCTGCTTTACAGATGAGATAAGCAAGTCTCAAAGAACTTGAGTTGTCCATGTTCACACAGCTAGGCAAGTAAATAGACAATGTTTCATGTCATAAGCCCATGATCCAGGGAAGCCCCACATGCATGGAGCGTACTCAGATTAAGGTGTGATTCAAACCTACCATGCTAATATACTTGCATTTAATTCTAATTACCTATCTACTATATACAGACATCTAATTCCAGGATTTTTCAGAGGTAATTAAATGTTAAAAAGAAGGAATACTTGTTTTAAAGAGAACGCCACAGGGAGGCACTAACAGTAAAAATGAAGTGTTCATTTCAAATGAGAATAATGTTCAGTTTTAGGGTTAGTGTGACCTGTAATTTACATGTGTCTTCCAGTGCTTCTGGCAAAACTCAACCCTCTTTCTGGAGAAGTGGTCTTTACAGTGATGAATTAGAAAGGGCCAGAAAGATTTGTGATTGCTAAAGAACTCTCAGGAAACCTCTTCAAAATAGGAAAGACCAGATGCATGGAACCAATTTCCTTCCATGTGGAAGAAGGTCTGCAGACACAGACAGGGGAGAGTCTTGAAGCAGCCGAGCCGCTGTCGACACTGTGGTGTCTGCTGAATGTCACCTCCCTCTGTTGTGCTAACACTGGCCGTTTTATTCACCCAAAGGGATGCCAGGTCTCCTTGCACTGATCTTTCGATAACTGACAGAGGGCATTTGAACCTAATCATAGGACCAGCAGCTTGAGATGCTTAATAAATACACACTCTGGCTATAGCCAGATGATGAGGGATGATACCAAATCCCTCATCAGCTCTCTCAATTCAGAGAAGAAGAAAAATCAATACACTGTAACCCCCCCAGGTTTCATGGGATTGCAAGAAGTTCTGCTGACATATTCGGCCGTTTGTGTGCTGTCCTGGAGAGGCAGTCCACGGTTTGGTTTCTGTCTTCTTTTGATATTCTGCTTTGGCGATCAGCTAAGAATCCTCACCATGATGAGAGCTGAATCCTCCTCGTGGTATTCTTCCACACGCGTTTGGGACATGACAGAAGTGTTTCCTGTCAGAAGGAGCAGAGGACGGTGCCAAAAGGAAGCAGCTTCAGGAGCAGTGATTCCACACTTATCTCTAGAAGAAAAGACTTTTCTTCCAAAGGTGCTTTTGCAAAGCAGTAATTCTTCATTGACATCTTCCTAATCATACTTTCCTTAACTACAAATGGTTAATCTTTTTAAGCAATAAAGGACGTTTCACTAAAATAGTACTTTGTTGGATGCTAAGAGATTTTGGGGCTTTTGTCAATCTGTTTGAACTGAAGTATGAACCACTGTCTCACTTTGGCTTTAATTATAATTCCTTGCCTTCCTGGCCTCTGGCAGATGACGAAGCATTTTCACATATATTTTCCTATTTTATTCTTCAGACAACTCAATCAAGGGATTAGGTCAGGCATTATATTCCTTAGTTTGAAGATAAGAAACTGATGCTCAGAAGGGTTAAGTATATCTGAACCCCCTAAGTGGCAGAGCTGGGATTGGAATCCATGTTTTCTTCGCAGCACATGCAGATATGCAAACATGTTTGTTTGAGACAGGGTCTCACTCTCTTGCCCAGGCTGGAGTGCAGTGATGCAAACACAACTCACTGCAGCTTCGCCCTCCAGAGTGCAAGAGATCCTCCCACATCATCCTCCCATGTAGCTGGGACCACAGTCATGCACCACCATGCCTCGCTATTAAAAAAAAATTTTTTTTTGGAGGAACAGAGTCTCACTTTGTTGCTCAGACTGGTCTCGAACTTCTGGGCTCAAGTGATCCTCCTGCCTTGGTGTACCAAATTGCTGGGATTGCAGGCATGGCCACCACGCCTGGCCTCAAGCATGTTTTTTTTGTATCATATATTCTGATTTTTATTGTATTGTATTGGACATATATTTGATTGCTTAGGGTTTCCTATGATTCTCTGAAGATTTCACAATATAGGTATGACCTCCTCAACAAGATTATGACTTTTCTAAATGTGGGGATCCTGTCTTGTGAGTACATGGAGTTCTGTACAGGGATGATGAGGGTGTGGTACATATGACATAGGGAAAGGCACTAGACCAAGAATCCACAGACTGAGGTTTAACCTTGATGATCCTGCAGACTGGCTCTGGGACAAAAGACAAGCTGCTCACCCTCTTTGTGCCTATGAAGTGGGGATCACAAATACTCAATATACAATACAATACACAACAGCGAAAACACAGCTAGACAAATAAAATGTTTAATAAACATGCAGTACATTAAATTGTTGTAAGAAGTGGGAACTCACCATGCACATATGAGGTATAATTTGTTAAAAAATTTTCACTATATAAACTTTAAAACACATTCAAAAGTAGGGAGAATAGCATAATGAACCCTCCAGACTCCATCTCCTAGGTACAATGATCAACTCAAGGCTTAACTTCTTTCATTTCTACCCCTATCCATTCCCCACCCACGCTGGATGACCTTGAAGCAAATCCAAGTCATCATAACTGTATGTTTCCTAGGGCTGCCATAACAGGTGGCTCAAAACAACAGGCATTTATGTCTCCCATCCCTGGAGGCTAGAAGTCTGAGATCAAGGTGTCATAATAGTTGGTTCCTTCTGGGTGCACTGAGGAAGCATCTGCTCACACCTCTCTCCGAGTTTCTTATGGTTGTTGGCAGTCCTTGGGGTTCCTAGGCTTGTAGATGCATCACAACCTGTGTCTTCATGTAGCATTTTCCTTGTGCTGTTGCTGTGTCTCTTCTCTTCTTACAAGATGCCTGTCACAATGCATTAAGGGCCTATTCTACTCCAGTATGATCTCATCTTAACTAATTATGTCCGCAATGACCTTATTTCCAAATAAGATCACATTCTAAGGATCCAGGGAAGATGTGAATTTTGAGGGTTACTATTCAGTCCTCTTCAGCTAGAAATATTTCTGCACATGTCTCTAAAAGAGGACTATTGTGATAAAATAAAGCCACAATACAATGACCACACCTCAAAAAAGAGCAATAATTCCCTAATATCATCAGATATCTAATCAGACATACATTTTTCTGAGTTTGTTTAAGTTAGGATCCTTATTATTTGATACATGTCCTAAAGATCTTTTGATCTGCATCACACCTACTTTTGTTTTTCCTTTGCTATATGTTTTGTTGAATAAACTGGATTGTTCATCATAGAGTTTCCCATTTGACTTTTGCTGCTTGCGTTCCAGTGATATCTTCTCAAGGTGATTGATGGCTGATATGGTTTGGCAGTGTCCCCACCCAAATCTCATGTTGAATTGTGATCCCCAGTGTTGGAGGTGGACCTGGTGGAAGGTGACTGGATCATGGGAGTGGTTTCTAATGGTTTAGCACCATCCCCCTAGTGCTGTCTCATGCTAGAGTTCTCAGGAGATCTGGTTGTTGGAAAGTGTATATCACTTCCCCCTTTTCTCTCTCTCTCTCTCTCCTGCTTTACCATGTGAAGATGTGCCTGCTTCCCCTTTGCCTTCTGCCATGATTGTAAGTTTCCTGAGGCCTCCCCAGCCATGCTTCCTGTACAGCCTGCATAACTGTGAGTCAATTAAACCTCTTTTCTTCATAAATTGCCTGGTCTCAGATAGTTCTTTATAGCAATGTGCAGACTAACACAATGGAGTTTTAAAAAGTCATACGCTAGGTGCGGTTGCACACACTGTAATCCCAGCACTTGTGGAGGTGGAGGAAGGCAGATCACTTAAGGCCGGGAGTTCCAGACTAGGCTGGCCAACATGGTGAAACACTGTCTCTAATAAAAATACAAAAATTAGCTGGGTATGGTGGTGCGCACCTGTCAACTCAACTACTTGGGAGGCTGAGGCATGAGAATCACTTGAACCCAGGAGATGGAGGTTGCAGTGAGCTGAGATTGCACCACTGCACTCCTGCCTGGGTGACAGAGTGAGATTCTGTCTCAAAAAAAAATCATATAAATTCGTGGATTTAATAATATTTGATATGTTTTAATATATTGCAATTATTAACCTATTAATACTCAAATAGATCCATCTTTAGCCAGTTGGGCCTTCAGATTGACTCCTGAATTATTTGTTTCTGTCTTTTTAATTTAATTTAATTTAATTTAATTAATTTATTTATTTTTATTATACTTTAAGTTCTAGGGTACATGTGCATAACGTGCAGGTTTGTTACATATGTATACTTGTGCCATGTTGGTGTGCTGCACCCATCAACTCATCAGCACCCATCAATTCGTCATTTATATCAGGTATAACTCCCAATGCAATCCCTCCCCCACTCCCCTCCCCATGATAGGCCCCAATGTGTGATGTTCCCCTTCCCGAGTCCAAGTGATCTCATTGTTCAGTTCCCACCTATGAGTGAGAACATGCGGTGTTTGGTTTTCTGTTCTTGTGATAGTTTGCTAAGAATGATGGTTTCCAGCTGCATCCATGTCCCTACAAAGGACGCAAACTCATCCTTTTTTATGGCTGCATAATATTCTATGGTGTATATGTGCCACATTTTCTTAATCCAGTCTGTCACAGATGGACATTTGGGTTGATTCCAAAAGAAGACATCTATGCAGCCAACAGACACATGAAAAAATGCTCATCATCACTGGCCATCAGAGAAATGCAAATCAAAACCACAATGAGATACCATCTCACACCAGTTAGAATGGCAATCATTAAAAAGTCAGGAAACAACAGGTGCTGGAGAGGATGTGGAGAAATAGGAACACTTTTACACTGTTGGTGGGATTGTAAACTAGTTCAACCATTATGGAAAACAGTATGGCGATTCCTCAAGGATCTAGGACTAGATGTACCATATGACCCAGCCATCCCACTACTAGGTATATAACCAAAGGATTATAAATCATGCTGCTATAAAGACACATGCACACGTATGTTTATTGCAGCACTATTCACAATAGCAAAGACTTGTTTCTGTCTTTGACATGACCTTAATAATCTTTGGTAGTAGCTTTCTTACTTTGTGGTATGACAAGATGTTCTAGGCTTGTCTTATACGTTTCCTCCTCCAGACTCAGACTTAGAAATTTAAGAAACCTTTGTTCCTTTTTGTGAGAAAAGATACTTAGAGACCACAATCTGGGCCCTAGGTATGCTCAGCACACTGAGTTAGTCATTGCTTCTAGGCCTCGTCAGAAGATAGAGCTAGGGATTTTTATTTCAGATAAAATATATTATTAGTTCTGCCAGGCATGGTGTCTCACACCTTTAATCCCAGCACTTTGGGAGGCTGAGACTTCAAGTGGGTGGATCACTTGAAGTAAGGAGTTTGAGACCAGCCTGGCCAACACGGTGAAACCCCAATTCTACTAAAAATACAAAAATTAGCTGGGCATGGTGGTGGGCACCTGTAATCCCAGCTAATTGGGAGGCTGAGGCAGGAGAATCACTTGAACCCAGGAGGCAGAGGTTGCAGTGAGCTGAGACTGCATTGCTGCACTCCAGCCTGGGCGACAGAGTGAGATTTTGTCTCAAGAAAAAAGATATGTGTGTGTGTGTATATATATGATCTATCTATCTAATACATAGAAATATATCAAGAAAATGGGTATGTATATCTAAAATTTCTAAAACATACTGTTAATATACATATATATATTAGTTCATAGTAATAGTTAAAATTTAGGATAAGGGGCTTTTTAAAACCACACCAATTGTATATCAATATCTCCTTTCAAGCTAAAAATCTTGCTTCTTCATGACAACAAAATACTCGTCTGTTTTTTCCCCACAATATGTAAATAATAGTCTTAGAAAAACTATACCAGCACCACAACAATCAATAATTTGATTACAGAAAAAGTATGAGATTATTTTTCAGTTCTTTTGTCATTAGGATATGTCCCACTAGAGATGTATGGCCAAATAGCTGGGTTTTAAAGTCAGTTGTGAATCCTCACCTGCCATTTCACTCACTTTCTTTTTCTTTGACTGATCATAGATATCATTTTTCTGTAAAGAGGCATTGCCCAGTGAGTGTTTTCTACCACCAGGGCAGGCTACCTGACCTACAGACCCAATTCTTCAGCCATCATCAGTATTACTTAAAAAAAAAGAAGATATTATAATCAAAGAAAGTTGGCAAAGTCTTATGATGGGCTATTTTGTAGCCATTCAGTGTGGTATTTATGAAGAGATTGTGTTGATGCTTGAAAGTGCATATGATAAAAATGGGGAGAGTGGGTTGTAAAAGTATATACCCAGAAAATGAACTCTGAAATCTGCTATCCATGCAATGAAACAAAGACTAGGCATACCTTTGTAAAACATAATATTAATAATTTAATATTAAATCTACCTGTTTTGCTACTAAAACAACAAAAAAAAGCCAATTGTAAAGGTACTTTCATTGCTATTATGCCACCAACTGGATACACATTTAGGCTCATTCATTTCACTTTACTTTTGACTTTTATGTTTTGTAAATTTTCATTTTGTTTTATGATTATATGAAATGTATATTTGGTCTGAAAGTGACATCCACAAAATAAGTCCCATTCAATGAAGTCCAAATTCTGTCTCTTGCCTCTCTCTTGTATCCCTTTCTCCTCTTTCCAGTAAGTAACATTTTATTCTTTTTATTTATGGCTGCTGCGCCATTTAGATAATACAAGCAAACACGTATGAACTATCATTCTCTTTTCTTTATAAAAATATAAATCTTTTAATATTCATCTAGTTTTTTTACTACATTGTTTTTAGTTTGGTCTCTCTCCCTCACTGCTCTGCTCCCCTGACCAGTACATATTTGGTATTTAGGAAAGTTTGAAATTGTGTGTTAATGGTTACCTTTATATGAGTACCTTTATATAAAACTCTTTGTTACACCTTTTTTTGCCTATTGTCTGTTGGTTGTCTAGTAAGAGTGATGTTGATATTAGATAGTGACAACTTCATCCCATACACTTCCAGCTCCTGATCTGAAGTCCTATCTTTTTACTCCTGGTTAATACCTAAATGTAATTAGTGAGTTTATCCTCCTTTTCATACATGATCCTCATTCTCCCTCCATAGTTGAGAGATGTACATTACTTATGTTGTCAGAGTGTATAGCCATTATGTACTACACTGTCTTCTTTACAGCCACCAATCCTTATGTTGATGTCTTTTCATATATTTAGTAGATGCCTTAGGAATGTTTTAATGGAAACACATTCCTTGAGTTGTTGAATGTTTGTAATTTTTTTTAAGCCCTTTGTATTTGTGCATCAGTTTGTTGAGATATCAAATCCATGACAAGATATAAAATCATTACATTTTCTTTCCTTGTGTTGCTTAAATATGTAATGACTTTTTTGCATAAAGCATTGTTGTCAAAAAGTCTGATGATATTTTGGTTTTCCTTTCCTCAGAAGTGACTTGGTTCTTTGGCCTGGATGCCCAAAGATACTTGTCTTTTCTCTTTTAAAGACTAATTTTACTAGAATACATCATTCTAGGCCAATATTCCTGAGTATATAGTGATATCTCATTAAGCAGTTTTGTAGTTTCAGGAAAGTTTCAATTTTTTTTATTTTCACAAAGCTTTACTGAATGATAGTTTTCAGTATTTGATCTGTTTCATTGCTTTGATTTTGTTTTTCAAGGACTTATACAATCTTGGGTCTTGTCTGTCTTCTCTAATTGTCAATTTTCTCAAATTTCTTTTACCTCTTCATTTCTTTTTTATTTAAAAAATGTCCAGCCTTCCTTCTTACATTTCTGTTAAGGCATGCTTTTGTGTTGCTTATGGCTTAGTCCTTATTTCTGAAATAAACTTTTCTTTTGTTTCTAAGTACTAATCACCTCCTTTTTAAATCTTTTTTTTCTCATCACCTAATTTATGTGTTTTTCTAATTCTTACTTGTTTCATAGATTCTATTATTTTCTTCCTTTTCGTTTTTAAAATAGTAGGTCACAGTTCACTCTAATTGCCCAAAGGGATGTTGTTCTGATCCTTATTCATGTTTTCCTTAGAATAACTTTGAATGGAATCAACTCTAATACCCCCTCCTCAAGTTTTTTTGGTCATTTCTTTAAGTGAAATGAGTTTCCTTGGACTTTGGCAAAAGAAGTGAGGGGCGACTGGGCCAGAGTAGTATGTTTAGAATCCTGGCTTTGGATCTTTCTCTTGTATTGTATTTGTGAAGTGATCAAAACCTTCTGAGATCTGAGACCCCCCCCCACCCCCTTTTACCTGGGGTTTGTCTTTGCATTTCCCTATTGTTGTTATTCTGTTTGATTTGGACTCTGCTCTCAGCAGTTTCACTTCAGAGTGGGACTTTCTCTTGGAAGGGAATTTTAGTTTATTATTTTTGAGAGTTTACAGAACCCAGACTGTTTAGGCACATCCAAATTTTAAATCTCACTGTGGTCTCCTTGGACATACTTGCAAATTGTAGCTTTGCAGAAACCCTTTCCAGTCTTGGTTACCAATCTCAGGATTTTGGTATTGCTCTTCTTATTGTTTCACATGTTCTTATCGATGATTAAGAAAAAAATTTCTAAAACATACTGTTAGGACTGCCATCGCTCTATAATCCCCTCACTATAGCTTAGCATTCCTCTTATAATAAATTGAGTACATTTTCTATATATTTAGGAGCCATTTTGCATTTCTTTCACTGTGAACTATGTGTTTATATAGCTTTAGAGCCTATTTTTCTTTTTTAAAAATTCAGATAAAATTCACATAAAATGTAATTGCTTTCTTAATCTTATTGTAAGTTTGTTCCTTGCTAGTGTATAGAAACACAGTTGCTTTTTATATATTCATCTTGTATCAAGGATTTTTAATATGAGATCACCTCATCGCTGAACAGAGAGATAGCTTTAATTCTTTTCTAAAGTGAATGCCTTTTATTCACTTTTCTTGCTCAATTGCCCTGGCTAGAACTTCCATTACAGTACCGTATTAAATGTAGATATGGCTATCCCTATCTTCTTCCTGATTATAGGGGGAAGTTTTCAGTCTTTTACCATTAAGTATGATGATGGTGTAGGTTTTTATAGATGTCATTTATTAGGTTGAGGAAGTTCTTATCTATTTCTAGTTTATTGTTTGTTTTTTTTTTTTAAATCGTGAAAGGGTGCTGGATTTTGTCAAATGCTTTTTCTGAATTCATTGATATGGTTATGTCATTTTTGTTTTTTATTCAATTGATATAATGTATAACAATTATATAATGTATTACAAATTATCAATTTATTCAATTGATATTAATGTATTGAATTTTTTTTTTTTTTTTGGATGTTGAACCAACCTTTATTCCTGGGATACATCCCACTTGACCATGGTGTATAATCCTTTCCATATGCTGTTGGATTCAGCTTTCCAACATTTCACTGAGGATTTTTGTATATTCATAACAGACATTAGTCTGTAGTTATCTTTTTTTTTGTTGTTGTGTCTTTGTCTGTCTTTGTTACTTTGGCCTTATAGAATGAGCTGGAAAGTGTTCCATCCTCTTCTATTTTTTGGAATAGTTTGAAAAAGATTGGTGCTAATTCTTCTTAAACATTTGGTAGAATTAATCAGTGAAGACATTTCGTCCTCACCTTGTTGGAAATACTTTGATTACTGATTAAATGTCTTTACTTATTATAGGTCTATTCAGATTTTCTATTTCTTCTAGAGTTAGTTATGGTAGTTTGTGTGTTTCTAGAAATTTTTTCATTTATCTAATTTGCCGACATACAATTATTCATAATATTATTTTATAGTCCTTTTTATTTCTGTAAGGTTGATAGCAATGTGTCCTCTTTCATTCCTGATTTTAGTTTTCTCTTTTTCTTCATCAGTCTAGCTAAAAGTTTTTCATTTCTTGGTTTTTTTTTTTTTTTTTTTTTTTTTTGAGACGGAGTCTTGCTCTGTCACCCAGGCTGGAGTGCTGTGGCCGTCTCTCAGCTCACTGCAAGCTCCGCCTCCCGGGTTCACGCCATTCTCCTGCCTCAGCCTCCCACGTAGCTGGGACTACAGGCGCCGCCACCTCGCCCGGCTAGTTTTTTGTATTTTTAGTAGAGACGGGGTTTCACCGTGTTAGCCAGGATGGTCTCGATCTCCTGACCTCGCGATCCGCCCATCTTGGACTCCCAAAGTGCTGGGATTACAGGCTTGAGCCACCGCGCCCGGCTGGTATTTTTAAAAGAACTAATTTTTGGTCATTGATTGTCTCTGTTGTTTTTCTATGTTCTGCTTTGTTTATGCCTGATTTAATCTTTATTATTGGCTTCCTTCTTGCTTTGGGCTTATTTTGCTTTTCTTTTTCTAGTTTCTTAAAACAGAAAATTAAGCTATTCATTTGAGATCTTACCCTTTTTAGAAGCAGGCCTTTAAAGCCATGAATTACCCTCTGAGCACTGCTTCTGCTGCATCTCATAGGTTTTGCTATGTTGTATTTTTGTTTTCATTCATCTCCATTTATTTTCTAATTTTTCTTGAGATTTCTTCCTTGACTCATTGGTTCTTTAGAAGTGTGGTGTTTAATTTCCACATATTTGTGAATTCTTCAAATTTCCTTCTATTGTTGATTTTCAATTTTATTCCATTGTGTTTGGGGAGCACATTTTGTATAATTTCAATATTTTAAAATTTCCTGAGTCTGTTTTGTGGCCTAAAATATGGTCTATCCTTGAGAATAATCCAAATGTTCTTGAGAAAAATGTGTATTTTGCTATTTCTGAGTGAAGTGTTTCATAGATATCAGTTTAAATCTAGTTGATTTATACTGTTGTTCTAGTAATTTTTTTCTCTGTTGATCTTCTGTCAAGTTGTTCTATTATTAAAAGTCAGTTAGGAAAGTTCCCAACGATTATTGTTGAACCATTGATTTTTCCTTTTAATTCTGTCAAGTTTTGTGTTTTTTTTTGTTTTAGGGCACCATTGTTATGTACATATATGCTTATAATTGTTACATTGCATTGATGTATTCATCATATTCCCATTATATAAAGTCCTTTGTCACTGTGACACTTTTGGTCTTGAAGTTTATTCTGTCTAATACTAGTATACTCATTTTAACTCTGTTTGCAAGGAGTATGTTTTTCTGTCTTTTAACTTTCAACCTGTGTTTGCCTTTCAAACTAAGTGAATCTCTTGTATATAGCAAATAGGTGGATCATGCTTTTTAGTATCCATTCTGTCAACTTCTGCCTTTCCATTCAATAGTTTAATCTTTACATTTAATGTAATTATTAATAAGGAAAGATTCCCTTCTGCCATTTTTCCATTTGCTTTCTAGTTGGATTATCTATTTTTATTCCTTAATTCCTCCATTACGGCTGTTTTGTGTGTTAAATATATATTTTCTAGGGCACCATTTAGGAATATCCTGATTTTTCTTTTCTTTTTGAAAGAGAGTTTGGCTAGAATTCTTGGGTGACATTTTTTTTCTTTTAGTACTTTGAATATGTCATCCCACTGCCTTCTGGCCTCCATGGTCTAATGAGAAATTGCTTTATTTAGAGCACCTTGTATGTGGTGAGTTGCTTCTTTCTTGTTTTCAAGATTTACTCTTCAACTTTCAACAATGATGTGTTTGATTTGTGTCTTGGTGTATATCTCTTTGAGTTTATCTTAATTGAACTTTGTTGGCTTCTTAGATGTGGAGAGCAATGCTTCTCATCAAATTTAGGAAGTTTTTGGCCAATATTTTTTCAATTATTCTGTCTTTCTTCTCCTCTCCTTCTGATACTCCTATTATGCATTTATTGGTATGCTTGATGGTGTCCAAAATGTTTCTCAGACTCTTTCCTTTTTCTTTATTTTTTCTTTCTGTTCTTTAGATTGGGTAATCTCAATTGACCTATCTTTCAGTTTACTGATTTTTTCTTTTGTTTGAAATAATTTGCTGTTGAACCTTTGTTGTAAAACTTCAAGTTTTGTTATTGTACTTTTTAACCCCAGAATTTCTATCTGGTTCCTTTTAATCACTTCTATCTCTTTATTGATATTCTAATTGGTAAGATATTGTTTATATGCTTTCATTTATTTCTTTATGCATGGTTTTCCTTAGCGCCTTAAACATATTTAAACAGCTGATTCAAAATCTTTTTCTAGGTACTGAGCTACCTCAGAGACAATTTCTATTGATATATTTCCCCCTGTGTATGAACCATACTTTCTTGTTTCTTTGCATACTTCATAATTTTTTTGTTGGACCCCGGAAATTTTTAATATTATAATGTGTAGATTCTGGAAATCAGACTCTTCATCTTTCCCATGTTTTCTTGTTTCTACATGTTGCAGTTATTGTTTTTGGTGGTTTTCCTGAACTAATTTTTTAAAAGTCTGTATTTTTGTCACTTGGGACCACAAAAGTGTATGTTCTGTTACCTTAGTGCTCAGCTAATGTTTGGATACAGAGTTCCTGACATGTTTTGAAATAAAAAAATCTTCCAGTCTTTGTAGAGGAGCACTATGTGTGTGTTGGGGTACAACTTCAATAAACAGCTTTGTTTTAGTCCTCACTTTCTGCTTCTGCAGAGAGTAAAGTCAGTCAGAGGCAAGAGCTTAAGGTATGCTTAGGTCTTTCCGGAACATGTGCCCCATCCTGTTTGTGTGTGGTCTTCCAGATTACCAGAAATATGTCGGAGCTTTTTGAAGACCTTATTCCCCAATACATATAATTCCTCAGCCTTTTCTTCTAAGTTTTTTTGTTAGTCTATTGTTTGCCCCAACTGTTACCCATTGCTTTGCATAGCAGTAACTAAAACATTTGCCTGTAAATGTTTTTGATAAATGTCCCTTGGGTAGCAGTTATAGTGCTCAGTGGGTACCAGTTGGGTGATCAATCTGTTTTCTCACTTGTTTCTGGATTTTGAGTCACAGTGAGAAAAAATTTCCCTCTCCGTAATTCTAGAGCAATTTACCAATGCTTTCTTATGGTGTTTGTATAGATTTGCTTTACATTTAAGACTTTAATCCATTTGGGTTTTAACGTAGTGTGTGGTGAGAGAAATTTATCCAATTTCATATCTTTCATATGGCTATCCAGTTATCCTCTCTGCACTGACTATCTTTTCCTACTGATTTGAGATGCCTACTTTATAATGTACCAAATTCCCATGTGCAGTTAGTTCTATGTCTTGGTTTTCTATTCTGTTCCGTTGGTTTCTCTAGTCTTGTGCCAATACGACACTGTTTTTCACTATAGAAGCTTTATAATGAAAAAAGTACTGTACTCCCCAAATCGTGTTACTTTTTAAATTTTTTTTTTCTTCTTCTGGTTATTCTTGCTTGTTTGCTTTCCAAATGAACCTTGTAATAAACTTGCTTTATGCCAGAAAAAAATTATGATGATACAGATGGTCCCTGGCTCACAGTGGTTCAACTTACATTTTTTTGACTTTACAATGGTGTGAAAGCAATAACATTCAGTAGAAACCATACTTCTAACTTTGAATTTTGATCTCCTAGACTAGCAATATGCAATGAGCTGAAGCTCCCAGTCAGCCATGTGATCATGAGGGTAAACACTCCATACTCTACGCTGTACTACTGTGTTGCCAGTGTTTTTTGGATACTGTGATTTGTGTTTTTGCATCCCATGATGTCTACAAAACATTCATTTTTATTTTTGTTTCATTTTCCCTCCATTTCCTGGTGACGAGACAAAATATCCATTTTTGACTTACAATATTTTCAAATTACAATAGGTTTATCTGGATGAAACCCCATCCTAAGTCAAATCTGTATTTTGTACTGGGAGTGTGTTTTGTGTATATATTATCTTCATAAGATCTGATATGCCAAAACATATGTCTCTGAATTTCTTCAAGTATGCTTTTGGAACTTTAAGGGGTGTTTTGTAGTTTTCCTCATAGAGGTTTTGGGCATTTCTTATTGCGTTTGCACATAAGTATTTTATTTCATATTTTGATGTCATAGACGGGGGCATTTTCTTCCACTTAACTGATTTTTGTTTCTATATATGAAATCTCTTAATTTTATAATCTGCTGTTTTACTGCGATTTCTAGTAGTTTTTCCATTGATTCTTGGGGTTTTCCAGATATAAAATATATCAGCTGTTGGGATATATATTTGGTAACTTTGTCAGAATTGTGAAAACCGCATGTTAACAAAGTTCTGGGAGTTAGTATTCAGTAATAAGACCCATTAATCAAGTTATTCTCTCATATGCTTCAACATTTTCTAAGATGTTACTTTGATTTTAGGCCTAGATCAGCCTCTTGCAAATATAATTTGTTTTTCTTTTGAGACAAGGTCTCACTCTGTGACCCAGGCTGGAGTGCAGTGGTATGATCACAGCTCACAGAAGCCTAGACCTCCCAGACTCAGGTGATCCTCTTACCTCAGCCTCCCGAGTAGCTGGGACTACAGGTGTACACCACAACACCCAGCTAATTTTTGTATTTTTTGTAGACATGGATTTCACCATGTTGCCCAGGCTGGTCTTGAACTCCTGGGCTCAAGTGATCTGCCTGTCTCAGCCTTTCAAAGTGCTAGGCTTATAGGCATGCAACACTGTGCCTGGCCGCAAATAGAATTTTTAAAGTAGCATTATCACAACTGTCTTAGTCTGTTTGGGTTGCTATAATAAAATACCATAAATTGGTGGCTTATAAACAACAGAAGTTTATTTCTCACAGTTCTTTAAGCCAGGAAGCCCAAGGTCAAGGCTCTGGCATTTTCAGCGTCTGATAAGGGACTTTTTTCTGGTTTGTAGAAGGTGCCTTCAAGTTGTGTTCTCACATAGTGGGTGGGGCAAGGCAGTTATCAGGGGCCTCTTCCCCGCCCCCCATCAATCCCCCCCTCCACCCCCGAGATGGAGTCTTGCTCTGTCACCCAGGCTGGAGTGCAGTGGCACAATCTCGGCTCACTGCAACCTCTGCTTCCCAGGTTGAAGGAATTCTCCCACCTCAGCCTCCCGAGTAGCTGGGATTACAGGTGCCTGCCACCACACTTGGCTAATTTTTGTATTTTCAGTAGAGATGGGGTTCCACCACGTTGGCCAGGCTGGTCTCAAACTCCTGACCTTGTGATCCACCCGCCTTGGCCTCCCAAAGTGCTGGGATTCAGGGGACTCTTTTATAAGGGCACTAGTTCCACTCATGAGGGCTCTGCCCTTGTGATTTGATTACCTCCCCAAAGCTCTACCTCCTAATGCCATCATATTGGTGACTGGGTTTCAATGTATAAATTTTGGGGGCACTCAAACATTCAGAACATAGCAATGACCCTTTATATCCTCAAAGACACATATAGACACAATCATACATGATCATCTGTTTTGCTTTTGAGAAATAAATGTATGTATGGGGCTGAATATATTCTACCCAATGAGGTCACCAGGCAAGTTAGTGCAGTATTTTTGAAAATGCTATCAAACCCATCACCTATAATTTGTCAAAGCTGAGGTAATAGTTCCTTAAATTTTGCTAACATTTTTTAAAATGCAATTTTGTGCCTGTCATTGCTTTTTAATCATAGTAATCCTATGTCACTACATGGGAGTTTGCTATCCCATTCTAATTCTGAGAAAACAGAGGCTCAGAGGCTAGTCACCTAGCTAGGAGTGGAGCAAAAATCAGAACTCAAATTTCCTAAGCCTTAATGTTCATTCTTTCCAACATACTCAAATACCTGCAAATCCTGCTGCTGCTCTTACAGCCCATTTCTTAGCTGTCCTCAGAGGAATCAGGAAACAGCTGCTCAGCATCCTCTATTGTAATATTCCTTCATATGCATGAATTCTGCGATTTTGTTCCCTTCCAGCTTCCCCTTCAGCAGGTTAAATAGCCCTGATTCTGTTCCTTGTAGAGTTTATCTTCCAACTCTTTTGTCAGTTTTAACAAAGAGGTTGTGACCCTTGGGTTCCTGCTCAACAGAGATCTTCCTCATTATTTTGTAACCTTTATACCTCCTTCCAGGGAGAGTTAAATAAAGCCTGTGGATTTTTGATCTGAATGTCTGGCAGGCACATGCTCACACAGAAAGGTTTCCAGCAGGGCTTGCTGATGAAAGCCTTACTCCAACTACGGAGTCTCATTCACGGCAAATGAAAGGTGGTGGCACCTCTGCTCATCCCCAAACCCACAAATGGGAACGGTGAAGGTCCAAATTCCAGAGCAAGTCCCATTTTGGCAGAAAGAGAGGTTTTAATGAGAATATTTAGAAACTAGGAACCGCTGGCTAATTACTCCGGGTGAACAATTCTTCTTTGGAAAGGCACCATCCTTTCAGCTTGCAAGTCATGAGTAAAAATTACCTCTGACCCAGAATTTCATTACTGCACCTGAGCCAGCCTGAAAACTGGAGAAATTAAATGGCATAAAATAGAAGGAATAAAAAGGAGAATAAACCTTGCACATTAACAGCTACACAGCGTTCTGGATGCTAAAGCACAAAGCATGTCAAGCACACTTCAGTGGATTTTAAGAAATCCACCAGATGCCACTTGTCCGTCAGCATCCTAGGGCTCTCTTCCTAGCCTCTTCTCTCTGTACCCACAAAAAAGGTGCCCAATTTGGATAATGACAGGGTGCTTTTTATCTTCCATAAACTACTACTTGCTTTTCTTCCTTCGGGGAGTGACACATGGCTGATATAACTGTCCTTCAGAGGAAATGGATTCAAGAGTCAGAGAAATGGGTTCAAATCAACCTTTCATGGATGACATCAACATCTGTTATGAAGGGAACCTGCATAGACCTTTGATAAAAGGAAGCTGTGGTACAGTGGAGAAAGCAGTGTTTGGGAATAAAAGGACCTTAGCTGGAATATTTGCTCTGCCATGAAATAGCTGGATACCTCAAGAAGCACTTCTCTGAGCCTCTAAATTAGAGTTGCAAACTGGATCTGGCCTGTGCATCGGTTTTCACCTGCAGACATCTTTATTTTGGCTAAATGTTTTATTTATTTTCCACAGTCCCCACCACTCCCTGGAGGTCAGACTTAGCTGGCTTCCCACTTTGACATCACCCACCTGGCTCCCCTAGTGTGCCATCGCTCGTCATTGCGATAAATCTTCTTAGAATAAGTGTATCTATGTTTCCCTAGTTTGCCGTTGCTCACTTGAGGTCATAATTTCCTAAAGTCAGGAAACTATTTAACTTATTTTCTTCTAGCACAATATTAGGGCAAATTAGTACTTAATAATTACTCATTGATAATGTTTGTGTGTGCTAACATACACCCTCCTTTTTTCCCCTTGCCCTTTCTCGCCTTTCCGGGAAAACCTAACAGGGTTAGAAAGCATGTTTGGGGACTGGGTGCAGTGGCTCACGCCTGTAATCCCAGCCCTTTGGGAGGCCGAGGCAGGCGGATCACGAGGTCAGGAGATCGAGACCATCGTAACTAACACGGTGAAACCTGTCTCTACTAAAAGTACCCAAAATTAACTGGGCGTGGTGGCACATGCCTACAGCCCTAGCTACTCAGGAGGCTGAGGTAGGAGAATCGCTTGAACACAGGAGGCAGAGGTTGCAGTGAGCCGCGATTATGCACTCCAGCCTGGGCAAGACTGTCTTAAAAAAAAAAGAAAAGAAAAGAAAAAGAAAAGAAAGGAAGAATGCATGTTTGGGGAATGGTCATAAGGTCAGATTTTTTTTACTTGGACTTTCCCTGCTCCAATTTGGACCTTCCATATATTTAGAGCCACAAATGCACAGGTGTCTGTGTTTGGAAGGAAATCGTTCTGGGTTTATTGTTACTTTATGCTAGCACATTGGGGATTGTGATGAAAAGAGACTAGATGTACAAGTAGAGCAGAGATGATCCCGGAGGTTATCTTGCTCAACACCTTTGTTTTGCAGAGGGAACAACTGAGCCCCAGATAGGGCAAGTGCCTTGTTTCGAAGCCCACCCCGAGAGCTAGAGCCCAGTACACCCTCTGTTGAGCTCCAGCTTCTATGTCTCATCCACTCCAAAGAGGCTGCATTCTGCTTGGGTCTTGGCTCAACACATTCATGTAAAACTAATTAAATATTTTAAATTGAATACCTATACTGAGTTGCTAAAATTGCATTTTTAAAAATGGAGGTAGTGATGTGTTCTTGTAGAACTAAAAATCTGTTGACTAAGTTTATTTTCTCAAAAGATTTATGAGTCGAGTCACAGAAACCAGATGATTAAAGAATGTAACGATTCATTCAATTACCATAAAATTTCTGAGTATTTAATCACATTTTGAGATAATCATTTAGTTATGCTAAATGCTTTTTGCTTACATTTTTCTTTATTTTATTTAGTATGAATTGTTTTATTGTTCCCAAGAGGATATAACTTTACAATGAGTTAAAATGTTACATTGCATTTTCTTTTATAACATGGAATTCAATTGTATTGCATCTAATTCACTTGTGTTCACTTAAAGGCTGGATTTTTTAGGTGTTTTTCAAGTTACTAGAAGTATAACTTCTCTTTTTCCTCATTCTCTTTTCCTTTCCTTTTTCCCCTGTTTTTCTTCACCCTTCCTCTTTCTCCTAAAATAAATCCTTTAGCATTCTCTCCTGCTGGCAAAGGTCTACAAAGCTGTAGCATGTGACAGCCAGAAGGGGCTATAGAGATTCTCTTGTCAGGGGTTCCTGACCTGTGGTTCACCCACACATGTGAAGTCCTAGGTGGGCTTTGGTGAGAAGCCCAAGAACTTTGTAACTGTATGCAAAATTGTGTGTTCATATGCACTTCTCTGGGAAGAGGGTCTATTGGCTTCATCACATTCTCAGAGGGGTCCTTAACCCCAAAGGTTAAGTAAGAGTTACTGATGAGTACAACAATGCCTCTAGAAATCCAAATAACTCATTCAGGACCACATGACTATTTAGTGACAGAACCAGGAGTAGAAACTAAGTCTTTTGGATTCCAATACAAGGTTTATTCTGCTACACCAAGAAAGCTGTTTTAATGAAGTTTTATATATAGTTGTTATGGCTCCTTAAATCCATATTTCATGGATGGTCTAATAATTAGAAACAAATTACTTATAAAATCAGATTAATTAAAACATCTTAACCAAACACTGACCGAAATGCTTTCTAAATTCCAGGGGCTTTAATTCCTTTCATATAAAATTTCACACACTCTGAGTATGTCTGATATTATATATAACTGCATACAAATAGAGAGAGTGTGTATGTTGGAGTGGGAAAAGGAGAGAAAACTTCCAAATCAGCAAGTGTTTTCTCCTTCTAACTCATGGGGGTTACTCTTCCTTGGGAGTACCCAGGATTTCTTGAAATCCCCAGGGTATACATTCTGCTATATCTTTCTCTTCTATTCAAACAAGTGTAACCGAATGCAAGGGAGAATGAAGCCCTTAACAATTGCCACACCCTGATAACTGCCGGTGAAGCCATAAGGACACTGGGCACCATTGCCAGGAACCACAGTCCCATGGAGCACTCTCTTGGAAAGCCTGCAGCCACCAATCCCCTGGTTTCATAAGCCAGAAGAAGACAGTGCTTTCTGCGGTACTTTCTATCAACTCTCTTCTACCACTCCTTATGGACACCTAATCCTGTCTGGGCGCTATGAGCCCTCCCTGTGGGCTGCGTGACCGGGAAAGATCTATGATCCTGGTCTTCACACTCCATTTTCGCAGTTTCATCAGCTAGTAGAGATTTCCAGCTTCATTGTCCACATTAATGTGAATTGTCTTCTTTTCAGGCACAAAGATCAACTCCTTCCCAAATGTTCTGATCATGGCCAGCTCATTGATTGTTAACGACTATGAATGGATATTAAGATTCGCCTCTCAATCTCTGTTTAGTCCCCAGTATGCAGAGAGAAGCCTTTTTCCCCCCTCCGATGGTAATAAAGATGATGATTTAATCTTTTTTTCTCATGCTGTAATAGGGTGGAGACGAATCATGCTGAGGCAGTTTAATCACATTTGTTATAATAGAGGCTGTCATTCTTTGGTTTCTGTTTTATTAGCAGCATTTAAATATCGACAGTAACTCAAATTGCTGCTCAGTTGGCCTAACAGCATGACATCTATTTCCAAAAAAAAAAAAAAAAAAGGGATGAAAATAAAGGAAAGAAAGGAAAGAAGGAATGTAGGAGGAAAGGAAGAAAGAAAAAGTTAACTAAGCTTGTGACAGAGGCCGTTTGAAGCACTGAGCCAGGCTGGGGTCTGCTTGAGAGGGTGCCAGGAGCCAAGGGTCCCAGAGAGGAGTGGCAGGGGGAGGCTGCCTTTGAGGCTGAGTCACTGACCACACATCCTGAGTGATGGGCTCCTGAGACCTTAGGGATGTGTGCCCCAGGGAGGACACTGAAGTTAGGTCTTCTCTAGAGCTTTCAAGTCTGGACTTTTTCCTGCTGTGGTTTCCCCCTCTGCCCACATAGATCCGAGGGTTATTGGATCTCCATGACTGATGTTTTGAGTGGGTCTTGACACTGCTGAGCTCCTCAGATCCACCCTTTCCCTCAGCAATGAGATGATCAGGTGATTTTGCTGCTGCATTTTCCCCACTGGATTCACCATCCCTCTCTGGGCTGTCAGGAGCAGGCAGTGAGTTTTGGCAAGCAAGATTAAGACCTCAGCAGCCCACAGAGGCATGTCTTCCAACTGTCTGGATAGGAAAATTCACTAAGCCTCAGGCTATGGTGACAACCGTGTGGCATCATGTTCTGGAGCACACAGCACTTGGTGGCAGCCCACTATTCTCAGAGGGTAGAAGGGATGAGTTTTTAATACATCATGACCATTATTTGGTCTGTGAGAAAGATCATCTGCTAGAATCCATTTCCTAGGTGGAGGGAGGGAGAAGGATGCTATGTAGCAGGCAAGTTTCACAGTTGTATTTCCTCGGCCATTAACTTAGAGTCTGAGTTTGAAAATTAGGTATCACCCTGTGAGCCTCCCAGTATGTGAGTGGCCATTATGATACATGAATAAATCTAAGCCCCTCATGGTAGAGACTTCTTTGACTGGCTTTTATACATTTTTTTTGGCAGAAGCTTCTTTAAGTGCTTTTCAGACTTTTTTTTCATTAAGATGGAAAAAATTTTAGATTATTTAGTAGCAATGGTGTGTGCGTGTGTGTGTGTGTGTGTATAGAGTTTTGGATCTTGATATTGAAAGAGGGATAGTCCTACAGTCTTTCAGGGGCAGGGGTTGGGAGGAAGGCTTGTAAATAAAAGAGACTTCTAGTTTATTTCTTACTAAACCATCTGTACAAACACCCATGGACCTTCATATGATACAAACATTCATATCAGCACCCAAAACTAGACAACCCATGTTAGTCCATTTGGGCTGCTGTAACGTAAATATCAAACAAAATACTGGATGGCTTTATAAACAACCGAAATTTATTTCTCACAGTCTTGGAAGCCGGGAAGTCCAAGGTCAAGGTGCCAGCAGATTCAGTGTCTGACTAGGGTTTGTTTCCTAATTTGTAGAGGGTGCCTTCTCACTAGGTCTTTGCATGGTGGAAGGGGCAAGGGGCTTCCTGGGCCTCTTTTATAAAGGTGCTAATCCATTCATGATGGCTCTGTCCTCATGACCTAATGACCTCCCAAAGGCCCCACCTAATACCATCACTTTGTGGGTTAGGATTTCAACATGAATTTTGAGGAGACATAAACAATCAGTCCACTACACAACCCAATGGCAGAATCTGGAAGGGACTCGCTGTAATTTTAAGGCAGATGGGATTGGACTAGGAAAAATCTACTAAAGCTTTAGTTCTTTTTTCCAAAGTAGACTGAAGAAAAAAAGTGTCAAGAGATATTGCATGTCTCCCTACAATTTGTCCTTGCACTAAAAGAACAGGTCCTATATAAATTGAAAATGATGAGTTTTACCTTTTGGGTACCCCTCTTTGAGGCTGGAAAGAAGATTTTTTTCCTCCCAGGTGCCTCCCTTATCATCTTTCTACATCTAGGCAGAGACTAAAAAAAAATCTCAAAATCATTTGAGCATATGTGTGAGTGCATGTGTGTGAGAGAGCATGAACATGTAGGTACAATAGCACTATACATTCTGGGAGATGTCATCTCCATGAATAAAGCACTAGGTTAGGAGCAGAGACATGAAGAACTTGGCAGAATTCCAGTCTCTCATGGAGTCTGTTAGTTCAACTATAAGGGAACAAGCAAGAAGATATATGTAGATACCTCTGCAGTCAGTCAAAGGATTATTAATGAAAACCTTCATGGAACTGAGAATTAGCTTGGTAAACTGGCATATTACACTGTCTTTTGACAAACTCTATTTAGAGAGATGCTTCATTCAAGGAAGACAGAATGATAATATGGGGCACATAAAAATATTGTGGCGAGCAAAGGAAGGGATATAATATCTGGACAATTCAGAGGACAGTCATACCTTTAAAATCGTCACAGTCCGGGCGCGGTGGCTCACACCTGTAATCTCAGCACTTTGGGAGGCTGAGGTGGGCGGATCACGAGGTCAGGAGGTGGAGACCATCCTGGCTAACACGGTGAAACCCCGTCTCTACTAAAAATACAAAAAATTAGCCAGGCATGGTGGTGGAAGCCGGGAAGTCCAAGGTCAAGGTGCCAGCAGATTCAGTGTCTGACTAGGGTTTCGGTGGTAGTCTCAGCTACTCAGGAGGCTGAGGCAGGAGAAAGGCGTGAACCCGGGAGGCGGAGCTTGCAGTGAAAAAAAAAAAGCCGTCACAGAACACAGGAACACAGCAGAGAAGAAAATTTCACAAAGATTTTGAACTTTCTTAAAATATGCATCAGGGGAGGAAGTCAAAAGTAAAAAACAGCTGGAACAAAGAGGCCGTTGGACAAGATGAAAAGAGTTAGATGAATCAAGAGATTGGCTCGTAGCTAGAAGGCAACTGCAGAATTAATGACTAAATTAAAGGCAGCAAAAGCAGAATTGGGGTGAAAAAAAGCAGAGTGCAAATGTCCTACAATCGCCTTTAAAGGGATTTTATTAATAATCTAGATTTTAAATTTCGGATAAATGAAAAAATTAAAGTGGATAGAAGAGGAGAATGTACTTAATTCTTTATCTCTAATAAGTGAAACTGAAAAAATATAATTATCTATTAGTTCTGAAGTAGATCTATGGTTAAAGAATTAATTTCAGAAGCTTGAAGTTATTTAGTGGAATTAAAAAGCTGATTTTCAAAACCCTGGATAATATAAAAACCAACCAAATAAACATAACACTAAAAAAAAAAAAAAGAATCTAGAGAGTAAAACATAAGACATAGAATAGGAAATAAATTATCCTTACTTAAAGAAATAGGTTCCATGTTCTCATGTTAGGTCAAAAAACATAATCCAACTTTATATTGCTGAGAAGCAATAGATCTAAAACAAAGTGAAGCAAATGTTTAAATATAAAAGGATAGGTATGTAATGATAATATAAAAACAGGGAAGGAATGTAAATATGAGGTAGAATATAAGGAACAAATTAAACAAGATTACGAGGCATTTTATATTGATAAAATAATATTTTTGACAAAATATATAACTGTCTTGAACCTTTATGAACTGAATAATATTACTTTAAAATACACACAACAATTGCTATTGGAAGTAGAAAGAGAATTCAAACATCACTAATAAAAGTTACTTTGTAACATATAATTGCTATTATAGAATTTACAATGAATAATTCTGGAATTTATGTATAAAATTTGGTTTGTGAATATAAATAAAAAAACCTTTTCCAGCATCCATGAAAACATAATTAAAACTACTTCAAATAGATCAAGAAAAGTAAGCAAATTTTCCAAAAACTAAGAATTAATAAAACAGAAAATTTAAACAATTATAGAAATTATAAAACACTTCTCTAAATAACTTTTGAGTCTAAATGGAAATAAAAACTGCAAGTACAGATGGAGGAAATAAGCATCATCCCAGAGCCTCATTATACCCTTAATTAGAATGTTCCATTTAGGAATTTATGGAATCTTTTCTCTGCATATCATTAAGAAAATACTAGAACAACTATTTTTAGAATGGATTATGTAAGATTTCTTATAGGCAATGGTTATTCTGAGGTTTCTAAATATATCTTCTTCTTCTTTTTTTTTTTTTTTTGAGGTAGGGCCTCACTCTGTCTCCCAGGCTGGAGTGCAGTGATGCCACCATGGCTCACTGCAGCCTCAACATCCTGGACTCAGGCGATACTCCCACCTCAGCCTCCTGAGTAGTTTGCACTACAGGCATGCACCACCACATTTGGCTAATTTTTACTTTGTATATTTCATAGAGACAGGGTTTCGCCATGTTGCCCAGGCTGGTCTCAAACTCTTGCGCTCACGGGATCCTTCTGTCTTGGCCTCTCAAAGTGCTAGGATTATAGGTGTGAGCCACCATGCCTGGCTCTAAATAGATCTTCTAACTTTACGAGGAGGCAGAGTCGCCCCCTCCCCCAATTAAAAAATTATTTATTTCAATGTGAAAGTAAAATAAGAAACAAAATTTAATTTCCAAAATAAGCAAAAGCAAAAAAAAAAAAAAAGCCCAACAATAAAACAAAATAAAACACCCAATAATAATAATAATAATAATAAAAACCACACACACAACAAACTGAAACAAAACAAGATACCACCACCACCAGCAATATCCTTGTGATGTGGCACAGTGCAAGACCATTTTCCAATCCACACCCTCTCCAAGTCTCCAGTTTGTCATTGTCCCACCACTCTCTGATTGTTTCACTCATTTAAATGACTTGTGTGGCTCTGTGCATTTGCGTTTGCAATCCTTGATAAAGGCTAAGAGCTGAAGAACTTAGATTCTTATTATCTTCTTTTGGGTTAACAGCTATTATGGAGGAGTTTGCACTCACTGAGCCTGCTGGTGGCAGGGCTGGGGCAATCACCCCAGGTGCAAAATAAGTTCAGATGAAGTCTGTACTGGGAAGGCTGCAGCAGGGCTCTGTCAAAATTCTAAGGAAAGATCACTGTCCAATCTTGATTGTGAGAAGAGTTAACTACATCTTCCTAAAGCAAAAGAGAGAAATGGAAAAATGATTAAGGAATGATTGATAGTAGTTGTAGATTTATTAGAATAGTTTAAGTAAGATTTCTTATAGGCCATGGCATTCTAAGTTTCTAAATATATTTTCTAGGTCTACTTCTTTCCTAGGTGTTTTGCATTCATTCATTTATACTCGTCTCATTCCAAAAAGGATTTGAGGCAGTTCCTAAGGTTGTGGCATATTAATAGGTGGGAATAGTCAGCCCCAGGGACAAGCAAAAGAGAAGTTTAAGATCAATAATAAGACCGGCTAAATGTCAGTCTGCTTTTTATTATCATGGGCACTGGCAATTCTAAACAATGTCAGTGATAAAATATTCCTCCTTGCTGAGATAGACCACTTCACTCTTTGTTTTAAATACAGATAATATTTGTATCTATTTAAAATAAGTGTTTGTATTTATTTTAAATTGCATTTCAAAATTGTGTATCATTTCACATAAATTGGAATATAGTTTGTATCACTTCTTCGTTTGTAATAAAACTTTATTTCCAGTGAAAAATATATGTGATATGCCTAAAGGATAACTGGTTGGATTTGTATAGTACCCAGCCCATGACTTGCTTAGATATATTAAGCTGCCTTTTTCTTCAGAGCATTGATCAACCATCACCATTAGCCTAGCCCCATTTGTGCAGTTTAAAGTTGAGGAACTAGGAAAAAATAAGATTTTTGGCATGTGCCAGTGTTTCAATCCTGCATTTAAAAAATGTCAGGAAATATCACTCTAATTTCTGTTTTTGAAACAGTTGTCATGTATATCTAGTGATTAGCAGGACTGACGTTGTGCCACATTTAGACTCTTAGTAAACTATTTGTTGGATGAATCTTTTCCCAAAACAGTGCATTTCTATAACTTATACCCATATGCATTTAATCCACTTTAATTTATAACTCAGGCCATTCCAAGTATCTTCTCATTGGTTCTTCTTCATCAGATTAGGATGTTTATCTTCCCTTGTGGTAAGCAAATGTCATCCTCTTCTTCATGAAGTATTTGCATAGTGTTTCATTTGTGCTCTCTTGCCCCATGAGAGGAAGGGGAGGTCTGCAAACTAAAAACCTTTTCACTCCTTGGTGTCTTGCCACTTTTCAGTTGTTAGGAAGCAGGCCCCACACAGGCAGGTTAATGTCTTCACTTGATGTGGAAATATTAGCAATCTGCTTATGTGACTTTCCTAAGAAGGTGTTAGGCCCGTGACTGTTCTTTGAGAAAACTAAGATAAAGCAACTGTATTTTAACAAAATGTAGTGCTTTCTGCCCACCATTCTCTTCATTTTCAATTATGGACTCCGGTGACACCTTGTTCCTTAAGAAAATTACTCTCCATTACTCAATTTTCAGGTACAAAATGATCTCCATCTAGGTGGGTGTCTACCGATTCCTTTTGGCAGTGGTGTGTGCCTGACATGGTGGGATGGTGAGGAGGGATGCCTGTGCAGATTGAAGATGTGGCTCGTATCAGCTGTAAACCTGCAGAGGTGTATTCTTTTGCTGCAATTCGGTGTTCTTGTAAGTTGTCTGTCACCATCAGGCTCATGAGAAAAGGGACCCAAGAGAAAACAAACCAGTTTGAGCCCTTGAGGGTCTTATGTGTGGCATAGTTCAGGCTAGTGTTACCAGGAGGGGTGAAATTGTTTGCTATTGCCCAGACTCAGAGGGCAAAGACAAGTGTGGCCCAGATTGAAAGGAGTGCAAGAGGGCTGTGGGCTGTGCCCAGGCTCATCCCTGACAATGCTACGTGTTGGATTTATCATGCTGGCCACAGGTCTGGGCAACCGAGCCCAGGTGTTAACATGTAACTTGCATAAATTGTTCAAAGGAGCTTTGGAAAGCATCAGACAAAAGTGTTGCAAGGAGAACAACACAACTGAGACAGGAGATAGACAGGGCTACAACCTCCTATTTTACAAACCTTCCTGTTCCCTTCTTTACATTTTCAGAGGAAAAAAAAAAAAAAAGCACAACATGCAGTTGTTTTATAGCTTGCAGAGGAGTGACTGACAATCTGTGGAAGGCCCACAAAGGACTGGCACTGGGGGATAGAAAGTCCTAATTGTCAGAAGCAGAAACAGGTCTAAAGGTTTTTAGACACCTCTTTACGGGGTAATTATGAATATTACTTGGAATATCTAATATGTTCTTGCAGATGTATTCAAATCCACACAATTTTTCTTTGGCCATCTCTCCTTTCTTTATGCTCATGTCGGAGTCCTTGAAAACTTGGATCCCTAGTGTTATCACATAGCCATATATTCAGGCAAATGGTCCAATAAGGGTTATATTAAAGTTATTTAACAACTGGCAGGGCAAACACCAACCAGTCAAATGGCACCTCAGTGAATCAATACAGATGCACACAACTGGCACAGCTGTCTTAGTACATGCTGACTGAGTGTCAACTCTGGGGATGACAAGGTGAGCTGACCTTGGGAACTTCAGAATGTCTTCATGAGCTGCCGCACCTCATCGGAAAACAGGTGTGCTTGCTCTTTCCCTGACCATGTCTGTCTATTTCTCTCTCACACAAGAGAAATGAGATTTATCAGAACCAGATTAAGGGTCGGGCATACCAAGGCAACAATCTATAAAAAGCACTAAAACATCACTGGAATGAAAGAGAAATATTACGCCAGTTAGCTTAGGGCTTCTTAAAAAACTGGTGAAGTATAAATTTCTCTCTTATTGAAATAAACAGTAACCTGAAGTGGAATATAAGGCACTGATCTATTTTGATATGTGTCTCTGTATGGAGCAAGATTCATGTGCAAACGCAGATTGCACCACCACATCTGAGACCTGCCAGCTGATGATTGCCTGAAGTCTGGGTCAAGTTCAGCTGAGAAATTGGAAGTAAACAAACTATGGTGTATTGCTGTATCCTAGACTTTGTAACAATGGTCATAGAATTTAGAGATTCCCAATAGTTTGTCACTGGTACACTGAGATGTCACAGATGGGTACACATGTGCTACAAGATATTGTTCCTTTCAGCCCTCAAGGTGGCTGGGCAGGGCCTGCAGCAGCAGAGCTCCTGAGCAGCATCATATGGGGCTCCTTGGAGGGCAGCCTGAGTGGAGCAGAGTCTGTGGCTGCTCTTTGGTGGCCCTGGGTGACAAGTGTGTTGAGCAACAGCCAGCACTTATGGCTCTAGGTTGGTGTGTTGTGGGAGGTCATGGTGCTCCACCACTCAGAGAGCACTTGAGCAGCCGCCTGCTGCAGAGTACATTGTTTCTGCCTGTTGTGCACAAGGGTCCCGTGGAGCTGTTGGAGAATTTGTGGTTTTGGTGCCTAAGGAGTGCATAATTGGATGTGGGGAGGGGTAGAGGTTGTATATGGTTCCTGTGGGCCCAGTTCCAGGTCCTGTTTTAGAGTTAGTCACTCTATGTATTTTAGTCTCTCTTTTCCTGCATTAGTTGTCTATTGCTGCTGTAACACTACCATAAATTTAGTGGCTTTTAAGAACATAGATTTACTATCATACAGTTCTAGAGGTCAGAGTCTGTAATGGGCTTCACTAGACCAAAATCAAGGTATTGGCCAGGTTGCATTCCTTCTGGAGGGTCTAGGGAAGAATCCATTCCCTTTCCTTTTATAGCTTTTAGAGGACACTTGCATTTGTCGGCTCATGGCCTCTTCCTCCAGCATCAAAGCCAACAACCCACCATCTTCAAGTGTCTCTCTGACCCTGCCCTCTGTTTCTGTTGTTGTATCTTCTCTGCCTGACTCTCCTGCCTACCACTTTTCCTTAGAAGGACCTTTGTAGTGACATTGGGACCACACAGATAATCAGGATAATCTCCCCAGCTTGAGATCCTTAATTTAATCGCATCCATAGGGTCCCTTGCCATGTGAAACAACATATTCACAGGTCTCGGTCCCTGCAGCAGACATCTTTACTGGGCTGTTATCCCACCTCCCGCACATGTGATGGCTGCCCTTGTCTGATCTGCAGCTGATTCACCCTGAAGGATGACATTCATGCCCTCTGTTTGAGTGTTATCCTTATTTCAAAATACTTGAGGTGAATAAGTTTATTGGATTATAAATCTATTCTCATCATTAAAAATATTTCATTATGATGTTGGCCAATGGGAAAAAAGGAGTGGTTACATTTTTAAAATATAATTTGAACTGTTATACATTTTTCAAAAGTTATAAAAATGACTTAAAACTTTGTATTATCATAATTATGAAAACAAAATTTCTCATTGATGTGACTCACAGACTTGAAGGATCATCATTAAAAACTCTTGATCACAATGCAGCCATTTCACCTTTAAAATCTGGTATAGGAAAGTTATGTTTGTTACATTCATGGACGCAAACTTGAGTTTCTAATTCTAATTTTAAAAAATGTAAAAATTACTGGGAAAGTAATATTCAAATTCAATATTTAACATCTTTCTTAATATTTTATATTTAATTTTTTATCATGATAGCATATAAAACAAAGTAATGAGGTGTTTTACACCAAGCTCTAAAGAGATATACCCATACCTCCCCCAGATTACCTCAGTGTACTCTACAAATATTATCATTTTCTATGTGTGGATAATGTGAAAAAAGGTTGGAGAGAATGGATGTGAGTGACATCATCCTTTGTGACTGTGTAGGACCAACTCATAGCCATTTTAAAGAAAATTCTACAAAATAATAGACTATTTCAATATAAGATTGATTGCTATGTTTAGAACACATAATAGATCCCTTATTTTGACCATAAAGAAAGAAGTCTATAGCTTTTATTCATAAAATATTAGCCTTTCCTCATGCCTGCCAGGAAATGCTGAACAAATTCTTATCATGTGAAGGGGTTCCCAACTATTAGTCTTCTGTGGGTACCCCATGTTTTGGTCTTTCCAAATTATTTCTGAAAGTTTCTTTAGGTCCTTTTTCTTTTTTGGAGACAGGGTCTCACTCTGTTGCCCAGGCTGGAGTGCAGTGGTGGGATCATGGCTCACTGCAGCCTCGAACTCCTGGGCTCAAGTGATCCTCTCACTTCAGCCTCCCAAGCAGCTGGGGCTGTAGGTGTGCACCACCACGCCTGGCTAATTTTCAAATTTTCTGTAGAGATGAGGTCTCCCTATGCTGCTCAGGCTGGTCTTGAATTCCTGTGCTCAAATAATCCTCTCACCTCAGTCTCCCAAAGTGTTGGGATTACAGGAGTGGGCTACTGCACCCAGCCCATCTTTGATTGTAAAATAAATCTGTAAATTTCAAATAATTTGAGTCAAAATGTCTGAAGAAATAATATTTCAGGCCAGGCACGGTGGCTCACACCTGTAATTCTAACACTTTGGGAGGCTGAAGCAGGCAGATTGTTTGAGCCCAAAAGTTCAAGACCAGCCTGGGAAACATGGCAAAACTCTATCTCTACCAAAAAAATATGAAAGTAGCTGGGCGTGGTAATGTGCACCTATAGTCCTAGCCACTTGGGAGGCTGAGGTGGGAGGATGTCTTGAGCCTGGGAGGTGGAGGTTGTAGTGAGCTGAGATTGTGTGGACTGTAGTCCAGCCTGGGCAACAGAGCCAGACTCTGTCTCATTAAAAAAAAATTTTGTTCTACTGTGGATTGCAGTGGACACATTTATGTTTATTAAGAAAGCCAGCAGAAATGACCTCGTAAGCCCATGACCTATAATGGGGTCCCTGTTCTACTGTGCATGGACACGGAGGAAGGGAAGTGAGTGCTGAAAGGCAGTTTCACGCAGTCCTGGCCACATAACAATGGACCTTGGGGCATGAACAGACACTTCAAAAGAAGGCATACAAGTTGCCAACAAGCACATGAAAAAATGCTCAACTTCACTGATCATCAGAGAAATGAAGATAGCTGCAGATACCATCTCACACCAGTCAGAATGACTTTTATTAAAAAGTTTAAAAAAAAATACCCAAACAGATACTGGCAGGGATGCAGAGTAAAGGGAATGCTTACACACTGCTGGTGACAATGTAAATTAGTTCAACCACTGTGGAAAGCAATTTGGAGATTTCTTGAAGAACTAAGAGTTGAACTACCATTTGACTCAGCAATCCCATTACTGGGTATGTATCTAAAAGAAAATAGATCTACCAAAAAGACATTAGCATTCATATGCACATTGCAGCCCTATTCACAATAGCAAAGACATGGAATCAAGTCAAGTGCCCATCGGTGGTGGATTGGATAAAGAAAATGTGTTACATATATATGATGGAATATGATGCACTTGTGAAAAAGAATGAAGTCCTGTCCTTTGCAGCAACACGGATGGAGCTGGAGGCCGTTATCCTAAGTGCATTAAAAAAGAAACAGAAAATCAAAGACTGCATGTTCTCACTTTTAAGTGGGAGCTAAAAATTGGGTATATATTGACATAAAGATGGGAACAATAGACACTGGGGAGTGTGACTGTGGCAGGAGGGAGAGGAGAAATGGTTGAAAAATGACTTATTGTGTACTGTGCTTGCTACCTGGATGACACGTTCAATTGTACTCCAACCCTCAGTATCATACAATGCACCAGGTAACAAAAGTACACATGGACCCCCTGAATCTAAAATAAAAGTTTAAAATAAAATATCTTTGTAAAACAAAAAAGAACAAACCTTGGTCCTGGAACACTTTCCTATCAAAAGCCTGCGTGGCCTGCGCTGGGCGTATTGGCTTGTGTGGAAATATCTTTGCCTGTTGCAAGCCCAGTGTATGCTCCTTTGTTCATTTTAGTCAGGTGCATCACATGGCACTGGGCCAACCTCGTCGCTGTATGTTTCCTCCCCAGGGAGGGGACCAGGTCCTTCTACTGCAGCAGGGGTGCACATAGCCAGTTGCTCTGTGTGGGCAGTCCGGAGAGATCTGCTGGCCATGGGGGACTGGCATACGTTGCTGAAGCAGCTCTTGCTGTGTCTCTTCTCTGTGTAAGTCAAGTGTTGCTCCATCCAGTGCTTGACTGCATCATATTTTCCTTGGCGACTCCAGCACCATAATGCAATGGGCAGAGTGTTAGGACTTGTCTTCCTGGTGGTTGGTATAGTGGTCATCTTTGCTATCCTCTTGGTCTTAGAAATCCTCCCTTGGGATTGGTAACCAGTGCATGGGATTCTCCTCCCCTGGGATTGATAATGGTGAATGACATTCTGCTTAATGTGGGGCACAGTGAGAGCCTCTTTGCTCCCCAAGGAACCCTTGGAAGGAGAGGCCAAGAGCAGCTTCCACAGCAGCACATGAGGATAGGTTGTAGGGAAGGAAGACAGGAGTTACTTGGGTAACCTGTGGCCTTTGTCTGTTCCAGGCATCTCTTCCCAAGCCTACCTCTCTCTTCCAGCCCTGTCATTCCTCCGCTCCAGGATGGAGAAGCTAGTGGTCCACACTGAGCTTCTGGCCCCATTTCATCTTGTAGATGTGAAGACAAAATTCTGTCCAAGTAGTCTTTCCCTGCTGAAGCTAATGCAAATTTGTTCTCTGCTCTCAATACCTTGTACTAATTGCCCAATGTTGTACCACCTCCCACGCCAGGTCAATGGTTCTGATACCTCTGTTTATGACATAGGGTGACATGCATAATAACTACCTCTTTCATTCCCCTCTTCTGATTCAGAAGGTCAGAATCCCTAAGCAGGGGTCACTTTAGTACTTGGCATGTATTGACAGTAAGTGCTCAACAAATACTTATTGAATGAGTGAATGTATAATGAATGAAGAAATGAATTTTATGGAACAGATGAGATTGCATACTAAATGTTTGAGGGAAAATTGTCAGGAACAGGAATTTACCAAGGGCAAAATCCTTAGGTCCCATTTTTCTGATGTGCCCTTTTTAGCTTATATTCTTAGAAGTTAATTATTTATTGAAAAAGTAGTTTATACTCCATTGCATCTATTTTTTTAAAGTTACAGAGAAGTATAAAGAATAAAATAAGAACTGTTTATAATCTCTTGTCTTGTCTCAGAGATAATCATTCCTAGCATTGCTGTATATTTTTCTAGACTTTTTTTCTAGTCATATATGCGTGTGTGTGTGTGTGTGTGTGTGTGTGTGTGTGTGTCCCTGTGTTGCAATAAAGAAATACCTCAGGCTGGGTAATTTATAAAGAAAAAGGGTTTAATTGGCTCACAATTCTGCAGGCTATACAGGAAGAATGACGCTGGCATCTGTTTGGGTTCTGGTGAGGCCTCAGGAAGCTTTTACTTACAGCAGAAGGCGACAGGGAGCAATGTCACATGTTGACAGTGGGAGCAAGAGAGAGAGCAGGGTAAGGTCCCAGATTCTTTTAAACAACCAAATCTCATATGAACTAACTGTGCCAGAGCTCACTTATCACCCCCACGAGATGGTGCTAACCATTCATGAAGGGTCTGCCCCCATGATCCAATCACCTCCCACCAGGTCCCACCTCCAACATTGGGAGTCACATTTCAACATGAGATTTGGAGGGACAAACATCCAAACCATATCAATATGTAGTATATATATGCTTTTTACAAAAACAAAATTCTGTGATCTTGTTTTATAAGATGTAACTCTTAGCAGTACAAATAAAACAGTGTATTTAAATGTTATATTAATGTAGATCATCATCCTTCCTATATATTTAGAGTTTATGTAGGTATTCACATGAGTGTGTGTATTCACATGAGTGTGTGTGTTTGTGTATATATACACATGTATGTGTGTGTACATATAAATATATATATATATATGTATGTATATAAAGAATCTTATATGTCAAGATCCCACAACTCTGGCCTCTGGCCAGGTTTCCCTGAGGCAAGGCAGTCAGACAGGCTGGGGCATGTCTTGGCCTCCCTCCCATATGGGCCCTTAAGTGGGTTAGTCACTTAACTTGTAGACTGCCTGTTTTTACCTTGTACTTTTTATCTGCCTTATAGGATTATTGTAAAGTTAAAGGAGATGAGATGCTTTCTGCTTCTCATCTACAACTCCTGATGCCAATAATGATCATCCAATAAATAAACGTTAATATCCTTCTCCTTTAAACTTTTGTTTTCTTTTTGAGACAGGGTCTCGCTCTGTTACCCAGAGGCTGGAATACAGTGGCGTGATCCTGGCTTACTGCAGCCTTGACTTTCCAGGCTCAAGGAACCTCCCACCTCAGCCTCCAGAGTAGCTGAGACTATAGGCTCACATCACCAGGCTTGGCTAATTTTTGTATTTTTTGTGGAGACAAGGTTTCACCATGTTGCCCAGGCTGGTCTTGAACTCCTGAGCTCAAGTGATCTGCCCACCTTGGCCTCCCAAAATGCTGGGATTATAGGTGTAAACTATTTGTGAAGAAAACGATTCATGCCTCTAAGTTACGCCTCCTGGCTTTTTTTCTTAAGTAAAAAAGATCCATTTCATGAAGAGATGAACTGAATTTACCATTATTTTGATAGTTATGTCAGAATGTCTCACCACTGCACCTTCACAATTTGCATGAATTACTGGTGCCGCCCAAGGCTAGCTGTCAGGGAACTCAGTACAGTTGCAAGGCGGTTTGTCACATCTTTATGTCTTTCTTCTTTCCTACACAGACATACCATTTTCTAATATGGAGGGCAGCAAACAGTAATGGCTAAAAGCAGTTTCAGTATCTTTTCTCCACTGCCTGATCATGTACCACCTCCCACCCTCAGGTCAATGGTTCTGATTCCTGTTTATGACCATAGTCTGCTGAGGAAGCCCCATCTTCTGCCTTTCTTATTTATTTATTTTTTTTTGTATTATACATTAAGTTCTAGGGTACATGTGCATAACGTGCAGGTTTGTTACATATGTATACTTGTGCCATGTTGGTGTGCTGCACCCATCAACTCGTCAGCACCCATCAATTCATCATTTATATCAGGTATAACTCCCAATGCAATCCCTCCCCCCTCCCCCCTCCCCATGATAGGCCCCGGTGTGTGATGTTCCCCTTCCCGAGTCCAAGTGATCTCATTGTTCAGTTCCCACCTATGAGTGAGAACATGCGGTGTTTGGTTTTCTGTTCTTATGATAGTTTGCTAAGAATGATGGTTTCCAGCTGCATCCATGTCCCTACAAAGGACGCAAACTCATCCTTTTTTATGGCTGCATAGTATTCCATGGTGTATATGTGCCCCATTTTCTTAATCCAGTCTGTCACAGATGGACATTTGGGTTGATTCCAAGTCTTTGCTATTGTGAATAGTGCCGCAATAAACATACGTGTGCATGTGTCTTTATAGCAGCATGATTTATAATCCTTTGGGTATATATCCAGTAGTGGGATGGCTGGGTCATATGGTACATCTAGTTCTAGATCCTTGAGGAATAGCCATACTGCTTTCCATAATGGTTGAATTAGTTTACAATCCCACCAACAGTGTAAAAGTGTTACTATTTCTCCACATCCTCTCCAACACCTGTTGTTTCCTGACTTTTTAATGATTGCCATTCTAACTGGTGTGAGATGGTATCTCATTGTGGTTTTGATTTGCATTTCTCTGATGGCGAGTGATGATGAGCATTTTTTCATGTGTCTGTTGGCTGTATGAATGTCTTCTTTTGAGAAATGTCTGTTCATATCCTTTGCCCACTTTTTGATGGGGTTGTTTGATTTTTTCTTGTATATTTGTTTGAGTTCTTTGTAGATTCTGGATATTAGCCCTTTGTCAGATGAGTAGATTGCAAAAATTTTCTCCCATTCTGAAGGTTGCCTGTTCACTCTGATGGTAGTTTCTTTAGCTGTGCAGAAGCTCTTTAGTTTAATTAGATCCCATTTGTCAGTTTTGGCTTTTGCTGCCATTGCTTTTGGTGTTTTAGACATGAAGTCCTTGCCCATGCCTATGTCCTGAATGGTATTACCTAGGTTTTCTTCTAGGGTTTTTATGGTATTAGGTCTAACATTTAAGTCTCTAATCCATCTTGAATTAATCTTCGTACAAGGAGTAAGGAAAGGATCCAGTTTCAGCTTTCTACTTATGGCTAGCCAATTTTCCCAGCACCATTTATTAAATAGGGAATCCTTTCCCCATTTCTTGTTTCTCTCAGGTTTGTCAAAGATCAGATGGCTGTAGATGTGTGGTATTATTTCTGAGGACTCTGTTCTGTTCCATTGGTCTATATCTCTGTTTTGGTACCAGTACCATGCTGTTTTGGTTACTGTAGCCTTGTAGTATAGTTTGAAGTCAGGTAGCATGATGCCTCCAGCTTTGTCCTTTTGACTTAGGATTGCCTTGGCAATGCGGGCTCTTTTTTGGTTCCATATGAACTTTAAAGCCATTTTTTCCAATTCTGTGAAGAAACTCATTGGTAGCTTGATGGAGATGGCATTGAATCTATAAATTACCTTGGGCAGTATGGCCATTTTCACGATATGATTCTTCCTATCCATGAGCATGGAATGTTCTTCCATTTGTTTGTGTCCTCTTTGATTTCACTGAGCAGTGGTTTGTAGTTCTCCTTGAAGAGGTCCTTTACATCCCTTGTAAGTTGGATTCCTAGGTATTTTATTCTCTTTGAAGCAATTGTGAATGGAAGTTCATTCATGATTTGGCTCTCCGTTTGTCTGTTACTGGTGTATAAGAATGCTTGTGATTTTTGCACATTAATTTTGTATCCTGAGACTTTGCTGAAGTTGTTTATCAGCTTAAGGAGATTTTGGGCTGAGACAATGGGGTTTTCTAAATATACAATCATGTCATCTGCAAACAGGGACAATTTGACTTCTTCTTTTCCTAACTGAATACCCTTGATTTCTTTCTCTTGCCTGATTGCCCTAGCCAGAACTTCAACACTATGTTGAATAGGAGTGGTGAGAGAGGGCATCCCTGTCTTGTGCCAGTTTTCAAAGGGAATTTTTCCAGTTTTTGCCCATTCAGTATGATATTAGCTGTGGGTTTGTCATAAATAGCTCTTATTATTTTGAGGTACGTTCCATCAATACCGAATTTATTGAGTGTTTTTAGCATGAAGGGCTGTAGAATTTTGTCAAAAGCCTTTTCTGCATCTATTGAGATAATCATGTGGTTCTTGTCTTTGGTTCTGTTTATATGCTGGATTACATTTATTGATTTGCGAATGTTGAACCAGCCTTGCATCCCAGGGATGAAGCCCACTTGATCATGGTGGATAAGCTTTTTGATGTGCTGCTGAATCCGGTTTGCCAGTATTTTATTGAGGATTTTTGCATCGATGTTCATCAGGGATATTGGTCTAAAATTCTTTTTTTGTTGTGTCTCTGCCAGGCTTTGGTATCAGGATGATGTTGTCCTCATAAAATGAGTTAGGGAGGATTCCCTCTTTTTCAATTGATTGGAATAGTTTCAGAAGGAATGGTACCAGCTCCTCCTTGTACCTCTGGTAGAATTCAGCTGTGAATCCATCTGGTCCTGGCCTTTTTTTGGTGGGTAGGCTATTAATTATTGCCTCAATTTCAGAGCCTGCTATTGGTCTATTCAGGGATTCAACTTCTTCCTGGTTTAGTCTTGGGAGAGTGTAAGTGTCCAGGAAATTATCCATTTCTTCTAGATTTTCTAGTTGATTTGCGTAGAGGTGTTTATAGTGTTCTCTGATGGTAGTTTGTATTTCTGTGGGGTCGGTGGTGATATCCCCTTTATCATTTTTTATTGCATCTATTTGATTCCTCTCTCTTTTCTTCTTTATTAGTCTTGCTAGCGGTCTGTCAATTTTGTTGATCTTTTCAAAAAACTAACTCCTGTATTCATTGATTTTTTGGAGGGTTTTTTGTGTCTCTATCTCCTTCAGTTCTGCTCTGATCTTAGTTATTTCTTGCCTTCTGCTAGCTTTTGAATGTGTTTGTTCTTGCCTCTCTAGTTCTTTTAATTGTGATGTTAGAATGTCAATTTTAGATCTTTCCTGCTTTCTCTTGTGGGCATTTAGTGCTATAAATTTCCCTCTACACACTGCTTTAAATGTGTCCCAGAGATTCTGGTATGTTGTATCTTTGTTCTCATTGGTTTCAAAGAACATCTTTATTTCTGCCTTCATTTCGTTATGTACCCAGTAGTCATTCAGGAGCAGGTTGTTCATTTTCCATGTAGTTGAGCGGTTTTGATTGAGTTTCTTAGTCCTGAGTTCTAGTTTGATTGCACTGTGGTCTGAGAGACAGTTTGTTATAATTTCTGTTCTTTTACATTTGCTGAGGAGTGCTTTACTTCCAACTATGTGGTCAATTTTGGAATAAGTGCGATGTGGTGCTGAGAAGAATGTATATTCTGTTGATTTGGGGTGGAGAGTTCTATAGATGTCTATTAGGTCTGCTTGCTGCAGAGATGAGTTCAATTCCTGGATATCCTTGTTAACTTTCTGTCTCGTTGATCTGTCTAATGTTGACAGTGAAGTGTTGAAGTCTCCCATTATTATTGTATGGGAATCTAAGTCTCTTTGTAAGTCTCTAAGGACTTGCTTTATGAATCTGGGTGCTCCTGTATTGGGTGCATATATATTTAGGAGAGTTAGCTCTTCCTGTTGAATTGATCCCTTTACCATTATATAATGGCCTTCTTGTCTCTTTTGATCTTTGATGGTTTAAAGTCTGTTTTATCAGAGACTAGGATTGCAACCCCTGCTTTTTTTTGTTCTCCATTTGCTTGGTAGATCTTCCTCCATCCCTTTATTTTGAGCCTATGTATGTCTCTGCATGTGAGATGGGTCTCCTGAATACAGCAGACTGATGGGTCTTGACTCTTTATCCAGTTTGCCAGTCTGTGTCTTTTAATTGGAGCATTTAGTCCATTGACATTTAAGGTTAATATTGTTATGTGTGAACTTGATCCTGCCATTATGATATTAACTGGTTATTTTGCTTGTTAGTTGATGCAGTTTCTTCCTAGCCTCGACGGTCTTTACATTTTGGCGTGTTTTTGCAATGGCTGGTACCGGTTGTTCCTTTCCATGTTTAGGGCTTCCTTCAGGGTCTCTTGTAAGGCAGGCCTGGTGGTGACAAAATCTCTAAGCATTTGCTTATCTGTAAAGGATTTTATTTCTCCTTCACTTATGAAACTTAGTTTGGCTGGATATGAAATTCTGGGTTTAAAATTCTTTTCTTCAAGAACGTTGAATATTGGCCCCCACTCTCTTCTGGCTTGTAGAGTTTCTGCCGAGAGATCTGCTGTTAGTCTGATGGGCTTCCCTTTGTGGGTAACCCGACCTTTCTCTCTGGCTGCCCTTAAGATTCTTTCCTTCATTTCAACTTTGGTGAATCTGGCAATTATGTGTCTTGGAGTTGCTCTTCCCGAGGAGTATCTTTGTGGCGTTCTCTATATTTCCTGAATTTGAATGTTGGCCTGCCCTACTAGGTTGGGGAAGTTCTCCTGGATGATATCCTGAAGAGTGTTTTCCAACTTGGTTCCACTTTCCCCCTCACTTTCAGGCACCCCAATCAGACGTAGATTTGGTCTTTTTACATAATCCCATACTTCTTGCAGGCTTTGTTCATTTCTTTTTCTTCTTTTTTCTTTTGGTTTCTCTTCTCGCTTCATTTCATTCATTTGATCCTCAATCGCTGATACTCTTTCTTCCAGTTGATCGAGTCAGTTACTGAAGCTTGTGCATTTGTCACATATTTCTCGTGTCATGGTTTTCATCTCTGTCATTTCGTTTATGACCTTCTCTGCATTAATTAGTCTAGCTGTCAATTCTTCCACTCTTTTTTCAAGATTTTTAGTTTCTTTGCGCTGGGTACGTAATTCCTCCTTTAGCTCTGAGAAGTTTGATGGACTGAAGCCTTCTTCTCTCATCTCGTCAAAGTCATTCTCTGATCAGCTTTGATCCATTGCTGGCAATGGGCTGCGCTCCTTTGCAGGGGGAGATGTGCTCTTATTTTTTGAATCTCCAGCTTTTCTGCCCTGCTTTTTCCCCATCTTTGTGGTTTTATCTGCCTCTGGTCTTTGATGATGGTGACGTACTGATGGGGTTTTGGTATAGGTGTCCTTCCTATTTGATAGTTTTCCTTCTAACAGTCAGGACCCTCAGCTGTAGGTCTGTTGGAGATTGCTTGAGGTCCACTCCAGACCCTGTTTGCCTGGGTATCAGCAACAGAGGTTGCAGAAGATAGAATATTGCTGAACAGCGAGTGTACCTGTCTGATTCTTCCTTTGGAAGCTTCCTCTCAGGGGTGTACTCCACCCTGTGAGGTGTGGGGTGTCAGACTGCCCCTAGTGGGGGATGTCTCCCAGTTAGGCTACTCAGGGGTCAGGGACCCACTTGAGCAGGCAGTCTGTCCCTTCTCAGATCTCAACCTCTGTGTTGGGAGATCCACTGCTCTCTTCAAAGGTGTCAGACAGAGTCGTTTGTGTCTGCCGAGGTTCCTGCTGCTTTTGTTGTTGTTGTTGTTAACTGTGCCCTGTCCCCAGAGGTGGAGTCTACAGAGACAGGCAGGTTTCCTTGAGCTGCTGTGAGCTCCACCCAGTTCGAGCTTCCCAGCGGCTTTGTTTACCTACTTAAGCCTCAGCAATGGTGGGCGCCCCTCCCCAGCCTCGCTGCTACCTTGCCGTTAGATCGCAGACTGCTGTGTTAGCAATGAGGGAGGCTCCGTGGGTGTGGGACCCTCCCGGCCAGGTGTGGGATATATTCTCCTGGTGTGTCCGTTTGCTTAAAGCGCAGTATTGGGGTGGGAGTCACCCGATTTTCCAGGTGTTGTGTGTCTCACTTCCCCTGGCTAGGAAAAGGGATTCCCTTCCCCCTTGCGCTTCCCAGGTGAGGCGATGCCTTGCCCTGCTTCAGCTCTTGCTGGTTGGGCTGCAGCAGCTGACCAGCATCGATTGTCCGGCACTCCCTAGTGAGATGACCCCAGTCCCTCAGTTGAAAATGCAGAAATCACCGGTCTTCTGTGTCGCTCGCACTGGGAGTTGGAGACTGGAGCTGTTCCTATTCGGCCATCTTGCTCCGCCCCCGGGATGCTCCCGCCTTTCTTATTACGTTAAAGGCCTGTAGTGCTGCTGGGGCAGAGAAGCCCACCAGAAGAATGAATAGTGACCCAATTTTTCTCAAAGGCCCAGCAGTATGTAATTATTCCAGTAATCCCATGGGCATTCAGATTGAAGTTGTCATCATACATGACAAATAATTATGAAGTCCCACTTAGCGTTTGGTTTCTAGGTATAATGAATGAGGTGGCAGAAGGTTTTTTGGTAAAAAGGACTGAAATCCATTTAATGCCTGGATGGACATCAGAATTAGGTGAAAGATGAATCATGTGACAGTCAAGGCAAGAAATGGTCTTTTCCAAAGTCGAATAAGCACTAGGTTGACAGTCTCCTGATCATTCCTTAGACTTTCTAGTTCCCACAACCTTGGGACTCTGCAGGTGCCTACTAGGTAAGTGCATGTTAATTTATTGTGTTTAGTATTTTACAATGATAGAAACTGTTCTCTACTTTGGAAGTGTGCAAAATAAGTTTAAATGTTGATAGTGTCTAACAATGTCTACATTCGCAGGTGGGGAAGAATTTAGAGAATTAAAAACAAATGTGTAAGCAGCCTCTTTAGATGAGCAAGGGTGGCTATTCAGGTGTCTACCTGTGGACAAAGTATAATAATTTGTCCTCAGGCGTAGTTGCTTTGGTGTCCTCTGAATGCATCCATGCCTGGTGGGGAGGGAGAATATTACCTAGCTTCAGTTTAGGCATAAATGAATGAGAACAAAAATGAGTAGGCTTTGGCATAGTTTTCAGAAAAGATCAGTGCCTGTTAAGATTTCTAGGCTCTTGTATCCTGGGAGGCAGTGGACAGAGATTGTTGGATAGATAACAATGACACTGCTGCCTCTGTAAGTGTCCTCATCTGCAAAATGTCTGGGTTCGACTGTCCAGCTTGAGCTCAGTGCTCCTTTCCTTCCTTGTCCATGGTTACTTCCTCCTTTGGCTCTTTCCCATTTATTTATTCATTTAATAATTACATAGTAAAGCACTGTGGGGCAAGACAGCCCCTGTCCCCCACCCCCTACCCATGTGACTCCAGGGAGTAAGAGAGACAGATAAATGAGCAGATGGTTGCAATCTAGTGGGGTAGGTGACATGCAGCCTGAGAAGGACAGCTGGAAAAAGGCAGGCAAAGGTATTGGGTGTTAGGAGGTAGGAGGAAGGAGATCCTGACGTGATAGGAGAACTTGAGAAGGGTGGAGAGGGAGTATCCCAGGAGAGGCCTGGAAGTGAGGGAACAAGCGAGGTATGTGCTATCAGGGGCACAACGTCCTTCTATTCTCTAACTGGGGGTCTGCGGAAAGCAGGAAAGTGTATCGTGGAGAGCAGTAAAGAGGTCAGGAAAAGGCAGGACACTGGAGGTTCTTTTCCTTTCTTTTTCTTACTTTTCTTTCTTACTTTGAAACCTCTCCACTTATGTGGACTTCCTCTAGCGTGGAAATATGGGGACGAATAAATCCCTCCCCCATCCACATTCCCCACCATCCGAGTGCTCTCAGACACGCGGGTCGGGTGGTAGGAGAAGTGATGGTGGGCTTCATTGTCCAGCAGAGCGGTTCTCAAGTGCTTGCAGACATCAGAATCGCCTGGAGAGCTTGCCGAAACACAGATCCCACAGACCCTCACCCTTGAGTTGCAGTTTCAGCACATCTGGGGTGAGGCCCCAAAATCAGCATTTCTTCCAAGTTCCCATGGGGTGTGGCTGCTGCCGATGGGCGGTCCTCACTCTGAGACCTGCTCTCAACCCTCCTTTCTCAACCTGTAGTCCCAGAACCGGCAGCATCAGCATGGCCTAGGAGCTTGTTAGAAATGCAGCATCTTGGACTTTACCCCAGACCTCCTGAAACGGAACCTGCATCAACAAGCTCCCCGGTGGCTCTCATGCACGCGACAGTCGGAGAACACTGCCCTAGATGTCCAGAGCCTTTAGTCCGGCACTTCGAGATGCTTCCCCCAAGCAGAAAGCCTTCCACGAACTCCCGCTCAAGTCCTGGGCCTGTGGTGCTGAGACAGGACAGTACTTGATGCTCAGTACAAGATGTGTCTTGGTGCTCAGGCCTTGGGTGTTAGGAGGTAGGAGGAAGGAGATCCTGATGATGACAGAGAGACCTCCATGGCCACAGACTGCGGGTGACATGTAGCAGAAACACTTTCTCTTCTTAGGTATATTCCCACAGTGTGTGAGGGCTCAACAGCACTGGCTGAGCCACATCCTCCCGAGCACACAGAGAGGCAGAGGGCTGGACCCTATTCTGGATGTAGACCCCACAGCACCAGGCTGGAGAGTCCTGCCAGCTTAGGTCCTCCCTGTCTGTCTGGCCCTCTCAGAAATGTGCAGTGTTGGATCTAAAACATAGAAAGAATGTTTACTGATCAAAAGTAAGAAGACAAACCACCCAGTAAGGAAATGGACAAAAGGTTTGAATAGACATGACAGAGAAGATATATCAAATGCCAATAAGCCCATGAATATATGCTCAACACCACTAGTCAGTAAGCAAACATGAATAGAACCAGAGTAGTGGGATACCCCTACACTACACCCATTAGAATGGCAAACAAATAACAGAACAAAATGTTGATCATAACAAGCATTGGAGAGGACTCTCATATAGTGCTGGTGGAAATGTCAGATGGTACAGTCACTTCCAGTTTGGCAGTTTCTTAAAAAGTTAAACATATATTTACCATATGACATAGCCCTTCCATTCCTTGGTATTTATGCAAGGAAATGAAAACATGTGTATAGAAAAACTTGTACACAAATATTCACATCAGTTTTTCTGGGTAATAGCTCCAAACTGAAATGAATGTCTGGCAACAGGACCATGGATAAACTAGAAAAAAAAAGCTAGAAAATAAAATGCAGGACAGATATGCACAATGTGGATGAATCTCAAAATTATTAGACCAAGTGAAAGATTCAGAATAACAACAGTCCATACTCTATGACTTCATTTATCTAAACTCTAGGAAATGGAAAGCAATCTATAGTGATAGAAAGCGGCTGAGAGACTGATTGCCTGATGATGGGGTGGAGGGAGGGACGAGGCAAAGGGATACCAGGACATTTTGCAGGGCAATGGAAATGTTTGTTATCTTGATTGTGGTGGTGCTTTTTCAGTACTGTACATGTGTCAAACCGATCCCATTGTGCACTCTAAATATGCGCAGTTTAGCGTGCTACCATCATACTCCAATAAAGTTGAGGGCTGTATGCCCCATTTCAGTGTTGGGAAAAGCAAGAGTGGGTGATGAAATGGCCACCCTCGGGGTATCTGATGTTCAGAGGCAAAACAGAGCCTCTTCCTGAGACCTGAAGAGGTCTCAGCAGCATAAAAACACCTGAAAGCTTAATAAGAAGGCTACAGTCAGAATCTGTGTGTCTGTTGACTGTGTCAGGACCCTGAATAGACTCAGGTAATTTACCAGACCTTTACTGGCCCTGTGTTGGTTTCAGAGATGGAGAACAAGAGCAAGACATACATAAGAATTATTAGGCTGGGCGCAGTGACTCACGTCTGTAATCTAAGCACTTTGAGAGGCGGAGGTGAGTGGATTACTTGAGGCCAGGAGTCAGAGACCAGCCTGGTCAACATGGCGTTTCTACTAAAAATGAAAAAAATTAGCCAGTTTTGGTGGCACATGCCTGTAATCTCAGCTGCTCAGAAGGCTGAGGCGTGAGAATTGCTTCAGCCTGGGAGATAGAGGCTGCAGTGAGCTGAGATTGCATCACTGCATTCCAGCCTGGGTGACAGAGTGAGACTCTGTCTCAAAAAAAAAAAAAAAAAAAAAAATTAAATGGAGAAATAGAGAGAAATAGAGACATGCAGAAGAACGATGAAAGGGCAGGCATTCATTGTTGGCTGGTGTGGGGACACAGAGCATTTGTGCGAGAGAGAGAGAGAGTGTGTGGGAGCGCTCTGCCTGCCCCCTGCATCCTCAGCAGGAAGTGAGGGTGAGCACAGAAGCTCCTTCATTTGCTACCTGGAGCTGCCATTGTTTAGTAGTGTCGTATTACCTTGGTTATTTACGCCTCTACCTCAGTTTCCTTACCTGTAAAATGGGGATAATACCTATCCCATAGAGTTATAAAATTTTCTGTTAATAAGCTTTATTTTTTAGAGCAGTTGTAGGTTTGTGAAGAAATTTTGCAGAAAGTACAATTTCCCATATACCCCTCCTCTCCCGTTCCTATTTCATAGTTCCTCTGGGTTTCAACAAATGCATGTCATGTATTCATCATCACAGTATCTTACAGAACAGTTTCACCGCTCTAAAAATCCCCTGTGCTCCATCTCTTCATTCCTCCCTTCCTTCTTCCCCCACAACACCTGGCAACCACTGATCTTTTTACTGTCTCTGTAGTTTTGTCTTTTCCAGAATGGCATATAGTTGGAATCACAGTAGGTAACCTTTTTAGACCGGCTTCTTTCACTTAGAATATGCATTTAAAATTCCTCTATGTCTTTTCATTGCTTGAAAGCTCATTTCTGAATAATACTTGATTGTAAATACGGACCAGTTTGCTTATCCATTAATCTACTGAAGGGTGTCTTGGTTACTTCCGGTTTTTTTGACAATTATGAATAAAGGTACTATAAACATTTGTGTGGAGGTTTTTGTGTCGATGTAAGTTTTCAATTCATGGGGGTAAATACCCTAGGAACTTGATTGCTGGAAAGTACAAGCCTATTTTAGGTTTGTAAGAAACTACCAAACTGTCTTCCCAAGTGGCTGTGCCATTTTGCATCCCCACTAGCAATGAATAAGAATGCCTGTTGTTCCACATCCTCACCAGCATTTGGTATTGTCAGTGTTTTGGATCTCAGCCATCCGTAGGGTTTCCATAAGCACTGAATAAAATGATGAATGTAAATCTCTGATCACAGGACCTGGTACAGAGGCGTTGCTTGGTATCCAGCAGCTGTTGTTACTATCTTTGGGTACCTTTCCTCCTTTCTCCATGCCCTCCCTCCTCTTCTTCACCTGCTTTAATTCTCTCTTTTATTTGAGGCACAGTTTTCAGTTTTTAGTCTTTGAAAACTCTTTATCCTCCTCTCTGCCAGCCTCTTCCCCTGAAATCCTTGCCACTTCTAATGAGACTTGTGACATGCATAGTTCAAGAATCACTTGCAGTATTAGTCAGAATTCTACAGAGAAACAGACCAATAGGAGATTATTTATTATCTATCTATCTATCTATCTATCTATTTATCATCTATCTAGAAATAATTTGTTTTAAGGAATTGGCTGCTCACATGGTGATGGAGACTGGCAGGTCTAAAATCTGCAGTTTGGGCTGCAGACCCAGGGCAGACCTAGGGGGCAGCAGATATGCAGTTCAAGTCTGAAGGCTCTATGATGGCAGAATTTCTTCTTGCTCAGGGGAGATCAATCTTTTGTTGTATTCAGGCCTTCAACTGACTGGATGAGGCCCACCCACATTGTGGAGGGTTACTGCTTTACTGAAAGCCCACCAATTGAAATATTAATCTCATCAAAAACACCCTTACAAAAACATCCAGAATAATGTTTGACCAAATATGTGGGCATTGTGGCCCAACTAAATCACATAAAATCGACCATTGCAAGTATGTGGATAGTGTTTTGACATTAAATTAAGAGCAGGAACCTTGTTCTGAACTTTTTCCATCCCAGCCAGCTCTAGCACTGAGGCAGATTCTAAATGGGCATGATAAATATTGGCTGAAAGAAAGCTTGAGGGAAAGAGTCCTTTAGCTACCTGGTTTCAGCTGTAGTATGGGGAGGGATAAGGTGACTGCCGTATTACCAGAGTGATCATTTACATTAAGATATTCTTGCTTGAAGGAATTCACTGCAGAGAATAATTTTGAATTATGTGAAAAATTTACAGAAATTTTAAAGATAATGGTATTTCCAAATGAATTAGGGAGGCAAATTATTAACTTTTGTGATTTTGACTACCTGCCTCCTCTCCTATTCCTTCTTCACTTTTGAAGGATATAAAATAAGAATGAACTGCAACTATACTTGCAGGTGTCCAAGGTTTCTATGGAGACAGATCTTTGCAATTATTACTTTGGGGGTTGTTAGGAACTCACCTGTGAGGTACAGCGAGTGGAAAGTTCTGAGAATCTGTGGCTCAGCCAACATGACTATGTAACCAGTCTTGGTTGGTGGCCCAAGGTATCTCTCCTTTCAGGGTTCAACCTCCAACCTTATTTCTGCTTCCTTCATGTTGGAATTCAAACTGTGAGGTAAATACACCATAGTACAGCTGAAGAAATAAGCAAGCAAAGGCCAAGGGGATCATAATACGCAGGGTAGAAGGGTAGAGACAGTGGTCAGGCAGATGTTAGCTCACAGGGACAAGAGAACAGAAGCATTTGGATAAATCCAGCCATCAGGAGCAACAACTGCTGTAAATATTGCTGAATCACACACTTTCAGAAGTGCGTTTTTGAGGGAATAAGATATAGCTGGAAGGAACATAAGATCAAAAGTCAGAAATTCTGGGTTCAGAACTTCAATCTGCCATACTTATGTGCAATCTTAGCTAATCCAAGTGGCCTCTCTGAATTTCAGCATGTTCATTTCTATATTTGGGAAATGAGATTTTATAATTATATTTTATCTTCATAGGCTATTGGAGCAATTGAATGAGCTACCATTTGTGAAGGCTCTATGCCAATATTATTATTGAGCTACACTCTTTCGTTTTACTAGGGGGGAAGCCGAGATTCAGAGTGGTTAAGTGATTTTTCCAAGGTAGGATATTGATGTTGTAAAGCTTCGTCTTTTCTGTCAGTGCCTTGTTGTTGACTCATGGATGATGAGAATCACTAACATTCACTGAGCAGTTACTGTGTGCCACAAACTGTGCTAAATGCTTTATGTGTATTTTTTCCTCAGCAAAACCTTATGAATTTGGTACTTGCATCAGTTTCTTACTACTGCATAATAAACCCCCATGTCGAGTGGTTTAAACCAATGCCCATTTATTATCTTACACTTCTGTAGCTTAGAAGTCTGGGCATGGCATGACTGAGTCCTCTGCTCAGGCTGAAATCAAGGTGTTAGCCAAGCTGTGTTTCTTCTTTCTTGGGGTTTTGGGGAGAATCCACTTTGAAGCTCATTCATATTGTTGGTTGAATTTAGTTCCTTGCAGTTACAGGGGTAAGATTTCCATTTCCTTGTTGGCTGTCAGCTCAGTCTTGGAGGCCTCCCACACTTCTTGCCACTGGGCCCCTGCAGGCAGTTAACAACCTGGTTGTTGCTATTTCTTTCAGGTCAGCAGGAGTTCATCACTCCGGCTTTTTTTCTCTGTGTCCAATTGAAAATGCTCTGCTTTGAAGGAGCTCACCTGATTAGGTCAGACCCACACAGACAATCTCCCTTTCTTAAAGCCAGTCAGTGCCGTATAACATAACCTAATCAAGTGAGTGAAATCTATCCTATTTACAGTCCTGGAAATTATACACCAGGGAGTATGCATCTTGGGGCCATCTTAGAATTCTACCTACCTTGGCACTATTATTAACATGTCCATTTTACAGGTGAAGAAACTGAGAACAGAAAGGTTAAGTAAACTGCCTGAGGCCACACGGTAGTAAATGAAACAGCTAGCGATCAAAACTAGGACTGGCTGCTTCCAGAATCCATGCTCTTAGGCCCTCTGTTATGCTATCTCTTGCTGCTGCCAAGACCCATGGGGCTCTTGAGAAGACCCTTTTCTTCTGATCAGGAGAGAATGATAGTGCTCGGTCTGACAAATAAATCTCTGTTGGAGATGGCTGTTTACCCATAGGCAGCAAAGTTTACCCATAGTCACCAAAGTTTACCCAGTGGCAATGTGGGCCATGAATATGTTTCTTCTGGTTACTATGCTGCCCTAGGCCAGCAAAAACATTCTGGGGCCCTTAAGTGATGCATGAATCCAGTTTCAGCCAACCTGTTGGGCTACTGCAAGAGCTGATTATGTCAAATGTCCGTTTCAATGTCTCTAAAGAGGTGTCTTGCAGGTGCTAGTCTGTTTTGCTTCCACCCAAGTAAAGCACATGCAACCCTGTGTACACAGTTCTCTCTCTTTTTCTCCTCCATCCTTTTGAAAGAGGCATCATGTGTGAGGACAACAGGTGTCTGGACATAGTCATAGCACCACCTATAGATGCAGAGGGACGCCCAAGCAGAGCCCATGCTTCATGATGCCCCCCATCACGTAGCCACACACCTGCCATCTCCTCCTTCATGGTGTCTGTGCCTCCCTTCTGATGAGGTGGATCTGGACCCAAATGCTGGGGCTTGGGGGATGTGGGAGGCTGGCCAAGGAGTGTTTTATTTCTGCAAGATGGTTCCCTTACTGCTCAGAGGTGAAATAAGCAGGGGAGATATCATGCTTGCATTTTATAGCCCTTACGTTGACCACGGGAGAGATTTTGGGGTTGAATGAAATATTCACAGTCACCCACATATTGGTTTTAGTATTCATCTCCATAGATGTAATCCTTTAAAAACACAACTTAAATTCCTTGGCTTGAATTCCTAAGCTTCTTTACAGAAATCAGGAAGAGAGGGTGTTCTTTGGTTGGAACTCACTGCTAATTAGGGACATGGTATTTTTGTAAGGGTGGGGAGGAGTGGGATTCTTCCATGGAGGCAGGTTCTGGAACCCTCAAAGCAGCACATTCGCAAGCCCAATGTATAATTTGGAGCTTCCATGTATGCTCTTGACATCTTTCCAAACGAGGTCTGGTAAACTTCTCCAGGATGTTCTTCCGTATTCTTTGAAAGGTGGTTGATATGGTTTGGCTGTCTCCTCACCCAAATCTCATCTTTAATTGTAATGCCCATAATCCTTATGTGTCAAATGAGGGAACTGGTGGGAGGTGACTGAATCATGCGGGCAGGTCCCCCATGCTGTTCTCCTGATAGTGAGTGAGTTCTCATGAGATCTGATGGCGCTATACGGCAGTTTTCCCTGCTCTTGCTTGCTCTCTCTCACCTGCTGCCACGTAAGATGTGCCTGCTTCACCTTCTGCCATGATTATAAGTTTCCAGAGGTCTCTCCAGCCATGCAGAACTGTGAGTCAATTAAGCCTCTTTTCTTTATAAATTACCCAGTCTCAGGTATGTCTTTAAAGCAGTGTGAACAACACTAATACAGTGGTTTCAGGAAGATGAGGAGAAAAGACAGGAACTCTGGTAGAATAGTAACAGTTTGTGCTTCTGTGGCAAGCATGGTAAATAGTAACAAGAGAAACAATTATTTGATTTGTTTGCTAGGGAGGCTCAAAAAAACCAAGTAGTCCCTCTAGCTTCATTGAGGGGATCCACTGGGGAGGCCTCAGGAGACTGGTTGAAAACACTGAGGGGGCTGGGCACGGTGGCTTGCACCTGTAATCCCAGCACTTTGGGAGGCCGAGGTGGGTAGATCACCTGAGGTCAGGAGTTCATGACCAGCCTGGGCAACATGGCAAAACTCTGTCTCTACAAAAACACTAAAATTAGCCTGGCATGGTGGCGCATGCCTGTGGTCCCAGCTACTCCAGAGGCTGAGGCATGAGAATTGCTTGAACTCTGGAGGTGGAGGTTGCAATGAGCTGAGATCTCACCACTGCACTCCAGCCTGGGTAACACAGAGAGACTCCATCTCAAACAAACAAACAAAAAACATAAAAAGATGCGGGGTTGGGTAATGGGAAGAAAATGGGAGGAAGGCAAGCAAGTGTAAGGAAGAAAGATGTGGCCTGTGTGTGAACTGGTAGGCAAGGCAAGGGGAAAAGGCACAAACTCCTGTGAGTTGTCCTTTGACTCCATGTGACAGTAAGTGATGGACTGTGGTATCTTGCCCTTGCAGGAGTTATCTGTGTAACCTGACTCTTGCCTCCTTACACTTCTCTGAGCTCCCCTATTGGATTATAAGAGTTTCTTGCACAAATACTTGAAATAATCTTGAGCATTACACACCTTTTGTTATTCTCAAAGACATCATGTGGTCTATATGACCTTGACCTTGGTGGCAGGGGCAGAAAAGCTCCACCCTCAGCCTTCCATGCTCTCTTCTCTTCCCTGGGGGCTTGAAATCCACAAACCATCCTCCCTTCCTGTTAGGTCTGCCGGTACTCCCACAGTGGAGGGCATTCATTGGGAGCAGGCAGGGAGCCATTGTACCTGCCTTAGTGAGGCTGCTGGCAGCAGCGAGTGGCTAAGGACGGTCGTGGGCAGCTGCATCATGGCGGCTTTGGTGGCACCAGCGGGCCTGTAGGCTCCTTGGCTCCCCATGGGCAGCAGCAGCAGCTCCTTCAGCAGGAGCACTGTGTGCAGGTTCTCGTCCACAGGCAGCAGCCACCTGCAGACAGTTGGGTAACCCCCTTCGCCTTGGTGCTCCTACGCCCACACCAAACCTTTTCTTTCTCGTGTGTTCTTCCAGGCCTTCTACCACTTCTATAACTAAACGTCTGTTTACATCCTTTTCTCCTCAAAATATCCCCAGGGGTTTCATTTTCCTGAGCGAACACCGACCCAGCCAGCAATCTTGCCCGAGTCTAAGATCATTCCCAAAGGGGGCCCAGACTCGCCTGTTTTTGTTCTCTTAGCTTTCAGGTTCGGTGTGACAGCTCTGTGGGGCCTTGCACCTATGGTTAAGAATCGTTAATATCATTGTCTTTTTTTTTTTTTTTTTTTCTTAAAGGCAACCAACCAGGAGACTGATGGACATATCAATACACTGTAGTGACTAAAGCTAGGGAAGAAAGTATAGGACAATGTACAGTGATAGAAATTTGAAGCTGAACTCCTCTTGACAGCCTCTGTCCTTCTACTCATCAGGATGTTAGCTGTTACACAAGCTTTGTCAAAAGGTGACAGAATTGTCAGTCAATGATGTGTGATGAACTTGGGCTGACACTAGTTGCTCTACTGATTTTTCTTAAGCTATACTACAGCAGGTCCTCAGATAATGTCGTTTCATTCAGCATCATTTTGTTATAACATTGATGAGAAAAAAGATCACTTCCCAGCTGAGGCCATTGTCTATGTGGAGTTTGCATGGTCCCCCATGTCTGTGTGGGTTTTCTCTGTGTACTCCAGTTTCTTCCCACATCCCGAAGATGTGTGCGTTAGGTGCACCGGTGTGTCTAAACAGTCTCAGCTGGAGTGAGTGTGGGTGTGTGTCAGTGCACCCTGTGATGGGATGATGTCCTGGCCAGGACTGGTTCCAATCTTGCAGCCTGAGCTGTTAGGATAGGCTCCGACCATCCGTAACCCTGAAGTGGTATAAGTGGGTGAATAATTATCTTACTCGTTTGTATTAATATTTCTTTTTTTTTTTTTTTAGATGGAGTTTCACTCTTGTCACCCAGGCTGAAGTATAGAGGCACCATCTTGGCTCACTGCAACCTCCACTTCCCGGGTTCAAGCAATTCTTCTGCCAGCATCCTGAGTACTGAGATTACAGGTACATACCACCACGCCTGGCTAATTTTTGTATGTTTGGTAGAGACAGGGTTTCACCATGTTAGCCAGGCTGGTCTCAAACTCCTGACTTCAAGTAATTCGCCTGCCTTGGCCTCCCAAAGTGCTGGGATTACAGGAATGAGCCACCGCGCCTGGCCTATTAATATTTCTTAAATGGATGTGTAGCTCACATTTATTTCAGTGTTTAACACTGGAAATGTTTTGGTCTTTATTTAGAAGTTTGGTGATGTTTTTGCAACCAGAAATATGCCATAGGAATTTAACTCTTGTCTATATCAAATAATCAATGGAAAGTTGTTATCTTTTCTCTCTCTCTCTTTTTTTTTTTGGTGGTGGTTGTTTTTGTTTTGTTTGTTTTGTTTTGTTTAGAGACAAGGTCTCGGTGTGTGGCCCAGGCTGGACTGCAGCGGCATGATCATAACTCACTGTAACCTCAAACTTTTGGGCTTAAGCAATCCTCTTGTCTCAGCCTCCCAAGTGGCTAGGAGGACAGGCATGTGCCACCATGCCCAGCTGATTAATTTTTTTTTTTTGGTAGAAATAGGGTCTTGCTATATTGCCCAGGCTGGTCTTGAACTCCTGGCCTCAAGCCATCCTCCTGTGTTGGCCTCCCAAAGAACTGGGGTTAGAGGCAAGATTGGTTTTATTTTAAGGTGCAGTTTCCAAGAACCCACAGATGACATTAAGTGAGGACTTACTACATATTTCACAAAGGGGATGGGTGATATGAATATGATTTACTTTTAGAGAATGAAGCAGGGCATGAGTGATTAAGTGATATTTTCAAATACATATTTATTTATGTATATTATTTTGAATATAGGTTTCAGATGAGATGATTTTAATTATGAGTGAGACTAATGGCATAAAGACCTCAAAAGGACTTAAGCAAAAAGAGATTTATTGGGCTCACATGATGAGAAGTCCAGAGATGGGTAGGCATCAGTGCTGGCTTAATCCAGGGGCTCTTGCCCCATTTTCCTAAGATGTTCTTGGCTCTGCTGGCTTCTTCTTCCTGGGCAAGGGTTGTTTCTACAAGCTTGAGAAGCCCTCAGAAAATCTTTTCTCATGTCTCCTAGGTCCAAATTCAGTCATTTGCTCTTCTGAAACCAATTACTGGGAAGGCAATGGAATGGTATTACCTTTGGAACATTCTGGAACTGGAAATGAGATTAATTTTCCCATATGGGCTACATGGAGGAGGATGTTTCCCTGAAGGAAATCAGGGTTTGGTTGGGGTAAAAGAAGATAAAAAGGGGTACCTGGATAATTAAGGCTGTGGAAGAGTGAAGTTCCTTTGATGTTCTGACTCAAAAAGCTCCCCATGTTATCTATGCAACTGATGGCTTACAATTTTTATTCATTCAACAGATATTTATTGAGCTGTTAAATCTGTGCTCAGTACAATGCCAAATGCTAGAGATACAAAGAATAATGAAAATATTGTCCTATCCCTTGGGGATTTTACAGTCTAGCAGAGGAGACATATCGGTGAAAAGATTATTATGAGAAATAGATGAGACAGTTGTTGGATAGAGATAAAGTGAAGTGTTACGAAAACTCAGAGGAAGAAGCAACTAAATCCATGGGTAAGGGGGCTGAGGAGCAGAGGTCTGGGAAGATGGGGGAGGCCGTTCCAGTCAGAGGGAACAGCATGTGCAAGGGCACAGAGGCATGGAAGAGGGTGGAATGTTCCAAAAAATAGGACTACCTGTGTGAACATGACACAAGATGAGCACGTGGGGAATGGTGAGAGATGAATCCTAGGATCCAGGTTATAAAGAGACTTAGACTTCATCCTGTACATGATGGGGAGGGGAAACTTGGTAGGTAGGGAGCCACAGAATAGGACTGAAAACGTGTTGTGGTTTCGGTGTGGACAATGAATTATGGGAGGTAAGCCCGAAGGCAGGGAGATTATTTCAATGGCCAAGTGAGAAATAAGAGGCAGTGAGGACCTGAACTGAGGGACAGAGGGACTGGAGCAGAGGGGACAAATCCAAGGGAAATTTAGTGGGAAGAACAAGCTGGTCCTGATAACTGCCTGAATCAGGGGAGAAGGGGGAGGTTGGGAGGGAGTTGAGAGAGAAGAAGGGATGACGTGAGTCTGGAATGTCTGCTTGAGTGGCCAGATGGTGATAGTGTCGGTAATTGAGGTAGGGGCCCCAGGAGGAGGAGGAATAGGTCTGGGGGAGGAAGACAAGTTCAGTTGTGGACAATTGAGGACAAAATGCTGCAGCTATTGATAGTCCTGGATTCCATCTAGGTGGCAGTTCCAGTGGCATCCAGAACTACCAGTCTAGAGATCAGGAGAGAGCTCTGGTATCAAGCAGGGCAGGATGGGATATTTGAAATAGAGGGCTAGGAAAGACCATTATAAAAAAGAATAATTCAAACAGACACTTGAATGAAATTATGAAGCAAGCCATGCAAATATTTCACACAGGTGGCTAGCCAGCTCTCCAAGCTGCTCTTCCTAATGGCATTAGAGCTGTGGAACGGAGTGTTGGTGGGAAGATGCTCACTGACCAGTAAAGGCATATCCTCCTCTCTCCTCCTCCAGGTCCCATGGGGCAGGAGGCTGTTCATCTGTGAACTCCAGTGAGGCTACTGGCCTTGCTGTTGAGTGTGCGGAGGACTACAGGATTCCCCAGACTCCAGCTATGCCCTCTTCTTCCCCCTTCCCACCCCTGATTTTTGAATCTGGCATTAGAACATCCCAGGTCTTCCCTTTAGGGCTTGACCTGTAGCCTGTATCTAGCTGCAATGAGCTCCTCTTGGTGCAGATACTGCTTCTGAGCACTAGAGGACTCTCCTGAGGACCCATCAGCCTGGATGAGATCCAGGAAAACGTGTCCTCTGAGGTTGGTTTCTTGTAGGATTGTGGTACAACGGATGAAAGCAGGGGTGTCCACTCTTTTGGCTTCCCTGGACCACATTGGAAGAAGAATTGTCTTGGGCCACACATAAAATATGCTAACGTTAACGATACCCAATGAGCTAAAAATCATTGCAAAAAAATTCATAATGTTTTGAATTTGTGTTATCTCCTAAATTTATGAATTTGTGTTGGGCTGCATTCAAAGCCGTCCTGGGGATTGGACAAGCTTGCATTAAAGCATCATACAGCTTATGCAAGCTCAAATTAGATTCTAATTTGGGCTTCAAAACCACCTTATCTGGTAAATGCAATGACTAAGACAAGAAACTCTCACAAAAGTCTTATTTCTTTTGTTGAATGAATGAATGAATGATGAGTACTTTTGCAAAATTCCAGGAGAATTTCCAAAAAGGAATGTGAATAGGAAGTAAAGCAATTGCTGTTTTCCTATACTCAAGGCAAGCCCCATCTGAATGTTACTCCCTGATGACCCTTCCTGCTGTTACTACTGATTTGGGCAGAGACTTTTACTGGCTTCCTGATAATAAAGCCTCATAGGAGGGAATCTCTCAACAACAGAAGGCTGTGGCTACTGGAACGCTGAGTTCTCTAAGACACATTGAAAAAATACTGTCTTGCTACAGTGAAGCCTTACTGTCATGGAATACACTGGACTGGCAAGACAGAGTTTATACTAGCCAGGTCTGAATGGTACAGTACTAAAAAACAGCAAATTCACTGGGTAAAAAGGGAGAACGTCTACCTTTTTTGGATAAAATGCATTTTTTTAAATCTTATTATTTCAAAAGGGAACATGCTGTTCGTTCTTCAACGAAGTTATTCTTCAGTGTCATACCATCTGCTAAGTTAGGTCCATACCAGGCAATATATCTTAGATTTTTGACCCACAAATGCCATATTCTTGCCGCTACAATTATCTACTGTGTCTAAAGGAAGCAGGTTTACAGTAAGCACCAATTTAAATAAAAATGAAAAATATAGCAGACTTGAAGATATTCTGTTCTTTTCTGTTACTGCTGCTACCATATTCTGCATTGGATGTGAGTTCTCAAGTTCTGGCCCATGGGGAATGGGCAAACTATACTATGACCAATAGGCGAGTTTGGTGAATCCATTGTTTTGCCATCCTAAAAATAATAGCCGTGAAGGCTTTCATATCTGCCACCACTAGATGTCACTAGATATCAAGCTTCTTAGAACAACTGCGTTACAGGCTTGAACAACTGCTCCCCTCATTCTATTAATACAGTATTTTATAACTGTATCTGTACTGTATACATTTTCCACATTGAATATTGTACATTTAATGTGACATTCATTCCTAGGAGTGGAGCTTCATTCTGACCATAAGGCAGCTTACTTTTTGGATAGGAATAGCTCCTCTAGCCTCTCCTTAATATGGCAAGTGAATTCAGATTTCCTTTGCAGTTAAAATATCCTGGTAAAGACGTGCGTGATTCTGTTTTCACATTGGCAAAATACTTGTCCTCTGATGGGTTTTGGCTGACTCAGTACAACGTGACAAAAGTAGAAGCTTGATTGCCTTGCTTGCGATTTAGACTCCTCAGACAGCGTGATGCTTTCATAGAGGTCATTTCAGCCATCTGGGGCCTTCAAACAGGGCCACCATGTAAACCATCTGGGACGGGTGAAAAGCCTGTACTGGTTTAGAGACCTCTATAGGAAAGGTCTTTGCTAAAACAAAACCCCTTTCTTTGAAGCCCCAATCCATTTATCTTTCTCTAGGCTTCCTTGTCATATTTTCTATGACAGCTCTCAAGGGACCAAAGCCAGCAGAATTTTCTATGCCTTGGGAATATCTATCTCCATCAGTAATTCAGACAGTGGGAAGGAGAACTTGTCGTGTATTCCCAAAGGGGCCCTTCAATTGTGCATTTGATGTTGACGACTTTCTTTGTCATGAAGAATGGAATTCAGGGGTGCACGGATCACACGGTCTAATGCTAAAACTTTGGACCTTTATGAGGCTTCACAATTTCCAGAGCCCTTTCACATCTACCACCTCATTTCATTCTCACAACAGTCTATTAAGGGAGACGGGGTGAGATTTTTATTTCCATTTCACAGGAGAGGAAACAGCAGCTCAGAAAAGTTAAATGGCTTGGCCTAGGTCCCTCAGCTACAAAAGGTGGTGTCATGACCCCCGCTTGCATCTCCAGGCTCCTGGGCTTTGAAACCTTTCTCCTACCATGACACCAAGTGGCTTCCTCTGGTGGAACTGTTAAGGGCCACAAGAAGCGGGCCTCTAGCAAGGCTGCTTCCTCAAAGCTGGCAAAGGATCAGAGATCTGTAGTGGGAGAATTCAGGGCAAGAGCAGAGGAGTCCCTGGTCTCTTGCTGCCAACTGCCCATCTTCTCATGATATCCATCCAAGGCAGACTAAATGATTCAGATAATTGCTTGAATGGCACTGCTTGCTGAAACTGTTATTTAAAAGATGTGAAAAAGAAGGAAAGCCTATAAAAATACTCAACAATTGCCAGACATTTTGGATAGAAAAAGTGTTCAAGATATAAAGCTTGTTTCACTCAAAAAAGAATAATTGAGAAGGAGAATTTGAATATTGTTGTCAAGTCAAAATCTAGAGCTTATCCTGACCTTGGAGTGTAAGAGAAGATGGACAGGATGGAGTAGACTGAGGCAATGGGAGCAACGGTGCCAAGTGGGATGAATTGACTGCCTTCCCCAACCCTGAGAGTCAGGCATGGGTGGGAGAGAGTGCTGGGAGAATTCTTTTGTCAATATCAGGAGCTACTGTTTGACTGAACTATATCTATAAAGCATTTTGCTAACCTGATGAAAACCACTAGCTAATCACTAAAATAACCCGTTAATCTGTTGAATGGGATCCCTTTCCTGATGAATAGAGACTTTGAAAAATACTGCTTAATCAATGATGACGACTGGACTAATTTTCTACTGCAGCCAATATTTGAATGGATGGAGCTGAAATTTCCTACTTACCAGCCATGGCGGTTGGAAGTAAAGGCACTGGTCTGGTGTTATTTCTGAAAGAGGCCCTACCAGCAAAATCCATGTTTGTGAACTCCTACACAGCTTGCTTTTCAGGCATATTCTGAAATACAGGTCTTTTCACCAGATGCCTAATTATTTCTTATGTCCAGCCCGAGTGTCATTTGAAAAACAGGCAGTAATGTTTGCCTTTGATTTCGGCGGTTTGTTTTGCAAGACTAGCCCTTCAGTTTTCATTAGAGCCAGTGGCTCTCAACTTTGGCTGCACCTGAAAATTGCTTGGTGAGCTTTTAAAAATTGCTGATACTTGGGCTTCACTCCTGAATGTTCAGATTTAACTGGTTTGGGGTAGAGCCCAGGCACTAGTATTTTTTTTTTTTTTTTTTTTTGCCTTCTACCTAATTTTATTATTATATTATTATTATTATTATTATACTTTAAGTTCTAGGGTGCATGTGCACAATGCGCAGGTTGATACGTAGGTATACATGTGGAATGTTGGTTTGCTGCACACATCAACTTGTCGTTTGCATTAGGTATTTCTCCTAATGCTATCCCTTCCCCATCCCCCCACCCCACGACAGGCCCTGGTGTGTAATGTGCCCAGCCCTGTGTCCAAGTGATCTCATCGGTCAGTTCCCACCTGTGAGTGAGAACATGCAGTGGTTGGTTTTCTGTCCTTGTGATAGTTTGCTGAGAACGATGGTTTCCAGCTTCATCCATGTCCCTGCAAAGGACATGAACTCATCCTTTTTTATGACTGCATAGTATTCCATGGTGTATATATGCTACATTTTTTAACCCAATCTATCATTGATGGACATGTGGGTTGGTTCCAAGTCTTTGTTATTGTGAAGAGTGCTGCAATAAACATACGTGTGCATGTGTCTTTATAGCAGCATGATTTATAATCCTTTGGGTATATACCCAGTAATAGGATTGCTGGGTCAAATGGTATTTCTAGTTCTAGATCCTTGAGGGATCGCCACACCGTCTTCAACAACAGTTAAACTAATTTACACTCCCACCAACAGTGTAAAAGCGTTCCTATTTCTCCACATCCTCTCCAGCATCTGTTGTTTCCTGACTTTTTAATGATCGCCATTCTAACTGGTGTGAGATGGTATCTCACTGTGGTTTTGATTTGCATTTCTCTGATGGCGAGTGATGACGAGCATTTTTTCATGTGTCTATTGGCTGCATAGATGTCATCTTTTGAGAAGTGTCTGTTCATATCCTTTACCCACTTTTTGATGGGATTATTTGTTTTTTTCTTGTAAATATATTTGAGTTCTTAGTAGGTTCTGGATATTAACCCTTTGTTAGATGGGTAGATTGCAAAAATCGTCTTCCATTCTGCAGGTTTTCTGTTCACTCTAATGGGTAGGATTTTTTTTTTTTTTTTTTTTTTTGCTATGCAGAAGCTCTTTAGTTTAATTAGATCCCATTTGTCAATTTTGGCTTTTGTTGCAATTGCTTTTGGTATTTTAGTCATGAAGTCTTTGCCCATGCCTATGTCTTGAATGGTATTGCCTAGGTTTTCTTCTAGGGTTTTTATGGTTTTAGGTCTAACATTTAAGTTTTAATCCATCTTGGATTAATTTTTGTATAAGGTATAAGGAAGTGATCCAGTTTCAGCTTTCTACATATGGCTAGCCAGTTTTCCCAGCACCATTTATTAATAGGGAATTCTTTCCCCATTTCTTATTTTTGTCAGGTTTGTCAAAGATCAGATGGTTGTAGGTGTGTGGTGTTATTTTTGAGGCCTCTGTTCTGTTCCATTGGTCTATATATCTGTTTTGGTACCAGTAGCATGCTGTTTTTGTTACTGTAACCTTGTAGTATAGTTTGAAGTCAGGTAGCATGATGCCTCCAGCTTTGTTCTTTTTGCTTAGGATTATCTTGGCAATTCGGGCTCTTTTTTTGGTTCCATATGAACTTCAAAGTAGTTTTTTCCAATTCTGTGAAGAAAGTCATTGGTAGCTTGATGGGAATGGCATTTAATCTATAAATTACCTTGGGCAATATGGTCATTTTCACGATATTGATTCTTCCTATCCATGAGCATGGAATATTCTTCCATTTGTTTGTGTCCTATTTTATTTTGTTGAGTAGTGCTTTGTAGTTCTCCTTGAAGTGGTCCCTCACCTCCCTTGTAAATTGGTTTCTTATGTATTTTATTCACTTTGTAGCAGTTATGAATGTGAGTTCACTCATGATTTGGCTATCTGTCTGTTATTGGTGTATAGGAATGCTTACGATTTTTGCACGTTGATTTCATATCCTGAGACTTTGCTGAAGTTGTTTATCAGCTTAAGGAGATTTTGGGCTGAGATGATGGGGTTTTCTAAATATACAATCACGTCATCTGCAAACAGGGACAATTTGACTTCTTCTTTTCCTAACTGAATACCCTTTACTTCTTTCTCCTGCCTGATTGCCCTAGCCAGAACTTCCAACACTATGTTGAATAGGAGTGGTGAGAGAGGGCATCCTTGTCTTGGGGCACTGGTATTTTTAATAAGCATCCCAGATGATCTAATGTGCAGTCAGGATTGAGAACCACTGCATTAGAGCAGCTACACTAGGTGAGCTGCTTTAGAGGATGCCCTTCTCACAGGTGTGGGTAACGGAGAAGCCCAGTTAGCATAGCTTTCCACTCTAGTTTTCTGTTTCCGTGAAAGAAGCTTTATTTAAATAACTTAGTGCAAACATCTACCAATCAATACTTATTTTATTTAAGAGGTAAATCACATTTTGGCACCAAATTGAAATATCTACCATCACTAGATATAATTTGCACCACAGTTTAATCCAATGCTTCTTACCATGTTTTTTGACCATTCCTATCAGAATCCTATCAGAATCTGAATGCTTGCTAAATGCAGATTTCTGAGCCCCATTCCAGACCTACTGAATCAATTACCTTGGGTGGAAGCTCAGGAATCTGCATGATAGCAGTTGTTCCAGGAGAGTCAACACTAATGCTTAACTGGTTTTCAGTTAGTATTAACCGTCTTTGTCTTGAGACAATAGTACATCTTAGTACTTTTAGTGTTTTCTTTTGTTGTTGTTGCAATTACAAGACTTCTAGCCCTCTGGTCCCCACCATTTCTCCTTCAGAACCATACACCTTTTTTTTTTTTTTTTTTCTGTATAGACTATTGGCTACTGAGAGGGTTGGCCTGATTTTAACCTTTCTGGCATCCTTAACGAGCTAAAATGTCCCTTGTATCTTCTCTCAATTCTGTCACAAAGCAGAAAAAAAAAAAAAAAAGAAAAATGAAGTAGCAGCATGATATCACTGATCTGCTTAAGAACCCTGTGATTGTCTATTTTCAATTAGCAGTTTCCCTGCTAGCTGGCCTCTAAGTTGCTCCAAGCTTGCCCCGGTAGCAGGTATCCAGCTGCTTAGTGTTTGCTGATTTATTTGCATCAAATTGTCCCTTAGTAACTGTGTCTCACCGGATCAAACACCTCTGCTTTTGGCACAGTTTTCTCTCAAGAGTTTGCAGTTACAAAGCCAAGCTCTAGCCATGATGTTGAAAACCTATCATTAGAGAGCATGATGTAATTGTGAAGTAGCTGTAAAATGGTTTCTCTATGCATATGAAATATTTCAGATTCATACTTTACTGTCTGTCTCCTGGTTCTGGCCTAACAGTAAAAAGATTCTAGGCCGGGCGCGGTGGCTCAAGCCTGTAATCCCAGCACTTTGGGAGGCCGAGACGGGCGGATAACGAGGTCAGGAGATCGAGACCATCCTGGCTAACACGGTGAAACCCCGTCTCTACTAAAAAATACAAAAAACTAGCCGGGCGACGTGGCGGGCGCCTATAGTCCCAGCTACTCGGGAGGCTGAGGCAGGAGAATGTCGTGAACCCGGAAGGCGGAGCTTGCAGTGAGCTGAGATCCGGCCACTGCACTCCAGCCCGGGCGACAGAGCGAGACTCCGTCTCAAAAAAAAAAAAAAAAAAAAAAAAAAAAAAAAGATTCTGGGTGCCTTCCTCATAATTCTACTATTATATCTTCTTAAAATCAAGTTGCCTTGAATTAAACTCCCAGCCACACTAAAGGATCAATGTGATGACTTTTGAGTGAAAAGACCAGTCAAGCATTTGCTAAGAGACCATGTTTCCACACCAAACACATAGCAATGCCAGAAATATTAATAAATTATTCAAAGTCAAATTTAAAAGAACCAAGTTGAAATCTTAAAAATGAGAAACAGTCATTGAAATAAAAAGCTCAGTAGATGGGTTACAGTATAGGTTAGATACAGATAAAGAAAGAATTAATGATTTGGAAGATGGAACTGACACAGTCTTTCATTTGTAGTATAGAGAGATCAAGAGATAGAAATATGGCATAAATTAGGAGTCATGGAGGATAGAATGAGAAACTCCAATGTACGTCTAATAGAAACTCTAGGAGCTAAGAATAGAGCTCTGTAAGGAAAGAATAGCAATAATGATAAAAAGCCAAGATTCAAAGGTGCAGTGGCAGAGTATTGTCTAAATATGGAGACATGGGTTTCTAGAAAGAAAAATGCAGAATGTCAAGAAGAATTGGAGGAGAAAAAAAATCTTTTGGTGAGTTCCATTGTGGCAGAACAGCAGAATATAAAATCCTAAAATTCACCAGAGTTAGCTATGAGCCAACAGCAATCAGATTGACAGCAGACTTTTCATTGGTAATTGTCAGAAGACAATAGATACTACTCTGAAACACTCTAATCCTAGAATTTCATATTCAGCTGTTAGGAAGTAACCTAAGCTTAGTCAATCACTGCCTTATTTTTTGGGTAAATTTTGGTGGCCTACAGTGATTAGTAGTGAGTGAGATTTCCTTCTGCACAATCTTGCCACCAGATAGGATATTTATAATGAAAGCAAGTATCAGGGTGAATTCTACCATGGTCACAAACATTTTTGGTAAGCAGGCACACATAATAGTCATGCTTGTTCTTATAAGGTCAAATAAATTATATTTCTCCATTCTTTAGGCATTTCTACTAATGCCTTGCATAAATGACTCTCTAGAGGCAGTTGTGATAATATTCTAGAAGCAGGATCAGCTGACTTTCCTGCTGGAAATTAACAGAGTCCTCTGTGAAATGGTAGAACATGTAGAAACAGAGCCCATTGCTTTGCAGGGAGTTCAGCTGCTGGCTGGACCTACTATTACACCCTGTTCATGTAGAAGTGAAGGAGGTACCTGTACAATATTCCTAACCAACCTGCATAGCTTGACCACCAATTATTTCAACAATGAAAAAATATTTCTAAATCATCATGCCGATTAATGGTGTCCTGTGGTTTTAGACAGCAGTATTTACTGGGCTTGCAGAAGTTGCCTCTGAGGAGTCTAATCTTGAATGCGATCTTTCAATTCTAATTAACTAACCTTGGAGTGTTTATCATTGATTGGGTACTTCCAATCTTTACCAACCACAACCATGGATTACAACTAGCATATATTCAGAAATATATGTCATGCTACTTCTTCTGAAATATTTTAAAACAAATTGTAGACTATATAACACCAGTTGGATGATATTTTAAAAGTGAGGGAAAAATGAAGATACTTTAGATATGAAAGAACTTGAAAAGTTTACCACTCACAGATAGAAATAATAAAGGATGTGTAAAGCTGGAATAAAAATGGACCAAAAAAAAGGTATGGGATGCAAGAAGCAAACAATAACTTATTTATATATTTAAAAGCAAAATATTACTAAAATTCTGACATAAAAATAACATAAGTTTATTTGGGAAGGGAGTTAAAGCAAGCTAAAGCTTAGGAGATAGATACAGATACCAAATAACTTTAGACTCAATTACAAAAATATAGTTAAGTATGTACTTTAAAATCTAAAGAGTAACCACTAAAAGAGTGTACATAGAAAGTGAAACTTTTATTATTATTCAAATTTAAAAAATTAAATTGCAAGTTTTATTACTTCAATAACAACACATAGATTTATTTATTTATTATTTATTTATTTATTTTATTATACTTTAATTTCTGGGGTACATGTGCATAACGCTTATATCATGTATAACTCCCCAATGCAATCCCTCCCTCCTCCCCCCTCCCTGTGATAGGCCCCAGTGTGTGATGTTCCCCTTCCCGAGTCCAAGTGATCTCATTGTTCAGTTCCCACCTATGAGTGAGAACATGCGGTGTTTGGTTTTCTGTTCTTGTGATAGTTTGCTAAGAATGATGGTTTCCAGCTGCATCCATGTCCCTACAAAGGACACAACTCATCCTTTTTTATGGCTGCATAGTATTCCATGGTGGATATGTGCCACATTTTCTGAATCCAGTCTGTCACAGATGGACATTTGGTTGATTCCAAGTCTTTGCTATTGTGAATAGTGCCGCAATAAACATACCTGTGCATGTGTCTTTGTAGTAGAGTAATTTATAATCCTTTGGGTATATACCCAGTAGTGGGATGGCTGGGTCATATGGTACATCTAGTTCTAGATCCTTGAGGAATCGCCATACTGTTTTCCATAATGGTTGAACTAGTTTACAATCCCACCAACAGTGTAAAAGTGTTCCTATTTCTCCACATCCTCTCCAACACCTGTTGTTTCCTGACTTCTTAATGATTGCCATTCTAACTGGTGTGAGATGGTATCTCATTGTGGTTTTGATTTGCATTTCTCTGATGGCGAGTGATGATGAGCATTTTTTCATGTGTCTGTTGGCTGTATGGATGTCTTCTTTTGAGAAATGTCTGTTCATATCCTTTGCCCACTTTTTGATGGGGTTGTTTGTTTTTTTCTTGTATATTTGTTTGAGTTCTTTGTAGATTCTGGATATTAGCCCTTTGTCAGATGAGTAGATTGCAAAAATTTTCTCCCATTCTGTAGGTTGCCTGTTCACTCTGATGGTAGTTTCTTTAGCTGTGCAAAAGCTCTTTAGTTTAATTAGATCCCATTTGTCAATTTTGGCTTTTGCTGCCGTTGCTTTTGGTGTTTTAGACATGAAGTCCTTGCCCATGCCTATGTCCTGAATGGTACTACCTAGATTTTCTTCTAGGTTTTTTATGGTATTAGGTCTAACATTTAAGTCTCTAATCCATCTTGAATTAATTTTCGTATAAGGGGTAAGGAAAGGATCCAGTTTCAGCTTTCTACTTATGGCTAGCCAATTTTCCCAGCACCATTTATTAAATAGGGAATCCTTTCCCCATTTCTTGTTTCTCTCAGGTTTGTCAAAGATCAGATGGCTGTAGATGTGTGGTATTATTTCTGAGGACTCTGTTCTGTTCCATTGGTCTATATCTCTGTTGTGGTACCAGTACCATGCTGTTTTGGTTACTGTAGCCTTGTAGTATAGTTTGAAGTCAGGTAGCGTGACGCCTCCAGCTTTGTCCTTTTGACTTAGGATTGTCTTGGCAATGCGGGCTCTTTTTTGGTTCCATATGAACTTTAAAGCCGTTTTTTCCAATTCTGTGAAGAAACTCATTGGTAGCTTGATGGGGATGGCATTGAATCTATAAATAACCTTGGGCAGTATGGCCATTTTCACGATATTGATTCTTCCTATCCATGAGCATGGTATGTTCTTCCATTTGTTTGTGTCCTCTTTGATTTCACTGAGCAGTGGTTTGTAGTTCTCCTTGAAGAGGTCCTTTACATCCCTTGTAAGTTGGATTCCTAGGTATTTTATTCTCTTTGAAGCAATTGTGAATGGAAGTTCATTCCTGATTTGGCTCTCTGCTTGTCTGTTACTGGTGTATAAGAATGCTTGTGATTTTTGCACATTAATTTTGTATCCTGAGACTTTGCTGAAGTTGCTTATCAGCTTGAGGAGATTTTGGGCTGAGACAATGGGGTTTTCTAAATATACAATCATGTCATCTGCAAACAGGGACAATTTGACTTCTTCTTTTCCTAACTGGATACCCTTGATTTCTTTCTCTTGCCTGATTGCCCTAGCCAGAACTTCCAACACTATGTTGAATAGGAGTGGTGAGAGAGGGCATCCCTGTCTTGTGCCAGTTTTCAAAGGGAATTTTTCCAGTTTTTGCCCATTCAGTATGATATTAGCTGTGGGTTTGTCGTAAATAGCTCTTATTATTTTGAGGTACGTTCCATCAATACCGAATTTATTGAGCGTTTTTAGCATAAAGGGCTGTTGAATTTTGTCAAAAGCCTTTTCTGCATCTATTGAGATAATCATGTGGTTCTTGTCTTTGGTTCTGTTTATATGCTGGATTCCGTTTATTGATTTGCGAATGTTGAACCAGCCTTGCATCCCAGGGATGAAGCCCACTTGATCATGGTAGATAAGCTTTTTGATGTGCTGCTGAATCTGGTTTGCCAGTATTTTATTGAGAATTTTTGCATCGATGTTCATCAGGGATATTGGTCTAAAATTCTCTTTTTTTGTTGTGTCTCTGCCAGGCTTTGGTATCAGGATGATGTTGTCCTCATAAAATGAGTTAGGGAGGATTCCCTCTTTTTCTGTTGATTGGAATAGTTTCAGAAGGAATGGTACCAGCTCCTCCTTGTACCTCTGGTAGAATTCAGCTGTGAATCCATCTGGTCCTGGCCTTTTTTTGGTGGGTAGGCTATTAATTATTGCCTCAATTTCAGAGCCTGCTATTGGTCTATTCAGGGATTCAAATTCTTCCTGGTTTAGTCTTGGGAGAGTGTAAGTGTCCAGGAAATTATCCATTTCTTCTAGATTTTCTAGTTGATTTGCGTAAAGGCATTTATAGTATTCTCTGATGGTTGTTTGTATTTCTGTGGGGTCGGTGGTGATATCCCCTTTATCATTTTTTATTGCGTCTATTTGATTCCTCTCTCTTTTCTTCTTTATTAGTCTAGCTAGCGGTCTGTCAATTTTGTTGATCTTTTCAAAAAACCAACTCCTGGATTCATTGATTTTTTGGAGGGTTTTTTGTGTCTCTATCTCCTTCAGTTCTGCTCTGATCTTAGTTATTTCTTGCCTTCTGCTAGCTTTTGAATGTGTTTGCTCTTGCCTCTCTAGTTCTTTTAATTGTGATGTTAGGGTGTCAATTTTAGATCTTTCCTGCTTTCTCTTGTGGGCATTTAGTGCTATAAATTTCCCTCTACACACTGCTTTAAATGTGTCCCAGAGATTCTGGTATGTTGTATCTTTGTTCTCATTGGTTTCAAAGAACATCTTTATTTCTGCCTTCATTTCGTTATGTACCCAGTAGTCATTCAGGAGCAGGTTGTTCATTTTCCATGTAGTTGAGCGGTTTTGATTGAGTTTCTTAGTCCTGAGTTCTAGTTTGATTGCAATTGCTTATTTTTGTCAACTTTGTCAAAGAAAGATCAAATGGCTATAGTGTGTGCCTTTATTTCTGGGTTCTCTGTTCCTTTCCATTGATTTATGGGTCTGTTTTTGCATCAGAACCATGTTTGGTTACTTATGGTATAGTTTGAAGTCAGGTAATATGATGCTTCCAGCTTTGTTCTTTCTGCTTAGGATTACTTTGACTATTCAGGGTCTTTTTTGGTTCCCTATGAATTTTATAATTTTTTTTTTTTTTTTTTTAGTTCTGTGACAACAACATTGGTAATTTGATAAGAATAGCATTCAGTCTGTAGATTGCTTTGGGCAGTATGGCCATTTTAGTGATATTGATTCTCCCAATCCATGCACATGGAGTGTTTTTCCATTTGTTTGTGTCACTACGATTTTCTTCAGCAGTGTTTTGTAGTTCTCCTTGTAGAGTTCTTTTACCAGTTTAGTTAGATGTATTCCTAGGTGTTTTATTTTTCTGTGTGGCAGTTGTAAAGGGGATTGCGTTCTTTATTTGGCTCTCAGCTTGAACATTATAGGTATACAGAAATGCTACTAGTATTTGTACATTGATTTCATATCCTGAAACTTTACTGAAGTAGAAAGTAAAACTTCTAAATCGGGGTAGAAAATAAAAGATTATGAATGTAAAATTTAGAAGAAATGGACTGAAAGACACATACTAAACCCAGGGCAGTGATTTTCTGGGAGTGAAAGCTTGGGAGTGAAAGTGAAAAAGGCGGGATGAGGCTCATGACTAGACAGCAAATAAAATTGTTAATTCTGCATCATGGTGATATGGAATTCCAAAATATTAATCTTTGCGATTGTTTTTGCATTGTTCAAAAAAAAGAAGTCCTAAGGAAACCACATGTTGCAGCTGTGGATCAGTTTAAGTGCAGCAGCTTGGAGGAAATCAAAGGCTTGGATAAAAGGCACATGGAATTAGTGCCTTAAAAGCAAGAACCAGCTGTTTCAGTTGTTGTATTAAGTAGGGACTCAATAAACTCTTGTAGGTAGAGGTTCGACTCTGAACATGCATCTACTTTCTTCCTGGGACTCCCAACCCCTCCAAACAGCTATCTTTCTCTGAAGGATCAAGATCTCTCTTGGGATCCTCTGTTGTTGTCTCCCTTGATCTACCCCTTCTGAGGGCAAGCCCCAGTAGACTCAAAAGTAATTATGGCTCCCTGGCCTAACCTTGGGATGTCTAGCCTTTAGGTATTTTCAAGTCACTTGGGCTCACTGAACCTTATAAATCCCTCTGTTGAAGACTGTTGAATAAATTCCTGGGAATATTTGAGGAAGCATCCTCAAAACAGTTCCTTAGCACTGCTGGCCTATGCCTGGGATGAGAGTATGCATGCTTCACCTTTGCTACGTGGGGGTGAGCTTCTTGCTCTACTGGGTGTTTGTGGCAGCCTTTCACCTCTCTTTGTAGAATTGCTGTCATCCTTTCTTTATGACTCCAAGAGAAACTTTACTACTGGAGGAAGAATATTCTACCACTTTGGGATGCTTCCAAAGAAATGGGATACCAAAGGAGTGAACTTCAGGTCACTGGAAGTGGCCAAGCTGGAGGGCAACTTATGGAGACATGGTGAGACTGAAAGACCTCTCAGGTCCCTTGTACTTCTGAGATTCAAGGATTTTGGGATCATTGGTGCTAACCCCTAGAATCAGGTTAAACCCTAGAAAACATGCTTGGATAGGGGGCCTCTAAGCAACTAACAAATGTTTCATGCAAAGAAGTAACACTATTGATAGACATTCTGAAGTCAGTTACCTTGTTAGATTAGCAAGGTATTTTCTAATGCTTCTGCGAGGCACCCATTATAGACTATCATAAATTTCATCTGTGAATAAAGCTCTGCTGCTGCTGCTTCCCCTGCAGTGCAGAACTGACCAGGGGCTCCTCTGGTGGAAAGCTATTTGCTTTGCAGTTAGCAAAGGGAATGAAATTCTTTTTGAACTCTTTGATGGGATATCCAGAAATTAAACTTATTCTACTGTCCCTTGAAATGTAAAGTTGCATGGCATCCATTTGGTATTTAGTGCATGCAATCTTGCTTGATGAGTTGTTAGGCGCACAGGTTTTGTTTCCTCAATTTACGTATTACCTTCCAGAGGGAGGAGCTGTGTCTTACACTTTGTGCCATTCACAGTGTCTAGCAGGGTATTCTACACATATTGGTGCTCAATGATTGTTTATTAAATCATTAACATGAGCCAATATAGAGCTTGATAGAAATGATTGAGGTAAGTTTGTTTTAAGGATGATAGTCAATGTGTCTCTCCAATAAAGACAATACTTGTCATTGTTTTCGCTCCTTTATCTTCACAGTCCACTTCCATATGTTCTCCTGTGGGTCACAGGACTGTCTGTACATCCATACAAAATGAAAAACAGGGGGAATGACATCCTAGAATGAATGATGGCAAAACAGCTTCAAAACAGCCAAGAAGACCAACAAAATATGGAGGGAAAACTGAATAAAATTAAATACCCAGAGTAATGCCTCCCAAGGCAGATCCCAAAACAAGGATTTGAGCGCATGTAACTCAACTGAGAGTTCACTCCAGAAGCCACTGGTAGATGAGTGGGGAAGGGAGACGAGAAAAGACGCCAGTAAAGGGTGCATGAAAGCCAGGCACCTGGAGCTGGGGCGTGTGGGAGAACGCTGGGAGACAGTGTGGGACATCCCCTGGGGTCATCGCAGCTGGATATTGATTCGGCAGCTTTTATCACTGGTTCAGGATACCTCTGGGGTCATTAATTCCTTGGCTCCTCCACCTTGCCCTATGTGTCAGCTGAGTATGTTCCCAAAATCAGAAAAAGAGCCCTCCTCGGTCAGACAGTCACAGGGGTTCCCAGTAAGCAGTGTTTGTCATGTTGTGTGGAAGTAGAGCCGGGAGGATGGACAAGTTTCAGGGTGCCACTACAGGTGGCACATATGCGTGCCGTGAGATAACGCTCTGTGCAGCCCGGGAGGGGACTCCTGTGGTGGCAGCCCACATTTCTCCTCCCCTTGGGAACTTGTTTGTCCCTGTCTCACTGTACCTGACTGGCAATTCAGCCTTGGCTCTGAGGTCAGCTTCCTCTGCCACCCTCTTTCCTAAGTGTTAGGCCAGGGCCCCCAACTTTGCTCCTGATGGCCAGGGAGAGCCATTTCTGGGCTCAGCACACTGGGGCAACCGAGAGAACAGTGAAAGAAAGGCTGTGTGGCTCTGACCATTTGACCTCTGCTGAAGTGGTATTTAAGGAGATTCAGCTCCCAGAGGTGTTTTCATGTTAATAGGTGGCTCTCAGTCTAGAAGTCTACAGGATTCAAAAGAGCAGGTGTGATTTGGACACTATGGCAGTCTATTTGTGGCAGGGCCTCAGGAACATCACACACAAGCAGGAGATCCTGGCTCAGTTCCCTCCCCGGTCCTGGCTCCACAGCCTCTATCTCCTCAGAGCAGGAGACTGTAGGAAATCCCATTTCCAGGCCACGGAGATGCAATAGTCCCTGTCCCACTGGTCCATATCCTATCCCATCAACACTGCCTGTCCTCTACTGGGAGTAGGGATCTCGGGGAGAGGGAATTCCCTTCTGGGCGGAGCTGGGCTGGGTGGAAGCCATACAACTTGAAGGGTCTCAGACTACCTGGGTTTGCATCCCTGTCCACTCAGCAGCTATAGGCCTTTGGAAAAGTTATCTAAACTCCCTATGTCTCAGTTTCTGCCTCTGTGAAATGGGGTAATAATTGTACCTACCTCACAGGGTATGTGAGGATGAAATGAGTTATTTTGTGAGAAGTGCTAAGAACTTCTAAGAAGTCCTGGCATAGTAAGTGTTGTGAAATATACAGGACAGGAGTGTGGAGCTGAATGACAGGGGATAGGGGCTCTAACAAGTGGTGGAGTTGACAAGCTGGGTGGCCTTGGAAGGGCCATTTAACCCCTTAGAATCTCAGTTTCTCTTTGTAATATTTATACAAAGTCGTTGTGGGAATTAAGTGAAGTAAGGATGTGAACTATTGAGCACAGGGTTTGTCCCACATAAGACACTTTGGGGCCGGGCGCGGTGGCTCAAGCCTGTAATCCCAGCACTTTGGGAGGCCGAGACGGGCGGATCACGAGGTCAGGAGATCGAGACCATCCTGGCTAACACTGTGAAACCCCGTCTCTACTAAAAAAAAAATACAAAAAATTAGCCGGGCGAGACGGCGGGCGCCTGTAGTCCCAGCTACTCGGGAGGCTGAGGCGAGAGAATGGCGTAAACCCGGGAGGCGGAGCTTGCAGTGAGCTGAGATCTGGCCACTGCACTCCAGCCTGGGCGACAGAGCGAGACTCCGTCTCAAAAAAAAAAAAAAAAAAAAAAAAAAAGACACTTTGGATCAGTATTCAACTGTAGTAGAAGGTCTCACTGAGGATTTGCCTTGCCTTTCGCACAAGAGATGAAATCACTGTGGTGAAACTGAAAAGGAAACTTTGTCCTTTTTGGATGAGGGTGGGAAGGAGAGAAGACGAGGTAGGCTTTGTCCTTTTTGGATGAGGGGGGAAGGGGACAAAGGGGAGCTGTGGGAACTTATCCAAAGGAAAAGACATCATTATAATGAAGGGCCATCTGAACCCCTGTGTTTATTGCAGCACTATTCACAATAGCCAACACCTGCAATCAACCTAGGTGTCCAACAACAGATGAGCAGATAAAGAAAATGTGATACATATACACACAATGGACTATTAATCAGCCATGAAAAGAATGAAATCCTGTCATTTGTGGCACCATGGAGAGAACTGGAGGACATTATGTTAAGTGAAATAAGCTAGGAACAGAAAGTTAAACACTGCATATTCTCATTCATATGTGAAAGCTAAAAAAAGTTGATCTTATAGAAATAAAAAGTAGAATAGAGGATACTAGAGGCTGGGAAGGGTTGGGGGAAGAGGAGGATAGGGAGAGATTTGTTAAAGGACACAAAATTATGGCTAGATGGGAGGAGTGAGTTCTAGTGTTCTATATCACTGTAGGATGACTGCAGTTAACAATAACATACATATAGTTTCATTTAGCTAGAAGCAGGGATGTTGAACAGGAGGAGAACCACTGGATTTCAAAGGCTGAAAAGAAAGATCTGCTTGCTTTCTAGGGGTTGGAGGCACAGGGATGTGGATTACAGGGAATTGAAAGAGTCAGAGAGTTCTTGCTATGAAAAACAATTCTGGGCCGGGCGCGGTGGCTCAAGCCTGTAATCCCAGCACTTTGGGAGGCCGAGACAGGCAGATCACGAGGTCAGGAGATCGAGACCATCCTGGCTAATACGGTGAAACCCCGTCTCTACTAAAAAATACAAAAAACTATCCGGGCGACGAGGCGGGCGCCTGTAGTCCCAGCTACTCGGGAGGCTGAGACAGGAGAATGGCGTGAACCTGGGAGGCGGAGCTTGCAGTGAGCTGAGATCCGGCCACTGCACCCCAGCCTGGGCAGCAGAGCAAGACTCTGTCTCAAAAAAAAAAAAAAAAAAAAAAGAAAAGCAATTCTGACAGAGAATCCCTGGAATCCTGACACCCAGAGGATGACTGAGGAGGGAGGGAGGGAGTATCACCTAAGAACTGCTGTCCTAGAGCCCTTGCTGGGGAGAGGGGTGCACAGCCTTCACTGAGCTGAGCATTAACGTTGACCATCCTCCCTCAGAGGCCCAAAGATATAGGGCCAGCACAGGGTGGAGGGAACATCTCAGACTGTGGGGAGTCAGAGTTCAACAGCCATGTTGGTGGCAGCAAGGAACCAGGGAGGAGTGGACTGTTCAGAGACCAGTGCTCTCCTGGCTTAATGTGGGAGGCAGGCTGGCCATTACTATGGGGCTGTGGTTATTAGGAAAATACTGGACTTATTGCTTTATGATAGGTTGGTGACTGAGGCAGTTTTATTTTATTTTTTTTTAGCGGGGGCGGGGGGAAGGAGAGAGAGAGATTGAGAGATGGATGCACGCTAGCTGTGGCCTGAATTAGTGGAGCAAGTCTTTGCTTTGTGTCTTATTGGTAAAGACAGGAGAATTCTTTAGTGCTCTAGAGTTGCCTCTTCCCACTGGGGCCTTTGGTCAGGAAAGGCAGCCATTCGAGAAACCCAGAAGCTGGACCTGTGCCCCTCCTCACACAGGATATCTACTAACAGGCATTTGTAATGACTTTGAAATTCATGCACTGCTTTTCTCATTTAATTCTCATAATAACCCTGCAAATAGGCATTTCTCTCCATTTTAGAGATGAGAAAATTGAAGCCTAGAGAGGTGCAGTCGTTTGCCCGGTCTCATGATAGAGGAGGTGCTCAAACCCAGGCTGATTTCAAATTCCATTTTGCTTCCCATATCCCATTCTCCCCCATGAGGTTTCACAGTGCCTGTGTGAAGTGCTCTGGATGTTGGGATTGAAAACAATGGCAGTTCTATTGCACACGTTTTTCTTTCTTGCTGGGAGTCTAGGCTTCTTTAAGTGCATAAATAATACATAAATTAGTATGTTGAGCTGATTCCCACACTTTTTCAACAGACCTTCAGTTCTTCCTGAGATCAATAAAGCTTAAAAGAAAAGAAAAAGCCAAGTCAGCTTGTGCGTGGATCCTGGACTTTGCTCTAATACAGACCACGCTCCTGGAGTGTAAGCCATGCTTAACGGCTCAGCTTTCCTGTCACTAATGAGGTGGGATGTGGTTATGCATTCAAAATCTAGCAAGGACAAAGTGAGTGCACCACTGATGAAACATGGAGAGAAATTTCTTTCCAAAGGGCTGTGTAAGAGGAGAAGCAGGAGAGGTATGTAAGATTTCTCGTTTGTGCGATGCATCCTCTGAACCACTGTGATGCCACGGGCTGCTGGACTTTCCACAGGGGCCATTAGGGATGAAATCACACCGATGGAATGAAAGGGAAAGTAACCAAAGATAACAGCAACAGCTCAAAACACCAGAAAAAGCAGCAGCACTTTATCTATCCATCACTGGCCCAACTCGACATCTGGAAAAGAATCCAGAGTAGCTGCCAACCAGATGGCCCCTTGGTCTAAGTGGGAGGAGGTACCTGTCCAGGCACATGCAGCCCTCCACAGGCTGAATTTCAGGCCCCCTTGTGCAGGGAACCCTCTTCCCAGCTGTACATGGTCCTCTGAGCATTTGCATGTAATTCTCTCATCTTTCCAGTCATTCTTCTCTTATTTTCCTTTTTTTAAAGGCTCAGTAGCTACCTTTTTTTTTTTAGGACCATGAAGCTGCAGCCTCTGACATGATATGTAGATAAAAGATGTCACGGGGATAAGAGCTAGAGAAAGCTTTAACGAGAAGAGCTTAGACCACTTTCAAAGCTCCTCCACAGTGCACGGAGGGGCCCAAAGCTGGCGGAGCGCTGGGTGACACGCTCCCGCTCGCACCAAGGCCTCGCTCTGATGAGCTGGGCAATTGGGAGACTGTTTGAACAGACCAAAGAAAAATATCAAAAGACAAATTGGAGTCAGGGAGAAAATGAATAGCCCATGATCTCCAAGGGAGATTACAGAGGTAATGACAAAGCAGGCAGGGTTTTAGAGGGGCTGTTATTCCAAGAAAGGTAATTTTGTTCAACTTACTTTTTTTAACGGAAAAGGGGATGAAGAGATCAGCACTAGCTAAATCATCACTGTCAGATAAAAGATAAATCTTTCATTAGGAACAATATCTTTGCATGCCCTTTTGACATTGAAGGATATATTTGATGTAAGGATTTGGGGCTTTATCAAAACTATAGTATTCTAAACTAAACAAAACCACAATGTCATGTTTTATTGGAGAACAGCCATAAAAAATGAAAAGAACTTTTAAGATTAATAGCACATTTTCCCTATAGGAGCTTTGCTCTTTTTGATAGTTTTTTAAGATCCATACTCACAGAATGTTTGCATATTCAGCAAACATAGGCTTAGATAACAAGAGGAGCTGCCTTTAACCCCTAGAGATTCAGACTCCATCCAGTCTTCCAGTGCCTGCCAAGCTTGAGGAAAGATAAAAGAAACCCTAACCAAGAAAAGACCCTCATGAAACTGTCCTGCTGCTCTGCCTCCTGGGACTTGGTGCTTCCACCAGGTCCCTCTTTCCTTCCTTTATCTCCCATTCTCATTGGTCCCCTCTATTACCTGGCCTGTACTGTGCACCTGCCAAGTCTCCTTGGGACTGGCATTGTGCCCATGTCATGGTTCTTGCCTTTGACTTCCCTAAGCCTGTGCCACATCACCACGCAGTCTGTTCCCATCCCCCTGGGGAGAGCTCTGCCACCTGGCTGGTCTCCCAACTCATTACCATTGGCTGCAATTCCCGAGCTTCTTGCCTTTCATCAGCCCCTAGCTTCTCTGGACATGATCTTCCAACCAGCCAAGTCTCCTCCTCTTGCCTGCAGCTGTGTTCCCACCTTGATATCTGTCCTACTCTGGTAGACAAATATCTTCCCCAGGTTTCTAAACCCTTGGTCTAGCTTATAAAATGCCACTTATTTAGGAAGAGTTCATGGATCTTCATTTTTGAGCTCTGCCGTTAATAGACTCAGAAACCCCACCCCTCTTCTGTGTTTCTGCTCCATTCTCTGGTGACTTAGACTTCTCGTCCTCCACCCAGTGTTTTTTCTCTACCAAGAGTCTCCATTACTCAGTGCATGCTCCCTTAGAATGTCAGCTTCTACGTGGCCCATTTAGCCACTTTGTCTTCTCTCTCTCTCTTTCCTTCCCCTGCTCTCTCTCTCTCCCTATCGGTTATAGGTTTACCTTTCAGCTTCCCTTAATTATTGCCTCACTCTCTGATATTTCTGAGAAATTTTATTTCACAGCTTGCACCTTTTATTTACTTATTTTGCATGAGTTTCAAAACATACAAACAAAGCAAAAGGCAGACAGAATTCTCCTACGAATTGCTTGTTCATGGGACGGGTGCCTACTTCTACTCTAATCAGTCTGGCTACGGGTTGTCCATTTACAGAAAGTACTGTGGATGTGACACCGTTTCTAGGAAGGTCTTAGGGGTGAAGCAGGCACCAGGACATGTCTAGCATTTACTATTTACTATAAAGTAAATAAAGTTCGAATTGAAAAGTAATTAAAAGGATCTAGCTATTCCAGGTGGATTAAAAAATGGCCTCAGATCTTTCCAGATTATCTGAGTTCACGAAGTCATCCAATCCTCAGGGAAATAAAATTAATGAAATCAGATTCTGAAATTCTGAAAAAAAAGAGAAAACGCACAAACTCAAAAAACAAAACAAAACAAAAAACTCTGAAGAGGCAGCTTTGTGCAGTAGAAGGAGTAGTGAATGAGACCCAGAAAACTTGGGTTGGAGTTATCTGTAGCACATTGCATGAGGCATTTTTCTGGGGCTGTAGTAGACACTGTGACCCTGCCCTGATCCCAATCACAGGCCCAGGGACCCATCTCCCAGCTGCTGTGGGCACTGAGATCTAACAGCTCACAGCTGTTCCTTTCTCTGGGAACCATCCACTTCTGATAGCAGCTCCCCACTTTTTGGGGGAAAGCCTACAGCCAGAGCCCTTCAGGCCAAGACTGAAATTTCTCAAGGTCATATCCTTAACCAGCACTTGCTTCTTCCTTATGCTGCTTCTCTTACTTCCTCAGATGTTTTTCCTGAAGAGCATTCCCTCAATAAATCATGGGCACCCAAATCCCTGTCTCAGGCTCTGCTTTCAGGGAATGTGTGACCTAAGATAGCAACTCAGTTTACTTCTCTGTGGAGTGAAGTGGGAGGCTGGGTTGATTAGCTCTGATGTCCTTTCCTACTCCGATATTCCTTGGTTCTTTTTTGTGCATTATCTCACTTCTATTTCCAAAATAGACCAAGCTTAGAAGAAAACTGGTGATAGTATTGGAATAGCTGCATTTCCATGTAGCTTACTGCATAACTGACATAAGCTAAGGGTGTCTTAGCTAATCAGATCTCAACACTTCCTTCGGTTACCCCTGGCAATGGGATTTGGAAGTGTTGCAGGGGTGACCATTGTGGCGTGATTTTTATCAGTGTGCTTTATTATACACACACAAAGTTCCTGGCTTTCTGAACCATGCAGACATTTCAGAGTGCTGAGTTCCTGGAATGTGAACCTATTCAGTCACTTCTATCAGCCTGACTTGGTACTTGTCCACACCTAGGCAGATATTTGGAAGTCTCACATGGTGTTCTTCACATAGAACAATTTGTAAGTCATTTACAGCAATAGGCAGACTGTGTTCCAAGTTATTTGTATCTAAAAAATGTTGGTTGCACATGATTGTATTATTTTCAGTCTTGGCTTGGGTCATGGAAAAACTGAAGATGCATTAGATCATCAAAGTTAATGGCACAAACAACCTTGCAAAAGAAAGGATCTTCTCTCAAATTAAATCTCTTATAATTCCTCTATTGGAAGGTTAATTCTAACTATCCAGTGTCTCCCCTTTTTTGTCTTTAAAAGTTACCAGCCTGGGCAACATGGTGAAACCCCACTTCAACAAAAAATACAAAAAAATTAGCCGGGGGTGGTGGCACGTGCCTGTAGTCCTAGCTACTCAGGAGGCTGAGCCTGGGAGGTCACGGCTGCAGTGAGCCATGATCATGCCACTGTACTCCAGCCTGGGTGACAGAATGAGACCCTGTTTCAAAAAAAAAAAAAAAAGTTAACAGCCTTTGCCAGAGCTTTCTCATATGACCATTGCCAAGTAGCCATTAGTGACTTTCATTTAGGAAACCATATTAAATGAACCTACTGAATATGCAGTTCTTGGTGTGGAACTCAAGATCTGACTGCTTTTTCTTCTACTGACTTCACCTTGTTAGCATAACAAGGTACTCAACACTCCTGTGGCTGAATGAGTTTAGCCATCAGTGGGAGATAATTATTCCCAAAGGGTTCTCTGAGTGTTGCTTAGGGAATACTTAGAAATACTTAGAAAATGCACCCCCAGCAGGGCTCCAAGTCAGCTCACAGTGTTCCTTCCAAACACGCAGAGCTAGCCGGGGATCATAGCAACGTTGAATTCAGAAGTAAGTGGCTTTCTGCTGTTTATGTCCCCAGATCTGAACAGTCCCGAGCAGAGACCCCTTAGGGAGCTCCCTCTGCCTTGGGCTTTGCTTTGAGCTCTGAATGGGGTCTATGGTGGGAGAAGAAAGGTGGGTGAAGGATTGGCATCTACTTATGGGCTTTGTACTAAGGGCCCTGCCTTATGCCAAAGGGACTGATGGAGTGGACTCAGGGCTCCTTCTACTGTGTGCTGTGTGTCCTCTTCAGTTCATTTTCCTAAAATCCAGGGCCATCCAGCTTCCAGGGTTCAGGAGAGGAACGGTTCGATGGGGACAGGACTGGGAGACAGAAGACCAGGCTCTAAAGACCAGTGTGAGCTTGGCCAAATCAGTTAACCAGACAGGACTTAGGTTTCTTCACCTGAAACCAAAGGGACCAAGGAGAAAATGCCTCTTTCAATTATAGAATAGTGCCATTTTAGACATGGTAAAGTATCAGAAATCATCAAGACCAGTCTCCTCACTGATGGATGAAGAAATGGGGTTGGAAGAGTCACTTCTGCACCTGCCAGGTCTGTGTTCAGAGTCACTCAGCACGGGAACTCTAATCACTGTGACTTCTGACTGTGCACCTGCCAGGTTTGGTGCTCGCCCCAAGCTTTGATGATGTTGATGACCCAGAGTCAGTTTCAGGGTTTAGTTTGAAAGTAAACTTTGGGACTCTCTGGACAGTTCCTGGCACCTAATTTGCATCTACTCCTCTATCCAGTGTAGGTAGAGTGGGTGTATAAGGGGAAATTTTAAAAATGTAGGTTATTGTCAATTTCCTTACATACCTGATGTTGTAATTTGAATGTGTCTCCTTCAAAATTCGAGTATTGAAATTTAATGGCCAGTGTGACAGAATTAAGAGATGAGACCTTGAAGAAGTGATTAGGTCAGCAGGACTCCTCCCACATAAATGGGATTAAGGCCGTTATAAAAGAGGCCTCACACAGCAGTGTTAGGCTGTCTTGCCCTTCTGCCTTCCACATGGGAGGATGCAGCATTCTTCCCCTCAGGAGGACACAGCAACAAGGCACCATCTTGGAAGAAGAGAGATAGGGCCCTCACCAGCTGGCACTTTGAACTGGGACTTCCCAGGCTCTAGGACCATGATAAATAAGTTTGTTCTTTATAAGTTACCCAGTTCCAGGTATTTTGTTAAACCAGCACAAAACTGACTAAGACTCCTGAGAAGAAGGTGAGGGGTTCATTGGTACAATACTCGGTTGGGTAGTGGTGGGAGTGGGCACTGGGTGTGTGTCCTACTCAGAGCATAGCACAATGGAGGTGGAGAGAAGATGAGGAGCATGATGCCTGATTGGTGATACAAAGGTATGGGTATTCCTCAGCATACCTCCTGGTGTTACTGATTAAAGGGCTATGGACTACTTCCGTAAAAAAGCTCAGACCTTGGACAGGTTCACTAATTCAATAAGCAGGGACACTACTGTGAGTTGTTTTCCAGGGCTGAGCTGAAAGAACACTTGATTGTCCTACAATGATGGAGTTACAGAGTATGGAGACCCAAGATTAACCTTTCCAAAGCACGCACTGGGAATTACTTTGGGTGTGGCTGTGGATAAAGGAGAGAAAAACTGAGAAACTCAGAGACAGAGTTTGAAGAGGACTTTGTAAGTGAAGGTTTCTACCATCCCTTGGTAAGTGTGCCCCTTTATGGAAGAAAGGGGCTGGCTCCCATTTGGATCTACACATCCCTGGGGAAGATATCAGAATTTTCCATTAATAAACTTAGGAGTTTTAAGATCCATAAAGTCTATGTGGGGAATTGAGTTGGTAGCCAAACCCTTGAATTAAAGCTTGATATCAGAGTCTCAGTAGGTGTGGGTGAGGTGAGGGGAGGATGGCATGGGTGCCTCACCTAAACAAATGAATCATGGAAAATACCTTGAATCACCTAGCCCCACCTTCCTCCCACTGCAGGAATCCCTCACACAACAGCTTAAATAGATGATCCTGTAGCTTCTGTTTTGGTTCATCCATTGACAGGAAACTAACAAACCTCTTAACAATGATAGGCTTCAACAACCCACTGTGGGCTGACGTTAATTGTTAGAGGTTGCTTCCTTGCATGAAATTAAATATGCCTCCCCTTGGCCATAGTTCTGCTCTCTAGAGCTAAACAATTATACTGACTTTCAACATACTGTCATTCCAAAGAGAGCTAGTCATCCCCCACCTTGCTCTTCCCCCACTGTTTTCTTTTCAGGCTAAATCTCCTCAGTTCATCCCCTCGTTGATCACAGAACACACTTCTAGATTTCTCTGGGCTCCTTTGGATGTCTTCTGATTTGTCAACATGAGCTATGACCTGGCCTCTTTCTTCTCTCTGTAAGCCAAGAGGACCATAGCACTGGGCTTTCCTGCATGTGGCAGTTACGAGTTTTCTGAGCCTTCCTGAATGATTTCTTTTGGCAGTCTGGCCTGCCCTGTGCCTAGTGACCATTTGTGGCTGCCCAAAGGTTGGGGGACTTTGCCCAGGTGGGAATAGTCTGACCTGCAAAGCTTCTTTCCCCAAGAAGTATAGGGGAACTAGGTTGGAAAAGCCTTGCCTGTCCTCTTCAGGGATCTGTCTATTCCTTAGAATAGTCTGCTTCTCTCATTTTCTCAAACATCATGGCCCCCCTAAGGCCCAAGGCCACAGCACAGAATTAATTTTAGTCCTAAAGAAGAGTAGATAATGATCTGGCATTCCTGATCTCCATCCATCCATCCATCCATCCATCCTCACATCAATCATTTATCAGCATGCACTGAGCCCTGACTTTTTCATAGGCAATGAACTAGGAGGGGAAATAGGATCTGTGAGATGCAGTTTCCTGCTGAGGAATCTCTCTTCTCTTCCTGAGCTTCACCCCTCTGTAAGTAGTCAGAGACTCAAAGAAGACTTAAGAAGATCCACGAAGATTAAGGCAGAGCCTCAAGAAGGTCACAATCTAAAGTAATTTTATAATGAAACATTTCAATGAGAGGTGATATGGTTTGGCTGTGTCCTCACTGAAATCTCATCCTGAATTGTAGTTCTCATAATCCCCACATATCATGGGAGGCACCCAGTGGAAGGTAATTGAATCATGGGGGCAGTTACCCCCATGCTGCTGTTCTCATGATAGTGAGTGAGTTCTCACAAGATCTGATGGTTTTATAAGGGGCTTCCCCCTTCACTGGGCACTCATTCTCTCTCCTGCTGCCCTGTGAAGAAGTGCCTTCCCCCATGATTGTAAGTTTCCTGAGGCCTCTCCAGCCATGTGGAACTGTGAATCAATTAAACCTGTTTTCTTTATAAATTACCCAGTCTCAGGTATTTCTTTATAGCAGCATGAGAATGGACTAATACAGTAAATTGGTACTGAGGAAGTGATGCGCTGCTATAAGGACACCCAAAAATGTGGAAATGACTTTGAAACTGGGTAACAGGCAGAGGTTGGAATAGCTTGGAGGGCTCAGAAGAAGACAGGAAGATGTGGGAAAGTTTGGAACTTCCTAGAGACTTGTTGAATGGCTTTGACTAAAATGCTGATAGTGATACGGACAATGAAGTCCAGGTGGAGGTGGTCTCAGATGGAGATGAAGAACTTGTTGGGAACTACAGCAAAGGTGTCTCTTGCTATGCCTTAGCAACAAATCTGGTGACATTTTGCCCCGCCCTAGAGATTTGTGGAACTTTGAACTTGAGAGAGATGACATAGGGTAGCTGGTGAAAGAAATTTTTAAGCAGCAAAGCATTCAAGAGGTGACAGAGCATGAGAGTTGGAAAAATTTGCCACCTCATGATGCAATAGAAAAGAAATACTCATTTTCTGGGGAAAAATTCAAGCCTGCTGCAGAAATTTGCATAAGTAACAAGGAGCTATATTAATCACCAAGACAATGTGGAAAATATCCCCAGGGAATGCCAGAGACCTTCATGGCAGCCCCTCCCATCACAGGCCCAGAGGCCTAGGAGTTAAAAATGGTTTCCCGGCCCAGGCCCCCACTGCTGTGTGCAGCCTAGGGACTTGGTGCCCTGTGTCCTGTTGACCCTGCAGGTGCACAGAAGTCAAGAATTGAGTTTTGGGAACCTCCATCTAGATTTCAGAGGATGTATGGAAATGCTTGGATGACCAGGCAGCAGTTTGCTGGAGGGGGAGGGCCCTCAGGGAGAACCTCAGCTGTGGTAGTGTGGAAGGGAAATGTGGGGTTGAGTCCCCACATGGAGTTCCCACTGGGTCATTGGCTAGTGGATCTGTGAGAAGAGGGCCACTGTCCTCCAGACTCCAGTATGGTAGATCCACCAACTGCTGGCACCATGCTCCTGGAAAAGCTGCAGACACTCAATGCCAGCCTGTGAAAGCAGCCAGGAGGGGGGGTGTACCCTTCAAAGCCACGGGGATGGAGCTGCCTAAGGCCATGGGAGCCCACCACGTGGAGCCCACCACGTGGGAGCCCACCATATTTAGAGCATCTACATGACCTGGATGTAAGATATGGAGTCAAAGGAGATTATTTCAGAGCTTTAAGATTTAATTACTGCCTCTTTGGATTTTGGACTTGCATGGGGACTGTAGCCCTTTCATTTTGGCTAATTACTCCCATTTGGAATGGGTGTATTTATCCATGCCTTTACCTCCATTGTATCTAGGAAGTAACTAACTTACTTTTGATTTTACAGACTCTTAGGTGGAAGGGACTTGCCTCATCTCAGATGAGACTTTGGACTTGGACTTTTAGTTTAATGCTGGAATGAGTTAAGACTTTGGGGGAATGTTGGAAGGGCATAATGATGTTTTGAAATGTGAGGACATGAGATTTGGCGGGGGACCAGGGGTGGAATGATATGGTTCGGCTGTGTCCCCATCCAAATCTCATCTTGAGTTGTAGTTCCTATAATCCCCATGTGTCATGGGAGGGACCTAGTGGGAGGTGATTGAATCATGGGGTCAGTTACCCCCAGGCTGCTGCTCTCATCACAGCGAGTTAGTTCTCATGAGATCTGATGGTTTTATAAGGGGCTTCCCTCTTCACTGGGCACTTATTTTCTCTCCTGTCTTCTTGTGAAGAGGTGTCTTCCACTGTGATTATAAGTTTCCCAAGGCCTCTCCAGTCATGCAGAACTCTGAGTCAATTAAACCTGTTTTCTTTATACATTAACCAGTCTCAGGTACTTCTTTATAGCAGCGTGAGAATGAACTGACACAAGGGGCCAAAGGGAATATCCCCATTACAGGGTACATTAAAGGAGATGTAAGAATCTCAGGCAGTAGTATAGGAAAACTGGGGAGGTAGGAAGAAATAGCAAGCTTAGTTCCAAAAGCATTACTTAGATCACCATTATGCCTTTTGTTTAATTGAAGTTTATATACTTAATTTGCTGAAAATTTATACAACTCTAAAAGAGAGTAGGATGTTTTCATATTTATGAAGAGAGGCATGGAATTTTAAAAACGCCAGGAATCCCTGGCTTGGAGCTTATTGGGAAGGGCTGGGCCCCCTTCCCTCACTACTTCTGTTCTCCCTTTCTCCTGAGATGGATGTAGTTATTTTTACTCTCACTGCTTATGGCTTACAGTTCACTGATTCTGAAGAATGGGGAATCTTTTCTTGGCACACCCTATAGATCACCTTCTGGGACATTTTCTACTTCAAGTCTAGCTGCCCATGGAGTGGGGAAGCTGAAGACTAGAAGAGAGGTTAGTCAGCAGGAATTGGCATTTTGTTGCTGTGTCCCCTATCCACTGTCTGGCTTTTCTGCAGGCACTGCCACTTCTGTGCGTGCAAACACCTTGCTTCCTGGACCACCTCAAACCCTTTCCCTTAGTGAAACTGAGTCCAAGCCAAAGGTGGCAGATAGTCTACTCCCACTGCATACCACTGGGATGGTGCTGACATCCCAGAGGATGGTGCCCATGGATGCAGAACAGTCAGTAGTAATGAAACTAACAGTTGGCTAGGAACTTATTAATAGCAGGCAGGGTTTGCAGCATCTCATTCAACTGCCTTGCACCAGCTACTGGAGCCAGAGGTAACACAGCCCTACCTCTACATTCCCATCCCTGCTCCCAGAATTTGCTCTATCTTCCAGGCAAAGCTTTCCCAGATCAAACTGCCAAAAGATTTATCTTACGTAGGTCCTGGGGGACTTTGTTCCTTTAGCTTTGTTTGCTCTAGTCAAGCACCTATCAGTTCCAGGTGGAGTTTACCTGTGTATATAGTAGGTGCTCAACAAATGTTTGTTGAATAAAAGATATGTTGCGCTGTTAAAGGAAGGATGTATTGGGCTGACAGCAGGAATGGTTTTTGCCAGGTAGAATTCTTGAATCTCGGAAATGATTTTCATGGAGGGAAATGTTCCCGTGTGTATTAAGAGTGATGAGCTGGTGTAGTTTTACTACTCAGTTCCCTGCAGAGAAGCTGGGCAGATCATGTGCATTAGAAAGTCTAGAGGTTGAGAAGGAGAGCCTAGCATGCTGAGTGTGTCCACAAACAGAGATATTAGCGAGGCATCTGGGTCTGACCAGCTCCCTCGGAGAAGCAGGTGGGCTGCCTCAGAGGAGGTATCTCACCAACAAAGCCCCATCCGTCTCAGTAAGTGGGAGCAGGGCTGGCTCCATAATTTTCAGGGCCCAGTTAAAATGAAAATGCTGAATCCCTTGTTCAAAAATTATAGACTTTCAAGATAGTAATGGCAGATCATTAAACTAATCACAAACTCTTCTAAGTGCAAGGCTTAGTGCAACAGGTCGGGTTACATGGCCCTGGGTGGGAGTCATTTCCTGTCCTTATTTCCACTTTAAAGGTAGACCAGTGGTAGCATTTTGGGAAAGTATTTTCAGTCAGCTCCTCTCTGATGCATTCCCTTTTTACTCTTTCCTTGGCCTATTAGCATTAAGCCCGCTTTGCTCTGGTTGCAAACTCACTGTTTGTTCGGCATTATCTCCTTGCTCTGCTATTAGCACCGAGGTCCTCCATGGTGAATAACATTATCTGTAATCCTTTCAGAAATGCTTAGCAGTATTTTTACCTCAATTTTACAAATAAGAAAACATATGGTCAGAGACACAAAGTGATTTGGCGAAGGCCACACAATTTGTAAGTGATAGAACCATGATCAGGATGGCTTCACAAACCCATAGTCTTTCTATTCTCTACCTGTTCTTTGAGGGTACAATTGTGTCTTAATTTCTGTGTCATCTGCAGGGCCTCACACATAGCAGGCTCTCAATACTTTTTCTTATGATAAGAGAAGCAGTCAGAGGTGAAACTTGAGAGATTTAGGGATCTTGACTCCCAGGTAGCACTCTGTTCACCTGGCTGGGGTACCATCCTGTCTATTTCTGAGCATCCTAAAATAAAGATAGTTGCTGTATGTTAGGGGTTTCCTGGATTATGGACCTCCATTGATGTTAAGGGTTTCCTTGCTTGGGCTTGATTTGCACTTCTTCCTGCCTCTCATAGGCACTGACCTCATTCCAGCCAACCACATTGTCCTGGATGGGTTCTCTGACTAAACCTATCTCCTCTCCTGCCCTGGGGAGCTGGGCTGATCATGCAGAAACTTAAGCAATTTGCTCTACTCTCTTTTCCCAAAGACTCAGCCAGAGCAGGTCCCCATCAGCTAGCTCTTTGCTCCCTTTCCCCCAGGCTTCACCCTGACCCCCTCAGCTTTCCCAAAGCCCCTCCCAAACAGAAGGTAAGTGGAATTGCTATCATCTCTTCAGGAAAGAGAGGAGAGAGCAAGTGAGCACACAAGCAAGGAGACCATTTTTAAATGATGCCAACGAGTCTACTTCCCATTCTTGCAAGGTAGGAGGAACACAGAGGTGAGCAGTATTCCAGGTAAAGTCATTGTGTGTGGCTATGACTCATTTTATGCCTAATCAGAACCCATTCCAGGTGCCTGCAAGACGTTGGAAGAGCAGGTTTCACCAACATTGTAGATTCATGTAAAATAAAGCTTAATTGCCTTCCTGCTTTCTAAAGCAAGACACACATGTACAGGTGTTTCTTGGCTTATATGTATTAGTCCTTTTTCATGCTGCTGGTAAAGACACACCCAAAACTGGGCAATTTACAAAAGAAAGAGATTTAAATGGACTCACAATTCCACGTGGCTGAGGAAGCCTCAAAATCATGGCAGAAGGCAAGGAGGAGCAAGTCACATCTTACATGGATGGCAGCAGGCAAAGAGACAGAATGCGAGCCAAGCAAAACAGATTTCCCCTTATCAAACCATCAGCTCTTGTGAGACTCATTCACTACCGTGAGAACAGTATGGGGGAAACTGCTCCCATGATTCAACCATCTCCCACTGGGTCCCTCCCACAACACATGGGAATTCAAGATGAGATTTGGGTGGGGACACAGTCGAACTATATCAGCTAATGAAGGGGTTACATCCTGATAAACCCATCATGAGTTGAAAATATTGTAGTCAAAGTGCAATCAATACACCTAACCTACCAAATATCATAACTTAGCCTTGCCTACTTTGTACATTCTGGGAACACTTACATTAGCCTACAGTTGGGCAACATCATTTAACATAAAACTAATTTTATAATAAAGTGTTGAATATCTCATGTAGTTTATTGAATATCTCCTGAAAGTGAAAAGTAGAATGGTTTTATAGGTACTCAAAGTACAGTTTCTACTGAACTCATATTGCTTTTGCACCATTGTAAAGTTGAAAAATTGTACATCAAAGCAGCATAAGTCAGACACCTTCTGTACGCTTCACTGTGCTTGACACACCCACTGCCATGGACAGGTCATGTGACCCAGAGCCTTTGCCCTGAAAGATTGTCTACCATTCCCTGCAGCCTGGACCCTTCATTAGAGCCACCTCTCTCTAAACTATTGCTGCCTTGCCTAGCTAAAATTCCCCTGAGTCTCTGAGTGTGCCTAATAATTTAAGACTCTCCAGTTCAAACTCTTCTCTCATTTTCCTTTGGGTGTGATTTGGTTAGTGCTTTGTGCAGCTTGGGATCTCACTTTGCTGAATTCCTTTTCCACTGGCTTCTGATGAAGAATAAATTGAGAGGGCTGATAGGGATGTTCTGCTGACTCTTGTTGTTTGGGACAAGGGGGTCTGTTGGCAAGTCTCATTTTGAAACTGTCACTTCTTGCAGAATATGCAATAGGACAGATTTTTACATAAATAATGTGGAAAATTGATTGTATGTGCCTGCTGGGTCAATAGGGAATTTCCCTTTTGGAATTAAAATTTAAGAGATGCAATTCTGAGAACACTGCAGCTAACTGAAACGTCCATTTGGAAGAGCATATTCTCTTGAGTCCTTCTGTGTGAGCTGGTTCAGGTTTCATGCTGTTTTGCCCCTCTCTGTTGCTGTATTTTGTAACAGCAGAGGAAGCGGGGAAAAACTCTGATCTTCTGATGTTTCTTTGACTATTGAGGCTAATTGTTCATTTGCTGAAAAAAATAAGAGACCAAGGGTCTCTAAAATACTACATTGTGTGTGTGTGTGTGCACGCACATGTACATATATGAGTATTTTTGCGTGTACATGAGTATACTCTTTGTCCGCGTGTGTTAGAAAGTGAGATGTGAGCATCAAGTTTAAAAATAAAGACAAGAACATTTTATAAAGAATATTCCCCCACCTCTTTTTTTGTCTTTTCTCCCACAAGGCACTGCCTTCCAGCTGTAATTACACCCTGTATTTAACACTTGCGGAGAATCACTTACACATGTCCCTGCATACTCTTGCATCTTCATGTTTATCTTTCAATATATAATTGCGGTAGAAAGACAAAAGGGATGATCAGATTTCAGGAGTAAGAAGCAAGCTGAAATCTGAGATCACAGCTCTTTATAAATGTTTGACTCAGGAAAGAGAATTCTATCTGCCGGACTTGGTGCTCAGACAAAGCCTCAAAACACAGGCAGACCTCCGCAGGCCATTAGAAAAACCATTTCTCTGGAATATGTGTCCGTACAGAGAGGACGAGGAAAAGGTGGTAAAAGCCTGCCTGAGATTGTAGCCACTGGAGACTGCTGATGAAAATTGTGCATAGCTGAAAGAGCAAATCGCTCTAGTTTTTCAGTGATTGCGCTGGATTTTGAAATTAAACCCAGCGGGGCGAATGTACCTGTCTGAGCTTCAAGAGATGTGGCAGGCTGGTGGACTTGTGGGCTTGTGAGCTACGAGCATCTATGTTTCAAGCTGTGGAGCTCTGTGCCTGTCCCGCTGCAGCATCCATGTGACTAGAGTCTCAGGACTGGTGATCTCTTTTTAGCTTACGGTAGTAGGCAGAAAGGAAGCAGATTTTACCTGGAGAGTGTGGTGGGGGAAGCTAAGGGCGGTGGCTTAGGTAGTAAATCACAGTTCCTTCTTTTGTTTTTTTCCACATCAGGGAGGCTTTAATCCTACTCTTCAGGCTAAGCTTAGGGGTGATTTAAACTGTTCAAAGTAAAGACCAGCTCTCAGAAAGCCTTCAAGATTTCTAATTTGGTTAGAATTTACTTGGTGCTAGGCGGACAGAGGTGCTGGAGTGTCTTCTTTTCAGCAAGAGTTAGGTTTTAAAGTCGGCTTGTGGGGTGAAAATTGCAGGTAGTCACAATTAGGCTTGAAAATCCTTTAACAAAGTATCCGTCAAGCTGCTTAGACCAGGGAAGGGTGGGGAAAACTGTGTGGTTGGAGGGGAGTGCCTGTTCTCCCTCTCCTCTAGGCTCACTTGGGGCATTTGCTCTCAGAAAATAGAGTAGGACTGGCAGTATCTAAGTTATTTTTCTCCCAGTCTCATCCAGCCAGCTGGGCATTCTTGAATGTGCTTAAGTTAAATCTATGTAGGATGCAGTTTTACTGCACCAATGGTGGACCAAAGCAAATGTGCATTTGCCTTATTTGGAAGAGGAGTGGGGTGGGCAGAAAACCTGGGACTTGATATCCTCAGCCTGACCTCAGGGACCTCTGGCTCCACTGCGACACATTTTCAGGGCCTCTAGCTAACAATTAATAGTTAATATATCATACTGAAAATGTGCTAGACATTGGTGAAAAGCACTATATATATATCAACCCATTTGATACCTATGATAATGCTATAACATAAAACTTTATTATCCCATTTTACAGATGAGGAAACCACATTTTAGAGCTCATTCACAGTTTTGTGCCTGAAGTAGCCTATGAAGAAGATGAGTGCCAGGAGTGTGTGGGTAGAGGCTGTGGAGAGGAACTGGAAATTTCAGCCTCTTTCTTGGGGTCCAATGGGGATGTTGTAAGTGGGAGGATCTTGCACTGCTCATCCACTGGGGCGTGGTGATGCCAGATTCAGCTGCCTTGCTCTCTGTCTCTGGGTTTTTGCACAGGCTGCTCCATCTGCCTAGCATATTTGTTCCCCCAGTTTCACCCCGGTAACTCTTATTCATCTTGTAATTGCCCTGTGGGTTCTTCTGGTCTGCTGACAGACAAAACCAGTTCACCGAAACCATGGTATAGCAGTAAAGAAAGAGTTTTATTGACGTGAGGCTAACCACATGGGAGACAGAGTTATTACTTAAATCAATCTCCCTAAAGGCTCTGAGGCTAGAGGTTTTCAAGGATAGTTTGGTGGCAAGGGGCTAGGGAATGGGGAATGTTGATTGGTTGGGGATGAAATCATAGGAGTGTGGAAAATGGTCCTTACGCACTGAGCCCCCTCTGGGTGGAGGGGGTCTCACAAGACCAGTTGAGTCATAAGTTGCTGGTCCAGGTGGAGTCAGCCAGTAGTCAGAAATGCAGAAGTCTAAAAAGACATCTCAAAAAGCCAATCATAGGTTCTGTAATAGTTATGTTATCTACAGGAGTGATGGGAAAGTTGCAAATCTTGTGACTTCCAGAACAATGGCTAGTGGTCATTTAACTATGCCTACATCTTAGCAGCATTAGGACCTTTCATTAGTTTTACAAAGGCAGTTTAGTTTTGGGAAGGGCTAATATCATTCTTGCTTTAAGGTTAAACTATAAACTAAATTGCTCCCGAAATTGGTTGGTCTATGCTCTGGAATGACCAAGGAGAGCTTGGAGGTGAGAAGCAAGATGGAGTCAACTATGTCAGATTTCTCCTACTGTCATGATTTTGCAAAGTTAGTTTCAGTCTCTCCTGGGCTCCTGTAGCTGGATTAGTATCTGCCATGCCCTCTTTCACAACCCTCACTCTGTCTCTTTTACTAGACCAGATCCTTTTAGCCAAGGATAAAGACTTTCCACTGCTGTCTCCTCAGCACTCAGCACAATGCCTGGCTCACTGTAGTACTCGGTGAATGCTTGCTAAATGGATGTTGAGTAAGTAAAGAGAATATAATTTCCTATCAAATTTCTAAAACACAGACACCTCCCACTTGATATCAGTCATCCCCTCCTAAAATCAGATGTTGGACACAAAAATGCTAACCATAGCCTATTTCTTATTATTTGAAATGGGAAAAATTACAAAATGGTACACATCAACCCCCAAATCTTTAGCCAATTTCTGAAAACATAGAAAAATGCCCATATGTAACTAAAAAACTTAGAGTGTAAAATACTTAAAACATTCCTTCATGATCCCAGACCACTAATGTGGTTATTGACAAACAACTGCTTTGAGGGCAGTGAAATCTTCTCTTCCTATGTCATGGCTTTCCTCTCTGGTTTTACTTGCTTCTACAAGTTTTTTTTCCCTATACTTTCTCAAATTTTGGGGACGTTTTACAATACTAAGCAAAAATCAAGGTAAATTATCCAAGTCTGTGGAAATATGTTTGGAGCAAGCATAGCACAGGCAGAGCGTGGCTCGCAGTGAATATGAAATCCTACCAATTGAATGTGGAATTTGCCTTGTCTTTTCCATAAATTGTTTGGTTAAAAATAATGCCCTAGTATGTATGGGTATGTAGATGTATTTTTTTTCCTAAAATTCATACATCACCTGAAAAATGTTCTATCATAGCCAGTGCCTTCCTTTCTTCCTTCTGTTTTTCCTTTCTTTTTTCCCCTTTTCCTTCCTTTCTTTTTTCTTTCAAAGTAATTGAGTCCATAAAATTTGGGTATGACCAAGGAAGGGATCAGAATATGCCACATGACATAAAGATTATTTTGAGTAAAAGGCATTTGAGAATCAACAGATGCAGGAAGAGCCTTTCTCTGCACTCCCTCATCTGTCTAAAAGCAGAATCTTCCAAAAGAATTCTGCTATCATAAATCCTGCTTTAAGGAAGTACCAGGGGGGAAAGGGTGACTCCCATTACCAGAGATGAGAAGTTGACACTGGATGCATAAACACACCTTATTAAAATAAGCCTTATTGTACTATGAGGAATTGATTGATGTGATTGTGGAGGCTGAGAAATCCCATGATCTGCTGTCTGCAAGCTGGAGCCTGGGATAACTGGTAGTATAGTTCTAGTCAGAGGCCATGTCATGCCAGAATCCTATTGACTCCGATAGAGATGGCAACGTGTCTGAGAGGTCAAGGAAGAGACCTAGAGACAGAGAACAAGACATAGGGTTTATTGGCGCGACTTACATACAGGGATGGTCCAGGGGTGGTGGGCTGGATAGGAGAACCACTATCATTTGTAAAAAGCATGCAGTTTATATAGCATTTTCACTTAGCACCCTCCACCTAGCCACCTTCACCTAGCAACCTCCATTTAACCCAAAACAAAGGGCCTCAATTCTGTATACAGCTTGTATTCCAAGGGATAGGCCAGAGGTTCAGATGTCCTTTATACATAAGGAGTGAGTCTTTACATTGAATTCCTTAGCTTGAGACTCTGAACACATATTCTTCTTAGAATATGTAGGGTCATTCTTAGGGCATGCTTCCTTTGTGGCTGTCAGGTCCCTCTGCCGTAAAGCCCAAAGGCCTGAGCACCAGGAGGACTGATGGCTCTAGCCTAAATTTGAAGGCCTGAGAACTACTGGAGCTGATGGTGTAAGTCCTATTCTGCGGGCAGGAGATGAATATTCAGTTCAAGTAGCCAGGTAGAGAGAGTAAATTCTCCTTTCCTCTGCTTTTTTGTTTGGTCCAGACCTTCACCAGATTGCAGGGTGCCCACTTCTGTTGGGAAGGACAGTCTGCTTTACTGAGTCCATTGATTCAAATGCTAATCTCATCTGGAAACACCTCACAGACACACCCAGAAATGACGTGCAACCAATTGTCTAGGTACCTTCTGACCCAGTCAAGTTGACACATAAAATGTACCACTTCACTTGCCTTCCGTTGGTTTCTTTATATATTTCTCAGTCATTTCCCACCATTTGTTGTTCCTTGAAACCCTACCCCCTTCTCCTCATTAGAATGGTATATAAGCTCCAAGTTCTAACAGCTTCTTTCTTTGTGAGCCACTTTCTTTGTGAGCTACCAAGTACCTACATGAATAAACACTGTCTTTTGTTTTATTTTCTTTTGCCAGTCTGTCTTTTGTTGGTTTAATTCATAGACCCCCAAATCACTGAACCTAAGAGGAGAGAAGAAAAGTTTTTCTTCCCTGATACTTTAAAAAGGTCCACTTATTTCGAAACAGGACAGAGAGCTGTCTTTTGTGAAGATTTATGAATGGTGATGCCAACATGGATCACCTGTCAGTTCTTTAAGGGCCAGAGACCTGTCCCTAACTCTGAAGCCCTGGCCCTGAAGCGGGCTTGAATCCCATTGGAGAAATCTGCCTACATGGCTCTTGGCTCCTGTGGCCATTCCTCCATCTCTCTGCTCTGTGGAGATGCCCCAAATTCTTGACTCATCAGTGTGATGAAGACACTACATCTTTTGTTATAAAAGCAAATATCTTACAAAAGCAGAGACATTTAATATTGGTTTTTCCCTTCTTTCACATGGTAACAGAACCCCTGAATTTTAGCTGAACATAGAATGAAGACTACATTTTCCAGTCTCCCTGTCAGTTGGTGTGGCCACATGACTGGTTCTCACCCATGGAATTTGAATGGAAGTGATATGTGTCATATCTGGGTTACATATCTGTGTCAGATCTTTTTGGAAGCCTGGGGATCAACAAAGATCCCCAACATTGTCATAAAACAGTTTTTTTTTCCAGCTAGACCTTGTGCAGATTGCTAGAGCTCAAGATTGCACAGCTCACGTTTAGTGAAATTGGGAACATATTCAGCACAGTCCCTGGCATGAAGGAGAAATTCAACGAATACATGTGTTGAGTGAATGAATGGATGAATAAAAGATGTTAGAGACCTAGGTGTTCATGCTGAATGTTGGTCTTCTTTCATTTTTCAGGATGGATGACTTATGAGTCAAAGACAGTCTTAGATATATTTTCAGTGCCTTCAGGCTGCTGATTGCTGTCACCTGCACCTCTCCATTACCTGTATGAGATCCCTCTAGGTGGTAGCACCCTCCTTATTTTGTGTGCCCACACATGACCCCAATCCTCTCATAGGAGTTTTGCTAATTTGTTGGGGCCTAAAAAGGAACAGACTTGAAACTAAAGCATGTTGTTTTATGGAATTTGCCAACCTGCCTTATATCATAGCTAGTTTCTTTCTTTTAAAAATGTATTCCATGGATTCAAGCATAGATTATCAAATAAAGGAACAGAAACTCACTCCTTATGTAGCAGGAAGAGGATACAGCGCCTTGGGTATGACAATCTTTTTCCATACAGGGTAAAGTAGAAAGGGCCCATTTGAAGCCTTCCAGAGTTCAGTTACCAAGAAGTGCTGGAGTTCTCAGAGCTTAATTTCCTTGTACCTGGTGTGGCTGCCTTGAACTTTGCTCTCAATTGAATCAGGCCTTAGGGTGCACTAACCCTCCTGCATAATAGATCTAGTCACACAGGGAGGGAGATAAGCCTGATGCTAGCTAACAGAGGCTTTCTAAGCAGCCTATATCCTTAGCACTGCACCCTTGGATTTTAATCTTTTTTATTTGGAAAAAACTATCACAAGGACACGGGGCTTAATAGCATTGATTGTCTTGATAGTTTGTTGATTAAGTCCAGGAGATGCTGGCATCTGCACATACATCTTATTAGGTATGATCAGGCAAGTAAATTGTCCCTGCCATCCAGCATGCTGCAATAATTAACTCTAATACCAGCAACTAAAAGTTAATCACAGCAGGTGTAAAGCCAGGCTCTCTTTGCCTGCAAAACCTGTTTCCCACCATGGCTTCATAAGGTGTTAGCTCTGAGACTTGGAACAGGTTCTTTGTAAAAGAGCCTTACTTTGCTGTAAAGGCATTCCACATAGTATTATTTTAATTTAATTAGGTTTTAAAAAGGTTAACCATGACATTTTAATAGCTTAAGTTTCATATTAATATTCTGAAAACACTGTTTAGGCCAGCCACTTGTGATTCAAAAAGATGTTTTTCCAGAAAATGAATTGACTTTTAGAACAATTACAGAAAAACAGCTTTCATTTGATTAAGATGGGTATCTTGCTATTAAAACACGTTGTTGAAATGAAATACATATAAGACATTGAAAAACATTAAAACTTTAACTTGATACAATTCATCTTTGAGGGAGGGAGATGGGGCAGTATGTTTATGGAGATTATCTCAAAGATGGCTAATGTCCGTCAGTAATAGGCAAATTAGTGGACCGTGCTTGTGATGTGCTGTGTGTTGTCAACCTAATGTTTTATTTATTTTCCTGAGAGCCACTGTCTTCATTAAGGAGTTTAGCGAGCAAAGTAAGATGATATTTACTAGCCTGGCAAAGGAATAAGCTCTGTTCATGTTTCTTCTTTTGCTATCATGGCTAATCATTGTTTTTTAAAAATAGCTATTCAATATGCTAATGGATCCTGTGGAAACAGGAATAAACCATAACTTCCCTATAGAGGGAGGAAGGAATAATTCAGTCGTACATGCACATATGGCTACTATGTGCCAAGCATTGTGCTAGCTTTGGGAGCACAGAGGCGATGAAGCCAGGGGCCTGCCCTCCAGATACTCCTGACGAGCAGGGAGCTGGCATCGATTATGCAATTAACCCTCATTATACAGTGTAATAGGTGCTTCTCTTGCCCCAAAGAAACACAGGGGACAAGTAATTAGTTCAGTCTGGTGTGATTGGAGATGGCTGCAAAAAGCAGGGAGGAGCTGGGACTTGAAGGACTAGATGATTTTGCCAGAGGTAGACTGTTGCTTAAACCAGTGATTCTCAAAGTTGGTGGAAGGTGTGGTGTGTGTGCTTTTGTGTGTGTGTGTGCGTGCGCACAGTGGTGTGTGTTTTAACCAGCTTTCCAGGTGATTCCGATCCTAACTAAAGCTCAGAACATGCTCATTCATGGCCCCTCTGGTCAACTGTGAGACATTTGACTTGACCAGAGCTTTGGGATTGATGGGGGTGTGGAGGGATGGGATACCAGGCTGTGAAGCTGGAAATGTCAAATGAGGTCAAGTTTGAAGCAAGGGAAGGGAAGATATTAATATTTATATTAGCTATCTGTGTGTGGGCTTTTGTAATGATGGTTCTGGTGCCAGGTAACAGGAACCAGCTGGAATGAGCTTAAACAAATAGGAAATTTACGAGAAAGATACCATGATATCTCATTGCTATCCAAGGGAGAACTGAACAACCAGGCCTCAGGAAGATATTTTTTTTTCTTTCTCTAGTTCATTATTTCCTTAGGATAGGTTTTCAGATGTAAGATTACTGGTTCAGAGAGTATGAACAATTCATGGCTCTTGAGGCATGTGGCCAAATAGCTTCTAAAAGTTTGTAGCAGTATACAAGGCCACCAGCATTAAACATAAACACTGGTTTTACCACATCCTTACCAACATTAGTTTTATCGTTTCTAATTTGATAGGGGGAAATGATACATCATTGTTGCTATTTCAATTGATTGATGACTAATGAAGTCATTAAAATTGTGATTATTGACCAATTGTGTAACCTTCTCTTCCCGAAAAGGATTTTTTTTTTTTTTTTATGAGGAGAGGACATACTCTACTCTCCAGAGATTCCGAATAACCATAATTCTAGTGAAATAAAGAGGAAATCATATTGGTTTGGGTGGTTCCAGAGCTATCAGCTTAACAATGGGAGCATCATCATTACTGTCTTCATTAGCAGCTGAAAAAGGCAAGGTGCCAAGAGGACCTGCCCAAATCCCAGCTCTGCTACTTACAGGCCTCGTGATTTGGCGTACGTTTCTGCACTCCTCTGAGCCCCAGTTTCTTCATCTGTAAAATAGGGTTAATCCGTCCTACCTACTTATGTGATATTTTGAAGATCAGAATGAGGTCAGATATTTGAAAATGCTTGATAAACTATAAAGAACTATAAAAATGTAAGCTATTGCTACTATTATATTGGCTTGTGCGAATGAACAGTCTCCGCGACATTGCATCAGGTCAGGACTTTTACCTTTGATTGAAAAGTGGAAACTTCAGCCTTTTCACTTCTCACACAAATGGGATTCATTTCATAGATGTAAATTCAGGAAAGATATTTACTGTGTTTGAGATATTTTTACTCCTGCCAGCAGATGATGGACTTCGCAAATATATGGAAGGACCTGACATTTCAGACCTTTTGGGTGCACAATTTTCTCCCGCTGTCCCTCCCTCCCTTCCTTCCTTCCATATGCTGAGCACTGGGAGCAAATAGCGAGCAAGAGGTGAGCCAACCCCCGCTCTCATGGAGCTTATGCGCTTATTCAGAAGGACATGCTGCCCAGATGTCCCTAGGTTTGGCATGAGTCTTTAGTTGACTGAACAGTGCTTTATAGTTTATGAGGTATGTTTATAGCAATCAATATATTGAGTCTCCCAACTTCACCATGAGGAGGACTAAGAGGCATAATATTTTGGAGTCAGAAAGGTCAGGTGTCTTGCCTAAAATCCCATGGCAGAGTCAGTTGTGGGGCTGGGACCTATGTCCAGTTCCCTGGTGACTAATTTGGTGCCTTTTCCGTGACAATACACTCCTCTGTCCTTTTCATTCTCATATTCGCAAGGGGTTAAACTTAGCCCTGCTTTGATGAGGGAATCAAAATGATGGGATTCCCCTGCAGAATCCTAACTCAACTTAAAACTGGCATGGCTTTTGTGATGTGTGAAATGCTGCTCCAAACATAATCAAGAAAAAAAAGCCTGGCAGCCAGAAATTAAAAAGCTAAAATAAAAGAGATACCGTCTGAAAAGTCCCCACTGACCTAAAAAACCAGGTAGCAGGTCCGCTGGGGTCAGAGGGGCTGTTGTTGGGAGGTGGCCGTGGCACTGCAGCAACTCAGCTCTGCTCTCTGCTGGAAAAATGTCCTATCAGTCAATGGAATTACTGGAGATGCTTCTGAGGGATAAAGGGAGATAAGTGAGCCAGATAGAAAGCTTGCAGAAAATTGAACGAAACCAGGAGAAGATGAGATGGGCTAAAAAAAAGCAGTTCAGGGAACGTGGGTAAGAGAAGCTTGCATTCCTTAGCCTGTATTCACTGAAGAGGGAGAGAAGAGGTGCAGTCTACACTACTGGCTGGAGGGGAAGGGTTGGTCTGAGACATGGGCCTGGGAATGGCAGTTTCACTGACTCCTCTGAGTCCTCTGCACATTGTGGCTGTACAGTAGAATGATTTACTCACCTGACAATCTCCTCCGCTGGGCTGTGAACCCTTGAAGGGAAGAACTACCGTGTCAGCTTTTGTGTCCAGCATCTGGTAGGGTGCCCTAGGCATATCCATGCTAGCAAGCTGGCATCACGGGATTGTGCAAAGCAATGTCTGCTAAATTTCTGTTTAATATGTTACAGTTTTCAAGCCTTTGAGATATTTTGAACATGAAATAATAAATGCTACTACCTACCAAGTATTCCCTGACTTAAGTCAGGGCAGGAGCATGGAGCTAGACTTGGGAAATAATTCTGTCCCATGAATCTGCAGGTGAAACATAGATATGGGACAATTACCCTGTAACCCAGGCCGGGGTGATTTTTAAAGATCCAAATTTCTGGGAAATGGCTTCATTCTCTGCTTTGGTCTCAGGGAAGAATGGTTTGACTGTTGACTTCTGAATCAGATATGAGCTGTACCATCCTGCTTTCTCATGGACAGAAACAGCCTGCTCTCTGGCTTCACCTTCTGAAGGCTGCAGTAGAGGAAGGTAATAACGAGTCTCTTTTCTGTACCTGCCTCCCTACTCTCTTGCTCCATCTTTTACCTTTTCCAGCCTCTTCCATTCACAAATGCCTGTAACCAAGACAGCAGCTGCCCGAGTACCTCCAATTTCTCCAGCTTTTTGGGACCACCTTCCGGTTGACAGTGCAATAGAATGGCTTGAATCTTTTTCTTGGGAAGCCTGGTATTCCCTCAGTATCACCAAGAATTATAGGTAGTCTTTTGTTGCTTCTCTAGCTCCAAGTCCTTGCTTTTAGTGAATTCTTCATCTTTTCTCCTTGTCTTTCCTCCTGTGTATACTGTCCATTTCTGCACATCATCTCCCCTACAGGGGCACAGCCCCTTCCTTCTCTTTTAATTCTCGGACAACCACACACACAAAGCCATGACCCCTGGCCGAATTTTGGGATACTGGCTTTACTGAGTACCATTGATTACATTGTCATATCACATAACAAATGGTTTTCACAAAGTCAGATTAAAAAATACAGATATTATTGGAGCTTCTTCATTTTCATTAGCTCTACTAACCACCATGTTGTTTTGGGTCTTCCACTTTCTTTCCTTCTTCACATCTCCTTTTTCCCTCCCCCAGTTGCTTTATCCCTCCCTTGCAGATTGCCTTTGGAAATAGACTCAGAAGAAGGAAGGGGAGGAACTGAACTGAGCCAACCCCAGTTATTCTTCTGAAATTTACCAATCGGGGGTACATTTGGAAAAAATAACTTCCAAGAAGAGGGATAAAAACCAACATGGCACATGTATACATATGTATCAAACCTGTACATTGTGCACATGTACCTTAGAACTTAAAGTATTTAAAAAAAAAAAAAAAAAACAGGGTGGAGAGAGGCCAGGAAAATTCTTCACTGGGAAACTATTCTAAACCTGTTGAAATGTGTTAGTTTGTCATTGTCTATTCTCAGCCCAGCCTGACAAGCTTTCATGTCTAAATGTAAAACAGTAGCCAAAAGGAGACTGTGATTTCTAGTGCTTCACTGCTCAGATAGTTTCATAAAGTGGATTCCTTCTGTACTTTAGCTGCCACTATCACTCTTTAGATGTTAAGTGTCACATGCCAGCCAGCAGGCAGCGCAAACCTTCACTGTTGGCTTTTGTTTTCATTTATTTCATGACAGCTGTCATTTAAAATCATCATTTATTGAGCACCTAATAATAGGCCTGGGCTAGGAATGGTGGGATACACACATTTGATTAAGACATGCTCCCAGCCCTCAAGGGAGTCATGCTGTAGCAGAAAATAAACGTAAGATTGTGTTATGTCCTCTAAATGGCTTTTGAAAAGATTACCCTACACTACCTGTGAAGTAGGGAAGGCAGATGATGATCTGACTTGAAGAATGACAAAACAGAAACTCAGAGCTAGGAAGTCACTGGTCTAGACTCTCACAGCTAAGAAATGATAGAACCAGAACTAGGACCTGTGGTTTTTGACTTCTGATCTACTCTCCTTCCTTGTATCATAGGTCCACATTGGGTATATCACATTACCAGAAAGAGAAAAGAATGTTCCAAACGTTATTGGATTGGTTCCACATATGGAAGAAACTTACCAGCTCTTGGGAAAAGGAATATGTTGTGGTAGGCAGTAGCTTTCCTCTTTATCTTTTTTCTTAAAAGCCAGTGTCCAAATGCATCAGCCTCAATAAACCACATTGGGATGATTTCCAGGGGAATTGTACTCCAAGGGGTGTTTAGCTTTTTCAGATTAGGTAGGCATAAATTCTTGTTTTATTAAAGTTGTTATCCTATTCATGGATAGATTTCTAAGCAAATATTACTTATGAGACCTGAATAATTGTTGACACCCCAGAGTTCAATAAACACTTACTGAAGGTACATAATTAGGCAAATTACATGATAAAGTCTATTTTGATATAATTTGCTATTTCTTAAAGCTTATTTACCTTCTCCTGGTTAAAGAAAGCAAGTGAGGAAGATGTGAACCATGAGTGTACAAAGTCTGTGAGGTGGTAAAATCCTAGAAAACAGAGAGGCAGAGCAGGCAGTAAATCTATTTTCAACATCATCTGAATCAGATTTTCATAGTGAACTGTCATTTTCTTTATGCAAGGCTTTATACATTCCAGAACTGCTGTCAGCCATATTGAAATGTATGTGGACTCTGTCTCCAGAGCCACAAAGCAGAGAAAGGAAGCAAACCTTCATGGCATTACTGAGCTGCTGAACAAACAGCTCTGAAAGACTGCCTGCTTCTGACTTGCTGCCTTATTGTTGGGTCAGGTTGATTTGAGGTTTTTGAGTACTTGTAAAACAAAACAACAAAACGAAACAAAACACATTTACCATTTTAATTGTCTCTTTTACTTTACTCTTTCATTAGCACAAATAATTGAGAGTTGTACTATTCTGAGATTTCTGTCTCTGATAGTGTCAAAGTTCTTCTGTAGGACTGTACACAGATTATCCAAACATGTGTAGGTCTTTGCTATGATCACAGAAAAATATATGACGGTTGTGTGTGAGTTGGTGGGAAAAAATTCATGGTGATTTATGTAAATTAATCAGCCCCTAGCATGGTTCCTGGCTTGGATGCTTGATAGTACTTATTGACTATAGATAAATACTTATTGACTATTGGGCTATAGACTTCTGATAAATGTAGAATAAATTCTTATCTCTCTCTTGAAACCATCACTATGATATTAAACACTTGTCTGCATATGGCTTGTGTGTCTTAAATATGTCTTGTCATATTACTCAGTATTATTTGATAAATAATTAGGATTGTTTAAGAATAATAATAATCATTACCATTTATTGTTTTGTAGGTGTTAGGATCTGTGCTAAGTATTTTGTATATGTTGCTTCATTTCATCTTATTAGAATTCTAGAAGGTAGGCATTATTATCCTCATCTTAAAAAAGAGGAAATCGAGGCTTTCTTTTGGTGGAAAAGTTCTTAAGAGAATATATTCAAATGTACCAGTCTTATTGTTTGTAATAAATCCTGTAAGTGTCTTCTTTAAGAAATGTTTCTCTACCTTAAGTTCTAAAATATATTCACCTCAATTTTCTTCTAAAAGTTTCAATTTTTTTGGACATATAAGACTTTAATTCATCTGGGGTTGACTTGAACATGTGGGACCTTTGATCTTATTCCATACGGACAATTATTTTATTTCCAGCTCTATTTAGCTAAGAGTTTCTCCTTTCTCTTCTGACATATCTTGCCAGCTCTGACATACAGCAGTGATCCACATGTGCATCCACACAATGAGATATTCTACAGCAGGTCAAAGCAGCCTACATGCAGAGATATGAATGAATCTGTGCAATATGTGATGGACTAATGAGGAGAGGGTATCAAAAACCAAGAAATGTGATGAATCAAATTCTGTCCATCTGAGGTCCTAGGAGAAAAAACACAACCCCAGATTAAAACAAATTAAATGATTTGCCCAGGCTCACTCGGCTGGGAAAACGGTAGAGCTTCAAAACTGTAAAACCAGTTCATCTGAGTCCAAACGCCAAGGTTTTCCACCCGACAGTGCAGCACAGTCCATTTTATAACCTTCCTTGAAGAGATAACATCTATACTTCCTACTGGTAAACAGAACAGCATGCAGAGTTAGAAGGCTCTAGAAGGTGCCTCCCTCTTGGATCCGTGAGGTCCTCGATCCATTAGCTATCTCCTCTCTCCCCTGCGTCTCCCACCCCCATCTCTTCTAGGCTCCTTTCCACTAACTGATATGCTTGAATTCTTGATTATGCTTGCATATACTTGCATCTTTGCATATACTTGCATCTTGAAGAAAGAAGAACAAACCTTCCTTTGACTGCTTCGCCCTCTCCTCTCAGCACTTGGTATATCTTGTCACGTTTCTCACTTGCTCATCACCCTCTTACACAGAATCCCTGAAGGGCAGGGTCAGCTTTCTTGTTCACTGTTGTACATACTACCTAACACAGGACTGGCTTGTAGTAGGCTCTTAATAAATATTTATCTAATTAATGAATAAAGGTGGTATACTTACATGTTTCGAATCCCCTATTTCTAGTTTTGCCTCATCCTAGACTCTTGAAAGAGTCCTGTTCTGGGGCGAGGGAGCGTGAAATTGTTCTAGATGGGGAACTGATGATTTAGTAGGCCAGCATTGTGGTCCAGCACACTGCTACCACGAGCTCCAGTTCTAGTAACCAGGTTCTTGTTTCATTCCTGGTCAATAAGCTTCTACCTCTTAGCTCAGTGCCAGTAAATAGATCCCTGCTCAATACCTCTGGCAGCCCAAAGACAGGTCCTGCAATGGGTCTTGGTCTTCTTGACTGAGTCCCCTCACCACATGCCCCAACACAGTTTTTCCTCCAGCCTGCAGCCCGTGTACTTCTCCCCAACACACCAACTTCATTCTGCTTTGTGCCTCTTGCAGGGGCCTTCCAGAGAGCTGCCGTATCTTATACACCTCCAGAATCCATCTGCTCACTTTTCTTCACGCAAGTGCCCATTCTAACATGTTGCTCAGCCCCAGAAGAATCCAGCCACCGTCCAGGAGGTCCTTAGGATCATTTCAGGCAGAACCACTAAGCCCCAGATTCTTGCTATCCATGAAGGATGGGAAGGTTGTGGGGTGAGTGGGAGGAGTAGGACAGGAAGGCAGAAGGGTAGAAGAAAGGAGAGCCCCAGGAAACTAGTAGTGGTCACAGTCTTGCTGTAGGTCCCACACCCTGTCCGAAGAAGAGACTCTGTCACGGGGGAGTGGGTGGCCCAAGCTGAGGAGGAAGCATATGTTGTTTGTCTTCTATTTCCAGTACCTACCACAAAGCCTGACATAAACAGGTAGTCAGCAGACGTTAGTGGCATGGCAGGAACATATTCTATGTGCAGGTCATATCCCTAACACCCTATGTGACTTTGGACTAATCAATTCACCCTGAGCCTCAAATTTCCCATCTGTTAACTATGGATCATCATGACTCTCATGTCATTTCAAGGGTGAAATTATTTAATGCACTTGGGAATGTGACATCAATAGCCTCCAATATTTGTTCAGTATGTTGCCCTATCAGTAGGAGGTTTTAAATATACATATTCCAATGTGAATATATTTATATATTTTAAAATTACATATTCATTCCACTATATATTTACATAATACATATTTTTAAGGGATTATGCAAAAATAAATAGAAGTTCTAATGTATTCTTCTCGTAACCCAATGAATGATCTTGTGCACCTCTGGGTTGCATTTATCTTACTTTGGAGATCATGACTTTAAAGTCTGATATACACATAAGGGGGAAGACAAAATATTAAACTGTTTTTACTCACAACACTTCTGACTCTGAATGCATGGTCTTTTCCAATGCCACTTTAACTCTCAGACACAAATTGGGGGTCCTACAACTCAATTCAGTTTTGACATTATCTACCTAGAGTCATCATCAGATTCCACAAATTAAGGATTTAGTCCCACAGGATTGTCCCCACATTCAGATGCCAGTCACAAGTCCCAGGTTGTCACTGGCACTTCTGACCAATTGGCTGTACATTCAGAGGGTTCCCACAATACACTCTGCAGGTTCAATAATTTTCTAGAATGACTCACAGAATTCAGGAAAGCACTTTACTTAGTATTAATGGTTTATTATAAAGGACATGATGCATGAACAGCCAAATGGAAGAGAGGCATAGGCCAAAGTATGGGGGAGGGCATGGGCTTTCCATGCCTTCTCCAGGTATGCCACCCTCCCAGCACCTCCTTGTGTTCACCAAATCCAAAGATCTCCAAACCTATTTGTTTAGAGGGGTTTTTTTTTTTGTAATGGAGGCATGATTGATTAAATCATTGGCCATTGATGATTGAATCCAACTGTATTAGTCCATTCTCATGCTGCTATAAAGGACTGTCCCAGACTGGATAATTTATAAAGGAAAGAAGTTTAATTGACTCACAGTTCTGCATAGCTGGGGAGGCCTCAGGACACATACAATCATGGTGGAAGGGGAAGCAAACATGTCCTTCTTCACATGATGGTAGGAAGAAGTACAGAGCAAAAGGAGAAGAAGCCCCTTATAAAACCATCAGATCTCATGAGAACTCATTCATTATCATGAAAAGAGCAGCATGGGGGTAACTGCCCTCATGATTCAATTACTTCCCACTGGGTCACTCCTGTGAGGCATGGCGATTATGGGAATTACAATTCAAGATGAGATTGGGTGAGGAGAGAGCCAAACCATATTACCAATCTCCAGCCCTATCCCCTCTCCTACGGTCCCCAGGTAGGACTGATAGTTTCCACTGTCTAATCCCATAGTTGATTCCTCTGGCAATCAGCCTTCATCCTGAAGCTATTTAGGGGCCCACCAAGAGTCACCTTATTAGCATAAACTCAGATACATTTGAAAGGGGCTTGTTATGACTAACAAAAGATATTCCTATTACCCCTGTCACTAGGAAATTCAGGGTTTTAGAAGCTCTGTGTCAGGAACCTGGGACAAAGACCAAATATTTATTTCTTATTGTATCACAGATGTCTACAGATTGCTGCTCATATTAGCATTTTAGTGACAAAAAAGTAATGCCACTAAAGTATTGCTCACTGATATTTTTCTGATCAATAAAGTACATTGTATCAATGGTAAAAATATACACCACTCCCTCCACCCCATAGGATTCAGTAAAGTTACTTTCACATTAAATTTTAAAATGCTGATCATAAACATTTATGTTTTTCCTGAGTTGGCTCTCAGCCAGAAAGGGTGGCTCACCACCAGTTTAATGTCACTAGTAGACACATGTGTTTCCTGGAAATGTAAATTCTTGCACTTATTAAAGCAAAATTCTCCTTAGGGTACTATAAACAGATGTTGTGGAGGCATTACCCATATCAGCAGAGAAAACTTCCCTTTTCTTGCTCCATCAAAGAAGTTACATTGGTGATAAGCTGGGGTTCATTTATTCCTTCACTTAACAAATACTTATGAGTACATGGCACTGGGATAGTCCTTGGAAATAAGAGATTAAACAGGAGTGATATGGTCTTTACCCTTGTTAAAAGAAAAACTTTCAGATAAATGTGACAGAGTTTAACTGAGCAAAGAATGATTTGCGAATTGGGCATTGCTGAACCAGAACAGGTTCAGAGACATTCTGGCATTGCCACGTGGTTGAAGAAGAGTTATAAACAGAAAAAGGAAAGTGACATATAGAAAACAGAAATGAGGTACATAAACAGCTAAATTGGTTACAGCTTGGTGTTTGCTTATTTGAATATGATTTAAACAGTTGGCCATCTTTGATTGGCCAAAACTAGGTGATTGGTACAAGAGTAGGTTACAGCCTGTTTACACATCCAGTTGGGTTACAGTTCACTATGTAGGCAGAGACCTTTAGTCTGAAATTAAAATATGTAAGGAGGAAGCTTTAGGTTAAACTTAATTTAACACTTTCAGGGACTTTACATACTGAGGTGAAAGACAACAACATACAAATGAAACAATTACAGATAGAGTTAGTCTATGAAGGAAACACTCTCAGTGCTGAGATAGTGAACTGTGGGGGTAGGCATGGAACCACCTGATGGTCAAGGAAATCTTCTCTGAAGAGGTGACATTTCAGCCTGATCTGAAGGATGGGGAGCCTTATGAGGAGTATGTAATCAGGCCCTGGGACAGAGTGTTGGAAAGCATGAGGTGGGAGAGGGAAAGGTTGGAGAGTGGTAAGCTAAAGGGAGAGAGGCACAATGCACAGTTGAAGAGGAAGATAGAGACCATCCTTGCAAGAAGGTAGAGACCATCCATGCAGGAAGGCAGGGGCCATATGATGCAGGAAGGCAGAGACCATCCAGGCAGGAAGGCAGAGATCATCCAGACAGGAAGGTAGAGCCATCCATGCAGGAAGTTGGAGATCATCTATGCAGGAAGGTAGAGACCACAGGCAGGAGGGTAGAGACCATCCATGCAGGAAGCCAAAGACCATATGATGCAGGAAGTCAGAGACCATCGAGGCACAAAAGCAGAGACCATCCAGGCAGGAAGACAGAGACCGTATGATGCAGGAAGGCAGACAATCCACACAGGAAGGCAGAGGCCATCCGTTCAGGAAGGTAGAGACCATCCAGGCACAAAAGCAGAGATCATCCATGCAGGATGGCAGAGACCATCCATGCAGGAAGCCAAAGACCATATGATGCAGGAAAGCAGAGACCATCGAGGTACAAAAGCAGAGACCCTCCAGGCAGGAAGACTTTACCTTGTTAAGTCAGGGTAAGGAATTGTGATTTTTAAGTACAATAAGAGATTATTAAAATGCTGGGAAGGACACTGTTTAGGGAATATGCTGTGAACAATGGGCTGCAAGCCTGGAATTGGGATGGGTGGTTTAGTGCTATAGTGGATGTGAATCATACCTCAAGTATGCAGCAGAAATGTAACTCAGAATCTTTTCTCTAAAAATTTAGCTTCCGCATTCTTCTGGGTAGTAGAAACTTTATCTAGAGTTTAGCTTGTATAGATTCTAGACAATTGAAGACAAATGCAGTTACTTCAGTGTTTACTTTATCATTTTAGGGCTTCACTGTTTCTCCTTCTCCTCTTTCCCCGAGGGCTAGTCGGGGTTTTGGGGTTTATTTACACACCCTCAGGGCCCTGGGGAGCTGGATTCTGCTCCATGGACAGCATCAGGAAGCCCAGCAGCTTCCCTGAGATGAAGCCTCTGTTGGATTTTTATCATATTTTCTTCCTCTCGCCAGGTTCTTGCAAATCAATAGGCCCTAGATTATTGAGACTACCAACTCTATTATGAATTTAAAACTGTCTGCTAAGAAACTCAGTTGAATTTTGTCTTTTCTCTGCACTGACGTAGGTACAAATGCAGGTCACTATGGGACAAACTGCAACAAGAATAAAACATTGCAAATGATTCCAAATGTTATCTCTGTACACTTTTTTTTTTTCCTGGTGAAGCATTGAATATTTTCTTATGCTGTCTCCCAGTCAACTGCTCACCTCCCACCTCATTGTCTGGCAGCAGGGAGCTGGGGCAGAAAAATAGCAAATCTATTCTTTTTGTGGATACGTTCTTTTCATGGACATGTTCATGAGGCATCCATTGCATCAGGGAGGATTAGGACATCATAGCAGGGAATGCAAAGAGGAAGAAGCTTCTTTGTTCTGCTTTGAAGTATTAAAATTAGATCTTAAATATCAGAACAATAGCAATGTCTTGAGAGAAAAAGATGCTCTGAACCTCTATGAGCTAAGGCCCTGGACTAAACAGTAGGCAAAGACGATGGGTCAGCAGAAGCTTTCTCCACTCCTAGAGAGCGGGTAAGGATTTCCCAGGCTACAAGGGCAGAGGCAAAGAGAAGAATGGTGCCCAGGCCCCCATCGCAGAAGGTGGAGAGTTGTTGCTTCCAGAAGAGAGTGAGGGAAGGAGCAAAGAGTGAGGCCTGGTTTTCTGTCAGGGGAAATTGTATTCCCCCGTGTGCACCCCTTACACCTTGAAGTACCAGGGGATGGGGAAAGACAGAATCCAGATGAAGAAAGGAGATCATCAGGTCAGAGTTAGGTTTCGGTTACAGCTGGGAGGCAGGGCAGGCATTTAGTTAAAAGGGTGAGGGCTGGGGACTCTGTTTTTCCTGGAATGTGAGTTTCAGGAAAGCCTAGGTGTCAGTGTCATATGAGAAGATCAGGTCAGGAGAAATGAAGTGCATGGTTGGCAGAGAACACAGATAATCAGAGGGACTTAGGTATTGGGCAGGAACCAGGGAACAGGACCGGGAGGCTTCGTGGGCTTATGTGACCCCAAGGGTTCCACTTCCAGTCACCTTGGAAGGACCTAGGTCTCCAGAGGAGCCTGGTGACTCCTAGCAGCAGCCTCCTGTGACTGAGGGGGCACGAACGAGCTTATGGGCTCTAAGATGAGAATAACAGTCATGGGCAATGAGTAGTTCCACATCCTCAGAGTGCCTTGTGCTTTGCTTGGTGCCTACAAGGTACATGGGAAATGGGTAATGAGTGAACAAAAATGTGGCTTCCCATTGAATTAGTTTGCTAGGGCTGCCATAACAAAGTACCCCAAACTGGGTGGCCTGAACAACAGAAAGTTATTGTCTCACATTTCTGGAGGCTGGACATCTGAGGTCAAGGTGTTGGAGGGTGGGTTCCTTCTGAGGGCTGTAAGGGAGACACTGTTCCCTGCCTAACTGCTTAGCTTCTGATAGGTGGCTGTCACTTTGCATTTGTTAGCTTGTAGGCACATCACCCCGCTCTTTGCCTTTGTGTTTAGTGCATTCTCTCTGTGTCTCCATCTTCATAAGGTCTCCCACCATATTGGATTGGGAGCCCATCCTGCTCCTGTGAGACCATGTCTTAACAAATTATATCTGCCATGACCCTGTCTGATGGGTCATATTCTGAGGAAGTGAGGGTGAAGACTTCAGCATCTGAGTTTTTGCAGGGACACAATTTAACCTGTGACACTTGTCTCCAGCTCCTTTTCTGCTGTATGGTCTGAACATCATCATTTGAACTACTGCTAACATGTATGGAGTTAGTTTCACACTTCTCATGTGTAAAAATGTAGCTTTTTAAGTTCTTTAGCTTTACTAGATTTCTACCACTAGTCACTACGGTAACTGGTACAGGAAGCCCAATCTAGTCATGTCCAGGTCAACTCAGTCCAATTCAGTAATTTCTCAATCTATTTGGGTTTAAGCTCAGTCACATTCAGGTAATTCTCACTCCCCCCGCCACTCCTTGGTGGGGCAAGACTGTTCTTCCCTTTGTGGGGACGTTACAATGCAGTGGCACTGAGGACATGCTTGGATTTATGGTCATTTGAGCTGACTTTCATGTACTGTGTGCTGTCTGGTCTTGATCATCGGCTTTTGGTGAAGACCCCCCACCAACATTTGCTGAAGTAGGTTGGGCCCACATCTTGGGACCACGCTGCCATCCGTAGCTGCATCTCACACTGATGTCCGTAAGACTCCATCAAGCTCTTTCCCTGGAGCATGGCCAGGATTTGCTCTCCCCACAACTGCTGGGATGTACAGGATCCTGGAAAGCTGCTCTCTAGCCCAGTGTTCTGGACTCTTCAAATGGTAATTGATCCTCTGTGGGTTTATCTGCAGGGCTTTCCAATGTTCCAGAGCTCCAAGTAGAAAGTCACCACCTGCCTCTTTTATTCCTGGATTTCCTGAAATATACTTAAGGGTTCAGCTGTCTGTTTTCACAGGATTCATTGTTTACAGACTGTTATTTCTTAGTCTACTTTTAGTGAGCTGTAAGCCTCCTGTTCACCTTTGCGTCCCCTGTACCCAGCACAGTGTCTGACACATTGAAAATGTTTATTAAAAATCTGTTGAATGAATGATGCTGGAAAGCTACCTTCTGGAGAGAATATGTGACATCTGCGGTGGATGCTATGTCTTAGAAGTTACAATGCAGTGGATAAATCATGGGCCCTGGAAGCAGAGCCAACCCTGCCGTCTGCTAGCTGTACCACCTTGGGCAAGTGACTTGAGCTCTCTAAGCCTTAGCTTTCTTATAGATGGGAAACAACTTCATAGGTTGGGATTGGGTGTAAATTATATAATGTATATAAAGTACTTAGCATGCCTCCTGCTGCTTAAGTAAGCACACTGTGAAAGGATGCTTTTATTATTACATGACAGGGCTTTCTTTAGTTTCTGGTAACTCCTCAGAGCTTACAGATAAAATGATTACCATGAGCTCCAATGAGAGACCAATGTTGCTTTGCCTTAAGTCCATGCTTGGCTAGTAGTTGAGTTGGGTGGATCAAGCTGAACTCTTGCAGACTCTGGAAAGGAGGAGTGAGAGCAGCCATGGCTGACACCTCCGTGTCGGGTCCCCTGAGAGCCATGGTCATCTTGGGTTTGACACTTGCAGGTTAGCCTAAAGGATGCGTGATCCTGGCAGCTGCTCATGTGTTCAGAGAGAGGGAGAACAAAGTTGCTATGGTTGAAAAACAAAACCACCTTTTTTTTTTTTTTTTTTCTAGAAGGTATCAGAAGGTGGATCTGGACTTCAAGTTCCAGAAGCATCAGAGATAGACTGGAAGATTCTAGGCTGTTGGGAAGGAAAAAGATGTATTTTCCTGGCAGGAGTTCCTTTTGGGATGTAGGGTATAAACTACTCTATGGTCACATGCTCTTATCACGTAATGAAGCAGTGGAATCTCGTTCTCTTCTGTCCATTTTTCTTTTCTTTGTTAACTATGTACAGAAAGGCCTGGGTGGGGTGGGGAGCGATGACATCACTATATTCTGTCTCTAGGTTGAGCAGAAGCCAAGTTGAAGGCTGGCTCCTATTTTCCACAATTAGGTCTCACTTCATTGGGGAAATTTTCCAATATCATTCTATTCTGTGCGCCACGCTTTTATTTTTACGGAGGAAACTGAAAGGAGTCTATCAAGTCTGAAGTGGTAGGTGAGTTGTCATAGAATACTGAACTCCTTGTTTCTGAAATGCACCAGGGGAAAATAAAGCTATTCACAACTGGTACCCACACACCAAAAATCAATCTTATGTTCAGAGTGGAGTTTAATGGAATAAGCAGCTAAACAGAAGGCTGCTTCTGCAGCCAACTCCTGCAACAACTTGCTGCCTTGGTTTTCTTGATTGTAAAATGGGGATGAGAATAACAATCCCAATTAAATTACCGGTAGTTATTTCAACTCCTAATAGCAGTAACTGATAGCATTTTTTCGAGTGTGATGTGCCAGGTGCTGTCCTTCATAGCCACCCTTAGAGGTAGGTTTTATCATTTCCATTTTACAGGTAGAAGAAACTGAAACAAAGGGAAGTTAACTAACCTAAGTTTGCATAGCCAGGAAGTTCAGGACCAGGACTTGGACTCAGGCAGTCTGACTCAGGTCAGCCTGTCCCTAATCATACTTTCATCTGGGCTCAATAATAAAGACCTGCAAAGACTGCTTGCTGGTGAGTAGTATGAGGTCATCTTCTGTTGAAGTGAAATGATACAGGAAAAGTGAATTTTCCTAATAAGGGAAGCTTTATTCTAATATTAGCCATTTGACAAAATATTTTCATGAACATCTCTTTTCATCTTTTTTTTTTTTTTTTTTTAGACAGAGTCTCGCTATGTCACCTAGGCTGGAGTGCAGTGGCCCAATCTTGACTCACTGCAAGCTCCGCCTCCTGGGTTCATGCCATTCTCCTGCCTCAGCTCCCGAGTAGCTGGGACTACAGGCGCCCGCCACCATGCCTGGCTAATTTTTTTGTATTTTTAGTAGAGATGGGGTTTCGCTGTGTTAGCCGGGATGATCTCCATCTCCTGACCTCGTGATCTGCCCGCCTTGGCCTCCCAAAGTGTTGGGATTACAGGTGTGAGCCACTGCACCCGGCCTTTTCCTCTATTCCTAAACAGAGTGTGCAAAAAGTGACATAGCCGTTTATACCCTGACGTATGTAACCTATCCTGTGAACCATGTGCCAAACCTGTTCTGATGCCTTGCCGGCACCCCCAGGCACTTCCATCTCCTACTAACCAATGTTAAAAGTGGGGAGAAAAAACCCTCAGCGAGTTAAGTTTAGCAGAGTTTAATTGAGAAAAAACCAATTTGCAAATTGGGCAGCTCTCAAAACCAGAACAGGTTCTAAGAACTCTGGCCAGCAACATGGTCAGGCAGTATTTATGGATGGAAAACGGAAGTGAGGTGTACAGCTTAATTGGTTACAGCTTGTGCTTGCCTTATTTGAATCCGTTGGTTGCCTGTGAATGACTGAAACTCAGCTGCTGTAATGGGCTGAGACTCAGCTGTTTGTTACAAAAGTATATTCCTAAATTAGGCTTTCAGTTAGTTTCCACGCTAAGCCAGGCTGCAGTTCCTTGCTCTTTATGAAGGACCCAATTGCAGAGGCAAGCTCAGGCTAAATTTAGATCAATTTAACATAAAGGAGACAGGTATTGATATTGACCCATTTTTCTGTTTATATAACTGAGGCCCAGAGAGGTTAAACAACTGGCTCTGGGTCACAGAGCCTGGATCGAGCCTGGACTTTAACTTAAGCATTTTGGCTCCAGGGCCCTGTGCTCTTCCTGACCGACATTCTGAATTATGACACTGTGGAGTCTCCATGGCATTCTAGTGGCAATGACCACCTTTGCTCTTTATTGATCCTTGATCGTTGGCTCTGTGCCAAATACTGTAATACTGTGCTAGAAATGCTAGAATGAGCTTGTCCAATCCGCAGCCTAGGATGGCTTTGAATGTGGCCCAACACAAATTCATCAACTTTCTTAAAACATTATGAGATTTTTTTTTTCTTTTTAGGTCATCAGCTATCATTAGTGTTAGTGTATTTTACGTGTGGTCCAAGACAACTCTTCTTCTTCCAATGTGGCCCAGAGAAGCCAAAAGATTGGATATCCCTGTGCTAGAACGATGTGCTGCATCTCACTCAACCCACTCCACAATTCCTCTGAATTAGGTACTGCTGTAATCCTGTTTTAGAGCTCAGGGAACAAAGACTTAGAGAAGTTAACTAACTTGCCCAACGGCACATAGCTAATGAGTGGCAGAGTTAAGTTTCAAGTTAATAGATACAGCACCAAAACTTGTGCTCTTTCAACTACACAACTCTGCTTCTCCATACTGGCCTAAATAAAACAGACATTCATGATTGCTGGTGATTCACACGAGATTTGCCCTCCCGGGGGGCTGGGCATAAGCTCCTTTGCTACCTTCTTTCTGCTCAGCTGCGTCTACCTTCTCCAGAGTTCCAAGTCTTGGTCTCTGTCACTCAGCAGTTCCCTGGCCTGGTGGGATGCATAGAGACTGAGCTGTGCTGGTCAGTGCTGGTTATATCCAGTTCACCCTCAGGCTGAGTCTGTCATTCAGTAATTTTGCAAGATGACCTAAGACCTGGTCCCCATCTCCACCTCTGTTCTTTCACTGGGGCAGCAATTTAGTAATTTTAAAAAATCTGTTGGGAACCATTATTAGATAGTGCAATTCACAGATACACAGGGACCCTGAGCATAGTCACGTGCTCCTTTGCGCAGTAGCACTAGGGTTATTGTTTCTATGAGGAGCAGGGTCAAATTCATGCTAATAGAGGGATATGCCTTCTTCATATGGAATCAGACAATGTTGTCTTCATAGAAAAATTAGTCCTCATGCAGCAGGCATAAACCTTTAAGTTTGAATTAGGGTGTTGAAGAATGCAGGCTCATTGGTCCTCGGAGCCCACCCAGGTCGGGTTCATTGTGAACACGGTCATCCTGGTTCCCATGGTTCTTAGGTGTGGTGATTCTCTGCTGCCTCTGGGCTGTGCTTGACACATAGACAACTTTGGCTTTGATTCTAGTCCAACTTGCCATGATGCACTATGCAGTCATTTTTCTCTGGAGTCTTTTTGCTTTTCCATTGTGGCTGCCAGGACTTGGCTCATTTTTGCTTTTATAACCCACAGAACAATTGATCTCTGTTCCTTCGTTTTCTTCCTTCTTTCTTTGTCCCGCCTTCTCTCCCTCCCTTTCACCCTTTTCTTCCTTCTCTCTTTCCCTTCCACTCTTCAACACAAACCTGAAGGAAAATATCTAAAAATAAAGAAATTCTGATCCCTTTACATTTTTTGTAGAAACCCTATTTGTATTTACCAAATATGACTTCTCTGTGGGCTTAGGCTTTTAAGACAAAAGGCAGACATATTTGCAGGCCCCTTCTGTTTTCTAGTCTGCCACATGTTTTCTACTGACTATAAATGTACTTTGGAGATACTGCAGATTTGGTTCCAGACTCCTGCAATAAGGCAAATATCTCAATACATGGAGTCACACGATTTAGTTTAGCTTTTCCAGTGCATGTAAATTATATTTATACTATACTGTAGTCTATTAAATGTGTAAGAGCATTATGTTTAAAAAACAGTGTACATGCCTGGATTAAAAAATATTTTGTTGCTAAAAAATACTAACAATCATCTGAACATTCAGCGAGTCACAATCATTTTGCTGGTGGAGGGTTTTACCTGCTTGTTGATGGCTGCTAACTGATTGGGGTGGTGGTTGCTGAAGGTTGGGTGGCTATGGAAAGTCCTCAAAATAAGACAGTAATGAGGTCTGTCATGTTGACTGACTCTCTTTCACAAAAGATTTCTCTGTAGCTTGTGATGCATTTAATAGCATTTTAACCACGTAGTAGAACTTCTTTCAAAATTGCAGTCAGTCCTCTCAAATCCTGCCACTGCTTTATCAATTACCTTTAAATAATATTTGAAAATTTTTGTTGTCATTTCAGCAACATTCACAGCATCTTCAGGAATAGATTTCATCTCAAGAAGCTACTTTCTTTGTTCATCCATAAAAAGCAACTCCTCATCCTTTCAAGTTTGATCATAAGATTGCAATTCATTTTATGGGTCTAATTCTAGTTCTTTTGCTATTTCTACCACATCTTCAGTTATTTCCTCCACTGAGGTTCTGAACCCTTCCAAGTAATCCATGAGGGTTAGAATCAACTTCTTCCAAACTCCTGTTAATGTTGATATTTTGACCTGTTTTTGTGAATCACAAATGTTCTTTATGGCATGTAGGATGGTGAATCCTTTTCAGAAGGTTTTCAATATACTTTACCCAGATCCACAAGAGGAATCACTATGGCAGCTATGGCCTTACAAAATATATTTCTTAAATAATAAAACTTGAAAGTCAAAATTACTCCTTGATCCATGGGCTACAGAATGGATGTTACGTTGGCAGGCAAGAAAACAACATTAATCTCCTTGTACATCTCCATCAGAGCTCTTGTGTGACCAGGCGCATTGTCAATGAGAAGCAATATTTTGAAAGGAATCTTTCCATTCTGAGAAATAGGTCTCAACCAGGGGCTTAAAATAGTAAACCATGCTGTAAAGAGAAGTGCTGTCATCCAGGCCTTGTTTTTCTATTTATGGGGCACAGGCAAATTCGATTCAGCATAATTCTTAAGGGCCTTAGGATTTTTAGAATGGTAAATGAGTCTTGGCTTCAACTTAAAGTCACCAGTTGCATAGCCCCTAACAAGAGAGTCAGTTTGTTCTTTGAAGCTCTGAAACCAAGCATTGACTTCACCTCTCTAACTAGGCAAGTCCTAGATGGCATCTTCTTCCAATATAAGGCTGTTTCATCTACATGAAAGATTTGTTGTTTAGGGTAACTACCGTCATCAATAATCTTAGCTAGACCTTCTGGTTTTTAACTCTCTGCAGTTTCTGCATCGGCGCTTGCTGCCTCACCTTGAACTTTTATGTTGTGAAGACAGCTTGTTTTCTTAAACCTCGTGAATCAATCTCTGCTAGCGTCACACTTTTCTTTTGTAGCTTTCTCACTTTTCTCAGCCTTCATAGAATTGAAGAGTGTTAGGGCCTTGATCTGGGCGAGGCTTTGGTTTAAGGCAGTGTTGTGGCTGACTTGATCTTCTTTCTAGACCACTTAAACTTTTCCATCTCAGCAGTAAGGCTGTTTTGCCTTGTTATCATTTATGTTTTCACTGGAGTCACACTTTTAATTTCCTTCAAGAACTTTTCCTTTGCATTCAAAACTTGGCTGTTTGGCCCAAGATGCCTAGCTTTTTGCTCATCTTGGCTTTCAACATGCCTCCCTCAGGAAGCTTAATCATTTCTAACTTTGATTTTGATGCCTGTAATCCCAGCACTTTGGGAGGCCAAGGAGAATGGATCACTTGAGGTTAGGAGTTCAAGACCAGCCTGTCCAACATGGTTAAATCCCGTCTCTACCAAAAATACAAAAATTAGTCAGGTGTGGTGGTGCACGCCTATGGTCCCAGCTACTTGTGAGGCTGAGGCACGAGAATCACTTGAACCCAGGAGGTGAAGGTTGCAGTGAGCTGACATCACACCACTGTACTCCAGCCTGGGCGAGAGATTGAGAATCTCTTTCAAAAAATACATAAAAAGAAAAATAAATAAAGTGAGATATATACAACTTCTTCCTTTTACTTGAGCAATTAGAAGCCATTATAGGATTATTCACCGGCTTAATTTCAGTATTGTTGTGTCTCAGGGAATAGGGAGACCAGAAGAGAGGGGAGAGATGGGGGAATTGCCAGTCGGTGGAACAGTCAGAACACAGACAACTACTGAGTAAGTTCACCATCTTCTATCATAGGTACAGTTTGTGGTGCCCCAAAATAGTGACAATAGTAACATTAAAGATCTCTGGGCACGGATTACCATTGTGGGAGGGGAAGAAGGTGACAGTGTCCCAGTCACTTCATGAGATGCAGCCAAGACAGTTAGAAGGACCCTGGTTATCTTGGGATGCCAGCAGATGTGGAGGGAATCTACAGACCAGCTGTGGCCAAGAGGATTTCTCATCCCTTCAGACCTCATTAGCAGTGAGGTCTGAAAGTACATAGCACTTACCTCCCTCCCATAGGTAGACAAATAGCCTAAAGGACAGGAGAGGTGGTGTTCCACATTTATGTGTCCAGCCAGATCTATCGAATAAGCCTATGTGGCAGCCAGGACATTTTTTTTTTCATTTTCCTTTTATACAAAAATGAATGAGATAGTTATTGCTCTTGAAAAGCTCAAAGTCCAGCATAAGAAACAGAACTTTGTGCAGAAAATTATAGTCCTTAGGGCTATGTGCGTCTGTACGTGTGTATGTGTGTGCTGACTATTTTCTTACATTTCTAATGTCTCTGCCCCAGCCTTCTTGAGGATACTGGAAATATTCTGCCCTGCTTGCCACCTCTCACCTCCTCTTTCCTGGAGCAGGAGCAGTGACTTACCTGTTTGCTGGGAAGGGGAGAAATTAACATCCACTGCTCCACATGGGAAAGAAGGATGTGTTAAGTTCAAGGTCCCCATTCTCACATGGCCCTTTTTCTTTCTCTTTGAAAACAGCTTCCTCTTAGCAGGTACACATGCATGCATTCTCTGTGTGACAAGAGATTTACTCTGTCACGGGAGGCCTGAAGTGCTCCAGCAGCTCTGGGTGGCCAGGTGAATAAGTCAGGACAAAGACAGGATGAGTGTACTGGGGGTGTGTGGCATATTAGAAAGCTCGTTTGGCTTCGGGTGCATCGCTTTTCCGCATCCAGCTTCATCTGTTATGTAATGAAGCTGATATTGTGAGCTCCATCTCTCAGACTCATGTGCATTTCTCAATTGATTCCAAAAGCACAGGGGAGGGATGTCATTTGTAGTTTCCCTTAAATCCTGTAACAGGATGAGCACGATAACAGAAATATGAACAGAGCATTATGGGGTCAAAGAGGAGGGAGTACTAGTCAAGAAAGACTTCACAGAAAAGGTGACAATTGAACTGGGACTTGAATGGAAGGCATTAGCCTATCTGATTGTTTTTTGTCCCCACCTCAGCCTTAGTGCAGAGCAGGGGACCCAGCAGGGGCTTCATAGCTGTCTGTGGAATAGAGAGATGACAACCCCTGGAGAACATTCTCTGAGAGGGATGGAGGAGTCCTGGGAAACATGAGAGGTCCACCTTCTGTCACACATAACCTCCCACCTTCGGTGGCCTGAGGTCCACATGAATGGTGCATAGCAAGAAGCACAGGGCCCTGCCTCATGACTGACCTCACAGGAGGATAGCATGCAAAGCTCTGGGTGGAAGAAACTCAGAAGGCAGAGACAGCAGGGTGGAGTGTGAGGAAAATCCAGTACCGAAAGTTCCGAAGTCAAGAAAATGCAGGAGCTTAACATGAAGGGCTTTGAAAAAAGTTGTGTGCTTGGAAGAGAAACCAAGGAGAGCAATTCAGGTGACACGGAGTCAAGACTTTTCTTGATGCAGAATGCCAACTTTGTTAGAGGATTTCTCCTGGGAATTGGTGGCGGGTAAAACATTAAAGGACTCAAAGAAAACCCAGTGCATAGGCTGACAACCAACTTTTATGGAAAACCAAGGACTAGAAAATTATTATCGAAAATTTGTTTTCTTGTGGTTAATCATTCCACATTTGAGAGCTGGTGGTTTTTCATGGATGTAATTAGGGATTACATTTTCTAGAGGACACTTTTCATGTCAAGCTGACAGTGACTTCAAAGACTAGGAAGGATGGAACTTCATGGAGAGAAAAAGAAGTGCCATGCTGACACAGTGAAGGGGATTTGACAAAAGCACCCTCCTGCATCATCAGCTTAAAAGTACCAGTAAACATGAGCTCATTTTTGAAATATAGTTGCAACTCTGTGATAACACACTCTTTGGGATCTCCAAGTGACTTGGCTGTGTGGAACTTTGCTGGTTCAGTCCAAGTTCACCTAATCTCTCTCTCTCTTCCAGTACATACTGGTATTAAAAATAGTCTCTATCCTAACGGGGGAAGAGGACGATAACAATACAGTGTGGCAAGTGTTGCAGAAGGGGTAAGTATAGGATGCTAGAGAAAGGGGGCCTAACCAAGCCCAGAGGAAGGTCACTGAAGGCTTTCAAAGAGGCCACAATATCTGAGACGAGCTACAAGAGGAGTTACTGAGATTTATTACTTGGTGGTGGCTGTTAAAGTCTTCCTTGGAGCTAATGCTTTGAATCTGCTCTTCTCTTTATGTCACTCCTAGCTCTTGACTTTTGACCACCTGCCTTACACATCTGTTTGGGACTACTAATATCATCAGTATCAGCAGTGTCCTGGCTCCTCTGTACCCACTTCCTCACCCTTGATTGTCTCAGCTGGCCCTCATGATGCCTTTGTGACAACTGACCATAGGTACCTGGTATGACCCACAGCCTTGTTCCATTTAGGCCCCTTGTGTGTTAATTAGGCTCTCCCAGACTTGAGGACCAAAGCCATGCTCCAGGATCGGAAGGCTATGTGAAAGTCACTGGAATTAAGGGGACAGCAGATGTCTCAGCAGCTGTGCAGTCAAGACTTCTGGAGATCTGGGACATGGTTCTGCAGTGATCAGCTTGGCATTTCCTTATAATAGAGGCTCTGGCTCCTGGCTCCAGTGACTCTCTTGTGCTTGACGCTTAGCCTGTCAGTCTTGGAGCTATCACTGCCTCTGCTGCTGCTGTTTTCCTCTGCTGTGGCTGTTTTCCCCTGCTCCTTATTCCCTCCATCTCTTGCATTTGAGCATCCTCAAGGAATTGCTTCCCCAAATTCTGGGTCTAGTTGACATTGCTTGAGTAGCAGCTTTTCTTTTCTTTTCTTTTTTTGTTATATTATTTTACCAACGTCTATATTAAAGACACAGAGTAGCAGCTTTTCTTGATACAAACATGACAGTGTATGTGTCAGGACCCACCCCATGTCTGTTTTGCCTAGAAGGGGACCCAGGGCATGGCAGCATCCTAGGTCTCCACCTAGGACTGTCTGGTCCTGGGGAGGAGTTTCCATTCCTGACCACACCCTTGGTGCCAGAATATCCAAGTATTCTGATCACAGCTCACAGAGTTTAGCCTGTACTAGGATTTCGACAATATTCTCTACCTTGCATCCCCAGTCTTGATTTTATCCTCATTGTGACATCATAGCTCACTGCCATGAACATATTATTAGGTTGGTGCAAAAGTAATTACGGTTTTTGCCATTAAAGGTAAAACCTAATACCTTCTCAAGCTATTATTCTTCTGAAACAATACAATCATGCCTTAGGATGGACCATGAGGGCTACTTGTTCCTAGGCTTGGTGATTGACCAGCCCTGCCTCAAAGACTCTCAGCCTGCCCATCCATGGCTCAGCTTTGACTCCTCACATGCTCTGGGCATTTACTTACTCGCTGGGCTTTCTTTCACTTCAGCAGACTTCATCTTACTCCTATCACTCTATTTGTTACAGTTCTAGGTTATATTTCTTTTAAAAAATTTGCATCATATCACCAATTTTCATCTTTTTCTTTTTAAGTTTTATGAATATTTTACTTTATTTATAGAGACAGAGTCTCACTATGTTGCCCAGGCTGATCTCAAACTCCTGTACGCACATGATCCTCCTGCTTTGGCCTCCCAAAGTGTTGGGATTATAGGCATGAACCACTCCACCCAGACAGTTTTTGTATTTTAAAATGGGAAGTAGAAAGCCCCAAGCTAAGGGTGTAGCCCAGGGTCTATCCCAGGCATAGACAAGGTAGGCCAACTCCAAAGAGCCCAGATCCCCCATACAATCCATACGATCTTCCATCCTGTTCCTGGAAAGCCTTCTTCTAGGTTGCAAAGCCAGCCATCTGGTACAGCCACACCACATGACACTCTTTTGGAAACTCTGCACAGATGAAGAATAAAGATTCCATCCCAAGGGCAATAAGTTCAGCCTCAAAAGTAACTCAGTAGAGCTACTGGATGTGACTGAGTCTTTAAAGGCCATTCAGGGTCTATGCTAAGGTGATTTTTGTCCATCATAGGAGGTCTCCAACTTTCTGCTATTGGCCAGGTCTACAAGCAGCATACACTACGAACTGAAGGGGATATGGGCAGTGTTTTTCTAATTTCAGTCTTTCATAGGCTCATCTTCATCATTTTGACTTTGCATCACCTAGACTATGATTTATATTTATTATTATGCTATTATTATTAACTTGTTTAAATCTACTGAAACAACTATAATATTCACTTTAATCTTATTATAGTATCTGTGAAATCATATTTTTGATATATTACTTATATTTTTCCTAATTAATATTAAATAAATTCAGAACAATTATAATAAAATATTTGCTTGTGTACACGTTAAGCATTAAGTCCTCTTGTATACCTACATGGGGACACATACCACACTTTGTAAAACACAGCCATAGAGGGCCTTTAAGTGACTGGAATGGAACACTTTTTTGTGTCAGCAGACTCCATTCTATGCAACTGATTCACCTCCACTTGAGAGGACTTCCAGAGGATTCTCCTTGATGCTTTGTCATTGTGGAAACCAAGGTCACTTTCACCAGGAACTTTAGTTCTTTACATGTGACAGACTTCAAACTCTCTCAGCTCAACAAGTATTCGCTTGCTCACTATATGCAAGGTGCCATGCAAGGTGCTATGGATGGAGCATTCACTCATGGCCCTACCTCTAAGCAGCTCCCTTCCTTTGTGACGTTACAAGGAAAGCGTATTTCCAGAGGACGATGGCAAAGGAATTCAAGTTCCAGTTACTATGATATGATGCTGTGCCAGAGACCCCACTGAGAAAGTCTGTGGCTGAGGCTGGAGGTCTAAAGGGAACCTCTCCCTCCCCTAAAACCCAAACCTTCTGACCACTCTTCAGCCCATCAAAGGATAGAAAATGAAACAGAGCAGGGGGAGAAGAGGAGAGAGAGACAGATGGCTAGACCTCCTCAGATCCATTTACATCTGCCACAAGGTCTAGTCATGTCCTAGAATTTCTAGTTCAGAGCCTCCCACCACCATCCCTGCATGGGGAGCAAGAAGAAGGGATGACGGAGAAGCCTATCTGGAGAAAGTGGCATTGAAACAGATCCCTCAAGTGGGGTAATGTTTCCAAATTCATAAGTGGATTTAAAGCCCCCTTTAAGGACAGAAATGTTAGTTCTTTCTGCCATTACCTCTCTGGTCAGCCTCCGTTCATCTGGTATCTAAGTAGAAATTAAGTCCATAAATATCCACAACAGGCAATTATTATGGTAGGGATCCCTGGAACAATCTCCCCTCTGGCCTGGGTAGCTCTATGAAAATGCCACTGTGCAATCAGACTTCCTGTCTTTGGTCACCAGTCTGTCTTGTAGAGTAGGAAAAGTATGTGGCCTTAGATATGACCCTGGTTAATGCAGGATTGGAATACTGCAGTTTGATTTTGTGCCAATGCTATGATAAGCATATTATGGCATGACTGTCTCCTAGCTGTATATATGTATGTTTTGTAAGCCTATATTTGAAAGTGTCACTCAGCAACAGTCAGGACCGTACTCAGGTGGTCTCATTTGAAGAGAAGCCCAATGCCCATCTCTTGGGGTCAGCTTAAACCAACAGAATCTGTGTTGGGTCCGAGTCACTGCTGTTCCACCTGCTGGGACTCCATGAAATGTTAAGATGGCATCACCTGTCCCTTTCTGCCATCAGTGTGAGCATAACTCTGCCTAGGTGGTAAGAAATTATAACCCTGAACTCCTAACTTCATCTGGGGACACTTCCTTTTCCTCCCCTCTGGATCTGGGGAGAATAGAAAGTAGAATGAAAGCTTAATTGGTTTTTTGCCTGCACTGTGAGTCTGGCTCTTTTTGTAAACTCCCATTAGATAGAAGAAAAAGAACCCACTTTATTTCTGCCACAGGAATGAGCAAATTAGTCCTTAAGCAGATGAATGCAACATCGACTCTGTCACCAGCTCACCAGCTGTCTAAAGAGGATGGATGATTCTTTAGACAACAACAACAAACACAGCACTTCATACACTTGTGAGAGACTCAACTGGAAGTTGTCTGCAACCTAGCAATTGCTAAAGGCTACTCGAGACATCTGTCACTTGAAAGAGATAGTCTAAGGGACACGCTCCACATCACTTTCACTGAATCCTCTAAGTACTATTTGTATATTAATTCAGGAAGCAGCAAGTGAATGCTTTTGAGGTCCTTAAAGAAAAGACTAGCAGGAGTTAAGACTGAATATTATGCTTTTGAAAATCTTGAGAGTTGATGGAACAGGGTTCATTTTGCAAGTGCCTTTGTATTTTTTGTATATTTATTTTTGAAAGTGTTACTGGTTATACGAGTCATGTTACATTTCCTAAAATTCATTGATAGGAAAAAAAATCTTTGACCAGATTAATGTATTAATTCTCCCAACAAACCTTCATGGAATGTTTTTTTGTGCACTAGGCTCTGGGCTAGGTATTAGAAAATGGATGAAAAAGTATGTTTTTTTTTATCTGAAATAAGCTCTGGGTAGCCCAAGCTGCATTCGTTTTTGCTATATCTGGCAGGAACACCAAACTAAATTTAGTGTTCAAGTACATTAACTACTACTTCCCATGCACAACTATTTTATTTTTGTTATTAATAAAATGAACTCTTATTTTTCTCATTGAAAAAACTATAATGTAAAGAGTTATTTCCCAGTGTAAAATTTTTATATAGTACAGAAAAGTTTGTCAGCTCTCTCTTCGTTTTACATCCTCTAATTGTGCTCCTTAGTGACACCATTAACTGGGTGTTATTCACGAGTCCAGCTGTGAAATACACAAACACATTCACTCTCACACACACTTGTGTTTTATGCCAGACATTTTACACACACACACACACACACACACATCCCCCAAGAGAAAGGAGATTGAAATGGAGTATCCCAGGTGCAGGCAGTAAGGAAGTGCATTATTATAAGAGAATTGTAAAAAATAACACAGCCTTCTAAAAGTAAATATGTTTTTTTTTTTTCAGATGGCATCTCACTCTGTTGCCCAGTCTGGAGTGCAGTGGTGCAATTTCGGCTCACTGCAACCTCTACCTCCCTGGTTCAAGCAATTCTCCTGCTTCGGCTTCCAGAGTAGCTGGGATTACAGGTGCCTGCCACCATGCCCAGCTAATTTTTGTATTTTTAGTAGAGATGGAGTTTCACCATGTTGGTCAGGCTGGTCTTGAACTCTGACCTCGTGATCTGCCCACCTCAGCCTCCCAAAGTGCTGGGATTACAGGTGTGAGCCACCACACCCAGCCGTAAATATGCTTTTTCATTAGCACCATGTACCAGTAAGTCTAAACAATGTCAGGGATAAAATACTCCTCCTTATAAGGTAAACTTCTGTCCCAGTCCCCCTCCCCTGCTGCTAAACCTCTGAACATACACACATTTATACATAGGCAAACACATTTATATAGGCAAATGTATAAAAATATATGTGCGCAACATATCTTTTGTAAAATGCAATTGGGATAATATGTATTATTCTTGAAATATTTTTCTATTCATTTATATTGGACTTTTTTCTACATCATTTCTTATATATCAAATTCTTTCTTAATGACTGTCATATATTCTATCATATAAATGTATCATAAATTTTCTGTCCAGTCCCCTATATATATATATATATATATTTATTATTACCGTGAAAGATAGATGAGTTTTGTTAATCCAGACTGATAGTCTTTTTCTTTTAGTAGGTAAGTTTGCCTCATTTACATATTTTTAAATAACAGATGTATCTGTTACATCTAATTTTGTCACACTATTTGGTTACAGTATATTTATATTTTGTGTTTATGTTTTTCCTTACTTTTTTTTTTTTTTGTTATTTGTTCTGTGCTTTCTTTTTCCTTGTCTTCTAATAATATTTGAAATTTTGATATAAACTTCTAATTTTTGTTTTATCAATCTTGGACAGTTTTTATACCACATCATAAAGGAAGAGGAAAAGTTATATTTCATGTTTTCTTCCAGCTCCTTCCCCTCATCTTACTTTTTATTATTTTTTTATGCTACTGAGATTTACAAAGTATACCAAGCTGAGCTCTGGGAGTGTTATGATACACTCAGTGGTCACCAACAGTTCTTTCATCCATGACTTTCCCATTCATGACATGACTTTAAACACTTTTTACTTATCTTTGGGTTGGGTTGGCTAGATTTTGTCATAAAGTGTCTTTTTTTTTTTTTAAGGACTTGTATATGTGCTATGTTATTAGAATTCGGCATTATTAAAATTATTTTTCTGCTACTTTTAAACATAAAACGTATGTTTCTTGGGCCACACACTTTTTCCCCATCAGAATTCTGTAGAAATTGTTTCACCCACTTTTTACACTGAATATTGCCATCGAGAAGACTGAGGTCAGGGATTTTCTCTTTTTGGGGAACATGTTTTTAATTTTTGAATGCCGGTAGGACTCTTTCTTTATTCTTAACTTCAGGGTCCCCACTAAGATAGGGTTCAAACTTGAGACTATATTTTTCCTTGAACAAAATTTCTATGTTCTAAAGATTTTAATCAGTAGATTTTTATATTTTTCTGTATTTCAGGTTTTCTTTTATATATCTCTTTTTTTTTTTTTTTTTTTTTTGAGACTGAGTCTCACTCTGTCGCCCAGGCTGGAGTGCAGTGGTGCTATCTTGGCTCACTGCAAGCTCTGCCTTCCAGGTTCATGCCATTCTCCTGCCTCAGCCTCCCAAGCAGCTGGGACTACAGGCGCCTGCCATCACGCCCGGCTAAATTTTTTTTTTTTTTTTGCATTTTTAGTAGCATTTTTTTTAGCATTTTAATATATTTTTTAGCATTTTTAGTGTTAGCCAGGATGGTCTTGATCTCCTGACCTTGTGATCCGCATGCCTCGGCCTCCCAAAGTGCTGGGATTACAGGTGTGAGCCACCACACCCAGCCAATATCTTTGAATATTTGTTCATTTCTCCACATTAGGAAGATCGTAGACATGAAGAACATCCTTACGCTGACTATATTTTCAGTATCATCTATTCTTCTGGTTACTTCTAATGCAGTATCTTCTCTATAATCTCTTTTATTATCTATTCTTTTCTATTTAATTTTGTATGAATTTCTTGAGCTATACCTCCATATTCCTGTTTTCAGTATTATATTTTCTTCTCACTACCTCTAATGTGTGATTGATTTTTATTCCTATGTTCATATTATTTTAAGTTTCTTCCAATACTTCTTCAGTTCATTTTAAAATTTCTTTTTATTCTTTCATCCTGTAATCTTTGATTCTATGGTTTTTCTTCTTTACTTTCCCCAAAGAACCTAAGTTCCGTTTCTTTATAAATAGAGTAAAACAATATAAAATTTCCTTATTTTTTCCGAAATGATTCTTTTTTGGAATAGGGTTTTTTTTTTTTTTTTTTAAATCTGCTTTCTTTTTGGTAGGTTTGTTTCTTACTTTTTAGGTACTCTTTTTACATTTTGCATCCTTTGTGCTAATATGTGAAGAGGACAAGTCTTTACGGGAGGATGTGACCAGGGAAAGCCATGGATGTTAATCTGGGAAATGTCTTATCAGAACTCTTTTTAGATTTCTCTTTCTCTACCCTGAGGTCACATCTCTCCCCAGTTTTCTGATCTTCCCCAGTTGGGGGGAGCAGATTATCCAGATAGGAGGTCATCACTGCTGTCAATGCAGACTCCAACTTACAACTGATTGCTTAAACCTTCTTTATAATAAAAATTCAAAACTACCAAATGATATAGGTTGAAAAACAAGTCTGCCCCTACACTGAACCCCTTCCCCTGAGGTAACCACTCTTTTAGTTTGTGTGTATTCTTTTGGACAAAGAGTCTATGGATGTACAACTCTATTGTTCAAATAGTAGCACTGTATATATATGGTTGAGTTTTCTCCCTTAGCAGTATGTGCTAGCAATTGTTCCATGTTGGCATATATGCTATCTGTCCAGTCTTGTTAATGCCACAGGGTATTCTTTTGGACTCACACTCAGGGCTTACTGTGCAAGTTCAGGCGTTCTCGGCCAGCACAAGGTTTCCAAATGATGAGGAGGAAAATCTTCATTCGTTTTAACTTTTTCCATGTATTTTCCCACCTCATGAGAGGCTGGAGTTACCAGGACCCCCTGGAGGCCTAGTGAGGGCCAAGGGACAGAGCCAGCAGTCCTCTTGTTTGCAGAAGATAAAAGGACAATCAGTAATCCCTGCTCATAACTATGCTTGTCCAAGCTTAAAATGCTAGACTAGGAGAAACTTGACTGTGATAGCTTGATGTAACAGGTATTAAATGGGAAAGAAGATTATGTAAGTAAATATGGTACTCTAGAGAGTTTTGTTTTTTCTCTCTAGTTCCCTTTCCTACAAGAGGGGATGAAAACCTCTAGGTACCAAAATGTGTTTTGTTTTAGCATGTCAGAAGCTTGGCTTATACAGCTGGCTTCACTCTATACCTAAAATGTTTTTCATGAAAACAATATAGTTATATCTGAAACTGGGACAAAAAACAAGTTAACAATATCAGATTGATTAAACAAATAGATTTAAGAAGGGCTGAGATAAACCATCTGAAGTTTTAACCTCTACAAGAGAGGTTTTTTTTTTTTTCTTTTTTTCAGACAGAGTCCCCCTCTGTCACCCAGGCTGTAGTGTAGTGGCGTGAACTCAGCTCACTGCAACTTCTGACTCCCGGGTTCAAGCGATCCTCTTGCCTCAGCCTCCCAAATAGCTGGGATTGTGGGTGCACACCACCATGCCTCGCTAATTTTTTTGTATTTTTAGTAGAGATGGAGTTTCACCATGTTGGCCAGGCTGGTCTTGAACTTCTGACTTCAGGTAATCTGCCCATCTCTGCCATCCAAAGTGCTGGGATTACAGGCATGCACCACTGCGCCCAACCGGGAGATTTTTAAAGCAAATCTTGGGTCTGATTTACTAACTTCCATCCATTCATGAGGATAGATAGAAATTTCTCCAGGGGGCTATTTGGAATGCATTTCCTGGTGAGGTGGAACTCTTCTTGTGGTGCTTTCAGCTGCAGGAGAATTCAGTGTATTGTCTCCACACAAACCTTCTACATACGCATTGGTAACTCTTGTTGATCTGTTGGTTGTTGTGAAAATGGAAATACGGTTGGACATTCTTATATAAAAGGATCTTTTGGCTAGGCACAGTGACTCACGCCTGTAATCCCAGCAGTTTGGGAGGCTGAGGCTGGTGGATCACTTGAGATCAGAAGTTTGAGACCAGCCTGGCTAACATGGTGAAACGTCTCTACTAAAATACAAAAATTAGCAGGGCACGGTGGCAGGTGCCTGTAATCCCAGCTACTTGGGAGGCTGAGGCAGGAGAATTGCTTGAACCCAGGAGGCGGAGGTTGCAATGAGCCGAGATTGTGCCACTGCACTCCAGCCTGGGCGACAAAGCGAGACTCTGTCTCAAAAAATAAAAATAAGAATAAAAAACAAATAAAATAAAAAAGGATCTTTTATTACATGTATAATATGTGCTTTCTATATTCCTGGCATTCTGCTAAGCATTTTATATGAATTATCTCATTTAACTTTCACAAACAACATGATTAGATAGAGTCAGACACCTGGGATCAAGTTTTGACTCTGCCAGCCCTAATTCTTGGCAAGATTGTTTGACTTCTCTGACTTTCTTTTCACCTGTATAAGGTGGGGCTACTGATAGCACTCACCTGGACGGTTGAGAAAATTAAATGAGGTAATGCGTGAAAAGCTCCCAGCAGCGTGAGTGTCTGGTACCTAGTCAGCACTCATAAAATGTCTTTTTATATTTGTATTATTACTCTTACTACTTCCATTTTATAAATGAAGAAACTGGGGCCCACACAAAGGGTGTCTTTTGCCATGTCACCGAGCCAGTAAAGCAGATCTAGGTAGAGACTGGTAGAGACTGGCAAAGGGTGTCTTTTGCCATGTCACCGAGCCAGTAAAGCAGGTCTGGTAGAGACTGACCTTTTACAGACGATACTGCCTGTCCTCTTCCACATATCCAACATCACATCTCTGGGGCTCAAGGCTTTTTGGGGATACCCTGTGCCCTAACAAGACAACATGCATTTGAATCTCCTCATACAATAGATGCATTCTCAAAGAACGTATTCACGTTGAGTCCTGTTTTTCCTTGGCCTTCATTATATGAATACTTTTATGATTGTGCCTTTCTTTCTTGCTCAATATTTTCATTCAAAGACTCATAAACACATTTGAGCCCTGATTTACTCTCTGGAATCTTAATTATTCTTTCAGAGTTTTTATCTATTTACTGCAGAATTGCCCCTTAGCTAGAGTTATTCATAGGAGGAGCTCAGGAGTCATTTATTCAATGTGACTAAGAGTCTTACATGTGTCCCTCCACCAATTAGTTATTGCATTCCTAAAATGTTTTGCTTAGAACAAAAGATTGTTTTATGTAAGACCAAGTGGGTATTTACGTGAGAGAGTTGTTTTTGTTTTGACTTTTTTGAAGTATGCAACTAATTATATCTGGAGACAAGAAGACAGCTTTTGTTATTTTAATGTCCTTTTTAGAAGATAACTCTCAAAATAAATGAAAGTATAGCTGATACTCATTATCCATGGGAATTATGTCCTATAAAGTCACTCTGAACACAAAATTAGTGAGTACTAAACAAGGGGAAATGCAGGGTTAAATTCCTGAGCGTCTCTGGTCATAACATTTTTTGTCAATCAATCAGTACATAACTCTATTTTAGGTGTGTGTCTGTTTAAAGATATCTTATTTAATATATAGTTGATTCATTAACATTGAACTCATGGCCAATAGCACTAACTCATGCCTGGAGGAAGCTTATCGAACACTGTATTTTCTCCTTAAGGCACATCACAGGCTTGCTGCAATCAGCAACAACAGCACTACATTTGAGGGCCATTTTAAACAGAGAAATCACCAACACAAAGCACAAAAATGCAAGGAATTTTTTTTTCATGAAGACAAATAGGAAGCAGTGCCAGCATGCCTCTCCCACTTTGAAGGGCAGAACAGTGTGTGGAGACTCTCACTGTGAACTTTTGTTCCAAGAATCACCATAAGAACTTACCAGGAAAACCAAAATAATAAATAGATCCTTTGAAAGAAGTGGCAAACTCCATGAGACAGGCAAAAAACTTTGAGTTCTCAGAGTGGGAGAGGGGGCAGCCTACCTGTGAGCAAACATCCCCACTGGGGAAATCAAAAAATCTAGATCACGGGAGGAGGTTTTAACCCTACTTAGAGCCAGAACAGATTTGGGGAGCAGCATGATATATAAAAGCAGAAGGAGCAGCAGGAAGATCCTGGTAGGCACTCCCAGTCTCCAGCTTGAGCCCAGGGAAGCCATCCCTGACTGTATCAACAAGAGTCCGTGGGGAAGGCAGCCATGAACTCAGTGAGGGGTTGCAGGTGAAAGAAGCTTCCAAATGAATTTTGTGACATAATTTTGAGTAAGTACAAACTCCCTCAAACAGAGTCTGGGGGACAAGTGGGAAGTGCTAAAGATATGCCTGCAGGAGCTGACCGCCCAGCATTGCAGGCAGAAGGAGAGGGCCATGGCCTGAAAGCCATGTGCTTGCTTTCTCAGTGGGGTAGCTTATGTCCTGGGGTAAGGTGTGAGTTCCATGTGCACAGTCTGCCTGGACCTAAACTTGGTGCCATTAGCAAGGCACTGCAAGAGCAAGACCAGACTCATTGCATGGGAGCTGGGTGAGGCCTAGAGCTACCGGCTATTCCCCACTCTCCTTGCAAACTCTACTGCACAGCAGAGGCAGCCATACTCCCCTCTTGGACATAACTCCATTGGTCTGAGAACCACCCCTTCATCCCCTACAGTGGCTGTGGCAGGACCCACCCAAGGAAAGTCTGAGCTCAGACCCACCTGACCCTGCCCCCACCTGATGGTATTTCTCTACCTGTCCTAGTAGGTGAACACAAAAGACATAAACTCATGGGAGCTTTATGGCCCCACTCACTCCCTGAGAAACCAGAAGACCTCCCCTGGCCAACTTAGGGAAAGCTCAAATTCTATTACTACTACTGCAGCTGGTGCTCTCTTGCAAGCGCCACCTCCCCGGCTGGAGGCAAACCAACTCAGGCCATTACAGCAACTCATGACAGAGTGGCCCTGCTCCCAGAAAGGAGAAAACAACAGCTAACACCACTGCCTGCAACACCCTGGCTAACCAGAGGTCCTGAGTCTGTCCATGTGACAACTTTACTGCCAGCATAACCAGCATTCAAGAAAGCCAGCACACTAAGTCAATCCACAACCGAGGACTCTCACACAGTCTACATCACTCTCCTGCCACCTCCATCAGAACAGGTGATGGTATCCATGGCTAGGAGACCTGAAGATGGATCACATCATTGGACTCTTTGCACACATTCCCTAGCAACAGCTTGGAGCCTATTAGCCCCGCTGGGTGGCTCAACCCAGAAGAACAATAATAATCATTACAGTCAAGCTGTCAGAAGCCCCATTTCTAGGAGAAGGGACAGAACACCACATCAAGGGATCACCCCATGGAACAAAAGACTCTGAACAGCAAGCCTTGAGTCCAGATCTTTCCACTGGTGAGAAGTTTCTCACAACAGAGACACAACGGGAGTGCTGGGCGCAGCAGGGGAAAGTCTGCACCTCTCCCCCAACAGGCAGGCAGCCTCTGTGATCATGAAGGGACTTGGAAAAGGAGTCTTTGTTCCCCACTGGCACTCCACTGCAGACACAGCTGGGGTTCTCCCGGCAGGGATGCAGCATGGATCCACCTGTAGACAGCCCTTCTGGAAAAATCCAGGGTGAGCACAGTCCCTCACAGTCCCCTGTGGGAGGAGAACCCCACAGATTCAGGCCTGCATGAGCAGCAGAGTCATAATTCCTCCCTACTTGGAACATCAATATTCCTATAGATTGAAAAAGCTCCCTGTCTGATCTGAATAGCCAAAACACTGAAACAGGAGTAAGGTTTTGAGGTGAATAGCTTAACTGTTTGCCTGGCAGGAGAGCTGAGGTAGCCCCCACTCTTCACCCTGATAAAACCTCAGCACATCTAATTGAGAGCTCCTCCAGCCACCCTTATCAAGGCTGGGACCTCAGGCCACCATTGGATACTTTATCTATTTACCTACCTTAGCAATAACTGGTGCCTCCCTAGGTTTACCTCTCCTACTGGTCTGAAGTCTGAATCATCAACTCAGTAAATAAAGTACTGGGGGAAAATTAAATAAACAAAGTGTACACCATGAGAAAAAGATAAGTTTCAAGACATCCCTGCCATTCCAACTCCATAGGAGACAATGAACTTGCCCACACATCAAGAATACAAATACAACAACCAGCACTGGGGAAAGCCAGTGCACCAACACACTCTATAACTAAGGAACTCATACAAAGTCTTCACCCCTACAATCACCAAGAAATAAATTATGCTAAAATAAACACTAAAGTCTGATCCTCAAGAGGGAAACACAAGAAATAAAACCACACATTCCAATAAAAAATAAATTCAAAAACAACTTGAAGAAATAGTCTACCCAAATGAGAAGGAACCAGAAAAGTAATTGTGGTAATTTGGCAGAAAAGGGTTCTATAACACCCTTAAAATGTCACACTAGCTCCCCAGCAATGGATTCAAACCAAGAAGAAATCTCTGACTTGCCAAATGAAAAATTCACAAGATTGGTGATTAAGCTAATCAAGGAGATACCAGAGAAAGGTGAAAACCAGCTTAAAGAAATTAAAAAACAATACAGGATATGGTTGAAAGATTTTCCAGAGAAATAAATATCACAAAGAAAAAACAATCACTATTTCTGGAAATGAAAGACACACTTAGGGAAATACAAACTGCAGTGGAAAGTTTCAACAATAGAACAAGTAGAAGAAAGAAATTCAGAGTTTGAAGACCAGGCTTTTGAATTAACACAGACAAAGACAGAGAAACAAGAATTTAAGAAATGAACAGTCTCCAAGAAATATGGGATTATTGTAAATGGCCAAATCTAAGAATAATTTGTGTTCCTGAGGAAGAAGAGAAATCTAAAAGTTTGGAAAACTTATTGAGGGGATAATTGAGGAAAACTTTCCTGGCCTTGCTAGAGATCTAGACATCCAAATACAAGAAGCTCAAAGAATTCCCAGAAAATTTATCACAAAAAGATCATCACCAAAGCACATAGTTATCAGGTTATCTAAAGTCAAGATGAAGCAAAGAATCTTAAGAGGTCTGAGGCAAAAGCATTGGGTAACCTATAAAGAAAAACCTATCAGATCAACAGCAGATTTTGATTGGGGTCCTATCTTTAAACAAAATAATTGTCAGCCAAGAATTTTGTATCCAGCAAAATGAAGCTTCATAAATGAAGGGAAGACAAAGTCTTTTTCAGACAAACAAATGCTGAGAGAATATGCCACTACCAAACCAGCACTGTAAGAAATGCACTGTAAGAAAGGAGTTCTAAATCTTGAAATAAAACCTTGGAATACACCAAAATAGAAACTCCTTAAAGCATAAATCTCACAGGGCCTCTAAAACAGTAGCATAATAAAAAACCAAGGTATTTGGCAACAAGTAACATGATGAATAGAACAGTACCTCACATCTTATTACTGACGTTGAATGTAAATGGTGTAAATGCTCCACTTAAAAGATACAGAATGGCAAAATGAATAAATATCTACCAAACAAATATCTGCAATCTTCAAGAGATTCACCTAACACGTAAGGACTCACATAAACTTAAGGTAAAGGGGTAGAAAAAGATATTCCATGCAAACAGAAACCAAAAGCGAGCAGAAGTAGCTATACTATATCAGACAAAACAGACTTTAAAGCAACAACGGTAAAAAAAAAAAAAAAAAAAGACAAAGAAGGACATTATATAATGATAAAATGATTAGCCTAACAAGAAGGTATTACAAAACTAAATATATATGCACCTAACACTGGAGGTTCCAAATTTATAAAATGATGACTACTAGACCTAAGACAGGAGACAGCAACACAGTAATAGTGAGAGACTTCAACACTTCACTGACAGCACTTGACAGATCAAGACAGAAAGTCAACAAAGACACAATGGACTTAAACTATACCCTAGAATAAACTTAATGGATATTTACAGAAAATTCTACCCAACAACTGTGGAATATACATTCTTTTCACCAGTACATGGAACATCCTCCAAGACAGACCATATGATAGGTCACAAAACAAGTCTCAATAAATTTAAGAAAATCAAAATCATATTAAGTATCTTCTCAAACCACAGTGGAATAAAACTGGAAATTAACTCCAAATGGATCCCTTAAAATTACCCAAGTACATGGAAATTAAATAATATGCTCTTGAATGATCTTTGGGTTAACAATGAAATCAAGGTGGAAATTAAAAAATTCTTGAACTGAAGGATAATAGTGACACAACTTATCAAAACCTCTAGGATACAGCAAAAGCAGTGCTAAGAGGAAAGTTCATAGCATTAAATGCCTACATTAAAAAGTCTGAAAAAGCACAAATAGACAACCTAATGTCACACTGCAAGGAACTAGAGAAACAAGAACAAACTAAACTCAACCCCAACAGAAGAAAAAATGTAACAAAGATTGGAGCAGAACTAAATAAAATTGAAACAAAACAATGCAAAAGATAAATGAAACAAAAAACTGATTCTTTGAAAAGATAAATAAAATTGATAGACCATTAGTGAGATTAACCAAGAAGAGAAGAGAGAAGATCCAAATAAGCTCAATTAGAAGGGAAACAGGAGCTATTACAATCAATACTACAGAAATACCAAAGATCAGTCAAGGCTACTATAAATACCTTTACACACAAACTAGAAAATCTAGAGGAGATGGATAAATTCCTGGAAATATACAACTTTCCTAGATTAAGTCAGGAAAAAATAGAAACTCTGAACAGAACAGTAACAAGTAGTAAGACTGAATCAGTAATAAAAAAAAAATTGCCAGCAAAAAAAGTTGAGGACCTGATAGATCCACAGCTGAATTCTATCAGACATTCAAAGAAGAATTGGTACCAGTCCTACTGAAACTATTCCAGAAGATAGAGAAAGAGGGAATCCTCCCAAAATCATTTTACGAAACCAGCATCATCCTAATACCAAACCAGAAAAGGACATAACAAAAAAAGAAAAATGTAGACCAATATCCCTGAGGAACATAGATGCAAAAATCTTCCATAAAATACTAGTTAACTGAATCCAACAGCATATCAAAAAGATAATACATCATGATCAACTGGGATGCAGGGCTGGTTTAACATACATCAATAAATAGATGTGACACATTGCATAAACAAAGTTAAAAATCATATGGTCATTTCAATAGAAGCAGAAAAATCATTTGACAAAATCCAGTATCCCTTTATGATAAAAACTCTCAACAAAATTGGCCTACAAGACATACCTGAAAATAATAAAAGCCATCTATGACAAACTCACAGCCAACATTATATTGAATGCAGAAAAGCTGAAAGCATTCCCCGTGAGACCTGGAACAAGACAAGGATGCCCACTTTCACCATTCTATTCAATATAATTCTGAAAGTTCTAGCCAGAGCAATCAGACAAGACAAATAAATAAAGGGCATCCAAATTGGAAAAGAAGAAGTCAAACTATTGCTGTTTGCTGATATGATTGTATACCCAGAAAACCCTAAAGACTCATCTGAAAGGCTCCTAGATATGACAAATGAATTCAGTAAAATCTAAGGATACAAAATCAATATACATAATAAATGAGTAGCACTGCTATACACTGAACAATGCCCAAGCTGATAATCAAATCAAGAACTCAATCTTTTTTACAACAGCTGCAAACAAACAAACAAAATCAACTTAGGAATGTACTCAACCAAGGAGACGAAAGATGTCTGCAAGGAAAGCTACAAAACACTGCTGAAAGAAATCGTAGATGACACAAATGGAAACACATCCCATGTTCATAAGTGGGTAGAATCAATATTGTGAAAATGACGATACTGCCAAAAGCAATCTACAGATTCAATGAAACTCCCATTAAAACACCATTATCATTCTTCACAGAACTGGAAAAAAAATCTTCAAATGTGTATAGAACAAAAGAGAGCCCACATAGCCAATACTAAGTAAAAAGAACAAATCTGGAGGCATCGTATTACCCGACTTCAAATTATACTACAAGCCTATAGTTACTAAAACAACATGGTACTGGTATAAAAATAGGCATGTAGACCAATGGAACAGAATAGGGAACCCAGAAATAAAGCCAAATACTTACAGCCAACTGACCTTCGACAAAGCAAACAAAAACATAAACTGGGAAAAGGACACTCTATTCAGTAAATGGTGCTGGTATAACTGGCAATCCATATGTAGAAGAATGAAACTGGATCCTCATCTCTCACTTTATACAAAAATCAACTCAAGATAGATCAGACTTAAATCTAAGACCTGAAAAAATTCTAGAAGACAATTGAAAAATTCTTCTAGACATTGGCTCAGGCAAAGAATTCATGACTAAGAACCCAAAAGCAAATGCAACAAAATGAAAATAAATACACTGGACCTAATTAAACTAAAACACTTCGCAGCAAAAAGGACAGTCAGCAGAATAAACAGCAACCCACAGAGTGGGAGAAAATATTCATAAACTATGCGTCCAACAAAGGACTAATATTCAGAATCTATAAGGAACTCAAACAAATCAACAAGAAAAAAAATCCCATTAAAAAGTGGGCTAAGGACATGAATAGGCAATTCTCAAAAGAAGATATAAAAACAGCCAACAAACATGAAAAAATGCTCAGCATCACTAATTATCAGGGAAATGCAAATTAACATCACAATGAGATACCACCTGACTTCTGCAAGAATGGCCATAATTTAAAAAATCAAAAAATTATAGAATTGATGTGGATGTGGTGAAAAGGGAACTCTTCTACACTGCTGGTGGGAATGCAAACTAGTACAACCACGATGGCAAACAGTATGGAGATTCCTTAAAGAACTGAAAATAGAACTACCATTTGATTCAGCAACCCCACTACTGGGTATCTACCCAGAGGAAAAGAAGTCTTTATATGAAAAAGACACATGCACATGCATGTTTATAGCAGCACAATTCACAATTGCAAAAATATGGAACCAACCTTAATGCTCATTAACCAAGTGGATAAAGAAAATGTGAGATACACACACACACACACACCCCCACACCATGGAATACTACGCAGTCATAAAACAGAATGAAATAATGGTTGTTGCAGCATATTGCATGGAGTTGGAGGCCATTATTCTGAAGTAACTCAGAAATGGAAAACCAAACATTTACGTCCTCACTTATAAGTGGAAGTTATGTTATAAGGATGCAAAGGCATCAGAATTATGTAATAAACGTTGGGGACTTTGGGGAAGGGTGGGAGTGGGTTGAGGGATAAAAGACTACATATTGGGTACAATGTACACTGCTCGGGTGATGGGTGCACCAAAATCTCAGAATCACCACTAAAGAACTTATTCATGTAACCGAAAACCACCTGTTCCCCCAAAAGCTATTTAAATAATATTTAAAAACTGTAAAAAAAAAAACATGCAAAACAATGTGGTACCAAACATACTGCAAAAAAGAACACTTGTCTACGGTGTGAAAGGAAAATAAGAACTTGAGACGCCAAACTCATGTTGCCAAAGGGAAAAGTTAAGCTCAGAAACTGAGTCACGCAAAAAAAAAAAACTGCCTTTTTTTGTTGTTCCTAAACAGATGGCTGTAAGATAGACGGCCACACATTTCCTCAGGCAGCCTCCCTCACTCTGACAATGTAAATTAACAGCACATCTTCACAGGTACAGGACAAAGACAAGGCTAGAAATTGTCCCTCTGCCTACCCAGGAGACAAATGCATATTTGACTTCTTCCACTACCCTATGTTTATCTTATCTTATGTAAAATGCACATTCACGAGAATGTGACCACTCACCTCACTAAATATCGTTTCTCTTTTTTTTCTTTTCTCTTTCCCCTCCTGCCCATTTCCCCCCCTTTAAATATTGAAACCTTCAAAACCCTCTTTGGAAAAAGTAGGGGCCACAGATCCTACTGTGACTTGTGTCTCTTTTTCCTGGGTGCATCCTCAACCTTGGCAAAATCAACCTCTACATTGATTGAGACCTATCTCAGATGCTTTTTTGGTTTACAACATTATGAGAGTTGAGACAGGAAGGCCTTGTGGACCTCAGCTTGGGACCTGTGCATTGGGTAGCTCAAATTTTTCACTGTGCTGCACATGCCCATGAATGACTGTGAAAGCCCCCAATCTTGATTCTGAGGTCACAAGCAGATTTTAGTAAGTGGGAAAACTGGCAAATTTGGAATCCATCAATGATGTGGATCAACTGTATTTTGCTTTTGAAATATCCCTTTTTGCCCAGCTTTAACTTGTGGACTTTGGTAGATTGATCTCTCCAATGGCCCTCATATTGGTCTCCCAGTGTCAGACCCCACCCTGCAACTCTTGGTTCCCTCCCACTTTGATTCCAGGCTTGGATAATAAACCTGATATGAACAGAAGCTTGAAAAGCACATGAGCATTTTCTCTTTCTCTCTTGGACCTCAGCCATCACCACAAGAACATGCCGGGCTCACCTGAAACAAGGGTAAGAGAGATAAATGGAGAGCAGAGTTGTCCCATCCGAGACCTTGTCTTCTAGACAAGACAACCATGAGCAGCCCACTGGCTGCCCACAGAAGAATGAGAGCCCAGCTGAGATCACTCCAGCCCCGTTCTGGATCCAGAGACCACGAGAAATAATCAGTCATTTTTGATTTAAGCCACTGTGTATTGGATGGTTTGCTGTACATCAGTAACGAACTGATATGAGACTTGAGCATCTCTAGTTTCAGTTTAGGGATGTTAGCCTTCAAGATCTTCCGGAAGAGCACCAGGCAGCTATTGATACTACTGCTACAGGTCAATGTCTCTGTCTTTCCATCATGTGGAAGGTGAAAAAGGAGCTCAACCATTTCAACATAGACCAGGGCTGGGGTAGAACTGAGAGTATGGTGTTTCACATCTAGTTTCCCAGGCCTTGATGAGGAGGTGCTCTCTTCCTTCCTTCCTTCCTTCCTTCTTTCCTTTCTCTCTTTCTTTCTCCCTTCCTTCCTTCCTTCCTTCCTTCCTTCTTTCCTTTCTCTCTTTCTTTCTCCCTTCCTTCCTTCCATCTTTCCTTTCTCCCTTCCTTCCTTCCTTCCTTCCTTCCTTCCTTCCTTCCTTCCTTCCTCCTTCCTTCCTTCCTTCTTTCTTTCTTTCTTTTTCTTTCTTCTTTCTTTCTTTCTTTCTTTCTTTCTTTCTCCTTTTTTGATGTAGTCTCACTCTGTCACCCAGGCTGAAGTGCAGTGCTGTGACCTTGGCTCACTGCAACCTCTGCCTCCTCTGTTAAAGCAATTCTCCTGCCTCAGCCCCCTGAGCAGCTGGGACTACAGGTGAGCACCACTACGCTCAGCTTATTTTTGTATTTTTGATAGAGATGGGGTCAGGCTGGTCTTGAACTCCTGGCTTCAAGTGATCCACTTGCCTTGGTGCCTCCCAAAGTCCTGGGATTACAGGTGTGAACCACCACACTCTGCTGGTGCTCATTCTTTTAATTGAGCTTTAGCTTGATTAGAACACAACAAGTTATTTTTTTTAATTCCACTGATAATGGTAGTTATTTTATTTATTTTGCACTGAAAGAAAAACCTCAGGCAGGAAAAAGGAGAGGTGGAGGTGGAAAAAAGGGACAGAAATAGTTTCTCATGTTCCAGCCTCAGAACATGAAGGGAAATTCACAAGGGGTACAATACATCAATAACTACAGTATATTTCTCTAGAAAAGCTGCCGGCCCCAAGGCATAATACAAGTTACACTTAAGAAGACCATAAACCTTTTAAAAGTCGCATTTTGAATCAAAATAATTTTCTTATAAAATATTAATTCTCAAAATGAGTTGTGAAATATGAACACAAAATGGCTTAGGCTATTTTTATTTCTGGCAATAAAGCTAAAAATTCTTAGAGAAAATGACAGCTACTAGAATGTAATTCTCAGAGTCAATGAGTGAAAATGTGAGTCTGAAATTCACTCAGATTTGATTGAATCGTGGAGTGCACAGTTAGTGAAGCAGCAGCAGGCTCTGTGCTAGGCACTGCAGGGCTCACCCATCCAGGCTGTCAGAGAAACCTCAAAATACAGCTGGAGCTCAAAATGAAATTTCAAGGAAACTCATCACTGTTTGGTTGCTCTGAATTTATTTTCTGGAAACTGAATTTTAAAAATGAAAAGGTAGATATGAACTAAAGACACAAACTAGAGGTAATTATTTAAAAACAGAAAAAAACCAAATTCACTTAATAAAGAACAGCTTTCAGGGGAACTGAAAATTCTTTAACTGAAAATTACCTTATGAAAATTTATGCAAATATGATACTTTTCAGTTAATGCCAAAAGGATCAGTTCCCTGGCTTATGAATTTTACTATTGAGGTTTTGGGTACAACAAATATTCATATTTTGATGCAGTCCTGTAACAGTATGGGTCCCTGAAGTCAGACTCTCTGGGCTCAAATCTTAGCTTTATCATTTATAAAATCTAGATTTTAAGTAAGTTTCTTAACTGCTCTGGGCATCAATTTCCTAATATGTTAAATGGAGATATTAATATCATCTGCTTCATATCTTTGCAATGTGCATTAAATGAGATGATATATGTAAAGTGTTCATTTTATGTCAACTATTAATAAGTATACATTAGCCGCAACCAAGAACAAGGCCTTTGTCTGACATTTTCCAAATCCATTCTCTGACCCATCCCTAGTGTTGATTCCAGTTCCATCCATGTTAATGCCTTCCTTTTCTTTTCCCCAGTAGTAAATCAATTTCAGGTATTACTATGAGAATCCCACCAGGTACACTTCCCTCCCTACAATATGTGAAATTGAACACTAGTCCTTCCAGGTTTGGCTGACTACACCTAAATCAGCTTCTTGGAGTGGGAGACTAGAGAAAATGGGGACCAATGGTCTCAAGACTGTTCAGAGAACCTGTTTCCAGGCTGCTGCTGAACCCCATAATGCCACTCTCCTGTCCTCCCAAACCCTGACCATCTTTTCCTGCCTCAACTTCCCTGCCTATCTGCCTCAACCTGGAAATTCCCCTGGTTGTTGGATCTGCGAATTCCCTGCCCAGGGATGGGCCCTGTTGATGACAGTCTCTAAAGCTATTTAAAGTATTTGGTTACATCTTTGTTGGATTTCCATGTGCTGTATTTGAAAGTAACCGAACTTTAATTCTTTACAAATTCATTCATATTTTTTCTACATTGAAATAATCTATTTGCTTATGGCCCTAAATTTCTGGGGATTTTCCACCCAACCCTAGGAAATCCTGTGCACCTGGTAGACTCTGAGGCCAAAATGTACCTGAGTAAACTGAATGTACATCCTTGTTCTCCTCCTAACACCTTTTCAAATCTATTTAAGTGCAATTCCAGTCCAGAGCCTCTGGCAACTCCCTATCGGACTTGCTGAGCTGACCTCCTGATTGACTGTCAATAGATCAATCCTCATCTTGCCTTATTTAACGTATATGCTCTCTTGAGCTCCTGTTACACAAGCAACATAAAGTGTGGGGGGTCACGAGGGGTAAGAAGTAATTTAGAGTTGTAGGATGAGGTACAATTTGGAAAGGCCTGACTTCAGCTGACCCAGCCTCCGGCGATAATTCCACGTCGCCATTCACACTGACTGTCATCAATCTTTCCTCTTCCAATTAGCCCCCTTCCCTAAAGAACAGTGACTCACCCACAGTTACATGGCATCCAGTACCAAAGCTAATTAGAAGTTAGGTCTCCAAGCAGTTCCTTCCTTTCCTTACCAAAAATTCCTCATGTTTTCAGAAACTGGAGTTTAAAATAAAGCAAAACAAAAAAGGATAATGACACCTCTTTGTGAAATGGAATCTGTATTTACATGCCAGCATGTTTATTTGGGATTAATAAAAGAACAAAGGAAGACTGGGGCAGGCTGTAATATTATTTAAATCATCCTAATAACAATAATGGCTAACATTTATTCAGCATGTACAATAAGCCACACATTGTGGCAAGAGCTTTCCATATTTTATTTCATTTTGACCTCCACCACCCTCACAATAACCCTGTTATTCATTTAAAAAACCTATAGTAGTGCTTACCATGCACTTGATAAATAAAGAAGAATACAGATGTGACAGGGACAATATTTTCCAAATATTAAGCCAGTGCATTGGAATTTTTCTCCTCTATAGTCCCTGGTAGCCATTTTCTCCCTTATTTTGTCCCTGGGAAAGGGGCAGGATTGTTTCATGTGACATAGGAAAGTCAAGGACAGAAAGAAAGAGGAAGAGGAAATTCTTTTCTCTCCATCCCCCGGGGCTGTGAGAAGAAGAAGGGGATCATATGGGAGAAAAAAGTGATAGAATCATGAGGCCTCTGACTGTGCTTCCTCTGGCTGGAGTCCAGGGGGATGTGGGAATGTGTGTTTGTGGTGGGACGAAGGAACACTGTTAGTTGAGGTAAAACTTGCAATCAGAGGAGAACCTGGCGAGACATCCTGTTTGCGACTCAGGGTGAAAACTGTCTTGCTGAATGAATGACAACCTGAGCAGCCAGGCTGTAAGGCGGAGAGAATGACTGGACCCTGAATGGCATGAAACAGGTCAGCAGTGATGACTGAATAGCTCCCTACTGTTCATGCCTTTATCTTCCTAAGTAACAGAATCCCAATTTGGGGGTAATTACTGACTCAGTTAACAGACTACATTTCCCAGTCACCATTGTAGCTGGAGTGGCCATAGAACTAAGTTACGGACAATGGAATGTAAGCAAAATTTGAGTGGAATTTCTGGGAAGGCCTTTTAAAGGAAGCCAGCCTGGTAGGGAGATGCTTCCCATCCTTATTTCTATTATGTCCTATAAATTTTTGTTGCATTATGCCCAGAAAACCGAACATAATGGCTGGAGCGACAGCTGCTATCTTGTCCCACGAGTTGACCTTGAGGACAGAAACATGTACAACAAAGCAAACAAAGTGAAAGCCTGGCTCCATGATGGCTTCATGGAACCACCACACAAACCCTAGATTATCTCCCTCTAGATTTTTTAAAGTAAGAGACTTAAGCCTCATGCTTTAACTCATCACTATTTTATTTTCTTGTTAGGTAGAGCTGAATGTGATCCTAACAGAGTCTCCTTCGTGTTAGGCTGAAGAGATTGTGGAGTAGGTGGGCATGCGGAGGTAAGTTCACAGTGATTGAGGTGAAGTGAAACTGCAGCTAAGGGCTGAGAGGCTGGCTACTTAATCTGGGGATTGAATAGGAGCCACAGCAGATTCCAGGAATTCACAGTTCCAGCAAGGGCCCGACTGAGGCCAAGTCCACAGAGAAGGTTCACCAGGCTCTGATTTAGCCAAGAGAATGGACATGAGAGACAGACACCACCATTGAATAGCAGTGGCCACCCTGCACCCAGGTGAAGAAGGGGGATCAGACGAGTCAGCAGATAGCACAAGGGTAAGCCCGGGTGGATCATATTTCCCCAGGAAGCTCCCCAAAGGCCAGCTGTTACCATGAGAAGGAGAAACAGGAGGAAGAGAAATGGTGAAAGATTTGGTGTTAATCTGAGAGAGACTGAATTAACTAAAGAAACTGCTATAAATGTTGGACTGGGCTTATTCTCACTGGATTAGATTAAATTTGTTTTCTTCCCCTACTATCCAGTTGGCAGTGAAGGGTATGAAAAGGATCAGTTCAGACACAGAAAAAACAAATACTAGATACATTTGTTTTGCAGATCTGAGCATGGCGCCTAAATTGGCTTCACCATGACAAAGGTATTTTTACCTCCATTTCACAGACGAGGAAACGGAAACCTGGAGTTCAGTAAATTTAAAGTCACACAGCTATTAATCATGCCCATATTTAGTATTCCTATGTCTAACAACTTTTAGGTATGGGGGCCCAACCTGCTTCAGTCCAAGAGAAGAAGGATTGGGTAGTTTGCACAGCCAGAGTTTACTTGCTTTGTGTGTTCCGTGTTGGGTAGTGGATTGAATTAGAATTCATTTTCAGTGCCTCTCCAAATTCTAAACTCCTTTCTGCTAGATTATGCAGTATTTAGGAACTCAGTGATCTTGATCTTACTCCAAAATATATCAGCATATGGATATAAACCTATCATTCTTGTCCACTGAGATTGTCAACATATACCTGATTTTTAAATGAAAGTCAAAAGCCTATAGATCAGCTCCATACATAAAGCAGCAAAACTGAGTCTAATAGATTTAAGGAGTACTGATTTATCAGGGTATAGCTAAAAGGAAGTGAGAATGGCAAATCCTGAAACATTGGCCTTGGATCCTTGAGCAAGTCCCCAGAGCTATGTTTTTCATTTTTTATGCATTTATTCATTCATCAAAAATTTTTTGCCTCCAATAAGCCAGGCACAGATTGAGTGGGGAAGAAAATAACTAGGAATAGCTGGGTAGAGGTTGATGTCTCCATGCTCTATTATCTTTTTATCATTTCTGCAACCTTTCCTACCTCAAATATTCCAATTATTCCAGAAAATTATATTCAAGCCCTCAAAATAGAGAATATCTAAAACACAAACATCTTGTAAATTAAATGCCTAAGGTGAGAGAAAAGGTGTGAGAAATGAATACGTAACACCACCCAAAGGGAAGATTACTCTCACTTAAATTCTAGACTTCAGTTTTGCAAGTTATCAGTAATACCTGTATTTATGATTTATATACTTGATTTGTGTATTTATAATTATGATTTATGTATATTTATCTATAAAATGTTAAATTATTAATAGTATGGCCTTTGACCTAACAATCCCAATCCTAGGAATTCTTTTTTTTTTTTTTTTGGCAATAGAGTCTTGCTCTGTTTCCCAGGCTGGAATGCAGTGGCATGACCTTGGCTCACTGCAACCTCTGCCTCCCAGGTTCAAGTGATTGTCCTGCCTCAGCACCCCGAGTAGCTGTGATTACAGGATTGTGCCACCACATCCGGCTAACTTTTGTACTTTTAGTGGAGACGGGGTTTCATGATTGGTCAGGCTATTGCTGGTCTCAAACTCCTGACCCCATGATCCATCTGCCTCAGCCTCCCAAAGTGCTGGGATTACAGGAAGAATTTATATTTTATTACCATTGTTATTATTATACTTGCAGAACGTGCAGTTTGTTTCATAGCTATACATGTGCCATGGTGGTTTGCTGCACCCATGTGCAGAACGTGCAGTTTGTTTCATAGCTATACATGTGCCATGGTGGTTTGCTGCACCCATCAACCTGTCATTTACATTAGGTATTTCTCCCAATGCTATCTCTCTCCTAGCCCCCAACCCCTGACAGGCCCTGGTGTGTGATTTCCCTCCCTGTGTTCATGTGTTCTCATTGTTCAACTCCCACTTATAAGTGAGAACATGCGGTGTTTGGTTTTCTTTTCCTGTGTTAGTTTGCTGAGAATGATGGTTTCCAGCTTCATCCATGTCCCTGCAAAGGACATGAACTCATCCTTTTTATGGCTACATAGTATTCCATGGTGTATATGTGCCACATTTTCTTTATCCAGTCTATCATTGATGGGCATTTGGGTTGGTTCCAAGTCTTTGTTATGGTGAACAGTGTCACAATAAATATACGTGTGCATGTGTCTTTGTAGTAGAATGATCTATAATCCTTTGGGTATATACCCAGTGATGGGATTGCTGAGTCAAATGTTATTTCTAGTTCTAGATGCTTGAGGAATCGCCATACTGTCTTCCACAATGGTTGAACTAATTTGCACTCCCACCAACAGTGTAAAAGCATCCCTATTTCTCCACATCCTCTCCAACACCTGGTGTTTCCTGACTTTTTAATGATTGCCATTCTAACTGGTGTGAGATGGTATCTCATTGTGGTTTTGATTTGCATTTCTCTGATGACCAGTGATGATGAGCATTTTTTCATGTGTCTGTTGGCTGCATAAATGTCTTCTTTTGAGAAGTGTCTGTTCATATCCTTCATCCACTTTTTGGTGGGGTTGTTTTTCTTGTAAATCTGTTTAAGTTCTTTGTAGAATCTGGATATTAGCCATTTGCCAGATGGATAGATTGCAAAAATTTTCTCCCATTCTGCAGGTTGCCTGTTCATTCTGTCGATAGTTTCTTTTGCTGTGCAGAAGCTCTTTAGTTTAATTAGATCCCATTTGTCAATTTTGGCTTTTGTTGCCGTTGCTTTTGGTGTTTTAGTCATGAAGTCCTTGCCCATGCCTGTGTCCTGAATGGTATTGTCTATGTTTTCTTCTAGGATTTTTATGGTTTTAGGTCTAATATTTAAGTCTTTAATCCATCTTGAGTTGATTTTTGTATAAGGTGTAAGGAAGGGATCCAGTTTTAGCTTTCTGCATATGGCTAGCCAATTTTCCCAACACCATTTATTAAATAAGGGAATCCTTTCCTCATTTCTTGTTTTTGTCAGGTTTGTCAAAGATCAGATGGTGGTAGATGTGTGGTGTTATTTCTGAGGCCTCTGTTCAGTTCCATTGGTCTATATATATGTTTCGGTACCAGTACCATGCTATTTTTGTTACTGTAGCCTTGTCATATAGTTTGAAGTTAGGTAGTGTGATGCCTCTAGCTTTGTTCTTTTTGCTTAGGATTGTCTTGCCTATACAGGCTCTTTTTTGGTTCCACATGAAATTTAAAGTAATTTTTTTTCCAATTCTGTGAAGAAAGTCAATGGTTGCTGGATAGGGATAGCATTGAATCTATAAATTACTTTGGGCAGTATGGCCATTTTCATGATATTAATTCTTCCTATCCATGAGCATGGAATGTTTTTCCATTTGTTTGTGTCTTCTCTTATTTCCTTGAGCAGTGGTTTGTAGCTCTCTTTAAAGAGGTCCTTCACATTGTTGTATTCCTAGGTATTTTATTCTCTTTGTAGCAATTGTGAATAGGAGTTCACTCATGATTTGGCTGTCTGTCTGTTATTGGTGTATAGGAATTCTTGTGATTTTTGCACATCAATTTTGTATCCTGACAGTTTGCTGAAGTTGCTTATCAGCTTAAGGAGATTTTGGGCTGAGATGATGGCGTTTTCTAAATATACAATTATGTCATCTGCAAACAGAGACAATTTGACTTCCTCTTTTCCTAATTGAATACCCTTTACTTCTTTCTCTTGCCTGATTGCCCTGGCCAGAACTTCCAATACTATGTGGAATAGGAATGGTGAAAGAGGGCATCCTTGTCTTGTGCCAGTTTTCAAAGGGAACACTTCCAGTTTTTGCCTATTCAGTATGATATTGGTTGTGGGTTTGTCATAAATAGCTCTTATTATTTTGAGATACGTTCCATCAACACCTAGTTTATTGCGAGGTTTTAGCATGCAGGGCTGTTGAATTTGTTGAAGACCTTTTCTGCATCTATTGAGATAATCATGGTTTTTGTCATTGGTTTTGTTTATGTGATGGGTTACATTTATTGATTTGCATATGTTGAACCAACCTTGCATCTCAGGGATGAAGCCGACTTGATCATGGTGGATAAGCTTTTTGATGTGCTGCCGGATTTGGTTTGCCAGTATTTTACTGAAGATTTTCGCATCAGTGTTCATCAGGGATATTGGCCTGAAATTTTCTTTTATTGGTGTGTATCTACCAGGTTTTGGTATTAGGATGTTGCTGGCCTCATAAAATGAGTTAGGGGGAATTCCCTCTTTTTCCATTGTTTGGAATAATTTCAGAAGGAATGGGACCAGCTCCTCTTTGTACCTCTGGTAGAATTCAGCTGTAAATTCATCTGGTCCTGGCCTTTTTTTTTGGTTGGTAGGCTATTAATTACTGCCTCAATTTCAGATCTTGTTACTGGTCTATTCAGGGATTTGATTTCTTCCTAGTTTAGTCTTGGGAGGACATATGTGTCCAGGAGTATATCAATTTCTTCTAGATTTTCTAGTTTATTTGCATAGAGGTGTTTATAGTATTCTTTGATGGTAGTTTGTATTTCTGTAGGATTGGTGGTGATATCTGCTTTATCATTTTTTATTGCATCTGTTTGATTCTTCTCTCTTTTATTCTTTATTAGTCTTGCTAGTGGTCTCTTTTGTTGATCTTTTCAAGAAAACAACTCCTGGAATCATTGAGTTTTTGGAGGGTTTTTCATGTCCCTGTCTCCTTCAGTTCTGCTCTGATTGCAGTTATTTCTTGTTTTCTACTAGTTTTTGAATTTGTTTGCTCTTGCTTCTCTAGTTCTTTTAATTGTGATGTTAGGGTGTTGATTTTCGATCTTTCCTGCTTTCTCTTGTGGGCATTTAGTGCTGTAAATTTCCCTTTACACACTGCTTTAAATGTGTCCCAGAGATTCTGGTACATTGTGTCTTTGTTTCCAAAGAACATCTTTATTTCTGCCTTAATTTTGTTATTTACCCAGTAGTCATTCAGGAGCAGGTTGTTCAGTTTTCATGTAGTTGTGAGGTTTTGAGTGAGTTTCTTAATCCTGAGTTCTAATTTGATTGCACTGTGGTCTGAGAGACTGTTTGTTGTGATTTCCATTCTTTTGCATTTACTGAGGAGTGTTTTACTTCCAATTATGGGGTCAATTTCAGAATAAGTGCGATGTAGTGCTGAGAAGAATGTATATTCTGTTGATTTGGGGTGAAGAGTTCTGTGGATGTCTGTTAGGTCCACTTAGTCAAGAGCTGAGTTCAAGTCCCAGATATCCTTGTTAATTATCTGTCTCGTTGATCTATCTAATATTGACAGTGGGGTGTTAAATTCTCCCACTGTTATTGTGTGGGGGTCTAAGTCTCTTTGTAGGTCTCTAAGAACTTGCTTTATGAATCTGGGTGCTCCTGTATTGGGTGCATATATATTTAAGATACTTAGATACTTAGCTCTTCTTGTTGCATTGATCCCTTTAGCATTATGTAATGGCCTTCTTTGTCTCTTTTGATCTTTGTTGGTTTAAAGTCTGTTTTATCAAAGACTAGGATTGCAGCCCCTGCTTTTTTATTTTTTTTCTCTTTCCATTTGCTTGGTAAATCTTCCTTCATCCTTTTATTTTGAGCCTATGTGTGTCTTTGCACGTGAGATGGATCTCCTGAATACAGCACACCCATGGGTCTTGACTCTATCCAATTTGCCAGTCTGTGTCCTTTAACTGGGGTATTTAGCCCACTTACATTTAAGGTTAATATTGTTATGTGTGAATCTGATCCTGTCATTATGATACTAGCTGGTTATTTTGCCCATTATTTGATGCAGTTTCTTATAGTATTAAGGGTCTTTACAATTTGGTATGTTTTTGCAGTGGCTGGTACCAGTTGTTCCTTTCCCTGTTTAGTGCTTCCTTCAGGAGCTCTTGTAAGTCTGGCCTGGTGGTGACAAAATCTCTCAGCATTTGCTTGTCTGTAAAGGATTTTATTTCTCCTTTGTTTATGAAGTTTAGTTTGGCTGGATATGAAATTCTGGGTTGCAAATTCTTTTCCTTAAGAATGTTGAATATTGGCCCCCACTCTCTTTTGGCTTCTAAGGTTTCTGCTGAGAGGTACACTGTTCGTCTGATGGGCTTCCCTTTGTGGGTAACCCGACCTTTCTCTCTGGCTGCCCTTAACATTTTTTCCTTCACTTCAACCTTGATGAATCTGACAATTACGTGTCTTGGGATTGTTCTTCTTGAGGAATATATTTGTGGTGTTCCCTGTATTACCTGAATTTGAATGTTGGCCTGCCTTCCTAGGTTGGGGAAGTTCTCCTGGATAATATAGTGAACAGTACTTTCCAGCTTGGTTCCATTCTCCCCGTCACTTTCAGGTGTACCAATCAAACGTAGATTTGGTCTTTTCACGTAGACCCATATTTTCTGGAGGCTTTGTTCATTTCTTTTCACTCTTTGTTCTCTAATCTTATCTTCTCACTTTATTTTATTGAATTGATCTTCAATATCTGATACCCTTTCTTCTGCTTGATTGATTTGGCTACTGATACTTGTGTATGCTTCACGAAGTTCTTGTGCTGTGTTTTTCAGCTCTATCAGTTCATTTATGTTCTTCTCTAACCTGGTTATTCTGGTTAGCAATTCCTCTAACATTTTTTCAGGTTCTCAGCTTCCTTGCATTGGGTTAGAACATGCTCCTTTAGCTGGGAGGAGTTCGTTATTACCCACCCTGTGAAGCTGACTTCTGTCAATTTGTCAAACTCATTCTCTATCCAGTTTTGTTCCCTTGCTGGCAAGGAGTTGTGATCCTTTGGAGGAGGAGAGGCAATCTAGTTTTTGGAATTTTCAGCCTTTTTGCGCTGGTTTCTCCCTATCTTCGTGGATTTATCTGCCTTGGTCTTTGATGTTGGTGACCTTCAGATGGTGTCTCTGAGTGGGTGTTCTTTTTGATGATGTTGATACTATTCCTTTCTATTTATTAGTTTTTCTTGTAACAGGCCCCTCTGCCACAGGTCTGCTGGAGTTTGCTGGAGATCCACTCCAGACCCTGTTTGCCTGGGTATCACCAGTGGTGACTGCAGAACAGCAAAGATTGCTGCCTTTTCCTTCCTCTGGAAGCTTTGTCCCAGAGGGGTACCTGCCAGATGCCAGCGAGAGCTCTTCTGTATGAGGTGTCTGTTGGCCCCTATTGGGAGATGTCTCCCAGTCAGGATATACGGGAGTCAGGGACCTACTTGAGGAGGCTGCCTGTCCCTTATCAGAGCTCAAATGCTGTGCTGGAAGGTCCGCTGCTCCCTTCAGAGCTGTCAGGCAGGGTCGTTTAAGTCTGCTGAAGCTGTGCCCACAGCTGCCCCTTCCCCCAGGTGCTCTGTCCTAGGGAGATGAGAGTTTTATCTATAAGTCCCTTACTGCAGCTGCTGCCTTTTTTTCAGAGATACCCTGCCCAGAGAGGAGGAATTTAGAGAGAAAGTCTGCCTTGCTGACCTGCGGTGGGCTCCACCCAGTTTGAAGTTCCCTGTGGCTTTGTTTACACTGTGAGGGTAAAACCACCTACTCAAGCCTCAGCAATGGCGGACGTCCCTCCCCCAACCAAGATGGAGCATCCCAGGTCAACCTCAGATTGCTGTGCTAGCAGTGAGAATTTCAAGCCAGTGGATCTTAGCTTGGTGGGCTCTGTGGGGTGGAACCCACCAAGCCAGACACCAGAGGGAATCTCCTGGTCTGCTGGGAATACTGTGGCAAAAGCACAGTATCAATAAAACTGAAGTAGAACTGGAGATCAACTTTTACAGATCTTAGATGGAACTATTTTCTCACTTTGTTAAATGAGAAAATTCAAGGGTCTTCCGTATGTCAATATGATGCTATTATTTGGTAATAGCCCATGAGGAGGGAAAATTTATAAAGGGAACAAAAAAAAAAGAAAGAAATGTTTATTTCTTGTTATTGAAAAGCACTTGCCAGATGAAAACCCCTGAATTTGTGCTGTATGCCCTGAATGTGAGTCTAAAAGGCAAATTGGTTCCTTATATTAATATAGATCTCTACAGTCAGCTAAATGTTTTAATGCTTATGATGTGACTGAGATAAGCAGGGGCATAAATCAGAAGTCAGACTGCCTGTGGGTTCCCGCCAGGTACTGTCCTTGCTTTTTCTCTGGGTGAAGTAGGAAGGAGTGTGAGGAAAGCAGAAGAGAGTTCAGAAGAATCTGATGGAAACGAAGCAGGGAAGGGCAGTAGAAAGCATGAGACAAGGGCACTACATGTCTTTGTCTCTCCATCTGATCTCTGTCTGGTCTCTCTATCTAATCTTCTCTCAACAGGAACACCTCCCAGTCTGGAGATGCTGCCCCATGGCCCATATTTGGAGCTGATGTGCTGAAGGATAGAGAGGAAGAGAAAGCTGTAGTTCCTCACCAGAGCCAAGCAGCCCCTCTGAGAGGGCGAGTCAATCAGGCATCCCCACAGCCTGTCCCACCAACTTTATGTGCCTGGCATTTAGGATTCATTAATCATTCAGTGGGACAGATTCATCGTGGCCAAACAGCTCTGTGTCACCATTTCCCTTGTGAATAGAATGTGAACATAATTAAATATTTGCAAAAGGTGGGCGACAGATGGGCTGTTTAGAACAACCTCATTTATGGTCATTAAATCGGACTTTTTGAGACAGAGCACCTGGAATGGTGACGATCTCCTTCCGGGAAGGAATTGTAAATCCCACACTATCTGGTGTCCGGTTCCATGAGCTTTCCCAGAATCCCAAGTGACTTTCCTACAGTCCCCCGCCCAGGTCCCCAGGTCTCCCCTCCCTAACCCAGATGCCACTATGGATCTTGCTTTCTTTCTCTCCCTGTCTTAGTACACGGCGACTCATCCAATACTGCTCAGGTCCTTCACTGCAGAGGAGCAGTTTTCAGCTCTTGGAGAGCAGACAGTGGGGGGATATGGGCCCTTACCTCTGGTGGCATGATGCATAGTCACCTCTGCTTTAGCTTCGCCCGTTCCTAAATCTTCTTCCTTTCCTAAGTGTGCTTGGGAGTGAGTTGCTAAACTACAAATATTGGCATACAGCTCATTTGTGGAAGTAATAAACAGCTCTCATGAGAAGGCTGATATGCATTAGGCTCTGCAGGCATGGAGATGTCCCAGAGTCCTGGAATCTGCATGTCTGAACTGCAAGGGCTGATGGAGGCCTAACTCCTCCTTTGGCATGTTTGGGCCCCAAGTTCAAGGGTTGTGAAGTGCTGTCTAAGTATGCACAGCTGGTCCTCAACACAGCTACTCTGGAAGCCAGTTTGTTCAGTTTCAGAGGTGTGCTTAGACACAGTGATTTGATATGTGGGTGGAGTGGGAGGAGGTTAGTTTTCCAAGGAAAAGGGAGAGGCTCTACTTTGTGGTTTCTTTTATTCTATGGTAACATTAGAGCCCTGCAGGAGTCAGGCCCAAGGACATTAAATTCCTGCATTAAACTCTGAAGGCTCATGCATTCCTTCACACTCTCATCCTAAGGCGTCCAGTCTCCTCTAGAGCTTCAGCCACAGATGCTCCCGTGCCACCCTCCCTGCTTCCCTCACGCATCCAGTCATCCCTCCTGAAGGCCCAGGGCCTCCCTCTCTTCGAAGTCCTCCCAGCAGCCCCCCAGCCTCCACCACTCCTGAGGAGCTTTTTTTTTTTGATGGAGTCCTGCTCTGTCGCCCAGGCTAGAGTGCAGTGGGGCGATCTTGGCTCACCATAACCTCCACCTCCTGGGATCAAGCGATTCTCCTGCCTCAGCCTCCCAGGTAGCTGGGATTACAGTGTGTGCCACCACACAGAGCTAATTTTTGTATTTTTAGTCGAGACAGGGTTTCGCCATGTCGGCCAGGCTGGTGTCAAACTCCTGACCTCAGGTGATCCGTTCACCTCGGCCTCCCAAAGTGCTGAGATTACAGGCGTGAGCCACTGAGGAGCTTTTTATACTCTGATGCAAGTGTTGGTAGATTCCGCGTGTCTGTCCTCTCCTCAACCTGCTTTGAGGAACTTGCAAGCCATATTTGAAAAGGACAATGAAGGCTGGTGAAGCACAAGTGCCACGAGCTTCATAGGGGCCTCATGAGGCCTAGAATCCCTGCAAATTTGACCTCCTGCTCCATGGTACATGCTTTTCCTCAGGCTCCAGCAGAGGAAAAGTCATGTGGGTCAGACCCTGCAGCAGGTGGCTCAGGGGAAAGCTTGAGTGGAAACAGGCCGGCTCCTGCTCCCGTTCTCTTCTTGATTTGCTTCTTTTCTTCATTGTCCATCTCTGACTTGCAGCCTTTAGCTCCAAGCTGCTTTCTGCTGCACCAGCCAGGAGTGTGGCATTAGAGGAGTTGGGCTACTGGGAGGTCTAAAGTTCCTACTTCTGCCGCTATCAAGTATAGGCCAAAATATTGAGGAAAAACATAGAATAAGATGAGAGATTTTGGTGAGATGTGGGAAAGAACCTCTTAATCATTCTGGTACCTACAGCCATCAGCACACTCAGAATTTTTGAAACTCTACCCAGAAAGCCTTAAGGATGGCACAGGAGGAATCTGTATCATTTAGTTTAGTGTGATTCTGTTCTGAGGTGGAAGGATATATTAGAGCTGTGTTTTCCAAATATGGTATTGTATGCATCCAGTGAATCATATATGTATTAATCTGTTCTCACACTGCTGATAAATACATACCTGAGACTGGATAATTTACAAAGAAAAAGAGGTTTAATGGACTCACAGTTCCATGTGACTGGAGAGGCCTCACAATCATGGTGGAAGGCAAAAGCCATGGCTTACATGGCGGCAGATGAGAGCCAATGAGAGCCAAGTGGAAGGGGAAACCCCTTCTAAAACCATCAGATCTCGTGAGACTTATTCACTACCATGAGAACAGTATAGGGGGAGTTGTCCCCATGATGCAATTATCTCTCACCTCACCCCTCCCATAACACATGGGAATTATGGGAGCTGCAATTTAAGATGAGATATCGGTGGGGACACAGCCAAACCATATCAATATACAAAATGTAGATGATATGTGGATCAACATTGCTTATTTTACTACTAAATATCCTAATTTTAATTAATCAAACAAATATCCTAATTTTAATATGTATTAGAAAAAAGTATAACCAACACAACTAAATTTTAATTTTATGGTTATTATAGCCTAGGATGAGGCTAAAGAAAGGTGATTCACTATATAGTTGATTTAGGAAAATATATTAAATGAATAGAATTATAGGCATGATGCAGGAATGGCAAAAACCACAGAGGTGGCACACAGAGGGCAGAAGCCAGGGAAATGGTGGACTCCGTGACAGAGCTCCCACCCTGGTTTCTCACTCCCACAACCTTTGTAAGAGTCTCAGCATCATTTAGATACTGAAGGTCTCCTTCTTTCACCCACTGTCAGTGTTTAAGGCATTGTGACAGGAGAGATTTCACCTGGCTAATGTGAATTTCAGGTGTTTGGTGAGGAGGCCCCTCAGCCCGACCTGGGTAATGAAGAGTTCTTCTCCCTGGCAGCGGAGGCTGCTCATCATCCGCCATGCAGTGTTGGGTGCATGCCCACTGATGAAGATAGAATGACCAGGCCTGCAGCATTATTAATGCCAGCATTGAATCTTTGAGCATCTGTAAGTGAAACAGTGACATGCCCTTCACTTAAGCCCAGGAGGACAATGAAAGCTAGTGTGCAGCTTGGATGGGAGCCAGAATCAGGCCTGTTGTCAGAGTAAAGAAATTCATGAAAGAAGATCTCATAGCAAGGGGTGAAGAAAGGAAAAAAAGAGGGGGTGGGTGCTGATGGAGAGGCAGCACATTAAAACTTTGTCCCTTGAGATAGGATGCACAAATGTCCCTGCCGCTTGAGGAGATTTATGACACAGAGGCCTGGGAGGGATTTGTGAATGCTGCTGATTACCTAGCCACACATCTGTCAGCCCTCCTACTCCCAAGTCATAGGCCCATTTGCCTTCTAGAATCAGAAGAAAGGGCTATCATGACATCTCTGTACAGACAGTAAGATGGTAGAATTCCCATCAGGAGGGTGTGCACCCAACAAAGAATGAAGGCATCTCAAGTCCAGTACAGATAGTAGTAAAATGGTAGTTTGGGACCCAGACGTTAGTATGCCTGGTACAAGTTTGCAAACTTAAAGGGACAAGGCAAGTCACATAACTTGAAGTGTGCCAGGAGTATAGGTGATAGGAAGTGCCAGAGATCATGCCACCCACCTGGAGGGCTCCGGGCCCCATTTAAAGGGGCAGCCACTGCTTAGCACCAGTCAATTGTTTCAATAAGGGAATTCAGGCCCTTGTTCCTAGACCTCCTGAGGTTTCAGGAAAAGCTAGGCATAGGTGTTTTTAAAATATATAAAATCTTTCAATTTGAAAACATTTAATTTACAGTTTTTTTTTTTTTTTTTGAAATCTTGAAGAGAAAATACTAGGTGGATCAAACAAAACTCATCCATGGACTGAATTTGGCCTGTGGCCCTCTGTGGTAGGCAGAATAATGGTCACCCGAAGATGGCCATGTCCTAATCCTCAGGATCTGTGGATATGTTATGTTACACGGCAAAGGAAAATTAAGGTTATAGATGGAATTCAGTTGCTAGCCAGCTGACCTTGAGATGGAGAGTTCCCTGGATCACACAGGTGGGCCCCATGTAATCACAAGGATCCTTCAAGTGGATGAGAGAGACAGAAGAATCAGAGACAAAGTGAGTTGATGTGAAGATGCAGTGCAACATTGCTGGCTTTGAAGATGGAAGGGGGCCGTGAGCCAAGGAATGTAGGAAGCACTGGAAGCTGGCAAGGGCAGGGAAACAGATTCTCCCCTCCAGCCTCCAGAGAAGAACACAGCCCTGTTGACATGTTGATTTTAGCCCAGGAAAACCTGTTTTGGGCTTCTCCACTACAGAACTACAAGGTGATGAGTTTGTGTTGTTTAAGTCACCAAATTTGCATGAATTTGTTATGGCAGCAATAGGAAACTAGTACAGTCTCTATTTTCAAACTCTAATCTAGAGAGTGAGAGGGGGAATGGTAAATACAGTGAAAATAGAGGAATACTGTAAAACTCTATTTATCTTTTCTAATAATGAGGGATAAATGGAGAGGATAAATGCTAGGCTTGGCAGCTTAAGTTCCTTAGTGGCCATTTTGATTAAACAATACCTTCCCAGTTAAGCAGATGCATCTGAACTTTAACTATGAGACACCAAGGCCAATACCAGGGGCAGTTTTTTGGATCAGTGGCTCAGAGGATCTCTAAGTCAATAGTACCCAGTTTACAGTGGCAGAGATCCTTAGTGCTTACCACTATCTGTGAGATGTGCTGCATTTCTCTGCCTCTCCTGTGGTTGGGTTGGGGACATATGGCCAAAGGGGTGTGGGCAAAAGTGACATAGGCTACTTTGAGGCCTGGTCCTTCAATTATCCCATATGATTTCCTCACTCTTCCCCTCCATGGTCACCCTGGAGGCCTTGTATTCCAGATGATTAAGCTACAAGATAGAGGAGGGCTGTCCCACCTGTGCCATGAGGAAGAAATATATTTTTGTTTTGTTGAACCACTAAGATTCTGGGACTGTCTGTGGCAACATTATTTACTCATTAGTTACTGAGTAACAAAACAAGATGGCAGAGCGGATGTGGAGAGACCAGGGAGTTGAAAACCCAGGAGAGATGTGTAAAATGGTTCAGAGTAGGACTATGTTCTGCCAAGTGTGATCTGTAAAGCTCTAATGAAGACTGAACACAGGTAGGTGGCAAACAGAGCATTAAAGAAAGGTCATAGGCATGCATTTATTTGACTACGTATTAGAAAATATTTTATCTAGTCTATATATCCACCCTGTAATTTCATAGATATGTTTTGCCTAGGAGTCAACTAGGAGTTTTATATTTTAGATATAAAAATTATTAAATAAAAGTATACAAGTGGTATGTAGGTATGGAAGAAAAATGCCAAGGTGGCATTTGAATAACTGAAATTTGGGGATGATGGAAGTAGGCATAGGAAAATAAAGGTGGGTTGCAGTATATCACTGGACAGAAAAGACAGCCACCATGGCTTTTGCTATAGGTCAAACACATTTTTTAGCTCTAAAATTCTAGGGCTTAAAGGAGACCTAAAACTACCAGCTCCTTGTTGCCTTTAAAATCATGTCCAACTTCTTAAGCCTGGCATTCAAGACATTCTACATATCTGAAATCTAACAATAGCTTAATTTGCCAGTTTAATTTCTACTGATCTGTGTACATGATTTTACCACCGAATTCCACCCAACTTGTAAGGCACAGCTCAAATCCCATTTCCTCCATGAAGCTTTATGGTATTGCCCCCAAATAAAAGTGATTTCACCCTCTTTAAAAGTCTTAGGGCACCTATTCCTGGTACCACCCAGATATTTGGTCTTTAAGTAGAGTTACTTGGGCAAGCATCTTGCCTTCCCATTTAAATTGTAAGCTCCTGAACAAGATTAATTTCATTAAATTTTTCATACTTCCTGATAATTTTTAGGAACGTCAACATATTCATTGTTATTTTTTGTTGTTAAAACATCTGTTTCTCATGCTTCAGAGCTTTTCAAAACACAAGCCAAGAATTGCTAGATATAGCAGAATTGAGCTCTCCTATGACATAAAGGTAATTTATTAAGCTTGATGTTTGAAGAAATTTCTAGACTTTAATGAAAATGGCTGTTGGGAATGTCACGGGGTTTGCTGTCCTGTAGTTTATTAAAATGGTCAGACTATTGGTGAAATGTTTTCAGGCAGGGTGTTCAAATAATAGCAACTACTTGAACAAATAGACCTCAAGTTTAAATAACAGAATTTTATTTCTCACATATCTAATAGTCAAAGCAAGTCAACTTTCCTTGACTGACTGGAATGTGATCATCCAGGAACCAAGGTTCCTTCTGTCTCATGGACGATAATGGCTTAGCCATTCTCTAAGACCTTGTCATGTGTATCCAGCTGGCAAAGATAAAACAGAATGTCAGGAGATGACAACAGGATTGCAACTCACAGCCCATGGGTGAAAACTAGCTACATGGCCACAGCTAGATGCTATAGGGATAGGAAATGTAATCCCTGGGTGCTATTTTTTCATCACAATTTTAAATTGTGCACGCTCTCTAGTTCATAGTTAAGAATGAGGACAGCCCACCAGCTGTCTTCCAGGTTTACCCACCACTTAATTTGACTTACAAAGAAATGTGGAGGGGTTTGGGAAATAATTGGAGCAATAGAGGAAAACATGGTGGAATAAGATGACCTGAGAACCAGGTGAAACATAAACAAAGCCCATCTGGAGCCTTAAATTGCTCTATTAATATTTTTAGGAGATGAAGAAAGCTCAGGTACTGGAGCGCAGGTATGCTGAGTTCTGGAATGGGAGAAGCACGGAGGGAGTGTGGCTCCTTTAATCTGTGTGTTTCTAAGAAGATTTATTTTGGGATTCCCATCAAGTGGAGGAGTAGAGTTGCCAGGCACTTCCATCTGGACGGCTTGCCAGGATATGCTGCTTCTGTGATTGTAACTACTGGATATGGGAGAGAAGAGCAAATAGCACTGGCACTCAGGTAGAACACTATTTTCTTTCATTGCATTTTCACCTATTCTTTCATTTGAACTTTAAAATAATTTGGTGTAATAGGGAATGTTACCATTTAACAGATTAGAAAAGCGAGGCATGGAAATGACCCAAGACCTCTCATTAATGTCTGAGTCAGGACTAGACCCTAAATTTCCCAACTCTACATTCAAGGCCAATTCAATTACAACACAGTCCACTCTCTGGGAAATAGTTGGTTTAGGCAAACATGAGAAATAAGTCAATTCTGGTCTCCAATCTTCCAGATTTTCTCTTCTATATGCTTTTGCTGTCTCAAAGATCAGTTCTCCAGTTTCAGTCAACACTTGCTCTTATTCCTTTGGTTGTGCTAACTTGTCCCTCTCCTATGGCCATTGGCTTTTTTTCCTAGGCTAAATCTAAACAGATGTGCCTCTATGAGTGGGCCTCCTGTGGGAGGATCTTGCGAGCATGAGGGCCTGTTCCAGCACCTATGAAATGTAATTAGACAATCACATGCTCCATAAAGCCAGTTCTGCCTTCAGCCAGCATTGTCAGAACCATTACTTCTTGCCAAAGTATAAATCACACAAGTCAAATTTTATAGCTGTGAAGAATTTTAGAAATCAGCTAATCTAGCCATTTATCTTTTGGCAATAAACATATGAGTACTTGAAAAGACATTCAATTCCACTAGTGATCAGAACAATGCAATTAAAATGAGAAGATAGTTTTTCCCTGTCAGATTGGCAAAATCAAAAATTTATCCAGTGTTAGAAGGGGTTTGGGAAAATTGGCTTTTTTTTTTATGTTGTTTTATGTGTAGATTAGTAAGTTGTTTTGGGGGGGTGGTACTTTGACATATTTCAAAGCAAAAATTTAAATATTGGTGGACATAGCAATTTTACAGCCAAGAATCCCTATACCTATGGAGGTGCATAAAGTTATTTATGTTCATAAATAATTGTGATTAATTATAATGAAAAAATGGAGAAAACCTAAATGTATTTCAATAGAGGAAGGGTTAAATTAATTATGGAACATTCATATTGCCATATTGTGAAATTTTGTGAAATTATTGAAAAGAATGAGTTAAAAATGTAAAATGGTACAATTGCTTTGGAAAATACTTGGCAGTTCCTCAAAAAGTTAAAGAGTTACCATATGACTCAGCAGAATATACCCAAGAGTACTGAAACCATATGCCCACATAAAAACTTGTGCATGAATATTCACACAGCATTATTCATAATAGTCAACAAATAGAAACAACCCAAATGTCCATCAATTGATGAATGAATAAGGAAATGTGGTATATTAATAAAAAGACATATTATTTAGCCATAAGAATAAGTATTGATGTATGCTACAATGTGGATCAACCTTGAAAATAGTAAAGAAACCAGGAACAAAAGGCCACATATTGTATGATTCTATTTATTTGAAATGTCTAGAAGAGGCAAATCCATAGAGACAAAACATAGATTGATAGGTTCCAGGGACTGGGGAGAGGAAGAGAATGAGGAGTGACTGCTAATTGGTATAGGGTTTCTTTTGATGATGATTAAAATATTCTGGAATTAGATAGTGGTAATGTTTGTAAAACTTTGTGAACAATATACTAAAAACTAATGAACTATATACTTTAAAAGGGCAAATTTTATGGTATTTGAATTATATAAATCTCAGTAAAAAAGAATGAATTAGATTTAATTGTCTGAAATTGAGAGATGTCTCTGGTCCATTGTAGGGTTAAGGAACAAGTTGTGGAACAGTACATAGCCTATTCTTATAACATAACAAAACAAACTATATCAGTCATGATCCAACCAGAAAAATAGAAAACCCTCTAAATATTTAAAACAGAGGAAATTTAATTCAGGGAATTGATTGAAAAGGTAAAACGTACCCTACAAACTTAGGAGATAATATTATCGGAGCCCAGATGCTGAGGTCGCTTATTGTAAGCAGGAACCACGGAGTGTCTTTCCGATGAGAGCTGAAGCCACAGAAAAATTGCAGCTACTACCAGAGATGCCACAACAACCAGTGTGATGGGGAGAAAGACGTTTGGCTTCTCTCTTCTTCCCACCCTCCAGTCTTACCCTATCACCCCACCTCTGCCTCCCTGCCATACACACACACACACACACATGTTGGTCCTATCTACTTGGAAGCCAGAGGGAAAGAGAACTTGAGAAAGCAGTTCCCAGAATAAAGAAAATGTGGACCAGAGCATGGATCCAAAAACAAACAGGCAGTTGCCCTACATGATCAACCCCTTTTGCAACCTGGCATTCATTCTTATTTGCTGAACAAGAGGCATTTGTCATACAAATCAAAATGTTCTCACTCTCTCCCAACAAGGGGAGACCCAAGGTCCCAGTAGTTTTCATATCCATTTCAAGCGCATGATTTCCAAGTGAAATTATCCTTCCCAAAGGTCTGGATGCTGTTTCTCCTAGTCTAGATGCCTGCTGACATAGCTGTAAAGTTAAATATCACCAACAATCATCATAAAAAAAGGGAAAAGGAAAGTAAAAGGAAATAATTGAATAATACAAACCTAACAAAAATATTTATAGCTGCTAGAGTCCTCATTTCTGTAATTGGTTATGAGACAATAGTTAATTTTTATAACTTCCTCTTTCTGTCACCCATTCTCTGTCACCTTGCCCTTACTCAGCACTCTACCTGGTTGGGGTCCTTGACCTGGTGGGGCAACTGAAAACACAATTCTTAGAGGCTCTGAGTCTTTAGTGGCCATGCCTTTGTTGGATTGTTGTAGTCTTCTATTGAACTTTACTTGGAAGTAATAAGAGGCATCTCAGCATATCTTCTGGCTCCAGTGATTGCCTCTTTACCTCCATCGTGTAGTAGCAATGCAATTTCCCCCCTGTTAATTTAAATCGACTTCATTTTCTGTGTTTTGGTGCAGTGACGTGAGGAAATCCAAATAGCTAGATGGCGGTTTCCCCTTCCACTTCCTGTTGAAGCAGTCCTCACCTGGAGACAACTCCAAGATTGCAGGAACAGGAAGCAAATCTCTAGGAATAAGTATAATAGTTAATGGGGTCAGTCCTCATTCCTTGGTTCCCAGACGCATGTGTTCTAGCTAGAGAAGAAAGCGCACCAACGATTTGTTGCAGTTAAAAGCATATATTGCATTCTACAGCATGGTACCAAACCTCACAGGGTGTTGTCTTTCATCTCGCACTGTAACTGAGTCTGCAGTGAGCCATTCCATCAGGCCAGCTGCTTCTGGGCAATTGAGGAATATGGTAAGGCTGGTAAATTCCATGAGTGTGAAGCCATTGCTGTACTTCCTTCACTATAAAGTGTATTACTTGCTCAGAGTGTACATGAGATACCATGATGATAAATGAAGAACTCCCTAACACAGTTCCCTAAGAACTCCATGGACAGTGGAGCTGACAGAAGAATGCAGAGCGCGTTATCCCAGGGAAGTTTTGGCATCCTGATGTAATTGAATGTAGGCAGTTGAATCCAAGTTTCAGTCAACCAATCAAGAAAACTGTGGAAACTGTTTCCAGCTGCATGAGCTAGAACATTGTCTGGAATCTTGAGTAAGTGAATCCTTATTGATAAATTCAGCCTCATCTCATGTTATTTTCTATTCTTGGACTCTCATCCTTCCAATTTACTTGCACAGCTGTTCTCCAGGTTCCTGCTCATATGAATTAGCATGATCCTACATTTCCTTTGGTGCATCAAATATTTTTTCCCAGAACAGATCTTGCTATTCTTCCCTGAGAGTACAGTGGTATCTAATTCTATTTATGCATCCTGAGCAATGAGAACTCATAGGAGTAGGTCTGGAGGAGAATAGTATCCCATTGCAGGAAGCTGCCTGAGATATGATCATTACATTAGAGACTTTAAACAAGGCAAGTCTAGCTTCCACAGACAGGAGAAGTCGGTCTGGCTCCACAAAAAGGGGCCAAGAGGGATTTGTCAATTCAAGCTTCTAAACATTGGCAAACTACCCAAATGTCCTCTCAAGACTCAGGATCCCATGTCTTCTCAACTAATGTCCTAATATTAGCCTATGAGACATGGCTAGGTTTTGTGTTAGTTCACATTGTAACTTGCAACATACACAATTAGATTCTGGGCCAAATCTTCAGCTTTCCACTCAGTGGTTACTAGAAACAAGAGATTATTTTAAGGATGCTAAAGAAGCCCATTGGTTCTGTACCTGTGCCTGAGCTGATAGTTTCTTTTCTGTACGTGTTTGGCACCTTTAGAAGCAGGAGCCCACCCAACAACTTATACCCATTGAATGAACAAGTTACAGTTGTTGTTTAATGAAAAAGACATGCTCTGAGAAATGTGTCCTTAGGTGTACTTTCACAAACTTAGATCTTATGGCCAACTGCTCCAACCACCATGGTATATGAGGTCTGTTGTTGACAGAAACATTGTTATGTAGCACATGACTGTATTTGATCTTCCAAAGCCCTGTCTTAACTGGCACATTATCCCAATCAACCTTTAGGTGACAATTTAAGTAAATGTGTTGCCACTGTCTGCCACATTTTACTTCCATTTGCAAGGAGGTAATCACTATATTTATGCTCTACCAGGTGAGCAACCCAAACCAGAATTTGTCTCTTCCTCTATCTTCCCCCTCCCTCTTCCTCCCTCCTCCCTCCTCCTCCTTCTCTTCCTCCTCCTTCTTCTTCCTCCTCCTCCTCTTCCTTCTCTTCCTCTTCTCTTGTTTCCTCTTCCTCTTTCTCCTCTTCTTTCAATAGTTTTTGGGGAACAGGTGGTGTTTGCTTATATGGATAAGTTCTTTAGGTGTGATTTCTGAGACTTTGAGGCACGCATCACTCAAGCAGTGTACACTGCACCCTGTGTATTACTTTATGCCCCACGCCCTCCCACCCTTCCTCCCAAGTCTCCAGAGTCCATAATATTATTCTTATGCCTTTGCATCCTTATAGCTTATGAGAATATACAATGTTTGGTTTTCCATTCCTGAGTTACTGCACTTAGAATAATGGTCTCCAGCTCCATCCAGGTTGACGTGAAGGCCGTTATTTCATTTCTTTTTATGGCTGAGTAGTATCCCATGGTATGTGTATGTGTGTGTGTGTGTGTGTGTATATACATATATATATATAATGTGTGTATGTATACACATATATATACATATATATATATAAATGTGATATATATATATCACATTTTCTTTATCCACTCGTTGGTTGATGGGCATTTGGGCTGGTTCCATATTTTTGCAATTGTGAATTGAGCTGCTATAAGCATGCATGTACAAGTGTTTTTTCATATAATGACTTATTTTCCTCTGGACAGATACCCAGTAGTGTGATTGCTGGATCAAATGGTATAAATAGTTCTACTTTTAGTTCTTTAAGGAATCTCCATACTATTTTCCATTGTGGTTGTATTAGTTTACATTCCCACCAGCAGTGTAAGAATGTTCCCTTTTCACCACATCCACGCCAACATCTATTATTTTTTATTTTTAAATTATGGCCATTCTTGCAGGAGTAAGGTGGTGTCGCATTGTAGTTTTGATTTGCATTTCCCTGATAATTAGTGATGTTGACTATGTTTTCATATGTTTGTTGGCCATTTATATATCTTCTTTTGAAAGTTGTTTATTCATGTCCTTAGCCCACTTTTTGATGGGATTATTTGTTTTTTTCTTACTGATTTCTTTGAGTTCATTGTCGATTCTGGATATTAGTCCTTTGTTGGATGTATAGATTGCAAAGATTTTCTCTGTCTTCCTGGGTTGCCTGTTTACTCTGCTGATTATTTCTTTTGCTGTGTAGAAGCCTTTTGGTTAAATTAAGTCCCATCTATTTATTTTTGTTTTTGTTGCATTTGCTTTTGGGTTCTTAGTCATGAACTCTTTGCCTAGGCCAATGTCTACAAGAGGTTTTCTAATGCTATCTTCTATAATACAATTTTTATGATTTCAGGTCTTAGATTTAAGTCTTTGATCCATCTTGAGTTGATCTTTGTATAAGGTGAGAGATGAGAATCCAGTTTCATTCTTCTACATGTGGCGTGCCAATTATCCCAGCACCATTTGTTGAATAGGGTATCCTTTCCCCACTTTATGCTTTTGTTTGCTTTGGTCAGAGATCAGTTGTATTTGGCTTTATTTCTGGGTTCTCTGTTCTGTTCCATTGGTGTATGTGCATGTTTTTATACCAGTTCCATGGTGTTTTGCTAACTATAGACTTGTAATATAGTTGGAGGTTAGGTAATGTGATGTCTCCAGATTTGCTCTTTTTGCTTAGTCTTGGTTTGGCTATGTGGGCTCTTTTTTTGTTCCATATAAATTTTAGAATTTTTCTTTTATAGTTCTGTGAAAAACAGTGATGGTATTTTGATGAGAATTGCATTAAATTTATAGATTGCTTTTGACAGTATGGTCATTTTCACAATGTTGATTCTACCCATCCATGAGCATAGGATGTGTTTCCATTTGTTTGTGTCATCTATGATTTCTTTTAGCAGTGTTTTGTAGATTTGCTTGTAGGGATCTTTCACCTCTTTGGTTACGTATGTTCCTAACTATTTTATTTTATTTTTTGCAGCTATTGTAAAAGAGGTTGAATTCTTGATTTGATTCTCAGCCTGATTGCTGTTGGTGTATAGCAGTGCTACTGATTTGTGTATATTGATTTTGTATCCTGAAGCTTTACTGAAGAATTTGTTTCTTAATTGAGAATCTGTTTCTTAAAACTTGTGCAAGAACTATATCATACAGCAAAGTAGAAACTTTTCTGGTGTTTAAAACAAAGTGAATCTGCAATAAGGTGAATACACTTAACACTACTGAACTGTACACTTAGAAATGGGAAAGACGGTAAATTTTATGTTATGTGTCTTTTAACCACAATTTAAAAAACTAGTGTGAGTCTAGTACACAGACTTGGTTTCATTCATGAGTAGGAAGTGAAAGAAGCAAATAGGAGAGAAACCATCCAGTGATCAGCAGGAAACCACTCCTGCCCCTCTACTGGAGGGACCGAGGGAGGGGATCATGTTTCTGTACCTTCAAATCAAGGTCATCCTCTGGGAGATGGAACCTGGTGGGCCTGTCATATGGGTTCTGAAGCTGAGGAGGAGGTGCCAGAGAAAGCAGAGAAAGGCTCTTCCTCCCTCCTACCCTCCAATCTTGTGTCAGTGCCTTCCATTGGCAGAGCTGACCAAGAGCCCATACAAAAGCAGAGCAGGAGAAGGGCAATGAGTCACTTGACCTGTTTGTTAATCTCTTTGTAGGTAGATATAAATGCACAGAAGTAGTCTCCAACAACAAACTTGTAAAAAATAATACATATAATATTCACTAACAATAGTATATTACTAGCCACTGCAGAGAAAACCTATAGTCCCTGCCCACAAGAAAATTGTCATTTGGGTTAGAGGTTGAGGGAAGAAACAGAGTTATGAAAAAATATAACACAAATAGGTTTTTGAGGTATATACAGCATTGAAAGAGCACAGTGAAGAGAACAGTGCTCTCTTAGGGGTTAGGGGTCATCAATGAACACATCATGGAGTGAGTAAATTCTGACTGGGCTTTAAGGCCTGAATAAGAAGTTTCCAGGCAGACAAGGGGAGAAGATATATTCCAGGCAAAGGAATCATCGTGATCGTGTGCAACTAAACAGTTGTATAAAGATTGAACTGAGTTATTATTGGCTAGTTATTCTAAGTATGAGGTTCTATCTTTGATTAAATACATTGTATTAATTTGATCAGATTTCTTTTTTGATTTTGGAATTACCTTTTGTTCTCAAGTCTCAGACATTTTCAGAGGTCCTTAAAAATCCAATGGACTATAGCACTACGCCTGTGGTGTCTAATGGTTAAAACAGCCCTATCTGGCCCCAAAGAGAAGAAGCTATAACCATGTCAACAGGCTGTTCCATTCTTCTGTGCCAGGACATGTGGCAGCCCAGTACCTAAAAGGGCATACAAAAGGCCATCTTCCTGCCTCTGCTGATCTTCCACAGACTCCTCTGTAGCCCATCTCAGGCCCTTTTCAGGCTGCACACATAAAGCAGAGGCCCCAGGAACTATGCCTTTTATTTTGGAAGACAGGATGGTCAGTAACCAAAAATGACTGCTAAGCAGTCAACTGATCCCATGCATGACCCACTTCACTTCTCCATCTGCACATTGGAAAGCTCCAGGCAACTGCTGGTGATATCAGGGGTAAAGCAGGGAGCAAAGGGTCCTAGCCCTTCCATTTACAAGTTGACACATGCACACACTCCCAAAGAATGTTTTATCCAATCTGTGTGTTACAGACTGAATCATGTCACCTACAAATGTATATGTTGAAGTCTTAACCTATAAAGTGACTATATTTGAGGATAGGGCCTATAAGGAAGTAATAAAGGTTAAGTCATAATGGTGGAGCCTTAATGTGATAAACTGGTTTCCTTATAAGAAGAGGAAGAGACACCAGATCTCTAAACCCCTTCTCTATACCGGCATAAAGAAGACGCCATATAAGGGCACAGTGAGAAGGTGGCCAACTACAAGCCAAGAAACAAACCCTTGCCAGAAATCAACCCTGACAGCAGCACTGCCCAGTCAGCATTGTTTGTTATGGCAGCCTGAGCTGACTAATACACTGTTCTTTAGATGTAAGTGATGTATTCCAAAGGACACATAAAGTCCAAAGGGTGTTAGGGAATTGGAAGTCGGATCTGTAAGCCTTGCAACCTATTATAGTCACTCTAGTTTCTAGGGGTGATCATGAGACAGAAAATAGAAAAAATAAAACAAAAAAGACAAATTACTGTAAATGAAAATCACAAAACTCATAGGAATCAAATGCTAAAAAAAGAGTACAGTGAACAATTAGGAAAAAATTCACCTAAAAATTAATTCTATAAAACAATCTTACAAGCTATTTATAATAATGCTTAAAATATTCAAAGAGCTAAATTTAAAAAGAATCCATAATAAAACATAAAACTGTGAAACAGCAACAACAAAGGAGAAATGAAGCAATAAGTGAAGATGAGAAAAGATTAAATTAGAATATTGGAAATAAAAAAATGTGATAATTGAACATTTAAAAACCCAGTAGATAAGATAAACTTTAGGCTTGTCACAATCACAGATGGAATTAATGGATTAGAATGTAGTATTGAAGAATTCATCAGAATGCAACATAGAGATTGAAGATAATTTTTTTTAAAACCTGAAAGCACATTTAGGAGACAAAATAGATAAATTAAGAAACTGTAACAGATATCTAAATAGGGTTTCCAGAAGAAGAAAGAAATAACAAAGAGCCATCTTTGAAAATAAAATAGCTGAGGATATTCCTGAATTGAAGAAAGACATGGTTTTGATTGAAAGTGCACCCTGAGATACAAATAGGATAAATAAAAGTTAAGCCAACACTGAGACACATTATAGTGAAACTAAAAAATACCAAGGATAAAGCCAAAAATGCTCTTACAAGTGATCAGAAAGAGAAGACACTTTATCTACAAGGAGAAACCAGTAAGACTGACAGCAGACTTCTCATCAGCAACAATATATGCCAGAAGACAGCAGATTAGTTTCCTGAAAACACAGGGAGGAATTAACAGTCAACTTAATATTTTACAGTCATTTAAACTATTATTCAAGAATGAGAGAAAAATAATAAAATTGTTAGAAACTCTGCATCTAAAAGAGTTTTACCATTCTCAGAAATAAATCATTACTTTTTTTTTGAGACAGGATCTCACTGTCATTCAGGCTAGAGTGCAGTGGCATGATCTATAGCTCACTGCAGCCTTGATCTCCCAGGCTCAAGTGATCCTCCCACCTCAGCCTCCCCAGTAGCTGGGACTACAAGCACGTACCACCAGGCCTAGCTAACTTTTTTGATTTTTTAGTAGATATGAGGTCTTGCTATATTGCCCAGGCTGGTCTCGAACTCCTGAGCTCAAGCAGTCCTACCTCCTCAGCTTCCCAAAGTGTGAGATTACAGGCATGAACCAAAGTACCCTGCTTAAAAAAAAAAAAAAGACAAAAAAAAAAAAAACCAAAAAACTTTTTTAAGATGAAAGCAAGCCCAGAGAAAAGGCTGAATTACAGTAAACAATTGTGTACCTACAAATAAATAAGTCTATTTTAGATTTTTAAAAAATTTTATTTTCTTATTTCAATAAGTTTTTAGGGAAACAGGTGGTATTTGGTTACATTAATAAGTTATTTAGTGGTGGTTTCTGAGATGTTGGTGCACCCACCACCCAAGCAGTGCACACAGTATCCAATGTGTAGTCTTTTTTTTTTTTCAATTTTATAACTTTATTTGATGTATTTGATGATCGGCGATTAGTTCTCATCCACACTGACTGTCTGTAGATTTTTGAAAGTGGTAACAGGTACATAGGTAACCAAAGTATAGAGCTTATTTGGTGAATCTTCATCCTCATTACGTTTTCTGGACAGCCGCACATGGATTTGATGTGGGACATTCCTTATTCCTTTGGCCCAGACAGCTTTGTTGAGCCTGGTATCAATGCACACACCTGGAGTTCCCATCTCCTTCATGGCAAATTTCCAAGTCTCTTTGAGTGCCCCAGGGGCACGCCTCCTGAAGCCCGCTCCATGGATGTGCTTGTGAATGCTGATGGTGTATTCTCGGGTCACCACCTCGTTGATGGCAGAACAGCCCTTTTTCTTCTCGCCACCCTTCTTTGCGGGAGCCATTCTGCCAGGTCCAAGTTGGAAAAGCTCAGTGTGTAGTCTTTTTATCCCTTGCCATCCCCCACCCTTTCCCCTGAGTCTCCGAAGTCCAAAGTATATGTACCATTCTTTGCCTTTGTGTCTCATAGCTTCGCTCCCACACATGAATGAGAACATACGATGTTTGTTTTTCCATTCCTGAGTTATTTCACCTAGAATAATAGTCTCCAATTCCATCCAGGTTACTGTGAATGTCATTATTTCATTCCTTTTTATGGCTGAGTAGTATTCCATGTTACATATATAACACATTTTCTTTATCCACTAATTGATTGATGGGCATTTGGGCTGGTTCCATATTTTTGCAATTGCAAATTTGTATGTCCACAATTGTTTCTTGTAGCTCTTTATTTCTTTTTATGCACACAATTTATTACCACTGAGACGGTTCTTTCATAACAAGATGGTTCTTTCTTTTAAAAAGCTGGTAAATTTAACAATTTGTTTAAAAATAATTAAAATTTTTGTGTGTGTTGAAAATTTGAGGGTTAAAAAAGGATAAATAACCAGATGGGGAAAGGGGGTAGTCATTGTTTAGTTAAAATGTGCTAAGTCCTTTTCATGTTCTAGAGGAGGATAGAAATAATGAACAAATTTAGACTTTGTGAGAAAATTCATGGCTAAATGTTTATGTTAAAAATTTAAAGATAACTGCCAAAGAAGACAAACACAATTTATAGATTGCAAGCCAGCAGAGGCAGACAAAGCAGAAATATAGAAAAATGTTATCAATCCAACAGAAGGCAGTAAAAGGGATAGGAAATAAAGATAAAGGATGGTAAGCAGAAACACAAAATGTAGTGGCAAAAATAACTCCAACTCTATCAGTGACCAGAATAAATGTAAGGAGATTAAATTCACCTATTAAAAGATAGATTGTCTGATTGGATTTTTAAAAGAGAAAGACACATTATATGCTGCACACAAGAACTACACTTAAACAAAGGCTGAAAAGAAAGCATGGGAAAAGATATGTCAGGCAGAAACTAGGCAGAGGAAAGCTGGGTTTTCAGACTAACTTGAATTTAAGGTGGAAAGCAGATGATTCTAAAATCTCAGATTTTCTCTTTGATTTTTCTTGAGGATTCCACAATGACCTACTGCATATCTATTCAGGGTCTCACAGTTATCTCCAATTCAGTTTTGCAAAACTGACATCATTTTCATTTCTAGGTTGTCTCTGAAGCAATTATTGGCCCTACTCTCCACATAGTTGCCCAGGTACTTTTGGTCCTCAGGCCTGCCACTTTTTTCATGGCCTTGCATTGATTATTAGGGCAACCAAAATATAGACTGTATTTCTCACCAGGGCCCGGAGGCTTCCTGGAAAAGGCATGAACTCATGTCTTTGAGGAGAGTGCCCCACTGAAGTGCCAAGAGCAGAGGCAGGCGGCTCCCTGCAGGCAGATGCAGTCAGGAGCAAGAAATTGGGACTGAACTTTCCTGTCAAAATTGGGTCCTGTCACCCCTGTCTTCTTTATCTGATCCAGCTCTCTCCAAGAGGGAGCAGAGTGAAGCAGTAATGCTGACAAAGCCAACAGCAGAAAAGAAAGCTCTGCTGAGTGGTGAGAAGTAGCTTAAGGGGGACAGAGGCTGGGAGAACAGTGAGTACTGTAAGGGTAGTGGGTGGGTGGTAGGGAAGGAAACTGCCGGATACAGACCTACCACTGTCAGTGTGTCAAATCCTAGCCCATCTGCATGCCTGCCTCAGAGAAGACAGGAAGGGGGAAGCGGGGGCAGGAAGTGTGGAAGCCTCAGAATATTTTGGCCCTGCTTGTATTTGACTATGTCAGTTCCAAGATGTTCACCTCAATCTGGCAGTCGACAGTGTCTTTTACAGCAACACAAATCAAATATTCTATTGGGTCAATGCAGAGCAGTCATTAAGTGACCCACCTCGGGGAACTGGATGCATCATTGTCGTCAAACTGGTACTTTGCTGTCAAGCAGGCACACGTCCGACTGCTAAGGCATGGTTATGTCATGACCCAGACTCGACCACGGGGACAGTAGCTGCATCGCCCTTGTAAACCCCAGGCTTCATTCGGCATATATCAGCATTCTGCCTTAATTGAATTACGTAAATACTCATTTTTTTTTAATGCAACAATGAGGCAATTCCTTAAACAGAATACATGCATTTTTGGTGGCTGTTTCTCTTCTGTACTTAAGGGGTCAAAGGCAAGGCAACCCTCAAATAGTTTGCAATGCTGGGAGTGGCCAGAACACTGAAGAGCAGGGAGGAAGCCTCTCACTTTGACAGGCCTGTAGGATTCCCCCAAGGGCTTAATTACTCTGCTGTCATGATCCTCTATTGCTGGCCAGAGACTGAGGCGTGGACAGACACTTGCACAGTCCGAACACAAGCCTTCCCATCCTGGCCCCCGTTTGAAGGGGAAGCAGTCAGGGCCCTGGGCTCCAGGAAGACCAGAGGAGGTAGGGCCCTGCCTCCTCCAAGCCCCCAGTGGTGGGCCACTGAGGCCTGCCCATCTGCCACACTGACTTGGTTTTAAGGAAAACTGTCCACGTGCTGCTACTCACTCCTAATTATCTGTGCTCTGGCCTGGCTGGCTGACGTGTTTATTTTGTGGCTGCCAGACTGGTGGAGATGGTTCTTTCATAAAGAATCACACCGCTTTCAAGTTGAGTTTTCTTTTTGCCCATCATTTGTTTTTGCAAACATTTCAGGATTAATTGAACACTGTTCCCCCTTCCAACCAAAACACATGCTCACCTTCCCTGCACAATATGGCCATCTTGGCATTTGATCATCTCTGCACACTTTCATTTCTGAGTCCCCAGTGCTGACAAAAGACCAGTCTCAAGTAACCCCAGGCCGCTACGTGGGAGAAAATTGAGTTTCATTTCAGATTAGCCCCTCCAGTTTCTGTCTCTGAAAAGCTCATTTTCTGTAAATCTGGGTTTGGATATCTTCAGGCTCACCTTGAGCATGCAGCTGCATATCTTTTGCTCGTCTTTTTAATTATCAGTATGGGTTTGGAAGCTTCTACAATATGTCATGTTTTGAGTAAGGGAAAAAGGAAGAAGAGAGTTAGCTTGGGGCAGACATTAGAAAGTGTCAAATAAAAATTGTTCTTCTCTAACATAATTTCACTATTAAGACACCACTGAAAAAAAGTAGCTAGAGATTAAAATGACTGTGTCTCCTTTATTTCTACTATTGCACACCTCATTTTGTAAAACAAAACCAAAAAACTTTCTATCAACCTCATTATCACCCCTTCTCTCTTTCTAGTGTTGCTTAATCCCACTCACACAGAAGAATCATCTGGGTATTTTAAAATGTACCAGTGTGTGGTAGACAGAATAATGGCCTTCCAAAGATGTTCCCATTCTGACCTCCAGGACCCGCTACCTTCCATGTGATTAAATTAAGGATCTTAGGTGGGAATATTATCCTGAATTATCCAGGTGGGCTCCAAAAGTAATCACGAATGTTCTTAAAAATAGAAAAAGGAAGCAGAAGAAGAGAGTCAGAGTGAGATGTCACCATGGGAAAAAGGCACAGAGAGATGCAACTTTGTTGGCTTTGAAGATGGAAGAAGGAGGTCTTTGGAGGTTTGAAAGGACAAAGAGACCAGGTGCAGTGGCTCATGCCTGTAATCCCAGCACTTTGGGAGGCAGAGGTGGGAGGGTCACTTGAGGCCAGGAGTTCGAGACCAACCTGGGCCACATATGGAGACCCCTTCTCTACAAAAAATAAAAACATTACTTGGGTGTGGTGGCATGCACCTGTAGTCCCAGCTACTCGTGGGGGCTGAGGTGGGAGGATGGGAGGATTGCTTGAGGGTAGGAGATTAAGGCTGCAGTGAACCATGATCATGTCACTCCACCAGCTTGGGTGATGAAGTGAGACTGTGTACAAAAAACAAAAAAGGCAAGGAAACAGATTCTTAGAGTCTCTGGAAAGGTCTGTAGCCCTTCTGACCTATTGAATTTAGCTCAGTGAGACCTGTGTTGAACTTGTGACCTGGAGAATTAGAAGATAATAAAATTGCATTGTTCTAAGCCACTAAGTTTGTGGTAATTCATTTCAGCAACCATAGGAAACTAATACATCATGTACATTTTCTCTAGACTACCTACGCAGCAGGACTGGGCACCACTGGGTTGCACTGTTTCCAGGTCCTCATTCCTCCCTGCTCCTCAGCCCCTTACAATCTGCTGCTGGGCCCCCAAACACCTCCGAAGCTCTTCTCACACACTAGTTGCCTCCTTGCTGACAAATCCCCTGGACACTTCTCCCTTCTTACTTTACTTAACACTGGACACTTGACCATTTCCCCATCCTGAAGCAGTCCCCTGCTTCAGCTTCCCAGACACCGTGCATCTACTGTTTCCTTGGCGGCTCTTGTCATCCTTGTGATTCTCTGGCTGCTGCTTTTCCTTGGACCAATCCTTAAGTGTCGATGCTGGGAAGGCTGCACATTAGGGTCTGTTCTCTTCTCACTCTCTATACTTTTCCCAGGATGTTTCATCTATCCCTTTGGCTCCTCTGTAGTGATGGATACCTACCCTAAATCTTTTGCTCTGATCTCTTTCCTGCCTTTCACAGCCATATATTCAACCATCTATCTCAAGCCCAGTATGTCTAATGCTGAACCCATTTTCTCTACCATAATTTCCTTCCTCTGTCCATGATGTTGTTATCCATGTGGCAACTCAAGCCAGAAACCTGGAAAGCATCCTGTCTCCTTCCACTCCCTTGCCTGTTCCTCACTTAAATCTGATGAATCACTTCTCTCCATCCACTCACTACCATCTTGGTTCAGGCTACCTTCATCTCTACCTGAATTATTGCAAGAGCCAAAGCCATCACTCAAAGACAAAAATGCCATGACTCTGTGGAAAACACTTTAACATCTCTCTCATTCCTTAGATGATGACCTTTTCACCTGTCTTCAAGTCATAGTGGCACTTTGCTCCTATTTTCCTGTCCAGTGGCACCTCCTCCCATGCTGGCCTCTATCTTCACCCCACCTTCTCTCCAAACTCTATGCCCAGGCCATTATGAACCACCGTACTTTAGTTATCTGAATTCACTATGCTTCCTCTTACCTCAGGCTTTGTACATGCCAGTCTCTCTTCCTAAACATATTCTTGTCCCACTCTGGGACTAGCTAAGTCATCCCAGGCATTGATCATAACCTAGCTGCTGCCATGGACTTTTGTCATTTTTTTAGCTGCTTAGCATCCGTTCATCCTTCCTTCAATATCCTGATTTCCTTCTGGAGAATTAACCATTTTTTCCTTTGTGTTCCCTTGGTTGAATGGTAAAGCCATGTGTCAGGCCCCTGTTGCAGAAGCTAAAGGGTGTAAACTCATTTCTCTCATGGCCCTGGTATAAGGAGGTAGATGAGCTGTGACCTAAGCTGGCCAATTAGATGCTTTCCTCCAGGACTTTGAATCTTATACAAATAGCACAAGGATGAATGAAACTGAAATCCCTCCACATTAGTGGCAGGGCTCTGACCAGATTGTTCTGGCTCTGAGATACTCCCTGGGTTCCTGCTTCCTAACCCTTAAAAGCTGCTTTTCTTTCTGTCCTTTATAAGCCTGTTTCTCCAGATTTTCTGTTTGTACTCAGTATCCTTCCATTAAATTCTTTTATATTTAAGTTAGGAAAACTTGGTTTCTGTTAGCTCTTTAACTGTATTTTCTCTGGCTTCGTAGCCTGGATTAAAAGCCTCTCCTGTGGGCTTATCCTTCTCAAGGTAGTTAATTTTATTTATTTATTTATTTTTATGGCAACAGAGTCTCACTCTGTCACCCAGGCTGGAGTGCAATGGTGCAGTCTCAGATCACTGCAACCTCTGCCTCCTGGGTTCAAGCAATTCTCCTACCTCAGCCTCGTCAGTAGCTGGGACTATAGGCACACACCGCCACGCCTAGCTAATTTTTTGTATTTTAGTAGAGATGGGGTTTCACCATGTTGCCCAGGCTGGTCTCAACCTCCTAAGCTCAGGCAATCCTCCTGCCTCAGCCTCCCAAAGTTCTAGGATTACAGGCATGAGCCACTGCACCCAACCCTCATGGTAGACATTAGAGTGTATTAAAATGGCACTTACTTCTCTTTCTCTCCCACTAGACATAAACTTTTTGAGAGCAGGGACAATACCTTGTTTGTTATTGTATATCCAGTGCCAAGGACTGTGACTGAGATATAGTAAGCATTCAATAAGCCTTTGAGAACAGTGTGAATGCAGTTTCATCCTTTGATGTGCACAGAATAAATGCAGAAAAGGCTCATAGTCTACTGGTTCCAATGTTTCCAAACAAGCTATTGCTAGCTTATTTACATTATTGCCAAAAGTTTTCATTAAGGCTTCCTCTGCCCATGGGCAAAGCGTGTAGACAATTGTGCGAAGTGTAAAGCAAACCAAATCAAACCCAAACTGAAAATATCAAAATAGAAACTTCCACTTCAAGGAAGATGAGTAGACATACTTTTCCCTATTCCAACCCCTAAATGCAGCAAAACTTCCTGGATGTATATAAAACAAACATAAGAAGATTCTGAAAGAGGGAGAGAAGGCAGACCAAGGAGGGACTTCTGAACTCATGCAGTGATGTGGTGGTGAGTTCCCTGAGTTTTCTTTTTGCTTCATATGTCTCAGACTCAGAGCGGAAGAAGCTAGCAACCTGGAAACACTAATGTACACTAATGTATAGACAGAAAGAACTCCACCAAAAACCTGTTCTGTCTAGGTAAAGGCAAACACCATAGAAAACTATGGCCCCATCCCAACCAACACCAGAGAAAGTTGAGGGGGGAGCCTAGGATTCAAGAGGTACCCAACTTCACTCCTGCTAGGGTGGTGTCAGAGAAGGCTGAGTGGGGAGCCAGGACTTTCATCCCCAATGGGTGGTAACAAGCACCTTCTTTTCTCCACATGGTACTAGTGGGAACCACCCAGGGAACCCGGACTTTCATCTCCATATAACTGTAACAAGGTGTGTATTTCCCCTTCCAGCTGGGAAGGATTTGTGGAGGCCTACTGGGGATGCGGAATTCCCATCCCACCTAACAATAATGAGTAGCTCCCTTCTCCAACCAAATGGAGCCTGTATGGAGAACACAGACTTAAACGCCCACTTGGAATTTAAAGTGATGCACCCTTTTGTACCCTGGAAGAGTGGTGTTAGAGCAAGCCAACTAAAACAAGGCTTAAATAAGATCCCAAACCACAGTACATATTGTCTAAACTATCTAGGTTTTTTTGTTTATTTGTTTGTTTGAGACAGAATTTTGGTCTTGTTGCCCAGGCTAAAGTGCAATGGTGTGATCTCAGCTCACTGCAACCTCCACTCCCAGGAGCCTGCCTCAGCCTCCCAAGTAGCTGGGATTACAGGCATGCACCACCACATGCGGCTAATTTTGTATTTTTAGTAGAGATGAGCTTTCTCCATGTTGGTCAGCCTGGTCTTGGACTCCCGATCTCAGGTGATCCGCCTGCCTCGGCCTCCCAAAGTGCTGGGATTACAGGCATGAGCCACCGCACCCAGCCAAAATATCCAGGTTTTAATGGAGAAAAAATGGATTTTTAAATAGAAATTTTATTAAATTTATTAAAAAAGATTTTTAATAGATTAATTATCACAAGAACCAGTGAGATCTGAAATAAAGAAACACAATCATCAAGATGACACAGTTGTTAGAATTATACAACAAAGATTTTAAAGGAGATATCCTAAAAATGCCTCAACTATCATTGCAAATGCACATGAAACAGATGAAAAAACAAAATATCTCATTAAAGAAATATAAAACCTCAGCAAAGAAAGAGAAGCTATAAAGAAGAACTAAATGGAAATTTTAGAAGTGAAAAGTATAATAACCAAAATGAAAAGCTCAGTTGATGGACTAAACAGCAGAATAAAGAGGAGAGAGGAAAGAGTCAGTAAATTGACAATAATAGCAATATCCAATTTTTAAGAATTGATGCAAAATAGATGCACGTAGTTTCAGGGTACAGCTGATGATATACTACACTCATATAATTTGTAAGGATCAATTCAGTGCACTTAGGATATCCATCTCCTTAAGTATTTGTCTTTTCTTTATACTGGAACCATTTAAAATTTTCTCTTATAGCTATTTTGAAATATACAATAGATTAGTGTAAACTATAGTCATCCTCTTTAGGACAGACCTAAAGAAGCAAAGTAAATCTTTGCTTTAGAAACTGAACTAATAATTACCATCCAAAGAAGGTGTATTAGTCCATTCTCACACTGCTATAAAGAACCACCTGAGACTGGGTAACTTGTGAAGAAAAGAAGTTTAATTGACTCACAGTTCTGCAGGCTGCATAGGAAGCATGGCTGGGAGGCCTCAGGAAACTTACAATCATGGTGGAAGATGAAGGGGAAGCAAGCACATCTTACTGTGGGGGAGCAGGAGAGAGAGAGCTAAGGGGGAAGTACCACACACTTATAAATCATCAGATTTTGTGAGAACTTACTCACTATCATGAGAGCAGCAAGGGGGAGATCTGCCCCCATAATCCAATTACCTCTGACCAGATCCCTCCCTCAACATTGGGAATGACAATTCAACATGAGATTGGGGGCGGGGGGGGGACACAGAGCCACACCATATCAGAAGGTGAGACAGTATTTGCAGTCTGAACCTAACCAGATTGATGACCTGCTAAAATAACAACAGCAGCATCAAAATCAACACGCTACAAAGGATTTTAACTGGAGTGAAAGTCTTCACAAGAAAACATCACATTGTCAGGATGCAATCCTGAATTACTCAATAAACAAAGAACCCAGAAACGTGACCAATTCTCAAGGGAAAAAACAATCAATAAATGCCAACCTATGTAAAACAGACATTCGATTTATCAGACAAAGACTTTGAAGTATGAGTATGCTCTAATGAGGGAACATAAGCATGCCTGAAATGAGAGGAAAGACAGACATCCTCAGCAGAGAAAGAGAAATTATTAAAAGAGCAAAATTGGATATTTTCAAACTGAAAAGTATAATATCCGAAATTAAAAATGCACTGGATTGGCTCAGTAATAAAATGGAGAGTATAGAAAAGTCAGTTAGTGGGAAGCTAAATCTACAGAAATTATCCAATCTAAATGACAGAGGAAAAAATTGTTCTCTTCAGTTCATTAAAATGTGTATGACTATGGAAAGGAAAAACTATAACATTGTCTGGTGAGATTTTCAACATATGCATATATAATACATATGTATATAATACGTATGACAACTATGACATAAAGGTCAGCGCTGGAGGCTAAAAGGATCTGTGTGGTTTTATGACACCTACATTTTACTTGATGTAAAATATTAATTTAAAATAGAGTGTGACAAGTCAGGCAGGTATGTTGTAATTCCCAGAGGAACCACTAAAAAAATTATAATTTAGAGATATATGCAAAATGCCAATAAATGAATTAAAGTGAAATTTAAACTAAAACATTTAAATTAAACTAAACTCAAATAACCCCAAAGAAGGCAGGAATGAAGAAAAAGAGGAACAAAAACAGATGACCTACACAGAAAACAAATAATAAAATGAAGACCTAAATCCAACCATATCAAAAATTAAATGAAGTATAAATGTAAGTACACCAAGAAATTCACTTTAAGTATAAAGGCACAAACTAAGAAGATAGTAAAAGATGCATCAAACAATAATAGAGGCTGAAATGGCTATGTTAATATTAGACAAAGCAGACTTGGAAACGGAATATTACCAGCAGTAAAGGGGGGCATTAAATAATGAAAAAAAGGTATATAAGGAGATATAACACTTCCAAATATGTATTCAGGAGTTGTTGTATTAATAGTTTGATTTAAAAAAAAAACTAGTTTATATATATATATATAGTTTTGAGACGGAGTCTCACTCTGTTGCCCAGACTGGAGTGCAATGGCATGAACTTGTCTCACTGCAACCTCCGCCTCCCGGATCCAAGACACTCTCCTGCTTCAGTCTCCCAAGTAGCTGGGACTACAGGTGCATGCCACTATACCCAGCTAATTTTTGTATTTTTAGTAGAGACAGGGTTTCACCATGTTGGCCAGGCTGGTCTTGAACTCTTGACCTCAAGTGATCTGCCTGCCTGGACCTCCCAAAGTGTGGGATTACAGGCGTGAGTCACTGAGTCTGGCCTGATTAGAATTTTTAACAGCTTATCTTGGCATTGTAGGCAGAGTCTAAAAAGAATGAGTATAGTCTTTACTGGAAATTTAAAAATAGTAATTATGGTATACCATCAGTTGTTTCCCAGTCTGTGAAACATCCTGTGGAAGAGCTTGTTCTGCCATCATACAGGGTAGGAATCTTGAGCCAATGTAGCAAATGGTTTCTGATAGGCTGACTCCTCATGTCTTCCCCTAACAGGTGTGAGTGTTTGACACTATAACTTTGATCTGGCATGAGTAATCGTAAATGATCCTACATGCTAACAATATTCTACTTATTGCCCTCAGTCCTAGTTTGCAGAATGCTTTCTGCCTACCAACTTACTGAAAGAGATACTGCTGGAAACCAAAGCCACGGCCTTGGAGATTCTCTCATCTCCCAGCTTGCCTGGCCCCCTCCTTCTTGACGTCAGGAGACCATGATGGATGTGTCTGGCCTGACATGCCACCAGCACGTGTTTCTTGAGTGTTCTTCTTTCCTGGGGTGGAGAGTCATGATCTGATTCTGATTCTTTCTATATTTTCTCACAAGGTAAGGGAGAGATTATGGGCCAGCCTATCTACTGGCTTTTCACCCCTTTGCCAACTGTTCTGCAAGTCACAGTATAGAATCTACCAAGGGAAGTTAGGAATCAAAAAGATGGTGGTGGATTGCTGCAATTAAATACAACCATGAGGGAATTATAAGAAATAAACATCAAGTCCAGGTTTATGTTTATTCTTTTCTTATCTTTTTTTCTTCCACCCCAAAGATATTATAGGTTTATGTTTAAAAGATCAATTTCATGATAATCAGCATATAGGAGGCCACTGTAAGAAACCCTGAGAAAATGGTAGCAAGGTCACCAAGAGTGAAGCTAGCAAACATCAACTTTAAATGGATAAGGACAAAGAACACACACATACCAACACACACACATAAACCTATGGACTATTCTCAGTCATGACGATCATTGCCACAACCCTCAATAAAATGTGTGCAAACAGATAGCATATTAAAAGATTAATATTACATGACCAAAGGAATTTACTCTGTGAATGTAAGGGTGTTTCAATATTTGTGTGTTTATTAATATATTTCACATTAATGGATTCAAATATTATAGAAAGATTTCCATCAATTTTTTAAGAAAAATTCAACATCTATTCTTGATTTTTAGAAAAAGTGTTAATAAAATGGGATTTAATAGATATTACTCTGTTATGCAAAACCCAGTATTATGCCTGTCAGGAAAAGGTAGAAGCATTCCTATTAAAATCCGGAACAAGGAAAGAACACAGCATCACTAGTGTAATTTATCACGGCCTGGTGGAGTTTTCAGCACAATTAGAGAAGAGAAAGAAATGGGTGGTTCAAAAGTTGGGATACAGGACATAAGTTATAATTATTAGCAGATTTATTTGCCTCAAAAAATCCAAGAGACAATATTGAAATACTGTTATAGTCAGGGAATGTAGCAAGGTAACTGAATAAAGGTAGTGTATAGAAATCAATAGCCTTCATATATGCAAATTATAATCAATAAGAACAAGAGGCCCCCAAGGGCAAATACCAAATACGTGAAATACTTAAGAATAAACTTAAGAAATGTACAAGATTTATAGAATGAAAACTTTAAATACTAATGAGGATCACAAAAGGACATTTGAACAAATAAATAACATACTAACTGATAGAAAATTATTATAAAGATATTAATTCTCCTTAAGTTAAACTAAATTTATAACATACTGTCAATAAAATGCAAACTGCAGTTTTTTTGAACTAGACAAACTAATTCTAAAACTTATATGGCCCTGATTGCTTAACGGATAAGGCTTTGGCCTCCTAAAATTTATATGGAAAAAATAAACAATCCAGGAAAACTAGGAAAGTTGTGAAAAAAAAATGAGGGAACTGTTTCTACTAGATATGAAAACATAATATTCAACACAATGCGACACTGAATGTTAAGTAGATAAATATACTAATAGAAAAAGATTAGAAAGTCTAGGAATAGATCCTCAAGCATTGAGGAATTTATTTTGTGATTTTCAAAGCAGCAGGTGAGCTGATTGTATGTTGGCATTTACCCCCATTCCCAACCTTCCATGCTCCCCTCTGTCACAAATATGCTGGCTGGAAGCCAGAGTGCCACATTTCTGGATTTTCTTGTCAGCTGCCTATGGTAAGGTTCTGCAACTGAGGGGCACTCACTGGTTGGGATTGAGGAACAAGAGGTGAGACGGAGCCATTTTTCTGCTTCTGGTGCCTCTTCTGGCTGCAGGAGTGGCATCAACAGCAGGTAACTTGGGCTGCACCAGCATTAGTAAGAATGGTAGTAGTTTGAGCAGCATCCTTAGAAAGTAAGTTCCTGGGTTCCTGGTCAATGTCTATGGGAATGTTCCAAAAAAGCAATGGCCCTGCAGCCAAAAGCTCAGCAGTGAAAATAAACTGCTGGTTTCCAGCCCAGGGTCACTAGCAGCATCATGATCACAGACTGATATCCCTTTCACCTTTTGCTTCTTTAGCCCTTCCAATTCTTTGTCACAAATTGTTTGCATTAATTTATTCTCTGCTGGGAATGTCTAGAGTACTTCCACATTTCCTAATAGGACACTAGCTGATCAAAGGAGAACATAGCAATTATTCAACAAATGATTTTGGTGAAACTAGGTAGAGTAACTCCTCACTTAACATTGTCTATAGCAGGGGTCCCTAACCCCTGCTATCAGTCTGTGGTCTGTTAGGAACCAGGCCACACAGCAGGAGATGAGTGGTGGGTGAGCATTACGGCCTAAGCTCCACCTCCTGTCAGATCAGCTGCAGCATTAGATTCTCACAGGACCATGAACCCTATTGTGAACTGCACAAGCAAGAGATCTAGGGTGCATGCTCCTTATGAGAATCTAATGCCTGATAATCTGAGGTGGAACAGTTTCATGTTTAAACCATCCCCCACCACCCTGGTCCATGGAAAAATTGTCTTTCATGAAACTGGTCCCTGGTGCCAACAAAATTGGGGGACTGCTGGTCTATAGGTAATTGGAAACTGGACACATAATGAAACTAACTTTACCATAGGCTAATTAGGAGAAACAAGAACTGAGTTCCTATGGCATATTTCTGGCACAAAAAAATCACCAAACTTCTAAATAAATACCCCCAACAGTTCTAATCTTAAACATTGAAATAAGTATGAGCTATACAAACATTTAAGAAAGATTAATAAAAGCCAGTAAATGACTAGCCAATTTGTGGTGAGTCAGTGAGTAATGGCAGGTGCAGTGGTGGTGGGTTAAATGAAGGAATAAATGTTTGCAAAGTGACAATTGTGAGGAGCACCTCTTACCACTAGGCAATTCAAAAGTGTGGTAGGCTTGCTGAGTGCTTTTGTACCTCATCGTTTATTGTTGTGCATTTGCATGATTATTGAATACTTTATGAATTTTTACTTTACAATAATCTGTATTCATTCATTCCTTCTCCAGCCTGCTTATTTCAGTTCAAGGTCAGGGTGTTCAGAGCCTATCTTGGCATCTCAGGCATAAGAGGGGAACCAACTTTGGATAGGACGTCATCCCATGACAGGGCACACTCCCACGCACTCAGTCTTACTCACACTGGGACAATTTAGACACGCCAGTAAACCTAAGGTGCATATCTTTGGGATGTGGGTAGAAACTAAAGTACCTGGAGAAAGCCATGCAGATGTGGGGAGAATGTGTGAAATCCACATAGAGAGTGGCTCTGGCTGGAAAGCAATTTATTTTTCTCAGCAATGTTATGAAGAAATCGTGAACTAAACAATGTTATTCAAGGATCTGCAGTCAACTTCTGGAACTAAAAAAAATGTTTGATTCTTTACCTCACAGCTTATACCAAAATATATTTTAGGTGAATCAAAGATTTGAATATAAAAAAATACACCACAAAAATATAGAAGAAAACAGACCAGGTGCAGCAGTTCATGCCTGTAATCCCAGCACGTTGGGAGGCCAACAAGGTAGGATTACTTGAGCCCAAGAGTTTGAGACCACTCTGGGCAACACAGTGAGACCTGTCTCCACAAAAATTACAAAATTAGCTGAACATGGTGGTATGCAACTGTAGTCTCAGCTCCTCAGGAGGCTGAAGTGGGAGGATTGCTTCAGTCTCAGCTACTCAGGAGGCTGAAGTGGGAGGACTGCAGTGAGCCATGATCATGCCACTACACTGCAGTCTGGGTGACAAAGCAGGACCTTGTTCCCCCACCAAAAAAGAAAACATGCGCGCACACACACACTCGCACGCATGTATGTGTATATATATGAACACATGGCAGATCGTTAACCATATGCTCAGAGAGCTGAAGGTGTTTTTTTTTTTTGAGATGGAGTTTTGCTCTTGTTGCCCAGGCTGGAGTGCAATGACACAATCTTGGCTCACTGCAACCTCTGCCTCCCAGGATCAAGCGATTCTCCTGCCTCTGCCTCCCCAGTAGCTGGGATTGCAGGCATGCACCACCACATCCAGCTAATTTTGCATTTTCAGTAGAGATGGGATTTTGCCATGTTGGTCGGGCTGCTTTTGAACTCCTGACCTCAGGTGATCTGCCCGCCTCGGCCTCCCAAAATGCTGGGACTCCAGGTGTGAGCCACCGCACCTGGCCCTAAAGGTCTTTCTAAGATGCTCCAAATAATATAAACATCTGAAAATTTAATTTCATAAGAAAGTTGGCATGAAAAAATCCCACCACAGAGGAAGTTAACAGACAAACAGGGAAAATATTTGCAATGCATATCCACAGACAAACCTCAAAATCCCAACAGAAAAATCAACAAAGGTAATGAACAGACAGTTTACAGAAAGGAAATATGAATGGTTTTCTTTTTCTAAACAAAACCATCAGAATTAATGAATGAAGCCATCCGCTCCTGAGCTTTTCTTTGTTGGGAATTTTAAAATTAATGATTCCATCTCCTTACTCATGATTGATCTGTTCAGATTTTCTATTTATTCATGATTCAGTGTTGATAGGTTGTATGTATCTAGAAATTTATCCGCTTCTTCCAGGTTATCCAATTTGTTGTGATATCATTTTCCGTACTACTCTCTTATGATCCTTTTCATTTCTGTGACATCAGTTGTAAGGTCTCCTCTTTCATTTCTGATTTTATTAACTTGAGTTCTCTCCCTCTTTTTCTTAATCTAGCTAAAGATTAGTCAATTTTGTTTGACTCATCTTGGAAGGTGTTGGATGTCTATTACCTTGATTGTGGTGATGAGATCATGGGCGTTTGCATATGTTCTAACTCATCAAATTGTACACATTAAATATGTGCAGTTTTTATATATCAATTTTACCTCAATAAAGCTGTTTAAAAAAACTCACAATAAGGAAATTGCACATTAAAATCACAATAGATACCATTTCCACCTATCATATTGGCAAAGATAAGAGGTAGAGCTTAATTTGCCTCCCTGTGAATGTGGTTGGACTCAGTGACTCACTTCTAATGAATAAAACATAGCAGACATGATGGTTTGTGGCTTCTGAGACTGTCATGAAAAGCGCAGCTATATCCTACTTGCTCTCAGTTTTGGCTCACTCTCTCTGGGAAAGGCCAATCGCTGTCAGGAGGACACTCAAGAAGTCCTGCAGAGAAGTCCACATTGCAAGGAACTGAGGCTTTCTGCCAGTAGTCATGTGAGTGAGACGTGTTGGAAGTGGATCCTCCCACCCTGGATGACTGCAGCACTGTCCAACCTCATAAGAGTCAGTGAGGCAGAAACACCCAACTAAGTTCCTTTAAATTCCTGACTTACAGAAACAGAGATGAGATACTACATGCTATTTTAAGCTGTTAAGCATTGTGGTAATTTTTTTTTTTCTCTGTGGCCCAGGCTGGAGTACAGTGATCTCAGCTCACTGCAACCTCCACCTCCTGGGTAAAAGCAATCCTCCCCTTTCAGCCTCCCAAGTAGCTGGGAGCACAGGCACAAGCCATTATATCCAGCTGATTTTTTGTGTTTTTGTAGAGATGGGGGTTTCACCATGAGACCAGCCCAAGCTGGTCTCAAACTCCTGGGCTCAAGCGATCGCCCACCTTGGCCTCCCAGAGTACTGGGATTATAGGCAAGCCAGTGTGCACAGCCTACTATTACTTTTTACACAGCAATAGATAACTAATGAACTCTTTCTGTAGTGGGATGTATGGGAATAGGCACCCTCATAAATTGCTAGTAAAAATATAAATCAGATCAACGCTATAGAGACATATTAGACAATACCTATTACAGTAAAAATATAATTCCACATTTAGGAATTGCTTCATTAATATTTCACACCTGTGCAAGTGTATCATCCAAAAATACACTTGCACAGGTATGAAATATTAATTAAGCATTGTTATTTATTGTAGCAGTCTCTGTAATGACCAAAGACTGAAAACAATCTAAATGTGTATAGTTACTAGGACTAGTTAAATAAATATGGTACATCTATATGATGAAATTCTATGCAGCTATTACAGAGAATAATGTAATTCTATAAACAAAGACCAAAGCCATGTGCCCAGTATACTACCATTATATTATACAAAAGAAGACTGTGTATAGATTATCTTTGCATAGATACACAAGAGACTGATAGTGGAAAAGATGGGACTCAGGAGTGGAAGAGAACTTTTCACTGTATATCTTTTTTTGATACTTTTTGGAAGACAATTATTTTATTATGTGTATATATTAACTATTCCAAAAATGAAAGAATTAGAAAACTAAAATAGATGAAAAGTCACTCATATTAAAGAGTGTTTATAATGTGTTGCCTGGAAAGCATTCTACTACAATCACGATAGCTAGGAGAATATCTTCACACGTGGAATATAACTTAAGAAAGTTATGACCTAAGCCATTGTATTTTCTTCTGCTAGAGGAAGAATAGATTTATAGGTGGTGGATGGTCTGCTTAGAGTCTAGATAAAGAGAAATCCAATAGGAAGGATTTGTTGGTGTTTACACAGACCATGGGAGAAAGGCAGTATTCAGCAGATGTAAGTACTTTAATACTAGGGCAATATACTTTATGTGATTCAAGAACATTCTGGGTTTTTTTGTTTTTTGTTTTGGTTCTGTGCTCAGTAAACTTTTAATTACTAATTGTTTCCCTAGGTTTATTTTTTTACAAATGATCTGCTTAATATTAGACACAAGTATCAGTCACTGCAAAAATACAGATCTCATTACAAATTTTTAAAAGGCATTTTCCTTTATACATCAATCTTTTGGAGTTGGATTTGTGTGAATCAGGCCAAAGAGCCAGAACAGCAATGACTGGTGTAATATGATGGAGTTTCTAGACACATAAAACTTAGGAGGAGAATCCACTCAGATTCCATCTCCCTCTGAGGCCTGGTGGAGTAGCCAGCCAATCTCTCTTGGAGAATTTACTCTCAACTTCTAAAATGCAATAAGCATAATAGAGCACAAAGGACAGCATGCTGAATAGCAGTTCATCCGAAAAATCCCCATGTGGTTTGATGATGTGATCCAGCTAAGAAGGCTGATGAAAGCTCAGGACTTATCATTACATAGGGACCACATAAATGAAAATCGTCATCTCACCGGGTTCTTTGTCTATTTGGAAAATCTTTGATGTTTATAATTTGAGAGGGGTGTAACCTAAGATCCTTACAAATTTCCAGAGTTTCTGATACCATTATAGGGCATCATTGGCACTATGAAATACATGCATAATAAAAGTCAAATTAAGATTTGGATTGGGGAAGTCAGCTAGGCTTATTCACTAGCTGGATGATTTAAATGACTTAACTGTTACACTAACCTGGTAGCATCAGTTACGTTTTGTTTTGTTTGTTTGTTCCATAACCATAAATGACTACATTGGATAGGCCTTTAGAGTCACTCACAAATAAGTGAAACTGCAAATGTTAACTTGGTGATTGTCAAAAGCCAACTCTACTGAACCTAGCTCTGGGCACCTCACTGAAAGGAATCATTGACTAACTTGAGAGGTTGAGTAGGGGAATATTTGTGTTTCCCTATACATTATCCATTCACTTACTCATTTGTTTAACTTATATTTATTGAACATCTCTTTGCCAAGAGCTATAGTATGTTTTTGGTAATCTGCTACTAGAAACAGCAGAGGGAACTTCAGATGCATGGCCAAAAAGAATATTTAAAGGGGACATGACAGCTGTTTTCAATCATGTGAAGAGGGAGAAGGCTTATCTATGTTTTTCCAGAGGGCACAATTAGGGAAAGTGAGTAGCAGCGATAAGAGGAGTCAGACTTGGGCGTAAATTGCAGAAGAATATTTGCCTTTGTGAGCTGACCAACAATGGAATCCACTGCGTTGCAAAACCATCTTTAGGCAGGTCAAGAAAACTGCCAAAGCACAGATAAGGAAGATGGGGCCCAGAAAGATTTAGTGACCTGGACAAGGGCACATGGCCAGTGAATGGAGGGCCTGGCTTGGAACCCAGAATGCAAGGCAGTGCAGGTCATTCAACCCTCGGCGGGTAATGATTTTAACTTTTGCTTTTTCAACCACAAAGCTTCATGATGGATTGTAATTTTGATGAAGTACCTGATCCAAGGCGAATGTATGGGAGTGAGTCCCTGAGCTAGCAAGTAAATACCCACATCTGAAACAGACTTTGAATTTCCACACATGTGGAATACACAATAATTCTTGTGATGTATAATAATTTCCTTTTGCTTCATTATGAAAAGCAGTTAATGCTTATGGTAATGAACAAAAAGTAAAGAAAACTAAGAAAGTGAAGGTTCTTACCAGAAATATGAAGGTTTGCATTAATTAGAGTGGTATGTTAAATTCAATGATGATATGCCTCTGTGAGGTGCGTTTGTTTCATTGGATGTGCCATAGTTTTGGCTATCTGCCACAGGAGTATTTGAAGTGTTCAAGGCAATGATCAAGAAGAAAAACAGTATTCTGTACTCGTTCCATTGTTTTCCACAAGTTCCCTTGTTCTTCTGCTCTAAATAATTTGAACACTAGTTGTAGGGAAACAGAAAAGATCCCTAATCAATTCTTACGGAGTATGGGGAGGTATTGCACACAGGTGTCTCATGACATGTGGCTTCCCTGCAGGTCCACACAACCCATGGAAGTCCCTGGCTCCTCTGACTTGTCAGATGTTCCAGGTTGGTGTGACTCCAAATACAGTCTTAAGGACAGACACCAAGTCCAAGATGTTTCTGCCTTTCCCTTTAAGGAATAGGCCTATTCTTGTCAGCTCTAGGCCTGAAGGCATTGTTTCAGAGTCAATCACTTTAAACATTTCCCCCAGAACAGCAGATGCAATTCAAACTTAAACACTGAAGCCGTAGCAGGACTTTTCTGGAACTTCCCAGCCCTCCATGTTTCCCTAACATAGTAGTTCTCAGAGAGCAGGCTGCAGATCTCCACCACCAGCAGCAGCATTAGGGAACTTGTAAGAAATGCAAATTTTCAATCCCCACCCCTGAGGCACTGCATCATAAATTCTAGGGGAGGCCTCAGCGAGCTGTGTTTTAATAAGCCCTCCTAGTGATACTGATGCAAGCTGGAATTGGAGAGCTGCTAGAAGACCTTCAGGAGTAGAAAGAGTGACTTGGGTTTAATGGTTGGTTTGATGTCCAGTCTTGGCCAGCCAGCTTTTTCTCCCCCAAAGGAGTGCTCATGGAAGCCAAAAATGATCTGAACATCTCTGTGTGCATCAAGAATCTACAGGGTTTGTCTGGGATTTCCCGGAACACAGGGCAGTAAGTAGAAAATGCTGTTAGATGCCTTCTGTTTGGCTCCCTGTGGTCCTGCCAAGGTTTAAGTGGCACCCAGATTTTTCATCAATGGAAATAGAGATATCAGCACACCCGTGATGAACCACAGAGAGTGATCCAGCTTGTATAAGCTGTGCCGAGACCCCCAAACCAGCTGCTTTTTGTATATTTCTACCTACAAAGCTGTCAATGCAGCAATTTTGCCAGCTCGAATTTTACACGAGAAAGCCAAAACCCAACCATTTATATGATTCATATCTTTTACTACTAGAACCTTACCAAATTAAATGTTCAATAACTAAAATAACAAATTCTCTGCCTCTCTGTATATTGTTCACCTAGCAAATACTTCAATCTCCATCATTTCCCTCTTCCCTTCCTCACTTGGTCCTTCTTTTTCTTCTTTATGGCAGGCTGTGTTTATGTGACAGCTGGTTTACATTGATATAAACATGCACCCCACTCCAACTGAATAAATGTCAAGAGAACAGCGGGAAGCCTATTTCTTCCTGTTACATTCTATCCCTGCTATCAATGTGTGTGCCCGCTAATGACAAGCAACATTTGCAGAGGCCACACCTGGAAGGTTGTCCACATTCCAAGAAGAGACCAGGGATAAGAGAGGTCTGAGTTATAAACCCAGAGTGGACTTTCCTCAGCAATACTTGGTCACACCTGCTCCCTGTTTATATTGTCAGTGTGTTTACCGAGGCCAGGGTAAAAAGCCGGAGACTGCTAAGAGGGGAGGAGACATGGAGGAATAGGGTGGTGGAAGGGAAAGACCTGAACTCGCATCAGCAACCCTGAAGCAATGTCTCCATAATTCAGTGGTTTGTGATTTGGAGAGAGACCACCAACACTTCTGGATTTTTTAAACAAAAAACATGATATTGGTCTGAAGTGTCATATTTCCAGGTGGTGCTCTGGTGAGCAGAGGGTTAACTGTTTAATAAAGTCTTTCTCTTTTCATTGAAGGCAGTTAATTTCAGACTTTAACCCTGAAATATCTGCTTTTTTTCCTGTGATCTGGAGGAAAGAAAGAGGGAAGGAAGGGGGAAAATACTATAATTAAGATATTCATATTCATACTCATTTTGATCTTCTCTCTCAAAGAGAGTCCTGAACACATTTCTCACTGAAAAATTAACACTAAAACCTTGAGGTGTGGTTCCCTTCAGCTGGCAAGGACTCGGGAGGCTCTCCTGTGGATTTCCTCTCAATTCCTGGGCAGGGGACCTGGGGCCAAATAAGGAACCCGTCCTTGTTCCACTGCTTAAGTGATGCCTGTTGACAGCCTGTGTGACATAAATTTTGGGTTTGTGGATGAAAATGGGCCTCTTCCTATAAACCACTCCCTGGTAGTTAAACAAAAGGCGATTGTTATGAATAGACCAATCTGGGTTGGCCTTTACCTGGGTGGCAGAATTCATTTTCCAGTGTACTTGTTTTTTTTTTTTTTTAACCAAACTCCATGTGCTAAATAAAGGCCAGTGGAACAGTAGGCAGTCTGTTTCATCCTATTATGTCTCTGTCTTGCTACAAACCAGTTTAGCCTCCAAACCTTCCTGACAATACAAGGCTTTAAGGGTGGTACTGCCACAGAACTCTGCATGGCAGGGCTGTCCTGCTGTTCTATTAAGAGTCAAGTTCCTGAACAGCATCAGGATCCTGTGGAAGCTGGGGTGGGTGAGATTGTAGCTAAACTGTGGGGCAGGGTCTGACTCAAGCTCTTGGAGGGTCTTGTGCCCCCCACAGGCATCCCCAACATGGAAACTTCCCCCCTAAACAAAATTCTGGGGCTGGGGGTTGTGGATTGGCAGGGGGTTGTTTGGGAGAAAAGATCCAGTACATGGTTAATGTAAAGATAGTACATAGGTTATGAAATGGAGGGCATTCCTAAAGAAATGGGGGCCCCAGAGCAAATCAGTGTGCTATTTCCCCAAACAGTTTACCATGTACAATTAATTACATTACAGTGAATTACAGGAGCTCTGAAGGTGACATATATAGAGCACATGCTGTGTGCCTAGGCATTGTTCATAACATACATGCGAATTGTCTCTCCTGTCCTTAATACCATGGATTCTCTCATTTGATCCTCTTAATAATCCTCTCATGCAGACACTCTTATTGTCCCCAATTTCACAGATGAGTGAATGAAGTTTAAGTAATGTGCCTGGGTCACACGAGTAATTTAAGTGGAAAACCGGGGGATTCTAAATCAGGTGCTGTAAACCTAGCCTTTACGCTTAACCACTGTTAAGAATGAGTCTCAAACTTTAACGGGCAACGAATCATCCAGAGATCTTGTTAATAGCAGAAATGAATTCCTAAGGTCTGAGGTAGGACCTGGGCTTGTGCATTTCTATCAGGCTCTCAGGAGCTGCTGGTGCTGCTAAGGTGCTCGAGGCTTCTGGCCACCTCTGGGTAGGAGGAAAACAATTGGCCCAAGGGCCTGGGGCCTGGCCTCCTCTCTCAGAGCAGTGTGTTTCCCATTGCACCACTTGTCCTCCCCTCCCTGAAACCCAGGAAGGAGACAGGGAAAGGAACATCTGGAATTTTCACTGTGACACTTACTCCTAGGCTTGGGAGAAGGCTCTGCATCCATGGCCATGCATCCCACCCCCTTCCTGTCTTCATGACCCTAGGGGCCAGAGTGTCCAGCAGCAAGAACATCAAAGCTGTACCACATAAGGCTGTTGATTTCCCAGCCCCAACCCCTACCCTTGTCTCTGTTCTGATCATTTAAACTACATCTTACAGCCACAAGAAAACATTTTTGTGCATTTCCCTTTTGTACTACTAGTGTAATGAAAACCCCCTGGATTAGAAGGCAGGGGCTTGAGTTCCATCCCTAGTTCACATCCTTTTTTGCTCAGAGGCTAGAAGCTTAACCTTTCTAGGCCTTTGTTTTCTCTATTTTAAATGGAGCTAGTAAAACTCATATGACTTGGGTCTGTGACCCCACCCAAATCTCATGTCAAATTGTAATCCTCGATGTTGGACATAGGGCCTAGTGGGAAGTGATTGAATCATGGGAGTGGATTACCCTTTTGGTGCTGTTCTCATAATAGAGAGTGAGTTATCACGAGATCTGATTGTTTAAAAGTGTGTAGCACCTCCCCGCTCTCTTTCTTCTGCTCTGGCCATGTGAAGACATTCTGCTTCCTCTTTACCTTCTGCCATGATTGTAAGTTTCCTGAGGCCTCCCCAGCCATGCTTCCTGTACAGCCTGCAGAAGCATGAGCCAATTAAATCTCTTTTCTTTATAAATTACCCAGTTTCAGGTAGTTCTTTATAGCAGTGTGAGAATGGACTAATACAAAAACTAATCCCCAATGTGTGGCCTAGGGATACTCTAAGGACTAAGAAACCTGCATTTATGAAACAATTTGAACTTCCTTGGAAATAATGTAATTTCTCATTATGGAAATGTGTAAATAACAATATAGGTATTGCCAAAGTCTATGAATGCCTTCTGTGGCATTCAGCAACTTATTAGGCTTGATGAACAGTTCTCCTTCTGTTTGGTTTTAACAACCTCTACTCATTACAGCATTTCCCTGAAGTAGTCAAAGGAAGTGGCTTGCTTGAAATTCACATTTGATTTCATCATCAGTCAAATCCCACTGAAGTGCCAGGACACTGCATTTCTAGAGACCGAATTTCCTATCGCCAACTCAGGCTGTAGTATCCGTGAATGGCCGGGCTTCTATACATAAACAGGCAAAAACGGGACAATTCCATCAGCTGTACTAGAAGCAGACACCCTGCAATGGAACCCAAACTGCTTCTTTGTTTCCCTAAAAATAGCCAGTCATTTGGTGAGTTCCAGACAGGTTCATATTCCCATCACCAGTTTGGGGGAGGTGGGGCTGGATTCATTGGAACAGCAAGAAAAAATTTTCCCAGCATTCTGGGAAGGAATGTAGGCTGAAGAATGTGTGTGACAGGCACTTTCAATCCCTATCCAAAGTGCCACTTCTCACTTTCTCTACAATGTGCAGGAAAATTGTTTTTGTCTTAGGGAATGATTGCTTTATTCAGAAAAGGAGACATTCGCCTGCAGCATTGTCTGCCTGGGAGTCGGGCAATCACATTGTTGAGACGGTGATTTCTCTTGTACATGGAATATCTTAACAGTCTTTCTATGACTTCATTACAAAGTTATGTTTTTATTTCCCCTCTCTCTTGGCATATAGCATAGAGTTCTCCTCCCTTTTCCCATTTGATTTTTGTTTGTTCTCCTGCCGAATGCATTGCAAAGTGAAGGGTTCACATTGCTGGTGACAAGGCTGTGGAATCAGAAATCATTGATAAGCATGGGGCAGGGCTGCACAAATCTAAATACACTAAGAGATTTGAAGGGTTCGTTGGTTTGTTTCCTGCCACACAGATTATCTTTCAATTTCATGTGAAGAGATGAAATGATATGTGTTTACAATTCACCAAATGTCCCTCAATCCAATCAGTCACCCCTCACACAGACCACCCCCTAAAGGCTGGTATATCTGGCTGCTCTGGTCTGCTTCTCTCATTTGTTGTTTTAGTTCTGCCCACCTTTTCTAGGTTTCCTCTATTTTCTCTTCACTCCACTTCCTCTCTTTTTCTCCTTTTAAGTCTTTACTTTGTGTCTGGGACAGCCTCCCACTTTCCTCCCCACCTCACTTAAGACTGAAGTCAAGATGTTCTCCTCTAGTCAATCTGACCACTAGTCAGATTTGTATCTAGATGTAATCCACTATGCAATCCCAGCATGCCCACCTTAATTTTCCTTTCCCCTCTAGTTTCTGATTATCTTTAAAAGAAGTCAGAATTGACTATTACCTCTCTTGATACGCGTGAATCCAATATAGTGTTCCAAATATGAAAATATGCCTCTTTTCTATAATCCCAGCACTCTGAGAGACTAAGGCAAGTGGATTCCTTGAGCCTAGAATTTCAAGACCAGCCTGGGCAACATAGTGAGACCCTGTCTCTACAAAAAATACCAGAATTAGCTGGGCATGATAGTGTGTGCCTGTGGTGCCAACTACTTGGGAGGCTAAGGTGGAATGAGCTGTGATTGCGCCCATGCACTCCAGCCTGGGTGACCTGTCTTAAAAAACAGGGGTGGGGGGATGGAGAAAGAAAATACGCTTCCAGTTGTTGTGAAAACAAAACCAATTCCTAATAATGTACACAAGTATCCCCTGCACCCAGATTGTGTTTTGGTTCTGTCTAAATTGACCAGTGCTGTCTTCTACCCAGTTCCCTTGTTGCCCTCTCCAGAGAGCAATACACTTAAGGGCCCAGGGTTTATTTCAAAGTTCAAAATGCCCCATCCTTTATGGACAGCCAGAATCGGACTCTTTCTGGTGTAGCTTTCTCAAGTTGCTGGCTACTGCAGGGGAGCAGAGGTTTCACCACCCGCTTCTTGATGACTGTTTGACCTTGAGCTGAATATCCCCATCTGCAAAACAGGAATGATAGTATATACCATGTGGAATTGTTGTTAAGGCTAAGATAAAATAATTTATGTAAAATATTTAGCATGGAGTCTGGCATATATTAATGGAAACAAAAATTTGTTAATTCTTTCGTTTGTCAAATACCTACAAAGCATGGAAAGAAGCTCCATTTATGACATGAAAGTGCATTTGCCCACTCTCCCCCACCACGCACAGCTCCTCCTCACTCTATAGGGAATGCTTTTGATTCACAAATCAATTCTCCCTTCTCCACTCTTAACTTTCATTTTTGGCCCTGGAGGCTGATATGTTCCAGCATTCTAGCTAGAGCTGTCTATGACTCTATACCAGGGAAGAACCATAGTAATCATTGTTGTTATGAGATGGACAAAAGTCCCCTCCTGACTTTTGGGGAAGACTTTGTCTATATGGCTTTGGAATGCTCTGTTTTTACGTTTCTACCCACAAAGAGTTGGTTGACATAAAGCATACAAAATAGTTTTCATTTCCTTCACATTGAAAGATCTTCTCTCACTTATCCAACTCAGGGCATTTGGTAAGGTATATTTTTAAGAAAACTTTTCCAACAGTGGAGACAGCTGCTGGAAAGTTTTTTTTTTTTTTTTTTCCATCCTAACAAAAACACTGAGGACGCTGCCCTGGCCTCTCATGTATGTGTTCTTGCTGGTAATATACTTTGGAGGCACTGTTTTACTTTCATTTTAAGTGCTTTGGACTTTAGAGAATTGAGTCCTGTTTTGTTTTGATTTGTTTTAGTTTAGATGTGTGTGTGTATTTGGCGGGGGTTGGGGGGAAGTATTTCATTGCCTGCCAGCTTTACTCTTTTCTATCTATCTTTTCTTAAGGCCTCTTTTCCCAAAGGAATGAATGATATCTATACACTTCTCAAACACTCAGTAAGACTCAGCCCCTATCAAACTCTAGAGCATCCTTCTTGGTAATTTAATATAAGGATGCAGAGAGTACGGTCTCACATAGTGAGCTCTGTCCAAGTTCTAAATCAGTTAATTCAATGGTCAATATACTGACCACATGCAGGTCAATTGCTCCATGATCACTAGCCCTTGATGTGATTTGATTTACCTAGATTGACCATTTTGGCTCAACAACTTAATTGTTCTGCAATTTAATATATTGTTTTTCTATTATTAATTATGACTGTGGAAATAGCCAGTTAGAGAAGAAAACTATTGAATAGGGATACCAGAAGGACACTTCTAAATCTCTCTGTCAAAATCACTTTCAGCTGGAACAAGTGTACACCAAGGCTCTGAACAAAATTCCCAGGCCGATCACTTTTGATTGATTTGACTGCTTAATTTAGTCAAAATACCTACCAATTTGATCAGGTGGCCAATTTGACTGATAATGTATATCTGACACTGCATGTACCCAACAGTGCATTCAAAATGGTCTCTATAGCAACTGTTTTCATTTGTTCATTTACTCATTAATCCAATATGTATTTACCAAGCATCCTACTATATTCTAGGGGTTCTGAAGACTGGGGCCACAATAAGAAACAAAACAGTCCTTGCCCTCATGGAGTTATGTTCTAGTGTGGAAATAGACCATAATCAGGAGAGCAAATAATCCATATAGTAATTTTATTTTTAATTTTTAACTAATTCATTGTTTATTTTTGAGTCAGGGTATTGCTTTGTCGCCCAGGCTTGAGTGCAGTGGCATCATCACAGCTCAATGCAGCCTCAACTTCCTGGGCTCCAGCAATTCTCCCACCTCAGCCTCCCAAGTAGCTGGGACTGCAAGTATAGGCCACCACGCCTGGCTAATTTTTACATTTTCTGTAGAGGCAGGGTCTTACTATGTTGCCAGGCTGGTCTCAAACTCCTAGGCTCAAGCAAGTGATTCTCCTGCCTTAACCTCCCTAAGTGCTAGGATTACAGGTGTGAGTCACCGCACTCAGCCCGTATAGTAATTTTAACAGAGAGAGGTGCTCTAAAGAAAAAGAAGGCATATGGTTGGAGAACAATAAAGAAGATCATTTTATATTAAGTGATTACAGCGAGCCAGTCTGCAAAAGTGGCATTTGAGTCAGTATGGCAAACCCACTATGTTGATCTCTTCCTGTCTGTCTACCCATTCTCTTCTGGGAGAAAGCCTGGAAAATTTTAGTTTTAAATCAATTTCCTTAATATCTACAAAAATTACTTCTAAACTGGCACACCATGGCTGTTTCGAGAGCTTTCATTTCTGCAGGTTTTACAAATTGTAGAAGATAGCGTAGATGAGCAGATTTTTCTGAAAGCCACAGTTTATGATCTCTTCTTTGTCCATTCAAACATGTCTTCTGTAATTTTTGCTTTTACTTGTGATTTAAGAGCCTTTATCTTCCCACAAAATAACAGATATTTAAACAGAACTTAAGCAAGTGCTCAGGCAAAAGTCCATTTCAGTATGTAGGGATGAAATAATTATACCACAAATAAAGCGTCTCTTCCTTAACAATCCTACTTCTTAAATAACATTTTAGTCAAATCTCACAAACCTTATTCCAAAAAAGAAAATGTCTTTGAAATTCCTGTAGTTCCAACCATGAAATGTGTCTGTTGTGAGTTTTTGGTTTCCTGTCAAAGGTGTTTTCTTCCTTACTGAAATCGTCTAAATAAAGTATCCGAAGCAATTGGGATTTGTCCAGAGTTTGTTTAGTTGAACTGAGAGGCTAATTGGATTTATGAGTTTTTCCAAGGGGAGACCATGGTTTCATGAATGCATCATTGCCTACCCATGTGGATTCAACATGTGTAAAGGAGAAAGATGCAGTTCTGTGCGTTTGTGGAAGCAGATACTCCCAGGGCCATTCTTCAGAAATAATAATAACTAGCATTTATTAGTGCTCTCTAAGTGCCAGGTATTGTTCTAAAACTTTTAAAAACTTATTTTTCCAACTCTTTGATTATCTTCATTTTATAGATAAGGAAACTGAGACACAGAGAAGTTTAGTAACCATTCCAAGATCACACAGCTAGAATGGGCAGAACCAGGAATAGAACCTCAGTTGACCATATCTGGAACTCACCCTCTTTACCTCTCCTTATGCAACGTCTCAGTGGCAATCAATAGGAGTTGCATATGCAACCAGTGTATACAAGTGTGACATCATGAGTTGCTAATGCTCTGGCATCCTTCCTGGTTAGTTGGTGGCCCATTCTGATTGGTAGGTACCCGTGCCATACTGATTGCTAAAAATTTTGATTCTATGGCAGCTTTAATCCACTTCCCACATCTCCAAATTCTGACTCTATGTCCTATATCTCATTTGCTGCAGAAGCCAACAGGGTATCAATTTTGCTGCTCAATTGTAGCAGAAATACAGTACAGAAACTGAAAGTGTTCTTTGTATTCTTTAAAGATCTGCTGTTTCAACTTATTCATTTGATACATGAGGAAACTGGAGCTCAAAGGTGAGAAGAGGTCCCCAGATGCACTCAGCTCTGTCCTTGGTCTAGAACCCAGGTTTCCTAATCACTAGACATCCTACTGTATACACCTTCTCCCTCCCCTCCACTCCTTCCATGAACTGTGGCCTCAGAAAAGTTCAGAGCATAGACAGAGATTAGGGAGGGAGTTCAAGAAGGGTAAAGAAAGGCGGAGAAGGAAAGTAACATACTTGCGACATAATATCCCATCAAAGCATTTTGAGATATTGCCAAAATGATTGATTGCCATGCAACTGCTCTACCTGGTCCTGCTGATCACTCCTCTCTGGTCTCCTGTGTGGCTTCATTACTCCTCCCCCAATATATAATATTGATGCTCTCCAGGGGTCTCTTTCAAAGAATACATTCAAGCCTATTCTCCTGGCCAACTTTTAACTGATATCACTTTACTTACCAATGACACATCAATGATTTATATATATTTCTAGGCTCCTCTCAAGATATTTCAAGCTGTCTATGGCCTCAATGGTTCCAGCTCAGCACATCAAAAAATAAAACCCATTATTTCCTCCCCAATCTAATCTTCCTCCAATATCCCTCCTCCATGACCCCTGTCTTGGTTACCACTAACACCATGAACCTGGCATTTGAAACACTATTGCTCCCTAACTCACCTTCTATTAATTGTCAAGACCTATTGATTAAACTGATGAAATCTCTCAAATCTATCTTCTTTCACCCATACATTAATGCAGACCTCCTTATCTTTCTCCTGCATTGAAAAACAATGTTGAATTAAGTCTAATATACATATACATTTAGTATGCAAATAATTGTACACCTGAACATACCCATATGACCAACACCTAGAATCAAGAAGCATAGTATTACCTGAACTACATCAAAGTCCTACCTTCTCAAAGACTGGTGGCTGAAATTCCACTGCTGATATTTGTTCATTTTCAGGTTCTAATAGTTACCAAAATTCAGATATCCAAGGTGGAGTAGTATTTCCAGCTATCATCAGTTAATGTATAGCTAAGGGTGTGAACGATTGAAGAGCACAGTTAATAAATACAGGAAGAAAGAGCATGGGCCACTGGGGAATCGAGAGACAGAAATTTACCCAAGGGTTAGAGAATTTTGCAAGAAGTGGTTGGAGATGCTGATCTACACTGCCAAAGACAAAACACCTGCCTGACTGTTTCACTGAGCACAGGCTCCTGTGGTAATGAAATAGGGTAATGATATCCCCTTGCCCCCAAATGTTCTGTTCATTATTTGGATTCAGTGATTTGTTGTAGAACTTGAAGGAGTCACAAATAAAAACAGCAGAAATAAAAGTGAGGGTGAAACTCCTGAGGCCTTTGAAGTTACAGTAGGTGAGACCTGAGGCCTTCGAAGTCAGAGTAGGTAAGACCAAATAATTGAAAATCCATTTATGAGTGTTTACCTAATTCATGTTATATCAATTTCATTCTCTGCCTCACGGTAGATCAAAGTAAAATTTTCTGTGTTGAACTGCATTTCAGGGAAGATCTTAAACAGTACATTGCTTATCCGTAATTTGGTCCAGAGGAAGGAGCACCTTGCAGCAAGGCTTGTATAGATAGCTTTCTTGTTCCTTTTCTGCAGGGCCTCTTTCTTTAACCTTTTTTTTTTTTTTTTTTGAGACAGAGTCTTGCTCTGCCACCCAGGCTGGAGTGCAGTGGCCGGATCTCAGCTCACTGCAAGCTCCGCCTCCCGGGTTTACGCCATTCTCCTGCCTCAGCCTCCCGAGTAGCTGGGACTACAGGCGCCCGCCTCGTCGCCCGGCTAGTTTTTTGTATTTTTTTAAGTAGAAACAGGGTTTCATTGTATTAGCCAGGATGGTCTCGATCTCCTGACCTCGTGATCCGCCCGTCTCGGCCTCCCAAAGTGCTGGGATTACAGGCTTGAGCCACCACGCCCGGCCTCTCTAACCTTAAGATTGCAATTTTACCCTCAACTATATTTATGCTTTTGGCTACTACTGCTACAATCCTACCTATTTAAATAGCTATTTGTGTAGAAAAACTCTCTAGTTTTCTTTATAGTCATTAAAAGAACACTCAGATTTATTTTTGATAACTTGAATATCGATTAATATTACTGGTTAAAGATTTTGAAAAAAGGGTCTTCTTTAGGCTGGCTCTCATGCCAAGAAGAATTGATACATGCCATGGAGTTATGTCAGAATAATTTTTAAGCCTAATTGAATAGTGAGAAAAAATTTTCAAACGCAATTGAGTTGCTCCCAACTCTATCAGACACTATTCAATTGCCCCTGAAGATATAAACAGGCAACTCAATTCCATTTGATTTCTTCAGAAATGACGGGATGGCTGCTGAGTAATTCAGCTGATTCTCACCTTCTCAAGCAGAGCTCAGTTATATTTAAAAAAAATGAAGAACATGTGGCTAAAGGAATACTTAGTGGATGCCAGTTAACAATTAATCAGATGCCTCTTTGCCCTGCAAAAGTTGGGCTATAGTGATGAAAGGAAATACTTAGGATACAGTAGCACTCACATACCACACATTTATTCCTTCATTAAGTAGTCTATGCAGTGCCAGGTACTGTGCTAGGTGCTAAGGCTCTAGAGGCCAGGTAGAAAGACTATAGTCATTTATCTCCCCAGCTCTGTTCTCCTTTTTCTGGTGACAGTCCCTGATTTGGGGATGGGGAATCCACCCTCCATGCTGAATCTGTGCAATCTAAAGACTTTTATCCCAAAATTTAGGGGTAGAACATGTGATCTTGGCTTAAGCCAATTACTGCATTACATTCCTCTGGCCACAATAATTGATTTAAGAGATGCCACATAGCTTAAACTGGTCTAATCAGAGTGAACCTCAGACTTTTAAGAGAGCTTTCCACAACAAGTCTTGCTCTTTCTGCTACCTGAAAGAATGCTTGCTCTTTTTTCCACCTGAAAGTTGTTGGCCAATAAGTTCATTTTTGGCCAACATCTGCCAACAGCAGAAAGAGAGAGCTCAAAGAAGTTAGGGCTCATCATAGAGCTTAAGCATTAAGCCACCACAGCAGAAGGCTCAGCCAAGGGATGGTGAAAAGTGGTTACAGTGAATTATTTGAGCTCGGAATTTAATTGTAGTGGAAGCTAATCCTAAACCCCTATACCTTGTAGCCCCATATCCAACTTTTTGTGTAAGAGATCAGCATGAATTGCTCAGTGGATCTAGACAGAAAAAAAAAAAAGCCTGAGCTGAGTCTATCTTCAATCTGTATTAACTTAGGATCAAGAAAACTGAGGTTGGTAGAAAGAGAGCAATAGAAATATAATAATATTTATGGGGGGGAAAGGAGTGGTTGGATTCTTTACTTCCCTTTATATGCTCTTCATCTTCAGGATGATACTGACTCAACTGAATGAAAAGTGAAAAAAACAGTTAAGATTTCTAAATGTGTAACTGTAAGTAACCAGTACAGTACCCGGCTTTTTAGTGAATTGATTTGCTGTCTGAGTGACCTGGGCAAATCAAAGACAAATAGCCTTAATATAAGCCTTTAGAGTGTAAAATACATTGAAAGTAACCAACAACTTGGAAAGATCTTAATGTGACACTATGGAATGAAGCGGAAATCCCCCTAGTTTACTCAAAATGCATAGTCTTCTGTGAAATACAAACTGAAGCCGAAGAGTGGAGGGCTTGGTTACTGAGAACAACCTGGAGAGACAGTGGGTAGTGGCTGACTCTTAGATGCAATTTGAGGGACACAAAGAAAGTCACTTCTCTGACCTCATGATTTTGTTAGGAATTTGGGTCCATTTAATATAATAGGAGAAATATACTGCCTAATAACAATCTAAGAGAAGGCATGAAATCACATAGCCACATCTTATGGCTTCAAGTGCTGCTAGATCATGTATGTGGCAATGATAGCTGCTATCCCTTGTATATAAATTTTAACATTGTCATCATCACTTTCATCATGATGGCAAATATGAGAAAAATGGGGCATGGGCACTCAACTTCTAGCTTCCTATCTGGTATGCCTTCCTATTCTTCAGAGACTGGAGAACTAAAAGAAGCATTTGCTAAACACCCTTGCAGCCAAAGTTCTTGATGACATTAGGTTTCTTTAACTAGATTCACCCAAAGGAGATTTGAAAGGCAGAAGTGAGGCATTGGACATCTTTCTACTGTTTTTGCAATATTTTTCTGGCAAGCACACTTGTGAAGGTGCTTCACAGCACCTTCTGTGGAGGATTTTCTGCAGCAGGATTTCAGTGTCCAGTCACTGATTTCATGAGCATCAAGAGGTGAGGTGTGGAGCACCCTTTTTTTTTTTTTGGCCAGTGCACATCTAGCAGGCAAGGGTGTAATCTTGGAGCTTCCGGTTGCAGCATCAGTAATGTCCTGATCCCTGGATCACAGCAAGGATACCATTGGGAAGTCAGCAATTCTAGTGGGAACCTAATGAGTAGCTACTTTCCTGCTTGAGGCCAAGGTAGCAGTTCCCCCTGACGACCAGTTATGTAGGGTTGTTCTTCGAGTCCCAATCTAGCTCCCTATTCTAGACTTTCTCATGAATCTGCAAGTACCCATGACTCTCTACTAAATCTGCTTTCAGATTTTTAGAATGCTGATTGACACAATCACCATGATTCAAAAGATAAACATTGAAAAGATAGAAAATAGTGGGCAGGTGGTGAGAGGAAGAGAATACACAAAGTGACTAAGTTTTGTGCTCAAACTTAGTAGAGTGAGGAGAAATAATTAAAATCAGGAAATCTTCAAGCAAAAAAGAAAAATGAAGTTAGATCCCAACCTTACAGTATACACAGAAATTTATTATTTTTATTTATTTATTTATTGAGATGGAATCTTGCTCTGTTGCCCAGGCTGGAGTGCAGTGGCGTGATCTCAGCTCACTGCAACCTCCACCCCTCTGGGTTCAAGCAGTTCTCTACCTCAACCTCTGGAGTAGCTGGGATCACAGGTGCGTGCCACCATTCCTGGCTAATTTTTTAGCATACACAGAAATTAACTCAAAATCTGTCAAAGACATTAATGTAAGACTAAAACTATAAAACTCTTAGAGGAAAGCAGAGGGGTAAAGTGTCACAATATTGGATTTGGCAATAATTTTTTCTTGGATATGACACCAAAGAAAGGCAACAATAGAAAAACTAGGTAAGTTGGACTTCATCAAAATTTAAAACTTGTGCATCAAAGGACAATGCCAACAGACCGAAAAGGCAACCCACAGGCTGGGAGAAAATATCTTCAAGTCATATATGTGATAGGGTTTAATATCTATAATATGTATTTTTAAAACTCCTACAATTCAACAACAAAAATAAACAACCTGATTCAAAAATGGGTAAGGAACTTGAACAGACATTTCTTCAAAGAAGATATACAAATGTCCAATAAGCACATGAAAAGATGCTCCATGACACTAGTTCATTGAGGAAATGCAATGTAAACCATAAGGAAATATCACTTCACACATATTATGATGACTATTATAAAAAGTCATAATCAGAATAAATCTGATTATTTGAAACCAAATAATCAGAAAATAACAAGTGTTGGTGAGGTTGTGGAGAAACCGGAACACTTGTGTACTATTGGTGAGAATGTGAAGTGGTTCAGCCCCTGTGGAAAATGATATGGTGGTTCCTCAAAAAATTAAAAATAGAAATCACAATATGATCCAGCAATTTCACTTCTGGGTATATATCCAAAAGAAATGAAAGCAGGGTCTTAAACACATATTTGTATGCCCATGTTCATTGCAACATTATTCAAAATAGCTAAACGGTGGAAGCAATTCAAGGATTCTTCAGGGGATAAATGTATAAACAAACTGTGATATATACATGCTATGGAATATTACTCAGCCTTAAAAAGAAAGGAAATTCTGGCTGGGTGCAGTGGTTCATGCCTGTAATCCTAGCACTTTGGGAGGCCAAGGTGGGCAGATCATGAGGTCGGAAGATTGAGACCATCCTGGCCAACATGGTGAAACCCCATCTCTACTAAAAATACAAAAATTAACTGGGCATGGTGGCACACACCTGTAGTCCCAGCTACTCGGGAGACTGAGGTAGTCTGAGAATCACTTGAACCCATGGGGCAGAGGTTTCAGTGAGCCAAGATCACACTACTGCACTCCAGCCTGGGGACAGAGTGAGACTCTATCTCAAAAAAAAAAAAAAGAAAAGAAAAGAAAGGAAATTTTAACTTGTGCTACAACATGGAAGAATCTTGAAGACATTATACTAGGTGAAATAAGCCAGGAAAAATTACATGCTTCCACTTTTATGAGGTATCTGGAGAAGTCAAATTCATAGAGGCAGAAAATAGAATGGAGTGTGAACCCCAAATATCTGAGACAGGTCTCAGTTAATTTAGAAAGTTTATTTTGCCAAGGTTGAGGATGCATTCCCATGACACAGCCTTAGGAGGAGGTCCTGATGACACATGCCCAAGGTAGTCAGAGCACAGTGGTTTTATACATTTTAAAGAGACATGAGACATCAATCAACATATGTAAGATGAACATTGGTTTGGTCCAGAAAGGCGGGACCACTGGAAGCAAAGGTGGGAAAACTTGAAGCAGAGAGGAGGCTTCTAGGTCATAAGTAGACAAGAGATGCATTCGTTTGAGTTTCTGATTAGCCTCTCCAAAGGAGGCAATCAGATATGCATTTATCTCAGTGAGCAAGGGGTGACTGAATAGAATGTGAGGCAGATTTGCCCTGAACAGTTCCCAGCTTGAGTTTTCCCTTTAGCTTAATGATTTTGGGGTCCCAATATCTATTTTCCTTGCACATTTCCCCCTTTTTCTTTTTAAAAATCTTTTGAAGAAAGCATTTTAGAATAAAATGAGTCTCTGGTCCCAGGTTTAGTCTGATCTGTCTTGGCTAGAATGGTTTATTCCTAAACAGTAGGTCCTGAGTTATAAGGAAACTTCATTTTTAGCAGGTTGTGAAGTCTCATGTCCTATGAAGAGAAAATAGGGGGAGGAAGGGAGAAGAACAATAACACAAAGGAACAATCCTGGAAAATCAATAGGCCACATTACTCTGAAATCCATACATCAGCAGGAAGGTATGAATACTGCAGTTCTGTTCTTTTCTTTTTTTCTTTCTTTTCTTTTTATTTTTTTGTTTGAGACAGAGTCTCACTCTGTCACCCAGGCTGGAGTGCAGTAGCATGATCTCGGCTCACTGCAACCTCCGCTTCCCAGGTTCAAGTGATTCTCCTGCCTCAGCCTGCTGAGTAGCTGGATTACAGGCACACACCACCACACCCAGCTAATTTTTGTATTTTTAGTAGAGATGGAGTTTCACCATGTTGGTCAGATGGTCTCAAACTCCTGATCTTGTGATCCGCCCACTTCAGCCTTCCAAAGTGCTGGGATTACAGGCATGAGCCACTGTGCCTGGACAGGTTCCTGTTATTTTTTTCTGAAGTTTGAGTTGTCTAGTTTCAGTTCCCAGGGCTTCACAAAAGCACAGCTTAGTTTTCAGTGACTGCAAATTAGGAAAAATGGAGGAAAAAGAAGGAAAAAAATTGAAAACATTATTTTGAAACCTTGTAGCAAAAAAAAAAAAAAAATTAGAATTTGGTCCAAACTGTAGAAAATAATAAAAATGGAAAAACATTAGGCAAGACTAGAATCTAATTTTTCTCTTTCCAGTTTACCATTTTTATTAAAAACAAATCATGGTAAGACTGATTTGCTTTATTATACTTGGCCTGATTATATATGGTGTAGAAAGAATAATTATTTTTTACATGGGCTTTTAAATTGTCTTTGATGGAACTTTGTTCCACAGAAGGAATCTCAGATAAGACTTTTTTAAAGCTGAGCCCAGCCATGGATCCATGGATTTTTGCCATCAAATACCTGTGAGGTGGGTGAATTCTTCTCCTCTTGAGGCTCCAAGATAAACATGGGGGCCCCTGGGCCTGTCAGAAGGTGACATTCTTTACTTACCACAGGTCAGGAACACTGCATAGGGACTGTATAGACAAGATATGAGGCCAGTTTTCCCAAGGGGCTTTTATTGGCTCCATAAATCAAGTTTGATTCTTTAAAGGAAAGCACACTATTGCAGTCAAAGCCTTGGTAAAATAACCAGTTTCTCCAGTTGTGCCCTGTTATAAGGAAAACAGATTCTTATTGCACTTATGCAAATAACTATATTGCTGTAAGTTAAGAATACTCACAAATAGTTTCCAAATTCTAGAGAAATCAGGTACAAAGGAACAAATATGTTCTAATTTTTGTTTGTAGCATTTGTTCATACTGAATCATAACATACTGAATAGCTCAAAAGAAAAGTTTTCTTGACTCTGAATAAACAAAACAAAGGATCAGCAACGTTTTAAGCAAAAAGTCAAAAAGATTACTTCAGTCTTCTACTAGTTCAGTCCATATAATTAGTTCCTGTTCTGCTTGATCATCATGAATATTTAGTTCTCCATGAACCCTGAAAGTTTTTCTTTTATTCTGATGTCATAATCTACAAAGTTTTCAAAAACTTGTATTCAAGAGCACCTGTTAGAGTTTTATAGTAGATTATAAAACGACCTTCTAAAGAGGACCAAAACAAGATAACAATTGTCAGTGAATGACAAAAACTTTTAGGGCAGCCATAATCAAAGACATGATTGAAAAGTAAATTTGTTACCTCAGTGGCACACAATAATTTAACATAATAATTATAATTATTACTGATGAAGTACACTAAGTCATACTGGAATTATAGAAATTTGCCATAATTTCAGAATGCATACAAATAACATATTTATATAAATACAGCTCAAAGAAAACAAACACCACTTCATATTTGACAATGTTTCCTATGTAATTTTTATACCAAATAAGCCAAATTATATCATTTTTGGACTCTAGGAAACCTAAAATCTTAAAGGATTAAGTCCATCAGAAAAAGACAATTTATAATTTAATTTTGAAAAGTTTGTCAAATATCAAAGGTTTAAAACACTTGATACTACAGGTCATTGTAAAATAAGTTATTCATTTGAACAAAGTAATAATGCAAGGATTTCAAAAAAAGGGTGAAAGCCTTAATTCTTTGAGAGAGGAGACTTAATTTTCCAAACAATAAGCCCTGAATGAACAGCATGAATCCAAATTAAGTTTGTTTTTCAAAAATTTATAAATAATGTATAAAATTTTAATCTTGATCATAAGATATAACTTCCATAAGCCTTTTATAACCATTATACACTTGATTAAGGAGTCGGCTAATGCTTCAAGAAAACCTTGTTAATCTGACACAGAGATCCATATGCTGGTCTTGCGTGAGTGTGCCTTTGATATTAATGATTAATTTATAGAGAAACTGAACTTATTTTATCTCTCAAAATTGGCCCTTACAATTGCACATGCCCACCTCTTCCGTGATAGTCCCTGGGCCTTGAGGAGTTGAATAGCTTTAATTTCTGGCCCTATGTCTTAGGAATGCAGTTTATTTTGATTGACATCTTCTACCAGGCCTGAAGATGAGGCTTTAATTGCTGTCAGTGTTTAAAATTTAGCAGGACTTAGTATCCTTTTTAGACCTAGGAGTCAAAACCCTGTAAGTCAATGTCACAAGTACTTTAAAAGCACATACAGAAAGATACACAGATGTAATAACCTTAACTTAAAAAAATTTTTTAATATTAGTTTTTTTCCCTAAGCAAACCAAAACTTAATAATAATGGCATAGGAATTGTTTTTTTTAATGTATTTATTATTATTATTATTATTATACTTTAAGTTCTAGGGTACATGTGCATAACGTGCAGGTTTGTTACATATGTATGCTTGTGCCATGTGGTGTGCTGCACCCATCAACTCGTCAGCACCCATCAACTCGTCATTTACATCAGGTATAACTCCCAATGCAATCCCTCCCCCCTCCCCCCTCCCCATGATAGGCCCCGATGTGTGATGTTCCCCTTCCCGAGTCCAAGTGATCTCATTGTTCAGTTCCCACCTATGAGTGAGAACATGCGGTGTTTGGTTTTCTGTTCTTGTGATAGTTTGCTAAGAATGATGGTTTCCAGCTGCATCCATGTCCCTACAAAGGACACAAACGCATCCTTTTTGATGGCTGCATAGTATTCCATGGTGTATATGTGCCACATTTTCTTAATCCAGTCTGTCAGGAATTGTTACAATAAACTGTAAAATCTGTTAGTTACCAAAAGGCGAAAAGAAAGATCTGGACTGCACAGAATATTATGTTGGAAGAAAACAATTCCTTTAGACCTTTAAGAAAACATTGTTAGCATTAGGTCACTACAAACAGAACTCGAGGACAGAACTTATATGAGGTGAAAGTGAGTTGAAGGAGAACGTTACTATTTTACAACCTTTAAAAGGAGAGAAAAGCCAGATATGGTGACTCATGCCTGTAATCCAAACACTTTGGGAGGCTGAGGCAGGTGTATCACTTGAGGTCAGGAGTTTGAGACGAGCCTGTCCAACGTGGTGAAACACCATCTCTACTAAAAATACAAAAATTAGCCTGGCATGGTGGTGCACACCTGTAGTCCCAGCTACTTGGGAGGCTGAGGCAGGAGAATTGCTTGAACCTGGGAGGCAGAGATTGCAGTGAGCCGAGTTCATGCTACTGCACTCCAGCCTGGGTGAAAGAACTTGAGATGGTCTCAAAAAAAAAAGGAGAGAGAAAACCAAAATAGTTGAACTTTAGGTTAAAAAAATTAAAGTCTCACATAATTTATTAAGAATAAATCAATCCCTTAAGAAAATTTCATTGTTCTAACCAAATATTTAGTGTTTAAGTGTTTTTTTTACATTATGCCCAGTCTCTAGAAAGACCATTATAATTTCCCTTTAATTATAGACAACATGACATTATAAAAGTTTTTTAAATAAATCTTCCTTTATGCACATGTACCCTAAAACTTAAAGTATAATAATAAAAAATCAATCAATCAATCAATCAGTCAATCAATCTTCTTATTGTGACTTACACAGACCATACACGATATGCTTGGACTTTCTAGTTTGTCCTGAATATTCCTCTTCCTTAAACAACCAGTCATTTTATTCTAGGAATAAATTTATCATACAAGATTCTTTCTCTATAAAGTTATTTCTCTTAAGCTTCTTATAAAAAAAAACCTTTATTTTTATAACTTTCTTTATATCTGTCTTATTTCCTGGTTCCTTTTATCTCATTTTATATGTAACCTTTAAATAAGCTTTGAATTAGACAAAAATTATTCACCTTTTTAAAAAGGAAGCACATTTTTTGAAAGAATGTTTTCCTACAAATACATTTGTATTGGAAAATACCCAAATAATGAAATATCTATTATTTATTTATTTATTTATTTATTTTTGAGACAGAGTCTTGCTCTGTCACCTAAGTTGTAGTGCAGTGGCACACTCTCAGCTGACTGCAACCTCCATCTCCTGGGTTCAAGTGATTCTCCTGCCTCAGCCTTCAGAGTAACTGGGATTACAGGTATGTACCACCATGCCCCACTAATTTCTGTATTTTTAGTAGAGGAGGGTTTTTGCCATGTTGGCCAGGCTGGTCTCGAATGCCTGACCTCAGGTGATCCACCCACCTTGGCCTCCCATAGTGTTGGGATTACAAGTGTGAGCCACTGCACCCAACCTGAAATGTCTATTATTTAATTTAATATAACTTTAGATTCTAAATTAAGATGAGTTTGTCTACAAGTATTTATCCAATTACATTTACCCAATTATTTTATTTTGATCATTTACCTAGATTATTTATGAAAACTGTGATTGTCATTATATAAAGTTATGGAACCACCATTGCAAAATTATAACTGAGGCAATGAAAAAGATCTGATCTAACTGATTCCATCTTGCTTTTAACCTCCAAACTGTCCTTGTTCATTCCTGGGTGTAGGCCAGACTAACTTTAGGGGGAACTTAGTTCATACTTTAGCTTTTTTATGGTTTTTTAAACCATATACCAAATTTTGACACCTTATAGTGTTTGGCAGGGATAAATATGAAACTGCTTAAGTAATAAATGCAAATAAAAATATATGCTGGCAATTCTTAAGACATTTCTAATATTATTATACTTTACCAATGATTTTTAAAATAGCTTGTTTATTAAAAATTGTACTTAAATTACATAAACTTGAAAAAGCAATTGACTACTTTTTCTATTTTCCTGATAATAATTAGAGCTCTTTTATATATTTTCAGTAGTGAAATATTGTGTACACAACACATAAACACGTAGATATATTAGGCATGCCAATAGAAGTACATCTTACAGATTCATAAAAACCTTTTTCCCCAACTTATACTTTCAAATTCTTGTTAACCTGTTTCAATAGGTAACCTGTATCCATTCTTGATAACCCTAGGCAGTTGTCAGCTAAATAGTTTTAAATTTGTATATTAAAGGAAACAACTCAGGTGAAAATAAAATAGTAAGATTTACATCACAAGGTACAGATAGAAAAAGTCTGGTGTGCTAGACAGAAATGAAAATGGATTTAATTGCCAATAAAACATAAAATTACATGCATTATAAAGGCCTTTTAAATACACACACACACACACACACACACACACACACACACACACACCCTATAGCTTTTACTTCAGAACTTTAACCATGAGATAAATACAAATTCACTGGCTTGCAAACAAAAAAACTATTGGATCCAAACTGTGGTTTTTTATCATAATAGAAAAATAACAGCAGATTTAAAGCAGGCAGAAAAGAAAATAGAGAAAAGGGAGAACTTAGGAACTCTATAGTTTGCAAGTTGACCTTAGGGTTCTTTTTCTTTAATGTAAATGTGCACAAAGACAATATTACTTCCATTTTACATAAACTCTGTCAAGTGGAGGTGCCATAAAACCTACAGAGTGTTCGCAAGAGGGTCATTCTTCTTGTTTTCTCCTCATTCTTAGATTATTTGTTTCACACTGTTTTTTTTTCTTAAGAGAAGGAACTGAGCTGTAGCCTGGGGTTTTTGTGTGGTGGATTGATGTGTGCTACTTGTAGACAGGACTCCACAGTGTGTCACCGGTGAGTTGTCTCTGCCCTCTTATGTATCTCAGTTTCTCTCTCCAGAGGTCTCTGACCTCTGAGAGGGCTCCAAACACCAGGTGATCAGCCCTTATATGCATTTCCTAGATGAGGTGTTTTTTTAAATTATTTTTTGTTGGGGATTACCCTTCAGAGCTGTTGCATGTTGCAGGGAGTCAAACCCACAGACACTCCCATGAGAACCCTGATCACCCGGGGTGCCTTTCAGCTGGGAGGAGGAAAATGCCCTTTCTCTTCAGAGCTGAGAAAATTCAGTCTCTCATTTACCTATGGAAAGAACAGTTCAGTTCCTCATGCAAATGTGCACAGACAAGCTGAATCGAGATTAATTTTGGGACAAAAAGCAAATAGAGAAGACCCTTTAGAATGCATCATCAAACTAGAATAAGGATCTTTAAACAATAACTTCCTAGGAGGAAAAAAAACAACAGCCAAGACTACTTCCTGTAAACTATGCTCAGCCACCCCTGCTTTGTAGCTCTCGTTCACCATTACACACGCCAAGGTCAAATCCTCTCACAGTATGAGGTAATCTCTGGTATCCCCAAAGCCAAAGAGGTCAGGTCATGCAATACAGGAAAACAGAGCTTTAGACCTAAGAGGAATCTGCCATGACTCTTGAAACTCCACAAAGGAAATAGAACACCCCAAAAGGGGTGAGTGGCACCTTTGTTCGGAATTTTTTAAAGAAGTTCATGTCATTAGAAGCCTTCTCTAGATTTTTGGTACTGTAGATGGCAAAAGAGGGGAAGGACATATAGGGTGGAAGAAAACAAATGAAAGAACATTTTTTTTGAAGACAGGAAGGCAAATACAGAAACCAAGTGCATGTTTTTTGGGGTTTTTTGAGTCTCCCCCCTTTGCAGCTGGGAGGAATTTTAGCTAACTTAGAGAGGCTTTGTTAAACTGTAATTTGGAATTCTCACTTGGATTTGACCAAGTCAGGTAGAGTTGGTCAAATCTGATGGGAGAAAGACCAGAGCAAACAACAACAAAAGCCCCCAGCAATATGATCACTGAGTGCTCTAATGGTAAGGAGAAATTAAGTTGTTAAACTTTAGCCAAGACAAAACCCCAATTCTGCTACTTACCTAAGGATGGGTCTCAGGCTGAAGACTGCCCTCTACCATCCTAGAAGCAGGAAAAAACACAAACTTGTCCTCTCTGCTGGGAGTGAGCTCAAACTTGATAAAGAGGCTACCTGACTTCCATCATCATGGAAACCAGAAATCTTGCCTTCCTTGTTGGAAGCAAGTAAAACTCAAAAAAAAAAAAAAAAAAAATGGGGGGAGAGTTATACAGCAAAACAAACTTTAGATCTTGACCAAATTTTGGGAGATCAGGGATTCTCTGGAGGGTGTGCTCCCAGATCTCAGCAAATTGTCGTATTGACTTGAGCCATAAAGTTAGCTCAGGCTGGTACCAAGCATCAGTAGGAGATTTGTCCGAATCCCTTCATGGTTACCAAAAATGTGAACCCTGAGTATCTGAGACAGGTCTCAGTTAATTTAGAAAGTTTATTTTGCCAAGGTTGAGGACACATGCCTGTGACAGAGCCTCAGGAAGTCCTGATGACATGTGCCCAAGATGGTCAGAGCATAGTTTGGTTTTATACATTTTGGGGAGCCATGAGACATCAATCAATGTATGTAAAATGAACACTGATTTGGTCCTGAAAGGTGGGACCACTCAAAGCTAAGGTGGGATGATTTGAAGCAGGGAGAGGACTTCCAGGTCATAGATAGATATGATAAGATGGTTGCATTCTTTTGAGTTTCTGATTAGCCTCTCCAAAGGAGGCAATCAGATATGCATTTTTTTTTCTTTTGAGATGGAGTCTTGCTCTGCCATCCAGGCTGGAGTGCAGTGGCACAATCTTGGCTCACTGCAACCTCCGTCTTCCAGGTTCAAGCAATTCTCCTGCCTCAGCCTCCCGAGTAGCTGGTATTACAGGCACCCACCACCATGCCTGGCTAATTTTTGTTTTTGCTTTTGTTTTTGAGTAGAGATGGGGTTTCATCATGTTGGTCAGGCTGGTCTTGAACTCCTGACCTCGTGATCCGCCCGCCTCAGCCTCCCAAAGTGCTGGGATTACAGGCGTGAGTATCTCAGTTGAGAAAGGGGTGACTTTGAATAGAATGAGAGGCAGGTTTGCCCTGAACAGTTCCCTGCTTGACTTTTCCCTTTAGTTTAGTGATTTTGGGGCCCCAAGATTGATTTTCCTTTCACAGGTGGTTGCTGAGTGGGAAGCAGATGGGAAGTAATTGTTTAATAGGTACAAAGTTTTAGTTGGAGAAGATGAAAAAGCTTTGGAGATGAATGGTGGTGATGGTTTCATGACAATGTGAATATACTGAATGTCACAGAACTGTACCCTTAAATGGTTAAAATGGTAAATTATAGTTATGTATCTTTTACCATCATTTCCAAAAAACAAGAGGAAAAATCTAGGCGATAGGTTTTCATTAGGAAATACTAAAAAAGGCCTTGGTAGGAAGTGGAGAAAGAAAGAATTAAGAGCAAAATACAAAATAATGGGAGAGAAGTTCTTGGGTAGCTTGGACAACAGATTTCATTATTTGAGAGTCACCTATCTCTAAACTTTTAGAAGAGCAATACATAAATATATTTCAGTTAGTATTATTATATTTTAAATGAGAAGTAATATACATTTGTGTAATGTTGATGTATGTTACACTAAAGTCAGAATTTCATGGATCCCATATGTCCATGTTTAGATCTCGGACTTAATTCTCCAGTAGGACATTTTAATCTATTTACAATGTAAAATAATAATGATAACAATATAATTTGAGAATTGGCATGGAGTAATTGTCCAGGTTAACTTGCAATAGTACACCATGTATTTGCTCTAACTCTTCTGTGTGACATCATAGTGAAGATTTGATTCAATTATGGAAGATAATCTGTTGGGACGAAGTGCCAATGATGTTTTTAAAAGAAGCTGTGAGTCCTGGAATACTTTGATTTCAAAGTATTAATTCCAAGGGGGACCTTTCTGAGATGAAGTAGTGAGGTTAGTTGGCTATGCAGCTTTCGTAGTCATGAAGAAAAAAGGAAGCACAATTCTTTTGTTAAATTAGCTTTGCATCACGAAAAAGATCTAAAAAATGATTGATTGCAAATATAATGTAGGGAATAGAAGCATCTGGTTCAGGCATAAGTAATGAGGCTCTTCAACATATGGCACTAATTTGCGTTTAAGCCTCTGTAATCTCACCTTTTCAAATTGCTATGCCTTTCTCAAGATGGGCTGCCCTGGATATCAATGTGGAGCAGATAGCACAGGGGAGAGCAAGGGTTTTCCTGGCCTGTCTCTGTGAGGAAGAGGTGTTCAGTATTAATAAAGGGCTTGGGGCAAGTGTGTGTCTCTGGCTCCGATCCAGCCACAATCACAGCTGAGACCCCAGAATGAAATGGCATTAAGTCCAGTCAGAAGGCTTTAAAGGTTTCAATTCTCCCCATTTCTAATGCAAAACTGAAAACCTAGCTTTGGCAAAGCACAAAAAGATAACTTTTTTTTTTTTTTTTTTAAGTCCTGCATCTCCATACCAAAGAGAAGTAGACTACATTTAGAGTCTAACTTGAACAAAACCAGAGAGGACTAAACAGCCTCTTCAAAGTTGGTGGCATCAAATGGATCTTCCTTTTCTTGTCCCTTGAAGAAGAGTTGCAACAACATTCCTTCCAACTGTGGTGTGTCTGCCTTCAGGATTTCTTAATCTCCAGGCAGCCACACAAATGCTGGACACTGGGCATCTGCACTCTGCTTCTAACAACTCACAGAATAAGAAACTGGGAAAAAATACATTTGCAGAGAGGGCTGTAGATGCCCAGTGTTTCTGAGGTCATATAGGGTAATGTTTCCTTTGAATTTAACTATTGAGAAAAATGTCTCTTTGGGAGACATTTCTCCTCGGGTAATGCCACATTTAGGCCTAGCGTCCCTCGATTTTCTGAGGAAAGGGTTCTAACCCATGACAGGGTCCTGCCTGCTTCACTCTCAACCTGACCCTGACTCAAGGCAGCTCGGTTACTCAACCAGCTACAGTCGTGATCTTTGGCATCATAATGCAGGTTATGTCCTTTTTCCAATCTTTGGGAACAAGTCCTGATCTTATAAACAACCATCCTGTCTTCTCATGGGAGAAGCTGTGCAACTTTTCATGACACTTTCTCATAAATCTAATTTTTAAATTGATTTAAAAAAAATAATTTAAAAAAGTTGTTCTCTGAGCTGACTCGTTGTCTGTCTCCCTCTGGTCCGCCCCCTACCACTCCTGAGAAGGAGTCTCACACAAAGTCCCAAGTGCCCAGGGCTAAAAATGAAGCTTTACTAACTCTAAACCTTTTCATATAGATTATCGCTAATGGTTAAGATAAATATTTGTCTTTTCACTTTTTACTTCATTGCTGACACACTTGAATTTTCCTGACAGTAGAATGCCAAGTCTTATCTCTTATCTCTTTGTTGGGGCAGTAGCTTTTGTTTTATGTTCTGCTCCAGGGAAACACAAGCAACTGATTTTGTAGAATTTTTCTCCCTCAGAAATGATTCATGTAATTGAGAGTTTTGAGGCCATGTAGACATAGCATATGCTTTCTCCACTTTTCTAATACTTGAAAAACCTCATATTGGTGTCTGATAAATTTTTAATTACTGATTTTAGCTTAGATTTTCAAACTGGAAGGCTCTTCTCATATTCTAAAGTTATCTCTTAAAGATGTATAATCTTTGCTGGGTGTGGTGGCTCATGCCTGTAATCCCAGCACTTTGGGGGGCCGAGGTGGGCAGATCACCTGAGGTCAGGAGTTCAAGACCAGCCTGGCCAACATGGTGAAATCCCATCTCTACTAAAAATGCAGAAAATTTAGCCGGCTGTGGTGGTGGGCCCCTGTAATCCCAGCTACTCCGGACCTCAGGCATGAGAATTGCTTGAACCTGGGAGGTGGAGGTTACAGTGAGCCAAGATCACACCAGTGTACTCCAGCTTGGGCGACAGAGCAAGACTCCATCTCAAAAAAAAAAAAAAAAGGTTTATTATCTCCATGAAAATCTATCAACTGAATTCAACTGAATAGTAGATGAAAATATAAGTTTTGGATCCATAATAATTCCCTGCTACAGTGAATACAAACGACCAGCTGAAATACAAACAAACAACACCCTCTTGTCCAATTTATTTTTCCTGTATATGTGATGGCTGCTAAACATGTTCATTTCCCCAGTGAACTGCTCTTCTTAAAGAGCATATCCCAATAGACTGGGGGAGGGGATAATTTAGAGGACACAAGATGAATGAAGGTATATCTGTGTTAAACTCCATGTGATTACTCCTATTCTGGAAACTGAATTATATTTACCCAAATTACAAAAATTGATTATTTGCACACATTTCTGGAAAAACTTTGGAAATGTCAAATTATACCAGTTAGGACTTTCAGATTATAGGTTGAAAGCATGGTCAAATGTATTTGGTAAACATAACAGCTACTTGTTGTCTCTGTGGCAGCAAAAGCTCTGGAAAAATCTGCAACTGGGAAGGCGATGAAAGGCTCTGGTCACTTGGTGCTTTCTAGAATGGAGCTGTGGCTCTGTACAGCAGCACTTCAGAAACCCAGAAGTAGCTGTCAGCTTGGGCAGGCTGGAAAAGTACATGATATCAGATCAGTCTGAGCTTCTCTCATTATTATGCTTGAAAACTAAGCTCTGATTTTTTCTTATCTTGCCCAAATTCCTATCTAAGTAAGGGGTCTGGGGAGTCACGCACTACAAACCATAAATTCTCATCAGATGGGTTTTATGAATCCTATATATTGTGACTTACTTTCCAATCTGACTCTGGCATAATATTATGTGACAAAGAAGAAAATCAAAATATTTTACCCCAAAACATGTTTCTTTGCCATACTTTGAAATGACCCTGCAAAACCGTCCTTTATGGAGAAAAATTTGCATCTGTAAAAACCTCTATTAAGATAGTTAGATCTTTTTCTTCCAGGTCCTCCCAATCCTGAAGAGATTAACTGAGAGTCTAGCACCTTTTAAAGATCTGAATAGGAAACATGTGTCATCTGTTGTCTCTAAGGGTAGCCACTATGAGACTTCAAAAGAACCTAGGTCTCCACAATCTCACAATCTTTTATCTCAACCAGAACATTTCCTTTCTATTGATCCCAGGTCTCTTTTTTTTTTTTTTTTTGAGATGGAGTCTCACTCTTGCCCAGGCTGGAATGCAGTGGGGTGATCTCGGCTCACTGCAACCTCTGCCTCCCAGGTTCAAGCAATTCTCCTGCCCCAGCCTCCCAAGTAGCTGGGATTACAGGTGTGCGCCATCACACCCGGCCAATTTTTTTTTTTTTTTTAGTAGAGATGGGGGGGGGTCTCACCATGTTGGCTAGCCTGGTCTTGAACCCCTGACCTCAGGTGATCCGCCCGCCTCAGCTTCTCAATGTGCTGGAATTACAGGTGTGAGCCACCCTGCCCAGCCGATCCCTAGTCTTTAGAAAATTCAACCAATTGTCAATCAGTCAACCAGAAAATGTTTACATTTACCTGTAGCTTGGAAGCCCCACCTCTATGGACCAAACTAATGCGTATCTTAAATGTATTTGATTGATGTCCCATGCCACTCTAAAATGTATAAAACCAAGCTGCACCCCAGCCACCTTGGGCACATGTTCTCAGGATCTCCTAAGGGCTATGTCATGGGCCATAGTCTTCATTTTGGCTCAGAATAAATCTCTTCAAATATTTTATAGCATTTGACTCTACATCGACATGCTTCATCTAGGTGCTAAATCTGATTAAATCTAATGAAACTTAAAAAAAAATCCATCTCTACGTTTTAACAGGAGTTATAACAATTATCCGTAGCAAAAATAGTTATTCATGTAAAATTTTGGGAGACTTTGCATGTTTACTGGAAGGTTGAGAAAGTGAGTCTGCTTTTGCAAGCTATTTAATTCTTTTTCCATTTATTTTCTTCTTCACTTTATTATACAAAGAAGAGGCACTATGCCAGAAGTTAGCTAATGTGAGCAATATCTAAGCATAGTTTGTATATGGGAAATATAGGTAATTAAATGAAAACATTACTTTTATAAATACTCAGTAACAAATGAACCCCATGGGAAACTTCTGTTTTGTTTGTTCCCTTCTAAATCCACCTTTTGCTTTCCTGCCCCTTTTCCATTTGTCCCAGCTTGTACTTTCTCCTTGTCTCTACCTGTTAATATTACACAATATTACTACAGCACAAAACACCATCCTTTATGAGGCAAGATGTGATCTCCACCTTTGACCTTCGTACAACTTAATTTCTGTGCCAGGCACTTGACACTTAACCTGAGAAATGGCTTGCATTAGAGTTAACAAAACAAAGGTCTTGATTTGACTGGGGCAGTGCAGATTTACCTCAGTTCCTAGCATCCCTTCTTATTTACCATTTGCCCTCAATTTTTTTTTTTAACAAAGATTTACTAATAATGTCATTAAAATGCGCCAGGATGGGTTTCATAGATCTCTATTTTGCACTACCACTTTATGCCACAATGTCATCTAGCAGTTTGGGGGATTCACACACTGAACAGAGTTCTCACTTGAACATGTAGTTAATTATAAAGATGACTGGGGTAGTCTCTCTCTTTCCCCAACATTTAAAAAAAATTTTTTTTATTATGCTTTAAGTTCTAGGGTACATGTGTACAATGTGCAGGTTTGTTGCATATGTATACATGTGCCATGTTGGTTTGCTGCACCCATTAACTCATCATTTACATTAGGTATTTCTTCTAATGCTATCCCTTCCCCATTGCCCCACCCCACAACAGGCCCCAGTTTGTGATGTTCCTCGCCCTATGTCCAAGTGTTCTCATTGTTCAATTCCCACCTATGAGCAAGAACACGTGATGTTTGGTTTTCTATCCTTGCAATAGTTTGCTCAGAATGATGGTTTCCAGCTTCATCCATGTCCTTACAAAGGGCATGAACTCATCCCTTTTTATGGCTGCATAGTATTCCATAGTGTATATGTGCCACATTTTCTTAATCCAGTCTGTCACTGATGGACATTTGGGTTGGTTCCAAGTCTTTGCTATTGTGAAGAGTGCTGCAGTAAACATTATGTGTTTATTACATGTGTCTTTATAGTAGAATGATTTATAATCCTTTGGGTATATACTCAGTAATGGGATCACTAGGTCAAATGGTATTTCTAGTTCTAAATCCTTGAGGAATCACCACACTGTCTTCCACAATGGTTGAACTAGTTTACACTCCCACCAACAGTGTAAAAGCGTTCCTATTTCTCCACATCCTCTCCAGCACCTGTTGTTTCCTGACTTTTTAATGATTGCCATTCTAACTGGTGTGAGATGGTATCTTATTGTGGTTTTGATTTGCATTTCTCTGATGACCAGTGATGATGAGCATTTTTTCATGTGTCTGTTGGCTGCATAAATGTCTTCTTTTGAGAAGTGTCTGTTCATATCCTTTGCCCACTTTTTGATGGGGTTGTTTGATTTTTTTTCTTGTAAATTTGTTTAAGTTCTTTGTAGATTCTGGATATCAACCCTTTGTCAGATGGGTAGATTGCAAAAATTTTCTCCCATTCTGTAGGTCCCTGTTCACTCGGATGGTAGTTTCTTTTGCTGTGCAGAAGCTCTTTAGTTTAATTAGATCCCATTTGTCAATTTTGGCTTTTGTTGCCATTGCTCTTGGTGTTTTAGTCATGAAGTCCTTGCCCATGTCTGTGTCCTGAATGGTATTGCCTAGGTTTTCTTCTAGAGTTTTTATGGTTTTAGATCTAACATTTAAGTCTTTAATCTATCTTAAATTAATTTTTGTATAAGGTGTAAGGAAGGGATCCTGTTTCAGCTTTCTACATATGACTAGCCAGTTTTCCCAGCACCATTTATTAAATAGGAAATCCTTTCCCCATTTCTTGTTTTTGTCAGGTTTGTCAAAGATCAGAGATGGCTGTAGATGTGTGGTGTAATTTTCTGAGGCCTCTGTTCTGTTCCATTGGTCTATATCTCTGTTTTAGTACCAGTACCATGCTGTTTTGGTTACGTAGCCTTGTAGTATAGTTTGAAATCAAGTAGCATGATGCCTCCAGCTTTGTTCTTTTGGCTTAGGATTGTCTTGGCAATGTGGGCTCTTTTTTGGTTCCATATGAACTTTAAATTAGTTTTTCCAATTCTGTGAAGAAAGTCATTGGTAGCTTGATGGAGAGGGCATTGAATCTATAAATTACCTTGGGCAGTATGGCCATTTTCACGATATTGATTCTTCCTATTCATGAGCATGGAATGTTCTTCCGTTTGTTTGTGTCCTCTTTTATTTCACTGAGCAGTGGTTTGTAGTTCTCCTTGAAGAAGTCCTTCACTTCCCTTGTAAGTTGGATTCCTAGGTATTTTATTCTCTTTGTAGCAATAGTGAATGTGAGTTCACTCATGATTTGGCTTTCTGTTTGTCTGTTATTGGTGTATAGGAATGCTTGTGATTTTCGCACATTGATTTTGTATCCTGAGACCAAGATGGCTGAGTAGGAACAGCTCTGGTCTGCAACTCCCAGTGTGATTGACGCAGAAGATGGGTGATTTCTGCATTTCCAACTGAGGTACCTGGTTCATTTCACTGGGACTGGTCGGACAGTGGGTGCAGCTCACAGAGGGCGAGCTGAAGCAGGGCGGGGCATCGCCTCACCCAGGAAGCACAAGCGGTCTTGGGATTTCCCTTTCCTAGCCAAGGGAAGCTGTGACAGACTGTACCAGGAAAATTGGGATGCTGCCCCCTGAATACTGTGCTTTTCCACACTCTTAGCAAATGGCACACCAGGAGATTATTTCCCCAACATTTTAAGATGTAGTGTCAACTAACATTTTCCTTTCAAGGACAGCTGGCAGGACACTCACTGATAAAAGCAAGTGCTTGAAATACAGGCAATGGAGGACAGCTTGCTCCGGCCAGCCTCAGGTGGTGGTGGGAGGAACTGACATTGTCGCTCCAGCTGGACACTTGGGTGCTCCAGCTGCACAGTCCTAACATCCATCGTGCACAGAGAGAAGGTTGTTGAAATGCTCTTGCTGGAGCGGATCTCTCCTTTACCATATGGTGCACACAAGTGTTGATTTATTTTATTGTTTAGTAACACTTTTTTTATTTCACAAAAAGCCCTATCATCAGCATGAGCTTGATTATTATCATTATTAAGATAAAACCCACAAACAAAAAACACCCACTATTTTAACCAATTTGAAATGTAAAACTCAGCAGTTTTTTAGTATATCTGCAACTTTATGTAACCACCACCACTGTCTAATTTCACATTTCCATCATGCCAAAAAAAAGAAAAAAAGAAGCCTTGTACCTGTTAGCAGTCACTCCCCACCTCCCTCTTCACCTGTTCTCTAGCAATCACCAGTCTATTTTCTGTCTTCAGGGACTTGCCTATTCTGGATATTCCATAGAAATAGAATAACAAAATATGTAGCCTTTTTGTGTCTGGCTTCTTTCACTTAGCACAATGTTTTCCAGGTTTGTCCATGTTGTAGCATATACCAGTACTTCGTCCCTTATTATGGTTGAATAATATTCCCCCATATGGTTATATCACATTTTGTTTATCCACTCATCAATGAAGGAACATTTATGTTATTTCTACTTTTTTACTGTTATGAATAATGCAACTATGAACATTTGTGTATCCAACATGTTTTCCATTCTGTTGAGTAGATACCTAGGAATGGAATTATTGAATCATAGGGTAACTATGTCTAACTTTTTGAGAAACTACAGAAGTGTTTTCCAAAGGGGCTATACCATTTTACATGGAATGTATGAGGATTCCAATGTCTGTACATCCATGTCAATGCTTGTTAATATCTGTTTATTTGATTATAGCCATCCTAGTGGGTGTGAAGTGATATCTCATTTGGCTTTGATTTAAATTTACTTAATGACAAATGATGCTAAAAGTCTCTTCATGTGCATGTTGGACATTTATGTATCTTCTTTGGAGAAATGTTCATCCAAATCCCTTGCCCATTTTTTAACTTAGGTGGCTTGTCTTTTTATTATTTAATTGTAAGATGTCATTATATGTTTGGATCTTAGACCCTATGAGATATGATTTGCAAATAATTTCTCCCACCAGTGGGCTGTCTTTTCATTCTCTTGATAGTTTTTTTTTTTTTTAAGTACAAATGCTCTTAATTTTGATGAAGTCCAATTTACCTATTTTCTCTTTTGTTGCTTGTGATTTTGGTGTCATATTTCAGAAATCATTGCCTAATTCAAGGTCATTAAGACTTATACCCATGTTTTCTCATAAGGGTCTTACAGTTTTATCTTTTACATTTAGGTTTTGGTTTTTTTTGGTCCCTTTTGAGTTAATGTTTCTATATGGTGTCAGGTAAGTGTCCAAATATATTCTTTTCTTATGGATATTCAGTTGTTCCAGCATCATTTGTTGAAAAGATTATTCTTCCTCCAATGAATGGTCTTGGCATTCCCAGTTATAGGATATTGCTGGACTCTCAATTCTATTCCATTGATCTACGTATCTGTCTATCTTTATGCCAGTAGTACACTGTTTTGAATACTGTAACTTTGTAGTAAGTTTTGAAATCAAGAAGTATGAATCCTCTGATTTTGCTCTTCTTTTTCATAACTGTCTTTGGGTATTCAAGGTCCCTACTTTGCCTTAACTTAATGTTCAGTTAGTGATTAAATAAAGATTGCTTTCAATGCCTGGAACCAAAAAAAATTCCCAATCTTTTCAGAGGGGCTCTGTTTGTGTGTCAGGTTTGCCTTCAACACACCTAGGATGTTTACTCCCCTGCTTTAGTCTGTACTTCCCACTTCTACAGAGGTCTTTCCTGGGCATGGACGTAGCTCTGGGCATACATGTAATCTGCTAGATTCCTAGGATTATGTCAGAGCTTTTCAAAGACCTTATTCCCTAAAGCATCTCACTCCCAACACTTTTCTGTCAAGTATTTTGGTTCATCTATTATTTGCCCCAGCTGTTATTAATATGTATTGCATCAGCAGGGACTGAAACATTTGCCCATGAATGTTTTTGGTAAAAGCTTTCTGCTCTTGTATCAGCTTTATCACAAGGGGAGTATCAGTCAGATGAGATCAAGGTAAGCCATTTGAGCAGGTCTTCCAGGGAGCCAAGAGACAGATCAACTAAGGACAATTTGCAGATGGTGTGTTTTCTGTATGCTCCTTTCCTGGTAAGGTACAGGGAATGTAAGCTATTACTATTAAGGCTACTGTTGAGATGGGGAATGGAGGATTGGACTAGGGTAGGTAGGTGAACATGCCACAAAACTTACTGAGATCCAGCTCATTTTTCTTGAATAAGTCCTCTCTGTGTTGCTGTAAGCTTTTAGTTGGTTTTCAAAGTTCCAAAAAATTTGTGATAGTTTTTGCCAGTTTTTTTCCATTGCTTTTAGGGGGAATGGGCTTTGGGAGTTCCTTATCCATCATCAATTTTCTCTCAGCAACGAACTTTTTAAGAACACATGTTGAATAAAAAAATTAAGAACTGAATTTTAATTTCTCAAGAAAATAAATGGTAGATGTATCATCTCAGCAAAAAACAATTCATTTTTACCAGTCACCATAGAGGTAGTGATGACATTCCTGACCACTTGAATATAGGAGATACAAATTTGCTGAAGAAATATCAAGATCTACTTTAAAAGTAGGTATTCTATGAAGACTGTATCTGAGACAATTTCACATGTATAGCTGCAGAAGTTTATTTACATATCACAATCTGAAATACAACTTTTTAAAAATAAAATGATTGCTATTCTAAATTAATTTCTCTCATTTTGACTCCTAAGTTCTCTTGTGTATGTACAAAAAATAGAATGATAACTGTCCATGTGTTGGGTCCATTAGCAAAAGAAGAAACTTACAAACAGATAACTGAGGTGTGTTTTATATTTGTGACATCAGATGCATCAGAGAGAAAAATCAGTCAAATTGATACAAATGGTGGTTCATTTTTTTCATCAAATTCATGGAGTCAAAGTAAATCTTTTGAAAGTTCATTGCATTGAATTTGAAATGTTTGACATCAATGTAGATTTTATTGTAAATACAGTTCAAAAGTTTAACACTGAAAATAAAATAATTTATTTTTATAGTGTTAATATAAACACAAATTTTGGTAGAACACAGACAGCATTGCAGCAATAGCAATGTTCTTACTAAATTAGGAAACAGAGCAGAAATGTATTCAAAATTAGTTGTGTGCAAACACAATTGATAATTGTGTGTTCAAACAAGCTGCAGTTTTCTACCAATCAAAATAGAAGTTTTAGTTATCAAGATTTACAAATATTTTTATACATGCACACAGTAACAGAACTGTGAAATTTTCTGACAAAGCTGATGCTGAATACAGAAAAATAGTTCAATTTGGCTGTAAAATATTTTCTCTCTTCATTGTCCTTCATCAGTTGGAATTTAGAAAATGTTGTGCCTTTGGAGAACTACTTTGTAAATTTACCTAAGTGACCTAACATGGTAGTATGTTATTTTGTAAATAAATCCTTCAAATTTTGACTGCATTTTGTTCAAAAGCCAGCATTTACTAATACACAGAAGCAACATCCTTGACAAATTTTATCCTATAAAATTAATTGCCAAAGAAAATTAGTCTGAATAGACCGAAAGGCAGTGCTTATGAAAATATTGAACTCAAACAATTATACATTTTAATTTTTAAAGGTAGAGTTGAGGCTGTCCTCCATTTAGTAGAATTTACTTTGAGCTTCCTGCGTACCTCAACTCCTGTAAGAGTGTATTTTCTAATCTAAAATATTATAGCCAGGCCAGGCATGGTGGCTCACACCTACAATCCCAGCACTTTGGGAGACCAAGGCTGGTGAATGACTTGAGCCCAGGAGTTCAAGACCAGCCTGGGCAACATGGCAAAACCCTGTCTTTACTAAAAGTACAAAAATTAGCCAGGCATGGTGGCACACGCCTGTAGTCCCAGCTACTTGGGAGGCTGAAGTGGGAGGATCACTTAGGACTGGGAGGTTGAGGCTACAGTGAGTTGTGATCATGCCACTGCACTCCAGACTGGGTGACAGAGAGTGATCCTGTCTAAAAAAAAGAAAAAGAATAAATATATATATAGTCTACCAAGAGAATTCAGTTTAAGATATCAACAATATCAAATTTAGTAATTATAAATGCAACTTTGAAAATATTAGAATAAATTTTATGAAAAATAAGGAAAAATCATACAAAATATACTTCAAAAAGTATATGGGTCAGAAAAATAACAATTATATACCATTAGAAAATAGATATAAATTTGAAAATTAATTAAAATACATGAATGTGTTCCAGGAATCATTATTCTGTTGTTTAATGTTCAATTAATCAATATAAGAAACTTTTGAAAATTTCACTTTAATATACATGGACATGTAATTTTGTTTGTGAATATATTCATTTAAATTTTCTAGAAAGTTTTTGTATTTGAAAATAGTTTGAAAGAACAGTTTTGTTGATCCAGTTATATCATGATACCAATTTGTTAGTTAATAAGAACAAGTCTGTAAAAATTATGTAACTGTAGATATTCTTAGTGCTTTTTTACTCTCAATGATATCCTGGTTTGGATGATAAATTACCCTAGTTATAATTATTTGTCATGTACTCAGAATGTCTGGACTTCTGGGTAATAGCAATAAATTGATATTAAGTTCTCTCTCCTATAAAGCCCACCAAAATGACTTAAGGGAATAAAATGCTTTAAGTCCATAAAGCCAAAGAGTAGAGGCATGGAAACAAAGAATGCAAAATGGCAAAAACTGCTGTCAGATTTAAGGCAGATGAATGGGGGTAACTTTAATATTAAACAGAGCCTCTGGCTTCAACCCACCTTTGTACCTACAGAGGGGAAAGCCCATCATTCCAAAAAACCCCAACAGCTTCAGGACATGTATAAAAGCATGGGTGAGGCATGAGGGTGAAAACCAGGGGTGTTACTGAGACAGCCTGGGTGATGTAGATTACCAGCCTTTCTCAGCTGGGGATTCTGCAGAGGATTAAACCCTGCAGAAAATGCTTTGAGTTACTAATCTCTCAATTCTCCCAAGGACGGCACAAACTTACAGCCACTCTCCATGTATAGGAGAGAAGTTTATTCATTCCATTCCCTATAATGGATGCCTTAACACATCAGAGCTGACGCCTTTTGCAGCACCCCAGCTTAGAAGGACCAGTTGGAACCTTTAGGGCCACCTGCCACTCTGAGTAGATACTGTTGAAAACATTGAATTCTGAAGCCCTTGGGCCCCTTCCTCCACCTTGCTTCCTGAATGCCAGGAAGGGGAGCATGCAGGTGAGCAGGTGCAGGAGCTGGGGTGAGTGCCTTTGGGAACTAGCAGGGACAAACACTGTACTGGTCTGTGGCAGTGTCTAGGGGTTGCCAGTGACCTCTAAAGTCCCAGAGGGCATGTGTTACAGTGTGTTCTTTTGGCTTTGCTCTCCAAGGATGGCTTACATGTTAAACAGCTCAGTGGAGAGTCAGTGTGACAGCCTCTTGCACCCGCACCTGGGTCCTTATCCAGTGCCCAAGAAGAAGTAAGTCATATAGACTTGAAGGATGATGAATGTGGAGATTTTATTGAGCAGGGGAAGTGACTTTCAGTGGGTGGGGAGCTGGAAAGGGGATGGAGTGGGAAGGCGGTCTTCTCCTGACCGTAGTCTTTGACCATACTACTTCCCCCATCATAGTTTCTGATGTCCAGCTGCTACTTCTCTTCTCAATGGTCAGATGCTTCCCTCTTCTGTGTGTATGTCCTTCTCTGCCATGCTGCTCTGCTCCTTTGCCAGTGGAGCTTAGGGTTTTTATGGGAACAGCTTAGGGTTTTTATGGGCAGACCAAAAGGCAATATTTGGGTGGGAAAACAGAAATGTGAAGTTCTCATTTAGGGCCATGAGTTCAAGCTTGAGGGCAGAGCCCTTGCCAGGGACCCTGCCCTCTTCTACTGCTTCTACTCAGTATTTCCCTGCCTCCTGTCTGTATGAAAGGGACTAAATCAAGAAAAGAGGAGTCGAGATCCAGAAATGAAAATCCAAAATCAGTGAAGAGAAGTCCCAGGATACTTGTGTGCAGCAGCCTGGGTGTCAGTCAGCTCCCAATGGGACAGAAGGACCAGGGATGCCAGGAGGGAGGTCTCCAGGAATGAATTATGACCAATAGATGATGTAATAAGTCTGACTAATGAAAAGTAGTGTCAAGAGCAGTTTTATAGAGCTGTTGGAACTGTAGGAAGAATCAGCAAAAGGCACACAGAAAATTAAGCAAATGAGAAAACAATAAGATCAAAGAAAGAAAATCATAAACATTACTTGGCTTAGCAATACACAACCTTGATTCAACCATAATTGTATACATCTTAGTATTAAGTAAACCAAAAATTGCGATTTAATCACTTTGGGAGATTGACAGTAGAGGAACCAAAGTTGTAAATGAATCTGTTTGTAAAAAACACATTCAACAAAACTTGACCAGGCTCCTGTTATGTGTCCAGCTTTGTGCTAGGCTGAGAGAGCAAGGTGATGAAGATGTGTCTGTAAGGATTGCACAGATGATGGGAGAGATTGCAAATTAATCTGTGTTAATAAGTTGTTTCCAGCAAATTCCCTGAGGCCTTGGTTACAGGTGTGCCCATTCCTTTCTGAAAGCTCGAATCCTTTGAATGGATGCCAATTTACAGTTGAAAAAGGGTTCTTAAGTTATCAATATTTTCACTGCAGGGACCTTTTCATTGTGAGCTTTTGGTACATTTAGTACTTATTCACACACAGTTAAGTGTTGTATAAAGTTAGAGACAGGCTGCAATCCTAAATTTCCCTTCCCAACCAGGTAGAGTGTTATATCCTTGGATCTCAAATATACTCAAGAAATTGCATAACTTTCTCCTCACTGCTCTATATTTATCTCTTGACAGGGGACTAAGCTCCACTAGTCTTGCCCATTTCCTTGGGCCTTTATGAGTAGTATAGTTCCCCAAGGATTCATTGTGTTATGGAACACTTATATGATTCACTTGATTCAGAAACAGGATGATTATCCTGCTTTAACATACCATTGGGAGGTCTGGCAAGGTCTGAAGGTGAACAACCTCTTTGACAAGAAAGGAGGGCATTTCCTGATAGAAAAATGTGATTAAAAAAAAATTAAGCCATTGGACCTCTCCATCAGAAAATGAAATCTTGAATCTTTGAAATCTCTATCCAATAGAATGTTCTGTGATATGGGAATATTCTGTGCTGTCTAATACTTTAGCCCCTATGGAACTGGATTTGTGTGACTATATAGCACATTGGACCATGAGGATATTTAGTTTTTAAAATGTGGTTAGTGAGAACAAGAAACAGACATTTTCATTTCATTTAACTTTAATTAATTTTATAATTATATGGCCACATGTGGCTAGTAGCTACCATGTGGGACAATGCAGGTCTAGAGAGAAGCTGTGTTATCTGGTTCAATAAGTCACTAGAAAATTTTTTAGAATTTTCTGAACCTCTTATTTTCTCTTATTTAGGAACTAATAAGAACCTAGAATTATAAGGGCCTGATTGATTATTTTAGAGAGAATGTAAAAAGGGAGAAGTAGAGATAGGCTTAGGGAATAAAATAATGCCAGGTGGAGGCTGAGGTAGCAGCTAGACATAAGAAAGACAAAAGTACTGTCTTTGAAAGATGAGAGTGATGGGGTAGGTGAGGGAAGGAAAGGGAGGGAGGTTGGGGGGAGAGAGGAGAGAGAAAGGAAAGAAGAAAAGAAGAAAAGAAGGAAATGAAGGAAGGAGGAAGAAGGAAGGAAGGAAGGAAGGAAGGAAGGAAGGAAGGAAGGAAGGACCCAATGGGCTTTCCTTGCCTGCTGCCTAGACAGAGACAATTTATCAAGACAAGGGAATTGCAGTAGAGAAAGAGTTTAATTTATGCAGAGCCGACTGTAGGGGAGACCATGGTTTTATTATTACCCACTCAAATCAGTCTCTCCAATAATTCAGGGATCAGGGTTTTTAAGGACAATTTGGTGAGTAGGGGCCAGTGAGTCAGGAGTGCTGATTGGTTGAGTTGGAGATGAAGTCATGGGAGTTGAAGCTGTCTCCTTGCACTGAGTCAGTTCCTGAGTGAGGGCCCACAAGACCAGATGAGCCAGTTCATCCATCTGGGTGGTATCAACTGATCCACTGGGCCTGCAAAATATCTAAGCACTCATCTTAGATTTTTCAATAGTGATGTTATCCCCAGGAGCCTCTAGCTACATGACTCCTAAACTATAACTTCTAATCTTATAGCTAACTTGTTAGACCTACAAAGGCAGTCTAATCCTCAGGCAGGAAGGGGGTTTGTGTTGGGAAAGGGCTGTTACCATCTTTGTTTCAAAGTTAAAGTATAAACTAAATTTCTCCCAAAGTTAGTTTGGCCTATGCACATGAATGGACAAGGACATCATGGAGGTTAGAAGCAAGATGGAGTCGGTTAGGTCAGCTCTCTTTCACTGTAATAATTTTCTCAGTTATAATTTTTGCAAACACAGTTTCAGAATGAAGGAAGGAACCAAGGAAGAAAGCTTAGAAAACACATCATTGATGAGTGACTGAGCCTGGGGGCTACCGGCTGCTAGGAGAACCCAGCCTACTGACAGATCACACTACAAATAGTGTGAACTCAATTCTTTTATTCATCTTATCAAATTAGCCACTCATTTATCTAAGTAATGTCTTCCAGTTTAAACATTTACATTACCATGAATAAATGAAAATGTATTTCATGTTGGTTAGCATAATAAAAGCTATAATTTTCTTTAAAATTAATAGATGAAGTCCAATATATACATTTACTAATTAGCTATTTGAACACCATGTGCACAATGGTACATGTACACAAACACACACTGATAATCTTACCTTACCGCATTTCCGTAAATTACCTAAATCCTTCCTTAATTTATTGACTGAAGAAATATGAGCAAAGAGCCCAAGGAATTTCCTGTCATTTCTCGAGAATGCATTATGTCTTCTCCTCAGCTTGGCAATAAGGGGCCCTAACTTGAAATGTACAACTTGAAAATTTTTCTCACACACACACACACACACACACATGCACACGCGTGTGTGCTGCTTAGTTTTTAAATAAGTCTTTGGGTAAATGAATAGATGACCAGAATCATCTGGGAGCTTACATTCTATCAAAAGAAATAGCAAGTTTCTTTGGTCCAGATTTGGTCCAATGCCTTTTGTCTTCAGAAAAGTATTAAAATGTATCCTAAATTATCATAGATCTGTAAATCTAGGCTCCAAAAGATACTCCCTTTGGAAAGTAAAATGTAATACAATTTTAAATAATTCAAGTTTGACTCACAACATTATTACCAGGGCTCACTGCCTCAGAGAAACAATTACTACATCAAAGGGGATTGTGGGAAGAATTAGTTAAAACTCTGTAGGTTGATGAAAAAGAATTGATTCAATGGTGTTTATTTATAATGAACACAAATATCTGTATCAATACTGGAAGTAATATGCTTAATTATATTTAGAACTTTATACTGGGTTCTAAAACACTTTTTGACTTCTTTCAAAAGTCAAGACTTGCTCAACAAGTCTTCATTTAAAGAGCTTAAGAGATTGGCAGGTCAGCAAATTTCAGCAGATTAGTGGGGAAAGAAACAGAGCACTGTTCAGGAAAAGAAAAAACAGACATTTTGGATAAAATGCTCTTCAGAGAGGCTGAAATTTTAGTACCCTTTCTTTCTCAGCTTCTTCAGTTCTTACACTAGAAAAGTATAAGGGTACAGATACATTTACAGTGACATACATTTGCCAATCAGTGACATTTATTGGGTCTGCCCTCTGTAGAAACATGAACTGACATAGAGTGAGGGATTTAAAAGAACTGCAAGACCAGATCTTCCTCTCAAGAAATTGCACCTGAAAATAAATGAAAAGCATATTCATAGAATAACACAGCAAGAGCATATGAATAGAGTAAAATCTCTAGGTACATAATTAATGAAGGCTCATTGAGTAGAGGAATTAAGAGAATTGGGTCAAGTTAATCAGGAAAAGTTCTCAAGGAGTGATTTTAAAGCCAGATTTGAAAGGTGAGAAAGAGTTTAATGGAATGGGATGAGAGGATACATCCCTCATTGCTTGCCTATCCCCGCTTACAGATGAGTGTAATTTGGGGCTTGCGCAGTCAGTGTCATTCTTCATGTTGGCTAATGGTGTGACTGAAGCAAGGCAGCGTTACACTGAAAATGCTGCTCATTCACAAGTGCCGTGTTACAGGGCAGGCAGGGGACAGGTTGGTATTCTATGATCCTCCTCTCTGAATGGCAACTTCCAAGCTAACCTCAGATCAAAAGAAATAACAAGAGTACAGAGGCTTCTTAAGAAGAGGCAACTGAGGTCAGGAAAGCATGCTGCCCATTTTGAAACAAAAGAGTTGCTAAGCAGAACTGACTGGAGGCACCATGAAAGAAGGAGGACCCATAGGGGAGTGCGCCCCCTGTGGACCACGGGGGTGGCAATAGAGCAAAAGGAAGCCCAGGTGTTCCCTACAAGTAGGGAGGAAGTGTGTTGCTAACTACCAGGTGCCAAATACCTACTTCTGCTCAGGTAAAGTGATTGCCCTCTCAAGGAGCAGGAATGGGCTGGGGGCGGTGTGCAGCAGGAAAGGTTTTGAGTTCAGGCGCTTATGATATGGTGTAGCAAATGTTATCCTAGAGGGGAGTGAGAACACAGTTAGGACCCAGGGACATGTGCTGCCTGGGAGATGTCTGAAGACCACAGAGCTTGTGAGTGACATTTGATTTTTGAATCAGGCTGTGAAGACTCAGTAGTCATTTTCTAGGTAAAGAAGGTGGGGAGGTCATTTCAAAGAGGGGAACAAGCTGGTAAGAAAATATAGAAGCATGAAAGGGATGTTTCATGTTTAAGCTATACATTTATTTTGTGAGATTTTTCTGCGTCTAAAAAGGCACAGTCTGCACCTTGGAGGAAAGACCCCTACCTTCTGGGCAAGGGAGAGATAAGGAAGAAATGTTGGTCAGCACACTTGTGAAAAGCCAAGCAGTCTCATGAATCCAGTTGCTCATTTGTAAGAAATCCCAAGGTCAGAAGAACACATTGGACGGCACCATCAGGGAGCTGTCAGCAAAATCCAGACTGTGGCAACTCAACCGACCTCACTTGTGCTGTAAGGCAAAGAAAAGGACTGTGGAGGTGTCTGTAGGTCAAAAGAGATTTAAAACACATTAGTGAAAAACTGGGCCAGACAGAACTATAGTTTGTGTCACTTGGTGAAAAGGAAAAACATAAAGGAACACAAGAAAGACTTCTATAGGGGAATTTGGGACCAGGGCACGTGATGGGATTTTTCCAATGACTGGAAAGTTCTTTTCTTGGTCTGAATGGTGGAATTGTTCATTAAGTTTAACATTTATTTTGTGAGGTTTTCTGTAGAAAAAAATTTTAAATAAAATTGTAAGTAAAGTTTTTCCAAGGGTGAACTGAGTTCCATGCAGAGATGAGTCTTATTTGTAGTCTTACTTGCTGGAGCCAAACCCAGCGCCATCTTAATTGAGCCAGAGAAAGGCTGACAGGAAAGATTGAACCTGCTGAAGGCAGCAGAGATCAGCTCTGCCTTACTCTGGCTGTGAGAGCACCAATGCTGGAAGCACACTGACCCGCCTGGTGAGCCATCCGCTTCCACACCTGCTTTTCCCAAGGCAGAAGTTTGTATCAAAAAACAGCCAAATAACAAACTATATGCATTACCCTAGGTTCTCCTTGCTAGAATGCCGCAGATATTTGATTCCTCCATTTACTGGGTAACTTTCAATTTTAGGTAAGTTGGCTGAAAGCGTGTTGATTAACTCTTCAGTTTGCCTTTTAAGATAGAGACCAACATGGGTCAAGGGCCAAATAAATAAATAAACAAACAAACAAATAAATAAATAAATAAAAGCATGTGCATGAAAACCCCCATGTCTTTCTCTCTTACCAATAATCTATGCATTGTGCAGGCCTGGTGTTGACTTTCAGATCACATCCCCCAGTCCCTGAGACAGTCGCACATGTTTGTTTTGTACTAAGGAGTTAAGCATCTCAAACGGTGGGTGTCAGCATTCAGTGTAGACGAGTGCAGCCAGACATTAAGCAAGATAATAATAAAGCAATAAGTAATATGGTTAAACAAATACATTCCCCATTGCCCTTGTCTTCTTCAAACATCTAATGCAGATGTTTCCGTCCTTATTAGCTCAGTGCTTTGGTGTCTCTCTGTTTTTCCCCTGGCATGGTGGAAGCAGTGTGTCTCGAAGAGAGCTTTCATATAGAGAAGGCTGTTAGCCTCTCTTAAATACAAGCAAGTAAAAGTAACTAAGGACTGTTTGTGTGTGTCTGATGCTTTTGATACTGGTCCCTGTAGTCATTCTGGCTTGCTCGTTTTAATGAGTAAGGTTTGGTCCTTGCTGTCTTCGTATGTATTATTAACTCCACACACAGAGGCAGGGAGGATATGGTGGGAATAACAAATCAAGGATCAGATGCTTCAGGTCAACAGGACATTCACAAACATACACTTTTCAATGTCATGACCAAGGTCAGTTGAAACTGTAATACCACTTGGCAGAGGGAGAAGAGACATAGGAAGAGCCTTCAAAGTTTAGAGGGAATGAACCAGCAAAAGTTAGCCAGCATGTGTTAGTTATTCATATAAGAGAGAGCTCACTTTAAATACTAGCTCTCATGCTGATCTTTTGTACAGAATTTGTGGGAGGCTAAAACCTCAGCTTCCTGGTATCCTTTTGAAATTAGTTATTCCAGATAGCTGAGCATAATGAATAGCCAGATATTCATCTAATTAAGCACAAAATATTTTTAATAGCTTATTGGGTGGAACTTTCTGGAAAATGTTTTATGTACTCTTCTGAATGGCCAATAGAAAGAGTGCACACTTTAAAAAACCAAGAAAGCTGGAATACTCACTGCCCTATTAACTAATTGAATGTCCTTTGGTAAATTAATTATCTTACTGAGCTTCTGTTTCTTAACCCTGTAAAATGGGCACAATTGCATTATATAGTTAAGTATCAAGTAAATATTGGTTAATTGTGAGAACTCTTCATTACTGACTTCTCTTAGGCTACCAGCCTGGCTCCAGTCTTTCACATTTTAGAAAGACATTGTCAGCAGGGCACAGTGGCTCACACCTCTAACCCCAACACTTTGAGGGGCCAAGGCAGGAGGGTTACCTGAGGTCAGGAGTTCAAGAGTAGCCTAGCCAACATGGTGAAACCCGGTCTCTTCTGAAAATACAAAAATTAGCCGGGCTTGGTGGTAGGTGCCTGTAATTCCAACTACTCGGGGGGCTAAGGCAGGAGAATCGCTTCAACCTGGGAGGCGGAGGCTGCAGTGAGCTGAGATTGTACCACTGCACTCCAGCCTGGGTGACAGATGGAGACCCTATCTCCAAAACAAACAAACAAAAACAAAAAAAGAAAGACATTGTCTGGAAAAATGCTAATGTCTCACCTGGAATGTCACAGAAAGGGTGGAAGGATACACTTGACGAAGTTGGAAGATTCACGGTTTGAGGGGTTCTAGAAGGAACTGGGATGTTTGTGTAGAGATGGTTCTTAGGGCTGAGTATGCAGCATCTGTGTGATATGGTTGAGAACTGAAAGTTTCCCTTGCCATCTACCTATCATCATAGGATGCCACTTTGGGTGAGACATTAGTCCTCTAGAACTTTTTTATTACACAGGGTCTTAGAAGGTGGCAAGACAACACACAGATCCCTCTTCAAGGAAGGTCACGCTGCCCAACTGCAAGGCATGTGCTTAGCCACAGCTTCCAGCTGTTACTTCAGGGTCAGCCTCAGCTTACTGAGCAAGGTCACACTATTTTTGGAACATCTGCCAGCCAGTGTCTGAGCAAGGGGATGATAGCTGAGGGCACTGAGAACATGCTTTTTTCTTCGTGGTTTTCAGCCAATGATTTTGGAAGACAGTGGTGCTAGGCCCTGGCCATTTTGGCCCAACTTTGGAGCCCTCTACTGGGCAGTAGTTCCCATTGGAATGGCAGAGACTGTCATGTCTGTATCACCGTCTGGGGTTTTTCCTGCCCGATGTTGTTTTCTCCTCTTTCCTTTCATAGTGTTACTTGTCTCAGCATCTGTCTGCTTCCCAGCACAGAATGGGTCTCACATCAGCTAGGGCGGGGAGGAAGCATTAGCACAGCTTAGACCAGTGAGTCAGGGACCAAGAATGGGGGAGACCTCTGCACAGTTTAAAGAGGACGAAGAAAGTTGTGAGTGCACATTAGGGGAGACTCCAGGCAGCCAGGGGACAGCTGCAAGAGTTGGGGTTAGGGAAGAGGGCAGTGCTGTCTTCTTTACCACGAGCTGAGGACCGGACATGGAGGCGGATCCACTCAGGGTCACGGCGATCAACCAGGAACAGGGACAGACACAAGGCAGGCAGGGAAGTTGCTGAACTGTGCTTTACACAGGTGATCTTCAGTCTCACAATAACTCTGCCAAGTTCGATACCATGAGAAAAAATGAGACCCAGACAGGTTTGATATTCGTTTAAGCTGGTAAATGGTGAGAGTCAGCCTGTAGCTCCCTTGAGCTGAGATGCCTCTGGAAAGGAGATGAATATTGCACACTTTTTTGGGTCCACTCAGCATCTTTTGCCTTTAGGAATGGGTAGTATTCATGCCTTTCTCATGGTGAAGGGTGGGCGGGCAGGGAGTGGCAGAACGCAGGCTGACCAATCAGATTACTCAAAATCCCTGGACTTAAATAATGAGCTGGGGAGAGCATGTGACCCAAAGGGGCCAATCAATGTATTACCCTGCCTAGGAAATGATTTGCTAGTGCAGGACTGCTAGGTCTAGGGTGTTTTGAAATGTTCTGAAGGGATTTTGGGTGACTTCCTTCAAGGAAGATGTCAACTTAAGTGTAATTACTATGAGTTGGCAGATACTCTAGAATCTTAGAAAGGGGAGATATAAGGACAAGTTTTAATTGTTCAGTATGTAATATTTAAAAAGGAAGGGCTGGGAGCAGTGGCTCGGGTCTATAATCCCAGCTACTCTGGAGGCTGAGGTGGGAGGATCACTTGAGCATGTGGGAGTTTGAGGCCAGACTGGGCAACATAGCAAGACCTCCATCTTAAGAAAACAAAATAACTTGAAGGGAGGGTTGTTGAGTATTATTTCAGACTTGTATGTGGAAAATAGATACTGTCTAGGCCTGAAATCCCAGACTCCAATGGCTGGTTTAACACCTGTCCCATCGTCAGGCTCCACTGAGCTGCTGCTTCGTGTCTCATTGGTTTTATGAAACACTTGCATTAGCTGGTGGTTGTGGTTGTTCTACCCTCAGGGAAAGTGCTGCTGCTTCTTCTCTGGTTCTAAGATGATATGTCTGACAGGGTCCTTGAAAGTACCTCTAGCGCTCCTTGTTTCAAAGATTGTGAGTCGTATTGTACACAGTTACTCCTCCGCCAACTCTGCCCCGAGGGTTTGGTTTGAGAGACGCATTCAGTGTTCAGCCCATCGCCCACAACTGCTGACTTGCTGGCTTCCCCAGCTCTCTATTTCACTGTCTCTCATCCTCTACAACATCATAGTATTCAACAGCTCATTAATATATGTAGTAATTAATTATACATTAATTATTATATGTAATAATAAACAGAGCCAATGGACTTGGCCCTGTTTTAGGTATTGAGGGTACAATGGTGCACAAGACAAACAAGTATTTGCTGCATTTTATCCTTTATTGTGTGTCATTAATCAGATTTCCAGAAACCTTTTTGAATGAAAAAAATTAAACTCTTGACAAATAGTGGTCTCACAAAGATGCTACCAACTGGTAAAGTCTTTCTGAAATAATTAGCTCTTCCCATTTTCTGATAATTCTGTCTAAATGTGCTTTATATATATTGAGACTATTGGGTTAGATGCATACAAATCCAAAATATTTTTAAAATATTTTTGGTTAATTTCTTCCAATTATCAGAGCATAATGGCCTATTTTATGCCTGGTTATTGCCTTAAAGTTTATTTTTTCTGGCAATATTATCACAAATCTCTTTTATTATTCCCTTATAATATCACTGCTATCTCCTTATGTTTAAACATTCTGTGTTGCAAGTTGGAAAAAACTACTTTAAAGTTCATATGGAACCAAAAAAGAGCCCACATTGCCAAGACAATCCTAAGCCAAAAGAGCAAAGCTGGAAGCATCATGCTACCTGACTTAAAACTATACTACAAGACTACAGTAACCAAAACAGCATGGTACTGGTACCAAAACAGAGATATAGACCAATGGAACAGAACACAGCCCTCAGAAATAATACCACACATCTACAAGCATCTGATCTTTGACAAACCTCACAAAAACAAGAAATGGGGAAAGGATTCCCTATTTAATAAATGGTGCTGGGAAAACTGGCTAGCCATAAGTAGAAAGCTGAAACGGGATCCCTTCCTTATACCTTATACAAAAATTAATTCAAGATGGATTAGAGACTTAAATGTTAGACCTGAAACCATAAAAACTCTAGAAGAAAACCTAGGCAATACCATTCAGGACATAGGCATGGGTAAGGACTTCATGTCTAAAACACCAAAAGCAATGGCAACAAAAGCCAAAATTGACAAATGGGATCTAATTAAACTAAAGAGCTTCTGCACAGCAAAAGAGGCTACCATCAGAGTGAATAGGCAACCTACAGAATGGGAGAAAATTTTTGCAATCTACTCATCTGACAAAGGGCTAACAAAGAACTCAAACAAATTTACAAGAAAAAACCAACCCCATCAAAAAGTGGGCAAAAGATATGAACAGATACTTCTCAAAAGAAGACATTTATGCAGCCAACAGACACATGAAAAAATGCTCATCATCACTGGCCATCAGAGAAATGCAAATCAAAACCACAATGAGATACCATCTCACACCAGTTAGAATGGCAGTCATTAAAAAATCAGGAAACAACAGGTGCTGGAGAGGATGTGGAGAAATAGGAACACTTTTACACTGTTGGTGGGACGTAAACTAGTTCAGCCATTGTGGAAGACAGTGTGGTGATTCCTCAAGGATCTAGAACTAGAAATACCATTTGACCCAGCCATCCCATTACTGGGGATATACCCGAAGGATTATAAATCATGCTGCTATAAAGACACATGCACACGTATGTTTATTGCGGCACTATTCACAATAGCAAAGACTTGGAACCAACCCAAATGTCCATCAATGACAGACTGGATTAAGAAAATGTGGCACATATACACCATGGAATACTATGCACCCATAAAAAAGGATGAGTTCATGTCCTTTGTAGGGATGTGGATGCAGCTGGAAACCATCATTCTCAGCAGACTATTACAAGAACAGAAAACCAAACACCGCATGTTCTCACTCATAGGTGGGAATTCAACAATGAGAACACTTGGACACAGGAAGGGGAGCATCACACACCGGGGCCTGTTGTGGGGTGGGGGAAGGGGGGAGGGATAGCATTAGGAAATATACCTAATGTAAATGATGAGTTAATGGGTGCAGCACACCAACATGGCTCATGTATACTTATGTAACAAACCTGCACATTGTGCACATGTACCCTAGAACATAAGCATAATAAAAAAAACAAACATTCTGTGTTTCAGATGTGACTCTTTTAAATAGCTTATAATTTGATTTAGTTTAGTTTAAAAAAAAAAACTAAACATGAGAGCCCTGTCTTTTAAAAATGTTGAATTCATCTACATTTGATGCAATTTCTGAGGTATTTGAATTTATTCTGCCTTTCATGTTGTGTTTTCCATGTATCATTGTTTGTATTTCTCTTTTGTTTCCTTTTCTGACTTCTATTAGGTTTAAACTTTTTAAAAAATCAACTTTTAATCCTTTTACTAGTTTGGAAGTTACACCTTTCATTTCTATTTTTGTGAGCTTTTTCTTTAAAAATTTTAACATGCACAGCTAACAACAAAATCTGAATTATTGTTACCTAGTGTTTTAGTTCCATCTTATTTTCAAAACCTTCACATCAGAAATTATTATTAAGCATATTGAATTTACCCACAGAAAAGAGGCCTCTTTACTCAACATTGCACCCAACTTCTTCTTTCTTGGTTAAATTTCCTTTTTTTTCTGAATTATGCTTTATACTAGTTCTTTCAGTTGAGGGTATGTGGTTTGTAAACTCTTTCAGTATTTGTCTCAAAATGTCTTTATTTTGGCCTTACTCTTGAATAATAACTTTGCAGGGCATAAAATTGTAAGTTGCCTTTTATTTTCTGTGAAGATTTGATTCTATTTTTTTTTTTAATTCGATTTGTTGCTGATGAGAAATTTGCTCTCAGCCATCCCGCTATAGATACTCTGTCTTCTCTGGTTGTTTATAAAATTTTTCTCTTGATCTTTGCATGCCGAAGTTTTGCTTCAATATGACTCAGTGTGGATTTATTTACATTTACCTTGCTTGGGGCTTGGTATGCTTCTTTAACCTAAAGATCAAGCATGTAAAATTCAGGAAATTTATCTACCATTTTCTTAAAATATTGCTTGTCATTCATTTTCTCTGGACCAGGAGTCAGTAAACTATGACCCACTGGCCAGACCTGTCCACTACTTGTTTTTGCAAATAAAATTTTCCTAGAACGTAGCCACACACATTTATTCATATAATGTTTATGGCTGCTTTTGTGCTACAACCGCAGACTTGAATAGTTTGGCGGATTATATGGCCTATGAAGCCTAAAATATTTACTGCTTATTTCTTTACAGAAAAAGTTTGACAACCTCTGCTCTAGACCCTCATTCTGAAACTTCTGTTAGACATAAGTGGACTTCATTCTATACTTTGTATCTTCAATCCCTAGTTTTCATTTTTTTATAATTTTATCTCTCTGTGCTGCATTCTGGGTAATTTTCTCTGGAGCATGTTTTAGTTAATCCATTCCTTTAAAATTATGTGTAATCTAATATTTAGTCCATCAATAGAATTATTTATTCAGTTCTATTTTTTATTTCTGGAAACTTTTAAATTAAATTTTAAAATCTGTTTGTTCTTTGCTCATTATGGCATCTATTTTCCACCTCCATTGCCCATTTTGAATGTTTTTAAATTGATTCATCACCTTGAGTTTTTATGGTAGTTAACCTTTTTGTATCTGCTGGCTCTTGTTATGGTGTGTCATTTCCTTTAGTGGCACGTTATTTTTGTTTGTGAGCTCATCTTCAGTGAAGATTTGATTTTTCTTCCTATAGTATTTTAGTGTGTCCCTGGGTTTTGGACATATCTCACTAGAGAAGGTTTAATTTTGCTTTTTTTCAGAAACCTCAGGGATTCACTGCTCTGGAATCAATGTTTACATTAATTTCTTGGATTAATAACTCCTGCACCTGTGAGCAATGAAAATTTGCCCTGCATGTTGGTACATGGTATAGGCTTGGGATTTGGATTTTTTTTTTAACTGTAGACTTTTATCTCTCTATTCAGACCCCGTAATAGAGATAAGCATCCTGTGCCTTACCATTTACTTTTCTGAGCCTGTGGCAAGAAGTTTGAAGTTTGTTGGGACACCTTTTCATCAAGGAGGCAACTCTTCCAGGATTCCAATTTTGGCTGAAATCTCATTTTCATGATTTTACTTTGAGGAGCACAAGGACACATTTCCTGTTCTCTATTATGACCCCTAGGAATAGTGCCCTATCCAGGTTTGATTCCTGGATTCTATCTTCCACCATGTCCACTCAAAGCATAGTGCTTTGGCTTCTGTTCCTCATCATTTCCTTAAAAAACACAAACAAACCCCTAACATATAGTAAAGTTGGCATGTTTGAGGTTAGAGTTCTATGAATTTTAATACATATAAATTTGTGTAATTAGGATACAGAACATTTCCATCATGGCAAATTTCCTCATCATTTCTTGCAGCTAGAGATTTATTTTAAGTTCAGCATTGTATTCACTTTTTATGTTATAATTTATGTATTATTTTTATGTATGTGTTTTAGGAATGGGGACCAGTTAATTCAGTTTGCCATGTTTTCAGGACTGCAAGTCAGCCTGTGCCCATTCTAACCAAAACGCTCATGGTAGTCATCAACAAATAATCCAATCATGTCATGTATTATTCAGGGTTCTCCAGAGAAACAGGCCTATAGGATGTGCAAATTAATATATACAAAGACATTTTCTTTAAGAAATTGGCTTATACAATTACAGAGGCTGGTAAGTCCAAAATCTTTAAAGTAGACTGTCAGGTTGGAGACCCAGGAAAGAGCTGATGTTGCAGTTCAAGTCTGAAGGCCATCTGTTTCAGAAGTCTCTTTCCTCAGGAAGGTCGGGCTTTTGTTCTATTCAGGTCTAAAACTGATGGGATGAGGCCCATCCACGTAAGGCAGGGCAATCAGATTTACTCAAAGTTATCCAATTTAAATGTTAATCTCATCCCAAAACACTCTCGCCCAAACATCCAGAATAATGTTTGATCACATATTTAGGCACCAAGGCACAGTCAAGTTGACAGATGAAATTAAGCATCACAACTCTATGCCTTGTCAACTTGGCACCCATATGCATCTTCTTAAACCATACTTAGTCATAAAAATAAAGACAATAACAGGGTCAGATTTCCACCTAACATGATACAACTATCTCTTTTTTTGTTTGTTTTTTGAGATGGAGTCTCACTGTGTTGCCCAGGCTGGAGTGCACTGGCACGATCTCGGCTCACTGCAACCTCCACCAAACAGTTGAAGTGATTCTCCTGCCTCAGCCTCCCAAGTAGCTGGGATTACAGGTGCCCACCACCATGCCTGGCTAATTTTTTTGGTGTTTTTAGTAGAGGCGGGGTTTCACCATGTTGACCAGGCTGGTCTTAAACTCCTGACCTCAGGTGATCCTCCTGCTTGGCCTCACACAGTGCTGGGATTATAGGCATGGGATACAACTATCTTACATGTAAGTGAAAATGTACTACTCTTTTCCCCAGAAGAGGATTCAAAGTCCCTGCGTGTTGCCTACTCTTCTTGATATCTCAGAACTTAAAAACTTTGATAAAGACAAGCTAAATACTATGATATGTATCTTATGTTAGGTGATAAAGGGATAAGAGTAGGAAGAAAACAAAGATGTCTGATACACACATACACATATAACAAAATAAGGAAGAAATGCTCACGAGAATGAAGTCCTTATTTCTGTAACGGGTCATGTGGTTGTAGCTGGTATTTATAACTGCCTACTTCCACTACCTATTCCATGTTCCCTTTGTTCTCATCAAGCACCTTAGCCTGTTATAGTTCTTTACCTGAAAACAGGGGGTTGGGGATGACATCCAAATCCTTCATTCCTGAAGGGTCTGGGCCATTCGTAGCCCAGCCCAGATTGGATTATAGTAGTTTTTCTGTTGACTTTAATCACAGGATATTGTAATACCAAGAGATGCCTTAAGGGAACTCCTATATTCCCGATGTAATCTTCATTACCTCCATCATGGGATTGCAGTCTTATTTCTCCCTGGTAGTCCGAATCAACCACCCTAGCCAGTGCAGCAACACCCTTCATTGTCCGTTGATTTAGAGGCATGAGGAGCCCAAAATGGCTGCATGGCAGAATCATTACTATGATCCTGGTTGAACTAAAACCTCTAGGCTAGCAGAGCATAAGGTCACAGGGACAGAAAACATTTTGCTAGTGAGTCACTAGGAGTAATAATGATGCCACTCCATTACCATCCCTTGATTCCTGGACCCATGAATCTTGGCTGTGAGTACTATATATCCAGTAGTACTATATATTGGAAACTGATTCAAAGTGTATACAGCCTTACAGAAAACCTTGCCCCAGCGCTGCAAGGTATTTCCACCTAGATGGCATGAAGCTGTAAGGCCTACCTATAACAGAGTCTTCAAAAGGCCATACCACTGTTCCAGCAAGCCAGCTTCTTAAGAATGATGGGGGACATGGTAAGACCAGTGAATTCCATGAGCGTGGGCCCACTGCCACATTTGATTTGCTGGGAAGTAATTTCCTGGATCAGGAGCAATGCTGTGTGGAATACCATGATGGTGGATAAGGCATTCTGTAAGTTCACAGATGGTAGTTTTGGCAGAAGCATTACGTACAGGGAAAGCAAATCTGTATCCATAGTAGTGTCTTTTTATTTTTCCTAGCACATAATGTTCTGGGTCAATCCTCCTTTCTAAAACAGTATACAAACATAAACACAGCTGATTACTTGTTGCAGGTACCTTAAAAAAAAAAAAAAAAAAAAAAAACTGGCAGTATGGAAAGCCCACGAAAGAATTAACAGTATTTAAAAACCAGGACAAATTTAATAACCCTTTATATAAATTTGCTGCATCCACAAAAGTATAGAAACGTTCACATTCCAGGAATCAACCTGAGTTACAGAAATTAAAACCTCTCCAAATGCATCCTCAGTTTTCCCTGGTATTAAACACAGCCATCTTCTAGAAAGAAACACCAGTGACCCATATTTTAAACTAAAGCACACAGTGCTTTTTGTAAAAAAGCAAAGTCATTTAAAGCAGCTAATTAAAATACCATTTAAGCAATTGCAATGGGTAACAGGATCATAAAATTATTAGCAAAGTAGGAGTTTGTCACTGAAGCTTCCACATGATCTTACAGACTAGAAGTAGACTGGTCAGGCTTCATAGACATCAGCTAAGTGAAGGCACCAAACTCCATTAAGTCCTCAAATTTCAGTGTCTTGTTTATCTGAGCATCACTAGAACAAGAAAAGAAAAAGCAATGGTAAGAGGAATATAGCAAGACCTATGATAGGGATTAGTTTGAAATTTTAGCCATAAAAGCTTAGTGTTGGTTTATATATATATAAGCCATCTAGGTCAAGTACTTACTGAATACTTATATATGCTTGTGCTTTGCTGGCCATTCTGGGGAAGGATAAAAGACGTATTAAATGCTATGAGATGCTTCAGCCTAATTGAAAAGACTTGGACAATTAAAGCTCAGGGTAGTGAGTATGACAGAGTACCAATTAGATGTGAGAGGTAGTGACTGCAGCAGATCTCAGGGAACTGTGAGATGCTGACCAATAGCACCCTAACCTTAGCAGCTATTCACAGCAAGGATGAATTCACGACCACATATAAATTATGTATTGTTTGGTTCTAATTTGGATAAAATATTTTTATAACTTAAACTACCCAGTCATCTGTGTTGCCTGGAACAAGAACTTCCTAGGAGGCCTAGCGATTCTGCCCTGCTTCAATTATAAATTCCATGCCCCATGGAGTTCTTATTCTTAAACCTGCAAGGCCTGGCCTAGACACTCCCAGGCAGATGGTGAACAGTGTGAAAGGACAGGCTAGCAAAGAGCCTCTGCCCTGGGAGCAGCACATATCTTGCTGCAGCCTTCTTGCCGGTGCTATACTCCCCAACTTTGAACTTTCAAAGTCTCTCTGCCTAGGTGTTCCAGCTATACCCGATCCTTTTACATTTCCTGTTCTCTGGATGGTACTTGCCTTGACTGCTGGGGTTGGCCTCCTGCTTCCAGTTCCATCTACTTCCTTCCATGTCCTTCATGGCTTCTCTAACCTGTCATGCCAACAGATTGCTCATATTGGTAGAACTCTGATCCCAAACAGCCGCTCGGAAACCCGAATTCACTCTACTCTGGATGATTTCACTCTTTTGACCTGGAAGAGGAAGAAAAGCCTTTAAGTGACTATCCTCAGAGATACCGTTTGGTGTTCTGCTTCCCTTATGCTTTCCATGTGGCTGTGCCTCAGGCTGCTGGCCACAGCCCATTTATTTTCTCACTTCCACTCTCTCTCCCTGGACAATCTCATTCCCTTATGCCTGTAAGCTTCATCTTTCCTCTGATGAATCCCCTGTCCCTCCTCCAGGTTTTAGAGTATCTGAACTGGCCAGGGACCTAAGCTGCAAGCCACAGAGGCTAACTCAGGCACTAAAGTAAATTATCAAAGAGATGTTGTGTAGCTCCCAGAGTTGTTAGAAAAACTGGAGAACAAGACATGGAAAACAGGCTGGAAGAAAGGGGGCAAAGCTAAGCCACAGCATTTGTCCAGGGGGGTCCCATCTGCCCCAAACACTGGATGCTGCAGTTTGTTCTGCCAGTGTTGCTCCTTGGGAAATGGATGTTGTTGTCACCTCCAGAATGAATTATCCACTGAACTTGCTTCTTTGAGCAACTTGCTCCTAATTCAGACTCTCAGATGGGTGCATCTGATTGGCCAAAACTAGATCATGTGTACATATCCTAGCTGCAAGGGGGCCAGGAAAACAAAAATCTAACCTTTTAAGACTTTATATTGGGATATGGGCTGTCCCCCATCAGGATGCATTCAGTGGGGAATTTTCCACCTATCCAAAGCAGATGACATTGGGCAATAGAAATAAGTGAGAGAGAAAGGGAAAGCAAAGAATGGAAAGGAAAGGAAAAAAAAAAAAAAACAAATGTCCAGCACAGAGACATGTTTTCAATTGCCCACTGTACAGCTTTACTAGATCTCTTACAAACACCTCAAACTGTGTGTCCAAAAGCAAACCCTCCATCATTTACCCCCAATGTATTCCTCCTCCTCTCTTTTCTTTCTTGGTATCTGATTGTTTCCTCATTCATCTAGTCACTCAAGCCCCTAAACTCAGTTATTCTCTCTCCCTTCTAATGCCTCTGGTCATCAAATGCTTTGGATTACATATACTTTATGTTTCTAAAATACATTTCTTTTTCTGAAAGGTCACTGCCATTCCTTCAGGCCCAACACTCATCAACTTTCATCTAGATGAGCACAGGAGCTCCCTACTATTCTCCCAGCTTCTGACATTTCTCCATGGCACTTGTCACAGTTGCCACTGCATTTGTTGTGGGATTGTTTAATTGTCTATTACCCATCATCCTCTTGGTCTACTTGATTCTGCCCTCTTAATGCCAACTCTGTGGTTATCTAACAGTAGAACAGTGAGAGAACCATCTCTAAATAAATGGAATTAGGGTTTTTTTATTAGAATCTCAGATGACAACCTTCTGCCTTTTCTCACCCTGAGAATTGTGACTATGGAGTCACAATGTTCCCCTGTAAACCTGACTCCTAGAAAAAAAGTAAACTGAAAGGAAACAAATGAGAGGCTAAGTACATCAAATTTCTTCTCAGGTCATCCTGAGTTCACTAGACCTGGAATGGAGCATGGTGCTTGTTGTCATTGTTGAGTTAGAAGTGTAGTAACTAGTCTGCTAGATGGTGCCCAGTGGGCCACATGTCTTAGTATTATCCTTTTCTCTTCTCTCCCGCATTGAACCTGGACTGGACCTGTGACTCTCTTTAACCGACAGAACTTGGCAGAATCTAGTGCTGGTCCTGGAACTAAGTCTTGAGAAGACCTGGAAGCTTCCACTTCTATGCTTTTGGAAATTCTGAGCTTCCGTGTTAGAAGAGTAGCTACCCTTCTGGAGACACCACATGGAAAGACCTCATGAAGAGGCCACAGGGCAAGGGAGAGGCCTTGTTCAACCATCTCCACCAAGGCCCCAGGCATATGAGAAAGCCAGTTTGGACAATCTGGTCCTGTTGAGCCCCCAGATGCCCACAGTCTCAGTTGACCACATGTGGAACAGAACAACTGCCCAGATGAGCCCATTCAACCCAGTGAATCATGAGAATAAGGAAATGGTTTTTGTTTAAAGCTTTTGTTTTGAAGTGATTCCTTATGCAGCAGTAGATATCTGAAACAGGGGGCATTGATTAGGTGTGTGGTCTTCTTTAATTATTCATTTAACTGAACTCCACTTCCAGGCATTTAGTATGTTCTTCTGTGGGTTGATATTAGCTATTGAATGCAAAACCCCTCTAGTTCACAATCAGCACAAGTCTTTGATTTTTTTTTAAACTCATTTGATGGCCTTTATCAATATTTGAAGCCCAGAAAAGCACACACATAACAAAACCAGAGCTTCAGTCTATAAATGGAATTGGCTCGATTATTCTTGCTCTTTTCTCCATCAGCCTTAGCATGGCACCATTACTGTGGTCCATGAGATAGCTGTTTAGGGCCCTGAAATAGATTGATCTAAAGTTCCTTTGGCAAGGAATAAAGACAATAATAGGTAGAAGAATGAAGAAGTTTTAATTTAGATAAATTTTATGAAGTAAGAAGGAAAATAAAAGAAAGCCACCACATTGAATAATGTTCATCATGTTTAAAGATGTTAATTCGACCCACTGTCACCAGGGAATGAACCTTATCTTGTGTTGACATTTCCCCTTACATAAAGTAGATTTGTCACTGGGAAGCAGCTGTCTGGCCAGGAACTGTGTCTCCCAGCACCTTCTGCATCTAGGTGTGGCCATATGACTAGCACTTACCAATGGAATGTCAGTGGAAGTGATATGTGTCGCAATAAGCCACGGCTTTTAAGAAGTCATTATTTCTTTTCCATGCTCCCTTTCCCATTAGGCTGGATATAAGTGACATCAAAGCCCTAGGGGATAGCAGAACTCCCAGATGGAAGAAAGCTGGATGTCTGAGTCATGGCAAGGAGAGCCATTCACCAACTAGGAAACCACCTAGAAATATTCCATGGGAGAAATAAACTTTTGTTGTATTTGAGCATTTCAAAATTTGAGGTTTATTTGTTGTAGCCACTAGCATTTCCCTAATGAATATAGTTGTTCACTTATTTGAAAATTCACATAGATTTTTTCATAGATGAGATCATTACTAGTTCTGAAATTAGCGGGGAAGTTCATTCATTTTCCTTAGCCTCTGTTCTTACATCTATAAAATGGGGCTAATGCTCTGGATCTCCAAGGATTGTTCTCATACCAAATGAGATACTATAGTATTTGCAATAAATGAGATACTATAGTATACTATACTATAGTATATATAGTATAGTTTATACTTAATTTATATATAGTATATATAGTCATATATAGTTTATACTATAATTTATATATACTATAGTATACCATACTATAGTATCTCTTATTGAACATTACCACAAACCAGACCCTATATAAAGCACTTTATATACCTTACCTCATTGAATCATCCCAATAACCCTATGAAGTAATTTCAGTTAGCCTCCATATTTCACACGTAAGAAAACAGAAGCTTAGAGAGGTTAAGTACTTGTCCCATGTTACACAGCTGGTCACGGCAAAGCTAGTATTTGAACACAGGCAGCCTGACTTCAGGGGCCACACACCCAGCACCAGGCCTCTCTGACTAGGACAATATAGAGCACCCAGCATGGAGCCTAATACATAATAAATGAACAATAAACTTGAATTTTATTTTCCCTCCACTTTGAAGAAAGAGACAATACAAAACCTAACTATAAACATATACATTTTTGGTTAAGTGCACAAAATGCACACATACACAAATTTACACAACCTTCGCTTTATTCACACTCATATTCACCTTAGTATGTTTAAACTAGAGCTAAAACTAGAATTTCCTGGAGTTCATGGACAGCACTGCTGTATAACATACACAGGTCATCCCAACCAAGAAGGTTATTTTGTGCTCATAGCCCAGCTGCAGCTGCATGCTTCAAAGAAGCAGCAAGAACACTGAAGAAATGAATCCCAACATGACTAATGCATTTTAAAGTTGCTTGTGAAACATTCATGTTATCGATCTGCTGGAGGAAAACCGGCAGAAAACCTAGCTTAGGATGGACATTACTGCAGGAAGTGCAGTAACGCTGGGTCCCTAAAGTCTTTCTCATTTCATTTAATATACCACATATTTTTTGAAGCAAACTAGTTTAAACACCTAGTCCGAAGTATATCTTAGAAATAGACTGAACTTTATAGTTTTGGTCATGCAGCACTTTGTATACCTGAAGTACTTTTTAAAAAATTACAAAACCATAATGGGAATGCTAGTGCTTTCTCTAAAGTCCTATCAACTATTATTAGATTGTCTATAGAACCCAAGCTCGGAGTGCTTTTTCAAAGAAGGTGCAGCAATTTTCCCCATTCTAATTGCCATACCAAGAGTAATCTGTCTTCTGGGCTTTGGAGCTGCTGAACCACTTTATTCTTTTGCCTAAAGTTTCGTCAAGGCAATATGCTTAATCAATGTTTGCTGATGTTTATGGTCTAATGCCTACTGACAGCAGGTGCAAAAAGAAAAAAAACGCAAAGTATATCCCCATTTGCATAAAAAGCTTCCTTAAATTCACCAGCATGCTGTTTTGCTGTAATTTTAGTAGACAGGTGATTTTTCATGGCACCTTCATGAGTTGCTTTTTCCCCTGTCACTGGCTCCATTTCTCTACCTGCTGTTCCCAGAAGCTGTGGTCTTATTTACGCCACATGTGGTAGCCCCTTTCAGACTATCTACTTGGCTCATTGATCAACTCTCCTTAGTGCTTGATTTTCATATTCTGGTCCAGGAAACAGACTCTATCCCTGAGTAACTTAGAAGCTGTTGCTAATTTATGTGTTAAGCCATGCCAAAGGTGGGCTATGGGATTGTACAGGCATATCCCAGAGATAGGCATGTTTGGTTCCAGACCACCACAATACAGTGAGTCACATGAATATTTTTGTTTCCCAGTGCATATAAAAATTATGTTTACATTATATTGTAGTTTATTAAGTGTGCAATAGCATTATGTCCAAAAATATATATTTACACCTTAATTTAAAATACTTCATTGATTAAAAAATGCTAAAAATCTGAGCCTTCAGTGAATCATAATCTTTTTGCTAGTGCAGGGTCTTGTCTCTATGTTGATGGCTGTTGACTGATCAGGATGGTGGTTGCTGAAGATTGGCATAGCTGTGCCAATTTCTTAAAATAAGAAGACAATAAAGTTTGCCACACCAGTTAGCTCTTCTTTCCATGAAATGTTTCTCAGTAGTATGTGATGCTGTTTGATAATATTTTACCCACAACAGAATTTTTTCAAAACTGGAGTCAATCTCTTCAAACCCTGCCACTGCTTTTTCAACTAAGTTTAGGTAATGTTCTGAATCTTTTGTTGTCATCTCAACAATGTGCACAGCATCTTCCCCAGGAGTAGATTCCATCTCAAGACACCATTTTCTTTGCTCATCCATAAGAAGCAACTCCTCATCTATTGAAGTTTGGTCATGAGAGTGCAGCAATTCAGTCACATCTTCAGGATCCTTTTCTCATTCTAGTTCTCTTGCTATTTCCACTGCATCTGCAGTTACGTCCTCCACTGGTCTTGGGCTCCTCACAGTCATCCACAAGGACAGAAATCAACTTCTTCCAAACTCCTATGAGTGTTGATATTTTGACCTCCTCCCATGAATCATGCATGTTCTTCATGACATCTAGAACTGTGAATCCTTTCCAAAAGGTTTTCAATGTACTTTGCCAAGATTCATCAGTGGGATCACTACCTGTGGAAGCTATAACCTTACAAAATGTATTTCTTAAGTAATAAGACTTGAAAGTTGAAATTTCTCCTTTCAACTGGGCTACAGAACGGTTGTCATGTTGGCAGGCTTGAAAAAAACATTAGTCACTTTGTACATCTCCATCAGGGCTCTTGGGTGACCAGGTGCATCGTCAATGAGAAGTAATATTTTGAAAGAAATCTTTTTTTCTGAGTACTAGGCTCAACATGGACTTAAAATAGTCAGTAAACCATGCTGTAAACAGATGTGCTGTCATCCAGGCCCTGTTGTTCCATTTATAGGGCACAGGCAGAGTAGATTCAGCATAATTCTTAAGGGCCCTACGATTTTCAGAATGGATTTTCAGAATGGTAAATTGGCTTCAACTTAATGTCACCAGCTGCATTACTCTCTTAACAGGAGAGTAAGCCTGTCCTTTGAAGCCAAGCATTTACTTCTCTCTAGCAATGAAAATTTTCGATGGCATCTTCTACCATTAAAAGGTTATTTCATTTACACTGAAAATGTGTTTAGTGGTAGCCACCTTCATCAATGATCTCAGCTAGATCTTCTGGATAACTTGCTATACCTTCTACATCAGCCCTTGTTGCTTTACCTTGCACTTTTATGTTGTGGCCACAGTTTCTTTCCTTAAACCCCTTGAACCAAGCTCAGCTAGCTTCCAACTTTTCCTCTGCAGTTTCCTCACCTCTCTCAGCCTTCATTGAACTGAAGAGTGTTAGGATCTTGCTTGGGTTAGGCTTTGGCTTAATGGAATGTTGTGGTTGGTTTGATCAGGTTTCCAGAGTATTGAAACTTTCTCCATCTCAGCAATAAGCCTGTTTCACTTTCTTATTTGCATGTGTTCGCTTTTGACTTCCTTCACGAACTTTTCCTTTGCATTCACAACTTGGCTAACTGGCACAGAGGCCTAGTTTTTGGCCTAGCCCAGCTTGCCACATGCCTTCCTCATCAAGCGTCATTGTTTCTAGCTTTTGATTTAAAGTGACAGATATATGACTCTTCCTTTCACTTGAACATTTAGAGGCCACTTGTAGGGTTATTACCACTTGTAGGGTTATTAACTGTCCCAATTTTAATATTGTATCTCAGAGAATAGGGAGGCTTCAAGAAAGGGGGAGAGATGGGGAAACAGGAGAGAGACAGGGAAGCATACACAGAATTTATCAATTAAGTTCACTATCTTTGGCGCTTGGTTCAAGGCACTCCAAAAATATTACAACAGTAAAATCAAATGTCCCTGATCATAGATCACCATAACACATATAATAACAATGTAAAAATGTGAAATATGCCAAGAACTATCAAAATGTGACACAGACATGAAGTGAGCACATGCTGTTGGAAAAATGGTGCCAGCTAGATGCAAGGTTGCCACAAACCTTCAATTTGTTTAAAAAAAAAAAAAAGTGATATCTGCAAAGTACAATAAAATGAAAATGAAGCACAATAAAACAAGGTATGCCTGTATCTTTTCAGAGACCTCAGAATAGCTTCACTGACCCAAACAATCTATTTCCAATGGTATAAGGTGAAAGGGAACTTAGCCTAGGGAAGTCCATTAACCTTAATGATAGTCACTTAGTTAATTACCCTTCAATGTGCATCTAACTATAGCCTTTTCCTTATTATTATTATTATTATTATTATTATTATTATTGCTGCAGCAAGGGAGATAAGTGGCTCACCTTTCTGTTCTCCATTAGGGAAGGGTACCTGATAAACTGAAGACAGTGTTCAGTGCTCCAGGCAGGCATTTTTTTCACTTTGGCTTCTTTATTTCAGTTGACCTTAGATTCTTTTAGGCTAAGGTGACAGTTTATTATCCATTTCTGTTAAAGGGGGGAAGAGGAGAAAAGCCTGGCCTCTTAGAAAATCTCTTACTGATTCTCTGGGTTATTAGTGTTTCCATGTCTACTCCTGTCCTGCCAATATGCTGGGTTGCATTGAAGATCATGCAAACTCGAACGTTGGTTTTAAACATTAAAGTAGTATTCAAAGTTAAGGCATTACTTTATCATGCTGAACTCTTAAAATTTTGATAGCACCATGCATTGACAGCAGACTGCTTTGAATCTCAGGGAGCTACAATTAAGGCAGCAAAATAGAACCACAACATTAAATGACTGTTTAGTTCGCTCTTTCTTGAGGAGGGGAAAACACACCCACTTCCTTAAACAGAAGCACTTCACAGACTCCCTGAAGACATGATACACATTTGAAAACAGCTAAGCTGTGAATGTACCACTGCTTCTCCACCTGTGTGGCTTCTCCCTCTACCACACATTATTTCCAAAACACTATAGGAAGATCTTGCTAAATCAGCTTTAAAAAATAATTTATAAAAGAGAAAAAGAGATGGGGGTGGAAAACAAGTCCTTCGGGGGTTCAAAAGCTCGGCACAGAATGACAAGGAAGAGAGAATGAAATAAAGCCATGCTAGAGAAATCTCAAAACAAGATGCATCAGAACCAATAGAAATTCAAGATCAATTGTGTCAGCAGATCAAAGACAAGACCCAGCATAGTGAAGAGTATTAACTATCACCAGGGGAGACGCATCCTACTTACTAGAGTGAAACAGACACTTTGTTCCTCTAAGGTGATATGGCTGGCTTTTGAGTAAAGATCAACCAAACTGAGCAAAGCAGTTACATTTTCCCAGAAGACTGTGGTTAGGAACTGAAGAAAAGGTAAATTCACTTTATAAAAAGCATTCTAGACAGTTTAGTTACCAGAAAATTTAGAGGCAAGAGTTCAGCCTCCCTGTTAGAGGAGCTATTGTACCTAAACAGGTTCTACATTCCCTTGGCAGGTATTTTGTAGGAAGATTTCCTCTGACTGTGCTTTAGTGAGTAACCCTTGCTGTTTATCTGGCAGGTACGCAACAAACCTGTTCCTCGATTTTAATTTAGCAGACTTAAATAAATGTATTGTTGGCTAAGAATCAGGAGCATGGCGTGATGGTAACAGTCAAGGTAGAAAGACTTGGCAGGAACTACTGGACAGATTTGTCCAGACTCTATTTAGAGACCTGCAGGAGATGGCGAGTGATAGCCTGCCAGTGCTCTGTCTAGCTACCAGGAGTCTGTATTCATTCCAGTACTGGAATACTTAAAACAATGCTTGAAATGAACCATACTGTTCATGCAGTACCAATGATATGCATACCTAGAAAAGTAAAAAGGGAACCAAGTGTAACTAAAATTGAAGTCTTCTGAATGTCTATCTTTTTGGTTAAGATAAGAAAGAGTGCTCTCTTACCAAGATATGATAATTACCCATATTCCTGATGGCCCATAGTCAATAGTAAAATAATTCTCAATTCTAAGGAGCAGATGGTGTAAACAGAGATAAAGTATCATGAACGGCAAGTGTGATTAAGCAAATGATTCAAAATGCAACGGAACTGACATATAGTGGTTATCAATGTTGATATTCACTAAATAGCAGTTCCATTAGACGAAGATAGAATAATGGGACAATTTGGCTATTAACTGAATATTTGTGTGGGCTGGGAAATGATGGGTATTGTGAAGTAAATTATCATTGCCATGCTGTACATGAGAAAATGGAACCACAGAGGAATAAGTTCAGCCGATTTGTTCTAAGGAATGGGTAGGTGTGTCTGGAATGATAATCCAGCTTGGATTTTTTGATTACTTCATTGTAACATAGTGCCTACCACTGCTAAGTCCATGTCAGAAATGTTTTTCACAGACACAGTCTCATAAGTTCATGAGTTCAGGTTGATTTGGAAAATTATGTCTATGAGATTCCAGACACCTTGTCCTTCCTGATCCTCACCCCAAATCTCTCAGTTGATAGAGTTTAGGCAGAGGTTGGATGAAAAACCTTAAGATTTCTGATTAAACTTGGCATTCACCTTAATTTCTTTGGCTTGAATTATCATTTGGAACAATTTCTTTCATAGATTTTGTATTCTACTCAGAGCAAAGCATTTAGCATACTTCTTACCTGTTGAATGAAGATGCCAAAGAGATTAAATGAACTGATAAGCTAATTTACTTACTCTCAAAGTATTTGTAAATCTCCCAGTTGGATTGTGGATGCATCCACTGCTTCTTGAAGTGCTTTATATTTTTGCTTTATATTCTAAGACTATATTATTATATGTGAACAAATTGAGTGAGCCTGCACCTCTAGACTGTGAACTTCACAAGTGCTTCTCAGTGCCAACTGTGGGACAAGACAGCTAAAGCAGGCTGCAGTTAGGCATTTCCCTTCCCCCAGGTTAACTTCCAATTAAACCCCAGGAGGTTAGAGTCTGGTTAGAGTTTCTCCTGAGAGCAGACCTTGTTAAGAACAGAGTGCAGGCCGGGCGCGGTGGCTCAAGCCTGTAATCCCAGCACTTTGGGAGGCCGAGACGGGCGGATCATGAGGTCAGGAGATCGAGACTATCCTGGCTAATACGGTGAAACCCCGTCTCTACTAAAAATACAAAAAACTAGCCGGCGACGAGGCGGCGCCTGTAGTCCCAGCTACTCGGAGGCTGAGACAGGAGAATGGCGTGAACCCGGAGGCGGAACTTGCAGTGAGCTGAGATCCGGCCACTGCACTCCAGCCCGGGCGACAGAGCGAGACTCCGTCTCAAAAAAAAAAAAAAAAAAAACAGAGTGCTGGGTGTGGTGGCTCACACTTGTAATCCCAGCACTTTGGGAGGCCGAGGCGGGTGGATCACAAGGTCAGGAGATCGAGACCATCCTGGCTAACACGGTGAAACCCTGTCTCTACTAAAAACACAGAAAATTAGCCAGGCGTGGTGGCAGGTGCCTGTAGTCCCAGCTACTCGGGAGGCTGAGGCAGGAGAATGGCGTGAACCCAGGAGGTGGAGGTTGCAGTGAGCTGAGATCGCGCCACTGCACTCCAGCCTGGGCGACAGAGCGAGACTCCGTCTCAAAAAAGAAAAAAAGAAAGAAAGAAAGAAAGAAAGAAGGAAGGAACAAAAAGAACAGAGTGCTTCTGGCATATTTCCAAAGCGTTCCTTTTCTCCTCCCATCACCAAAAGCATGAGGGGTATTTTCCTTTGATACTTACTATGAGAACCTGGTCAAGCTCTGGGAGATAAAACGCACAGAAGTATGATAACTTCTCTAGGACTGGGTCTCTCTGGAATTGTTTTTAACTCTCAGACTTGTCCACACATAGCCTCCAGCAATTTGACAATTACAGTTCAGGATTTCCTACCCCAGGACTGGTTTCTGAGGCAGTTGCCACCAAGTCTTTGCTATGGTAAGTCTTGAGTACGCACGCACATTTAAAATAATTTTTTCTTTCTGGTGAAGGGAATATTTTATCTTTATAAAGTATCCCTCTTTATCTCTAATAATGCTTTTGCCTTAAATTTTACCTTTTCTAATGTAGTCACAGTATTTTCATTTTGGTTAGTGTTTGGATGTTATATTTTTTTCCATTGTTTTGCTTTCAATCTTTCTATATGCTGATTTTTTTTTGTTATCTCTTGTAATCATATATATATATTTTTTAATTCTAGCTGCTGACCTTTGTCTTTTAATTGAAACATTCGGTTCATTGAATGTAATTGTTGCTGTGTTAGGAATTAAATCTACCATGTTATTATATTCTTGTTATTTCCATCTTTCTTGCCATCTTTTAGATTGATTAGTTTTTATTATTCCATTTCTCACCCTGCCCCTGGCTTGGTGGTTGTTCTGATTATCTGTTGTTACATAAGAAACCACCCCAAAACTTAATGACTTATAACAACCATTTTAGTTTGATCATAATTTTGTAAGTCGGGAACTTAAGGAAGGATTTAGTTGGGCAGGTGATTTCTGATCCACATGGCATGGCTGTGGAATGAACTTCTAAGGTGGCTTCTTTACTCATATATCCAGGCCATGGTGCTCTTTGGCCAGTCTCTTACTCCCTACCTTCCACTCACTCCACATTGTGACTCATCTTGTAGAGTCTCCCCATGTGGCTTGTTCTTCTCACTGCACAGTTATTCAAAATACAGTCATCCCTTGGTAGCTATTGGGGATTGTTTCTAGGACCCTCTGCAGATAGCAAAATCCAAGGATGCCTAAGTCCCTTTTATAAAATGACACAGTAGTATATGGATATATCTTAAGCACAACCTATCATATACTTTAAATCATCTCTAGATTATTTATAATACCTAATGCCATGTAAATGCTGTGCAAATAGTTGTTATACTGTATTGGGAATAATGAACAAAAAAAGTTTTTACATGTTCAGTACAGGTGCAACAATTTAGATTTTTTTCAAGTATTTCTGATTTACAGTTTGTTGACTCCATGGATGTGGACCCCACAGGTACAGAGGGCTAACTGTAGTCACATTTACATGAAGGCTGGCTTCCATGAGGCAGAAGCAGAAGCTGTCATACTAGTTTATGGATTTCTTGGAATTGACACAGCATCACTTTTGTCATACTCTTTGTCATACACTTTGTCACAAAGAAGTGACAGAGCCCACCCAAATTCAGGAGAGTAGAGAAATAGAGTCCATCTCTTTTTAGGAGAGAGGCAAAATCACATTGCCAAAAAACATGTGGGAAGATAGATGTTGCTGTGGCCATACATCTGCCACTGATTATACAGATAAAAAATATACATTTTTAAACTGTTTTTGTTTTGTTTTGTTTTGCTGCTTGCCTAGAGGTGGAAACATATGCACTGACTTATTATGGTTTAGTATACATTAATACTTTACCTCTTACTGGCCAATGAAAAGATCTTAGGACACTTTAAGTCTCTCCATTCCCACATTTATGCCATTGTTTTTACGTATTTTAATTCTGCATTTAATTACAATCACACCAGAAATTATTACCACTGTTTCATACATCAATATTCATTTAGATTTTTCCACATATTTGCCCTTTGGTTGCTTTTCATTCTTTCCTATATTTTTGAGCTTCCAACAGGAATCATTTTCATTGCATGTCCTTTAGTGTTTCTTATGTGTGTCTGTCAGTAACAATTTAAGTCTGTATCTTCTTTTTTGTATATTTCACTTTCATTTTTGAAATTATTTTTATTGATTACAGATTTATATTTTGCAGGTATTTTGAGGATATCATTCTATCATTCTATTGTCTGTTGACAGTCTGTTGACTGTCTCTGTAGAGAAGTGTGATGTTAATCTAATTGTTGCTTTGGGGCTCCTTTGGCTGCTTTTAAGATTTTTCTTTCTTTCTCTTCCTTCCTTCCTGATTGTTTGTTTGCTTGCTTGCTTTTAGTAATTTTGCCATTATATGTCTTGTGATTTTACATTGAATTATTCTGCTTGACATTTTTGGAGCTTCTTGAAAAGGCGCCTTCATTATTTTCACTATTTTTTGGAAAATTATCAACAATTATCTCTTTAAATATGGTTTGTGTTCTTTTCCTTTTATCTTATCCTTCTGGTGCTTCCATTACATGTATTTTAGATATTTTTCATTGAACTCCTGTTTATTACACTCTTTCTTATATTTTCTATCCTTTTTTGTTTCTGTGTTTCATTCTATATATACTCTTCTTCCAGTTCATGAATTCCCTCTTCAACTCTATCTAGTGTAAAATTAAGCATGTAATGAGTTTTTAGTTTTAATTGTTATATTTTCCCAGTTCTATATTTTACATTTTATTCTTTTAAAATGTAGTATCCAGATCCAACATGGGACCATTTATAATGTCTATTATTTCTCTTGGTTTTAAATTGCATGTTCTTGTGGTTCATGTGCCTAATTATTTTTTGCCATCTACTAGTGATTATATATTTTAAGATATAGAAATAACTTGAAGCGTAAGAAGATTTACCTTTATTCTTGGAAGGCAACAAGGGACATGGCTATTCCATAATCTTAATATAGGGATTGATATTATTTAAAGCTAATCTTCAGTCCCAGTGAGGGCCAGATTATTCTAATTTACCTCTGTTTCTAAGTTATAGCTTCTAGGGGTTCCAACAAAAATCATGGAAGTTTATTTGGGACCTTCCTTTTTCATGGGTCCTGGATTCCAATTTTTATTTACTTGAGGAGGCTGACAAAAATCTCTGCTTGGCTGGGCATGGTGGCTCACACCTGTAATCCCAGCACTTTGAGAGGCCGAGGCTGGTGGATCACCTGAGGTCAGGAGTTCAAGACTAGCCTGGCAAACATGGTGAAAACCTGTCTTTACTAAAAATACAAAAATTAGCCAGGCATAGTGGTACACACCTGTAATCCCAGCTACTTGGAAGGCTGGGGCAGGAAAACCACTTGAACCTAGGAGGTGGAGGTTGCAGTGAGCCAAGATTGTGCCACTGCACTCCAGCCTGGGCAACAGAGTGAGACTATATATATATATATATATATATATATATATATATGCTTAACTTCTCAGTTTCTCAGATGGCTTATTAAATTGTCAGTGCTCCCAGAAGATAAGCAGATTTAAGTGCTGAGCTTACCTCTCTGGTCTTTCTTTCTTCCATATCTTTACCTCATAATTTTTCATTGTTTTACTAGTTCCCCTGTATTTTCAATTTTCCTCATTAGAGGGATGTTCCACATTACCCAGTCCAATATTGACAGAAACAGGAAGCCTAGTCTCAAATAATTTAATTATAAAACAAGTTTTAAATTTTATGTAATCCTCATTAGAACTGGGATTGATTCAGAAAGGAATGCTAATATTGAAATATATGCTAGTTTCCAGTTATTTTTTAAACATAATAGAATGTGTGAGGCTTAACTTTTCACAAAATTCAAAGCAATCAAAAGGTGTTAAATAATAAATCGCCCCATTTTAAGTTCTTATACCATTCTCACCCACCCATGTTAAACCTTCTAATTTACATGAAGAAATCACCCTCTATTTCAAAATGAACTTTTATGCTTGCAGAGAGAAGCAGAAAATCACTTTCATAATCCAGAAAAGGTCAATTTGGCACCACAAGTGGAAAGGACAATAATTGATAACTGCTTATAATGCTCACAGCCCAAGTGAAAAGCAATATCTAAAGAACATATTTTATGTAGTTTTAAAACATCTATTGAGCAATTCCTGGATGTAAGAGAGTATACTAAGTTCTACTGATTCACAAAGATGAATGAATCATAGTCTTTCCTGTAGACAAAAGTTTTTCAGAAATTTATAATTATTTATTATTCAAAGCAGAGTCCTACTTGATATTAAGATATATATTATAAAGGGATAGTACAATACAGAAGTGTGTTGCTTGTCAGCAACAGGCAGATCACCCAATGAAACGAAAGAGAAAGCCCGTTAAAAGACTGGTAAGTACCTGAAAACTTAGTATATAATGAGGTGACATCCCAAATCAATCTAGAAAGAAGAGGTTAGTCAATAAATTATCCTTGGACAAATGGCTTTCCACCTGAAAAACTGAAATTGATCTTGCACATCAAGTAGAATATATAAACCAAATGTAAAAAGTAAAATCACAAAGTTAATTAAAAAAAGAGAGAATGCCTTTGTGACTTAAATTAAGAATCTCTTAAATGAGACTTAAGAAAGCATAACCCCCCCAAAAATTAATGGGCTTGTATCAATATTAAAGATTTCTGAATAACAACGGAAACTATCAATAGAGTTAACAGATGAGTAACCTTCTGTGAAAAGATATTTATGGCATCTAAAATGGACGAATGTTTAATAAACAGTATATATGAGTAATCCGTTATTCAGGTCTCTACCCAAATATTACCACCTCAGAGAAGACTTCCTTGACTTTCTGAATACCGCTGCCTCCTTACTGTCTATTCCTTTACCTTACTTTATTTTTCTTCATAACACCTATCAAACCCAACATTATATTATATAATTATGTGTTCATTGTTCTTTCCCTTCCCTAATAAATTCTAAGTTATGTGAGGTCAAGGTTTTTTATCTGTTTTGCTGAATTTATCGTCTTAGCACCTAGAACAATGCCTGACACACAGTATATGTTCAATAAAAATTTGTTAAAAATGAGTGAACAAACTTCTGAAAATGGACAATCCCCCAGAAAAGCATCAAAGGACAAGTATAGACAATTTCAGGAAGGGGAAATCTCAATGGCAAATATATGAGGAGATGGTTAGTCTGACATCAAAAAATGTGAATAAAAAGAAGCTTGAGAAAGCATTCTATGTCTACCAGATGGGCAAAAATTCAAAAGTTAGAAAATATAAAGGGAAGTAGGCAAGTGGAACCTCCTAAACACTGCTAGTGGGAATGTAAATTTGTACAGTCATTCTGGAGAGTCATCTGAAAGCATTCAGTAAAACTAAGGGTTTCCTTGTTACCCCACTCCTGGATGTATAACCAGAATAATTCTCACACTGATCCAAGAGGGGTAATGTATGAAGATGTCTATGGAAACATTGTTTGAGGTAGCAAAACACAGGAAACACTACGTGTCCTTTTGTAAAAGACTGAAACAATATAATATGGCAAGTGTATTCAGTGGAATATTATGCATCAGTCAGATGTAACAAACTAAATTTGCACAAAACACCATGGAAAGAGATTTTTGTTTCTTTTTTCTAATTAAAGTAATAGAATATTTTAAATACAATGTATTATCTAAAAGCAGGTAGACAAAATACATGGCTCTCTGATGATTACATAATTTTTCTGAGTCTGTGGCTCTTGGTAGGAAAAAGATTCCTTATTTCTCATAAATACTTTTTTTTTAAAGCAATTTTGGGAGCCTAATATCCACTCATTCTTATCAGTTTGTTTATATTCAGGAGAGTCATTTTCATTTGCAATTTCTGGTCAGTTTTAGAATCTGTTTAATATCTACCTTGGGGAATGAAGGGCTATGCAGTGCTGTTTCTGGATCTTAATTCACATCATAGCTTTGAAATTGAACAAAATTTACTACTTCAAGGTCTCTCCAACTGGGAATGTTAAAATGCAAATTTAGATTCATTAGATCTGGGAGGACCTGAGTTTCCACATTTCTGAAAAGCTCTAAAGTATGGCTAATGCCATGGATTCTCGGACTACACTTTATGGAAGGGGTTGTTCTTAGGGAATCTGAGATCTCACCCAGGGTCCAGGACAATTCCTAGATTTATGTACATTTAGCAGAAGATTGCTGAAGGGGCATCTGGGGAACTGTAATGTATAGATTGCTCCCCAAAGTCAGACTGGAGAAAGATGAACATGTTACTCTAAAGAGCTCCTGTGTAGGAGGTACTGATGCTGGCTCACACCTGAGCCAACTGCATGCATCTCATCCCAACTCCATGTTTAGTGACATTCTATTGGTATTAATAGCTTGAATTAATATTATTAATATTAATAGCTTGAAATCAGTCTTGGGGTCAGTATTTACACTATGAAGATTGGCAAATGCTACAATTTAGGGCTCTCTCCCCAACCCTGCAGAAAGCCAGTCTGCCAGTACACCACTCTGACCAGTATTCAATAGGAAGACTACTACAGATGACCTTGGAGTGGACCCTGAACAGCACAGGTGGGAACTATAATTTCCCACCATGGTTTCTGGTTGGGATAAGAGTCCAATTTTAGAAGAATCAAATAATAACCACCTCGAGTGGTGTGACGGAGAAACATAGAGAGTTACATGGAAAAATAGAAAATACGGCTTTAAAAAGAAAATTCATTCTCCTACATCCATGTTCCTCACTCCAAGCATGTGTAGGCCAAGAGTAAAGGAACATTATACTTGGATCAAGGGGTCTGCAGCAGGAGCTGATGAACTCTTAAAAACAAATTTTTCATTTCAAGTATTCATACATATTAAAGTCAGGGAGGGAAAATAGAGAAAATATATTATTTAGAACAGGAACACTTTCATTAAAGAATTAGTAAGTCTTTAGTGTTAGCTAAGAGCATGGAGGAATCAGTGCAGTAACTGGGGAGTTGAGTTCCTATTAAGAAACTCCTGCTAAGAAATTGCTTCAACTTATATTTAATGGCTTTAGACAAATTCTGTGTATTTTGGGGGGCCATATTTTCCTAGCTTGTAAAGTAGGACTAAAAATAGCTTTCGCCCATCTCACCTCCTCATAAGCTCCATAGCATGTTGGGATAATAAATTAGGTTGAAATGAAAGTTAGAAAATATCTGAAAATGACTTCGATTTAGAAATAAATGCCTATGTACGAGTTATTATTACCTGCAATCAGACACTCATGTCTTCCTTGGGTAGATTCAGTCCTAATAAAGCCCAATTGGAAAGTATAGTAAGTACGTAAAAGAAGTAAAAGCTATGGAAAATCTCAGTGAGCCACCGCAGGAATGAGCAAAGAGACTGACTAACATCCCTCATCCCAACAATGTGTTGTCATCATTGTCACACTCCTGTATTACACAAAAAAGTCCTGTATTATAACCACTAGCTGTGTAATTAATGTCTGTTCAGTGGCCAACTCAGGGCTTTCATTGCTTCTTCTAGGGGTTTATTAAATTAATATTTGCTAACATTTTTAGAAGGTTGAACTTTGAAATGCCTTTTCAAGGAACCAGTCTTGTCACACGTAATTTATATTCAGATTCAAAATCATACAAAACCAGCAGTTACAAGAGGTATAAAATATAATCTTAAGTTTGCTAAAAAGTAAAATAAATGGTAATCATATGTACCTTCAACAATATGGAAGACTATTTACCAAATTATTTCTATGGCTATCTCAGGATGCTAGGATTATGGATGATACTGATTTTCCTTTATATATTTTGCTTCTTTCTCTAAATTTTTAAAAATAAAGATTTATTATCCGAACAAAAACCCACACTCTTTTTTTGGGGGGGTCAGTTTTCCACGTTTAAGTCTGATACTTTCAACAACATTTCGTAAAACCTCGGATTTATAAGGCAACACTTTCAGAAAGAGTTAGGGCTTGTAATTTGATTGTTCTTCAGTATTGCTAGATAATTTTATATCTGGGATATATTCTGAAGCATCAACTAAAGCTTGTAAAGCCCCATAGCTCTACAAGAAGCTTTTGCTTAGCTGATGAATTGACATTTTAGAAAAAGCTGATTTGTCGAGTCACAGTTGAAAGTGAAGATTTCCTATGTCACTCTCCAGCACTTCACCTTCTGGTTCATTCTGCTTCTTTCTGTTCCTAAAATCCTATAACTTGCACAGGCACAGCTTGCCAGCTGGAACTAGAGTTATGGCAAACTAAGCATTGACATCATCTGGTCAAACACAGAGCCAAGGAAACGAACATGCCTGATATATGTGTATCCTGATTTACTTTGGAACACTATTCTATGGCTCAGAGAAAGTCAGTTGTACTTTTCCACATTACATCCCAAAACCCACATACCACTGGCCAAAGATGAGAGTGTTACAAATGGTAAGGAAAGACAGGAAAATCCACCATATCATATGTACTCTGAGCTGTCTGATTAGGGAAAGATTATGTCTTTGGTGTTATGTTTAGAATATTTTAACTCCAGAATTTCCATTCTAGACTATGTGACTTCACCTGCTTGTAATTTGCATTTTACGAAAAGAATCTGTAGCCCCTTAGGAGACATTACCTCATCAATCCTCCCTATGGTCCTCCAGGAGAGATGGGGTCAGGCATGTTAGGGAAGAGAAAGCAGAAATTAGGCTTTCTCTTTGGAACTCTATTTAGAGGCTTGGGCCCCAGTTCAGAAGGGAACGTGAGCTCCTGAGTCCATTGCTGGGGTTCCTGCACCGGGGAACCCCTCAGGGAAGTAGCTCTTTACTTCAGCACACCCCGTCTCTGATCCATACAGTGGATTTAACGGACCTTCTGGTAGAAGCTCCACTCTTCATCAGTCCCTTTCCCCACAATTTCTTTACCTCCCCAATGTATTCTCAAATCCCTTTTGAATTTAGCTCAAACATATAAACTATTTTGTTTGATCCCCTAGTGTTGACTTGTGATTTTCAGGCTCTTCATTCAAATTGCAAAAAAATAAAAAATAAAAATAAATAAATAAATAAATAAAATTGTTTAACACAGGGATGGTATTTTATGATTTCTGCCACTATTCACAGAACCCGCCTAGCACAGCATAACATACACCCTGTCCTCCACCTCTCTCATCCTCCACCTTCTCATATCTCCCCCTATCTAATCCTTCCCCTTCTCATACCTCCACCTGTCTCATCCTTCTCTTCTCCTTCACCCAGCATTATTTTCTGATTTGTACTTATTGCTTATTGAGTGTCTTCCCCCACTAAAATGTAAATTCCTTGAGGCAAGGGCTGTCTCTGTTTGGTTCATTGCTGAATCCCCAATGCCTAGCCTAGAATAGGGCCTGGTACCGTGGAGGTCTTCAATAAATATTCACTGAAGGAAAGAACTAATGCTCAAAGGAGGTGTTCAGTAAATGCAGTATGTAGGATGTATATATTTGTTATAACTGATTGTTGGGAGCTAGTTCTCCAGTTACTGTGCTCTGATGTCTTTATTTTTTTTAATCTTGTTCACAGAGTAACAAAGCAAAATATCACAATTGACAGCTTTGGGGTTTGCAGAGATGATGAGCCCATTTTTAATGGAGACTAGACGAAGGAGAGCAGAGGAAAGTCAGTTGAATTTCGTATTTAGAGGAGACATGTTTCCTGGCATTGAAGAAAGCTGTCAGCCCAAACAATTCAGAAAAATGTACCACCTAATAGAGGGGCCAGAGGGAGGTGCTACTGTGATGCAAATAGAGAATCAAGCACTTTGCATTTCTTCAGGTTTAAAGAACCTCAGCACAGGCTGCACCTGCTGGATACTTGAGGTGAAGAAACTGGAGTGCAGAGAGATGAATTTACTCATCATTGCACAGCAACATAACATCGGAGCTGACTTCCAGTCAGTGCAGTATACAAAATACTTTCTAGGAATTATTAATTTAAAAATAAATCTATTGGTATCCCACACCTAAGAAAGCTTCTGTGATTTCTCTTAATCCAAAAAGTATCTTAGCTAGTTTTACAGAGTCATTGATCATGTCGAATTGAGTGCAGCATTTTGTATAAGCTTCTGGTTGCATCAGCTCAAACTAGGTTATACCTTGGTTTAGGTAAATGAAGCAAACCTCCTAGGAAGACAAAAGTTCCTAATCTCACAGAACACTTAAATAGAAATCAATCTGTTGCAGCAGATACTTAAATTGCCTACAGCCTGTGAGTACACGAATAATCACCATGCAGGGGTGCTCTTCAGGGCCCCAGCTTTGAGCCTCTTCTCAAAAAACTGAGCAGGGGTTGAATCTGTCACTTCCTACCAGGCTGACAGCTTGAGGGCTGCTTACTGACAAGGAGCAGGACGGTAATGCTGTGCAGGTGACCTGCACAAGCCTTGAATTAAGGGTGAAGCTCTCCTTCTCTATTGAGAGCTCATAGTAATCCTTGTCCTTAGAATGGCTCTCTGACCACCTCTCCTCTTAGGCTGTGCATGGGATCAGAAAACACCATGAATCCAAGTGGCTTAGAAACAAATTAAAACTTCCTTTCCTACAACTTGAATCAAATTAATACTCTTTGTGGGTACTGTATTATGGAAATATAGACTTTGACATTGTCAGTTCCTTCAGGATAAGACTGCCTAGAAATGTGTCTACTTTGAAATTTGGAACAACAGTTAGCTGCCAGGTACTACTCACTGTCATCTAAATGTTCTTCGTCTCCTCCATATATACTCTTGTTATCCATCCTTTTATCGTTATTTCGTTTCCCTTCTGCCCTTCCTTTCTCCCTCCCATCCTTACTTTCTCCCTTCCTGCCTCCCTTCTTGCCTTTCTTCCTCCCTCCCTCTCTCCCTCTTCCTCTTTTTTCCCCTCTCCTCCCCGGATCCTAGGCCTGCCAATGACACTCACAGTCATTGCTTAGTTCTCTCCTGGGCAGGCATGGCTGAAAGAAGTTCCTGACCCCTTCCCTAGCACAGTTCTCAAGATGTTCTTCAACAGGTAATTTCTTTATTCAAATGAGGAGAATATTTAAGGCTATTGTATCAGTCCCCCTATTGCTGCTCTAACCAATTACCATGAACTTGATGGCTTAAAACAATATAAATTGATGATTTTATTTCTGAAAGAAATCCTAGAAGTCAAGATATCAGCAGGGCTGAGCTCTTTCTGGAGACTCTGTTTCCTTGCTATATTCATCTATTCTCGCATTGCTGTAAAGAAATAGCTGAGACTGGGCAATTCATAAAGAAATGAGATTTAATTGGCTCATGATCCTGCAGGCTGTACAGAAATCATGATGCTGGCATCTGCTCAGTTTCTGGGGGCACCTCAGGAAACTTACAATCATGACAGAAGGTGAAGGTGGGGCCAGCACTTCACATGGCCAGAGTGGAGGAAAAGAAGATGGGGGAGGTGCTACGGACTTTTAAACAAGATCTCCTGAGAACTCACTATCCCGAGAACAGCACTAAGGGGATGGTGCTAAATCATTCATGAAGGATCCACCCGCCATGATCCAATCAACTCCTGCCAGTCCCCACCTCCAATGCTAGTGATTACAATTCAACAAGAGATTTGGGTGGTGACAACATCCAAACCATATCACTTACCTTTTTCAGCTTCTGGTGGCCATCAGCATTCCTGGCTCATAGTCCCTTCATTCATGTTAAAAGTCAGTGACGTAGCATCTTCAAACCTCTTCTCTCTCTGGCCTCTGCTTCCATCGTCACATCTCCTCTGACTCTGACCCTCCTGCCTCCTCCTTATAGAGACCACTGTGATTACATTGGGGCCACCCAGATAATCCAGGAAATCTCCTCATCTCAATTCCTTACCTGAATTACATAGGAAAAATCCCTTTTGCCATGCCACATGGACATTTTTAGGAGCCATTATTCTTGGGTTTGGTTTTTTGGTTTGTTTTTTTGAGACAGAGTCTCACTCTGTCGCCCAGGCTGGAATGCAGTGGCACGATCTCAGCTCACTGCAACTTCCGCCTCCTGAATTCAAGGGATTCTACCACCTCAGCCTCCTGAGTAGCTATGATTACAGGCACTTGCCACCATGCCCAGCTAATTTTTGTATTTTTAGTAGAAATTAGGTTTCACCGTGTTGGCCAAGCTGGTCTCCAACTTCTGACCTCAAGTGATCCACCCACCTTGGCCCCCAAAGTGCTGGAATTACAGGCATGAACCACTGCGCCCAGTCCATTATTCTTTATACCACAGCTGTGAAGCCAGTGATCCCAGAAGCAAGTTACTGGCTTGAACATTCTCAAAGAACAATCAGCCTTTGGTCCTCTTGTGGGAATGAGCTCAGTTTCCCAAAACAAAACTAATCAATACACTGGCATGGTCTTGCTTCCAGGTGAATTGTAGTCTAAAAATGATTTGGTTCGGAGAAAGTTGGAGCAGTGGCATGGTCAAGCACAGCTTCAGCATACACCAGACTCAGGGTTTAAAGCCCAGCTGTCACACTTGCTATAGGACCTTGGGTATGTTTGTTTAATTATAAGCAAACGTTTGTTTTCTTAGTTATAAGATGGGATTAATAACTCTTCCCTTATAGGGTTATAGGATTAAATAAAATTATATATATAATAATACTTAATATGATGCCTGGTCCATAGATAATGCTTCATTACAGTTATTTCTTTTAACTCCTTCCTTAGTGATTAGACTGAAGGTCAAGAATGTAATTACAGTATGGCCAAAAGTAAGTAGGTTGAGAGTAGTAAAATAGACGTTGAGCAATGATATTTTAAGGTAAACTCAGAGGACACCCACACAATCCCATGGGGACTGACAAAATCTGTTTCTTCTCATCTGGCTTTAGTCTAACTACATTTTATGTGTCTAAATTGAATGAGGCTGTGTAAAGGAAAACCTGACCTATCTCATGCGTAAGCTTGAAGAATTGCAGAAACCAATTGGAATTTCTGCCATTCCCAAATTTGATTGAAACATATGATCTCAGGATTCAATCAGTCTTTAGGCATCATCCAGAACAATCTTCCAACAATGTCAGCATTCTTTGCTTGTCTTTGCTGAAACATTTTCCACAATGAGAATTTCTCTGCCTTTTGAATCATTGCATTGTTGGCCAGTTCTCACTAGAAAGTTTCTCCTTATTTTTAGCCAAAAAACTAATTTCCTAAAGTTTCTATATTTTGATTCTAATTCTGCCCTCTAAATTTATAAAAACTTAATACAATTTTCATATAACAATTTTACAGATGTATCCACTCTGACTCTTTTTGTCTCTAAGTTAAAATTCCAAACTTTCTTCAACCATTTGTTATTTACTATTGTTTTCAGGTCTTTCTAAATCTCCTAGTTGTCCTTCTCTTATTGTTCTCTGATTTACCAATGTCCCTTCCAAACTGGGTCACCCAGAGCTAAACAGAGTGTTGGAGATGTGATTATATTCATGCACACTATGTGAAACATTTCTTTTTTTGGAACTGGATTATATGTTAATTGATGAATTCTGATTTGCCTCAGTTTCATTCAAAGTAGTCACATAAGACTGTCATTTGGGCCGGGCGCGGTGGCTCAAGCCTGTAATCCCAGCACTTTGGGAGGCCGAGACGGGCGGATCACGAGGTCAGGAGATCGAGACCATCCTGGCTAACACGGTGAAACCCCGTCTCTACTAAAAAAAAAATACAAAAACCTAGCCGGGCGAGGTGGTGGGCGCCTGTAGTCCCAGCTACTCGAGAGGCTGAGGCAGGAGAATGGCGTAAACCCGGGAGGCAGAGCTTGCAGTGAGCTGAGATCCGGCCACTGCACTCCAGCCTGGGCGACAGAGAGAGACTCCGCCTCAAAAAAAAAAAAAAAAAGACTGTCATTTGGCTAATTACAAGTTGATAGTCAATCAAATCCCCAGGTTCTTTGTAAATAAGCATTTGTTTCCCCCATTCTTATCTGTTCAATTGATCTATTATATGTTTGTTGTACAAAACAGTATTGCAAAATGATAGGTAACAAGGAAATAAGTGACCCAGAATCTTATGAACATGACATCAGCAATTTTCAGTTGTCTATGTTCTCACACATATGCTTATATAAATTTTATATAATTTTCATCATAACCTAGATAATATTTCATATCCTCACTTTAAAGTGAAATATATTAACATTTTCCCAAACTACTACACTATTTTTTTATAATTATATCTACCCAGGCTGGAGTGCAGTGGCATGTCATAGCTCATTGCAGCCTTGAACTCTGGGTTCAGGCAATCCTCCTACCTTAGCCTCCTGAGTAGCTAGGACTATAGGTGCATGCCACCATGCCAAGCTAATTTTTTGATGTTTTGAGGAGACAGGGTTTCACTATGTTGCTCAAGCTGGTTTCAAACTCCCGGCCTCAGGCAAGCCCCGTGCCTTGGCCTCCCAAAGCACTGAGACTACAGATGTGAGCCATTGCATCTGGCCCTGTAATTATATATTAAAATAGCTGCATTAAATTCCATAGTAAGATGTATCATATTTATCCAACCATTCCCTGTCTCAGACAGGGAATTGAGGTTGTTCTATCATTTTACATAAAATTTTTTCCTTTGGGGGATTTTAATATATTCCTTTGAAATTAAATGACTCCTTGGGCCAAAATCATAATTTTATATTACTCTGTTTTAAATTTCCTCCATTTTAGTTTTATCCCTGGTCCAGATTTCTATGAGATGGCTTCTCAAATCCCCCTCCTCCTTTTCACCTAACATCATCTTTCAATTCAGAACAAATATAACAGAGAGTAAGTAAAACAAGACCCTGAGACTATAAGCTTTAATACCCACTTTAATTCCTTCAGGGAGCTCATGACTATCTCATACTCATGTAACAACCTCTATCAGTGTCAGCCTAAGAGCTCCTATTTCAGGGGTAGTTAGGAAAGCCATCCCTATCGCAAACATTCCTTTCATACTCGCTAGCTGATGCCTGCAATTAGTGGAGGCCAAATTTTGTAAGTTAGTTGGAGGCAGGCTGTGTGTGGATTTCATGTACCGTATTCCCAATTAGTTATGGGAGGATCTCAGTGAATATTTATTAGTAGAAGGAATGAAAGAATACAGTATAATTAAAGATAAGACTTCACAATTTAAATCAGCCTGGGGAAGATACCACTTCATTCACACTATTGAGTAAATTGTTGGTATTAGTTTTTTCCCTGGGAACACGTTTTACTATAAGGAAGAAAGCATAGGAAGCACTCCAGTTCTGCTTGAGAGAAGAAAATGATGGGCTTGGGACACCTAAAAAAAAAGTACATTATAATTTTGCCTATGGCCAGCCTTGTACTTTATAAACCTATCTATTAGTGCTATTACTAACCATAGAGACTTGTAACTTGTAGGACCTGCAGATTCTACATTATAAAATGTATGAGATGCTTTTGTAGCCTTCTATGTATGATTTCTGACTGGCCTGTTTAACTGGGCTAATGCTATTAACTGAACCTGCCTTTGATGTTACTACAGAAATGTCTGGGGGTGGAGGTAAGACAATGGGTAAAAGTAAAGACTTGACAGTGTGTATGTGTATAGAACTCTACTACTTCTTGCTAAAGATCCAGCAGGGTGTAGATGGTAGACTGGTATCCTTTCCTGACATTCTTCACACAAGTCAGGATCTGACCTAGGTAGGAAGAGTATTAGGGTGACCAATTGTCTGAATTTGTCCAGGATTCTCCAAGTTTTAACACTGAAAGTTCCACATCCAGGAGGCCCTCAGTCCTGGGATAACGGAGATAATTACCCAGTCCAGGAGCTGTCAGCAGTTTGATTCTCTGAGAATTAAATTGAAAAGGGGCAAAATATCCCCAGATTTTTAGATTGTGTGGCCATGCCCCTTGGCATGGTCTATGGAGGGACCATGCTACTGCACATTCACTCATTTTTATTTCCATTCATATTTGCATGAGTATGTTCACCAAACCATCGCTTAGAACTGTGTTCTGAAATTAGAGGACAGCTGATAGGAATATTCTGATGGGCCCAGGGAAGTAAGTATATGTCTGGGAGTGATGCTCTAGTGGGTACCTCAGTGGCACTTTCTGTCCAACCAGAGCAGTAAGAGACAATAGGTCCCTTGAAAAAGAATGGAAAGGCACCAGTTATTTATAATTCAACTTATGATTTTTGTTGATTCATCTTTAGGTTCCAGAATAGAGACACTCTCCCAGTTACTAACTTAGACTTTCAACATTCATATAATTAGTGGGACACTGCTTTTCCTCTTGCCTCAGAACAGCCACACTGCCCCAACATTTGGGTCTCATTTATTAGAGCATCACAAGCTGTGCTGGGTTGGAAACGTCTCCTTGTGGTGGATTCATTGTCTTTATCCTCTTTTTTTGTTGTCTTTTGTTTTTTGATATCCACAGATTAACTCATTACCTCTTCTATACACACATGTTGTTTTTAACTTTCCCTTCTTCCCCTAATTTTCTAGTCATCTCAGGAAAAATTTTCTTTTGTCATATTATACTCTTTTTCCTATCCTGTTTGCCTTTTACAAGTATCTACATTCATATGTGTGTGTTTATATGTATGAATATGTGTGTATACACACAGATATCTATATCCTTGTAGCCTGCTTAGATACACCTGTTTCAAGTAAAAAGGAGGGGCAGAGATTTGAATTAAATGTATTATAGTAAAAGGCCAGGTGTGGTGGCTCACACCTGTAATCTCAGTACTTTGGGAGGCCAAGGCAGGCAGATCACCTGAGGTCAGGAGTTTGAGACCAGCCTAGCCAACATGGTGAAACTCCATCTCTAGTAAAAATACAAAAAATTAGCTGGACGTAGTGGTGCTCACCTGTAATCCCAGATACTCAGGAGGCTGAGGCAGGAGAATTGCTTGAGGCCAGGAAGTGGAGGTTGCAGTGAGCTGAAATCGTGCCACTGTACTAAGACTCTGTCTCAAAAAACAACAACAAAAAAAAACTGTATTATATTAAAAGCTCAGGACCTTCAATTTCTAGAGCACTTGGAAGTGCTTGAAAGATTTCTTTCATAATTTTTACAAAAATTTTACAAAAAAGATTAATCATCGGCTCCTTTGCTTTCTACTAATTTAACCATCCCTTTCTCATACATGGTATTCAAAATAATAGAAGAAAATAATTTCCTACTCATATTTTCTTGTTTTCTTTTTAGAAAATGATAGCATTGTAGTAGCACCATTTTCTATTTTTTGTTCTAAATCTAAGGCATGTGCATCAATATTAGGTGTTAATTGAGGCTTTATGCAGTATATGAAAATGTAAGCACTATTTTATTAGGAATCATTAGAAACAGAGGGAAAACAGGTGTTAAGGTGGTCTATAGAAGCTTCTAGATGTTTGGGGAAATAACAGGGACAAGCACATCAGGATTTTGTGCTATGGGCCTTTATTTGTTATGAGACAGGCCTCAGAAGTCTTTAAAAAAGAGACCTGCAACCTCAGATGTGCTTACAGCAGAGAGTCCCAGTATGTTCCAGCAAGTTTCATTATACTCCAGTGGGTTCCAGCCTGAGACCATCACTGAGGGTGCTACTAAGAGGGTATCAGTCCTGCATGAGCAAGAAGTGATCAGAATTGTGGATCTGTCCTGCAAGTGCAACATCTCCTGGCCCATAAGGAAGGAAGGGGCATTTGTCTTGCCCTTCCAGCTGAATCTGCTTTCCTGAGATCCTGACTGATGGAATGAGGAGGGCAGTTCTAGGTCATCTGAGTTCCAAACAAAGACTTAAATTACATTTGTATGCCAGAGACTTCTTGTGTTTTATGAAGGTCTTTTCATTAAATCACATAGCAAACCTGTAAAACACAGCTATTATCACTATTTTATATATGCTGAGTAATTTGCCCAAGTTAATAGTGTATTTGACTTCTCTCTCTCCCTCAGCTCCAAATAATCAAAGTCCTGTTGATTTTTCCTTCAATATGCTATGCACACTCATTGCTCCCCTGTCATTGTCACACCATCAACCCTGTTCCCAGCCAGTGTCACTTCATGCCTACTCCCTGCAATCACCTCCTAACCACTCTCCTCTCTCCAGCCTGCCTTGGCATCAGGACATCCAAATAGCCAAACATTGCTGCTAGCGTTCAATGCTAGAGTCAATGTCAGGAAACCGCTTTAGCTATGTCACTTCCCTATTCAAATTGTTCAATGACACCTCCGCCCCCATCCCTCTACAGGATAAGGAACAAACTCTTCACCTTGACATCCACCGTCTTCCATGATATATCCTCAGCCTACTTTTTCAGCTTTAGTTCCTCTCACCCTGCATGACAGTCAAGCTCTTTGTACCTCAAACAAGTCTTACCCTCCATGTCCACACTTCTGCTTATCATGTTTCCCCACCGGAAATCCCACCTCTCCTTGCAGATATCCTCATGTTTCCCTGAAAAGCCACACTTAGGGTCTATACCACCCCACTGCTATTAATGTGTAGAGCCAGGTGACATCTCTTTCGTTTCTGTTTAATGTTCTTACTTTATCCTTTATGGTTATTAACTTTTCATGAATGTCCTTATTTTTCATGTTTTCTCAGTTATATAGGAAGCTCGGAGGCAAAAACCATGTGTTCAACTATTTTGATGTAGAAAGATAATATCTTGAAATATTAATCTTTGTGCTTTTGTTTTCTTCTTGTCCTTGTAAGTGACTTTCCTCCTCTCAGGCAGAGGCGTCCACACTGCCTCAAGCAGAAAGATGCAAGCAAAAGAAAAGCAAGAGATTGTCAATGTTCTTGGTGTGTTTTTTGTTTTTTAAACTTTTTAACAATTTGTTTAAATTAAACAGATTAATTGTTTAATCTAATAATTAATCGTTAAAAACAGATTAATTGTTTAATCTGTTTATACGGATTGTTTTTTAAGAATTAATGGGGAAAGTATGAGGGTTTACACCATACCTAGAGTTTGTACCATAAAAATGGAATTGGAAAGAGGATGTGACTTTCTAGAGGCCTGCATATTATTCATGGTGCACTCAGCCAAGGAGACGTCTGTCTGTCTCAAGATTGTACTGACACCTATTCAAAATGATCCACAAAAACACCTACTGCTAGTACTATGGTCCAAGACACTCATGACAGCACCAACAACCCTCAAAGACAATGAAGGCTTTGATGCCCTGGAGATGGAAACAGGAAGAAAAAGCCCAGCACTATGACTTGGGTAGGACCTTGTATTCTACTCTCCTTGTATCTGTGGTGTCCCAACCAGTGGTCACTAGCAACATGTGGCTATTGAGCACTTGAAATGGGACAAGTGTGACTAAGGAACTGAATTAAATAGCCACGTGTGGCTAGTGGCTACTGTATTGGATAGAGAGGCTTTAGAGAGCCTGACCCAGTCTATCTGATTCCAATGACTATCAGTGTCCAGCATAATTCCTGACACATAGTAGTCATTCAGTAAATATGTCTGGAATGAATTGATGATTCACACTATACAAATACCAAATACATGTTGACCACTGTTCAAGATGGATGTGAAGCCTGTCAGCTTCAATGTTCTCTATCTACTGCTCTTATTGTCCCAGATGTCTGTGGATAGAGACAAGGTCACATTAATATTGAAATCACAGCGCTGCAGTAGTTCATCATCTCTTCATGTCTCTCTGGTATTCTTACATTATTTCTGCTACTACTGCTTTGTAATAGAACACTCTCCAACTGGACAAAGCCTCCTTGTCCTGGGAGTCGCCCCAAGCCCTCAGATGGCCCAGACTTCAAGAACACCCTCAGCCCAAGGCTGAGCTCCATTTCACTTCCTAGGCCCTGAAGCAGCTGTCTATGTTCCAAGTCTCATTACAGGTTTTACATTTCTTTGTTTCATTTCATTTTGCTTTGCCTTAATGAAGAAGTAAACCTTTGAGCTTCTGGCTCACCCCAGTCTTTTGAAGCTCAAAAGCAGTTCATCAAGCCCAAAGACTAGGCTGAATCAAGTAATCAACAAATACTTGTGGGCTCTACCATGTGTAAAACTTCTATCTTTTTCAACCGGTAGATACTGAATCCACACCATAACACTTAATATCTAGACATCTTGCCATACTCCTACCTTCCATGTCCCGTTCCTTCATCTTGAAAGCCTGAAACTCCTGTGCATCTCAGTCCTTGGAGTTACAGACCCATTCAGGATCACCAGTTACACAAGCAAACAGATGCCAAACCAGATTGGGTTTGGGACTCAGATGAGTACCAGGTGGTACTCATCTGAGAAAAACACTTGGAAAACCGTTGCCTTAATTATTTGGTGGCTAGCTTTCTAGGAGGGGAAAAAAAAGAAGCATATTTGGATTGGATGTATGATAGTCCTCCAACTTCATCTTAGCTTTCATATGCCCTAAAACATTCCTCAGTAAAGATCTTCCTTGCCTTAATTCAAGAAGACAACAAGTTTGAAATATGAGAATTCTTAATACCTTCATTCTCAGCTCTAAAAAAAAAAAAAAAAAAAAAAACCAGCTCATTTAGGGTTTCTGTAAGTTCTTGGGCAACTTGGTTTGTAGGTGGTAGAAAGCAGTGATTCACTGCTTTCTGTCAAGACATTGTCACTGTAAAGACATTGAGTCATTTAAGCAAATCCTACTGTAAAGACTTGACTCATTAGGTGGAGCTCTATCTGCCATGTGAGTGCATAAGAGTCCACTGTCAGATGGAGAGTGTTATTCCAATGATATATCATAAATTACTGCAAAACAATGTACAACAAAACAACTCATTTTCTTTTCATCATTTGGATAAAATTTCCCAAAAGCCACGAAACATTTACTTAGTTCAGTTAATCCATTAACAAATTCAGTTATAATACAGATGTTTTATCCACAGGACAGTCAGCTGGATGAAATGTTCACTATCGCCACATGTTTTGCTGTCAGAAGATACAGCGTCACTTGAAATGTTTTAAGAACCTGGATTTTTATCTGTATTTAATCACTCTTCTGGTCAATAAATTCTACTTTCAGTGCAACAAAACTTCACTATGGCAATTTAAACTCCTTTCTCCTCATTTCTATCTTGTGTATCAGTAATGAACAATAGTGTTAATTATCTATCAGTAATTATTCTTAATTTATTTGAAGACAGTCACTCTTTATCTTTTTTATGCAAAATTACCTCCAGCCCCTTTTTAAATTTCCCTCATAGATCCTAATTTCAACCCTTAATTTGTTCATAACTGTTCTCTAGGCTCTATTTTTTCCAGGCCCTTCCTTGAAATCTCAGACGCCAGTTGGGAATCCCTTGCTCCTAACTGATGTGCCCTCATCACATGGGTCCTGATGTGAGGGCTGCTACTCCAGGCTCTTCAAGGAGCCTCTGGAATTCCTGGATGCCCCAGCCTTGTTCTGCTAAAACTCTCACCCATGATTTGGCAAAACACTGCATCCACATCTCCTCAGGTTTGAGGAACATGGTGATGTTGCAGGGTTTTGTTTTTAATAGTTAATTTTTAAAATATCAATGAATTCAAAGAGGCTACTAGTTTTATACAAATTGATTCAGTTCAGAGTTAAGTAAAACTGACATTGGGTCCAACTAATGAATGCAGCTCTGCTTGGTTCATTTTCATTTGGGGTACACTTTATTTTAAGGTGAGTTTTACATAAATGAAATTTAAGACAGCTCTCATGGATATGTGATGAAAATAATAATTATCTTTTTAACTGTGAGAAACCTAGGCTTTAGGCTACCCCTAGGGAAGAATCAAGCTATAGATAACAATGGCAGTGTCCTTCATTCTAATCCTCACCTACCCACTTTGTTACTGAAGCCTGAGGCCCTCCAGTCTCCTTTCTTCCAGCAGATTCTCAAATCTCTGGACAGCAGTTATCATTATTTAAAAAATGATTCTGCTAGTTATGATAGAAGAGGATGAAGTTCTGTCCTCACAAATCACACTTAGATCAGCAATTATCAGCCTTGGCTGCTGTGTCAGTTATTGCTGAATAGGAAATTTCCGCACAACTCGGGGGCTTCAATCACCCTTTGTTACCTCACAGGTTTTGTGGGTCAAGAATCTAAGCACAGCTTAGATTGTGGATCCTCTAGCTGTGGGTCTCTCGCAAGGCTACAATCACTGAAGACTCTCCACTTCCCAGTTCACTCACATGATTGTTGGCAGAATTTAGTTTCTTGTGGGTTGTTGGTCTGAGGTCTCAGTTCCTACTGATGTTTCGGCTGGAGAGCCCCACTTAGTTCCTTACTATATGGCCTCTCCATAGAGTACCTTGCATCATGGGGGCCAGCTTCAAGGGCCAGAAGCAAGAGGGCAGGAAACAGTGTCAGCAGGACACAACAGTACCAGTCACATGACCGCTGCGGTCTTTAGAAATGTAATTATAGAAGTGGTATCCCACCACTTATGCTGATTTCTGTTTGTTAGAAGCAAGTCAGTAGGTCCAGCCCACACTCAAAGAGGGGATTACGCAAGAGCAAGAAAAACCAGAGTCAGGGACTACCGGGGTTCTGCCTACTACTACTGCACATTAGAATCACGTGGGAGAGGAGCACTTAAACACCCATGCCCATGCTGCACCCCAGACCATTTAAATTAGTTTTTATCCATGAATGAGGTATAACTTAGATATAGTAACAAAAGTACACAGCTAATTGCCACCACAATCATAATATGATTGTGGTTATTGAATAATCTTATTATTCAATAATAAGATTGAATAATAATCTTATTAATCAATAACCCAGATAATTCCCTTGTATCCCTTTATAGTCAATCCACTTCCCTACTCCAGCCCCTGGTAACCACTGATCTACTTTCAGTCACCACAGTTTTGCCTTTTGTAGGATTTTGTGGAAGTAGAATCATATAGTACATAGTCTTTTGTGGTTTTTACTTCAAAGAATGCTTTTGAGATTCATCGATGTGGTTGCCAGTATCAGTAGTTTGTTCCTTTTTTGTTGTTGAGTAGTATTTCATTGCATGCATCTATGATCATTTCTTCATCCATAAAATCAGTTGATGGACTTTGGATTGGTGTTTGGCTGTCATAAATAATGCTGCTATGAACATATGAATACAAGTCTTTGTGCGAACATACATTTTTGTTTCTCTTGAATAAATGCCCAAGGGTAATGGTGGGTCACATGGTAAGTGTATGTTTAACTTTACACAAAAGTACCGAACTGTTTTCCAAAGTGGCTACTGCATTTTGCATTCTGACCAGTAATGTATGTGAGTTCCAGTTAATCCACACCCTCATCAATACTTGGCAGGCTTTTAAACTTTAGCCATTCTGATGAGCGTGAAATGATATTTCACTGTTGTTTTAATTTGCATTTCCCTAATGACTAATGATATTGAGCATCTTTTCATGTCCTGTTTTTTTTTTTTTTTTTGCAAATATTTTGCCCATTCTTAAAAAATTTGGAGTGTTTGTCTTCTTATTATTGAATTGTAAGTGTTCTCTATATTATCTGGATACAAGGCATTTAACAGATCTATGTTTAACAAACATGTTTTCCACGTCTGTGTCTTGCCTTTTCATTTGCAGGACAGTGTCTTTTAAAGCATGGGTCCCCAATCCCCAAGGCCATGTTCCTATCAGGAACCAGGCCACACAGCAGGAGGTGAGCAGTGGGCAGACAAGGGAAGCTTCATCTGTGTTTATACCCGCTCCCCATCACTTGTGTTACCACATTACCTCCTGAGCTCCACCTCCTGTCAAATCAGTGTTGGCATTAGATTCTCACAGGAGCACAAACCCTATTGTGAACTGTGCATGCGAGGGATCTAGGTTGCATGCTCCTTATGAGAATCTAATGCCTGATGATCTGTTACTGTGTCCCATTGTCCCCAGATGGGACCGTCTAGTTTCAGGGAAACAAACTCGGGGCTCCCACTGATTCTATATTATGGTGAGTTGTATAATTATTTCATTATATATTACAACATAATAATAGAAATGAAGTGCACAATAAATGTACTGCACTTGAGTTATCCCAAAACCATCTCCACCATCCCCTCAACCCCCAGTCTGTTTGTCTTCCACGAGACTGGTTCCTGGTGACAAAAAGGTTAGGGAATTACTGTTTTAAAGAGCAGTTTTTTTTATTTTAATGGAGTCAAATTTACTTTTTTTTCCTTTATAGTTTGTGCTTTTTGTGTCCTAAGAAATCTTTACCTAATGTGAAGTCACAAATATTTTTCCTATGTTTTCTTTGAGAAGTTTTGTAGTTTTAGCTCTTACATTAAGGTTTATGATCCATTCTGAGTTATTTTTTATGGGTGATGTAAGGTAAGGGCCAAGTTTCTTTTCTTTCCTGATGAATATCCAATTGTCCTACATGATTATTTCACTACTGAATTCCTTTTGGTACTTTTACTGAAAACCAGTTGACCATAACATTAGTGAGTGTATTTATGGACTCTGCTATGATCCATTGATTTAAATGCCTATTCTTACATAAATATCATACTTTCTTATTGTAGCTTTGTAGTAAGTCTTAAAATCAGTTAGTGTAAGGTGTCCAACTTTGATCTTTCTTTACAAAATGTTTTGTCTGGTACAAGCCACTTGCATTGCCTTATAGATTTTAGAAAGAGCTTGTGTATTTCTACAAAAAGACTGCTGAGAGTTTGGGAATGCACTGAATCTATAGAGCAATTTGGAAAGAATTGACATCTTTACAAAATTAAATATTCTAATGCATAAGCATGGTATACCTCTCCATTTTACATCTTTTTAAATTTCTTGCTGCAATGTTTTACAGTTTTCATTGTACAAATATTGTACATATTTTGTTAATCTGTAAGTCTTTCATCTGTTAGTGCTATTATAAATGCTGTTGGATTTTTTAAGTTTAATTTCCAAATGTTCCTTAATAGTATTTAGAATTGGCCGGGCACAGTGGCTCACGCCTGTAATCCCAGCACTTTGGGAGGCCGAGGAGGGCAGATCACGAGGTCAAGAGATCGAGACCATCCTGGCTAACATGGTGAAACCCCATCTCTATTAAAAATATGAAAAATTAGCCGGGCGTGGTGGTGGATGCCTGTAGTCCCAGCTACTGGGGAGGCTGAGGCAGGAGAACAGTGTGAACCCGGGAGGCGGAGCTTGCAGTGAGCTGAGATTGTGCCACTGCACTCCAGCCTGGGTGAAAGTGCGAGACTTTGTCTCAAAAAAAAAAAAAATACTGTTTAGAATTACAATTGATTTTGTATATTAGCTTTGTATTCTATAACCTGGTAAAAATCACTTATATTACTAGCTATCCTTTTACATTTTTTAGGACTTTTTACATAGCCTGTTTCACTGCTTCCTTCCTAATGCAAATTTTATTTCTTTCTACTGTCTATTGTAATTTTACTGCTTTCTTTCCAATCTATATGCCCTTTATTTCTTTTCTTGCCTTTCTGCATGATTTTAAGCATGATTTTAGCTGTAGAGTTTTTTGTACATGCACTTTATCAGGCTAAGGAAATTCCTTTCTATTTCTAGTTGACTGTGAGTTATCATTCTTAGATGCTGGATTATGTCAGATCTTTTCCTGACATCTATTGAGATCATCATATGTTCGTTTTTTCATTTTGTTTTTAGTTTGCTAATATTGTGGGTTACATTAATTGATTTTCAAAGTTAAACTAACCTTGCATTCTTGGAATGATATCCACATGGTCATGATAATATTACACATTGTATATATAGCTGGGTTTAATTTGCTAAAATCTTATTAAAATTTTATTATTGTTGGACCTTTATTTAAAAGGGATATTAGTTCTGTTGCTTTCCTTTCTTTGAATTTTTTTCTTTTGGTATTAAAATTAAAACAATGCTGACTTCTTAAAATGGAAGTACTTGAATAGAATCAGTATTATTTCTTTCTTAAGTGTTTGGCAGAGTTCATCAATGAAACAGTCGAGGTTTGACATTTTCTTTGTGAGAAGGTCAAATTACAAATTCAGTTACTTTTCTAGATATGAGACTGTTCAAGTGGTCTACCTCTTCGGTGAGCTTTGATTATTTTTATCTTTCAAGGAATTGATCCTACTAATCTAAGTTGTCAAAGTTATTGGTAAAAAATTATTCATAACATTTTCTTATTATCCCTTTAACATTCACAAGATCACTCTTGATATTGGCAATTTGTGTTATATATTTTTAAAGTAATCAGTCTGGGTAGAGTCTTATCAATTGTATTGATCTTTTCAATAATCACATTTTTGTTTCACTGATTTTTCTCTAGCCATTTTTCTTTTTGTTTCATTTATTTCTGCTCTTGTCTTTTTATTTCTTTTATTCTACTCATGTTAGTTGCAATTTGCTCTTATTTTTCTTGTTTATTAAGATGAGAAGCTTAGATAATTAAATTGAGATCTTTTATCTTTTCTAACATAAGCATTTAATGCTGTAAATTCCCTCCAAGGACGTTTTAAACTGCATCTCACACATTTTGATATTTTTGTTTTCATTTTTATTCCATTTATTTCTCATTTCTCTTGTAGTTTCTTCTTTGTCCTTATTTGTTATTTAGAAGTATTGTATGATTTCCAAATATTTGACCACTTCCCAGATATCTTTTTGGTATTCATCTCTAGTTTTGTTCTTTTGTGGTCAGAAAACATATGTCATGTGACTTCAATTTATTAAAGACTTGTTTGGGCTCAGAATATTACCTATTTTGGTGAATTTCAATGTGTGCTTTAAAAATATGTATTCTGCTATTATTGGATGAACTATTAAACATAGTTTCAAACAGAATCAATTATATTAACTGGTTGATGGTGTTGATTAAGTCTTCTATATCTTTACTATTTCCTGTTTACTTGTTTTACCAATGACTAAGATTAGAATTTTTATATCTCCAATATAATTTTGGTTTTATCTATTTCTTCTTTTGGTTTTATCAGTTTTATTATACTTCAGAACATCTATTATTATATGCATATACCTTTAGGATTTTTATGTCTTTCTGTGAAATATCCTCTCGTTACTATGAAACGTATTATTTCTTGCTCTAAAGTAGGACTGTCCAATCTTTTGTCCTCCCTAGGCCACACTGGAAGAAGAATTGTCTTGGGCCACATATAAAATACACTAACAGTAACAATAGCTGATGAACTAAAAAAAGAAATAGCAAAAAAAAAAAAAAAAACAAAACTCATAATGTTTTAAGAAAGTTTACAAATTTGTGTTGCATTGCATTCAAAGCCATCCTAGGCTGCTTGCGGCCTATAGTCCATGATTTTGACAAGCTTGCTCTAAAGTCTATTTTGTCTGATACTAACACAGCTATTCTGGTTTTTTGTACTTAGTGTTTGCATCCTAAATATTTTTCAACTCTTTTACTCTTAACCTATCTTTGTCTGTACATTTAAAGCTAGTTTCTTTTTTTTTGTAAAGGCATCATACAGTTGGGTCTTGCTCTTACTTTTTCTTAAAATCTCTACCTTTTAATTAAGGTACTTAGTCTATCTACATTTAATGTAATTATTTCTATGGCTGGTCTTAAATATAATATTTGACTGTTTGTTTTATGTTTGTTGTATCTACTCATTTCTTTTCTATTTCCAGTCTTCTTTTAGAGTAATACTTTTTAAATGATTTCATCTTATTTCCACTCTTGGCTTATTAGTGATACCTGTTTGTTTTATTTATTTTTAATGGTTACTCTAATGTTTACAATATACATTTTTATTTTATCAAAGAACAACGTCAAATAATATTAATATTATACCATTTTACATACAGTTTATGCACCTTGTACCTGTTACTTGCACTTCTGTACTTTCACTGTGTGTAATTGTTGCTATAAATTTTACCTCTTCGTATGGTTTGTTTTACATGTTTAGAATATATTTTTTTTTACTTTAAGCCATCAATATTTTTTGTATACGATTTTTAAATAGAGATAGAAGCAATATTTTATATTTACTCAAATATTTACCATTTCTGGCTCTCTTTAGTACTTTATGGATTTCCATCTGGTATCGTTGAACTTCCTTTAATTTTGCTTATAATTCATGTTGGTTGGTAATGAATTTTGGTTGTTTAAAATATTTCTAGTACGCTTTCAAATTTGAAGATATTTTTATGAGGAAAGATTTTTTTATTTTTATTTAAATTATTTTATTTTTAATTTTTGTGGCTACATAGTAAGTATATATATTTATGGGGTACATGAGATGTTTTAATATAGGCATGCAATGTGTAACAATCACATCATGGAGAATGGGGTATCCATCCCCTCAAGGGTTTGTTCTTTGTGTTACAAACAATCCAATTACATTCTTTTTAGTTATTTTTAAATGTACAATTAAATTATTATCAACTATAGTCACTCTGTTGTGGTATTAAATAGTGGGTCTTATTCATTCATTTTAACTATTTTTTATACTCATTAACCATCCCTACCTCCCCAGTAGATTTTTAGATCGGTATTTTGTTCTTTTCATATATTAAAGATGGTTTACTATTGTCTTCTCACTTGCATAGTTTCTTATAAGCAGCTTGATATTATTCTTGTCATTATCCCTTTTTTCATATAATGTCTTTCTTCTCCAGCTACTTTTATCAATTAATTTTAGTAATTTAATTTTAATGTGGCAAAGTACACTTTCTTTATTTCATTCTGCCTGAATTCGTTGAACTTCTTGAATCTGAAAGTTTACAGGTTTTATTAAATTTGGAAAATTTTGACCTTTGTTTACATGTTTTTTGTTCCCTCCCCTCTTTTTTTCTGAGGCTCTAATTACACATCTATTGGCCCACTTGATAGTGTCCCACAGGTCACTATTACCCTCTTCTTAGTTTTTCATTTGTTTTTCTGTTTCATTTTGGTTATTTCCATTATTATGTCTTCATATTTATTGCTCTTTCCTTTTCAGTGTCTATTTACTATTAATTCTACACAGTGTATTTTTTATTTAAGATGTTAGATTTTTTTCTTCAGTAGTTTATTTGGATCTGTTTTATACATTATTTTTTTCTCCATGCCATGGTCATGTTTTCCTTTATCTTCTTAACATATAGAGCATATTTATAATAGCTACTCTGTTTTTTCAGATTCTTGTCTGCTAGTTCCACCATCTCTGTCATTTCAGACTACTTCTGTTAATTGAGTTTTCTCATGCATTTAGTTCTTATTTTCCTACTTTATTGTAAGCCTGTTAATTGGTTATTGGTTGCTAGATGTTGTGAATTTTACATTGTTGATTACTGGATTTTGTGGTATTCTTTTTAATAGTGTTGGATTTTTGTTCTGGTGTACAACTAATTTACTTGGAATCAGTTGAATCTTTTAAAGACTTCCTTTTAAGTTTTGTTAAATTAAAAGAGTGGCCTTTAGTGGTATGGGGCTAAAGAATATCTGATTCCATCCTACACCTTATAGATTATGATTACTTTCCACTCTTGCTCTGTATAAACTCTGGAAATTGTTCTGCCTAAATATCCAGATGGTTATTTTCCTGGCATCAGATAGTTTCTGCTCAGACACACACAGATCAGTATGCAGGCAAAGACTCAAGAGGACCCCTCTATAGATCTCGAGAGCTTTTTCTCTGGGCAACTAGTAATTTGGCCAACAATATTTTACTCCCTGAACTCCTCTTCCTGTATTTTTACCTGAAAGAGACTACTGAACTTTGATTTCCTCATCTCTGCACTGCAATCTAAACTGCCTCCTAAGCAATAAACTGGTACAATTATTCAGCTGACCTTATTTGTTTACCCTCTGTCAGGAATCACAGTCTCTTGATATCTGCTGTTCAACGTCTGTGTAGTAGGCACCTTCTAAGATGGACCCTAATGATCCCAGCTGTTATGGTTTGTCTCTGTGTCCGTACCCAAAACTCATCTCAAATTGTAATCCCCACAGGTCCAGGGAGGGACCTGTAATCTCCACGTGTTGAGGAACGTTAGCAATTGGATTATGGGGGTAGTTTCCTGCATGCTGTTCTCATGATAGTGAGTGAATTCTCACAAGAACTGATGGTTTTATAAATAGTAGCTTTTCTTGCACACTCACATTCTCTCCTGCCACCATGTGAGAAGTCCCAGCTTGCCTCCCCTTAGCCTTCCACCATTACTGTAAGTTTCCTGAGGCCTCCCCAGCCATGAGAAACTGGGAGTCAACTAAACCTCTTTTCTTTATAAATCACCCAGTCTTGGGTATTTCCTTAGAGCAGTGTGAGAACAGACTAATACACCAGCCTACTGGCATTTGTACTTATATAACCCTCTCCTCTTGAGAGTGGGCTGGATCTAGCGACTAACAAATAGAATAAAGCAAGTGTGATAGGATGTTACTTCTATGATTAGGTTACAGAAGGCTATGACTTCTAACTTGCAGCAGATTCATGCTGGCTTTTGATGAGGCAAGCTGCCATGTTGTAGAGATCCAGATGGCAAGGAACTGAGGGTCGCCTTGGGCAAACAGCCAGTGAGTAACAGAGGACCTCAGTCCAATGGCTCACAAGGAACTGAATCCTGCCAGTGACCACCTAAGTGAGCTTAGAAACGGATCCTTTTCCAGTTGAGCATTCAGATGAGACCACAGCACTGAATGCCCTGATTGCAGCCTTGGGAGAGACCCTGAGCCCAAGGATCCAGTTAAAACATGTCTGGATTCCTGAACCACAAGAATGGTGAGACAAAAAATTGTGTGTTGTTTTAAGCTGCTAAGTTTTGGAGTAACTTTTTACTCAGCAATGGATAACTAATTCCATCTGAAAATCATTATTTTATATATTCTGTCTGTTTTTGTTCTGTCATTTAAGATATAAGGATAAATGAGGTCTTTCTTACTCTGTCTAGGTCAGAAAGAAGTCTCAAACCATTCAAATTAATATATCTAAAGACAGGACCAAGATAGTAATAGTTCGTAGAGCTTTTCAGATGATTTCAATATACAGACAACTACAAAAGCCACTGTCTTAATTAAATCAGTGACTCATAACCTTTAATGTTTATGTGAATCACCTGGGAATCTTGTTAAACTAAAAATCCTGTAATCCTAGCACTTTGGGAGGCCGAGGTGGACGGATCACCTGAGGTCAGGAGTTTGAGACCAGCCTGACCAACATGGTGAAACCCCGTCTCTACTAAAAATACAAAATTAGCCAGGTATGGTGACAGGCACCTGTAATCCCAACTACTTATGAGGCTGAGGCAGGAGAATTGCTTGAACCCAGGAGCCAGAGGTTGCAGTGAGCCAAGGTTGTGCCATTGCACTCTAGCCTGGGCAACAGGAGTGAAACTCCTTCTCAAAAATAAATAAATAAATAAATAAATAAATAAATAAAAATTAAAAAATCCTGATTCAGTAGTTCTGTAATAGGACCTGGGATTTTGCATTTGCAGCAAACTCCCAGATCATGCTGATGCTGCTGGTTTGTGGACCACATCTTGAAGAGCAAGGATTTAGAGTATTGAGTGCCTTCTCTTTATTTCATCTGTTGAGAAACTTTAAGTTTCTTAACATCTGTACCAAAGGATATTTGAGTAGCTTTACTCTCTAATTCAAAAACACCACTCTCCATTACTGAGTGCCTCATTTATTAAGTTATTAATTCAGCAAATATGTTTTTTATATTTCTTGTTTCACAACCTCTTTGCTAGATGAATGAGACACAGCCCCCTTTCCCTTGTAATCTGCAGCCATTCTCAGTTTAATGGATAAAGCAGACATGTAAGGAAGTACTTTATAATGTGGGCAGATAAGTGCAAAACTAGAAGCACAAACAAATTATGAACTCTATTAGGATGCAATGATCAGGGAGTCTTCTGAAGAGGTGATGTATAAGTTAGGTTTGGAGATATGAATGGCCTTCCCAATGTGTTAGTTGGAGAGTGATGTTCGAAGAGAGTAAATACTAGGACTTCCAGCTCTGCTTCCTCTCACTGCTGGAGAGCCTTAATCTTGGTGTCTCAGGCCTGGATTTTCAGGCCTCAGGCCCAGATAACTGTTTGCTGTCATTCAAATTGGATTCTTGGTGGTCTTCACCGAGGTCTTAAAACCTGGAGATAGGTATGCAGATTACACCTCACTGTCTTCACCCTCTGTGTTTAAGCAAACACATTTAAGAGATATTATCTTACTTTTAGTCTCAAGTTGGTTTTGTTATCAAAAAGTTTCAACTGTCAAAAATTAACATTTTTATCTTTACTCTTTTTATCAGAGTGGAGTGTAGGGGCGGGGAGTGGAACAGAGAGACAACACATGCTTCACATTTATTTTATACTTATCAGTGTTCCTGACTGTTCCTATCAGGAGAAATATATGTTGTGAAACTTCTTTCAACGCCCTTCCAAAATATTTCAGATTAACAAATGCCAGTAATAGATGACCCTAACTATGCAGAAAGCAAAGCAGAAAAGTTTAAGCTTTTCTCTACTGGGACCATAGGTAACTGTTAGCTTCCTTTGTGCAACGTAGGCTTGTGAACTGACGATAACCTAGAGTTATTCCCCTTGAGGTGGAAAAATCAGTCCCTCTGTATCTCTCCACAATTTCTTAATGAAGATTGGAGAGAAGAACAATACTAGATCCTCCCTATAGTTAGAACCTGAGGCCTCTTTGCTGTTACTACACTGAGCCTAAACTAACTCAGTGTGGCTAAGGTAGTAAAATGTATAATTTCTAACTATTCTGTGAGGTTTGTGGGCACTTCCCATCTAGACTAGCTTAGCTGAGTCCAGATTATTTGCATTGGCATCACTCATACATGTCTGTATTATTTAGGAATGGCTGGGACAGGGCTTCTGTCTGATAGGTCTTTCATCCTCCAAAGGCTAGCCCAGGCTTATTCACACAGTGGTGGAAGAATTCCCAGAGAGCAGCAGGAGATGGCAAACGCCAGTGTGCAAGCAGTTTTCAAGCTTCTGCTTGCATCGCATTTGCTAATGACCCACTTGCTAAAGCTAGTTACGTGATTACAGATCCAAGTGATGAAATCTACTCCACCTCTTGACGAGAAGGCAGCAAAGTCAAGTCGAAAAGGATATGCATATAAGGAATTGCAGTCCACCACAGGCAGCCACATCTTGCTTCTATTGTCAACACTCAGGTTAAATCATCCTGCACATCAGTTATTCCTAGCCAGTCAAGTAAGTACAGGCTGGTCACTAATTGTAACTTTCAGAATTACTTGTTTATTCATATGCAAGCTTGCCCCACTTCTTATTCATCTCCCACCACACAGCCACTTAAGTGGCTGCTCCTTTGAAATCTCGTCTTGCCTCTTGTCATGTTCACTCTCACTTGTCTTTTACCCCAAACACCTAACAACTCTGGCCTCTGCACATGTAGTTTCTTCAGGCTGGAAGGTCCTTCTACAGTTTATTCCTCTAGTGAATGCCAATGTGTACACTAATCCATAACTCAAGTAATACTGCTGTTCAATCCTTTCATGGCTTCCTCAGTTGGTTCTAGATAAGCTCTTACACCTGTGCTCTCAGGTCACCTCATGTATAACACTAGGGTTGTACTGTAACATCACATCAAAATCCATTATCACTCCCACTGGTCTATAAATCTCGTAAGTCAAAGAAAGCTTTTGGTCCTTTTCATCTTTCTGTTCCTGGTGCCTAGCCCAGGGTCTGGTTTGCAGTACATGCCCAGTAATTGTTGATTGAGAACATATGGTACATAGTAAATAAGACATAAGTAATGCCATACTCAGGTAGGTTATATGGTCTGGTTGGAAAGACAATATATTTGCCTGTGAAACATCTGGAGAACAATATAAATTATTTGCTGCAAGAAATAAGAGAGGGAAAAAATATTTCCTGATTCAGTTTCTGACATCTTATCTACCTTAAGTTCTTCCCTTTCCATTATATCTTTTTGTTTCTCTCCACCACCAAATCTAGTCTGTCATCATTTTTCTGCAGCTCCCGTAACAGGCCCTTTGGGTTCCAATCTCGGTCACTTTTGACCTCATACAAGTTACAGGTTATCCTCTGAAAATCTCCTTTTCTTCATCTGTTTCCTGAGGATCTGTGAGGATTAAATAAATCAAGACACCTAAAGGCACTTGGCCCAGTTCTTGATTCACAGGAGTGCTCAGTAAATATTAGTGTTTCTTAAGGTGCACAACATCATTGTTGTTGTTATGTTTCCAGGTCACTTCTACTGCTTTTGTTCTGTCCCTAGTCATTCCTTTCCTGAGTTATTACAATCACATTCTGGAGACTCTTCCCCCAACCCATCCTGCAACTTTTACCTATTTGCCTTGTCTAAAAGAAATCTGACCACATCTTTTGCATGTTTCAAAACCTTCCTTGTTTCCCATTGCCTGCAGAATTCAGTTGGAATTCTGGCTAAGGAGGCCAGAACTAGGCTAAGGAGGTCAGAACCTGAAGGGGATGGGTTCCTAGAGCCAGAGCCCCTGGGAGGAGATACTCACCCAACTATCACAGCCCTGCTCCAGTGAAAGAGGACTGCCACTCAAGAGGGCTCATTTCTGGAGTGTTTACTGTATGCCAGGACTATACTGAACACTCTACCTGCCTGTACCTCCTTTAATCCCCTCAGTATCCCTATGATGGCAATGTTATTGCTATCCTCATGTTATAAATGAGGAAACAGGCTCGCAGGGCTTAAGTAATTTGCCCAAAGTTGCAGGTAGGAAAAAAAAAAAAAGGTGCTAGGGTATTTTAAACCCTTGAACTCAACCAGTAGTTCTCTTCAATCATCTAAAACCATGTTAGGGTCTATTTGTTTTAAGACATTTTTAACAAAAAATTGCCTAAAGTAATATTTAGTGCTTAAAAACATCACAAATTCTACCAAAGTGGCAGAGAGGCTTCATTCACTCTTGTTAGCTCATTTAGCACCAAGATTTGCTTAGTTTTATCTTTTGTTCCCATGCCAAACCACAGTTAAATCTTGGTGTTTGGTGGAGGCTTTTCTTGAGCACCACGTTGCTTATAATTTAAATCTCTGCAGAACTGTTTGTGTTCCTGTAGGGAGATCACTTTACCTGGAGTTTTCTGTAGTTGGCTCTGGGAATGCTGAGAGTGCATGCTTCATCCTAAGTATGCGCATACACTACTTCCCTCTGGCCAAATTGTGCTTACCCATAGCTGTGTTGTACCTGGTTTCATTTCCCCAAGTATGTGGTTTTCTGCCCTTGTCAAAGCCAAGGATGAGTGGAGCAGTGAGTCACATGTGTGATCGTCACTGTTTTCTCTACATTTTACAAGAGAACCCACAGAGACTTTACCTGCTCCTTCTTAGATGTAATAAGAGATCAGAGAAAAGTGCTGTGAATCACTTGGCAATGATGAACAATGGCCTATGGCAGAGAAATGAATATGTCAGGTGTGTGGTTTTTCCAAACCTAAAATATTTGCTTTCGATGCACTTAGCAGAGTTTTAATTACAGGGTGTTAAAACCTTGGAAGTGTCATGGTTACTCAGCACTCAATTTGATGATCCTATGTAAAATAATAATAGCTTTATTGATATACAATTTACATATATTCACAAAGTTGTGTGACCATCACCACTATCTAATTTCGGAACATTCTCATACTCCAGTAACAAGTTCTGTATTCATCAGCTATCTTTATTACTCCCCTCCTCCAGCTTCTGGCAACTGTCTACTTTTTGTCTCTATGAATTTGCCCATTCTGGACATTTTATAGAAATAAAATCATACAGCATGTGGTCTTTTGTGATTGGATTCTTTCACTTAGCATAATGAGTTCAAGGTCCATTCATGTTGTAGCATGTATCTGCACTGCATTCTTTTTTATTACCAAATAACATTCTATTGTATGGATATACCACATTTATTTTATCCTCTCATCAATTAATGGATATCTGGGTTCTTTTCACTTTGGGATATTATGAGTAATGCTACAATTAACACTAATGTACAGTTTTCTGTGTGAACATATGCTTTCTGCTGTCTTAGATATAGACCTAGGAATGGAACTGCTGGATCATATGGCAACTCTGTTTAGCTGTTTGAGAAACTGCCAGACTATTTTCGTAAGTGGCTGCATCATTTTACATTCCCACAAACCGTGTATGAGGGTTCCAATTTCTCCACATTCTTGCTGACATTTATAATTTATTATTTTGATTATAACTAGTGGCTATGAAGTAGCATATCTTTCTGGTTTTTAAGTTTTACTTTTTGCAGTGGACTGAATGTTTGTCTCTCCCCTGTCTTTCTCCTCCACCTGCCATGTGAGGAAATCAGGAAGAGGGCTCTCACCAGAACCTCACCATGTTGGCCCCGATCTCAGAACTATGAGAAACAAATGACTGTTACTTAAACCACTCAGTCTATGTTGTTCTTGTTATAGCAGCCCAAACTGACTAAGACATCATGGTAAAATAGACATAAGATAAAGTTTATAATTTAACCATTTATAGTGTACAATTCAATGGTATTAACTGCATTCACAATGTTGTGCAACCATCACCACTATCCATTTCCAGAACTGTTTCTATTTCCCAAATAGAAACTCTATACTCAATGAAAAATAAATTCCCCATGTCCTTCTTTCCCCATTGAGGTTTTGACTTGCATTTTGCTAATGGCTAATGATATTAAACATCTTTTCATGTGCTTATTGACCATTTATATATATCTTCTTTGGAAATATGTCTGTTCAAATCTTGGCTCACTGCAACCTCTGCCTCCCAGGTTAAAGTGATTCTCCTGCTTCAGCCTCCCAAGTAGCCAGTTTCACAGGCACCCACCACCACACCCAGCTAATTTTTGTATTTTTAATAAAGACAGGGTTCCACCATTTTGGCCAGGCTGGTCTTGAACTCCTGACCTCAAGTGATCTGCCCACCTCAGCCTCCCAAAGTGCTGGGATTACAGGTGTGAGCCACTTAGCCTGGCCCCTTTGACCATTTTTAAATTGGGTCATTTCTCCTTTTATTGTTGAGTTATATATTCTGACTACAAGCCTACTATCAGGTATATTATTTACAAATATTTTCCTTGATTCCATGGTTTCACTTTCTTGGTAAAGAAAGCACAAGTTATTAATTTTGATAGTTTCATTTAGCTATTTTTGTTGTTGTTTGCTTGTGCTTTTGGTATCATATCTGACAAGCAATTGTGTAATCCAAGCTCACAAAAATTTACCCCCATATTGTCTCTAAGAGTTTTGTAATTTTACCTCTTATATTTAGTTCTATGATCTATTTTGAGTAATTTTTTTATATGGTGTGATGTAGGGATCCAACTTTATTTTTGCATGTGAATGTTTAGTTGTCACAGCACCATTTGTTGGAAAGACTATTCTTTCCCCCATTGAATTGTCTGGCACCATGACTAAAAATTAATTAACTGCAAATGGACTTTCACGTGTATTCCATTGATCTATATGTCTTTCTTTATGCCAGAACAACACTGTCTTGATTACTGCAGTTTGTAGTAAGTTTTAAAACTGGAAAGTGTGAATCCTCTGACTTTATTCTTGTCTTTCAAGATTGACTTGGCTCTTTTGGGTCTCTTATATTTCCATACGAATTTCATGATCAGCTTGTCAATTTCTGCAAAGAAGCCAGTTGGGATTTTTATGGAGATTGTATTGAATTTATAGATCAGTGTTAGTAGTTTTCACATCTTAATAATGCTATGTCTTCACATCCATGAAGATACTTTTCCATTTATTTAGGTCTTCTTTAGTTTATTTAAACGTTGTTTCATAGTTTTCAGCATATAAGTCTTGCACTACTTTTGTTAAATTTATTCCTATTTTATTCTTTTGATGCTATTATAACTGTAATTATTTTCTTAATTTCACATTTGGGTTGTTTACTGCTAGAAATACAATTGATTTTTGAATATTGGCCTTCTATCCTGAAATCTTGCTAAAAGTGTTTATTTGTTCTAATAGTGGTTTTTGGTGGAATCTTCAAGATTTTCTAAATATAAGATCATGTCAACTGCCATAGAGATAATTTTACTTCCTCCTGTCTAATCTAAATGCATTTATTTCTTTTATTTTCTTTCCTTCCTTTTCCTTGACTAATTTATTTTGTTTTTTTTTTTTTAGATATGGGGGTCTTACTCTGTTGCCCAGGCTATAGTGCAGTGGAGCCATCATAGCTCACTGCAGCTTCAAACCTGGGCTCAAGTGATCTTCCCATCTCAGCCTTCTGAGTAGCTGATACTACAGGCATGCACCACCATGCCTGGCTAATTTCTTCTCATTTTTATATTTTGTAGAGACAGGGTCTCACTATGGCTCAGGCTGGTCTTGAACTCTTGAGTGTCGTGATTCTCCCACCTCAGCTTCCCAAAGTGCTGAGATTACAGGCATGAGCTACTGCAACTGGTCTAGAATTTCTTTTGTCAGAAGAGAAGAAGTCAAGAAGGGCAAGGCCAAGAATGTCTAGGAGCCCAGTATCTTGCAAATAAATCTATTTGTTGATATTTTATTTTCTCATTCCCTGATTAAGAGATCTCTCTTCTCTGATTCCCCCATTTAGGAAGGAATGTATAACTTAAAGCAGAGTACTTCTTTTAAAACATGTCTTGGACATTACCCAGTGATCCATCAACCAGCATTCAACCAGTTGTCTTTTACCTCCAATCTCCTGTCTTATCCTAAACCACCATGCTGAGCACAAAGGGTAGAAAATATAAAATGTAAACAATAGAAACCAATGAACTTAGGTTGCTATTCATTTGTGTACCCCAACCACCAGATTATGCTTATCAGTTTTTTCTTTTTGGTATCCTCACCCTAGCTTGCGATATCTGATATAGTTTTTTTTCTATATACTCATCTATGTCGGTGTTGGGAAATAAATGTCCCAACTTTGGAGGCTATGTTTATCATCTGGCCTCTGCTGCACATGTGTTACTTAGCCTCCTTATTACCTGACCCATGTGGAGAATGTAAAGTGTCTTCATAAATCTAAATTTAATTTTCTCTCAATAAGAACTGGAAAATATGTCTAATTATAAGGATGCTATAGACTACAAAAGAAGAATATTCAATTCCTACTAATAACCCTGAGAAGTCTGAAATACTGTGTTATTTTTGGAATTACTATGTTACATTTTAGGCTGGCACAGCTATTTCTCAGAGAAGTGGCTGTAAAATAATAGAAAGAACAGTATGTTATGAGTGCAGTCCTGGGTTCTGGTCCTTCTGCATTTAGCTTGGTGTGTAGCCTTGGCTAAGTTGTCACTTGAGCTCTCTGGGCCTGAAATGAAAAGTTTGAACTAAAGAATCCCTCAAGCACTGATATTGCATGATCCTGTGATGTGTATGAGAGGTGCTGTCTGTAAACCTGGTAAAGCGGGTCTGTATGCAAACCAGTTCAAGAAGGCCATAACTTTCAGGAAGCACACTGCAGAAATGATGTCACCATAGCTACCAGGGCAGCAGTCTCTTGAAGAAGGACTTGCATGAGTTTCAATTTCACATCCCAACAAACTAGCTTGCATTGTCTTTCCCTCCAAAGACCACAAAGCAGGAGGGGAAGCATATGACAACATATGGTACTGGAGCATGTATTCTGAATGAGATAATTCTTAAGAACAGAGTTCATCTAAGCAGAAGGCGATGCAAATTCACAATCTCCTGAAGATTGTGAGTGTATTGCCTAGGGAGTTTCCTTTTTGATGTTCCTCCCACTCTAGCCTAATGGCCATCCTGAAGTACGGACAGAGGAAGGCCCAGAAAAGGTCTCCTAGTTATATGCTTGGAATCATTGCTCACTAATATGTCACATGTCCTAGTTTGCGCAAGGTAGAGTCTGTTTACACTTGTTATATTAGTCCATTCTTGCACTGCTGTAAATACCTGAGACTGGATAATTTATAAAGAAAAGAGGTTTAATTGGCTCACCATTCTGTAGGCTGTACAGGAAGCATAGTGGCTTCTGCTTCTGGGGAGGCCTCAGGAAGCTTCCAATCACGGCAGAAGGCAAAGCAGGAAGAAGGTGTTTCACACAATGGGAGCAGTGCAAGGGGACGTGGGAGGTGCCACACACTTTTTTTTTTTTTGAAACAGAGTGTTGCTCTGTTGCCCAGGCTGGAGTGAGTGTAGTGGTGTGATCTTGGCTCACTGCAACCTCCACCTCCCAGGTTCAAGCGATTCTCCTGCCTCAGCTTTCCGAGTAGCTGGGATTACAGGCGCATGCCACCATGCCTGGCTAATTTTTATATTTTCAGTAGAGGCAGGGTTTCACCATGTTGGCCAGGCTGGTCTTGAAATCCTGACCTCAGCTGATCCACCTGCCTCAGCCTCCCAAAGTGCTGGGATTACAGGCGTGAGCCACCATGACTGGCCCTTGTGCCACACACTTTTAAATAACCAGAACTCACTCACTATCACAGGGATGGCACCAACTGGGGGATGCCACTAAACCGTTCATGAGAACTCCACCCCCATGATCCAGTCACCTCCCACCAGGCCCGACCTCCAACACTGGGGACTATAACTTGATGTGCGATTTGGTGGGGACACAGATCCAAACCATATCACCTATTATCCCAGATTATTAATATTATTATTATTATTTTGAGATGGTGTCTCATGCTGTTGCCCAGGCTGGAGTGCAGTGGCATGATCTCAGCTCACTGCAACCTCTGCCTCCTGGGTTCAAGCCATTCTCCTGCCTCAGCCTCCCAAGTAGCTGGGATTACAGGTACCTGCCACCACACCTGGCTAAGTTTTGTATTTTTAGTAGACACGGGATTTCACCATGTTGGCCAGGCTAGCCTCAAACTCCTGATCTCAGGTGATCCGCCCATCTCGGCCTCCCAAAGTGCTGGGATTACAGGCATAAGCCACTGTGCCCAGCCTCAGATAATTATTAATAGGACCCTTCTCCTCTTTAAAGTCTCATGGCTTAGACAATAGATTAAATAATCACTATAAGAGCATGCTTATTCCTAGGTCCACCCATTTGTTTTTTTAAGAAATAAAATAAAATATTGTTCAATTAAATCCCTTCACTTGTTTCATTTTCTAACAGTATCAGCTTCCATCTATTGTGTACCCACTTGCAGCATGCTCTGGGCCAAGGTTTTAGACAGGAAATCTTATTCACAGCACCTTAGAGGGTATCATTAGTCCCCTTTAGATATGAGGAACCTGAGGCTCTGAGAGGAGAAAAGTAGCAGATCCAGAATTTGAACCTAGGTCGGTTGGCATCAGAAGCCTTTTGTCATTATGCTGCTCTGTGTTAAAAAAAAAAAAAAAAAAAAGAAAGAAAGAAAGAAAGAAAAGAGAAAAAACGAAAAAAAAAAAAAACAGAAAAAAGTATTTTTAACCTTCAGGAAAGGTATATTGTCTCATTTGTATTTTTAGATTTAGAATGCTAATGAGTGAAGCACTTCAGATCCTGGCATCAACACCCATTGTGTCTTCTCTCTGTTCCTCAGTTTCCTCTTCAGGAAAATGGGACTAATAGTAGTTTCTATCTCATGGCAGTGTTGTAAGGATTAAGAGCTAATATACATAGAGTGCTTAGAACAGTGCCTGGTGCACTGCACTCTTCTTAACTGTTAGTGTTATTATCATCATCACCTCCACCATCATCACGTGATTGTTTATACTTGAACAAAGTGCCCTCACTACACATGCTTCACTAATCAGCTCCTGCTCTCCGGCACCCTCAGCTCTTCCCAACTACTGCACCTCAGCCCGCCTGCCAGTTTCCACTTACCTCGCCATCTGTCTCTGATTGTATTAATTTCTCATTAACATCCTTTTTCTGTTATAATTTCAGTAAGTACAAAATATGTAAGAATTTTATGTTTTTACTGCAGAAACATAGTTTTTCTCCTTCTATCTACCACCTGATTCATCCAGCTTTGAAAAACTGCAGGGTTCTGCAGCAATACTTGAAACATTATAACTCGAAGAGGTGAGAAAACTGGGGTCTCTGTGACCACTTCTCAATTTTGCGATAATTCACAGTATCACTTCATCCCCCAGTCTCTTTAGCTCTGAAATGGAAAGAACAACGTTTAGTTTTGAGATTCTTATATGGAAGTTATAGTCTTTTTTTTTTTTTTTTTTTTTTTTTTTTTGAGATGGAGTCTCGCTCTGCCGCCCAGGCCGGAGTACTGTGGCCAGATCTCAGTTCACTGCAAGCTCCGCCTCCCGGGTTCACGCCATTCTCCTGCCTCAGCCTCCCGAGTAGCTGGGACTACAGGCGCTCGCCACCTCGCCCGGCTAATTTTTTTGTAGTTTTTAGTAGTCTTAAGGTAAAGAATTGGTAGGTAACTATTGACTTAGGCATCATAATGGTTGAAAAACTTAAAATGTTGAGGATCACATAGAAAACATATTTTTAAAGTTAAATATAATCTTTTTCTTATTACTCAAAAGAATAAAATGTTCATTGTTACATCTAATTTTCATGTATGTGTATTTCTAAATCGTGTGTGTAGATATAAACAAAAATGAGATAAACTGAAGTACTGTTTTACAGTCTGCTTTTTTCCTGTTACAAAGTACTGTAAACATCTTTCCATTCTAATAATATTCAGTACTTTTTCAACTATTTTTGGTAGCAGAACTAATTTTCTGAAAGGAACCGTCCTGCATAAGACAGAAAAAATTGAAGCTTTTGAGGCTGAAAAAGGAACGTGAGAGCCAGGGCATCATCCGCTGTGTCTCCCACTGGTTTATTTTTCTTCCCTACCCTTCAGTTGTTGCCCCTGCTATGGTTTGGATATGGGTTGTTTGTCCTCACCAAAGCTCATGTTGAAATTTGATCCCCAGTGTGATGGTGTCAGGAGGTGGGGCCTAGTAGGAGATGTTTAAGTCGCGAAGGCAGAGCCCTCGTTAATGGGGCTCTTTTTTTTTTTTTTTTGAGATGGAGTCTCGCTCTGTCACCCAGGCTAGAGTGCAGTGGCCGGATCTCAGCTCACTGCAAGCTCCACCTCCCAGGTTCATGCCATTCTCCTGCCTCAGCCTCCGGAGTAGCTGGGACTACAGGCGCCCACCACCTAGCCCGGCTAGTTTTTTGTATTTTTTAGTAGAGACGGGGTTTCACCGTGTTAGCCAGGATGGTCTCGATCTCCTGACCTTGTGATCCACCCGTCTCGGCCTCCCAAAGTGCTGGGATTACAGGCTCTTTTGGTAGTGAATGTGTTCTCATTCTAGAGAGACTGGTTTAGCTCAGGGGAATGGATGCGTTGTTATAAAACCAGGAGGCCCTTATATTTCTCTCTTAACATGTGTCTGCTTCCCCTTGAGCTTCTCCACCATGTTGTAACACAGCATGAAATGCCTGCCAGAAGCCAGGGCCATGACCTTGAACTTCTCAGCCTGCAGAACTCTGAGCCAAAAAAACCTCTTTACCTTAGAAATTACCCAGTTTCAGGTGTTCTTTCATTGCAACACAGAATGAACTATGACATCTGAGACACCACCAAAGAACCCTGTGGATCCAAGGATCATTACAGCATGCCATTCTATATGTAACCAATATCTCTTCATTTAGGTTATTTCCAATTTTTTTCTGTCATAAACAACACTGCAGGGAACATCCTTTTAGCTAATCTTGGCATTTGTTATTTATTTATTTATTTCCTCAGAACACCTTTTTAGAAGCAGAATTTCTGAGTCACAGTACATGTATAAATTTTTAAAAATCAATATTCCAAAAAAAAGGTCTTTTTAGAAAGTCTGTACAAATTAACCTACTAACCTTGGGTGTTTTCATTACAAAAAAAATCTTGGCCAAATGTTTTGGTTAATGGCAAAACCAGAAAATTCAGAGGAAACACCAGATACCATTAAACAGAGGAAGAGAGACAAGAATCTGTCACTTCACCCTATCCTTCCCCCCATACTCACTCTTTCCCTCAGTCTCCACTTCCCTCCCAAAGGAATTTTGTTCTTTAATGTTTGCAGAGATCTCAAAAGCAAAGACCCTACCCTCTAGAGCTTGCATTTTAAGGTTAAAAGATAATAAAATGTAGAGAAAAGCTTGCCCATTCCTATCAACTGGGCTTAGGACAAGTTCCAACATAGAAAACACTCTTGAAGTAGGAATTCAACATGTGCCATGTTGGTGTGCTGCACCCATTAACTCATCATTTACATTAGATATATCTCCCAATGCTATCCCTCCCGACTCCACCCTCCCCACAATAGGCCCTGGTGTGTGATGTTCCCCTTCCTGTGTCCAAGTGATCTCAATGTTCAATTTCCCCTTATGAGTGAGAACATGTGGTGTTTCGTTTTCTATTGTTGCAATAGTTTGCTGAGAATGATGGTTTCCAGTTGCATCCATGTCCCTACAAAGGATATGAACTCATCCTTTTTTATGGCTGCATAGTATTCCATGGTGTATATGTGCCACATTTTCTTAATCCAGTCGGTCACTGATGGACATTTGGGTTGATTCCAAGTCTTTGCTATTGTGAATAGTGCCACAATAAATATACGTGTGCATGTGTCTTTATAGCCGCATGATTTATAATCCTTTGGGTATATACCCAGTAATGGGATGGCTGGGTCAAATGGTATTTCTAGTTCTAGATCCTTGAGGAATCGCCACACTGTTTTCCACAATAGTTGAACTAGTTTACAGTTCCACCAACAGTGTAAAAGTGTTCTTATTTCTCCAAATCCTCTCTAGCACCTGTTGTTTCCTGATTTTTTACTGATTGCCATTCTAACTGGTGTGAGATGGTATCTCATTGTGGTTTTGATTTGCATTTCTCTGATGGCCAGTGATGATGAGCATTTTTTCATGTGTCTGTTGGCTGTATGAACGTCTTCTTTTGAGAAGTGTCTGCTCATATCCTTTGCCCACTTTTTGATGGGGTTGTTTGTTTTTTTCTTGTAAATTTGTTTGAGTTCTTTGTAGGTTCTTGATATTAGCCCTTTGTCAGATGAGTAGATTGCAAAAATGTTCTCCCATTCTGTAGGTTGCCTGTTCACTCTGATGGTAGTTTCTTTTGCTGTGCAGAAGCTCTTTAGTTTAATTAGATCCCATTTGTCAATTTTGGCTTTTGTTGCCATTGCTTTTGGTGTTTTAGACATGAAGTCCTTGCCTATGCCTATCTCCTGAATGGTATTACCTAGGTTTTCTTCTAGGATTTTTATAGTTTTAGGTCTAACATTTAAGTCTCTAATCCAGCTTGAATTAATTTTCATATAAGGAGTAAGGAAAGCATCCAGTTTCAGCTTTCTGCTTATCACTAGCCAATTTTCCCCACACCATTTACTAAATAGGAATCCTTTCCCCATTTCTTGTTTTTGTCAGGTTTGTCAAAGATCAGATGCTTGTAGATGTGTGGTATTATTTCTGAGGACTCTGTTCTGTTCCATTGGTCTATATCTCTGTTTTGGTACCAGTACCATGCTGTTTTGGTTACTGTAGCCTTGTAGTATAGTTTGAAGTCAGGTAGCATGATGCCTCCAACTTTGTTCTTTTGGCTTAGGATTGTCTTGGCAATGCGGGCTCTTTTTTGGTTCCATATGAACTTTAAAGCAGTTTTTTCCAATTCTGTGAAGAAAGTCATTGGTAGCTTAATGGGGATGGCATTGAATCTATAAATTACCTTGGGCAGTATGGCCATTTTCACAATATTGATTCTTCCTATCCATGAGCATGGTATGTTCTTCCATTTGTGTCCTCTTTTATTTCACTGAGAAGTGGTTTGTAGTTCTCCTTGAAGAGGTCCTTTACATCCCTTGTAAGTTGGATTCCCAGGTATTTTATTCTCTTTGAAGCAATTGTGAATGGAAGTTCATTCATGATTTGGCTCTCTGTTTGTCTGTTACTGGTGTTTAAGAATGCTTGTGATTTTTGCACATTGATTTTGTATCCTGAGACTTTGCTGAAGTTGCTTATCAGCTTAAGGAGATTTTGGGCTGAGACAATGGGGTTTTCTAAATATGCAATCATGTCATTTGCAAACAGGAACAATTTTACTTCTTCTTATCCTAACTGAATACCCTTGATTTCTTTCTCTTGCCTGATTGCCCTAGTCAGAACTTCCAACACTATGTTGAATAGGAGTGGTGAGAGAGGGCAGCCCTGTCTTGTGCCAGTTTCAAAGGGAATGCTTCCAGTTTTTGCCCATTCAGTATAATATTGGCTGTGGGTTTGTCATAAATAGCTCTTATTATTTTGAGATACATTCCATCAATACCGAATTTACTGACAGTTTTTAGCATGAAGGGCTGTTGAATTTTGTCAAAGGCCTTTTCTGCATCTATTGAGATAATCATGTGGTTTTTGTCTTTGGTTCTGTTTATATGCTGGATTACATTTATTGATTTGCATAGTTTGAACCAGCCTTGCATCCCAGGGATGAAGCCCACTTGATCATGGTGGATAAGCTTTTTGATGTGCTGCTGGATTCGTTTGCCAGTATTTTATTGAGGATTTTTGCATTGATATTCATCAGGGATATTGGTCTAAAATTCTCTTTTTTTGTTGTGTCTCTGCCAGGCTTTGGTATCAGGATGATGTTGGCCTCATAAAATGAGTTAGGGAGGATTCCCTCTTTTTCTATTGATTGGAATAGTTTCAGAAGGAATGGTACCAGCTCCTCCTTGTACCTCTGGTAGAATTCGGCTGTGAATCCGTCTGGTCGTGGACTTTTTTTTGGTTGGTAGGCTATTAAGTATTGCCTCAATTTCAGAGCCTGCTATTGGTCTATTCAGGGATTCAACTTCTTCCTGATTTAGTCTTGGGAGAGTGTAAGTGTCCAGGAAATTATCCATTTCTTCTAGGTTTTCCAGTTTATTTGCGTAGAGGAGTTTATAGTATTCTCTGATGGTAGTTCGTATTTCTGTGGGGTTGGTGGTGATATCCTCTTTATCATTTTTTATTGCATCTATTTGATTCTTCTCTCTTTTCTTCTTATTAGTCTTGCTAGCGTCTATCAATTTTGTTGATCTTTTCAAAAAACCAACTCCTGGATTCATTGATTTTTTGGAGGGTTTTTTGTGTCTCTATCTCCTTCAGTTCTGCTCTGATCTTAGTTATTTCTTGCCTTCTGCTAGCTTTTGAATGTGTTTGCTCTTGCTTCTCTAGTTCTTTTAATTGTGATGTTAGGGTGTCAATTTTAGATCTTTCCTGCTTTCTCTTGTGGGCATTTAGTGCTATAAATTTCCCTCTACACACTGCTTTAAATGTGTCCCAGAGATTCTGGTACATTGTGTCTTTGTTCTCATTGGTTTCAAAGAACATCTTTATTTCTGCCTTCATTTCGTTATGTACCCAGTAGTCATTCAGGAGCAGGTTGTTCAGTTTCCATGTAGTTGAGCGGTTTTGATTGAGTTTCTTAGTCCTGAGTTCTAATTTGATTGCACTGTGGTCTGAGAGACAGTTTGTTATAAATTCTGTTCTTTTACATTTGCTGAGGAGTGCTTTACTTCCAACTCTGTGGTCAATTTTGAAATAAGTGCAACATGGTGCTGAGAAGAATGTATATTCTGTTAATTTGAGGTGGAGAGTTCTGTAGATGTCTATTAGGTCTGCTTGGTGCAGAGCTGAGTTCAATTCCTGGATATACTTGTTAACTTTCTGTCTCATTGATCTGTCTAATGTTTACAGTGGGGTGTTAAAGTCTCCCATTATTATTGTATGGGAGTCTGAGTCTCTTCGTAAGTCTCTAAGGACTTGCTTTATGAATCTGGGTGCTCCTGTATCGAGTGCATATATATTTAGGATAGTTAGCTCTTCCTGATGATGAATTGATCCCTTAGCCATATGTAATGGCCTTCTTTGTCTCTTTTGATCTTTGATGGTTTAAAGTCTGTTTTATCAGAGACTAGGATTGCAACCCCTGCTTTTTTTTGTTTCCCATTTGCTTGGTAGATCTTCCTCCATCCTTTTATTTTGAGCCTATGTGTGTCTCTGCATGTCTGATGGGTCTCCTGAATACAGCAAACTGATGGGTTTTGACTCTTTATCCAATTTGCCAGTCTGTGTCTTTTAATTGGATGATTTAGTCCCTTTACATTTAAGGTTAATATTGTTATGTGTGAACTTGATCCTGTCATTATGATATTAGCTGGTTATTTTGCTCATTAGTTGATGCAGTTTCTTCCTAGCATCAATGGCCTTTACATTTTGGCATGTTTTTGCAATGGCTGGTACTGGTTGTTCCTCTCCATGTTTAGCACTTCCTTCAGGATCTTTTGTAGGGCAGGCCTGGTGGTGACAAAATCTCTAAGCATTTGCTTGTCTGTAAAGGATTTTATTTCTCCTTCACTTATGAAACTTAGTTTCGTTGGATATGAAATTCTGGGTTGAAAATTCTTTTCTTTAAGAATGTTGAATATTTGCCCCCACTCTCTTCTGGCTTGTAGAGTTTCTGCCGAGAGATCTGCTGTTAGTCTGATGGGCTTCCCTTTGTGGGTAACCCGACCTTTCTCTCTGGCTACCCTTAACATTTTTTCCTTCATTTCAACTTTGATGAATCTGACAATTATGTGTCTTGGAGTTGCTCTTCTGGAGGAGTATCTTTGTGGCGTTCTCTGTATTTCCTGAATTTAAATGTTGGCCTGCCTTACTAGGTTGGGGATGTTCTCCTGGATGATATCCTGCAGAGTGTTTTCCAACTTGGTTCCATTTTCCCCGTCACTTTCAGGCACACCAATCAGACGTAGATTTAGTCTTTTTTTTTTTTTTTTAGGATGGAGCAATCCTTTATTTTTACACACTTTGACAAGGAGGTTTTCTGTAAACAACTTTTCCAGTGGAGAACAGAGAACGGGAAAATCAGCCTCCAGATATCAGCAGCTGCTCTGCTCAGGGCTGAGGCTCCTCCTTGCCAATGTGGTGAGGTGGAGGGGTGTACTTCCCTTCCTTTATCAGCTTATCCCGCTGCCTCCTGATGGTACTCACACATTTTATCATTTTCTGCCAAAGCAAACACTCTACAAAATCATCATATTCTATCTTGCACTCTTTCTCTGCCCGGATAGCACCAATTCCATGTGTACATTCTATCCATTCTTTTTCAAAAGCATGGCATCGAGTAGCAATCTTGTAGGGCTGTTCAGCACTCTGGATTGTCCACCATTGATCTATGTTAAGGCCGAACCTTTTCTGGATGTCCAAGAAAGGCATGGCGATCCGATGCTCATACTCTTGTCTCTTCTCTGGCCAGATTTAGTCTTTTCACATAATCCCATATTTCTTGGAGGCTTTATTCATTTTGTTTTACTCTTTTTTCTCTACACTTCTCTTCTCACTTCATTTCTTCATTTCATTCATTTGATCTTTAATCACTGATACTCTTTCTTCCAGTTGATCAAGTCGGTTACCGAAGCTTGTGCATTTGTCACATATTTCTCGTGTCATGGTTTTCATCTCTATCAGTCCTTTTAAGGTCTTCTCTGCATTGATTATTCTAGGTATCTGTTCATCCATTCTTTTTTCAAGGTTTTTAGTTTCTTTGCACTGGTTACATAGTTCCTCCTGTAGCTCTGAGAAGTTTGATCGACTGAAGCCTTCTTCTCTCAACTCATTAAAGTCATTCTCCATCCAGCTTTGTTCTGTTGCTGGCGATGAGCTGCGTTCCTTTGAAGGGGGAGATGCGCTCTGATTTTTTGAATTTCCAGCTTTTCTGCCCTACTTTTCCCCTATCTTTGTGGTTTTATCTGCCTTTGGTCTTTGATGATGGTGATGTACTGATGGGGTTTTGGTGTGAGTGTCCTTTCTGTTTGTTAGTTTTCCTTCTAACAGGTGGGACCCTCATCTATAAGTCTGTTGGAGTTTGTTTGAGGTCCACTCCAGATCCTGTTTGCCTGGGTATCCAGCGGAGGCTGCAGAAGATAGAATATTGCTGAACAGTGAGTGTTGCTGTCTGATTCTTGCTCTGGAAGCTTCGTCTGAGGGGTATACCCAGCCGTGTGAGGTGTGAGGTGTCGGTCTGCACTTAGTGGGGGATGTCTCCCAGTTAGGCTACTCAGGGGTCAGGTACCCACTTGAGCAGGCAATCTGTCCGTTCTCAGATCTCAGCCTCCATGCTGGGAGAACCACTGCTCTCTTCAAAGCTCAGTTGAAAATGCAGAAATCACCTGTCTTCTGTGTCGCTCATGCTGGGAGCTGGAGGCTGGACCTGTTCCTATGTGGCCATCTTGGGCGTCCCCCCCCCCTTTTATTTCTTTACTTCCCTAATAAACTTGCTTTCACTTTACTCTATGGATTCGCCCTGAATTCTTTCTTGCATGAGATCCAAGAACCCTCTCTTGGGGTCTGGATGGGATCCCTTTCCTGTAATAATTTCTGTTAAGAATCTTGAATGTTACCAAGTACTTCTCTAATTTCATCTTTGTGTCTAAGAATTGGGTTGAATTTAAAGTAGTCACTTTAAGGAAGTTAGGAAAAATAAAGAGAAAGATTAGAAGGGAAAAATTTCTCCATTTTAACAATGTGTTTCACTCTTCTAAAATAAAGCATAAATATTAGGGGAAGGTCATTAACCTGGAGGAAGGCCAAGCACTGGGGCAAGGACATGGAAAGTGTGGGAGGAGACAATATGAAATTAAGATTGGTTTAACATATGAAACACCTTCTTGTAGTGTCACTGCTAAGTAGCTGGAATGGTTAAGAGCAATCACTCCAAGCCAAGTTCTTGGTGCTTCAGAAGGCTGCCACACTTTTTCCTCTGGATGAATTGCTTAATTACTTCATTTGTCTGAGATCTCATCGTGGAACTCATTTCTAAATCCATCAGGACCTAGAGGGTGTCAGGATGATGTAGCAGTCTTATAAATTTCTTTATATTATCTAGTAATTCTTATTGTACATTAAATGCTTCAGAATGACAGGAAGATGTAACTTATCATTGTGACTGGGAATGACTTTGAAAACATCTTTTTCTCCTTTTAAGAGGAGAAAAGAGCAATGGAAAGAGTCTTTCAAATCTCCAAATTAGTATTTAACTAAGTTAGCGTGAAACCTGTTCTCTTTCAAGCCCTTGATTGCTTTATTAGAAGTAATTGCTTATCTCGGTTTAAGAAAATTGATTGAGACAGGTTACTTGCTTTCATGTCTCATTTATATCCACTTTATATTAAGTATTTTGAATGCATTTTTAACCCTTAATGTTTTGCAGACTAGATAGGAACCTACAGAAAGAAGAGATATGTTCTTTTAACATCAATATATTACTCTTATTAAAAATATCATTCTTATTAATGTCAAATGGTCTTTTGGTACCTAATGATCTTGACAAGAACAACCATGTGGATTTGGAATCAGGAGAGAATAGGGTCATTTATCTGTGGTGCTGTGGGAGAGACATTTTCTTTTTCAATTTTCTTTCTCCATTTTCTTATTACAATTACTGTTTGGGTTCATTATGACAACTCCCATCATTATGACTGTTCCAGCTCACAAGCTGGAGAAAGATTAATGGTAGAAGAAAATACAGTCTTTGGCATCAGAGCTACATCTAGCTGTTAATATAACAGAGTAGAAATACATGAAATCCATTTATAAGATTTATGCTTGTGATGGAGAAAGTAGTACAAAGTATAAAATGTTAAGATGTAGAACCTGAAGTGTTGGCAGGTAGCCTGTGAATTTCAATCATTTATTCATTCACTCATTCTTTCAACAAATCTTGAGCATTAATTATGTGTGCATCTTGTACACTGAGCTTGAAATAAACTCTAATAAGACCCAGCCTCATAAGGGATGTGGGATGGGAAGTATGAGCACAGTGGCGGTTGGAGATAGGGGGCTTACATCTCTGGTTTTGACCATTCTGAGGACTTGAGTTTTGATTGTGATTATCTGGTGGGAAGCTCTGGTTCTAGGTGTCTATTATAATGACAACTAGTTTGTTTATTTGTTTGTTTTTTAACACAAAGCTTTGTTGTGAATAACCAAATCTACAAATGAAAACTGTATATTTACTAATTCATTCTGTAGTACAGAAACAATAAAAGCTCCACAGTGAGTCAATACAAGCCTGTAATTTCTCCTCACCTAAGAGATCGGTAATTCTTCCATAACTGTTGTAACAATGAGAAAAGTTTGGTGCAGGCTGGGTTACTTTCTTCCAAAATAGCAGTGTATCCATGTTGTTGCCTCCTTTGATGTTTTTAGAGATGCTTTCCTTGTTGCAGGTCCCTTGTAACTAACTTCAGAGAGTTAGACTTTGTATTTTTAACCTTGGGAAGGTCTGCTGTAGGTCTTGTTTGTGGGAGCACTCCAAATGTTCCCTCTGTGGGGTTTTCTTTCTCAGCTCTATAGCTTTGGGTGGGGTGTTCTAAAAACCTTTGAAGCAGAAGAGTCATTTCCTGTTTGGAGGCCTAAGCATAAAGAAAGCTCTTTGTCATTGCTCAGAAATGGGGAGTCCATGACAATTGCTGTGCAAGAGCATTCAGCACTCTTCCAGTAAGAAATAGGTAGATCGGGTGTTGCCCTTTAATCACTTCTTGCTCAACATCATGTAGGTTATAATCAGCACTGTTCTAGGCACTGGAGATGCAACAAAAGGCAGTGTTCCTATCCCTGAGGAGCTTATAGTCTGGTGAGGGAGTCAGACAGTTATGGAACCATGTGACTAGTGCTATGATACAGGTATGCAGGCAGGGGGTGGGTGCTATGGGATCGTAGAGAAAGGTTACTTAATCCAGAGAAGTTCAAAGCATTTAAAGTTTTGTTAAGTAGCATCATTTTTTGAAAGTTGATTACTCCAAAATAATCTGGGAACTTTATCTAAGATATTTTGTAGCTCTATATTAAAATATATGCATATATATGGAATTATATTTATAAAATAACAAATACATTTTGTACTATGTTTGTTATGGTAGCATTTTGTTATTATTCAATTTAATTAACCTTTAAAATGTGAGATATATCAGGAGGCAGTCAGGGAAGTTTTCCTACGAAGGTCTTACCAAAGCTGAGACCTACAGAGCAAGTGTCAGTAAGCCAGAGAAAGCCAAGAAGGGGAGAGGGTGTGTTCTGTAAAGGGAAACAGCACATACAAAGACCGGAGAGGTAGGGCATGGTAATCCCAGCACTTTGGGAGGCCAAGAGGGGTGGATCACCTGAGGTCAGGAGTTTGAGACCAGCTTGGCCAACGTCGTGAAACCCCATCTCTACTAAAAATACAAAAATCAGCTGGTGTGGTGGTGCATGCCTGTAATTCCAGCTACTCAGGAGGCAGAGGCAGGAGAATTACTTGAACCCGGGAGGCAGAGGTTGCAGTGAGCCGAGATGGCGCCACTGCACTCTAGCCTGGGTTACAGAGCAAGACTGCATCTGAAAACAAAACAAAAAAAGGCTGAGAGACAAGAAGCAATGGGTTGGGAAAGTTGGGTTAGTTCTTCCCATCCTGCATGGAAGAGGGAAGCCTAGAAGTAGGATGGAAGGGGGTGGAAGAGTAAGCAGGGGTATGATAGTGGAGAACCTTACATGTTCAACAAGGAGTCCAGGCTTTATCCTGAAGTCAATGGAAGAAGAGGGGATAATAAAGGACTTTGAAAAGGACTGAGACAAGATTAGATTTTTGGAGGATGAATTGAAAGAAAAAGACTGGAGGCAGGAAGACCAAGGGGATGCTGATGTAATAAACCAGGGAAGAGAAGATGGCAGTGTGAACTTAGGCAAGGGTCATGGAGAACTGAAAGAGATGATGGACTAGATGGTGACTTGGACTGGATTTGGTGACTGGCCAATGAGGGGATGAGAAAGAGGGGAGAATACTATTCCACCTTGGCCACAGCCTGTGGGTCCAGAATGTTTTGTAGGTAGAAATGAATTTTAGATATATCAGTCTAATTATACATATTTTTGGTAAATTTGCTGTAGAGACCAAGATAGCTTTTCCTTTCAAATCTCTACTGCATGAAATCACCTTATAGTTTAGACATCTTAAAATGCAAATCTCAGAAGTCTTACTTCCTCAGGGAGGTACATCTGTTCTTTCTACCAATTGGCGTGGGTTTTGGACCTTGATATTTTTGAATCAGTTACAGTCTCCCTGCCAGCTGAGGGCACACAACATTTCATTACTGGCAATACTGGAGTCAAGGAGCCCTGCCTATCCTGACTCTAGGTCTGGAGTTAGAGCCCATTGAGTCTGTGGTAGTTCCTTTTGCTTTTGATATTTAGTTAGTAGGAAAACTGAGAGGATATTGAATTTCATTAACACTTCCTTAGAAGCACATTTCCTTAGAAGCATGAATATTGCTTGGATTCTGAACACTTTGAATCTTCACCAAGAGAAGAAACCAAATGCCATGGCAAAAGGGTAAGAGTTGTCCTTTAGCTCCAGTCCATTTCTTGACATAAGCTACCTCCATCCTTGCACACCTACCTCCCATTTGGTATCTATTAACCTTCACCTACACTATGCCCTAAACTGCCTTCCCCTCCTCTTTTCCTCGACAATTTTACATATTTTGCCTTTCTACATTGAACTATGTGTATCCCCTTCCTCGCTGGCCCTCCCCACCATAATTGTGCTGTTGTATTTTATCCGTAAGACAGGCACTCTGCCCTATTCCACTTCTTAAACCTTAGTGTGCTTCAGAATCACTGGAGATGCTTGTTCAACTCCTGGGCCACTCGTCCTGTGTTTCTGAATCAGGAGAGCTGGACCAGGGCCTAGGAATCTGCATTTTAACAGAAGGTACCCTCCTCTGCTCCAGGTGATTCTGACTTGGTAAGGAGACCACTCTTTGAGGAACCCCACACTCTGCTGTAGCAGAACAGCCCTGCTTTTTGGTCAGGAGACCTGGAATTAGTTCCAGTGATGCCTCCACCAGTCCTATGGCTTTGGGGAAGTCACTTCAACTCCCTGGGCTTCTATTTCATCATCTAAATCCTGGAGAAGCAGGGAGATACATTACGCTAGAGACCTAAACTCCCTTGCTCCATGGCCTTCCCTTCTTTCCTGGCTGGCAAACCCCAAATCTGGATGGCTCTACTCTCTGCCTTCTCTTCCCTGCACCCAGGCTACTGAATGTGCTGAGAGAAAGTCACGGGTCAGTGGTGCTGCCCAGATGAGCTTTCAACACCATGCAAAGGATCGTGGGCCTCCTCCTGTCAGCAACCTCTCCCCTGCCTTTCCAAATGCTCTTCTGTCTCCTCAAATGCCAGGCCCAGCCATTCCTCCTGCATCTTAACATGTGAACTTACCTTTCAACCTATAGAGAAAGTAGAAGCCACGACAGGAAATCCCTTAACTTCCTACCACCACACCTGCAAATGCAGCGGCTTCCATACCTGTCCTTTCCTGCTTCCTTCTATTGCATTGTCTCTCCTCTGGGATATACCATTTTTATCTCAGATGCTCTGGATCTTGCTCTTTCAGGTTGCTCTGTCTGTCCTGTATCTTCCTCCTCTTCCTCTCTTCAGTTATATTCCTACCACCCAGAGATTTGTGCCGTTAACATATTGGTATAATCCTTTCAGGTTTTGTTTTGTTTTGTTTTAATGTATAAGAGTACATTTTATTATCCCTCATTGCAATTTTTATCAATTAAAGTTCAAAATGAAGCAGGGGGAGCTGAGTTACTATGTTATGGGACTTACAGGAACTGGGCCTCACAATTGTGGGAGGAGAGAAGTGAAGGCCCAACTTGAGAAAATTAGAGGAAGAGAGCAGTCATTTGTCAGTCATCTGAGAAGCCAAGCGCTCCCTCCTGGATTATCCAGGTGGGCCCAATGTGACAACAAGCATCCTTATAAGAGGGAGGCAGAAGGATGTGACTACAGTAGTAGGAAATGTGATGACGACTGGAACCACGCGAGGGTGGGGGCCTGAGCCAACACATGCAGGTGGCCTCCAGAACTTAGAAAAAGCAAGGGAATGAATTCTCCCCTAGAGCCTCCAGAAGATACCAGCCCTGCTGACACCTTGCCGTTAGCCCAGAGAAACTGATTTCAGACATCTGGACTCCAGAACTGTAAGAAAATAAGTGTGCACTGTTTTAGGCCACCAAGTTTGTGGTAATTTGCTGTAAGAGCCCTAGGAAACAAATGCACATATCCAGCCACAAAGGGAGACCACCACGGGAGCATCTCTGGAGACGTCTGTTGAAAGCTGCTGCCTCCGTAGTTATGTGCTCTAAGGATCTGTAGGCATCTGGTGCTGGGCCTGGGACCACTGTTTGTTGGTCAGCAGGGCTAGAAACAAGAAGACCTGGACACAGAGTGGAGGAGAGCTGGACCCCACTAGACACTCCTTTGTCTGTCCTTACTACGTCTGACGGAAAATAACTGCAGAAAGCAATGGCCACTTTATCATCTCTAAATTTCAACAAGCTCCTCTTGAGCCAGCCTTAGCCCGTATAGGGAACAGAACTCTGGGACCCACAGCTTCCACCTTAACTGAGTTGACACAGCACGTTCCAGCATAGGATCATATGGTTTTATTGGTTTCCCACCATACTGAACATTATGGCAAGAGCAGTTTACTATGTTGTGGGAGATTCTTCCAAACTAATTTAGAAGAAATTCTGATGAACCATTATTTATTTAACTTTCCTTCTATTATTATTAACTTAGGATGTTTTCCATTTTTCTCTACTACAAACAGTGCTGCAGCAACTCTCTGTTCATACAAATATTTGTCAGTATCTCTGACATTTCCTGGGAATGGATTCCTAGAAAGGAGATTACTGAATTAAAGGAAGTGAATTTCTACGGAGCTTGATGATTCCTGCCAAACTGCTTTCCAGAAGTGATGTATCAGTTTTCATTCCTATTAACATTGGCCTCAGGCCAGCATTGAATATTATATTTTAAATCTTTTCAAAGAGGCATTTCTTGACTATCTCTGATACAGGTGATCATTACTGGCTCAGGAATTGGATGTAAAGTGAGCTAGCTGGACTGGTGACACCTTCCCTTTACCTCCGTGGGTTCCTACGGCTTCAGAAGCTGCACCCTCGATGAAAGGGGACAACCTGTTCTGGTGAGGAATCTAGCATCTTTCAGTCAAGAACCTGGGGGAAGTATGTTGCTTAAAAATTAAATACATCCTTAGTAAACATGTTATGCACAAGAAAAACTGCTGTTCCTATATCAGAAATATAGAAACGGAAATAGAAAGCAAGTGATTTTCCCAGGTATAGCTAGCAAGTCCCTAGCAGGGTCACACTCAGGATTTTCTTTCCTGAAATTTTCCATCATGATTTAAAACATTTCAAAGCATCTATATTGTGCCAAAAATTAGATTCTGCATCACACATAGGAAAGCACAATTTTCGGCTTATTGCTTAAATACTAAATCACATTAATTGGCTGTTTCCCATTGTAAATATTTGAATTAATAAGGATATTTTTATCACACATAATTTTAAATGATCTTTTTGATTTTCAGCTTTGCTGCAACACAGATGGAACTAAAACAAAATTGTATAATGCTGAAGTGACCCAAGGAGAAAACTTCTCACGTAGATAATTTTGTGCAGAGAGTGAGTAAGGAGTCTATGCCACATCTTTCTCCAAATTTATATTTTCGCTGAAATGTAATGGGTAGACAGATAGTAATTGGTACAGTGAGAAATTAGTTCTGACTTATCTTCTCTCCAAACTGCAAAGTGTATTTTTATATACAATTTCAGAATGATAATAAAATGATCTGGTTTCCATTTATCAAAATGAGCGATGCTGAATGTCTGATGACTGGCTTGCTTTTTGAAATCTTATTTTAGAGTTATCAGACTGTCTGAGATCTTTGGGAAACTTCTGCATGAAGTGAGCCAATTGGCAAATAAACATCTACTTGCCATGTACAAACTATGCAAGGCTGAGCTACAGGGGATGTGGCAGAGATTATCGCTGGTTATCTCAAAATGGTCTCTGAACCAGCAGCATCAGCAGCATCTTGGAACTCATCAGAAATGCCTACCTTACACGTAACGGATCGGAAACTCTGAGGGGAGGCTGGGCAGTTGTGTTTTAACAAGCCCCATGGTGTATGCTAAAGTTTATTTAAGAACTCTGATCCCAAGAAACAGCTTAAAACACATACACACTCACAGGAGTCAGCTCTGGAAAAGAAATATTGTGCCATTAGCATATCAGAACATTTGAAGAAACCTTGAAAGAGCAAAGTTGATGTGGTCACATTGGCAGAGGAAACCATAGCCCAAATCACGCAGAAAAAATACGTTAGTAAGGGAATGAGAATGTTTTAGGAGGAACTCCAGAATAGGAGAATACTAAAAATGGCAGGGGCAAAAAAAAAAAAAAAAAAAAAAAAAAAATCTAGAAAAATTCCCGGCAAAAGCCGCAGCTGTGAGGAGCCTTGTACTCTCAGCCATGGTGAACCCCACCATGTTCCTCCACATTCCAGTGGACGGCGAGCCCTTGGGCTGCGTCTCCTTCAAGCTGTTTGCAGACAGGTTTCCAAAGACAGCAGAAAACTTTCATGTTCTGACCACTGGAGAGAAATGATTTGGTTATAAGGGTTCTTGCTTTCACAGAATTATCAAGGTTTATGTGTCAGGGTGGTGACTTCACACGCCATAATGGCACTGGTGGCAAGTCCGTCTACGGGGAGAAATTTGATGATAAGAACTTCATCCTAAAGCATACAGGTCTTGGCATCTTGTCTGTGGCAAATGCTGGGCCCAGTACAAATGGTTCCCAGTTTTTTATCTGCAATGCCAAGACTGAGTGGTTGGTTGGCACACATGTGGTCTTTGGCAAGGTGAAAGAAGGCATGAATATTGTGGAGGCCATGGAGCGCTTTGGGTCCAGGACAAGACCAGCAAGAAGATCATCATTGCTGACTGTGGACAACTCCAATAAATTTGATGTGTGTGTTTTATCTTCACCACCAGACCATTCCTTCTGTAGCTCAGGAGAGCACCCCTCCACCCCATTTGCTCACAGTATCCTAGAATCTTTGGGCTCTCGCTGCAGTTCTCTTTGGGTTCCATGTTTTCCCTGTTCCCTTCCATGACTAGTTAGATTGCAGAGTTGAATTAAGTTTATGATTATGAAATAAAAACTAAATAGCAGAAAGAAAAATTCCCAGAGCTGAACAATGACATGTTTTCAGATTAAAAGTACCCACAAAATGCTAAGCAGGTTGGAATAGACACATCTAGATGAAATTTTAGACACTAAGGATGAAGAGAAAGTTTCTAGAGAGAGAGGGGGAAAGAAAGATTACTTAAACAGGAGAATCAGTTTGGCATCAGACTTCTCATCAAAAACGCTGAAGACTAACAGGCACTAAGGAATCACTTCAAAGTTTTAAGAAAAAAATTATTTTGAACAAAGTATTGGGTTCCTGGAGAAACTTAACATTCAAGTTAGAGGGCAAAAAGAAAATGACAATTTTAAGCACAAGAAAGTCTTGTTGCATTAAAAAATTTACAAAGGGATTAAAGTTAAAAATATTGAGCCAGTTGGGAAACTATTTTAGTTTGAAAGAAAGAAATATTTGGATTACTGTCAGAATAATTCTCAAGAGGACATTTAGCAAAATTACACATTTTTAAAAACAAAAGCAAGAATAAAAGAGAAAGAGAGAAAGAGGAAGAGGAAGGAAGGATGGAAAGGGAGGGAGGAAAAGAAGGAAGGAAGGAAGGATGGAAGGAAGGAAGGAAAGGGAAGGAAAGAAGGAAGGGAAGAAGGGAAGGAGGAAGGAGGGAGGGAGGAAGGAAAAGAGGAAAGAGAAGGAAAGAAGGAAGGGAAAGGAAGGAGGGAGGGAGGCAGGAGGGACGAAGGAAACAGAAAAGGGAGGGAGGAGAAAAGGGAGAGAGGGAGGGAGGAGAAAAAGGAGGGAGGGAGGGAGGAATGAAAGAAGGAAGGAAGGAAGGAAGGAAGGAAAATTTAGGAACAAGTTCAGATTCAGCAGCTTAGTTAAGTGGCAGAGAAAAGTTATTACTCTCTGATACCCATTTAGTGGCTTATGTGAAATGAACTGGTTTTGAAGTTCGGTTTCTTCCACTTGGAATTTTGGGTTTTACATGCACAGCAAGTGTGGCTAGTACTGCATCCTTGTCCTCCCTTCCATGGCAAGGGCAAAGGACAAAAAACAGATGGACTTCCCTAAAGATTCATCATTGTCACCAGAAGAATAGCTGGGTTTCCTATGAGAGACTATATGCGGTCTTCCTTCATCTATGCAATTGGGGGACAGGAAAGGTATTGTTTGTCCTATGCAACAGTAGAGCACTGGTTTCTTCGCATACCCATATAGAACAGCTGGTTGTGCTCGCTTTGTCTCCCTTATTCCGGCATACAGGGAGTGTACAACTCAGCCATTCATTGACAGTTTTTTGACCCTGAAATATGTAAACAGAAGGATGGTCCAAAGGAATCACAATGTAATCCTCTCATAAAAGTAGTAACAGCTAGCTTTGTGTACAGACAGATTTCACAGAATTCTGATGCAAGCTTCACAAACAGTCCCATGAGGTGAGAGATATAATTATTATATATATATTTTTTTACAGAAGAATAATTTGAGGCTCAGAGGATTAAAGAAAACATCTAAGAACATGCAGCAAGTTAGTCAGTCTGTCTCACTTAGTGAGGACTTTCTGTGTGTCAGAACTTGCTGTTCCGAACACGTCTTTTAAAAAGGGAGTTAAGTCCCTCAATGGGGAATTTATGGGCTAGCAGAGGGAGATGGGTGGTGGTAAACATGTAAGGATATAGCCATAAAGATAATTTTAGGTATGGGAGATTGCCATGAAGAGGATAAAATAAGTCAAGTCGCAGGGGATGACTTGAGTTGCAGTGGGAGAGGGGCTGCTGCTTCAGCGTGGGTGGAGTTGGGGAAATTCTCTGGATTGAGACCTGAATGTTGAGAAGAAGGCATAAGAGGACTGGGGAAAGGACAACGTTTGCAGAGGAACAAGCCCCTTGATACAGCAATGAACTTGGCATGTACAAGAGGTACAAAAACAGACCAGTGTAGCTGGAACACAGTGAACAAAGACAAGGCTGGTAGGAGACAGGGTCCAAGAGGTAGGAAGAAGCCAATCATATAGAACTTTGTGGGCCATGGTAAGGAGTTTCAGTTTGGGTTTTATTCTAAGTGTAATGAGAAGTTTTATATATTTGTTTTCTTAAACATCTTTACTAAGGTATATTTTATATATCATAAAATTCAACTCTTTTGAGTGTGCAATTCAATGACTTTTATAATTGAATTAATTTACAATTATAAAACATAATTATAATTGTGTATTAATTACTGATAATTCAGGAGAGCAACCATCAACATAAATCAGTTTTAGAACATTCTTATTCTTCCAATAAGATCCCTCAGCCCACTGACAGTCATTCGTTTTTCCATGCAACTGCTAATCTATATTCTGCCTCTCTAAATTTGTCTTTTCTGGGCATTGCTGTAAATAGAATCATACAATATAAGGACTCTGGTGCCTGGCTTCTTTCACCAGGCATGCTGGTTTTGAGGTTAGGTAGGATGCGTTAGTAGTCTGCTGTTTTTTATTGCTGAACAGTGTTCCATTGTATGGATATGCCACAATTTGTTTATCCATTTTTCTGTTGATGAACAGGCAGGTTGTTTCCAGTTTTTGACTATTGTGAATAATGAATGCTGCTATGAACAGTTGTGTACAAGTCTTTATGTGGACACGTTTTCTTTCATTCCTCTTGAATACATACCTACAAATGGAATTGCTGGGCTACATAGGAATTTCAGACATTGCCAAACAGTTTTCCAAAGCGACTGCACCATTTTATATTCTCACCAGGAATGTATGAAGCTTCTCATTTCTCAACTCACCAACATTTTTTGTTGTCTGTGTTATTTATGATAACCATTCTAGTGGGTATACAACTATATCTCATTGCGGACTGAATTTGCATTTCCTTAATAGTCGACTGATGAGGTTGATTGTCTTTTCATGTCCTACATTACCAATGGAAGAGTTGTAAGCAAGGGAAAAGATATGGTATGATTTGTGCTTTGAAGACCAATCTGGTTACTAAATGGCAAGTAGACTATGGGCAGTTGTCCAGTTAGGAGATGGTTGCTATCATCCAGAGGGAGATAATAGTGTCTTAGACTTGGGTTATAATAATGGAGGTGAAGAGAAGGAGTTTGAATACATTATGAAGTTAGAGCCAATGGAAGTGGTTGATGGATTGGATATGGGATGTGGGAAAGTGAGGTATTTAGGTAAACAACTGGGTAGGTAGTGGTGCCATTTTTTTGGCCAAGGGGAAGCCTGATAGAGGAGTAAATATGGTGGTGATACTGGGGGGATGGTCATAAACAATACCTATTTTGACCACACTACATTTTTGGCATCTATTAGACATCCAAGAGGAAATGTTGAATATGGAATCAGGAGCTCAGGGGAGAGTTCTGGGCGAGAGATAGAAATTTGAGTCATCAGCATATAGAGGGAATTTAAAGCTTTAGGACCCAGGGAGAGAGTGTGGATAAAAGAGAATGGAGTGGAGAATGAAACCCCAGAGGCATCTTGAAAAAGTTGCTTATACAGATCAGCGGGTAAGGACGAAAATTTGAAAATTAGGATTGAGGTAAGGTTAGGCTAAGGGAAGCGTCAAGAAATATGTTCATTGACTGTACTGTCCATGACATAGCCACTAACCCATGTGGTTCAGTGAGCACTTGAAATGTGGCTTGTTGAATTGAGATGTAAGTACAAAATACATATTGAATTTTGAATACTTAGACAAAAACAGAAGAGTCAAGTCTCAGTAGTAATTGTTGAAATGATATTTTAGATATACTGGGTTCGATAAACTGTTATCAAAATTAATTTCACCTATTTGTGCTTTTAAAAATGTGGGTACTAGAACATTTAAAATCGCATATGTGGCTCCCATTATATATGCATTTTTTGGGGCAGTGCTAGTCTATAATGTTCTACCCACAGTCTCATCCTGGTTTTCCAGAAATGTCACTGTGGCACTTTAAGGCCTGCGTAGGAACTTGAATTTATATAAGAATTCTGTATTTCCCCCCTTCTCACTACTGCACTTGACTATTAAAAAAATGTTTTAAAAATAATTCTGTAGATATTTGCTACAAAGCTTTCTTAAGGTGCTACTAGGCATAGATGACATCCACAGCCTAAAAGAAGAGTGTTAATGTCTTGGGTGTTTTGAGTACATGTTTACATTGTGCAGATAGACCAATATTTTAGCAAAGACAAAGCCACATGGATCATTTGATCTTTGTTGAGCTGGGAAACTACAGTTAAAATGGACCTACTGACTGGGTGTGGTGGCTCACGCCTGTAATCCCAGCACTTTGGGAGGGTGAGGTGGGCGGATCACCCGAGGTCAGGAGTTCGAGACCAGCCTGGCCAACATGGTGAATCCCCATCTCTACTAAAAATACAAAAATTAGCCAGGTGTGGTGGTACGCACCTGTAATCCCAGCTACTCGGGAGGCTGAGGCATGAGAATCACTTGAACCCAGGAGGTGGAGGCTGCAGTTAGCCAAGATTGCACCATTGCATTCCAACCTGGGCAAAAAGAGTGAAACTCGGTCTCAAAAAAAAAAAAAAAAAAAAAAAAAAGAACAGAAAAAAAATGGAGATACCATATCCTTGATATTTGTAAGACTAACATGTCCTTGCTGGCTACAAAAAAAGTTCAATAAAATAAATTCTTTCTTCCATCTGGTTAAATACAACCTGATTAAATGAAGAGAAACTTGTTTAATAAGGTCACTATATGAGTTAGAAATGAGTTGATTTTTTTTCTTTTCATTATCATCTTTGAAATTCTTTACATACAATAAAAATCAGTTTTTCATCAAGTTCTTGTCCTATTGCTATTATGGCAAGAGTTTCCCTTTAGAAATAAGAAGAATTCCCTTTGGCTGGAAATCATAGAGGCAAACTGTGCAGATACAAGGTGGTGAGACTTCTTCACTCTTTTCCCTCTCCCCAGTGAATGAGGTCATTTGAACAAAGTAAATCCCTCAAAGGGATAGAGTTACACAGTTTTTATGTTTTACATGACAGATGACTGGGCAGATTTCATACATAACCCCGTGGGAGCTTTTGCAGTCTCAATATAGAAATTTCTCTAGGGCTTCTGATTAAAATACAGAATCAAGAGCTACAGTAACAGCTCATCCATTCAGTTCAATGAAGGATTGGAGGCCGAGTTTTGTATAGGTTGTTAGAAAATGGGAGCTAGGGCCAGGCACAGTGGCTCACACCTGTCATCTCAGCACTTTGGGAGGCCAAGGCAGGAGGACTGCTTGAGCCCAGGAGTTTAAGACCCGAGTGGGCAACATAGTGAGACACTGTTTCTACAAAAAATATTTAAAAATTAGCTGGGTATGGTGGCACACAGCTGTAGTCCCAGCTACATGGGAGGCTGAAGCAGGAAGCTCACCTGAGCCCAGGAGGTCAAGGCTGCAGTAATCTATGATTGCACCATTGCACTCCAGCCTTGGTGACAGAGCGAGACCCTGTCTCAAAAAAAAAAAAAAAAAAAAAAAAGAAAAAGAAAAAGAAAAAGAAAAAGAGAAAAAGAAAAAGAAAAAATGGGAGTTAGAAAATATTATTAATCTGCCATATTGATCCAGGTTTCCAGGTGGTCATTTCTATAAGGCTAGATCCTGCCTGTCCTACATGTGGAAGTTCTCTGAGATTTCACAGTACCTTCCTCAGACAAACTTTTGGAAGAAGTATGACTTTTCTGGATGTAGAATACAAAAATTGTTCATTTACTGCTTTGGTTCCATGTATGATAATCTTTTCCATTTTAGTTTGCTGTAGCCCTTTTAGAGTTCTATTTTCTGTTAATATTTATAACTGCTCTTAATATTCTATTATTTTGTATGTTATATAAACACAGTTAACATAAAGAGGAGAGGGTTCAAATTTCTATCACTTAATTTTTGAAGATCTTGAAAAGAGATGGTTCTTGTATTTAGTTCAGGACTGAAGGTAGGGGATTTTAAAAACATGCTGTTGGACTCCTGAGAGTAAACCTTTTGTCAGCAACACCTTCATATGTTGGATACATTTTAAGGGGAAGAGAGATCATTAAAGAAAGAAAGTGGTCATGCATGCTCTTCAACTCTATAGTTCGGGGAACCAGTCATAGGAATAATAGTGTTCCAGCCAGGGTAATCAGAGCAGATATGGCTAATAGATTTCAACCTGAGTTGAAATAATAAATGATTGATAGGAGCTGCCTGCAGCGCAGCTGTGTTAGAAAGGATTTTGAGGCCACATCTGGGTTCATAGGACAAAGTGTGATTAATGATGTCTGCCATGGTTGTGAGAGGAGGTAGTGGTGGTAGCCATGCCATGTATTTTTAATCCCTGAATGATAATCTTCTGATGAATAGAACTATCCATCCATGAGGTTTCCAGATTGCAGTTGGAAGATTATGGGCATATTTGGACAGCATGGAGATAAGATGCTAATTCTGTTTGGGCTGATTTTATTCAACTTGTAGTCAGAATGATTTCCTGACTTGCCAGAGCCAGTAAATTGGAGAATAAAGTATGTAATATCTGTATTCCCACTGCTTGGCTTAAACTTAAACACAGGACCATAATGCATCCCAATACAGGCGCAAATAGGATGTCACACAGAAAATGGGATATCAGGCTGTTTGAATTATCATTTTAATAAAAATCTTGTGTTCTAGAAGGTAGGGATGGATTCCTATTTACTTGCCTTATTTTATGCTTTGTTTAGTCAACACACAGAAATGTAAAGAAGAGAGTAATATTTACCCATAATGCCTCTGCCAGAGATAAACATTGCTAATATTTTGGTGTGGAACCTTCTAGAGTCTTTGCTATGTATATGTTTAAATCTGTTGGGATTATATCGTAGATCCTGTTTATAGCCTAAAGTTTTCATGTAACAGCATTTAGACTTCCTTCTAAGTTAATAAATATGACTGCATTATAGTATTTAATGGATCAATAATACTATCACTTTGATGAATACCCTTGTATATAAATATTTGTGCACTAATTATTTTCTTAGCATAATTTTCTAGAAAAGCATTTGCTAGGTCAAATTTATAAATTTTTGTTTTTATTTTAAGGGCTTTGATACTGTCTTCCAAGAAAGTATTAGCAATATACTTGATAATTCTTGAAGAGTATGACATAAAAAGCCCAATGCATTTTCTAAGATTGCTACTCTGAGAGGACAAGACAGCCCGAACTGCCCCATCCACACAGCCACACAGTTTCTTTCTCTACTCGATGATATTATATATCTCGATTATAGAGACCATAATAATTCAAAACTGCAGCAGCCAATTCAGAAGCAGGTATGCACACTTGGACCCTATGGAGTGGAATCAGGTAAGATCACAGCGGGTTGCTTGGTTCTACAGACTAAGCATAGTTCCAGCTGTCCCAAGACTGCTGAGCTCTTCCAAGGAACCAAGCAATTCTGCCTTGTACTTCCTAGGACTTGCTGGGCTCATGTAGACAGATTATGCAGATCCTCTGCTTCCTTCTATTGATTAATCTTTGAGGTTACCTGCAAGCCTGTGGAGTTGGAGAGGCTGGGGAATGGAGAGCTGAAGTCTAGAGGAAGACTGGGCTTCAATTTCCTGGGAGTGCTTCCCCTCAGAATGAACATTCTAAGGAGGGGGGAGTTAATGACCTCCTTCAAGGAAGGCTCCCACTGTCGGTGGGTCAGTTTTATTTTATCTAAATGTCTTTTCTTTTCTTTCTTTTTTATTTGTATAAATTTAAAGGGTACAAGTACAGTTTATTCCTCCTGAGACATATCTAACTTTATCCCATTCCATCATTTTATTTTTCCTTACAGGACTCTTTGACCTTCAAAAACTCCCCTTTGTCATTTGTGGCATCTGAACAAGTGTTCAGTGTTGTGTATAAATATCAAAATAAATGACTCATACATCATAGTTAACAGTATCTATAAAAAGTAGGAAATTAAACCTTAAATAATCTATGCCCACACAATTTAGGGAAAAAAGTTGTCACTGATTCACTTGCAAATAATAGAATCAGTATTTAGTGATTCTAACTTCAGATGTTTCATTCTCCCTATAAATGGTTGTGTTGGTACCTTTTTAAAACTAGTAACCAGAGCAACTAGAGCTACCTCTGCACATTGGAATGAAGAGCGAGCTAGAAGGCATGATAGAAGACTATGAGCTCATGATTTGCAGGGCGAGTTTCCAAACACACCCAGCCTGGAATGAACAGTCATTATCAGTGATAACGGAGTTTATTTTCTGACCTAGAAAATTTGTTGTGGAAACACACACACACACACACACCACACACACACCCTTCCCAAGAGACTAGAAAAAGAGTGCAATTTTTCAAATTCCATTTGTTTTCTTTTTTCTTTCTTTTATTTATTTATTAATTTTTTTTTTTTTTTTTTTTGAAACCGAGTCTTTCTCTATTGCCCAGGCTGGAGTGCAGTGGTGCGATCTTGGCTCACTGAAAACTTTGCCTCCTGGGTTCAAGTGATTCTCATGACTCAGCTTCCCAAGTGCTGGGATTACAGGCGCCTGCCACCATGCCTGGCTAATTTTTGTATTTTTAGTAGAGATGGGGGTTTCGCCATGTTGGCCAGACTGGTCTTGAACTCCTGATCTCAAGTGATCCACCTGCCTCAGTCTCCCAAAGTGGTGGGATTACAGGCGTGAGCCACCGTGCCTGGCCCCATTTGTTTTCTAAAAACAAATTTAAAAACTTTTAATTCCTTATTATCAGGCTATAAATAATTTGATTCCTTAATATGTGTGGACTATGCTATATTGTTTGGAATTGTGCCATTTAACTTGATGTCTTTTTACAAACATTTTTTAGTTTCATTAAATATTTTTCAAAAATATGACTTTTAATGACTGTATAGTTTTCCACAAAATAGATATCAGATTAATTTGACCAATTTCCAAATTATTTCTTTTTTGTTATAATAAATTATTAATAAATGTCTGTATACATAAATCTATGCATTTCTGATTCTTTTCTTAGGATAAAAATTAGAATTGAGCCAGTCTGAAGAATTTTATCCCATTTATATTTTAACTTATTTTTAAAAATTGAGATTATATTATATATATAGACTGTCACTCAGATTTTTTGCTTGGCAAGTTGTGGGCATTGTTCCACATCATTAAATATTTATTGAAAACATGACAGTCTGTTTTAGGGGCCACATGATAATGTACCTTTTGAATATACCATTATTAATCCCTTTTTAAAGCCATTTTCCTATTACTGAATAATCCAATTATTTCTACTTTTTTGATGTTATACATATTACCATTGTGGACATCCTTGTACATATACTTTATTTCATTAAGAAAATGTTCTATCACCGAGATTCAACAATTATTGGCACATGGCTAATCTTGTTTTGCCTATAACTTCCAAATCTCCATTTCCCGGTGGATTATTTTGAAGAAAATATCCCAGGACATTTTTGTTTCATAAAGTACAATAGGAAAGTGATCATTTGGCAGCAGATAACAGCATTACAGGGTCTTTTTGTTGGACATATCTAAGTTTTTAACTTGGTAATTTCTTAGAAAAGTCGTAGAAGATTCACAAGAAGTAGAAAATCACATTGTTAAAAAACGTGGTTTTCAAGTAAACACACTGTTCTTAATTTTACATTAGTAAATTTTAGTTTTTGCCAGATTGTCTGAAAACAAAGGAGTCATCATTAGGATATTCTGTCCAAAGACTGAGATAGAGAAAGTAATTGCTGCCCTTCCTAAATAAGCAAATGTTACCTTCTGAATATCCATAAATGGTAAAAAGAGAAAATGTTAAATATAACTAGAAGACATATTTACTTTATAAATTTTATAAAATGTTCTGTAATTTCACTTAATGCTTTTAGTGCTGCATGTAGGAAGAAAGAGTGAATGTGTGGTTCATAAGAGGAGAAAAACTGTTCATTCTCTAGAAATGCAGTAGCAGGCTTTTTAGAGTGTGATGTATCATGTACCCACCCACTCTGAGCTGTGTGAGGGAGCCTAAAACTATAAACACATCCCTAAAATATTTAAGTACGTCAGAGATCAGGTATCAGTAACAGACACTCCCCGTCCTTAGAATCCAGCCATATTATCGCTGCACAGAAAATTGTCAGCCCCTTTCTCACCCACACTCGCCAGCTTCCTCACAGAAGCTCCTTCCCCAGTTAGTCAACAAATATGTATTCATTACTCACAGAGGATTCAACAAGATGCTAGGTCTTGCTTTTAAATCTTTCCATTCACAATACTATTAGATCAAAATTATTTTTTCCAAACATAGGACCAATATTTCCTTAGTTCTGTTTTTGAAACCATCTGTCTGCTTCCTCTCTTCTTCCCTCACTAACTTTAAGCCCTTTGGTCTCTCTTTGAAGCAGTCACATTCAGTCTTCTTTTTTCTCTTGTTTTCTTTAGTAGCTTTTTGTGTTTTCTTATTTATCCCACCATTTTTTTTTTTAATTTTCAACATTATTTTCCTAACTTTGCTCTATTTTCAGGCTGCCACGTAAGATTTGATTGACTCTTACCTTATCAACTGCTCTCCCTGTATATCCTGGTTAAAAAAAGAAAAGCAAAATGAAAACAATAAAAACTACTGTCAAGTCCAAGCATTCACCCCCTAAAATGGCTGCCTTGTTTTTTGCTACTGGAAAGTTAGCCCTACTCAGGTAAACTTATTTTATATATCTTTAGTAAAAATCATAAGTTCTAATTAGAAAAGGTAACTTTGGAAAAGCTTTGCTTTGTAACCCCAGACCATTTGGAAAGCAATTTTACATACAAAATCGTGATTCAGGATTGATTGCTCAAAAGAGAATGAGAGACTTGAAGAGATGGTAAGAACTTCTAGTTTGGGAAAGAGAATGTCCTAGAATACTCATGCTGTAATTGCAGAGGAAATATCAATTTCCACTAAGATTTGTGGAAATTTGGAAAGTGGGTGGGAGGGAGAGGAACAAGGATGTGTTCGAAAAGGAAGAGAGCTAGAACTTGTGGAGAATTGCTTTATCAATAGCCTAGAAAAGTAAGTGGTTACAGGAATGTTCCATAATCAGAAATAGACAAAGATGTATCAATAAGGGAAAGTGATCCAGAAATTTAAGATTTGATTATTAGGAGGATAAAGGGTAAGTTAATCCTATTTAAACTCAGGATAAACCCAGGATTAAATTAAACAGTAATTAATTATAAGGATTATGAGAAAGGAAGATGCAATTGTATCAAGTATCTGACATTTCTTTAAATCATATCCTAATTATATGTCCTATTTAAACAGAGCAATTAGTAATACTAATAAATATTTGTGCTTGTCTGTTTTAATAAAGAATTTTACTTTCATGGACAGAAGCATAATTACAGGGGAAAACATACTGATCTCTCTCACTTAATAATGCTTATGGGACATCATTTCTGGGAGCAACAAAACCATAACCACCACTAACACTATGACAGCTAACACTATTTATAGTTTAAATGTTTATAGTCCAAGTCCTAGTGATGGAATAGAGTTCTTTAAGGATTGACCTTAGAAACCCAAATTTACAAAATGATAGCAAATGCGAGGCCAACTAAGAAATAAGTAAGTTGCCTTTTTCCTAACAAATAATCATCAGCAAACATTTTAAATTACATAATTTGATCACTTATTATGTGCCTCACCAATGTACTTTTATAATACCTTTGAAATACTATTGAATGTATTTTTTTGGTTCCCGTAAAGTCTTAGTTGCCCTGTTTCCTCCCCATTATATCAAAGGTATTTATTGTCTAAGAAATGTTGTATACTGTCTAGAATAAAGCAATTTTTACATTCAAGAAAGTTTTCAAAGTCCAAAGCAAAGAAAATAGGACTGGGAGTTCAGGAAGAGAATGTGTGGAGTGTTCTAATTACAATTACTGCATAACAAATCACCCTCAAACTTAGTAACTTAAAACAACCATTCAGTTAGCTCATGCTTTGGGAGTCAGGAGTTTGGGAAGTGCTTTGTGGAGGGATCCTGAGATATTGATGAGGGCTCCTCTCATCAGAAGGCCTGGCTGGGCTGAATGTCCAAGGCATCTTCCTCCTTGAAAAGCAATTATACTGGAGCTCATCTGGGCTCACCAGTGTGTCTACATGTGGTCTCTCCAGCATAGTAGTCTCAGGGTGTTTGGACTTCTTCTATAGTGCCTCGCTTCCCCTAGAGCAACATTACAAGAAAAACAGATGGAAACTACATGACTGCTTCTGACAGGACCTTCTAACTTATGCAGCAATCCTTCTTTTGGTTAAGAGCATTCCATTAACTAATAGAGCATTCTGTTGGTTAAGAGCAAATCCCTAAAGTCAATCCAGATTTAAGCAGAGAGGACCTAAGTCCCACCTTTCAGTGGGAGGAGTATCAAAGAATTGGAGGACATGTTTAAATTGCCCCCCCAGGGGACTGGATCTTAGTTCAGTTTTGTCAGATCTATAGACTTCGAGTAGTTGTCAAATTGTCTTGGTGGAGAGAAAGGCTAAACAGGATTCTAAGTATATAGACACTTGTGGGAGAGAGACTGGAATAGAGTCCAGTGAATAATCTAGTTGGCAAGAGTGCAAGGTTTGTGGAGAGAGGTCGAGAAAGTGAACCTGAAAAGATTATGGGGACTTGCATGCTGGGCTAAGAATTTTGGCATTTACCTTATTATCAGTGGGTAGCCCTTGACACACAGGAGAGTGGCATGATCAAGACAGTGTTTCCAAAAGATTGATCTGGCATGGAGGTACAAGATCATTGGAAGGGTCAGACTATAAGAAGGGAAGTCATTTATAAGGCTGTTGGAGTAATCTTAGAGGTAATGGGGCTTACTTGAGAAAGAAGGGATGATTGGAGAGTTATGGGAAGGAAAAGTCAACAGACTTGATGATCGATTGGTTATGGAAAAAATGTTGTCCACTGGAGAGTTAGTTGCATCCTATGGAGGCAACATGATGTAGCTCAGCTTTCCTGTGCGGACAGCAATGTAAAGAATTCTTCAACTCTTGAGGAAGTAACTCCTGTTCCTACACTAGACATCTGATTAAATAAGTACAATTAATCTTCATCCAAGCAATATAATCTGTAAGATCATGGTTTTAAATTAGGAACTGCCATAGGTCACCATAATTGTGAATTTCTTCATATTTTTGCATTTATAAAAAGCACTCAAGAAAACTTAATAATAACATTGAGAACAATAGCAACCAACAATTGAACTTCATACTATCTGGAATTTTACCCTATTCAAGAAGAGCTCTTGGCTTCCCCTGTTGGTAATCCATATTTCCATTGGTATGAACAGTCTAAGAATGGATATCACTCACTGTTTTTATTTATGGTCCATTCTACAGCTTTGAAATTAAGTTTGCATTGGGTGTTAGCAGATATTCATTACCTTTCTAAAATGCTACTTAAAAAACTGTTTGGGGAGTAGGTGGCAAAGGAGAAATCTCATATTCAGCTGGTTGATCCCATTCATAAAAGGCTACATTTAGAAACTCTCCTGTATTTATGGTGTATGCTGTTACTTCTACTAGTGGGCCAGGCTGACTCTCCTGGGCTTCTTTGCATCTTTTCTGTTTTAAAATAATCTTTATCTTGTTTCTGGGGTAAAGTTTTTGTGTTCTGTAAAATATTATGCAAGTCGACAGCAAGATATAAATAATGAACCATCTAAAGCAACATTCCAGCTAGCTAACACAATTTGAGACGCTGATTTATACTGGAATTTTCAAAAAAAGCACAACAAATGAAAAGGAGGGAAGAGACAACCCACTAGAAATGAAAAAATAAGATATAAACAAATCTTTCTTCACAAAGAACATCCCACGTATGGATGCCTGTGAGACTCAGAAATTATGCAGTCCTAGAAGTTGTGAGCCAAGTCTTCTCTGAGGTGCTTTTCTTTCCCCCCAAAGAAGTCATAACAGGTATATATAGAGAGATCTATAATGCCTTTCTGTTGGGGAAATGAAAGTACTTTCAAAACAATCTCATAACATTGTGATGGAGGAAATGATGGCAGGTTTTGTATTACCCCATCATACAGGTGATGGAGGCCCTGATAAATGGAGTCAGTGGCAAAGTCACAAATAGCAGCCAGGCCTTCTGATGTACAGCTAAGACTTCAGTAGTTAAATGAAAAATGTGTTCCTGGTTTGCTCAGCCCTTTCTCATCTTTCAGACCGAATATTTCTCATTGGTTTTAACCCTTGTTCATTGCAGCACAGAAATGCATTCCCCCCACTTCCAAGATACAGGGCTCCTGACTCTAATTTTAAATTTGAATCTTATATTACAAAATGATATCACAAACAATAAATGCTAAGATCAAACATCAAAAATATAGTTGGAAAGTCAAACTCATAAAAGCAGAAAGTAAAATGTTGGTTGCCTGGGGCTAAGGGGAGGGGAGATGGGAAGTTGCTGTTCAATGTGTATTGTTTCAGTTATATGAAAGAGTTCTAGAGATCTGCTGCTGTAAAACATTGTGCTTGTAGTTAATGATAATGTTCTGTAAACAAAAATTTGTTAAGAGGCTGATTTCATGTCATCTGGGTTTTTTAACCCCAATTAAAAAATATAATTGGAATGTACCCCTGCCCCAACAACAATAGCTTTATGACCATATGACCATACACTGATCTACTACAACTTTGGGGAGTGCAGCGATACTTTACTGTTTGGGGAGTTATACACCCCTTTTGAATCTGACAAAAGCTGTGCATGATCTCCCCAGAAAGATACACATCCACAATCACACGGGCTCCTGAAGCCACTTCCATGGTTCCATGAAAATCTTAGTTAAGAACCCAATACAGAAGGGAGAGCATGGACTTGAGAGAGACCTTGGATTAAATCTTTGCCCCATCTTACTGTGTGACTTTGAGAAAAACTATTCAATTTCTCAGCACTTATTTTTCTACTTGTAAAATGGGAATTATGCCCTTGAAGTGGGGTTATTGAGGAGATTAAATACATAATGCACATAAAGCATTTAGTACAGTGTCTAGCATATAGAATGCGTTTAGTATGTAATAATTCTTTTCCCTGATGAGATATTTAGTGGAGAAATGACTAATGTTTGGAGCAGGCACGCTGAAGCTGATGCTCAGGCCCACATCTACCTGATGGCTGAAAACATTATGCTAAGGGCAGATTGGTACAATTAATCAAGGGTTGGAGCCTTTTAAAGTCAAATCATTTTAGTTTACCCTGTTCGCCAAATCTTTTAATACTCCTTCTACATTATGATGGTTCCCTGTGGTGTGAATCCCATCTTCCCAAGATAGCAAGCAAAGCTCCCACATTTCTCAGTTTCTTTGCCGCCAGGGTGCAGTCATGTGACTTGGGTTCTGCTAATCAGATGCACATACAGAGATGCAGATACAGAAGTGATGCATATGAAGAAGCAGGTGGGGTGCAGGACATCAATTCTGCAGGCACAGATGGTGGGAAAGCCAACATGGTTTTGGAATCGTGAGGAACAGCCATTTCCTTCCCTGCCAGTTCTGCATTGAGGTTCTGCGGACTGTGGAAGCTCACTCCAGAGTCTGTTTCTTCACTTCTTCCAAAGACTCAGTGAGCATTCTAATGTCTTTTAATAATCCACTTCCTATTTAAACCAAATAGAATAGATTCCATGACTGGCAATGAAGAACCCTGACTTTCATAATGCTGATGTCCGACCATTTCATTTGATCTTCCTCCTGCCACAATTCCCTTGTTAATTCTGCAACAAGAATAAGTGTAATAAGGGATCCCGATATTCTTACGTGAGTGAAATTTACGTAAGAATGGGGCTTTCTATAAACAAGGGGCATAGACTTTTCCCACCTTGATCAATGTCCTGAGTAATGTCTTTGGGATGCCTGCAAGAAGAATTTTGCAGCTTTAGTCTTGAGAGCTCCTTAAGTGTTCCTTCTACCCTATTCACCATATTCATGCAAGCAGTGCTTACTAATTTGAATGTTTTAGGAAGGCAAATAGTTGCGAAGAAACTACTATGAGCATGACAGAATAATAGTGGTTTGAAGGGAAGCGTTCTATGCAATTATTATTTTTATTAAAATGAAGGACTATTCAGGAACGAGGCCACTTTACTAAACAGGTGCTTTTTTCCTCCTAAAATATTTTGGGTTCATTTGATCAGCCTATACAATGCTTAAACTTTTTATTTTTTGATAAACACAGACTTTTAATAAAGCTGGTTTAAAGTCACATGGTGGCGATTGTCTCAATTCTTTCAATAAGTATTTATCATGAACTACCATATGCCATATGTAGCGCAAATAAGATGCTGAATCAGTAAGATGCAATATGCTCTCTTGCCCTCAAGACTCTTATAACCTAGTAGGAAGACGGACAGACAACTCCAACATAGTGTGGTGCTCGGATCTGTTTCTTCCAGAACTGGAAATGGTCTTTTCTTCTGCCAGGGCACTCTTTTTTTTTTTTAAGTAGTTTAACCTCCAGTAAGAGGGATTTCTTCTTATACCTGAAACGTTAATAAGATTGCTAAAGTTTGGTGGAAACAGCACTCTTATCAAGATCAGGAATACATCATTAAGTTTAATATTATTAACAGCTTTTGGATTGCATTCAGATGTCTTATTTCCACCTGGACTGGGTGGAAATACAGGTCAGCACACCTGTATTTCTTAGGGTTCCTTGGTGGCAAGCAACTGCTGACTTTAGCTAATTCAATCAGAAGGAAGTTTAATGGTAGTTCCGAAAATGAAAGGAAAAGCTGGAGAATAAGACTTGGAAAAGTACTGGAACCATAGCCGCTCTGGATCTGGTTAATGGGAACTAATTGATAGTCTTGTCTGGATACCACTGATCTTGTGTTATTTTTCTCAAGATTCAAAGTCCAAAGATAGCCCAATCCTGTGTTGAAAGGTTGAAGACTGCTCAAAAGGAAATATGTAATTCCTTAACAATAAACTGGAAAGTTATCACCAAAAGAAAACAGAATGGATATAGGCAGCCAGATTCCAAATATGTCTACCATTATGTATATGCTTTGAGTATGAGGTTCTCATGGTGCTATCCATGGACATTTCCCTGAGTGGATATTGGCTTTGAACAGTGATGTTGCTACTTACAATGTTGTTCTCGACCCAAGCTTGGCCACCTGGTGAAGGCAAGATAGGAAAAAAAATTATTTTCCTTGTGTAAAGAGAAAGGAGGAAGGGAGGAATGGGGTCACTGAAGGCTGAAGTGGTAGTTCTCAATCTTGGCTACCATCAGCATTACCGAGGGACTTTTGCATTTTAATTATTTATTTTAAACTAATTTTAGACTTCAGAAAAGTTGTCAAAAAAAAAAAAAAAAAAAGGAGTTCCCTAGTACCCTTTACCCTGCTTCTCCTAGTAACATAATTCTAATAACAATATAATTATCAAGAACAGGCAATTAGCATTGGTACAGTATTATTTAGTAAACTACAGATTTTTCACTGTTTTTTTCCTCATGTACTTTTTTTTTTTTTTTAATTCCAGGATCTTATCCAAGATCACAAATTGTATTTAGGAGTTACTTTTTAGTTCTTGAAATGGTTCATCACACTTTAATTATCTTTCACAACCCTGATACTTCTGAAGACTAAGAACAGTCATTCTGTACAATGCCCCTCAATTTGGGTTTGCTGTGTTTTCTCATGATTGAAGTTATGTATTTTTGTCAAGAATACCACAAAGGTGAGGTTGTGCATCATAGTAAGGGGCTCAGGATGTTGATATGTATTAATAGTGATGTTTCTATGGTTAAGTTGCTGTTTCCTAAGGTTTTCATTGTGAAGTGACTATCTTTGTATTGGTATGTTAGGGGAAGGATTTTAAGTCTATGCAAATCCTTTTCTTCTCAGACTTTTGCCCTCAAATTTTGATGTACATTTTTGGGTTTCATCAACCCAAAACAATGACTGCTGTGGTGTTCTCCTAATGGTGGTTCTCTATTTCCCTCTTTTCTATGTTTATTAATTGGAACTCTATTGTGACGAAGAGCTGTCTCTGCTCCCTCTGCTTACTTTTAAATTTATTTCATTATTTATTTATATGAGTGTGGACTCATGGATATTTATTTTAGTCTATGACTTAAAACCCAATGCTATCATTATTTGTTTGTTATTATAATTTGAATTTATTATTTAAATTGCTCCAGCTTTGGCCATTGAGAGCTCCCTTAGACTGGTGTCTGCTTTCTTTCAGTAAGATCCCATCTTTGTTGAGCATTCCCTTAATTTGTGCACCATGAGTTATTCAAGGCTTATCTTGTATTTTACCTGCTTCAGCCCTAAAAGCAACCACTTCCCACCTGGGGAAGTCATTAAATTCTAGTGTCCATACCCCAAGCCAAGCCAATCAAATCCGAAGAGCTTAGAGGTGGGACCCAGGTGGAGGTAGTTTAAAAAGTTCCACAGGTGATTCTAATGTGCAGCTGAGTTTAAAAATCACTAGACTAGAGTGGTACTCTGCTAACATTAATGTGTCTATGAAGCCCCTGGGAATCTTATTAAGACTGATTGAGTAGGTCTGGGGCAGGGACCAAGCTTCTGTATTTCTAACAAGCTCCCACGTCTGCTCATTGTCAGATCGCACACTGAGGAAAAAGGGGCTAGAAGATAGTATTTCTTCAAGTACCAAAAGCCTTAAAAAGTATTCCTAGTGTTGCAAAGTGGCTTGTGGCTGCAGAGAAACTCACTATTTGCTAGCTAACTATTCAGCATAATTTTATTTTCTAATTAGTTGGCATTAGTGGTAGAAAGAACTACTTGCCATATAGCATAGATAGTCAAGGAGATTGCTCTAAGAATTGAAAATAGAAAATGACTCAGAAAGCAAACCTCCTTAATGAATAAAAGCTAGTAAATGTATTTGCCTGTCTTCTATTTCCTCAACAGGCAAAGGGTACTGAATACATCTTTTGGAAAAACAAAAAGTGATAAAAGAACATTTCATGCTGAAAGCATAGCAAGAAAATCCCAGATGTGAGTATCCATTTTGGAAGACAAATGCAAAAGATTGGAGTCTTCTGTGGGAAATAGGTCACCATTTTGTATTTTGTTTAAACAGAATCCCAAGGGAACATGATCCTCAGTTCTTTTTGTGTATTAGCTCAGTTCTTCCAGCTGTTTTTACAGCATGCATATTCCTGTCCAGCTGCTAAGCTGTCTTTGTCTCCTCAAGGTGGTTGGTCTCTAGGAGAATAAGAAACAGGTCTGAAGAGACACAAGGCGCAGTCAAGATCATTCCAACCACCTTCTTTCTATAGAGCCAGGCACATTTGTCCCATAAAATATCTCTTTGATCTCCAAATTAGGCTCATCTTCAGTAATACTCAAGGCTCAGAATACTTGATACTTCTTTGGGGTAGTCTTTTAAAAACACAGATTCCCAGATCTTTGGGTGGGGCCAGGAAACCAGCATCTCCCACTCCCCTGGCCATCTGATGCAAGTGTTCCACATACAACACATTCAGAAACTTTGATCAGAGAGGTCAGATCAGCAGTATACTCCTCTTCGGTTCATTACAGGCTTGTTTTAATTCGCTAACTTAGCTTAGTTTCCTATCCTTCGCAACGCCTAGGTCAGAGAACCCAACAGCAGCAATTCACATTATTCCTCTTCCTCCCCTGTTCTTTTTGACCATCATTTAAAAATTCTTCGACTTATCTTCTGGAGTTTTGTACTGTAACCCTTCCTTTCCTTAGATACGAACAAAAGCTTGAGAGGCTCTGGGGCTTTTCCTCCTGGCTGGATGATCAGAAACTTCCTGGTCTGTATCATGCTACACCCTTGGGTATAAATCAGAAACCCCAATCTAGCACACCTCAACAGCCGCCTTTTGATAGATGTTTACTTTGTCTTGAAATTGTACTTTATTAGTCATAGGGGAGTAGGCAAATCCATCATTAATAATGATAATAAAAATAGCCTACCAAAGTTGGATAATATCATCATCTTCATAATTCAAAGATAATCTGATATTCAGGATTTTTAGTGCATTAAATAGAAACATATTTACTTGTGATTTTGCAAAAATGTTCGTTCTGAGTTCATGATGTTCTATTTTCATCTATGTAAGAAAGAAGAACAACTGATCTTCCTCCCAACCTAATGTTTGGGAGAAAGGTCATGACACTGGGAGTAGACTTAAGGGTATGATAACTTGTGCTGGAACATCCTCCATCTGGCAGAGACAGCTTGACATTCACAAGAGGCCTCACCCACACGGCAGAGACTGGCAGAGACAACAGACTCCCAGAGGAAATGTCTCCCATCACTTCTGAGAACAACATAGAAACCAGAGGGGGGCATTCAATCACAAAACACAATGAATACTTACCAGATTCCCAGGGGTGCTGTCCTTGAATCAAACACTTTGGGAGCATGTCTCACAGAACACATGGAAACTGATTGCCTTGGAGTACACTGACCTTGTCTCTCCTCGCCTTAGGCTAATTTGGTTCTGTCATGTGAAGCTACACTATTGGCTTTTCAGGAGTTGTGATGACGTTGTTTTTATTTTTCTGGCTCCTGCCTATGGTGACATGGCAGAGAAAAAGCTGGGCTTTCACACTCATCTCTGGTCCCACAGTCTTCAACACTAGACACATTTATAAGAAGGTCTCTTGGAGAAGGCACATTTATGACCACCGAGGAAAATATTTATTATTTAATTAACAAGATAGGAAAGTTGAACTTCAGGATTTAGATAAATCAAAACTGATTTTGGTCCAGTGGTTTGGCCACACCCCAGGAAATTTATCCATGGGTCTAACTAGGATACTTTTGGGGAACTATCCTGACTCTCTGGTCATCTTCTATTTATAGTTATCCTTTGAGTTGGCCCAGTTCTGGTCTGGATACTCTTAGCCTGAACTACAGTTTATTTCCCTCACAGGAGGGTGTGGAGATGAACAAGTACACTTTTAAACTGCAAGTTTTGAAGTAGAGTTTGAAATCTATTTAGTGGACTATAACTAGCATCTTTATTTTCAATAAAATATGAATTTCAGGGTACATGGCTTAAAGGATGGGTAAGTAATGTCTCATGACATTTTATTTGTATTTGTACGTATGCATGTGTCATAAGTTCCAGTGTGAAATATATTTATTTGAGGTTCAGATTTAAAAAGTTCAAGAAATACTGATCTAGTACTTGACTTTGATCTGTAGAGGTTAAGAGCATAAATGCTGGGACTAAATGTTCAAATCTGAATCCTGGGTCCATCGCTTCTAGCTGTGTGACTTCAGCTGAATTACTTAACTTCTCTGTCACAGTTTTCAAACATTTCACAAATATGATACGGGAACAGTAATAGTAGCTACCTCATCGGGCTGATATGAGAAATGAGTACATTAACATTTTAAAGTGCTTAAAATTCTGCCTGGCACATAGTAAGTGCCTTAAAAATGCTTGTGGGACACCGCATGTTCTCACTCATAGGTGCCGATTGAACAATGAGAACACTTGGACACAGGAAGGGGAACATCACACACAGGGGCCTGTCGTGGGGTGGGGGGGGAGGGATAGCATTAGGAGATATACCTAAAGTAAATGCTGAGTTAATGGGTGCAGCACACCAACATGGCACATGTATACATATGTAACAAACCTGCACATTGTGCACATGTACCCTAGAACTTAAAGTATAATAAAAAAAAGTGGGAAAAACAAATATGTTCCTCAAGTATTTTCTTTTACATATTGAATCAATAGAGCAAAGTTTCTTCCCCATGGATATTTATAATATAGTATATACATATATATTTGAAAAAACTGCCTGTTTTGAGTGGCGTTGTATTAATACTAGAATGCCTAGGAAAGAGAGCCTTGGAACCAGACTGCTGGGTTCCAAACCACAGCTCCACTGCTTACTTGCCGTGTGACCTTTGCAGAGCCTCAGTTTCTTAATCAATAAAGTGGGATTAATAGAATCTGTTTCACAAGGTTGTTGCCAGGATTAAATGACACCATCCAGAGAAGATGCAGAGGACTTAGGCGATAATAACTATTGTCATTCTTGCTGTCGATTATTCAGAGCATGACCTTGCTTCTTATTGCCCTATGTACTGAAAAGCAACTCCTCCTCTTCTTTTATGTGCATGGCTGAAATTGTCATTTCAGTTCAGCTCTGGTGAATCAACCCTGTAAGGGCTCAGATCAAGACCAGAACTCCTAAATAGGAAAGGAATTGTGAGGCCCGGGTTAAATTCGGACTCTCCACTGTGCTCTCTCTTCAGCCTTGCTCTCACAACTTAGCTGCCACTAGACTTGACCTTTTGCCTCAGTAGGTCTTCATATCCCTCTGGACAATTCAGAAGCATCACACATGACAGCTGGGTTCCATTTTGCAGTATGGCTGTCTGAAGCAAGATAGACATATTTCCGTCCCCTTCATCTTGAGGGGAGGAAACTGATCAGGACAAACGTTGCTGTCCAATATGACGAAGCCCTCTGTGTGATGTATCGCTTGTAAATACCATGATAGCATGAAAGGCTCACTAGCTAAAGGGGCTTTCAATTAGGGTCCTCCAGTTCTTAAGGACCTTTGGCGAGGCTGCGCTGACAAAGAGCAATCTAAGATGCTCAAGGACCTGCTACTGTTTTTCTGTAACTCTTTCCTCTTCTCCCACACACATTTTTCCTGTATCACTTATCACAGGTTCTAATATGGGTAATAGAGCTATATAACGCAGTATCAATCTCTCGCTTGACCATAAGCTGCTCAAGGGCAGGGGACCTGACTTACTAATCGTTGTATCCCCTGCACCTGGCACACATCTCCATCAACGTACATGGAACTAAGGCGGTTGAATTTATATCCCAGGCCACTGTGCCAGAGCTCAGAATGGGACTAGAGTTGAGGGCAAGAGGGGAATCATTTATTTCCCACTGCTGAACTGAGTGCTGGCTTCCAAGGAAATTCCAGTCACCGGACAGGCAGCATCCTCCAGCCCCAGGGAAGGCCTTCAGGGTATTCTATTGGTACCTTTAGTAAAGTTTTCTCTCCTAGTTCTTAGAAGTAAGGAAAATGAAGCAACCTGTCCTGTATCCTGTTGGTTTACAACCCAGGGCTAGAAGAACCTACATTGGAAAGTGAATCCTTTTCATCCTCTGCTTAGCTGATCATACCGAGACAGACAATGAGTAGGACCACAGAGCTTGGTCCTAATTAAATACAAGAACATACTTTGTTATCTTCCTCCCTATCAAAAGGTTCAAGTCTCAGACTTAACATTTTAGTTTACAAACAGAAATAAAGACAGGAAATAGTCTTTTAAAAACTCTCCGTGTATCCAAGCCAGGCACTCTGCTGATGCATCATATATATTTGCTCTAAGCCTGCCCATAGCCAGACAAGACCAGCAGTAATGTAGCCATTTACAGTTGAGGAAATTGAGGTCCAAAGAGCTTAAACGGAAAAGCAGAGATTAGAGGTCACCCCCCTTTGGGTCCGCTCACTATACCAAGAAGTTTCTGCCCTTTTCCTCCAACACGCTGGTGAGTCCGTGTGCGTGCGTGACTGTGTGTGTGGTTCCTTTATTCCCTATACAGCCCCCCTTGTTCTTGTTTTCTTGATTCCGCTTTTTGGAGACAAAGTCCAGTTCTTCTCCAAGGTCTCACCATCCGCTCGCCGTCTCTCTCTGACGTCCCAAGGACAGTCAGTCACTCCTCCGCTAAGTTCGGAGTCTCCTGGGCTCCGATTCTGGTCTCCGCCCCCACCCTCCAGGTACCCCGGCCTGGTCCCTGCCCCCGCGCCCAGGCGCTCGGGCGGGACCACGGCCGGCTCCCGGGTCCCGACTGCCCTACCTGAGGCCCGCATGGCCGGGGGCGTCGCAGCCTCCGCCCATCGGCGCGCCTGCCCTTCCATTGGCTCCGCGTGCTGCCAGTCTCCTCGCTCCGTCCCGGAGGCAGGTTTTGCAGAAGCCGCAGTCCCGGCGGCTCGGGCGCAGCGCTAGAGTACCGTGGAGCGCAGATCGCGGACCCGAGCGGGCATGTCCCCGTGCGCGGGAGCACCCGTTTGCCGCCGGGCCTGGGCGGCTGTGAACTTAGCAGCGGGCTCCTGCGGCCCCGTCGCTGCCATGTAGTCGCCGGCAGGGCTCCCTGAAGTCCGGGAGCGGCAGTGCCAGTGAGCCTGAGCCCAGGAACCCGCGTCTTCCCCGGGAGGCGCTGAGTGCGCGCCGCGCCCCCGCCGCTCGGGAGGCGCTTTGGGCCTGACAGGGAAATGGGGGAGAAAGTTTCGGAGGCGCCGGAGCCGGTGCCCCGCGGCTGCAGTGGCCACGGCAGCCGGACTCCAGCCTCTGCGCTGGGCGCCGCGTCTTCTCCGGGTGCTTCCTCGGCCGAGACCTCCTCGGGCTCAGAAACTCTGTCGGAGGAAGGGGAGCCCGGCTGCTTCTCCAGAAAGCGGCCGCCGCCGCCGCCGCCGCCGCAGCCGTCGGGAGGCGCCCTGGGCGCCCGGCCGCCAGCCGCGTGGGCTCCGGCACGCGTGCTGCTGGAGCGCGGAGTCCCTGCGCTGCCGCCGCCGCCCCCCGGAGGAGCTGTGCCGCCCGCGCCCCGGGGCAGCAGCGCGTCCCAGGAGGAGCAGGACGAGGAGGTGGGCCCCGCCTTTCCCAAGCTCGCCCACTCTGGGTGCCGGCAGCCGGGCAACCCCAGCTTCCCATCCCGCGCGCAGGCGGTGGTCGGGAGAGCGCTGTGGCCGGAAGATAGGGAGGGACCCCAAGCGCTCTGCCTCGAGTCCGGGGCAACGACAGTTAAGGAGCCCCGCCGTGGGTTATTGACTTCCCTGTGGTTGTTACCCCCGTGTGTGTGTCTCCCTGTGCTGCCAATGGTGTGTTTTTAAAATGTCAGAGAAGCAAACTCCTTCGTGTCTGTATCTGCCTTGGTCGATCTGTGAGTGGATGCGATCTGGACACCTGGCGTGTCCCCACAACTCAGCTCCGATTCTCCGAAGTGGGCGTTGTTTTCCACCAAAGCACTTGGGCCGAGGGGCAGGGGGTTGAGGGGGAGAAATGGTGCCTTGGGGACAGGAGGTGGTGGGGGTGGGGGGCAGCGGTAGCCGCGGAGTTGTACGCGGGGGTTTCAGTGGCGCCAGCCCCCTGGGATCGCCCGCGGGTAATTTTGGCGCGTCCCCGCAGCGTCGGTCCTCTGAGAGAAGAGGACTACCCGCGCTCCCTTTGCGGCGCGGGCGTGCGCGCCTGCAGCTCCCGTTCAGACTTGTTTCCAGCGTGTCCAGATGAACGCTTGTCACTAAACCGAGTACGGATCGTCTTACCTTTTGCGGGGCGGAGCGGGGTGGGGGATCTGTATCTGCCCAGTTTCCTGGAAGGATGTTCCTCCAGAACTTGTGGGTCGCTTCCTGACACACTGAGCATAGGACTCTGATGTCCTCCTCGCTGCTCTCTCCAGCTTATTTTCTGCTTTTGGAGGACAGTTAAAGAAGCGTATAATTCTTCATGTCTCAGAGCCAGACTCAGTCTCAAAAAAAAAAAAAAAAAGTTTGCTTTGGACGTTTCTTGTGGGGAAGTCATCTTGATCAAGCAGGGCCACAAATAAAACATCACCCTAACATAGACTTATTGTGAAATTATTTCTTGAGTGCCAGTGTTGTATTTTCCTCATCTTGGATGGGGTTAGCTTTAGTAAATATTTGCCTTTGTCCCTTAGAGTAAGCAATCAGAGGCCAATGCCCTGGCAGTAGTCCCCAGGGCCCCCAGTCTGGAAGCAAAAACTGGATCTGGCACAAGGTTGAGAGGAGACGAGTCCTAGCCTGGCAGAGATGGAACAAGCCTTGGCTGCTTAGCTAGTTCTTGGCCAAGCCACTTGCAGTAACCATGACCCATTCCCTCATTCCTCTAAGCCCCCATTGCAAGGATCCTGGATAAGTGTCTGCAGGCCTGCTCTCTAGAACTGTCTCTGCTACTGAACTGTGAGACCTTGGGTATATTGTTTCACTCCTCTGAGGTTCAGTTCTATAATCTGTAAAAGGAGGAACTTCAAGGTAAAGTTCATTTTTACACTCATACTCCTGTTTCGAATCAGGAATTTCAGCTGAATCGATGGTTCCAAATCGATCCTAGCGGCAGGATGTCAGGAGTTTGCTGCATGCCTCACCCACCACAGAGCTACATCCTAGCAGAGATGATCAAACTCTGTACTGTCCCAGTGTTCCTCCCTGATTACATCTCCCTTTCAAGATGCGAGGCATGTGCCACGTGTTTGCCCCTTAACTTCTGCCTCCACTTCTAGAGATGAGCACACTGGCACTGGGAAGCTGGGGGTGTACCCTAACTTAATGATTCACCAGTAGATCTGGATTCAGTATTGCTGCTGGTAGAGAAGAGAGTAGTTAGTTGCTTTATGTTTTCTATTTAGCTAGGAGGGTGCTTCATGGTAAATGACATGGTCTTGCAGGTGGAGGGGAGGGATGTTGGGGAACTTCTGATCCCCATTCTGTCGCTGATTTATTGCCTGGCCTCAGGGTGACAGTGCTTTGCTTTGTTGGAATTGGATTTGATAACTTATTTCACAGGCAGTGCAGTGAGAATTGGTTGATTGAAACACATTTTGGAAAGTGGAATGATTAAATAACGTGGATCACTATTTGTGAAATCTCAGAATTACATGTAAACTGATACAGTATTGCAATTTATTATGTAACTTAACCTGTGGCATGGGATGCTGGAAATTGCCTAGGAGCAAAATCTTGACTTGCTCTGATAATTTTAAAGTGCAATGAAAACCAAACCATGTAGTTTTTTCCCCTCTTGTGGAGTAGAGGAATGATAGTCTTCGCGAAAGGGGTTGAGGTCCAGTGTGCATTTTCTGGTTCTTACACTGGCGATGGTATGGGGCAGGGGGTCTTCACTGTTTGTGGGTTTGTGGGTCTCTTTAAGGAGCAAATGAAAACTCTTTTGCCCCTCTCCTCAAAAAGCACACCAGAGGATTCGGGAATGCCAGGTGATAAGCACTCAGTTTAGTGGAAAGACGTGGGTTTGATTTCTAGCTCTGCCACCTTGACCAGTTGTGGGATTGTGGACCATTCAACTTTTGCAAATCTCAGCTTCCTACCTTCAATGGGAATAATAGCAATAAAGTTAGGCATTTTACACATGCTATCTAATTTAATCCTAGCACAGTAACTGACATATAGCATCAAATGCCAAGTAAGTGTTAGTATTTTTTAAGTTCACTTTTGATGACATTTTGCAAAATAGGAATAAAAAGTTGGGTTATCCTGTTATTTTACTGATGCATAAGTTATGTGCTACCTACTTTCAGAGAATCGGAGGCTATGTCTACTTAGCTTATACTCATAAAATGGGAATAAACCGGGAAACAGTTTTTATTTGTCTCCAGTTGTTTTGTGACAAGGCAATGCGAGTGTAATGTTATACTGCAGAAAGGCTCCGAGTATAAAGCATTAAAAGGCTTGTGTGCAACTCAAAAAATGGAATGAGGTTCATTTAAAGTTGTTATATCTAGCTTGGGGAATTGATTATTTCCAAAGATTTTTTTTTTTTTCTAACCATAACTTATTGTATCACATTTTGAAGAGCAGCAAAATTCAAGTTTCTAGTATATTATGGCAGTGCTAATTTCTTTGGCAAACTTGTTAAAACTGTTTTGAATGTATTTAGTAATGTCAACAGAGTTTGACCTATTTTTTACTTTATCTTACTGTCAACAATTGTATAAACTTAAGTCTGCCCTTAAAGCTTTTGGTGTCTTAAAAACAGTAGTTTAATGTGACAGTAATGGTAGCTTTTATGTCAAGCACATGACAGCTAGACATACAGCATGACTTTTGTTTAAGAAAACTGTATCTGACTTCTTCTCTTTCCCCAAGCCTTTGAATTTGGGGTCTGTGTGTGTTGAGTAGGTAGCACACTCATTTCTGAGAGTTAACACTGTTTAGATTGAAGGACTGTTCCCCTGACATCTCTGAGATTTGCCCTTAGGCATTCTGCCTTGTCCTTTCCCGAAACACCCTGTGATGACTTTAAGAAAGCACTTGGGTGCTGTTTGGTAACTGTCTCCACAAACTGGCCAAGGGCAGAAATTTTGTCTTTGCATGCCTAGCATGGTACGGTTAATATATTAGTAGAGGCTCAGTAAATATTTGTCGAATGAATGAGAAAAAATGGCATCTATGAAAATAGTTGCACATTTGATTGAAGGGTGTGTATGTGTATTCATTTATTTTGTCTGTTGTGAATTATGATATACAAACCTCTAGATCTCTTATCGAGAGAAACCTTGTAGATCACAGTGAGAAACGAATGGTTTTTCCAGGTAAATTTTGAACAAAGTCAAATCACTGAAGTTCCACTCAGAATGCTTTTGAAGAGACTTGTATATTAACTGTTACTGACTCTCCTTTTCACTGTGTTTATTAGAACTTGAAACGTGCAGGGATCCTTAGAATGGCAGAAAAGGGCTTAGTAATTAAAAGGATTTCCAAGTCAGCAAGAGACAACCTATTTATACTCTGCTACACTAAGGGACTTATTTTGTTGGTATAAGTTGGGAAACGGTTTCTCTTATTAACATAGGCTTGGCCGGGCGCGGTGGCTCAAGCCTGTAATCCCAGCACTTTGGGAGGCCGAGACGGGCGGATCACGAGGTCAGGAGATCGAGACCATCCTGGCTAATACGGTGAAACCCCGTCTCTACTAAAAATACAAAAACTAGCCGGGCGAGGTGGCGGGCGCCTGTAGTCCCAGCTACTCGGGAGGCTGAGGCAGGAGAATGGCGGAAACCCGGGAGGCGGAGCTTGCAGTGAGCTGAAATCTGGCCACTGCACTCCAGTCCGGGCGACAGAACGAGACTCCGCCTCAAAAAAAAAAAAAAAAAAAAACAAAAAAACATAGGCTTACAGTGATAGGATGACTTTAATTGTTCTATTAAGTGGTATATGAGCACGAGGACTGCTTTTAATATTTTGAATGTGTGTATGGGGTGGGGGGTTTCCCATGTGGTACTAATGCAGTAGATGAGTTTCTGGTGTTTGTTGGTTAAGACATTAAATAGCAAAAAGCAAGCAGGAATTCAGCAAAGCTTTTCATTGAATTTATATTTTATTAATCACAGAAGCTACATAATTCTAAAAGAGAAGTAGTGCATAAATCTTGGCATATTTATTATTTAGTCTACTTTTGGACTCTACCAAATTCAGTAAGAGCCACAGGATCAGAAAATCAGTCAACCAAAATGTATTGAGTCTGACTCTGAGACATTGTCCTGGGCACAGAGATGGTTTTGACCCCAGGAAGCTTCAACTCTAGTAAGGGCGATAGTCACTAAATACATGACTATGAATTAATTGGCTTCAAAAAGTGGCAAATAGGGAACAGGCTGTGAGGTAGCACGTGGCCGCACTTGTAACTCACTGAGTCTGGTGTTCAGGACTGAGTCACTGAGGAAGTGATCTGTGAGCTGAGACCCCCAGGATGAGCAGGAGTTAGGTGGGGGAGGGCAAGGGAAGGGATAGGTGTGATCCAGGTGGCAGGAGGCCCTGAAGCGGGAGAGAGCATGGGTCCATAGCTCTGAGAGGATTCTGAGTTGTTAGGTGTGGAGGAGAGAAGAGCATGACATCTCATGACATTTGATAGAGAAGCAGCAGCTGGGTCATACAGAGCTGTCTGGACTTTATTCTAAAGGCAGTGGGAACCATTGAAGGATTTGAAGCAAGGAAGTGACATGATCAGATTTGTATTTTGGGAGAGTCAGGAAGTATGAAGCCCACCTGCTGGTAACTGTTGGTATAGCCTAATTGTTCCAGAGTTGGAATTGATAACCTGATAAGATGTCCCTTTAGTAAATTGTGTGGGGGTGAGATGGGGTCATCCCTAGTAGCTTAGGTACTCCAAGTATATACATATACCTATGAAATACATACATATGAATACATATGAAATACGTATGAAATACAATATGAAAATACATACATATGAAATACTTTTGATCTGTTGAAGAGAACATCTTAGTGTTAATATTAATGTTACTTTTCACTGCCATGCCATTGTAACTCTAGTATTGAAGGAAAAACTTTATTGCCATGATGGGAGAGTGAGGAGAGGGCCTTGCAAATGCTCATTTCCAGAGTAAACTTCAGGGACGGATTTGCCTGGGGTGAGCATGAGGGGAGGAGGTCTGAGGTTGTACCTCTCTGTTGACAGGAAATGTGGGGTTTGTGTACTAACACGCATTACCAGAGTCTTTCTTGGATTTTCCTAAAGAGGAAAGGGTCACTACCAAAGAACGAAGGCTTTTACCCTTTCCACTTCTGGTCTGAGGTACTCCAGGGAATGTCAAATACTTACATTTTGCCAGTGTTTTAGAGCCTGTGACAAAGGCTATCCACTCAGACCTAGTGGATACAGTGCAGGAATCCAGGTGGATTTTTTTTTCTAGTTTGGCTCTGTAAGGAAGGGCATGGAAGTGGGGCATAAAGATGATAAACTGGAAAAAGAATCCATCCTCATAGGATGTGGCCCACAGTGAGAAGGGTCCATGACGTGGTGGCTTGGCCTTAGAGAAAGCTGAGTGAGGGCCAAGGGGTGTGCATCTTAGAAGAGATGATTGTATGTTTTAGATGAAAACCACCCTGTGTGTTTTCTGATTATGTTCTTACATTCTATAGTGTTGCCAGAAAGGGCTTGTGTTCTTTTCTTTCATCCCTTTAGAGTTAGCAGCCAGTGTTTCCCTGCTCTGAGGTCAGGGTCTGTAGTGACTGAGGGCACAGACTTTTGATCCTGGTTCAGCCACTTAGAGGCTGGATGACTTTGGCTAGGTTCTTATTGCTGAGGCTGTTTCCTCATCTGTAAAATGGGCATGTAGTTTTTATTCCTGAGGGTCATTATGAGGATTAATGAGATGTTTTATGTGAGTACCCAGCATGATGCCTGGTGCATAGTAAGCACTCCATAATGGTATCTGCTACTATTACTGAGTGTGGAAAACCTGGTTTATGCAGAGTATTGGTACCATCAGCACCATAGGCAGGTACATAATAAGCAGGAAACCTACAAGTCCCTTCCCTGATGGATTATGCTTCTAGCATATTTTGTTGGTAGTCCTGACAGGCTCTTTCATTCATGAGTAGGTAGATATGTAACAGTTATCCCTTTTAATTTCATGGGCAGAGCATTCCTTATGAGGTACTAACAGCAAGGCTTTATAGTATATGATTCATTAACCCTTCTATTAAGACACCGTTTCTCTTTTGCTCATGGAACCTGTTCTTAGTGATCAGTTATTAAATAATATTCTGCAAGACTTTATGAACATGTAAATTACTAGCTGCACCCAGAGATTTAGTCAGAAGGCAGTGTGTCAACCATGTGCTGGGGCTGGTGACATGACCATGTACTTCATGTCAGCTTCCTAGAATAATGATTTGGGGGATGAGAAAGGAATAGGAAGGAAATCGGGGATTGTCTGGAAGTCAACCTTGGTTCATATAAGTGTGAAAGATGGGGCAAGGCAGATGGTGTGCAGCCATCCCAACTTCTCAGAAGGGAAATTTGTTAGGAATGCAATAGAACTTTCAAAAATGCAAGGACTCCTCTATGCAGATTACCCAACACAAATTCTGTTTTGTCCCCTTTGAACAGTGTAAACATTTTGGTTTTTAAGACAAAAATGCAAATAACCTAGTAGCCCTTTTGATATAACTCAAGCTGGTGCAGTGATTGCAGTTCACTTCTCTTCCAGACAACTGGTGTTCTGCTCTATGCACTTGTTCAGGCTGACATTTACACAACTTTGAATCATTTCGTTCAAAGGATCTTGTTCTCTTTCATGTGTCCAGTATTTTGTCTGGCTTCTTATTTGGTGATGTTATTTTAGGTTAAAGCATACCAAAATACAAAATCAAGCGGAAGTCGGTTTCACCAATAGCTTCTGTGCATTTGTGTTTCTCCCTTTCTCCACCCTTCTCTCATCGCCCTCTCACCTGGTTCAGAATTCCTTGGAGGGATTGGATAAAAGTCACCTGTGCTTCCAGGGTTAGGCGAGAAAGCCAGGCCCTAAATGTAAAATGCTGGTTCAGGACTGTGGTCCTTGGTACAGACACATACTCTGAAGTCACATTTAAGTTTATGGAACTTGTGTGAAATTCCTGGTGGCTGTTCTAGCCTCCCTTAATGAAAAGCGGTCACTGCTTATTTAATGATTTGAATTCATAACTAGACACGTGTCTGCGAGACAGCTTATAAATTTGTATCCTAGGCCTGTACTCTTGCCAGCCCATCAATTCCCCTCTCAGACACAGTCGATATAATTTTGATCATGATACTTACTTCCACTGAACCTTTCAGTCCAAATGCTTTGTAATACTAGGGGGAATGATGGTAGGTGGGAGGGAAGATGGAATACTGACAAATTGAACTTCTTTTCTTAACTAATTTTCTAGGCTATCATGTGGAAAATGAAGAGTTAATTTTAATGTTCTTGGTTTGTGCTTTTGCGGTGTTTTCAATGGTCAGCAAGATCGCAAGTGCACCCAATTTAGTGTAGGTGGATGACTGTCTGTTAAACTCACATCAGGTGTTGGTCTTTTGGCCTCTTCCTTAGAACTTGGCTAGCTCCTTTTTTTTTTTTTTTTTTTTTTTTTACTAAGCTGAGAAGTTAGGTGTGTTCCTTTCTGGCTGGTGATTTTGTGCCTTTTTGTGTTTGTCTAACAAAAATAATCTCAGATTTCTTTCTTAACATTTTTCTTTTCAGGCATTTCTTCATACAGAGATGGATGTACCTGCTATAATGCAGGAAGGGCCCCACGGCCTCATCAGTGATAGGGAAACTCAGTTAAATTGGGTTAAAATTGGAAGCTAAACTATTATGTCGGTGTACACAGTCACCGAGACTGACATTCACAAAATCCTCACATTTGAAATTACTTCTTAGGGCAGTCATAGCCAGCGAAATTGCATTGTGGTATTGAAATGGAATGAAGTTGTGATGAAATCTGTTTTGTGTATAAAAGTTCAATGACTAATTCCACAAATTAGTTTATGAAATAAATTAGTTCCCTGTAAGTATATCTAGCTCCCACACAAGACAAACTCACAAAATTTGCTTTTTACTCACATACTTTTAGCTGGAGTGGCTTGATTGAAATAACCTGAGCCCTCACCTAGGCTTCATTTTAAGAGTGGCTCTGAGGATAATTAGACGCAGCCAAGAAGAGGAGGGGAGGATTGCTCTAGAGGAAAACCCAGCCCCAGAGAAAGAAATACAGAAAGGTTTTACTTCAGGAGAAGGGTTTCAGACATCCTAAATGAGTAGAATATATACCTGGAAAACCCAAGAAAATGTTGACTTTCCTGTCCTCGTGGCTCTTAGCAGACTAGTAAGTAGAAGCGTCCTGTTAAGTCTGTGCAACCTGAGCTTGAAAACTGAGGGTGCCTGAGCAGGAGGGCGAATGAGAGGAAAATTACTTGTCAAGTAAGACTCCCTTTGCCTTACATTTTGGTACTTTACTGTTCAAAATACTACACTGGTAAATTTTAATTCACATACTTTTTTATTTCCTTGGAATTACTTGGTTATTTGTTCTACAGTCATTGATCAAGTTTCCCTAAATGGCTACCCTGGGTTATTGTTGCTTGGGGAGTGAGATAGTCCCCAAAGAGCCTGTAAGACCTCTGAGGGTCAGCTTTAATCCACGGTGGTGGGTGGGTTCTCGCCACAGTGCAGATTCCCTTTTCAGAGGACAAGGGATTAAAGGGAAATTACAACTTTGAACTCGCTTGATTTTTCTCCTTAGAAACTTCAATTTCATTTTTGTTTTCAAGATTTCCACTTTTGACATTAAAACATTTCTATCGGCCGGGCGCGGTGGCTCAAGCCTGTAATCCCAGCACTTTGGGAGGCCGAGACGGGCGGATCACGAGGTCAGGAGATCGAGACCATCCTGGCTAACACGGTGAAACCCTGTCTCTACTAAAAAAATACAAAAAACTAGCCGGGCGAGGTGGCGGGCGCCTGTAGTCCCAGCTACTTGGAGGCTGAGGCAGGAGAATGGCGGGAACCCGGGAGGCGGAGCTTGCAGTGAGCTGAGATCCGGCCACTGCACTCCAGCCTGGGCGAAAGAGCGAGACTCCGTCTCAAAAAAAAAAAAAATAAAAAAAAAAAAAAATAAAATAAAACATTTCTACCTAGAGAAAGCTTAGCCTAAGTGTGTGAGCAGCCTGAGGGCAACAGTTTTAGAATTATCAGGTAAGACTGGTTGGGAAGAGTTGTGCTAGTAGAGTAACAACAATGACAATTTTGTAACATGCTAAAATCATACCGTTTTATATTCTTTTAAAGTTATTTTTGAATCACCAGTTTCTGTGTATCAGGTTACCTGTCATTCCTTGTTCTTATTCTTGCTTCTTTTTTTCTTCTTCTGTATCTTAAGCTTTGTCATCAGAACTTTAAAAAGAACACAACAAATGCTTTAGCTAGAAGATTGCAGAAAAACCTCTTGTTAAACAGAATGTTTGGGGGCAAAGCCTTTTTTGGTTACTGAATTTTATGATTCATAAAAGATTAATTTGAAAGTTCTTTTTGTTCTCACCTTGTTGCTTACCTCTTTTTCTAGAATGTCATGGTATGTTTTCCTGCCTTATTCTGTGCTGAACAAGCTATTTTTTTTTTTTAAATAATTGGACATCTTGTAGTGCTTTAAGGCTCTCTGGCCATCAATCATCTTTGAAAACTATTGAAGATGTGAAGGTAGAAAGTGAGTATAAAGGCCGGGCGCGGTGGCTCACGCCTGTAATCCCAGCACTTTGGGAGGCCGAGACGGGCGGATCACGAGGTCAGGAGATCGAGACCATCCTGGCTAACACGGTGAAACCCCGTCTCTACTAAAAAGTACAAAAAAACTAGCCGGGCGACGTGGCGGGCGCCTGTAGTCCCAGCTACTTGGGAGGCTGAGGCAGGAGAATGGCGTAAACCCGGGAGGCGGAGCTTGCAGTGAGCTGAGATCCGGCCATTGCACTCCAGCCTGGGCGGCAGAGCGAGACTCCGTCTCAAAAAAAAAAAAAAAAGAAAGTGAGTATAAAATTGTGCTGTTAACAAAAGTAGTTATCTTGATTTCTCTTTTCTCACTTTAAAAGCTGAAGTTAGCAAAATAAGTTCTGTTTTTGGAGGGTAGTGATGCATTATCTTTGTTCCTTCATTGTGCCAGGTTTTGTATATATGTTGTTAATATTTGTGGTGCTTAAAGTTTGCAAAGCCTTTTTTCATATTGCCTATTTTCCAAAGATTTCTCTTTGTAAATCTCTCCCACTGGTTTGCGAATCCCTCGGGTAGAAACTATGTCATATCAACTCAAATCTTGCAACAGGGAGGATGCATGGCGTATAGTGTGTAGTGACAATACGTTACACAAAATTGCAATTGAGACATAATGGGTGGCATAGCAACGTTCTGAACGTGAATTTACTCATTTAAGTTAAATAGTAAATGAGTATATGAATTTACTCATTTAGTTTTTACACAAGCCTTTTTGAAATTCAGTTGATAATTAAATTGGTCTACACTACCATGTTACAGCTAAGTGACCCATTCAACCTCATACAAGTGAGGATAAGAATGTAGGGAGATAGTGGGACAAGGGCAGGTTTGAGGAGATCATCAAGCCTCTTGGTCATCTCTGCATCCCAGAGCCTAGCACAGAACCTTGCATGATGTGGCACACAGTAATCAATGGCTAAATAAATGAGGATGCCATTTAGGGGATAGGTCTCTCTGCACTTAGCATAAAGGTTTAGATTAAGTGTCTGTAGGACTTTTGTTAAGGTTAGTGCTAAGACATAAAGCTGCTATAATCTTGGGTTTTAGGACATCAGTTAATGGGATGAGTGAGTTTCTACAAATGAAAGAGTTTGCCTGTAAACCAATTCTTATTTTCCTGTTGGCTTTGGGGAGTTGTATTCTGCCAGTATAATTCTTGGTTATTCATTAAAATCATACTTGTAGCAGTTAAGGCATTTTTGGCCACATGTTAAAAGGAATTATTTTGATTTCTGATGAAGTATTGACAGCAGGCTTTAACGTGTTAATGGTAATTATTAACACTTGAATAATTACTGTACTCAGTTCTCAGGGTAATGCTGCTGTGAGTGGAAATGGATTGCAGGAATTTCATCAGTAGTGAAAGTGTTGACCTGGAAATTGGGAAATCTGAACTCCTGCCTTGGCTTCTTGCTAGGCAAGTTATTAGCATCTCTGATCCTTATCTGTGATGAAATAAGAGGTCCTTCTTAGCTCCAGTTTTTTTGTTTGCCTCTTATTATAAAATATAACCTTTAAAACTTAGTTTTCATCACTCTACACTTTTTTAGAAATTGTTGATTGACGTTTTTCTTTTGACAGACTTGATAATTGGTGGTTTTCTGATTTGTCAATAGGCACCTATTCTTCCTGTCCCCCCAGCTTTATTAAAGTATAATTGACAAAATTGTATATATTTATGGTATACAACACGATGTTCTGATATATATACATTGTGAAATGAAATGATTAAGTCAAGCAAATTATACCCATCACCTCACATGTTTACTCTTTTTGTTTTTTTCGAGACAGAGTCTCTGTCACACAGGCTGGAGTGCAGTGGCACGATCTCAGCTCACTGCAACCTCTGTCTCCCTGGTTCAAGTGGTTCTCATGCCTCAGCCTCCTGAGTAGCTGGGATTACAGGCCTGTGCCACCATGCCTGGCTAATTTTTGTATTTTTAGTAGAGACGGGGTTTCACCATGTTGACCAGGCTGGTCTCGAGCTCCTGACCTCAGGTGATCTGCCTGCCTTGGTCTCCCAAAGTGCTGGGATTACAGGCGTGAACCACTGTGCCTGGCCCCACCCTTTTTTTTTTTTTTTTGGTGGAGAGAACATTAAGGTCTATATATATATTCTTGACAGGAATTCTCACAAGGACCCTTACTCATGAATTCTACCTTTCAGATAATGCTTATATAGGAAAATATGGATTACTTATGTTCTGCTTTAATTCCTTCACAATTATTTGGTATGTCTCTGTCAGTATCCCTAGCACGTGTTGAGGGTACTGTCTCACCTCCCAATCCCTGCGGAGGAGTTGGACTCCAGAGAACACCGTCAGTTCTGTGTTTGTCTTGATGCTGGAGCACTCTGCTGTGTCATCTCACCCATTCAAATGCTCAGGCTTCTGTGTGGCTTTTGAAATACTTAGATTTTTTGGATAGTCATTTTGAGCATGGCATGTCAGTTTTAGAAGAAGTCTTTTAATAGAAGACTGATAGAAGCAGCAGAGGAAAGCAGGGGGAGAATGCGAGTCTTCTTTTCAGTACAGGGTAACTTTAGAACCTATGAGTTAGGGTCTTAACTGTCTGACCTCGGACTGTCCTTTAGAAAATGCTGTGGTGTGGCTATCTGTTGAGTTGTTTTTGAAGTAATCTTAACACTAGAAGATATTGTTCTAGATGGAATCACAAAGGATGATTTTTGGTGCTAGCCCCTGGAGACTGAGTGCGGAATTGGATCTTTCTCCCTTAGATTTTTTTTTTTTTTTTCCTGCAAATCCTTGGATCAGTGGCAGAGTCTGCAGGCTCCAAACAGAAAGACTTAGGTTTGCATTTTGCCTGCTGCCAGGGATGATTTTCTTTGGGCTACATGTCACAAGTCTATCACTCCTGTGTCCTAGACCAACTACTTCTGATTTTTAAGAATTAATCTTTTAATTAAAAGGTTTGTAGGATCTTCATTGTCCTAGGCAGCCAGGGCTTTCCTGTATGTTCTGGACATTAGCTGCCCAGCCCTTAGTGGACTGAAAGTCTATTTACACAGCTAAGTTGAAATCTATCAAAACTTGTTTTTGACCAATGCACTGATTTTTTTTTTTTGCTTTTCAGACAGGTTCTGGCTCTGTTTCCTGGGTTGAAGTGCAGTGGCACCATCTCAGCTCACTGCAGCCTCTGCCTCCCAGGCTCAAGCCATCCTTCCACCTTAGCTTCCCAAGTAATTGGGGCTACAGGTGTGGCCACTGTGCCCAGCCTGATTTTTTTTTTTTTTTTTTTAACAAAGGCAGATAGTTCTCAGTTCTGGACTAACCTATTGGTGAGTTGTTTCATAAGTTTGTTTGAAAGTCAGTTGTTTGGAACTTGGAGTGTGTAGTACCATAGAAACGAATGGATGTGAAGCCAACCAAAAGAAACCACCATCTTGGCAAGCATCTGTGCTTTAGTTTCCTTTAGCACCACTACAAAGTACCACACATTTGGTGGCTGAAACAACATAAATTTATTGTCTCACAGTTCTGGTGGTTAGAAGTCCAAAATCAAGGTGTTGGCAGGGTTTTATTGGGTTGGTGCAAAAGTAATTGCGGTTTTTGCCCTTTTAATGGTAAAAATCACCATTAAAACGAATGGTTTTAAATCACCATTTAAATGAATGATGATCTGTTCCATGCCTCTTTGTCAGCTTGCAGTAGCCTTGGGTGCTCCTTGGTTTGCTGATAGCCACCTTCTCCCCATGTCCTCACATTTTCTGTCTGTACATGTCTGTCTCTGTCCACATTTCCCCTTTTTTTTAATAAGGACACCAGTCATTTTGGATTAGGGCTTACTCTAGAGACCCAGCTTAATTACCTCTGTAATCTTTGTCTACCTCCACATAGTTTTAAATGGTGATTGGGCTTCTAGATCAGCCTACAAAAGCTTAATTAGTTCCCAGGATGATAAATTCCTAGGAATGGGATAATAGTGCTAGAAATGGTGAAGACAGTAGAATTTTGAACCTGAAAAGCCAAAGGCTGTTTTACACCCTGTTTTGCCCAGAGAGGTTGAGTGAATACCTGGCCTGAGCATCGCCAGGGCCCTCTGCCTCTGTTAGTCCCTCTTGTCTCTTGGTGCAGTGCTGCCTCTAGCTTTTTGTTAGAACATGATTTCCACTGGGGCTTCTGAAGGCAGGTCTGTCTGCTCTGTAGTGTTGGGCAGTAGAGCAGCTTCTGGGGTGGATGACTGTGCACAGGTAATTCTCAACATCTGCATTCCTGCAGGAGCAGGGCCCTACCCTCCTAGGTGTTCTGAGTGAGGGAACAGGTAAGCTGGAAGAAGGAACTCACACATTCAGCCTTCACTCCCAGCCACGTTATGGCTCTGGGGAGCCTCTTGGAGACGTGTCCATGACTTTTCTTTGTCTTTAGGACATCTTCATTGGATGCCCAAGACTCCTTCACTAATGGGGGCAAGTAATTTTAACACAAAATTAAATGTCTCCTACTGCTTTTCAGCTCACTTCTAACAGGAGATGCCAGTGAAGGCTCAGAATTTAAGAGACAAAGTGGTCACTTCAGAAAATCCATCAGAATGCCTTTAAAAATAAACCAAGTGCTATCACTGGAAATAGTTACAGCCAAGGGCCCTGTGTCCATAACATTTTTTTCTTTGTGTAACAGAATTTATTTATGCAACACGTTCTAATTTGCGTGTTCTGTCTCCTGCTCACCAGCAGACTTTAAGACTTTAAATTATCTCATGGTTTTTCTTTTAGTTTAAATTCGGATAGTGGGATAGCTCCTGTAGATGAGGCTTTAAATAATTGCTATATGCCCTTGTTCCAATGAGGACCTTACACGCAAATGTGTGTTTTTAGGGACCTCTTTGTTTTTGGAACCCAAACCCACAGTTTGTGGAAGGATGTCTGCATCATTTCAATGTTTTTATTTATTACGCTGCAAGCTGCTTGTTTTCTCTCCTCTTTTCCCTTCCTCCTTCTCTCCTCCTCTCATGAGAGGGTTAATGCTGCATTGTGGAATTAGTGCAATTTGTTCTTCTAAGATATGGCACAGGCCCCATCAAAGTAGTCTATAGTCAAGTTCTAGCAATGAGAGTGATTCCTTCAGAGCCTCTCTTGATTCTCTTTAGGGATTTTCTGTGGCATTTAAAAGGAAAGTGAAATATGGGTTTTAAAAAATGATAAATACAGTCTTACCAGTTGATTTCATAATGAGAGGTGTAAGCCATTGCTGGGATACATCGGAAGGTGCTCGCTTTGTACTCCTGAAAAACCTGTAATCAGATGGTCACTGTCTTGAATTGTTAAAATACTGTTACCTGCAGTTTTTAGAAGTTTGTTTTGATATTTAAGGACATCTAAGGATGTATATTTAATTACTGCTGCTTTCTTTTCATTTGAATGAAAAGTGGTGGATTATATAACAATTGCCACTAAGGTATAGTTTTCTTTTTTTTTTGAGATGGAGTCTCGCTCTGTCACCTGGGCTGGAGTGCAGTGGCCAGATCTCAGCTCACTGCAAGCTCCGCCTCCCAGGTTCACGCTATTCTCCAGCCTCAGCCTCCCGAGTAGCTGGGACTACAGGCGCCCGCCACCTTGCCTGGCTAGTTTTTTGTATTTTTCAGTAGAGACGGGGTTTCACCATGTTAGCCAGGATAGTCTCTATCTCCTGACCTCGTGATCCGCCCGTCTCAGCCTTCCAAAGTGCTGGGATTACAGGCTTGAGCCACTGCGCCCGGCCTAGTTTTCTTAAACGTGAGTTTCATGGATGTTCAAAATTTTGTTTCTGAATGTGTAATACAGATTAATAACTTAAGTCATTACTCTTAGATCTTGGGCAGTCAGAATAATTTGAATTTTGAGGGGCAGCTTTAACAGCTTCCCACTTAGGATGTCCTAGAAAATGAGGGCTTGATTACAGCAAGGTTTTGTGTGTATGGCTTGTTTTAACCCAAATTCACAGGCTGGAGCTATATCTCTGGCATTGTTTCAAGTACTGTGGAGGTGAGTGGGTTGAGCCAAATCAACTTCTGAGGTTTAGGCTTCATTTTTGCAGTGTTTCTTTTTCTTTCCCTTGCCTGCTCACTTGACCTTCTAAAGGGCAGAAAAGGAGAACATCAGGCTGGCTGGACATCTGGGGCAGGTGTCTCAGGGCTCCTGATTCTCTTCCCAAGGGCCTTCTCAGAGTGCTGAGAAGTTGAGGAGGGTGAAGCCCAGAGCAGGCCTCTTTGGAGGTGAAGGGCTTCTCTTCTGGATTGACAAGTTCTGTAAAACCCCCAAGAAGCCAGGGTTTTGCTTTCTCAGGCTCCTGAATGGCAGCTGGCAGGGACCTCTGTGTGAAGGGACAGCTTAAGAGAGTGCCTGGACACTGCACACTCTATCTTCTGAATAGGCACACATTTCAAAATGTTTGCAAAAGCAAATTCTGGACAAGAAGAGTAAGACTTCCTTGCGTAAATAATAAGTACTGCCCCTTTCTTTCCTTTTACTAATAAGTTTCCCTGACAGCACTGCTTGCTGGCAGCTCTTCTCTACAATTGGTTGCTGAATTGCAGTGCTCAATTATCTGTGTAATAACATGCTATAAAAACATAGAAAGCCAGGAAAAAATGGTTTTAACTAAAGTGGTTGAGCCTTGAAAAGAGACACCTTGCACATTCACATCTGGACTGAAAGGAGAACATTAAATCTGTCATTAATGATTTAATTGACCGGATTTTTTTCTAAAAGGTAAAGGAAAGCATTAAAATGGAGTATGAGGCACTCAAATTACCTTCCAATACAACCAGGAGCAGTATTTGGGTTTAAATACTGCTGATTTAAAATGTTTGGGTTTTCTGATGCCATTAATGAGAAGTGATTATCTGTGGCTGTTTAGCTTTTGAAAATGTGGCTAGTGCATCACAGCATGCAGTAGGCCTCCAAGAAGGCCAATGCTGGGCACTGCACAGGTGCTTTTTGTACATTATGGCATTTAATTCCATCCTCAATCTTGCCAGTAAGGTGGGGGATATCACCATTTCCTGGTTAAGGAAAGTGAAACTTACAGAGATTAAATTTACTCATGATTCACATGATTTCAAAACCAGTGCTCTTTCACACTTCGGGTCAGTAAAAGCAGAGAAGGGCTATTTTTTTTTTTTTTTTTTCTGTTTAAAAGTTTCTCATGAATGGACGTATCGATTTATTGACAGTTACTTTTAAAAATGTAAAAGATTATGTAGAGCGTAATTGCTGAGCTGTGCCTGAATTCCTGGCTCATGAAATTGTGAGTTAAAATGAAACAGTAGTGGTTTTAAGCCTCTAAACTTTGCGACAGTCTGTAGCACCCAGTAGATAACCATACCCGTTGTTCTTTCTGTTCCTCTTGTCCACATGCATGCTCACCCTTTCTCCACAATCCACCCCTCCCCATGGTACCCCCTTGCGGAGCTTACCATTGAAGCACGGATTTGGAAAGGCCAGTGACCATGAACAAAGTAAAACATGAACGCATACTAATAAAGGGAGAAAGACGGTGCTCAGGAAGGCCAGGAATGCAATAAGCAGAATATTTAGCCTATGTTCCTGGCAGCTGGGCTTGGATAGGGAACTAGGTGCTAGGGCAGTATTTTTGGTCCCTGCTTTGACTCCATTTGAATCCCCTGTGGAGCTTTGACATTGTCTACACTGGGAGACCTTGATTCTGGGAGGAATCGGGGAGACCCCTGACTCTGCGTGTCTATGTGTGTTAAAGGCCTGCCAGGTGGTTCTGTGAGTTACCAGGGTTGTAGGAGCACTGGCCTCCTGCCCGTTGGCTTGTGGAGAAAGAGAATCTTGACTGCCGAGTGCTCTTTCCTGCCCACGGCCTTTTCTGTGCAGGAACTATGCTAGATGTTTGCACGCATCAGCCCTTTGATCCTCACAGCAAGTCTGTGAGGGTGCAGGGTAGTAGCCCTGTTTTATGGGTGAGGAAACAGGGATTTCAGAGAACTCAAGTCACTGGGTCTTCCAGTAAGTGAGAAGGACAGGATTTGAACCTGTCTGTTTTCCTTTCAAGTGTCTGACTTTGTTACTGTCTGATTTTCCCTGACCTTCTCCCTCAGTGTAACAAAGGATTTTGGACACTTGATTATACTTGCATTGTTCATGACTATTTTTGTAACATGTAGAAGACTCTAGATTTTAGTGTGCATGTTTTTGCTTAAAAGCATACTTACAAATTTATGTCACCACCCCAGCCTAACCTGTTGGATGAACATTAATGTTTCATTACAGAACTAAACACTTCCCTCTGTATTGAGGGGAGACAGACACGCTGGTTTAAAAGGCTTCAGATTAACTAGATGCGACTTTTGATGTTTACCGTGATCATTTTTGAGTGGATCTTCAAATAGCAAGGCAGCTATTAAAAGTGTTATTCCCATTAGGAATATTGTGCTTTTCATTTCTTTTAGTAGTCTGAGAATTGCTAGTGCACGTTTTATAAAAAGAAAAGGATTTTTTTTTTCTGACTTAATTTTGCTGAACTGATGGATATTTGAGTATGTGAAGAGAGAGGAAACAGAGAAGGAAGCCTGCCTCTCTCCCTTTCCAGGGCATGAGTGTCTTTCTGTGGTCTGTAAGCCCGGGAAAGAATGTTTTCCAACAAAAGCACCATTTTATAAATATAGTATTCTTTTCTTGGCAATGCACTGAATGCTGGCCTGTCACCCCGAGTCTTGTGGAGGGCAGTAGGGACAGTGGAAATAAAAGAAATTAGCAGGTGAAGAGAACACTTGTCTATCTAACACTTTTTTGTCATTTGTTAGTACTTTGTTCCTCAAATAGATGTATGGCCATTGTGAGAGAGTAACTTTTCACAGGAGGAACTATCGTAGACAGTTTTGCATTTGGGGATTTACCGGGGGTTCTGCTCCTGAACCTTTGAGCTCTAAACACATCAGGGGCTTGCTGGGTACCAAATTATGCCTGTGTCACTCTCAGAATAGGGACTTGGTGAGTGAGAGCCCCAGGGTATATGTATTTCATTCACTTGGATCTGTCAGGTCTTATCAACCTTCGTTAGGAATATTTTTCTCCCTGAAAACTCATAAAAATTCATGTTGTAATATCAATGCCTGCAGGATCCTGTGGAATTTTGTTGAGCTGCTTATACCCTTTTCTCCTAATAGAGATATAGAGAATGATACATTCTCCTCATATACACGGGTGCAAATGTGTGCTTGTGAATCTATACAGGAAGCTCATGTATGTGACAAAGTAAGTTTGTTGAGGGGAATGAAATAAACTAATTTTCCCCCCACTGAGTCAATATGACTAAGATATTTCTGTGCATAGTCTCAGAATACTCCATTCTGGGGAATATTTAAAATTTTATTAACCTTGTACATATTTTGCCAGATTCCTATTCAGCATACTTCTTTATTTTATTACCATAGTGATGCTCTGTTTACTCATATATCTGGAGAGAAAATTTAGTAGATTTAATTTACAAAGATTTATATCAAGGTCACCTTTTTGTTGTTTGAAACGATAGATTTGTAAGTTCTTACCAACACTGTATATGTACTTAGCCCTATAAAGAAAAATTATTTTATATATGTAAATATATATATAAAGTATCAGAAAAGATATATACAAGATATATAGATATAAGATATATAGACTTTATAGGATATATATTATACCAGAATTTTAGTGTTTTAAATATAGGTCTTGAATGAAAGACTTAGATTGCTTTTTATTCTTTTTTCATGGAGTAATAAGGAAAAGGGTAGTACTTAAAAATAGTTGTTACCTGATGATTATAGTTCATTGTTAGCAAAATATTCTATAGGACACATCATATCCCATTATGCTGAAGATGAAACCCTGGTATAGTAGAAGGTGGATGCTTGTGTTTTCTTTAGCACTTTCACAACAAAGCAATTATATTGTATTACATGTAAATATTTGTGAGTGGGGAAAATACATAGAAGTCTACAATACTACCTTCCCTTCTCATTAAAACCATATGAAGTTATGCCTACAAATTAAAAATATTGTAAAAGCTCAGTACAGTTTTAAATTTTCAACAAAGTTCTGTAGTACTTCTTTATTCGTAATAATAAAAAGTATCGTGTGAAATTGGTATGGGCACATTATCTCTAATACTTGCCATTAATAATGGCATTCAACCCTAACTGATGGCTTTTAAAAAAACAGCAAAGTATGCCCTTTAGTAAAACAAAACAATATGTCACATGTCTGTAGAAATGCTGTAGTAGAGAAAAATTTAGCTCTATGAGCAGTAGTCTCATTTATGGGAATGGTAATTATCTGTAAGTTGAGACTTAACATTTTTGTAGATTTTATGAGAAAATATTTGCTAGTCCTTGTTTTTCACATCTTTTTTTCCTCCTACCTCTGTGTCTGTCGATCTTTTCTCCACCTCATATGGGGACAATTCTGTTTTTACAGGTCCTGATTTCTTTTTTTTTAATGTCTCACCGGAAGTGATAACTCATTTTGTTAGAATGGTAGGGAGCTCAAAAGTGGAGGATTGTGACTTTAGTTGTGGCTTAATCAGCCCAAGCAGGTGCATTCTAAGTAAAAGAGATACTGTTTTAATGCAAATGTCCCCCCTAATTCAGAGAAAGGGAGACATGTATAGGAAATGACACAGCCGTTAAGTCAGAATTGTTTCTCAATAGATTGTTTTTTTTTCCCCCTGAATTCTCTGTGCACCAGCAGCAGTGTCCTGTTAAAGTGAAGAGAGAGATAAATGAAGAGGAGTTGAGGATGACTATGTTAATTTTTTGTTCTGAGGGATCAGAAATACTTAAGAAAAATGAAGTCAGAGATTTACATAAATAGGTGGTAGCCTCAGTAGTGTCATGTTCATTTTAGAGTAGAATTTGATTCTGGGGACCTCAAATAACAGAAGATGATTATATTCAAAATGTCCAAAGCCCTACTGTAAGGCAACTTTAACTTAAATGGCATGTGCCTTAACAGAGTGGCTTTATAGTGAGGTTCTGGAATTTTTCTCATTCTTTTGTCTCGCGGTGTGCTATTGTATGAGTAGCAGCGAGAAAATGTTTGGATAGCATGTCTAAGAACCAGAACATGCAGAGAAAACAGGGCTCTTATTCTACTTTGCATCTTAGTTAATTTGGTTTTTAGAGAAGCACAGTATTTTGACTTGAAAGGCATTAGCCATATCTTCTTATTTACTTGAGAAGTGGTGGTTACAAGAGTATTCTATATTTATTTATTACACTTTGCTTTTATGTTTTAGATATTTTCTGCATATTTCACAATAAAAAATGGTTTAAAAAATCACTAGTGTGTTCTAGACCTTTGAAGTCAACCATACCAATTTATTCATTCTTCCATCTACCCAACAAATACTAATTGAGCACCTACTGTGCATCGGGTACTGTTACTGGCACTGGGAATACATTAATGAACAAAGCAAGCAAAAGTCCCTGGTCTCATGGGGTTTATATTGCATAGAGAAGAGGCAGATACTATGTTAGGCAATGGGTTAGAGCAGGAGTTGACAATCGTTTTCTATAGAGGGCCAAATAGTAAATACTTCAGGCTTTGTGGGCCAGATGGTTTCTGTTGCAACTACTCAACTCTGCCACTGTAGTGTGAGAGCAGCCATAGCCAATGTGTCTGTGAAAGGGTATAGCGGTGTTCCAACAACACTACTATTTACAGAATCATGCGGCAGGCCAGATTTGGCCCACAGTCTCCATAGTTTGCAGACCCCTGTGTTAGATGGTAGTGCACCCTAAGAAGAAAAAAAAATGGAATATGGAGTGCCGGGGTGTGGGGTGAGGGATATTTATAGTTTTTGACAGCATGGTCAAGGAAGATGTTTCTCTGAAAGTGACTTGTGTGAAGATTTGAGCAAGATGATGTGTTTGGACATGTGTCTGTCTGGAGAGAAGGGGAAACAGCAAGTGCAAAGGCCCTGACGTGGAACATATCTCGAGAATTCAAGGAATGGAAAGAAGGCCAGAGTGGAGCAGAATGAGTGTGGGAAGGAGTTGTAGGAGATGAGATCAAAGGCTAGAAATGAAGTGTAAGGCCATGTCATGTCACCTTGTAGGTCCTTGTAAGGCCCCCCCTTTTTTTTAAAGCTTGGAAGTCAGTTTCATAGTCACTGGAAGGTTTTTAGTAGAAGGGTCACATGATCTAATTTTTAACAGGCTCACTGGCTTCTGTATAGATAATAGAATAAAGAGGCTTGGAGTGAAAACAGAATCAGTTAAGAGGTTACTGCAGTCATCAGGTGAGAGGTGAAGGTGCTTGGAGCAGGTTGACAGTAGAGGTGGTAAGAAGCAAACAGTCTCCGGATGTGTATTGAACATAAACTTGACAGAGTTTGCTCACAGAGTGAAAATGGGAGATAAGAATTGGAAAAATCAAAGAAGACTTCTAAGCTTTTGGCCAGGTGAACTCAAAAGGGTAGCGTGCCATTTATGGAGTGAGGAAGATGTAGGACAACCAGCCTAACGACAACCTTGCTGCACAGAATCCCAGACCCAATAAAGCACCCTAGTGAGATGTCAAACTAACCAAAGTTATGCCATCTTCCGAGTTTGTGTGTGCGCTGGTGGCCATAGGTGTCCTGTTCTAAGGCTGCAGCTTGTGCTCTCCGTGGTGGGGTTTGCTCAGAGCCTTCAGTCTGGTGCTAAGTTATGGACTTTGTGCTACTATGGGTCCCTGAGAGTACTGAATTCCTATGGGACAGGTGAAGATGACACAGATCCTTTGGGTGAATCCCTTTTGATCCATAAAGTTATCAAAAGAAACCCTGATATCCAGTGGGTCACCAGGGAAGCCCTCAAACACAGAGAGATGTGTGGGCTGACATCTGGTGGCTACAAGGGTTATGGCCTTATAAGAACCATGGTTCAAAAAACTAATACCAAGCCCTCTTAAATGCTTTTCAAAAAGTAGAAGAGGGAACATTCCCAGACTCATTTTATGAGGCCAGTGTCGCCCTGATTCTAAAGCCAGACAAAGACACCAAAAGAAAAGAAAACTATAGGCTGTAATCCCTGATAAACATAGATGCAGAAATCCTCAATAAAGTACTAGCAGACAACATTCAGTAGTACATTTTAAGGATCATACATCATGACCAAGTGGAATTTATCCCTGGGATGCAAGGATGGTTCAATGTACATACAAAGTGATATTCCACATTCACAGCATAGAAGATAAAAACATTTCAGCAGATGCAGAAAAAATATTTGACAAAATTTAACATTATTTTATGATGAAAAACTCTGAACCAAATAGGCGTAGGAGGAACTTAGTAAAAGCTGTATATGAAGAACCCACAACTAACACTATAATCAATGGACTAAAACTTAGTTTTTCCTCTAAGATTTAGAGAAAGGCAAGGATTCCATATGTCATCACTTCTCTTCAACATTGTACTGGAAGTCCTAGGCAGAGAAAACAGACAAGAAAAAGAAAAGGCATTCAAATTGGAAGGGAAGAGGCAAAATTATCTGTTTGTAGATGTCATGATCATATATACATAGAAAATCCTAAAGACTCCACAAAAACTGTTAAACTGATCAGTGAATTCAGTAAAGTAAGATAAAAATCAACATACAAAAACAGTGGCATATCTATACATCAACGATAAACTCTCTGAAAGGAAAATTAAGAAAATCTCATTTACATTAGCAAGAAAAAGAATAAAATACTTAGGAATCAAGGAGGTGAGAGACTTGTACATTTAATTATAAAATATTGGTGAAGGAAATTTAAAACATAAATGGAAAGATCTCATGTTCACAGATTGGAAGAATTAATATAAATTTTTTTTTTTTTTTTTTTTTGAGACGGAGTCTTGCTCTGTCACCCAGGCTGGAGTGTAGTGGCACTATCTCGGCTCGCTGCAAGCTCCGCCTCCCAGTTTCATGCCATTCTCCTGCCTCAGCCTCCCCAGTAACTGGGACTACAGGCGCCCACCACCAGGCCCGGCTAATTTTTATGTATTTTTAGTAGAGACAGGGTTTCACCATGTTAGTCAGGATGGTCTCGATCTCCTGACCTTGTGATCCGTCTGCCTCGGCCTCCTAAAGTGCTGGGATTATAGGCGTGAGCCACCACGCCCAGCCTGTTAAAATGTTTATACTACCCCAAACTACAGATTCAAAGTAATTCCTATCAAACTCTCAATGGTACCTTTTAGAGAAAAAGAAAAACGACCCCTAAAATTTATATGGGACCACAAAAGACCCTGAATAGCAAAAACAATCTTGAGCAAGAAGAACAAAGCTGGAGGCATCAAACTTCCTGACTTCAAATTATATTACAATGCTATAGTAATCACAACAGCGTGGTACTGCTCTAAAAGCAGATATATTGGCCAATGGAACAGAATAGAGAGCCCAGAAATAAACCTACATATTTATGGTCAACAATTTCTATAAGTGTGCCAAGTGTGCAATGGAGGAAGGATAACCTTTTTAGCAAAAGAATAAAATTGGACCCCTGTCTCACACTGGTCACAAAAATCAACTCAAAATGGATCAAAGACTTTAACATAAGACTTGGAATTGTAAAACTCCTAGAAGAAAACAGGGGAAACCTTCTTGACCTTGGTCTTGGCAGTACTTTTTTGGATATGGCAACAAAAGCGAAAATGATATTACATAAAACTAAAAAGCTTCAGCATAGCAAAGGAAATAATCAAAATGAAGTGGTTTTTTTTTGTACATGCAAAGCTCTAGAGCACTACCTAGCATACAAAAAACATTAATTCTCCTAATTCTGGTGGTCTCCCTCAGCTCACTGTGACACTTGGCCCTATTGTTCCTTTCCTTCATATGTGTGTGTGTGTGTGTGTCTGTCTTCTCCAGCAAGATTGTATTGAATATGGGATTTAGGTTGAGATAAATGAAAAGACAACCTACAGAATGGGAGAAGACCAACCTCTCTTGCATTCAGTTTCCTTCTGTGGTCTTTAAGCCTGTGGAAGGATGTTTTCCAACAAAAGCACTATTTATAAATACAGTATTCCTCATGGCAACACTATAAATGCTGGCCTGTCACCCCCATGACAAGGATATAACCCTTGTTGAGTAAAATATTAACAAATCTGGTAAGAGATTAACATCCAAAATATATAAAGAGCGAATACAACTCAATACCAAAAATACAAATAATTCAATTAAATGGGCAAAGTACCTAAATAGGTACTTGTCAAAAGAAAAAATTTAAATGGCTAACAGGTATATTTAAAGGTGTTCAACATCTTTCTTCATCAGGAAAAAGAGTCAAAACCATAAAAAGACAACAGATAAATGTTGGTGAGGATATGGAGAAAAGGGAATCCTAGTACACAATTGGGAATGTAAATTAGTATAGCCATTATGGCAAACAGTATGGAAATTCATCAGAAAATTAAAAAAGGAAGCACCATAGGGCCCAGCAATCCTACTTCTGGTTATATATCCAAACGAACTGAAATAAGGATCATAAAGAGATACTTGCACCCATGTTCTTAGCATTATTCACAGAAACAAAGACGTAGAAACAATCTAAACGTCACTCAAGAGATGAGTAAAGAAAATGTGCTATATATGTATACAATGGAATATTATTCTGCCTTTAAAAAGAAGGAAATCCTATTTGTAACAACATGGATGGAGCCAGAGGACATTATGCTAAGCAAAATGAGACACAGAAAAATACTGCATGACATAATGTAAGGTAGAATCTAAAATATAAATAATATAAAATCTGAAACTTATAGAAGCAGAGAAGAGAGTGGTTATGGGATGATATTAGTCAAAGGGTACAAAGTTTCAGCTATGGTAGATGAAGTTCTGAAGATTTGATGTACAGCATGGTGACGCTAATATTGTATTATATACTTAGAATTTGCTAAAAGGGTAGATTAAATCTTGTCACATACACACGTGCACAAATGGTAACTAGAGGTAATAGAGATGCATTTCACAATATATATGTATTCCAAAGCATCAAGTTGTACCTCTTAGATACTTACAGTTTTCATGTTCATATCTAAATAGAGCTGTTAAAGAAAAATCATGGGTTCCATGCACTACTGATGATTCTCACTGTATATCTTGAAGAAGGTGCAATAATCTTCCACTGCACTGTTAGTACATTTAAGTAACATGTAAAATACAGCACCAGTAAGCAATTTATGACAGTAATGTCTGCTTAAAATGTTCTGTAAATTCTCAGCTAGAACATTTGCAAATTGTTTCCCAAATGCATTGCAAATTTGTGACAGTTAAAGTGCAGCAATGTTTTAAAGACTGTAAGCAGCGTTTCCTGTTTCTCATAAGACAAATGCTGTAGTCTTACCTTTGTCTTATTAGAGAGTTTTATGTCAGTGCTGAAAATGCCGTGCTGTAAGGTATAAAAGGTATAAAATCCTTTCAAGGGGTGAGGGTTGAGATTTCTGTTAAACACCTAAGTGGAGATGTGAGAAAAAAAGTTGGATAAAAGCCTGGAAGTCAGGAAGGGACACCCAAGTGAGGGATGTTTGGGGAGTCTGCTGGTAGAGAAAGCTGTGGGACCAATGGGATCATTGGGATAGTTAGCAATGCCCAAGGCACTTCATGGCTTACAGGTCAGGGAGATATGAAGTAACTAGCAAGGGATACTAGGTCAAATGGCCAAAGATAGGAGGTTTGTATTAGTCTGTTCTCATGCTGCTAATAAAGACAAGTGACACTGGGTAATTTATAAAGGAAAGCGGCTTAATTGACTCAGTTCAGCAGGGTTGGGGAGGCCTTAAGAAACTTACAATTAGGGCGGAAGGGGAAGCAAACACGTCCTTCTTCACACACGGCAGCAAGGAAAAGTGCCAAGCAAAAGGGGGAAAAGACCTTTATAAAGCCATCAGATCTTGTGAGAACTCACTCACTATCACGAGAAAAGCAGCATGGGGATAACTGCCCCCATTCTTCAATTACCTCCCACCAGGTCCTTCCCATGACACGTGGAGATTATGGGAACTAAAAGATGAGATTTGGGTGGGTACACAGCCAAACCATATGAAGGTTTAAAAGGAAAACGGTGGTGTCCTGGAAGGCAAGTAAAATGGTGTTTTGAGGAAGAGGATGTGATCAACCATGTTCAATGCTACTGAAAGGAAGGCAAGACTGAGAAGTAAGACTTCGCCACGGTAGCAGTCATGGATGACTTGGTTTAGAACATTGTAGATAGAGGAGTGGTGTGTTCGCGTGAGAATTTTTAGATGCTGCAATGACTGCAAATAATTAAACTCAGCATATGCAATTTGGGCATCCGTGACCTGCATTAATGACTGCCATCTTTCTTCTAACCATTTATCACAGTCATTATCATTTTAGTATTATTAAAGGAAAAACTTCTTATAGCAAAAACTAGAGTTTATCTGTTTTAAAAAAAAAGCTGAAATAGGGAGCTGTAAAGCTGCTTTTACAACATTTTCATTGGTTTAATCCCAGTTAAGTCATGTGACTGTGGGATCTTGCATATTGTCACCCCAGTTTCACTGGGTTCACACCATGCTCTTTCAGACTTACTGGAAGTTTGAACAGATTAAGTACCTTTTAGCTCCTCTGGACAAAATGCTGTCTGTGCTCTGCCCCCCACCCTGTCCCCACCAATTGCTGTTTTATGTTGCTAAAAACAAAACTTTCTTTGATTTTTAAAATTTTTTAAAATTGATTTTTAAGTGTTTTTTGTTTTGTTTTGTTTTTTTCTTTTTTTAGAGCCAGAATTTTGCTCTGTTGCCCAGACTATATAGTGCAGTGGTGTAATCATAGCTCACTGCAACCTCGAATCTCCTGAGCTCAGGTGATCCTCCCACTCTAGCCTCCCAAGTAGCTAGGAGTATAGGCACAAACCACCACACTGGCTAAATATTTTTTATTTTTTGTAGAGGTGGAGTTTCACTGTGTTGCCTAGGCTGGTCTTAAACTCCTAGGTTCAAGCGTTCCTCCTGCCTTGACCTTCCAAAGTGCTGGGGTGGCAAGCATGAGCCACGGTGCCTGGCTTTTTTTGTCTTTTTTAAGTAGGCTCCAGAACTACTTAAAAATAAGGTCATTGTGAGTAGACCAAAGATGTAGGGGGAAATTGCTGCTTATCTATTTAGCTAAAATGACAGGTTGATTATTTACAGTGATTTCATCTAACGCAGTCACGTTGAATTCCTTTCTATTGATTATAGAGGGAGTTCTACTTGTGCTCAGAGGATAAAATTAATAGATTGGGAAACTGGAGCAAAGGAAAAATTATTATTATTATTTTTTTACCTTCAATCAACTTGCCCCAGCAAAGGGAAAATTAAAGATAGAGGGGCGGGGGGAAAGTCATAGTGAAGTTAGCATACAAGAATGTATGATAGCAGATCCTATGTATTTGCTGGAAGAGGAGGGCCAAACTTGCTTCTGGATTTCGTAGCATTATAACAGCCTTGGCAAAGAAGGAAACATGATTATGTGATTCAGTATTCTGAAAGCAAAAGCAAAGCAGTTACTCAGGAGAAGCAGAGCTTTTCTTGGTATTGAGGTCTGATAAAATTTTCCATAACATAGAAAATGTTGAATAGTGAATGTACAGTGTCCTTAGCAATGTCCCTGCAATAGATAGTCCAGAGTTACCTAGAATTGTATAATATCTTACACTGAGAGATCATGTTAAAAGCATGATTATATTAGGGATGCAAACAATGTTATCATTTTTTGGAGAAAAACCTTCTCAGCAGGTACTGGTGTTGTCCGCTTAAGGTCATCTTCATGTGCTTTGAAAGCTGAGAGAGAGAGTGCAGGCTGAGATCTTTTGGAAGTTGAGCCTGCATTGATAATCACCAGTATCCAGGGACAGGGTGCCAAAGAAGGCTGGGCTTCTTACTGGAATCCCTTTAGATAAAAGAAACATACTTGGCATATAAAATATGTTCTCCTTGCACCCAGATTCCTGAAGAAGGCTTGTTGCAAATTCTGGTTTTGACACTGGTAGTTTTACTGCAAACTAGAAGAGGTAAGCATATTTTCAGGGAGATCTGCATTTGATACCTGTGCAGTTAGCTCTGTGATGAGCCTGGCAGACTTGTGCCTTGGCCTCTTCCTTTGGAAGCCTTTTTCTTTCCCATCCCAGCTGTCCTGCTCTGCTCAAGTTTTAGCTAATTACTGAGAGCATTTCATATTTAAGATTTTGAACCATTTCCACCTGGGCCCACACATATCTCCATTTATCTCAGTGAAAGAATTTCAAGTGGAGCTTCAGTGTGTTTTACCACATTTATAGCAGCTGCTGTCTGCCTGTCTCCTGTTCCACTGGTATAAATTGAAATGTGATGGAATACTCTTGAGATATTGTGGGACCACAAGGAATTGTCTGCCCATGGCCTCTGGCTGCTGGGAGCTGATGAAAGAATGGGAACTTGTGGACTAATATGAAAAGAACTTATTAACAAGTTGTTATAGTGCTCAATAATTTTAACCAACTGGAAAGATGTCTATGAGTAGCTAATATTCACATTTGAATAGGAATATAGTTTTATTATCGCTTCTTGCCTTTTGGCTAAGATCAAGTGTAGGAATATAGTTTTATTTTGAAACTTTGAAATATTTGCCTTAACTATTAACTTGTAAGTAACAAGGATAGAGTGATAGGCTTTTTCAGAATGGGGTAAAAGGTTTAATAACAATTTTTACGTTTGTTAGGTCGGATCTTTATAAATAAGAAAGGACCATACTAGGGAGTGGTTCTCAACACTGGGTGCATATTAGAATCATGAGAGGAACTTGGAAAAAAAAAATCCTTGGTCCCACTGTCTAGACTAATCAAATCAGACTCCTGGGAATGGAGCCTAGGTATTTGCTGAAGTTCCCCAGGTGCTTCTGATGTGCAACCAGGGGTGAAAACCACTGCTCTAGGATGTTACAGACTCTGGCCGTCAGAATGCGGTGATGTCAAACCATAACTTTTTGGTTATAAAGAGTTAGTAAAGTCTTTAAAACTTGATCACTTTTGTTCTGCAGCATTATCATGTCAACTCCGCATTTTGTTTTCATCATTTTGGGAAAATTATGACTCTTTAAATACAGTGGGGAATAGTTATAATTTTGGATTTTGTGATTTGGGGGGAGGTGACTTGGGTAGCATCTAGACTGAAGTTTATCCTTGTTCTATCTTGAAAAGGAGACTTCGTTATAGACAGCATAAACAAAGTTGTAAGGGGAGTTTAATATAGGTGATAAAACAAATTTACAAACACCTTAGAGTTATTATTGAAATTTAAAGTATTCACATATTATATTTATTATTTTCTCTAAAGGTTCTATAAGGTTCCACCTGGCAAATCTCATTTACTGGTTTTTATCACAGTATGTATAGTTAAACTCAGACTATTTAGAGCTTTTTGAGAAAACATTATTTCATTATCTCAGTTTTCTCAGATAACTTATCCCAGCAGAGAACATTAGTACTTAAAAATAAAGAAGTGGTTCCATAGAGCGATCTCTCTGAATCTCTGGTGCCTTATAGATTTCTAGATAATTAAACTGTTTAACATTGGCTCAGGAGTAACATTACAGACACATGTGCTAGGCCGAAAAGGTGTTGCATTCAGGAGCAATTGGCAAGGCTGCTGTTTGTCCTTTTTCTGAGTGCCTTCAGACTACTGAGGTTTGAGTTCTACCTTATTTTTACTTTTTTAAATTTAAGCCTTGGTCTGGCTCATACCTTATTTTTATCTTTTTTTTTTTTCTATAGTAGCTTCCATGTTTTTTTCTCTCAATTTGTTGATTCTAATCTGCCATGGATCTGGAAACCAGGTGATCAGATTAGTTAGTATTGTGGGTTAGTTAGAATTGTGGATCAAATAAGAAAGAATAGGTTGTCAGTAAAGGCCTAAGGACTTCAACAAATAAAATCTGTGAATTGCCATAAATGGACTGAACGGACTTTTTGTTTGTTGTCTTCTGGTCCTTTACCTGTGTCCTAGAAAGCTGTGCTTGATGGTAATTTCTAAGTAGGGGCTAAGGAGTTGCTATGCAGAAAGCAGTGAATGAGGTGTTAAATGAAAAACATTCTGGAATTTGGAGTTTCTGTGTTTTGTGTATGCTTTTATTTCAAAATCCGAATCTCTGATTTCAGTACTGGGTCTTGCTGAGGAGGTAAGACACATACACACATGAAGGAAAGGAGCCACAGTAGGGCTGAGTGTCACAGTGAGCTGTGGGAAAACAGAGTTGGGAGAGTGAATCATTACGTAATGCCTTTTGTGTGCTAGGTAATACTTTGTATGTACAATAAGCTCCCCAGCAACACCGCCAAATAATGTAACTTTGGTCATAAAGCTGTTGGTGATTGCTGGGTGCTTTGGAGCCAGGCTAACAGCACAAGCTTGCCCTAGCTATAACCTCACAAGAAGAAGATTTTACATTTTGCATGATTTAACATCTTGGACCCTTTATGTAGTGTTGTGATAAGATTTTACTGTATTCACTTAATTCTTGAAAAAAACCTATGAAGTAGATATTGCCATCCCCATTTTACCAAAGGGGAAATTGAACCAAAGAGAATTTAAATAATCTGCCAAGAGTTGTTCATTAATAATTGGCAGAACTGGGATTTGAACTGAACCTAGGCAGTCTGACTTGAGACCCCCACGCTCCTGCAAGCTATACTCTGTTGTGTTGGAAGATGGTTGAGAGTGTTCTATTCATCAGTTGATTTTGGGTTTTTATTACAATAATATGCTTGACATCATAAAATTTTTCTCCTTTGGGTTATTTTCCTGGGAAAAATCCTTAAAATCTAGGTGTCATGGGTTAGATTGTAATTGCCTAAAATTTGTATGTTGGAGTCCTAAGTCCCACCATTTCAGAATATGGTGCTATTGATAGTTCTACTGTTGTTAACTTCTGAAGAAAGCTGTTAGAAGTAATGTAGAATTATTTCCTTAGTGTTTTTCATTTGCTCTTTTGCAAAGTAACTACTGGAGTGGTAGAAATGTGGGAAGTGTTTTTTAAATGCCAGCCCTAATGATGGGATTCATGTTATTAATACAAATTGAGTAGGGCCTTTAGAGAAGTCATCTGGGCTAAAATCCCAACTGTGAAATGGGAATGGCAGTGTTTGTCTCATGTGGTGCTTATTTAGTAGGTGAAGGATATTAGCCATTATTTACCCTACATTTGTGTACAGTGCACCCCTCTGCACACTGTCTGCAACCTAGAGATCTCGTTTCTAGTTTATCAGGTAGTTCATTACAAAGTTCTACTGCTTAAGTTATTTTGATAAAGTGAGTTCTCTCTGTGTATATGTATATAGGTGTGTTTTCTGACTGATGTAGATACTTGGTAATACTCAGTATAAAATATTTTCAAGACTAAAAATTATTTAGGCTTCGATATATAGAAGAATTTCTTATGTAATTCAGGAATTGTTGATAAATATGAAAGGAAATGTTTTATATATAGATAGGCAAAATACACATATACATGTGTATATAGATAAAACACATATAAATAGAATGATGAATCTAAAATAACAGGTAAAATACACATAATATACACACCCATGTAAATTTAGTGCAAATGAGTTTGAAATTTTTTCTTTTCATTCATTAACCAGTAATTTATGTTAATTTTCTGGTAGTCTATTCAAATATCCTGAATTTAAATGACTACTTACCACTGTAAAAGGGATGCTTTAGAAAACTGTACCACCTTTCTTCTGTGGCTTACATATTCACATCACCAGTCGTATATTCCTTGAGGCTCAAATACCCCAGTTTGAGAGTCTGATTCTGGGGCCTTCATTGCCCCTTTACCCTGTGTCTGAAAAGACCTTCAAGTTAATTTTTGAAGACAATCTGGTCATGCCTGTAGCTGTTTCATTGAATGACTTTTCTACAAAGGTGAGAATGCCATCTTTTCAGGAAAAGGTTCCTCAGCACTACCACCTCCAGGTTGTAGGAGCTGTAAAACATTTGAATTTCTACCTGACTGGCACCTGAAAGATAAGCATTAGGTATGTTACAGGGTGTACAACTAGGAATTCATAGACATGCAGTGATATAACCAGATTGGGAGGGGAATAGTTATAGAGACTTGTCTGCAGGTTATACAATCAATCCAATGTTTTTTAATTAAAAATATTTTATCACCATACTTTATTTGCCTGTCATTTGATCCATTTGTATAGCAATATCAGGGCCTTCCAAAAGTCCCTCTGGCATCCTATTGGATTCTGTTGGTGGGAATGTTAGATTTTTAGTAATTAAAAACTTTTAAAGATAGTTTCAAGAATTCAAATACTTTGTCAAAGCATTCACTGGAGACTGGGTTGGTTTGTTTTCCAACTAGATTACCAGCCTTTGTGGCTCAGTTTTTTAATATTTTTATTATTTTTAATATATGCCTATCGTTTTCATTTTTTCCTATATGCTAAAATTTGTTGCTGGATCAGTTCAGCCTACCAGACAGCTGATTCCTGAAAACTAGTTTTAGACTTGGTTCTTCTGAATGGTGTTTTGGTGCAAGGCCGTCAGCTTGCACTGTGGCACGCTCCTGAGAATCCCTGTGGAAACCTTTATGAGGATCATATTACACAGCTGCCTCATTATGAGGACACAGGGGAGACCTTCCCCCTGCTCTCAGTACTGAAAAGAGTTGTGTTGTTCTAGAGTAACTGCTTTGTTTCTTTTTTTTCATTCATTCATTCATTTGAGACAGAGTTTCGCTCTTGTTGCCCAGGCTACAGTCTAGTGATGCAATCTTGGCTCACCGCAACCTCTGCCTCCTGGGTTCAAGCGATTCTCCTGCCTCTGCTTCCTGAGTAGCTGGGATTACAGGCATGCACAACCATGCCTGTCTAATTTTGTATTTTTAGTAGAGATGGGGTTTCCCCATGTTGGTCAGGCTGGTCTTGAACTCCTGACCTCAGGTGATCTGCCCGCCTCGGCCTCCCATAGTGCTGGGATTACAGGTGTGAGCCGCAGCACCTGGCCATGGTTTGTTTTTTTTCTTAGGAACATTGTTTTTCATGCAACTCATCCTGTTTCTTCTTCACATTGCCCATGACCACACAGCCACAAGGCCTCGCTGTAGTGCCTAGAACTTCACATCATGGTTTTTTGTTGTTGTTTTGATTCTTTTAAAAAAAATAAATTTAGTCTTGTGCTCATCTTTTTTAAATTTTAAAAGATTTCTTTTTCCTGCTGATTTCTTCCCTTACAGAAAAAAATGCCCCCCTTTTTGGGGACTGCTGTAGGTGCTTTTTGGGACATGTTAGGGAGCAAATAATCATAATAGGTGCTCCGTGAATGTTGAAGCCAGTTTCATGTGGTCTTCTCAGCAATGAGCAATGGAAGTTGTTTATACTTTGTTGCAGCTACCTGAACCTTGGGGTTGTTGTGAGGACGTTGGGCTGGGCCCAGAGTAGGCCCTGAGTGGTGGAATCAGCTCTACCCCAGTTACTCTGTGAGGCCCAACCGGGCCCAATATTCTGAAGCCCAGTGTGAACCTTCTGCTACCTTCTCTTAGGACAGTTTTCTTCAGGGCTCTCTGGTGGTCCTGCCCCATCAGTGCTCCAGATGTGGCCAGATGTGCAGAAAACTCAATCCTGCCTCTGGGATGCAAGTCCTGTCATCCTAGTATTGTCTTTGAAAAACTTTGGGCCTTTATTCACAAGTGACAGAGGTCTATAGCTTCTCATTGTTGTACCTAATTCCTGTTAGGCTAGTTTATACTGCACACCTAAAGAGCACCAAATCTTCCTGGCTTAAAACAGCATTATGTTGCCTATCACAGGTCTATAGGGGACGCAGGCTCCCTGAGCAGCCGCCATTTCCAGCCTTGCTGGTAACCGTGAAGAGTGAAAGAGCTCTGAGAAGTTTCTATCAGCAGTTAAATGTCCTGGTCTAGAAATGACATGTTAGTGTTGTTTGCAGCTTCTTTGCTAGAACTTGATACCTGTTCCAGGCAATTCTGTTATGTTCCTGGAAAAGAAGAGAACCAGAAATACTTGGTTCGTCACACTAATGACTAGATTTTGTAATTAGCATTATGTTTTGTTTTATTGTTTATACTTACCTTCCTACTTTTATTCTAGAAAAATGTTTTCTAGGATATTTGAACTTCAGAAAAACAAGACAGTTTGGGGCAGAAATTAGTACAGGAATATGAACTGGAATCAGGTGTGCAGCTGTTGCAATGTGTGCATCAAAACCAACTGTGTTTGTTGAAGGTGGACATTGAAAGCTAAACTTTCCAGCAACCCATGTGAAGAGGAAACTTGTGAGATACACACTTCACCCATAAGATTGTGGATTTTTTCCTTTTCTTTCTTTTCTTTTCTTTTTTTTTTTTTTTGAGACAGAGTTGCCCAGGCTGAAGTGCAGTGGTGTGATCTTGGCTCACTGCAGCCTCTGCCAAGATTGGGGATTCTTAACATGGAGATGGGAGATGTCTCTGAGTTCCCTGAAATTGCATGCAAAGTCTGGCATGTGTACACGGAGAGAAAGGAGTCATAGCTTTTTCTCAGGGTTATGTATGACCACACTCCCTACCCAAGGTTAAAAATCAATGCATAAGATAAATATAGACTTTTTTTTTTTTTTTTTTTGAGACAGAGTCTCCCTCTGTTGCCAGGCTAGAGTGCAGTGGTGTGATCTCAGTTCATCGCAACCTCCACCTCCCGGGTTCAAGTGATTCTTCTGCTTCAGCCTCCCGAGTACCTGAGACTATAGGCACACACCACCACGCCCAGCTAATTTTTGTATTTTTAGTAGAGACGGGGTTTCACCATGTTGGCCAGGATGGTCTTGATCTCTTGACCTCGTGATCTGCCTGCCTCGGCCTCCCAAAGTGCTAGGATTATAGGCCTGAGCCACTGTGCCTGGCCAAATATAGACCTTTGAATCAGAAGATGCACCCTTGACTTGTGATGCTTAGCCCAAGCAGGAATTCCTCTCCAGGGTAAGTTTAGGAGATGGCCATGTAACAAGTATCTCCCGCACTTACAGTAGACATGAGGAATTTAACAGGCACGCTTACGACAGTGCTTTGCAATATAAGCTGATGGGATTCCACAGAAGCTAGTTCAATAAAAGCAAATATGTGAGGGAGGGGAAGGGTTGATACTCATTGGTGGTGGTGGTGGTTAAAACAATGAGAGATGAGGCCAAACTGCTTTTCTGCTGATCTGCCTAATCTAGATGCAGATTTAGAGAAGAAAAGGCAGATTCCATAATCCTGTGGGCTATGATCCCTAAACCCAGTTTTTGGTAAGTCTCTGGTGGTAATGACATCGAGATTGTAGTTACCAATAGTACCTGGGGTGTAGCTTTCCTGTGTTGCATGTTTTGTATGGCACAAATGGCCAGGATATACAGTATACTAAAGAGAATGTTGTGCTGCGTCTACTTGGAGATGAGCTGAAAGTGTGTCTGGAGAAGTGCTGAGATTGTCCTTAGAAATCTTTCCCTTGCTTAAGAGGGTGGTTAGCTTTCATCTTTTTCTATGTCCCAGAACATTTTAAACAGGCAGATTATATTTTTTGAAAAGATTATATTTTATTACTGTATTAAAGTAATGTGTCATTATTGTTAAAATCTCAGAAACTTAAAATATAAAAAAAATTCGTTTGTATATACCAGTGATCTAGGGATAACCCCACTGTGGAAATGTTGGTAGCCTTCTAGACTTTATGTACATGCATATACTTTTTATAAAACTAAAATGTGAATCATAAAACACATATGATTTAGCAATCTAGTTTTTTCCCCCACTTAAGCATTGTTCCATATTAGAAAAGCTAGACTTGTAAAAAGTGATTTTGTATTGTATAGATATACTAAAATGTAACTAATTTTCTATTGGGCATAGGATTTTTCCATTCACTTTTAGTTGCAAACCATATTTTGATTACACTTTCACGTAAGTGTTCCTGTTTGACCCTCTCCTTAGGGTAAATTCCTGCAAGTCAAATTGGTGGAACAAAGAGTAGATATGTTTTTAAAATGTTGGATATGTATTGTCACATCATCCTTTAAAAAAAGAATACAATGTAGGCCGGACACGGTGGCTCACTCCTGTAATCCCAGCACTTTGGGAGGCCAAGGTGGGTGGATCACGAGGTCAGGAGATCGAGACCATCCTGGCTAACACGGTGAAACTCTGTCTCTACTAAAAAATACAAAAAATTAGCCGGGCGTGGTGGCGGGCGCCTGTAGTCCCAGCTACTTGGGAGGCTGAGGCAAGAGAATGATGTGAACCTGGGAGACGGAGCTTGCAGTGAGCCAAGATCGCACCACCGTGCTCCAGCCTGGGTGACAGAGTGAGTCTCAAAAAAAAAAAAAAAAAAAGTAATATAATGTATATTAGTATTTTTCTCATACTTTTACCTGTATCAAGTGGTATTGTCCTTTTAAAAAAGTATTGCTCTGATTAAATGATTAAAATGAAAATATTTAAACATTTATGATTAATAATGAAAATATTAATCTTGTTTTAATTTGTACTTCTTTGATAACTAGTGAAGTTGAAAATTGTTATGTTTGTGGGTAGCTTGCTTTTCTTTCTCCAACTTGCTTGTGTCTTTGGACATTTTTCTATTAGGCAATCAATCTTTCTCTTACTGATTTGTAAGAGCTGCAAATATTTTTAGAGTAGCAATGTATTGATCCCTTCCTATCAAAATTAGAAATTGTTATATTGGGGAAATTTTCCAGTTTTTTTTGTAGCTTGAAAATTTTATTTTATTTTTATTTTAAAACTTTCTTCTGTTACAGATAGAAAGTTTTGATACATCTTCTTTTTCTTTCTTTTTTTTCTTTTGAGACAGGGTCTCTGCCTCCCAGGCTGGAGTGCAGTGGCGCGCTCACAGCTAACTGTAGCCTTGACTTCCTAGGCTCGAGCTATCTGATCCTCCCACCTCAGACTCCCTAGTAGCTGGTACCACAGGCACATGCCACCACACCCAGCTAACTTTTGTGTTTTTTGTAGAGGCGGGGTCTCACCGTGTTACCCAGGCTGGTCTCAAGTTCAAGTGATCTGCATGTCTCGGCCTCCCAAAGTTCTGGGATTACAGACGTGAGCCACCATGCCCAGCCTTTTGATGTATCTTTTTTAGTTGTAATTTATTCCTCAGTTTTCTTAATTAAATTTTTATGTTTTTTGTTTCTGTATCAAATACTTCAAATTAAATTAGCTCCCTAATCACTGTTAGGAAGCTTCAAGAGTTCCTTACTCTTACACTTGTGGCAGCTCCCACTCAGGGGTTCCTACCCTTCTTTGTGTCCTGAATTCCTTTGGGAGTCTGGGCAGGTCTTTGGCAGTGGTGTTCCCAAACAGGAATGGTGGGAGTGATCCCTGCTGTGTGTAGGCAAAATGCAGATTCATGGCCTGGAGAGAATTTAAGGACAATATTAAAACTGACAAACAGCTGGATTCCTTTTCTGTGCTGGCAATCCTAAGTAAGTCAACGATAGAATGCCTCTCTCATCCTGGGTCACTCCTGCCTTTCTCCCCTCAGTACACCTCTGTAGGTAAGTATCCCTTATCTGAAATGCTTGGGACCAGCAGTGTTTTGGATTTTTAAAAAAGATTTTCTAATATTTCCATATACATAATGAGATATCTTGGGGATAGGACCCAAGTCTAAGCAGAAAATTCATTTATGTTTCTTATATACCTTATACACATAGCCTGAAGGTAATTTATACCATACTTTAAATAATTTTGTGTAGCAAACAAAATTTGTGGACTTTGAACTATTGGAAAGCAAAGGTATCACTCTCCCACTCATCTCTGTGAACAGTCTGTGGTTGTTTGGCATCACCATCATTCCTGACTCTGAATCTATGTGCCTACTGATAAGCAGTTATTTTCTTACACTTGTACTGTGACCTGTCTTGTGAGGTTAGGTGTAGGATTTTCTACTTGTGATGTCCTGTCGGCGCTCCAAAGTTTCAAGGATGATGCTTGGGTTTTTGGTGTAATTGGGTGCCATTTACTGAGATGGGGAAAACGAACACTTTTGTGGGGAAAGCAGTAGTTAAGGGTCCTGTTTTGTACATGCTAAGTTTGGGATAGTTATTAGATCACTATGTACCAAAGTTTAGTGGATGATTGGGTACTTGAGTTGGAAGCTCAGATAGCATGTAGATGATATTTAATGGCATAGGAATTGATGAATTGTATAGAGAGAAGAGAATGGATCTTGGCTTAATCCCGAGGAGCTCTAATATCTAATAGGTAGGGGTTTGGAGGAAGGGAACAATTAGGAGACTAAGAAGGAAAAGCCAGGGAACTGAAGAAAAACCTGGATGGAATGATGTCATGGGAACCAAGAGAGGGGAGTATTTCAAGGAGGAAGCGGTCAGTGTGTTGATTACTACTGAGAGGCAGCGTGTGTGTGTGTGTGTGTGTGTGTGTGTGTGTGTGTGTTTTAAGAAGAAACAGAAAAGTGGACAACAACAAAAAATTAGTTGGAGAAGGAAACGTAGAAGAGGAAACACCTCGTGTTTTGTACATTTGATTTTTGAAATTAAGCAAGTGTTTTACATAATCGTAAAGCAAAATTAAGATTTAATCCTTCAAAAGCAACATGTAACAAATGCACATAATTATGTTGAGAAAGTGGTGTAACTATGTTCGGTGAAACTGTATCAAATGACTTTAAGCATGGTGTTTTAGTATATGCCTAAGGACAAAACACAGCCCAAAAATGTTTCAAGTGCTTTTAATAATCATATTGTTGATAATAGTGTTAGTTTCATTATTCTGAGACTGTTATGTGTGTATGTGGGATAAAACAAATGAACTATTTTGGTGTTGTTCAGAACTGGGATTTTTTATGTGTTTATGAAAGGAGATAAAAATGTAAGATTAAAGCTAAGTAAGAACCTTGTAATCTTGAATTTAAATCAGTATTATAAGTATGAATTCATGATTTATTTTTTAAAATTTTTGTGTGTATTTAAAGCACATGACTTGTTTTTATATTCATAGTGAAGTGATTAGTACAGTGAAGCCAATTGATATATCTATCATGTCACATGGTTACCTTTTTTGTGTGTGGTAAGAGCATCTAAACACTATTCTCGATAAATTACAGTTATGATTATAGTCCCCATGCTGTACATTTGATCTCTAGATTAATTCATCCTACAAAACTGCAACTTTGTATCCTTTGACCCACATCTCCCCATTCCCCCCCTCTGTTCTGCTTCCTTTTTCTATGTATACAACAACTATTTTTAGATTCCACAAATGAGATAATGCAGTATTTTTCATCCTGTGTCTGGCTTTCTTCATTTAGCATAATGTCCTCCTGGTTTATCCATATTGTCACAAATGGCAGGATCTCTTTCTTGAGGGCTAATATTCCACTATTTGTGTAGATAGATGGATATCTCACAATTTTTTTTTTTTTGAGAGGGAGTCTCTCTCAGTCCCCCAGGCTGGAGCGCAGTGGCGCGATCTCGGCTCACTGCAAGCTCCGCCTCCCGGGTTCACGCCATTCTCCTGCATCAGCCTCTCAAGTAGCTGGGACTATAGGCATCCGCCACCACGCCCGGCTAATTTTTTTGTATTTTTAGTAGAGATGGGGTTTCACCATGTTAGCTAGGATGGTCTCGATTTCCTGACCTCGTGATCTGCCAGCCTCGACCTCCCAAAGTGCTGGGATTACAGGCGTGAGCCGCGGTGCCCGGCCCACAATTTCTTTATCCAGTTGTCTGTTGATGAACACTCAGGTTATTTCCGTATCTTGGCTATTGTGAATAATGCTGCCATGAACGTGGAAGTGACAGTATCTCTATGAGGTGCTGATATCATTTCCTTTGGGTGTGTACCTAGAGAGGAAATTGCTGGACCATATGGTGGTTCTATGTTTAATTTTTTGAGGAACTCCCATACTGTTTTTCATAATGGCTGTACTTTATGGTCCATTAGCAATGTATCAGGGTTCCCTTTTCTCTACACCCTCTCCAGCATTGTAGTTTCTTGGTGTTTTTGATAATAACCATCCTAACGTGTTTAAGATAATATCTCGTGGTTTTGATTTACATTTTCCTTGAATCTCCTCTTTTGAGAAATGTCTCTTTAGGTCCTTCGCCTATTTTTTTTTTTTTTTTTTGAGACGGAGTCTCGCTCTGTCGCCCAGGCTGGAGCGCAGTGGCCGGATCTCAGCTCACTGCAAGCTCCGCCTCCCGGGCTCACGCCATTCTCCTGCCTCAGCCTCCCGAGTAGCTGGGACTACAGGCGCCCGCCACGTCGCCCGGCTAGTTTTTTGGTATTTTTAGTAGAGACGGGGTTTCACCATGTTAGCCAGGATGGTCTCGATCTCCTGACCTCGTGATCCGCCCGTCTCGGCCTCCCAAAGTGCTGGGATTACAGGCTTGACCTTCGCCTATTTTTAAATTGGATTATTCAGTTTTTTTGGCATTGACTTGTGTGTTTTTTATATATTTTGGATGTTCCCCTCTTACCAGATAGATGGTGTGCTCATTATTTATTTTTTATTTGTTGAGACAGGGTCTCACTCTGTTACCCAGGCTGAAGTGTGGTGGTGTGATCTCGGCTCATTGCAACTTTTGCAACACAATTCTTGTGCCTCAGCCTCTTGAGTAGCTGGGACTATGGGCATGTGCTACCATGCCTGGCTAATTTTTTGTATTTTTTTTTTAAGTAGAGATAGGATTTCGCTATGTTGTCTAGCTGGTCTTGAACTCCTGGCCTCAAATGATCTGCCTGCCTCAGCCTCCCAAAGTGCTGGGATTACAGGTGTGAGCCACCATGCCTGACCTCATGATATATTTTAAAAATGTGTTTGCTTGTTCCTCCACTAAAAAGGCTTAGAAATAATGTTCAGTCCAGTGGCAATGAGCATCCCTAGTGCTCAGATTGTGGTCTCTAAATATTACTTCCCAGTAATATTTAGAGGAACTAGGCTTTCTGGGATAAATGGCTGACTCCAGGTCTGGTGTGGAAAATAGAAATGATGGATCAGAAATAGCTTGTCAAACCAGAAAACAAGGAAGCTGTCAAAGACTAGTGAGTTTGTATTAAAAAGGATTCAGGTATCTCTCATTAGCTATACATGTGACAGTTTGGAGATCAATAAATATAACTATAGAGGATTGAAACATTCAATATATTAAAATCTATGACTTCAAAATTATACCAAAAAACCCTAGGAAAAAAATAACCAGTCTGCCTTTCCAATCGGAATTGCACCTCAGGATGATGAATAATTAATAAATTTCTCTTTATAGAAGTATTTTAGCTAATAAATGAAGAATTGATAGATTTAGAGTATTACTGTTTTGCACACCCTGATAAAATAATGGATTCAGGCAACGATCATTAATAACTCCTAATATCACACAGAGCTAGACATTATGTATTTCCTGATGCAAGTAGAAAGCACCACCTAGGATATATTCTTAAAAAAAAATTGAATCTAATTCTGTTCAAGTCTCTGGATCTAACTGCCAATTTATAAGAAATATAGTGGAAAGGGGAACGTGTTTAATGATACCATGTGGATGCAGTCAGAAAAAGCTGAACCAGGGGAAACTGTGCATAAGACAAATTACAGAGTTTCTTCAAATAAATCACAAATGATGAGAACATGGAAGGAGGAACCTCAACATTATAAAAGGCTTAAGTGTATCAATTGTATGAACATTATTTTCATCTTGGTTCAAACAGACCAACAACATCTTCAGACAATTAGGGAAATTGGACAGTGACTGGATATTTTATATTAAGGAATTACTATTCTTTTTTTAGGTGTGATAATGATATTGTTATGTTTAAAAAGAGTTATCTTTTAGAGAGACGTACAGAAAGTTGATGATATGATGTCTGGGGGAGTGGGCAAGGACAGAGGAAACAAGAATGACTGCAGATTTGGAGGCTGGATTTCTCTACTTGAAGTTATTTCTTTTAGAAATGACTCTTATTCTCACCCCCATCAAGAATAGCTAGATATAATTATGATGATATTACTTATGATTATACACACTGAGAATACTCAGTTCCGAGACTATTCAAACAAAATTGGTGGCTGAGCATTTTGTCAAATATTGGTTCTGAATTGTGTATTGTATGCTCTTACAATACCTGGTGTTTTTCCTCTGGGAGTTTAGGATGGGTGTGGTGTTAATAATACCTTGGAGTATTATTTGCTGTGGTTTCTATATTGTTATTTCTTATATAGCTGGAAAGCTGGGAAGAAAGGGTGCCATGCCATTGGTCTAAATTGAACCATACCTTTTGAACATAAACCATCATGTAAATGTGAATTTCAGAACATGGGCCATTTAATTTCTCTTTCAATGGACTGAATGATTGTTTAAAAAATATATATGGCTGACATGCTCAGATCTGTATTCTAGGGCAGAAATATTTCTTGCTTGAGTCGGTTATCTGACATTATAGAATTAAACATAAAAACAACTTGCAGGATAGACTTAGAAAAAATCCACTTGACATGTTTGTGTTTGCTTCCCATAAAATGTTGGGAACCATATTTTCTCAGAAGAAGGTACTCTTTGGACTTCCAGGAGTGCTGACTTCAGGAAATCTGTGCGGAACTTCCCTTATTATTGAGTTGAAACTCAGTAATAATATCTGTTGAAGCTATTGCTGTGTCCCTGTGATATGAAAGAGACTATATATTATAATGCCCACATTTGTCTTCTATTTAAAAAATTTTGTTTTTCAGCATTACAGTCACATGTAAAGTTCAAGGTAGCAAAAAGAATTAAAAAGAGCCACAATTTAAAACTGAAAGTAAACAAAATGGATATTTGAGAGGATTTTAGTGAGAGTGGTTTTCAGTAATTTATTGTTGTGCAGAGGACAGCTACCCTGTATTGCATCACCTGCAGACTAGGCCTCAGGCTATATGTTTAAATTTCTCTTTGGTTTTGGCTGTTTTTTTCTATGCCAGATTTTCCCTTTTGACATGCTTTTTGTTTTGCTAGTCAAAATGACTTTCTTTTCTTTTAAACATCATACTCCTTTTGGTTCAATCTACCTCTGAAAAATTAAACTGTATTCATTCTGTTTAAGTCATGATTAAGTTTAAATGCAAATGGAAAATCCATTTACATTCCTAAATTGTTGCTGATGTTTCTGATTCTAAGGGATTTATTGAGCTGGAAAGAAGAACCATAGCTTATTTTTTTTTTCCTTTAAATTACATTTGGGTGACCCAAATAGCCTTCAGAAGTATAAAATGAATTTTGACAAAGAGTTATATTAGTCATTATTGGCTATATGACTTAATAATATGTCCTATATTCTAGAGTCCTCTTATAAATAAAAGTGTTCGTCTGTAAGCTTTTTTTTTTAAAAAAACAAAAACAAAAACTGTGTTCTTAGATTGTTAGTACCCTACTGCATTTTAGTAGTCAATAAACTGTTGGAGAAAAGTCCAGTTTGACTTGATTTTTTTTTCAGATTTAGAAGGAAAATTAAGATTCTACTAGATGTATTTATGAACAATATCCATAGCTTGTCAAATCTTAAATTATTGGAATAGTAGCAAACAGCTTTATGTAATAGGGATTTACTCACCAGACCTTCATTTCTCTGGGGATTGTATTCAAGGGACATTTAGGAGATTTTTGGCTTTATGGCCAGTTTGCATTTAGGCAGAGGAAAGGATGAAAATACTAATTATTGTGCCGATCAAAGTCTATGCTTTAGGTAACTTGTTCATACATTCCCACCATTTTTCTCTAGTTGCTTTGTTTCTTCATTCAACTTAGAGAGAAATCTCATTGGCTCAGCTTAGAGATTGAATTTCCCTGAGAGAGGTACCTACACCTTGTGGAATTATTATTGTTCCAGAACAGTAGTATTCCATCTGATATGGTTGGCCTCCAAAGGATACAAGTAGGAATGGTCAAGCCTATAGAAAGTGGAATCCAAACTGACACTATACAGTCTCCCAAATAGGGATCTGGAAGAGATGATCATGAGGGCACAGTTCTGATGCGTTATGATTCTTTGTTTTGGACAGCTACATTTGAAGTAGTTTTTTTTTTTTTTTTTTTTTGTAAATGAAAATTGGATGTCATGTATAGGATATTCTTAGGTCTTTGAAATGTACTTGTCCATTGTCATAGCCAGACTCTGACTGTGGTGGGTATGGCCCAATCTTTTAATTTTGGGAGGTAATTTATCAAGGGGTAATACCCTGATGACAGTGTCAGAGTATCAGAACTAAGTGGAACCTTATGAATATTCCAGTAGAAGGATTAGAGGTGGGGTCAATGGATGAGCTCGGGGGTGGGGGCTTGGAGGTTGGAGGAACTGGTCTGTGTGCCTGGAGTCAAATAGAAAGTGTTGAGGCATGTCTGTTTCTTTTTGGAAGTGGGATGGGGAGGGGAGACACTGGGTCTTTAATCCAAATGATGGCACCTGTGCCCAGGAAAGATTAGAACCACTCTAAACCAAACTCTTTCATTTTGCAGATGATAAAACTAAGGCCCAGAGGGATGAAGAGCTGTACTTCAAGTCATTTTTCTGAGTCATTGGACAAATCTAGATGATGATCTAAGTTTCTGTTGCTCTGTCTGTTGTTTGTATAGGCACACTGATTCTTATAGACAGTTATCTAAAATGTGGCATTATAAATTTCGTTCTTGCAAACTCTGAAGCGGATGGGGAAAAAGTTATTCCAGTTATTTCTCAGAATTAAGTGCAAAGATGATGCCTAGGCCAATGTTATTTTAATAATATAGTTAAAAACTCAGCTGGGGCTTTGGGGAAGTGGTAGTGGTGTTAGAAATTTGAAAGTTGTGGAACATTTCTTTCACTTTTATTTTCAAGCACATATGTTGACCATTCTCAACCAGTGGGACATAGAGAAGGTATTTTACGCTTTAATTAATTTAGCGAATGTCTACATATAGAGGGACTTTTAACGCATTTTTTTCTCCCAACCACTTAAATATCTTGAAATCACACATAGTATTTGCTTAGCAGCCCTTTTATTATTAAAAGAGTAAAGGTAAATTAGGTTTAAAGTTATGTGCTTTTATTAAAAAAACAGTTTGAACTGCAGCATTTACAATTTTAGTTTTCACTTTTCAAATGCTGAAAAGTTTTTGTCCTTCAAATTCTGGTCCGTTCCACCTTTCTTTCCTTTTCCCCCTTTTCTCATGTATGGAACATTCTTCCCAGATTTGAAATTTTTTCCGTCTTTGGTTTTAAAACATTGTAGACAGAAATATTTTCTTCACATAAGACTTAAAATAGTTGTCTTTTGTCCTATATTGCTAATGTTCTGATTTCACTATAACAGGTTAAAATGTTCTGGAATTGAGATTGAGAGGACAGGAAATTATAGGACATTTGCCAATAATTGAAACGAGATTATTTTGTAGTTGAATTCCCCCTTCCCCATTTCATAGTCGTCCACGCTACAACATGCAGTAGGTAAATGTTATAAACACTTTTTGTCTTTCAATCAAATATCAGGATTAGAGAATATTTTGGTTATTAATCATTATTAATGGATATATTTTAAAAAATGTTTTATGATAAATCATTTTTATTGTTTTTAGAGCCCAACATTTATAAGGGATGCCACTGATTATTGGCAGACATCAGAAATTGAACTGTGACAGCAACATAGCAACACATCTCTTAAATCCCATTATAAGCTCTGATTTTAACCCTTCTTACAGAAGCCTTGAGCTTCTCTTAAGTGCTAAAAATTCTCTTCAATTGCTAGGCTTAAAAAAGTGACATTCTGTCCCTACTTGTCATTTTGGTTTATGTAGGAATAACAAAAACACGGTGATAAAGTATAAACCTAATATAATTTTTCCAGGAAGAATATAGCATTTATTATATTGTAAGGAAGAATATAGCATTTATTACCAATATTCATAGAGATATTAATTTTTTAATTCTGCTTTAACACCATGTATAAGAAAATCATTGTACCCTCTACTTCCTACTTAACTCTAATTCATGGTTAACTTATTCCTCAGCTTCAGTGGATGATGTCAGATGTGTCAAGAGCACTTTATGAAACCATTTATCATGACTGTGTAAGAATAGGCCAAATAACTCCAGAGTGTTGTAGCCCCAAGCAGCTCCACTCTGGCTGACAGAGCAAATGTCAGATTCAAGATAGACATCAGGTTTCTTTGTAATGCTGGGCTATATAACTTTAAAAGCTTATTGTTATCAATGTGATTGAAAATTTAAATGACTTAAAATAACCTTTAAATAAGGTGTCTTTCTTAGCTGTTTGTCTAAGTCATTCCTGTTGATTTCCTTTTTGGAGATATGCCCTCTGCTTCCAAGTATAATATAACATCCATTGGTTTTTTCCTGGCACACTTACCTGGCCATAATATTATAGGATTACGATTTGGGGTTACGAATGATAGTGCTTTGTATACTAAATTTCTGGCCAAGTCAACTGCCTCTTCGTAGCCCGTGTCCCTGTTCTCTCCTAAACACTTGGGATGTTTTTCTTTAGTTTGGCTCCAGGATCACTGATTGGGCCATCATTTAAATATTTTATACTTCTAAAACAAATCTTCAAATGTTTAAAGAAATGGTGAAGTAGGAGAGCCCTAACACTAGTCATTCTGACCTCTGATTCACCTCTCCTCCCACTCCCCAGTGATTACCCCATATCCTTGAGTACAACATCAAAACATTTTTTTTTTTTGTTTTCATTGCAAAATATCTAAGAAGTTGTTTTTACCAAGTGACACTGGGTATTGAATAAAAAATCAGTAATTATACTAGAGGTTCAAAGTTATTACCCAATGTTTTATATAAATAAACCAAATCTAAAAAATTTTTATCTAGAATTATCTGCATTATTTCAAATAAGGAAAAAAAAGGAAGTTAAAATGTCCTAAATAATCTAACTGTGGCGTAAGTGGTTTGTAGTTTGATTGAAGCTTTAGTATTGGTATAACCAAACAAAATTCCTGTGGTATGGGAGTGATGTGGGGTTCTCGGCTCCTAAACATAGTACAGGAAGTAAATGCCCAATTATATACTCACACCTGGCCAGCTCCTACCTCTTTTGCCACTGGCGGGCCATAAATGCTTCTTGAGGATTTACTACACCATTCACTTTTAATGCCTCAAGGAAAATATCTCAGTTTTTTTAGTTGAGCTTTAGAAATGTAGAGAGAAAGGTGGGAATTAAACCTAATTCTAACTATCTGTACTTTAATTACATTTGATAAGTCATTTACATTATTGATGCTATACAACTTGAAGGAAATTCCTTACTTCATTTGAGTGGTTAATGTAGGCCTGTGTGTGTGTGTGTGTGTGAGTGAGTGAGAGAGAGAGAGAGAGAGAGAGAGAGAGAGAGAGATTTAGTATTTCCTCTTTATTTTCAGGCTTTGTGGCAATGTGGTAATTTGGGCCATAATATAAAAAAAACAAAAAAACAAAAAAACACAATTCTGAAGCTGCTTTTTGCTATAGATACCAGTCATTTCAGGGAAGCTTTACTCAGTTATTTTTACTGGAGTTTTCTGTGCTATGATTAGAACAAGAAGATTTGGGAAAGTTTAACTTGGCATGGCAAAGAAGGAGCTGAGCAGAAAAATATTTGGTGAAAAAAGAATCAAATGAACAGGATGCTCAAGAGTGAAGTTCAGCAGAAGCAGGAAAATAAAACAGGGCGCCTGTGTTACGTCTCTTCCATAATTTATATTTTGGCTTTTATACTGGAAATGCCTCAGGTGTATATTTAATGGTAGCAGAGAAAGACAGTAATGGCTTGGTGACTTTTTTTTCTTAAACAAAATTATTCTGTTTTGTCTTTGGCATTCCTATTGAGTTTTTTACCCAAGACTCCAAAGAAAATGTCCTTATTAATTTTAATATTTCATTGCAGAGTAACAGTCTCAAAAGAATAGATTGGTGCTCGGTTGAACTGTATCCTGAGGTGTTTCTAAATGAAAGCCTTGTCAAATATTCTTTTTCTTTTGTGTTTCAATATTTGAATTGTCATCTCATAGAATGACTTTAGTATGCTTGATTTCCCAGTGCTGCCAAAATGAAGTTGGTTTTTACATTATTTGCAGGGTAGTCATACTTGTAGAATTAGTTCTTGAAGTGAAAATCTTACAGTAAGACTTGATGTTTTATGTTTATGACCATTCAATATGAATTGGGGCTGTTTAAATTAAAAATATTTACATTTTAAAAATCTTTACATTTCATTTTTCTACTTAGAATTGCTTAACTGGGTGTCTGGACATACCTTCAGAAGTATAAGTAATAGGTGTATGCTTTAGATTTCAAAAAGTATGTAAAGAATGTGGTGGTCTCCAAATGCCTGTGTTCTCTCCCTTGGTTGGGAGTTCAGACTCTTTCAGCTTTTGTGATTCAGTGTTTCATGGAAGCCATTTCCCTAACACTGAATCAATCAACTTGGTTGTCTTGCCACTTGTAGAGAGTACTTGTGTATAGATGCTCTTATTTAATATGGGCCAAATTTGAGCTGTTGAGTTTTGTTCCTCAGACATACTCAGGGTTGTCTCTCAGGTAAATGGATAAAGCATCAAATGAGAGGTGAGAACAATTGCTGTAATCAGTGCCTGAACACATGTGTTGGGCCAGGTTCTGTGCATGTCTCTCTAGTAAGCAGATGCACAGGAGTCTTCTATGAGTGGCCTCCACCTGACGTAGAGGAGCGGAAGTGGGCCATACCCTCACCCTTTTGATGTTCACAGCCATCTGTGATGCCTTTGATCGAATCATCTGTCAAGTCCAGCCCATGTCTTATCTCTTCTTTTCATTGTGGCAGCTCTTCATGTTTTAGCCTTTAGTTATTTTGATTGAACTATTGGAGCATTTTCTGCTCAGAGATCATTTCCACTGGGACGACTTCCCTGGTCCCATGAACTGGTCACATCCTCTCCTGTGTGCTTCTGTAACACCCTGCCTTTGTTCTTTCTGCTGCCTCTTAGCACGCTGGACCATACTGGCCTCTGTAATGACTGTTTCTCCCTCCTCTGTAAGGACCTTGACTATAAGCACTTCCTCTTTCACCCTGAATCCACAGTGTCTGCTATAATCCCAGCACTCTGGGAGTCTGAGGTGGGTGGATTGCAGGAGCCCAGGAGTTCGAGATCAGTTAGTCAATACTGCCATCTCATACACTGTGTTATTTGGGGTATGACATTTTATCAGTTTCTCAGTGATTGCCCATTGGCTTCTCACTTTCAGGGCCTATACCAATTCACCTTTTTTTTCCCCCCAAATGTCAGTCTTACCACTTCTTATAGGCTAATTGACCATGCTCTAACTTGGACCATGTATTTCAGTCAACCATTGCCACAATAATGTTGAATAACACTGTCCCTAAGTCAGCCTATTCAATAAACATTTATTCTCAGACTCATGGTCCTGCTAGTTGGATATGGACTGATCAATCTAGTCTCAGCTTGACTGGTGGCTCTGCTTCAAGCTGTGGTCTGGCCAAACTTGTCTCCTTGCTCTGGCTTGGGCTCGTCTGCTCCATATATGATCCTTCTCAGGTGCCCCAGGATGAAAGAGCAAGACTACTAGGAATCATTTCTCATGGTGATAGAAGCCTACCTGGCTCTATGGAAGAAAAGATAAGACCTGGTTTGTAGCATTTACCCATTTCTGTGGAGTAAATACTCCCACCACAGCCTATTTCAAGCTACCGATATGACATCACTGGAAAGAACAGCACAGTAGCATATCATTGGGTAATATTTTCATCATACAGCTAAAATACACAACCTCAAAAGCAAAAGTAATAGTAAAATGTAGTAAAATAATTAAGTTATGAATTTTGAGTATCATTGTTTTTCTATAATTTAATTCTAAGCTAATGTAATTTTTATGAGTATGTTTAGCCACCTGCCCTGTAAGTTCCTGAAAATTTAATCAGCATCATGAGCTGGTGCAAACTGGCTCCAGTACATCAGTGGGTTAGCCCAGATACACACATGGAATACTCTAATACAGCAGTACTCCAGAACATCACTGGATTAACCCAAATATATAACATGGAATACCCCACTTTAATACATCAGAATTCTAATACATCACTAGGTTAACCCAAATACGTGCGGTAAAACCTAGGCTCCAAACTGGCACATTGTCATTTCTGTTCATATCCCATTGGTCAAAACAAGTCTCATGGTAGAGCTCAAAGTAATTGCATGGGCAAGCACACTCTGACTCTAGGAGGAGGAGCTGCAGTCACATGGCAAATGGTGTGGCTACGTGGAGGGTGAAGAATTGGGGCTAGTGATTCAGTGAATCACTCCGGTTACATACTGGCTGTGTCACATAGTAGAGCAAAATCTGTGTTATGTTAACTGCACTTAACCCCATCTTTGAAGTGCTTAAATCATACTTTTGTGGGAGTACCCATGGCTATAAGTTCTGTTAGCAGATATGATTGAGAATCTGTTTTTTTGAAAAAAGTATGTCTCATACAGTGTAATAGCTGCTATTCAGGAAAGATTTAGGGGTAAAAATTAAGTCTGAATTTTTACTCTCCATATTGTAAGGCTTTCTTAGGAATAATAGATGCAGATTGTCATTTCCTAGTGGATTGCTACTTTATCGTTTGATCTTTTTATACTTTTTCCCCTGAGGACCTTTGTCTGGTATTACATACTCAGTCTTTTTCTCCCATGTTTTAACTTTGTGTGTCTTAAGTAGCATTGGTATCTTCAAAAAATTTGTCAGAATTCCTTTTTTGATAGTTTTTAATTCACTTCTAATTTGGGACAGCAACCAATAGTGATTGCTACCAGTGGCAACTTAATTAGATAAATTTCAGATACATTAGATGACAGTGGGTAAAAGATAGATTACTTTATTTCTGTGTGACAAATTCCTCCAAAATGTAGCAGCTTAAAACAGCATTGTCTGCTGATTTCTGGTGATCAGGAATCTGGATGTGGCTTAGCTGGGTGCCCCTTGGCCTTAACTCTTTCACAGCACTACACTCTAGGTATCAAGCCAGGCCTGAAGTCTCATCTGAAAGCTCAGCTGGGGGAAGACCTACTTCCTAACTCACTCATGCACTTATTGCTAAGATTCACTTCCTCTCTGGGTGTTGGCCAGAGAACTCCCTCAGTTCTGTGCTATGTGTACCTCTCCATGGAGTGAGCAAAGCAAGTCACAGTTTCTTTGTATGTTTCTAATGTTGGAAGTGATAAACTATAATTTTGCCATGTTCTGGTAATCTGAAGCAAGTCACTAGGTCCAGCCCACATTTAAGGGGAGGGGATTGCCTAAGGACATCAATCTGAGGATGTGGTTATTATTGGGGGCCATTTTAGTTGTTGCCTACCATAATTATATTGTTGTATACTGGGTAAAATTGTTTCGCTTTTATAGATTAGGAAGTGAGGAAGCAAAGAAGTTAAATTATTTGTTTCAAGGCCTGGGTGCTAGCATACAATGTAACTAGTTTTTCAGCTTGGATCTTCTTCATCGGAGAAGACTGTTTGAAACTTTGAGGTCAAAGCAAATGCTAGAATGTAAGCTGCATAAAGGAGATGTTCATTGTAATCATATCACCCTGCATAGTGACAGGAATGTAATAAGTATTTCATAAGTGCTTGTAGTGAATGAATGATTAAATGTCAATGAGAGTATGACTTTCTTAGCTGTTCCTATTCTCGTTTTGTGTTTATTTCCCTGACAACAGAAAAAGAGATGGTACAAAGTAACAAACACATTTAAATTTTAAAAGTTCATTAGCTTGGCTTATTTATATTACTGCAACTTGTTTAAAAATGGTTGCTCTGTTTTCCTAAGACTCAAGACTAAAGTAATGCAACAAATTTGACAAAGTAGTTATAATTAAAATTTGTTCTTTATTTCTGAAAAAGATGTAAAAAACAATGTATCTAGCTAAATATCCATGTTGCCTAAGAAATAGAATTCAATTTTTAATGCAAGCTGAGAGAGAATAACATCATTTTCCTAATTTATTTTTGTTGCCAGTTCTTAGTTTATAGTAGGTCTTAAGAATTCAGTTGCCTAAATGTTGTATGTATATTTATTTCCTTTTAGCAATATGCCTGGCTTTGAGAACTGTCTTTGGAGTTTGGGCATAAACTAATATTATGTTTAGCTTTCTTTAGGTTCCTCTTTTTATTTGAGGGAAAAAAAATTGTTTGCTCTCTTTGAGGCAAGCGCTATCATTGCTTCTCCCCACTAAGTACCAACCTTGAACGTTTGAATCACTGTGATCTTGATCTTTGCCTTGTCAGTGTGGTTGTTGATACCTTTGTCAGGCCATGCGGCTCTGTCTGTAAGGAGTAGTTCATATCATAGCCTGTGATGTCATAACTTTTCAAAAGGGCAGAACTGTGCTAGATCCATAGTAGATTTTCTATAGTTCATTCTTGCCATCAACCTCATTTAGCTAGTCTTAAGTGTTACCAGTTGGTATAAGGACTTAAATATTCGTTAATAGCACTCTGCTGTCTCATCTCCCAGGGCGTGGTAGCGTACATTCCTCTGATGCAAATGATGCATGTTAATTCTTACTCCCACTAAAATCACATCATTTCTCCCTTTCTGCTTTTATCCCCTTTTACCGACCAAGAGGTGGCAGTTGTGGGAACTTGCACAGTCTTCAGTGTTTGTTACTTCTCTCTTTACCTTGTCAATACCTGAGCGACCGTTCCACCTTTGTTGGTCTGCTTGCCTCCAGTCTTTTCTTACTTGGTGGATCCTGTAACTGCTGGGCCAGCCCCTTTCCAGTGCCAGCATGACATTTCCTACTCAACCTGTGGAAGTTTCCCTTTGATGATGTCACATGTAAATACTTCAGTGTTGCATTCAAGGCTCTTTCTAATCTGGCCCTTCATAATCTGTTGCCCTGCTGCCCAGCTTGCTTTCTGTTCAGCAGCATGAGTCTCACATGTGTCATTTCCAGATGGGCCAGGGTGATTCACATCTCCTTCCTTGGCATCTGCTTTGCCGACCTCCTCTCACTGTGCAAGGCCATCTGAACTCTTCTCTAGCCCTAATTTAATTCCTCCACCAAACTCCAGCATAAGTCTGGCTTTTTCCATGTATCCTCTGATGGCTACAGTCATTCGTCTCTTTCTTCCTAGGTGCTTGGAATCTATACCATGCCTTTTGACAGTGTGCATTTTTATCTAGCTAGTGTGTCTTGCTTCTTCAATAAAGTTGTAAGTTCTGTAAAGGAGGAGCATACCTATTACTTTTTTCCTTAGAGCCTGGCATAGTGCGGAACCACATACGTGTCCCAGAATTCATTGTTCAACAATTTTATATTGAATAGTTGTGTTTTAAGAAACAGTGTACCAGACATTCAGCCTCCATTGTTAAATGATCAGATAAAGTCCTTGCCCTCATGGGGCTTACAGATTAGGGAAGGAAGCAGATATTAAATAAACACATGCTGTGAAAAGTGCTGTCAAGGAATTGGTGTGTTGCGATAAAGAATAGGGGCTACAGAGGGGATGGTCAGAGGAGACTCCTCTGAGGAGTAATGTTTAATAATGTCCTGATGCTAAAGTTTAGTGTCTGGGAGATAGAAGTGATACAGAATAATCCTCCCTTAAGCAGTCAGAAGGGAGAGTGGTATCCATCAAACATCCTTCACCCCAATCGTTTTTATAAGGCAACCAAAAGCGGTTTGGTTCTAAAGGGCTGTGGTTGCTGTGGAGTAAGTAGATCTCTCCAGGAGCTTCATAAAAGGACTGGGAGCCCAGAGGCAGAGATGGAGTGGTCAGAGAAGAGACTGGAAGGGAGCTTGAAGATGAGGACAGAGCTACAGAAGGTGCTGTCTTGCAATTCTTGATTCGGAGGAGAAATGAGATAAGGGAAAGGTTCAGGTGCTTAGAGGAGATAGGAGAAAATTAAAGATTTAACTGTTAAAGTTTCTTTTGAATACAAATTAAGTATCATACAAATTAAGAAATGAAGTTTAGAGGAAAGAATAATTTACTGCATCAATAAAGCCATTTTAATAGGACAAATAATTGTTCATTTTATTGGTAGGTGGCTTTATTCAGAATTATGTTAAGATTATTTTTAAGCAGGAAACAAACAAGATTCAGCTCAAAGATGAGAGAATCACACAAAATTAAATATGGAAATTCTAGGTTGCTGGGATATGCTTTCTGTGATTATGTTTGGTTAGTGGCCAACAAGTGAATGCATCATTTCTTTTTTTTAGGGAATTTATGAATAGACTGAGTTCTGTTAACTTATTTACATTGAAATTGTAGGTTTTAATGAAAATCTAGAGACCTAGGTTCAATTATATTTGTTTCAATATTATAAATAATAATAATAGCTAATATTTAGTGAGTGCTTTACTAAATGCCCAACATTGAACTAAATGTTTTGCATGCATTCCTTGGTTTTACCTTCACCACAGCAGCAACATTGTGAAGTAGGCACTGAGTTTAGCTCCTGGGATCAGCTCAGACATGCTGCATTGTGATGGGAGTCTTAGAACTTTGGTGTTAAGTGCTTCATAACTGTCTTTAGGGTATTGATGCTTGCATGTTAGAAGATTGCTACACATTTAAAAAAATTGAGGTTCATGGGATTTTCATAGATGAATAGGTTTAAGCATATTGTAGTTGAAGGAGTCAAAAGAAATGGAAGTGATTTACCCAAGTTAATGTAGCTGGATAGTAGCAGAGCTGGAACCAGAATCCAGATATTTGGTTCCTGGTCAGTAAAAAAAGAAGACAAAGAGCCAGTTTTAGAAACTGAGAGTTACTAGGAAGAATAGTACTTTTGATGTTAAGAGATTTCAGTTCTAGGCGTGAATTTGCCAGAGACCAATGATCTTGATGCAACGCAACCTTTTGTCCCAAGTTTCTTTGGCAGGAACCCAATCTCAGGGTGGGTCCAGCCTGATTTGCCAGCAAATACGTAAACCTAGGGCTCCCTGAGGAGAGGAGAAAATACAAAGACAGCTCTTTGTTACAAAGAAAGCACCTAGAGTAGTTTCTCTCTCAAGTTTACACCTCAATTTGGGAAACAAGATGCATCACTTTGTAATTATTCTACACTTACTCATGCATCATAATGTGTGAAGTGCATGTGTGTTAACATTCATACTGTGGAAATTGCCTCATTAGTAAACAGGCCAATCTAGCTGAAGCATGGTAGATAGTATCTATTGTGAGGACAAAAAATGGCCTGCTGCAGAACTTTTAATATGTTTAAAAAATTGCAATCCACAAACTATTAGCAGTGTCTCCCCCCATATTTATTTTTTTAACTTGGAAAATATTTATTGAAAATGTAAGCCCTTAGAAATTTAATGGCTTTGAAAGTTCAATAGTAGTGTATAAAAGCTGGGAATGGCATCTTGAAGGAGATGAACCAAGAATCTGGGAATGAAGAAAGCAGGGCATGTGACTTCCCAGAGGATTTGAGAAAGGCAGGCTTGGTGGAGGCAACCACAGGTGGGCCAGAGGCATGAGTAGGGGCTGGTGCAGCAGAGGGGGGATGGAAGATCTTTCTGCTTTGTACTTGTCTTAATAATGGACTGACCACTGCATGTCAAATATTGCTCAGGGTTAGAGTTTGCTTAACTTTTTACAACCCTGAAATAATATAAATGTTGTCTCCACATTATCTTTCATAAGATTTGCCTTCTCTAGCATGTTTTCCTCAGAAATTGCCTGTTTGCTTGCTGATGAGGTTGGGAATGTTGTTAAATCCTGTTTCATTAAATTCTACATTTAACCCTTTTCCATTTAGACAGTAATTGCAATAGCTTCCCTGGGTACGTTAACTCCATTTAACAGGGAAAAATAGGCTTGTGTGTCTCAGCCATCAGTCACAGGGTTATCCGGTCTTTTGTAATTGGGCAAGAGGAAGCATTGAGGAATATTGATGAGAAGACTGTGGGGGTAGGACTCTAGATTCGATTAAAAAAACTCTGATGTCCTCTCTTGATTAGGTTCACTGGTTTTTCCATGCAATGCAGAGACAATTCTAAGGTAGCTCGCTTTATTGGCTAAAAGAATGCTTTTTGCATTGCAAGCACACCTGCTTTCTGCTGTGTCTTGACTTTATGAAGTAAGAATACCTCCCAGTTTTAAAGTACTCTAAAGTGTTAGGCCCACATATATTTTATAAGTTACTAAGTGAAATGTTTTTCTTCTCTAGTGCCTTGGAAAGGAAAAATGCCTTTGTTTATACCTGTGAGATACAATTCTTGGGTATGTAATGCATGTAAGTTCAGATATTGCGTGTATTGGTTTCATTTTTCCCAAGCAGAATTGTATTTTGAGAGCTCATATGTCTTACTTTGCCCAGTAGTATCAAATCTGTTTCTCCTTTATCTGTTTATTTTTGCAGTTACTGAGTAAATATTATTCACCTGTTTCTGAGAAGATTCAGTAAAGGTAGGAAACTTAAAAATGTTCATTCCAGAGGTTTTATGAATTATTTCTACTTCATGGATTGATTGCTGATCAGCTGAATAAATCATCTGTCTTTGCCTTCTTTTAATGACTAAATCTAGTCACCATTCATTGTTGTTTGGGTATTTGGATGTCCAGTCTAAATCAATAGCCTATCTAGTTTACTGACAGACAAGTATAGATAAAAATTATCATTGTTTTAACAGAGGACACTGTCTTATCACCAAGGAGAATATCTTCAGAGTCTCTAATAGTTTAGCAGTCTGCAAACTGATTACAATTGGACAATACCCAGAGACCCCTTAACATTCTAATTGTATCCTCATGGAATAAATTTATTTCTATCCTAATATTGCTTAGAAAAGAAATTGCATATTCTGTGTTAATGTGCTGATATTCCATCCACCTCCTCCATTCAGTAGTAATATTTTTCTTCAGCATTTTACAAATGAAGGTAAAATCGGTATTTGTAGTATAATTTCCTGTATACATTTCCAGTTAATTGAATTTTGCTTCGGTAATATATGGCTCTGAATGAAAGATACATGTGTGAGTAATATCAGCAAGGGAAGTTTAATTTCCATTCAGCTTGAGTTCTGCTTATTTCTGTGTGTTCTTTCTTCCTACTTTGCTGCCTGTCATTTCCCTTATCCATGAACATGACTGGAAAATGTGCCATGGTTACTGATGGTTGTACAGGTTTCTTCGTTCTAATGGAATGTGACAAAACATAGAAATGGTTAGATGGACCCCACCCATACAGGTTGGGAGATGGCAGAGCAGAAAATAAATGAGGAAAGTAAAAAGTTGAAACATACTTCTTAAAATCTTCCATAGTGCTTTTATGTGGGGGAATATATTTGTGTTAAACTATATGAAGAATATGTACAAGTTTAGTGTATGCATATATATATTTATGTTATGGATACTAGTGAACTTTGGATGATCGGTTTGCATTTTCCAGTCCAGGGTAACCTGGTGCTGCCACTTCAGGACCTGCTGATCACGCTGAAGAGAAGCATTAATTGGAATATATTCAGCATATAAAGAGAGCTGAGGAATAGGAGTAATTGAATACAGGCTATGTTTTTCTGCTTTTAAAAATTTGTATCATGAAAATATATAGGTTACACAGTTGGCTTTTAGGCATAATTGTGGACATACCTTTGATTCTTCAGCTAAACATTTTAGATTGGCCTGTCCAGACTAAAAAGGAATGCAGTTCCATTCTCGAGAAAAACAAAGTGTTACAAAGACTGGCCTATTTCCAGCCAAGTTTTATGTGAGCTTAAATGTGTTAACTGTAGAACTGTTAAGGGTTTTTTCCCCCTCTTTCCTTTTAAATCAATATCAAATTAAACCGAAGTAAGTGGAATTGTCAAGGCAACAACTAGCATATAGTTTTTCAGGGAAAACACTTTACTGAGAAAAGAGTAACCAGTATTGTTAAAATGAATTTGCAGAAAAGCAGCATTTTGTAAAATAAGCATTATGAGCTTGCAGGGTGTGGTGGGAAAAAAGCCTAGTCTTTGAGTTCGAGCACTGCCTAATGGCTCCTTCATTAGTGACATTTGCATGCCTCCTGGGTGCCAGACATTGTACTCTGGTTTAGGAATGCAGTAACAAATACATTTAGCTGGCGGAATGGCTCACACTTGTAATCCCAGCAGATTAGGAGGCCAAGGTGGGAGGATCACTTTAGCCTAGGAGGTCCAGACTAGGCTGGGCAACATAGTGAGACCTAGTCTCTACAAGAAATTAAAGAATTAGCTGGGCATGGTGTTGCACGCCTGTAGTCCCAGCTACTTGAGAGGCAGAGGCAGGAGGATTGCTTGAGCCCAGGAGTTCAAGGCTGCAGTGAGCTATGATTGTACCACTGCACTCCAGCCTGAGCGACAGAGCAAGACTCTATTAAAAAAATAAATAATTAAAAATTCTCACAACAGCTTGCAAGGTAGGTGGGGAAACTACCTTGCAAGTAGCCTGGATGCCATGGATGGCATGTTGATGGTGGTGGGAGGCAGACAAGTTCCTGGGTGAAAAGGGGTGAGTCCCTGGTAAGACCCTTCCTTCAAGCTAGGAGCAGCCTGAAGCCTGGGGACTGGGCTGCTAGTTCTGGGGGAAGTCCACAGCCTGGAGTGAGAACTTCCCTGATGGCTGTTCGGCCAGTCAGATGGTGGGAAGTATAGCTTCCTTGTTTGATAGATGGGAAGTAGCAGGATAGATGGGAAGTAGCAGGATAGATGGGAAGTAGCAGTAGCAGTTTGATAGATGGGAAGCAGAGACTTGAATATGGTTCATCTGATTTCAAATCTGTTTTCACTGATACATCGCATTGCCATATGCATCCATCTCAACTGGATGCTGTAGCCAATGAGACAATGGATTTGTAAACACATGTTAAAGTGTTTTTAATCTAAAAGCTGGCCTTAGTATCCAGAGTTTTAAAAGATTTATAGGCCAAATGGTGAGCTAAGCAATGCTGCATTTTCCTTTAAAGATTCTGTTTAAAGTCAGTTTAGCTTTATGTAGACCCTGTAAGTCATAACTTAAATTCTGATGCATTTTTTGTCTTCATGTATTCATTGAATCATTCATTTTGTCATTTGGCCAACATTGACTGATATTGTTCCATGTCTTTCATAGACTCTAGAGATGCAAAGATGAAGAAAACATAGTCTTCACAAGCTGCTTACAGCCAAACAAGAGATCCATAAATAAATAATGATAATGCTGTGTAGCGCATGTGCCAGCAGAGGTGTGAATAACTTTGTGAGGGATGACCTCACAAAGAGAACGAGGCAATTGTTCTGGGTGTCTTAGGATGAGTAGGAGTTTGCTAGGTGGGAAAGTGAAAGAGTGGCACATGAAAGTGCTACATGCGTGGCCGGGCGCGGTGGCTCATGCCTGTAATCCCAGCACTTTGGGAGGCCGAGGCCGGGGGACCACCTGAGGTCAGGAGTTTGAGACCAGCCTGACCAACATGGAGAAACCCCATCTCTACTAAAAATACAAAATTAGCTGGGCATGGTGCGTGCCTGTAATCCCAGCTACTCAGGAGGCTGAGGCACGAGAATCGCTTGAATCTGGGTGGCGGAGTCAGCCGAGATCATGCCATAATAGCACTCCAGCCTGGGCAACAAGAGTGAAACTCCGTCTCCAAAAAAAGTGGCATATGCTTGTGAAGACATTGAGATGTGGCTAGCTGCTGTACATTATCCACAGATGGGTATTTAGCCTCTTTCTTCTTCAAAACCAGAGGATATGGGATTATAAAAGTCAAGTCTCACATCATCTCCAACCTGACCATAACCAGGACTTACTTAGAGAACATCTGTAAATATTTAGTGACACTTCACTCCATGTTGTCTGCAGTATCTTGAAATTTGTGGTAAATACAATAAAGCTGGTATGACTTGCCTGACCATGGTCTAGGAAACACTGTCTTCATTTGCAAGTCAGTGGTTTTTGTAAGCCTCGGGAAAGATATTAATTTGGGGGATTAAACTATTTTTTTGATGGTAGCAAATATTTTAGAAACATTATATACAAATAATTATCTTGCTAATTACTAAAATGAAAGTAATATAATTAAATTCTGTAATTCAGACTTGTCAGTAATGGTGATTGGATTTCCCAACTCCTGTGTGAATTTCTAAAGTTAATTTCATTTAATAAAAGAATGTGTCTTCTTGAAAGCTTAATTTCTCTTAGCACCAGACTATTGCAGTCAGGCTTTCAATATTACTGCTTTGCTAAAATGTGAAAAATCACATGTTAGCATGTAGCATTTTTTTTTTTTATTGCAGTAAATATGCTGAGTTAATAAGTTTTGGGAGAGTAGTATTTCCTCTGATCCTCTAGTCATCTCTAATGTATATCAGCCAGGATTAGATTCAGTGACAGAAATGCAACGTGAACATAGTGGCTTTACCCTGATAGAGGTTCTCTGTATTCGCATTGAAGGAAACATAAGGTGGGCAGTCCACAGCTGGTACAGTGATTCCGATGTTCCTTTGGGAAATCCAGACCCTTCTCTCCTGACATTCACTCATCCTTGGCATGTGCGTGTTCCCTCTTGGTCTTCAGATTATTGCTCCAGTTCTAGTAATTGCATCTGCCTTCAATGGGGGGTGAAGGGGGAAGGGAAAAGACATGCTCCCGCTGTCTGCTTGGCTAGAAGCCCCTCTGGCCACTGTTTAAATTCCTGTCACTGGCCAGGACTGTCACTGGCTACTCATAGTGACAAAGGAGTCCAGGGAATGTAGATTTATTTTTTTTCCTTTAGTTTTTTGCCAGGCAAGTTGCTCTTCTGAAATAACTCTGAACTCGGCTAATGAGAAAGAAAAGGAGGATATTTGGTGACTGCCTATAGTATTTGTTGCACTACCTGCCCCATCTAAGGGTTTTCAGATCTGCCTGTTCACAGCCTGGGTCTTTCATGCATTTACCACATCAGCTTTGGAGATGGAATGAATATTTCATCTGGCAAGAGAAAGACCAAAAAAGAAAACTCAAAGCCAAAGTGGACGCCTGTATTTGCCCTTCATAAGTTAGGAAATGAAATGTGCTACAAAAAAGAATTTAATGTTTTTAACCAAAGGCTACACTCAAATATTTAGCAGTGATTGAATTCCAAGAACTGTGGTCAATTTTATTAATAGGTCCACCTAAGTTTTTGTTTTGAAAGAAACAGTGGGATGTCATAGTATTCTCTGTTATAAGCTAATATACTTTTTGGATGCTAACCAAACCAAAAGAGAGTCATGAATTATAGGTGATACTTCTTCGGTGGTGATAATCAAAATAAGTTGGTTTGCCCTATACTGTGCCCAGTATTCACTGTACTAGTTAATCCTTTTTTTTTTTAATGAGCACTTAGCCACTATTCTAGGCTCTGGGGATATAGCAGTGAAGAAAACAGACATTTCTGCCTTCATAGACCTTGAAATGTAGACTGTTGAGTGAATTCTATATTATCTGATAATTGGAGCTATTTTAAAAAAAACACAACACTCTTTGGACTATTCTTATTGCCCTTCCATTTTGCTTTCCTGTCTTTCAGAGTTTTGTTGGCTATATGTGAGACATACTGGTTAATTAAGTTATAGTCTTCCATTTCAGAGAGGCAATCAAAAGTTGCGAGAGAAAGACTTGTCTTTAGAGTCTGTCAAATCATTTCATTTTAAGCTCTTCATTTCACATTTCCGTCATGTAAAGTATCTTAATTACAGAATCTTTTTTATTTTCTAATTAAATATTGTAATACAGTTAAGGAGTTTAGTTCTGTAGACACTTCATAATATGCTTAAGAGCACTTAGTATTCTGAACTTTGAGCAATCCACAAACACGGTTTGTTTTAAAGATAAAGGGGCAGTAGTATTTTAAAAGCTATAGTTTAGTAATTGGAGTTGGAAGCATGCCGGGTACCTTTTATTGCTTCCATCTGTTTAAAGATAATGAAAATAAGAAATTGAAAAAAAAAATTCTAGGAGACTATAGATTATTAGCCATAGAATATTCCCTTCTTTTTTTTTTTGAGACAGAGTCTCTGTTGCCCAGGCTGGAGTGCACTGGCTCAGTCTTGGCTCACTGCAACCTCAGCCTCCCAGGTTCAAGCGATTCTCCTGCCTCAACCTCCCAAGTAGCTAGGATTACAGGTGCCCACCATCACACCCAGCTAATTTTTGTATTTCCACTAGAGACAGGGTTTCACCATGTTGGTCAGGCTAGTCTTGAACTCCTGACCTCAGGTGATCCACCCTCCTTGGCTTCCCACAGTGCTGGGAGCCACCATGCCTGACCTCTTTGGTAATTGTGGCCTTTGCTTGCTGGGCCCTCAGGATTGTATATTTGTGCTTATGCTGTATGCCACCCACCTCAGTGCGTGTATGTATACATGGATTGTTTTAGTATCCTAATCACAAACTCCTTTTTAGGAATGGTCTTTGTGACACATTTAGTTTTTAGGAGTGGTCTTCATCTATTACTGATTTCTTAGCAGTGAACAAAACAGACAAAATTCCTGCCTTCATGGAGTTTCAAATGTAGAAAGGAGACAATTAACCTTAATTTAAAAAATTGATGTGAAATGGAGAAAAATAAAGCAGGTTAAGGGAGCTAGGGAGTGATGAGAAGAGTTCCTGTCTTTTACTGGTTAGTTATGGGAAGTATCCTTGAGATGATAGCATTTGGATAAAGAGCTGGAGGAAGTGAGGGGTGATTCACATGGATGTCAGGGGAAAGGGTGTTCAAGGCAGAGGCAGCAAAAGGTGCATAGCCCTGAAAGGGGCATGTGTGACTTCTGACTTGTTCAAGGAACAGCAGTGGAAGCCACTGTGGCTGGAATAGAGTGGGCAAGGGACATTATCAGAGCAAAAATGGGACAGATTCTATAGGACCTGTGGACCATTGTAAGAACTTCGCTTTTTATACTGGTTAAGAAGAAAAGTCAGTGGAAGGTTTTGAGCAAAGGAATGAAAGACGTTTCTTGAGTCTTAAAACCAAGATCACTCTGGCTACCATGTTGAGGATTGATTGTGGGAGGCCAAGGTGGAAGGAGGAGACCAGCTGGAGTTACTGCAGTGATACCCAGGAGTGGGGATGGTGTTTGAGCCAGAGTGGTGGTGGTGGAGGTGGTGAGAAGTAACCAGAGTTGCATCCCATATGCATTTTGAAGATGAATTCAAAGATTCACTGATGGACTGGATGTGTAGGGTGTAAGAAAGAGAGGAGGTAACAAGAGTTTCTGGTATGAGAATAGAATTGACATTTACTGAGCTATGGAAGATTGCTAGAAGAGAAGGTGCTGAAAATCAGGAGTTTGAGGCTGGGTGTGGTGGCTCATGCCTGTAATCCCAGCCCTTTGGGAGGCCAAGGCAGGTGAATCACCTGAGGTCAGGAGTTCAAGACCAGTCTGGCCAACATGGTGAAACCCCATCTCTAATAAAAATACAAAATTAGCCGGACGTGGTGACAGGTGATCCCAGCTATTTGTGAGGCTGAGGTAGGACAATCGCTTGAACCAGGGAGACAGAGGTTGCAGTGAGCTGAGATGGCACCACTGCACTCCAGCCGAGGCAACAATAGCAAAACTCCATTTCCAAAAAAAAAAAAAAGAAAGAAAAAGAAAATAGAAAATCAGGAGTTTGATTTTGGTGATATTAACTTTGATGATAGGCTTACAAGACAGCCAAGTGTAGATATCTAGTAGGCAGAGGGATCTAAGAATCTGAAGTTAAGGGAAAAGGGCTGGAAATAGTACTTTGGGAATTATTAGCATAAAGAAGTTATTTAAAGCTGCAAGACTGGATGAGGCCATGAACTTGTTGTGTAGATAGAGAAGAACAAGGAGAGGATAAGACTTGCTCAAAAACCAAGAGAAGAAAAAACCCAGAATAGAAACATACAATTCAGAAAATGGGCACAGATTTTAAAATAAACTATCAGTCTGTTAAAAGATGAGACTGTGAATTTTGATAGGAGAACTGGAAATTTAAAAACAAATGGAAACATTACAACCAGAAAGTGAAATAATCAAAATAAAGAACTTAATGGAAGATTAGACTCATCTGAAAAGAGAGTTAACTGGAAGGCAAGTCAGATGGGCAACTTCAGGCTGAAGCACAGATAAGAGCTGAAGAGGTATGTGCAATGTGGGTGGAAGGTCTAACATACATGTCGGTGGAGTCTGAAAGAAGAGGAAAGGCGGAATAGAACAGAGCACTATTAGAAGAGGTAGTGGGTAAGAATTCCTCAAAACCAATTAAAGAGGAATGGGAGGAGAACTTGATGTAGTGCATATAGAGAATATTTTTGAAGAGTTTTGTGTGAAAGGGAGAAATGAGGTAATAGCTATTGGGACGTGGGGACAAGCAAGTCTTTGATTGTTTCTTTTTAGGTATTAGAGCATGCTTATATGCTGATAAGAACGATCCAGGAGGGAGACCAGTGGAACGGGAGAGAGTGGGGACAGTTGCATATGTCTTTTAACGGGTAACAATGGCTGGGATCCAATGGCAAGAACAAGACGAACATTTCTTCATGACCATCTCCAAATCCCTATTTGCCTTTAAATTAAATAATGAAGAAAGTAGATCTGCTGTAAGAATACTGTTTCTTAGAAAGCAGAGAAGTATTTTAAATGGTGTAATTCTTACTGTCTTTTATTTGCTCTAGTTTTAATAACATATTTAATAGCAACATTTCTCTCATGCCCTCACTCTGGTGATCACCTAACCCCCAACCCCGACCAACTTCTTCAGTATGGAGGCACTTAGGACATCTCAGGATGTCTTTAGTGGTAGTATTTGAAATACAGAGTCATTGTTAAGACGGGCAACTGGGGAGACTGATTGCTGAGGTTTGAATCACATTTTCTTACTTATTAGGTGTGGAATTTTGGGCAGTTTATGTCATCCTTCTGAGCCTCAGTTTCTTCAATGGTAAAATGTGGTGGGATGGTATATTAGTATCTATTCTATGAGGTTATTTTGAGTATTGAACTTGATAATAAATATATGTTCCTGTAGCAGTGCCTAGCACATAGAAAATAGTCCATACATGCTTCTTGTAGCAATCTCTGGTTCTGGAAAAACCTATTGGAAGTAGAAGGGTAGTTCTCACATTGGGTGTACATTAGAGCCCCACTGGGGCTTTTCAAAAATACCGATACGTGGGTACTCCCCTTTGAAATTCTAGTTTAATTGGTTTAGGTCAGATCCGAACACTTCAGTTTTTCTGATTTGCAACCAGGGTTGCAGTGGTCCAGGAAGGTTATTCGTTTAGTTTTTCAGTATATTCCTGCCCCAAGAAGATTTGTATTAGTCTTATATTTGCCAAGACCACGTTTACAAAGGTACTTTTGATTGAGCCTTTAAACCTTGGCTCATATTTTTATTCTGGATGACTTGGAAATGTTTGTGATGGTAATGATGTTTTCAGACCCCTATCTAATGGTAATGATGTTTATACCTCCAGACTTCCAGTCAGCTAGAAGTGTACCGTTCTTGCTTCCCATGTCATATCTGGTCATCTGTATTCTGCTGTATTCTCTTTCATGGAACTTACAGTCTAATAAAAATTGCATAAATCACACCAAATGAATTGTGTGGTATGCCCCAAATAAAATGGAGTATTCACTGTTGCACATTTGCTTTTTTCATTTGACTTAAAATATACAGCCTTTGGGACAGTTGTTATCACATTAACTCTACTATGGCAAGGAAAGCTAATTTAGTAGAGAAATTGACCGGAGTGTCTCATCTAATCGAAATAAGCATGAAACCACTTTGTTGTCTCTTCTTTTCAAGGACTGCTGTTTTTCCATAAAATTTATAAGCCCACAGTTTGATACTGAAGCCCTTATAATTCATGTGGCTGTGACTTTATCATTTTAAATATTAATTTCCTATAAATTAATAGTCTGAGAAATGTGAGGCTATTTAAAAATCACAGCTTGCAAATGAAATTTTGGAATAAACTTTTGGCATAGCTAGCAAAGGGGCCAGGTGAGTAAACAGATGCTTATAATGAAGTGTCACCAATGCTAGGGTAAGAATAGGGTTGGTTTGTGTGCAACCAGGTAGTGGGGCAGTCAGTGGGACTTGACTGGCAGCCTGCCAGAAAGAGGCAGTATCTGTAGTGAGAGCTGCAGGATGAGGAGGCGTAGCCAGATGCAAGGGGAAGGAAAGAGGTCAATATCATGCTTTGGGCTAAGGGGAAGAGCATATGGGGGTCAGAAAACTGTGTGGTCAAAGGAAAGTTTGACCATACCCATGTGTGCCTGTCTTGCATAATTATTAATAGCCCCTTTTTACTCATGCTTTAGACCATGAGTTAGGTATCTAGTCTCTCTACCCATGGTTGAAATTGAAACTTGTACAAAGGAATGCTACAAGAAAACATATGGGCATTATTTCGTTAGCTGCTCTTCTTTCAGATGGCCCCTCATTCACACCCAGCTAATTACTCCATTTGGAAATAGTAGGTTGTACTTAATACACTACTGTACTATAACTGCCAGTATCTTCTTCCTCTGGGAGAAACCTTCTTTATCTTGTTTTTCTTTTTCGTGAGATTCAGTCGCATTTTAGGATATGTGATGATGTTTTCTGCTTATTGTATTTCTCTCATCTTTTTGTATGGCCAGAACTAGGTCCCCAAATGCTGCTGGCAGAATTATTGAACGCAGTGATATCCAGTTAGCAACCCCAGAGTTGCAGTTTATCGCCAATTCTCACCTAGTTAATTCTCTGTCCTTGTTGATGCTGAGTTCCTACTCCACCACTTATGGTCACTGAATTTTAATCTGTTCTTCATTTTACTGCAGACAGACTGATATCTTAGGAACACTACCTATTTGCTTAATACGTTAGTCTATGGAATGGGGCTGCCGCTACTAATAGCATCTCTAACAAATTATCATTGATTTCTTTTTGTTCTTCAGCAAGTGGTGAAGAAATCTGGTATTCAACTTGTCAAAATGCAATCCATTTTCATGTATTCATCGTAAATTAAAAATGTTAAGGGCCAGGTCTAGTATTTATCAATAGTGAGCCTAGCTTTTAAAAGAATTGCATTTTGAAGTTTGCCTTATTTATTGAGTCATTTCCTATTCATTATATGGTAAGGAAAATCTTCCATTTGAATTTAAATGAGGAAGTAATTCCATGGGATCAGTGAGCTGGTTCACAGCTTTGTACCAAATGCCAGATCACTCAGAGTACAATCAAAGCTGTGCTAATTTGGAACAGTTTTATTTTATGATAACAACTGGAAATGTAAAGAAAGAATTAGAGTTATACTTTCTATCTTTGGCTTAATATTCTGTAGTTAGATGTCAGTACCTGTGGTCAGGAGGTCTAATGTAGGGAACTCTAATTTCGGAGTGGATTTTATATAGAATTTTTTATCCTGAGAGTCTTGTTTACAGGCTTTCTGAGTGTTAGTATCTCCTCTGCTTTATTACTTGCTTTGACTTTTAGTTTCCTTGCTTGTAGCAGATACGTAAGATGTTTGAAACTTATTCTCCAGGCTTTTTACTGACTTTATAGAAAGGGTTTGAAAGATCACTTTTCTGCCTCGGTTGGTAATTTGTATCCATTTAAGAAGGGAGTCTGGAGTGGGTTGTGGAGAGATGCTGAATCGGGGGTATGTTAGAGGGAACTAAGCAGATTTCCCACCTGTCCTAGTTAGATTTCCCCAAGAGGAAGACGACTCTTCTCTGTAAAATGGGGACAACAATAGTACCAACCCCACAAGGTGATTGTGAGGTCTAAGTGTTAATTCATGTAAAGTGCTTAGAATAGTGCCTGGAACATAGTAAGTGCTGGAATGTTAATTGTTGGTTTGGTATAATTTTGTTTAAGAGAATCTTCAGGACATCAGACTTTCTCAAGAGAACTGTCCATGTTTGTGAAATATGATTTGCTTAGTATTCAGAGGTAGTAGGAGGAAGCCGGAGGTGGGAGGAAACCTGGCTTTGACCGAACTTGATTGACAGCTTGTGGTTGCTGAGAGGCTAGCAACAGTGGGACGTAGCAGATCTGCTTTGGCACAGTGGAAGGATCCAGCGAGGGAGGATCTGAAAACTACCCTAGACTTGCAGAGACAAAAAAGTACCCAGGAAGTATCCAGAGCTCTAAAAATAAGGAGCTTACTGGATATCGCGAGACTGCAGCATCCTTAGTACATGTTCCTTTTTCTAAATCTCAGTCTAGTGCCTGTATAAGAATTCAGTTAGAGGAAAACTGTAGAATCAGTATGAGAATTTCCTTCTCCTCCAGCATCTACCACATCTCAGGCTTAGCTTTCAGGGAAGCTGGTCTTAAAGAGATAGAAGGGTGATCTTCTCAACCTCTAGGTGGATGTGCTCTGGGGCGGGGATGCTGCTTGAAGACTCACAATCTCAAAATGTGCCGTGGCTTCTACAGAGTGGGCGCTCCTGGTAGAGAAGGGGGTGTACCCTATGCGTATTTATTTAAAATGAGAAGAGATCAGTGGGTGTAGTGAAAAGTACCCGTTTCCACACAGCTCCTTTTCTTTGCAACACTGCATGGGTAAAACACATCTGAGGCTATTTGAGGATGGTTGCTGTGGGAGGAAGCAGGTGAGGATCACATACAAAGGACTGTAGAGTGTTGCAACCCAGTGGAGATTCTCCCTCCTGGGCTCAGCAGCAGTAGGAGAGGTAGGGAGCAGATACCAGGGAAGCAGGGTAGAGCTAAGGCTGCCTGGCGTTGGGCTGGGAAGTTGGACAGGTGAGGAGGGTCTGAACTTGAAGCTGCTGGTTAAAGAAGGTGTTTGAAGTGCTGCTCGCAGTGCCTGCACTGGAGAAAAGGAGACTATTGAGGGCCTGGAGAGCTTGCAAGAGCCAAGGGGCACTGTTTCTGGCATGAGAGAGCGAGTACAGTGGGGGTGGGGGTGTGGAAGGAGTGTTGCTTTTGGGCTGGGTTACTACTGGGTGTCGGCATTTGAAAGGTGACATTTGAGGTAAGCCTTGAATGAAGAATAGGTTTGCCAGGAAAAGGGGCAAAGGCCAAGTCTGAGGACAAAGCTTATCTCCTTAGTGTGAAGCTGAATGTCTGTCTGGCATTCAGGTAGTAGGAAGAAATGACAAGAGGTGAGCCTGGGAGGCCAGATGACTGCTGAGACGTTAATGCCTTGCTCAAATTTGTTTGTTTACACTGCAGAATTAGGGTGAGTTCCAGCGAAGGTGTGGCAATTAACCTTTTGCACTGCCTGGTTATAATTTTTGTGAGGCTATTATGGAAAGTGACAGTCCTGTGCGTCTTCATCTTATTCAAAGGAAACATAGGAGCAAATACGCCAGGGTCAAATAGAAATGGCTCTTGGAGTTACTGTGATTTTTGGATTAGTCATAGCTCTTGCAGACTCTTCTCCAGTGGTACAAATAACCACTCCTTAGTTGTGTATGTCTCAGTTTTAAGAAACATATAATTAAAATATTTTAATTTTTAATACAATCATACTCATTTGCAATAATTTACCAACTTCTAACCATTGATTACTTTTCTCTTAGGTGAATTGATTCCTTCCAGAGTTTATTATAAATCAGGATTGTGGAAGCCATTTAATTATGTTACTTGGTGAACACAAACTATCGTATTTTGGATAAAATATACCACTTGACATGAAAGTTTTGGCTGGGGAATTTCTCAGAAAAACTTTAATTGAAGGCATAAAGAAAAATATTAAGCAAGAAATTTCTTTTCCTTGAGGATGCCTGGCAGTGTATCTCACTAGAACTATTTTGCACTGACTTCCCTATAAGAACAAACACAGAATAGGTTCCCAAGAAGATGAAGGGCTATGATTAGGCAGTCATCTAGAAAAAGTAAGCATGATTTTTTTTTTTTTTTTGCCCTTTTGTAACTCAAAAGGTGAGATAAGGACATTACTTGAAAGTTTTCGAACAAACTAAAAACGTTACTCACATATTATAGCTTGCTTGGGACAATCTCTATTTACACTTACCTCAGCATAATTATTAATAGCGCCCTTTCGCTCTGAAGTGTCCCGGTGTGGAAAGATAAATCATTTTGTCACTTTACCCATCCATAGGCCTACCTCCTTGACACATCCATTTTTGCACTGATGTTATATTTTAATCTTTTACCATTGCATTAGTTTTTTCTTATATAGTTGCTGTGATAGTGTGTGTGCCGTTTCAGTCTTTTTCATTTAACCTGCTATAAGCATTTTCTACTTTGCTGCACAGTTTTTGTATTTTTTTAAATTGCTGCTGTGTCAGTTAAAAATGCATTTAGGTAAAACCCAACTGATAGTATCTTAACCAATAAGAAGTTTGTCTATTTCTATTTCACTTGGCAAGAGCTGGTGCAGTTGCTTTAGGACATTACCAAGGAAGGAGACCTCGTCTTCCCATTCTTTCATTCTTTGGGGCCTGTGTTTTATCCTCCTGCTGTGTTTCCAGCATCACATTTGTGTTCCAGTGTGAAGAGGGTACAAGAGTGAAGGGTAAAAGGGAATCTGCCAGCTAAGTCTGTCCCTTGGCAGAAATCTTTCCCTAAGACCTATCTAGCAACTTCTCTGAATGTTTTCTTGGTCGGAACTGACTCCTGTGTTTACCTTAAGCTGCAATAGTATCTGGGAAAATTTCCAATTCTGCACTGGAGGATGACCAGGAAGAAGGGGCTGTTAATAGCTTTTTGGTAGCCAGTCCACAGAGTCTGCCACAGCCATAAAATATGGTTTTGCCTTAATGTGGGAATATGGTTTTGGAGAGAGTAATTTTCCTTCAAGAGTTAACCGCTGCCTTACCACTACAAAACTCTATAACAGCCATGACTGAGCAAGAGTGATGAGAGGTTAATTTAAGCTCTTTCAAGTGAGGTGCAGTGATCTTACACAAAGTCCAAGTTGATTTTTTTTCCTAATATAATTCTGAAAATAAAACCAACTAATTCACCCACTCTTTAAAGAGTGTCTGTTTCATTATCCTAGATTGTGGTGAGCCCAACCAACTGTAGAAGATCATTAAAAATGTGAAAAAAATAAAGCTGTTTAATTTTTAAGAGCATCTTGTAATATCAGTGTCTTACACTGGCAAACTATAATTTCTCCCATTTTTTAGCTCAGTTAGAAACTCAACAATGATGAGCATGAATATTTTAACTTGTTCAAATCCTTCCAAGTGTCTTAATTTTGTTTGATTTAAACATGCAGTGTATTTTATTTAATATCTGTTGCTGCTGTGAATCCAAACCATGTTCAGTAAATTTTCGATACAAATAATGAAATATAATTGATTTACACAGACACATATGTGGGTTTTAGCTTACCATGTTTACCCAGATCCTGTGTGCATATGTGCATAACTCCTTGCCCCGAAGAAAAACTGCCCCTATCTATTGACACTTGGGAAACATCATCTTTTCGTCAGTTAAAAGCTTTATTAAGTGAAATGTCCTTCCCTTTTCCCTGCCTCTCCTTTTATCCCATGGTCAATTTTTATTCTCTCCCATCCCCCACAGGCAATCATTTTAATGTACATCTTTTTGTTTCAATGAGTGACTGCACAACCAGTATTGTTTCATTTGAATGCATTTTTGTCTTCTAGCTTACATTGCTTATATTATTTGCATTTCAAAAAAGTATATATATCCCCAAGGATTTTGGAAGAAATCAGGAGAGAGAAAGGATACATAGTATCTTAAATTACACGTTATATAAATCACCATGTTTCTCAGGCCCCTTTTTTATTGGCCTGTGTGCATACAGTTCCTGTCTCTTTCTGTCACCTGTGATGCATCCACCGCAGTTTACTAACCACTTTCTCATTGATGGGTTGCTTTTAACTTCTGGCCACCACGAAGGGTGCTCCAGTGAACATTTCTGTCCTTGTTGGCTTCTGGACCCAAGTGAGGAATTCCATGGGATTTATACCCAGGGGCAGGGCTGTTGAGTCATAGAATAATTACATACAGTACATCATTTTATAATGATCTGATCTCTTAATGCCTGATCTCTCTAGTGGCCTATCAGGTACATATCCCCCAGCCCTTACATGAGGGGTCCTCTGTCCCCCACATCCCTTGGTATCTTTAGCTTCCAAATATCTGCTGATCTGATTGGTGTAAAGTAGTAACTTTTTGTTTTAATTAGCTTTTCTCTAATTACCACTGTTTGAGCATGACATCAAGTGCATATTATTTTGTGGGTGTGTGAGTGTTTTTCTCTTCAGTACATTGCCTTTCATATCCTTTGGCCATTTTTTTTTAACTGGAGTTATTTTTTGTTGATCTGTAGGGATTTCTTGGGTATTGTAGAATTTAATCTTTTGTCAGTTTTATACATTTAAATTATCCGCTTACACTTTCTCAGCTGTTTATTAATTAACTTTGTCCATAGTAGTCTTCTTTAGATAGAAATTCTAAATTTTGGTGTTATTATGGTCATCATTTTTGTGTGTTTTTTTTTTGCAGATTCCTAGCCAATTACCTGTCTCCTTTCTTCTTTTGTTGTTAGATGTTCTAAAAGTATTTATTGTATCTTAATTTTGAAGAAACATGATTTTTACTTAGCGTCTTATGAAGTTACCATCCCTTTCTGAAACTTAAATTGCTATATATTTGTCTATTGGGACTACAATAGGCTAGATTTTTTTGTTTTGGTTTTGTTTTGAGACAGAGTCTTGCTCTGTAACCCAGGCTGGAGTGCAGTGGTGTGATCTCAGCTCACTGCAACTTCCACCTCCTGAGTAGCTGGGATTACAGGCGTGCACCGCCACACCCTGCTAATTTTTTGTATTTTTAATAGAGACAGGGTTTCACTATGTTGGTCAGCCTGGTCTCAAACCTGACCTTCACCTGCCTCGGCCTCCCAGAGTGCTGGGATTATAGGCATGAGCCACTGCACCCTGCCTAGGCTAGATTTTTTTTTTTTTGAAAGATCTCTAGATGGAGTAGCTAAAACTTAATAGAAATGGAAAGCTTTAATTTCCTTCATGGCTTTTGAGCCTTCATCTTTCTTTAGCATAACAAACTGGTCATCTACATGAAACTATACCTTGTATTTTTATGTTAGTTAAAAATTTAAAAACAGCATTGTACAATGTAAGGCTCTCAGGATTATGTAAAGTCTGAAAAAGTGATGAGTTGGAAAAGTCTATTCAACTTTGTTTCTCCAGAAGAGAACTTAGATACATAATGCGAAAGTTAAAACTTGACAGAAATATGGCTAACCATTGGGTCATACAACCTGATATTCCCTTAAAAATATGGTTATACTGCCTCGGAATTTTGAGAATATAAACTTAGGAAGGATGACTTGGGAATTAAATGCTTTATTGACCTATGCTGGAATGAAGTGTGATGACAAAGTTTTTTGGGGAGGAAAAAGGTAGTAAGGCATGAGAGAGTAACTGTCTTTCTTTTTGGCCGGGCACGGTGGCTCAAGCCTGTAATCCCAGCACTTTGGGAGGCCGAGACGGGCGGATCACGAGGTCAGGAGATCGAGACCATCCTGGCTAACACGGCGAAACCCCGTCTCTACTAAAAATACAAAAAACTAGCCGGGCGAGGTGGCGGGCGCCTGTAGTCCCAGCTACTCCGGAGGCTGAGGCAGGAGAATGGCGTAAACCCGGGAGGCGGAGCTTGCAGTGAGCTGAGATCCGGCCACTGCACTCCAGCCCGGGCGAAAGAGCAAGACACCGTCTTAAATCAATCAATCAATCAATCAATCAATCAATCAATCCAGAGGCCAACCACCTGCTGTTTGCTGTAAGAGAGTTTCTGGACCGTTGTGGGCAAAGACCACTTAGCTCTTCAAAGAAAAAAGCACAGGGATATGAGACTACTACTTGGAGTTCTGGATCCATTACAAAGGAAAAATATAAAATTTCTTGTTTGTTTTGTATTCTTGTTAAAGAGAATGATAAGATGGTTGGAAACGGTGGAAACAAGCCTTGATAAGAGGGATTAGAAACAAAAGACAAGTGAAAAGATTAGACAAATAGCACCTTTCAGTTTACATAAGTTCAGAGTCTCTCTTTTGGTTGAATTGCATTCCAGTGTCCTGAGAAAACCTGTAGATGGAATTGCTGAGCTTACAGCTGAAAGAATTCTGAATTCTTTCAGAATTCCTGGGGAGTGAGAACAGTGCCAGAAGCAGAGATAGTCACTTCTCGTTTTCAAAAGGGGTAAGGGTAGATTCTGCTGTGTTGCTATGGACCCTGGGCAGAATTCTAGATTGATTAATCAATAGATCTGTAGCTGTAGTCAGAGTCCTTGGTTGCAAATGGTAGAAACCAAATCTGAATAACTTAAGTACAAATGAATATTTTTAGAAGGATATTGGATATCTTGATGGAAACACTAGAGAACCAGTCTCAGAAAATGGCAGGCACCAGGAGAGGCCAGGCAGCTAAGAACACAGCCAGCCTGTGCTGAGGGAATGGAGGCATTAGAAGGCTGCCACAGTGCTCCTGCTATAGGACGGTCGCTGCTGCCTGCCGGACTCTTGACTCTGCCTGCCGTGTGCATTCGGAACTGCCTTCGCCTTCTGTGCCGTGCACTTCAAACGCACTTCAAAGCCTACATAGGCACACCTATTTGCTAAGCCTGAGTAAATTGTCTACGCTCTAGCTGCCTGTGTTCTGTGAGACTATACATGTATTTAGCTTCCTTTTTACCTTACTTAGTAGAAGGTGGAGTTCCCTCATCCCCATTAGGTCTCTCTCATTGGCAGAACTCTCAAACATAGGAAGGGTGTTCAGAAACTACATCCAAAAGGAATGGCAAACCTTCACTGCAGTAGTCCAGAAGAAGGGAAAGAGATTGCCACTGGAAACCAATGTGGTTAATGATGAGCCATTCATATCAGATGAAATTCATCCTTTCTGATAGGATTTCTCAGGAAATGGTTGTGCTGAATTTTAGAAAGGCCTTTCCTGAACTCCCCCACAAGTCTCATGTCTCAAGTCTTATATACAAATCATAACTGATTGAGCATCTGAATCCAAAGACTGTTGGGTAATGTGAGTGATGCCTGGAGGCATCTCCAGGGAGTGATCCTGGGCTCCTTGATGATTTGGCCAAGAACATCAGGGGGAGGCTCATCAAATCCGCTTTTGAAGTTAAGCTGGAAGGGCTAGGGAGTGCATTGACGAAGAGAATTAGGATCCAAAAAGATCCCTGTGAGCTGGAACAAAGAGCCGAATCTAACGGAATGAAATTTAATGGGGAATAAATATTACATCTTGTTCTGATGTTCAGGAAACCAGCTGCGTCTACGTGATGAATAAAGAAGGAGCCACTTTACAGCATCACATGTGAAAATGCCTTTAACATTTTAGTTGAATGGAAGTATATGAGTCAAAAGTTTGACATCTTTTTAAAAGCAAAAATCTCTAGTAGGAATCACGTGCATCCATCACAAGGTAGAGATTTGCCTTATTTTATGTGGCTTAGGTGACACATGAAATCTTCATTGATTTTTGGACACACTCAAGAATGCTTGCTTGGGCAGAGAGTGACCAAATGCAAGTGGATATAAAAGTTTGGCATGTGCAGGGCAACTAAAACAGTGAGTTATTACCCTTGAGACCTGGGAGACAGGTTAGCTATCTACAAATATAGGCAAGTGTCTGGAAGGAAGCACATGTGGTATGACTATGGAGGGGAAGAGTTAAACCAGTGAATGTCAGTTGCAAAGAGGGAGGTTTACAATACTATGCCCTGACTGTGCCTTGATGGAAAGTAGTAACTTGCACGTCACTTGTGACCGCTACTTGTGGCCAACTATGCTCTTGGGGGATATTCAGATATTTCATGAGCATATTTGCCCATGTTACTTACACAGGTCTTAAGTCTCCCTGAATGTTGAACTTCCCCAAGACTCTTTTCCTCATGAGGCTATTGAAAATTTTAATATCTGCATGGAGTTAGTGAAAGACTCAGAATAACTTTCAGACCTGGGAATACGAATTCATCATAAAGCTGGAAGAGAAAGTCTTAATAGAGAGCAACAAGAGATAGTAAATATTTGATTTGAAAGATGGGATCATAAACCAATCAGCGGAGCACTTGCTGAGAATGAAGTTTTTTCTTAATTGGCGCCAGGCTGCCATAACACAAGTGGCCGCTCTTTAGGAGCTTATAGTTTTCACATTAAAGGCATTTTACTTTAAACGTATTTTCATCCTGAGATGTCAGTATGTAGAGTTGCCTGGCTGATCAAGGAAATTCTAAAGGTAATTGCTATGGGAGTTTAACTTGCCAGAGACCTAGAGAAGTCTCTTTCATGCTTTAAAAGATGTAAACAAGTTGCAAAATAATGGTTCTGTCAAGAAAATCACACATCGATTCATCATCCAGTATTGGGAGTTGGGCTAAAGGGTTTATAAAACATCTCCTTTTTGAAGGTCATCTGGTGGAGTGGTGGCTTTAGGATTTTGTAGGTTTGTAGCCTGTATGATCACCTTTCTCAATGGACATTTATGGAGTGCCTCCTGCTACCATTATTGCAACAGAGGAAAATCTTGGCACAAATACCCAGAATGGAAGTTAAAAGTTTTAAAAGTGGTATTTTCAAGGTTTTTGGCCTTTACAGTGCAAACAAGTACATGTATCTTCTCTAGCAATAGTATTTATTGACAGAGATTAGCATAAAAGTAGTTAGCTTGCAGCACGGTTTGAAAATTGTAGCCTTGTAAAGGATCCCCAAGTTACAACGGCCATCACCAGAAACTGCATTGTAAAAGTCTGTGCTGGTGTCTGGACTAATTTTATTCCTTTGGCATTTCTCCTCCCTGTTCTCTAACCTCTCTTTTAGTTTATTGTTCTGGAATAATGAAAAACTATCTGAGGGCAAACACTGCCAGATATCCATTTTGCATTTGCTCAAAGTTTATGTGTTTGTTCATTTATTCAAAATTTGGTCAGCAATATTTATTGGGTGCCTACTGAGTGTCAGGGTACTAGTGGTGATTTTAAAAAATCCCTCTCTCCTGCAGCTGTGAGACTAGTAAGAGAGATAGAAAAGGAGATCTACTGTGTTGTGTCTGCTATGCAAAGGGAGCTTGGGATGCCCAGAGCAGAGGTATGTGTCTGAGGAAGTGTTCCCAAAGAAGTGATGTTTAAACCATGTCTGGAAAACTGGGTAGAAATGAGCCAGGCACACTTACGGCAGGGTGACTCCAGTAGCAAGATTAAAATAACATCTGCAGAGGTTTGGAGGAGGAGGTGGTGGGCCTGGAGATGGATTTGGAAAGTGTGACCTTTAGGGCAGGGTTCTTGTGATGTAGCTCTCTACCAGAATCACCCGATGAACTTGTTGAAAATGCAGATTCCTGTATCCAATCCCTCCCCCTCCCCTTGAGATCGTTTTTTCTGGAAGTGGGACCGGGCATATCTGATTGTGAAGTCAGGCAGAATTTGAGAACCTTCTATAGGAATTGGAAGCATTGAAGAATCTAAAGCTTTAAGTGCCGTGGTCAGGTGAGATTTTTAGGAAGATTTTTCCAATCTAATTTGCTGCAACATGGATGAACCTGGAGGACATTATGTTGACTGAAAGAAGCCAGGCACAGAAAGACACATACTGCATGATTTCACTTACTTGTGGAATCTAAAATAGTTGAACTCAGAAGCAGAGAGTAGAATGGTGGCTGTCTGGGACTGGTGGGGGTGTGTACAGGGGGAATGGGGAGAAGTTGGTCAAAGGGTACAAAGTTAGGATGGATAAGTTCCAAAGATCTATTGTACCACAGTGACTATAGTTAATAATAGTTGCTAATAATAGTTAATAATATAGTTGCTAAGTAGATCCTAAATGTTCTTACCACAGAAAAATGACAAGTGTGTGAGGCAAGTATGTTCATTAGCTTGAGTTAAGCATTTCACAAGGTGTATGCATATCAACGATAATTTTTTTTTTTTTTTTTTTTTGAGATGGAGTCTTGTTCTGTTGCCAGGCTGGAGTGCAGTGACATGATCTCGGCTCCCTGCAGCCTCTGCCTCCCGGGTCAAGTGATTCTCCTGCCTCAACCTGCCGAGTAGCTGGGACTACAGATGTGCGCCACCACATCCAGCTAATTTTTGTATTTTTAGTAGAGACAGGGTTTTACCGTGTTGGCCAGGATGGTCTCGATCTCTCGACCTTGTAATCTGCCCACCTTGGTCTCCAAAAGTGCTGGATTACAGGTGTGAACCACTGCGCCCAGCCCCCAATTTTTTTTTTTTTGAGACGGAGGCTCACTCTTGTCACCCAGGCTGGAGTACAATGGCATGATCTCTGCCCACTGCAACCTCCGCCTCCTGGGTTTAAGCAATTCTGCCTCAGCCTCCCAAGTAACTGGGATTATAGGCGTGCACCACCATACCCTGGTAATTTTTGTATTTTTAGTAGAGACAGGGTTTTGCCATGTTGGCCAGGCTGGTCTCAAACTCCTGACCTCAGGTGATCCCCATGCCTTGGCCTCCTGAAGTGCTGGGATTACAGGTGTAAGCTACTGCACGTAGCCTCAACTACAATTTTTATTTGTCGATTATACTTTAATAAAGCTGGGGAGGGGGATGGTAAGAAAAGATTACTCTGACATGAAGTCAGGTGAAAATGATGTGAGCCCGGAGGCAGAGGGGATATTGAGATAGTTCAGGGGAGAGGTAAGGGCAGGGATTAAAGCTCTAGTGGGGATTGGTGAGGAAAGCAACAAATCTAAATCATATAGAAGATAGAATTGGCCAGATTTAGTGGTCAATTGCATGTGGTTAAGTGGGGACAACTCCTCAGTTTCTGGTAGAAATCAAAGACACCTTATGCTCAGAGAGACCTCGGGAGCACTGTTGTGGGAGCTGCCCTGGTGGCAGGTGTAGGCTTGGAGCAGCTTCGGTGTCAGAATGTTTTGCCCTCTTTCATTTCCTAACTGAGAAAAGAAGATGGTATGTGTATAAACTCCTCTGAAGAGGAGACCTGGTGAGATTTTTCTCTTCTTTATTTGCATACTCTTACCTCTCTTGCTTCCCCACTAAATATCAGTGTATTTGGCAATTCTGAAGTGAACGTGTTGCATGGAAATCATCCATAGTTACACCATTCCAATGATTCTAAAGAGGTGGAAGCTGTAGGCTTCTCGGTGGGGGTGTGGGGTTGCAGGCTCTCCAGTTGGGCAGGCACTTACCTCTGTATTCTGAGCATATACACTTTGCATATGTCCTTCACAGCAGGCACTCAGCCTGCCCCATGCACAACTATTATTTGGCTGTAACCTTGACCACTGCCACTGGGCTGATGGTGGAATTCATCATCCTTTGAAACCTATATTCTGAATTACTGAGCTCAGTGTACAGTTTTTTCTTTATGTTACAGTCAATATTACTTGTATTATTTTTCTATTACACATAGACTTACAAACTCTCTGCATGTAAATTGGCTCCTTCCATCCCCTTTGGGTAAAGACTGATCATGAGCAGCTTGAAGAAAAAAGGAGAGCCTTCTATCCTTAGCAGAGAACCCAGTTTTATTTGTTTGGATTGGGCCTCTGGCCTAAGTTCGAAAAGATACACTTAAATTGGAGGTGAGCTGGGGAAAGGCTGAGAATACACTTTGTTCTGAACTGGGGTCCCTCTTAATTTACTAGTTCCTGGCTCCTTTCATACTGGAAGGATGTGCTAAATTGAGGCAGAGTTCTGTTGACTTTCTTTTTTAGAGGATTCACTGGTTTGTAATCTAATTTATTTGGTTGTCTTAGAAGAAAATAAGGGAAGAGGCACGCAGCAGTTGCTAACCCTGTATCTGTGCTGTCATTCATTGTCTTTCCTGACTCCCTCTGTCCTCCAGGGTACTTCCTAACCTCATTGACAGTCCCCTCGGCGTCTGCTGCCGGTGCCCCTCCTCCCTTAGTAATTAAAGAGGGAATGAGAATGTCAATTCAACTTCTCACTGAGGGTTGGCGCTAACCACAGAGCTTATTTTAGGGCAAGGCCTTTCCCCTCTAGCTTCTTTAAATCCCCTATTAATTCAGATGCTTTATTTACTGAACAAACAAGCTGTGATTTCACAGAGAACAGTGAACAGGGGCTATACTTCTGGGAGAGAGAAAAATAAAGCTCTTTGTGCTGTTCTGCTCATGCTGAAGCATGGGAGAGGTTTTCCCCGTTCTTTGTGGTGTCACCCCCCGAAAAAGGCAAACCCGAGGGAGAAAGAGTAAAGAGAGCAGCAATGTCCTGGTGGTTTTGATAAAAGTTCTTTTTATGGGCAAGATCTTTCAGGAGCCTCTTCCAGAGGAGGAGTCACCTTGACCTGGAGCAAGCGCACCTGAAGACATACCACTTGGTCTGAATGCCCAAGCACCTGGGCTGGTTGTTGACACTCCCTGCCACCTGGACTGGTTGTTGACACTCTTCTGGGCACAGTCCTCTGACCTCCCAGTCATGGTGGCGCATGCCTTTGGCCACAATGGGGATGAAGGCAGAGTATGATTCCACTCCAGAAGCTATTAACAATGTGATGCCACTCCCAAATCCAGAAGGTGTTAACAATGTGTTACCACTCCCAAATCCAGAAGGTGTTAACAATGTGATGCCACTCCCAAATCCAGAAGGTGTTAACAATGTGATACTACTCCCAAATCCAGAAGGTGTTAACAGTATGTTACCACTCCCAAATCCAGAAAGTGTTAACAATGTGATGCCACTCCCAAATCCAGAAGGTGTTAACAGTGTATTACCACTCCCAAATCCAGAAGGTGTTAACAATGTGATGCCACTCCCAAATCCAGAAGGTGTTAACAATGTGATACTACTCCCAAATCCAGAAGGTGTTAACAGTATGTTACCACTCCCAAATCCAGAAAGTGTTAACAATGTGATACCGCTCCCAAATCCAGCTTTACATTACCTCTCATACCTGGGCTGTGCATGTGCATACCAAAGGCATTAACTTTGCAAGTTTGTGAAGCAAAAATATATCGGGCTATCAGATTTAGTCTCAAAAGCACTTTTCACAGTGACAGTGTTTCAGAGCTAGAAGAGACCCTTAGAGAGCATTTCCATTCTCCTTATTTAACAGAAAAAGACCCAGAAATACTACATAATTTGCCTCAGGCCCTGTAACTTCTAAGCACTTATAAGTAACTGAGTCCCAGTGTGAATCCAGGTCTCCCGGTACTAATTCTAGATTTGCTTCCCCAGCTGTTGGGCAGGGATGACTTGAGTCAGAGTTTGAGCCAGTGTGGTCCAGGCCACCTGCATCAGATCACCGGGGTCCATTGAGAATGCAGGTTCCTGGGCCCTACTCCAGAGGGACTGAGTCAGCATCCTGGTGGGGGCGACTCGGCAACCTGCATTGGAAACAAACTTCCCAGGTGCCTATCACCACACTGGTGTTGAAAATTGTTGATGGAAGTCCTCAGGCTGAACTTGGGCTCTGCCCTTGTTCAGCTGCAGGCTTCTTCCTGAATGTGCTTCTTTGGCCCTAATTCTTTATATTGGTGCTTCTCATACAAAAAGGCACCGCTTGACGGATGAGAGGGCATTGCAGGAGGATCTGGGTGTTTTGGAAATGAACTGTGGTGGAGATAGTGCAGTTAGTGCTTACCCACCTATATCTCTGCTGTCTTCTCTGTCCTCCCAAGCTGCTTCTTCATTAAACAACAAACTTATTTTTAATTGTCATTGTTTTTCTGCACATCTTTCCTCTAAGGGACACTGGGCTCCCCTAGGTAGTTTTAGCATCATAAACTCACGTTGGGCTCATTTAGGGGGATGGGTGATGATGCCTGGAGCATCAGTTAAGGTGACTGGTTACTCCAGAGAAGGCAAGAGGACTGGACAGCCAAACAGTCTATCGTGTGTGTGTGCTAACTGCTTAAATGTGTACACAGGTGTCCAGGCTTTATTTCACATCATAAACACATGTGCTCCCTGACCTACATGAAGCCATCTAGCTTGGACAGGCCTGCCGCCACTCTCTGGTATGAAGCTTCACATAGAAGTTATAAGGCTGCCCCGTAGGTCAAGACCAAGAGCTGTCGTGAGTGGCCCCACACCCTAGAAATGGATTAGAGTCAACACCTGGCCTAGAGTGCTTGGTGCCTGAACTGCAGAGGCACTAAGGTTAATATCATCAGCATTTTCATGAATGCAAATTGCAGTTTACGTGCCTTCTTGTTCTTAGGAATTCTCAAAGAACAATGTGAGGAATCACCTAGACATTAACTGTTTCCACACATGAAAGATGCTGTGTCAGTGCTGCTAACAGTGAATTGCGTTCAGAGCAGAGCTGAAATTAAAGGTGGGGTCAGTTGAGTTAGGGCTGTGGAGTCGGATCTGCTTTGAATTCTGGGCATTCTGGGCCTACTGTGTGCCTAGCATTATAACTGGGAAAAGAGGACAGTAGTAGGGACTATCCTTAGAACTGTTATGTTAGATAATGCATAAAAGCATCTACTATAGTGTCTGGCAAAGAGTAAGGAGAGAAGTGAGCATTATGTATGTGTTGCCTTAGAGCGTGCCATTGGTAGCCATCTACTTATCTGAAGAGGTGAAGGGGTAGGGAACAAGTAACTGCATAAGTAAGCGAAGCAGACCATTTTTTTCCCCCTATGAAAAAGAGGTCTTGCTGTGTTGCCCAGGCTGACCTCAAACTCCTGGGCTCATATGATCCTCAGCCTCCTGAGTAGCTGAGACTATAGGCCTATGCCACTGTACCCCACTTCATCTGGATTTTAATTCCTCAAAGGCCCATCTTTGAGAAGGCTTTTTGTTGTATTGTAGATGGTTCTTTGGCTGTCCTCTTGGCTGGTGGTAATGAGGAACCCTGGATAGAATAAAGGGCAGGCGAAGGGGTGGTGGGGCCTTTGGAGGAAAGGAAGACTCACTGGAGCAGTCCTACTCCCAGGGCCTCCCTTCATCAGGGACAACACCCTGAATTTTAGTGTTGGTGTGCAGTCCCTTCTGATTCATCAGCATCTACCTCACTGTCCCAACACATAAGCTCCTCTTACTTCGAGGTCTCATCAGCATCATTTTGGCTGCTACATAAAAATTCCTTAATTAAACTTCCAATTCTAAATATGGAGGTTAGACCTCTGACATCACTTCGTGTGAAGCAAGAATACCATTAAGAGCTAACTCTTGGATGCCCCTTTGCAGTTTACTTACTTTGATTTTTATTCTGGTCCATTGGACTGTTGAATGCTTTCTGCAGGCTGGTGACCCTTTGTATTTAAAAGGTACATGTATTTAAAACATGTAATGATGTTTCCCAGATTAATCTAGCATTTAGCACCTGACCTGAGGTAGTAAACATCTGTCTCCATAGTGCTGTCCTTACACGTACTGGCCTGTCCTCTCTTAGATGTCTTGCCTTCAAGGCCTTTTCAAGCTAGGATCAAGGTTGATAGCTTACCAAAAGTAATGTAAGATGAAGGTCTCAAAGGTAACTTTGTTGTCATGCTGGCATTCCTGGGGCAGATGTCCCTGAGCAGCCATGCCTCCCTAAAAACCACTCTGGATACATGCAGATGACCTGCCTTGGGGTTGTTAAAATGTGTGTGCCCCCGAGCATGACCTGAGACTGGGATTTGGTTTGCCCCAGGATAGGTAAGCTAGACCCCTGGGATCCATCCTCCAGCCTGCTTTTCTAGCTCAGAAATAACCAGTAGGCCAAAAATTAAACATCGGTGTTCCCCTTGGTACTATGAGGCAGGCTGACAGATGCTGCAGAGACTGGTATTCCCATCCACCTGGCACCCAAGCATGTTCTTCAGGATGAAAGAAAAGTTGGAGTGGAGGGCAGGGGTTTGTGCTATGAAAGTAGGTATGACGCCTTAGGAATGACAGTGTCAGATCACACGAGTCATGTGTTTTTCGCCGTTATCTCTTAGATGTTGGAGAACAAGCATTGCAACATGAAGTACTAATGTGGCCATCTATTTTAAAAGACATAGTAGAGTGAGAGGATGTTTAAGGAAGTCAGTGGGTTGTGTTCCTCACTTCTGATGAAAGCTGGGGCAGTGCTTGCTCTGCAGAACCTTTTTAAAACATCTTTCCATCCAAATAGGGCACAGATCTAAGTGGCCCTCTCCCTGCATGGCCATCCTGGCTAGCCTACCACAGCACTTAAAGACTGACAGTGAAATTGGAGGAAAGGGAGGGAATCTATTTTACAGTTGTTGGAGGGAAAATGTAGTTGCTTCTTTTCTTCCAGCTGTACCGGAGCTTTTTTTCCTCTTTTCTTTTTTATGTTCTGTTCTCAAAGAGTACTAGTTAATGATTCACATGCAGTTACCAATTAAGTAGAAATTTCATTCGAAGCTACAGTAGGTTCAATAAAATGTGTTTGGAAATCAGGTGCCTAAATTGCTGTGGAAGAAATCTGAATATTTATGTATGCAGGCATTGTGAATGTGGGTGTATTTAGGTGCATGTATGTTTTATACATATACATTTGGCTAAAAGTCAGGGTTAAAAACCTGCCTAAAGGGCGAATTGCCAGTTACATGTCTAATTAATCACAGATGTGAGATGTAACCCTTGCTTTGTGGGTTATAAGCAGAGAGATTTTCATTTTCATCCCAGTGTTCCTGGAAAGAGTAATGCTAGTAATTTTGGGGGGCTTACAATATAAAAGTTGGGGAAAGAGGATGAGGGGTCACTGTCTCAGTTTAGAAATGCTGCAGAGAGCCAGCAGTTGCTGGTTATTGAGTCAGCACCTGCTGCTCAGTGCTTGCGGGAGATAAAAGGGCGTGATGCTGACTACTACAATTCTAGTAAGTTCTTCTGGCATAAGAGCAAGAACAAATGGATATCCGGTTGGGCATGAGTATTTGTAAAAAGAATAGCTGGCCAGGTGGGGTGGCTCATGCCTGTAACCCCAGCACTGTGGGAGGCAGAGGCAGGCAGATTGCTTGAGCTCAGGAGTTCAAGACCAGCCTGGGCAACATGAAGAAACCCTGTCTCTACAAAAAATACAAAAATTAGCTGGGTGCGGTGGTGCACAGTTGTAGTCCCAACTACTTGGGGAGGCTGAGGTGGGAGGATCGCTTGAGACTGGGAGGCAGTGGTTGCAGTGAGCTGAGATCACACCACTGCACTCCAGCCTGGGTGACAGAGTAAGACCTTGTCTCAAAAAAAAAAAAAAAAAAGACCCAAAAAAACAAAAAAAATCCCAAAAGAGTAGCTAAACACACAGTCAAATTAGTTCTTCACAGATGATTTGGTTTATTTTAAAGGATCAGAATATAAAAGAGCTGGAAGAAATTCATAGGGATTAACAAAACGTTTGCAGAATTGTTTTAATAGGGACGCAGTTGACAATTTTACTTTCTTCCTAGAGAATTTTTTCCTAAAAGAAATCATTGATAAAATAAGGAAAGAAAAAAAAAAATTGATCAAACTAGGGAACAAAATTCCCCCACAGAATGGTAGTGGTTAAGTAGGTGTTTCATAGAAACAACTAGGTTGACTGTAAGTTTGTCCTTTGAGTCGCCTTGGGGAACCATGTTTAGGAGAGAGCTTATTACCACATCCATTGCTATACAAAGAGATGTGCTTTCTACTCAAGTTTGCTTCAGAAGAAAGGGTAATGCTTGATCCTGTCACTTAACATACAGTTTAAAAATGTGCACTTTAGAGCAGTGGTCCCCAATATTTTCGGCACCAGGAACCAGTTTTGTGGAAGACAGTTTTTCCATGGACTGGGAGGAGGGGTTGTGGGGAATGGTTTCAGGATGAAACTGTTCCACTTCAAATCATTAGGCATTAGATTCTCAAAAGGAGCTCACAACCTATGAGAATTTATTGCCACCACTGATCTGACAGGAGGTGGAATTCAGACAGTAATGCTTGCTCACCTGTCGCTCACCTCTTGCTGTGGGGCTCACTTCCTAACAGGCCATGGACGGTCTGTGGCCTGGGTGTTGCGGACCTCTGCTCTAGAGTCACACCACCCACATTAAAATCTTGGGCCTGACAATATCTTTGTGATTTTAGGGTAGTATTAACCTCTCTAAGCCTCGGTTTCTTATCGGTAAATGAGGGTAACATTATTCACCTCATAGGTGGCTGTAAGATTAACTGCATTATGTAGAACAGTACCCAACACAATAATCTGTTTAACAAATGTTAGCCATTAGTAGTTATTACTATTATTATTATTGTATCATTATGGCTGTGTACACTTCCAAAAGTAGACGAAAAGTTTACAGAAAAGCCTTTCTGAGTAAGCAAACTAAAGAGTCTTAACAAATTTGCTAATTTTGAGATTTAAAAATGGGATAAAAAAACTGCCATGAAACTAAAGCTTAAAGAATTGTTCCTTAACATTACTCAGCCATTCCTCATGAGGACAGGATTTTTCTTCATTAACTCTGCTGCCAGGTTGGCATTTAAAAGTAGCACATTTTCTGGTATCAGGATTCCAGTTGGATGCTTCGGATTGGATTGCTTCCTCATTAGCCCATAACCAGCTCTTCCCCTGTGATTCTTCCCTGCCCTCCAACCTACATCATACGCTCTTTTAAAAAATTACTTTGTACATTTCAGTGTCTCCCGGAAGTTGCCCCGCCCCACTGTCCTGTAAGAGTTTGTGAGCTCAGAGGGTAGGGACTACAGCTTATACATCTTTAGTATCACCAAATACCTAAGTTGGTGCCATGTACGTAGAAGGCATTTATACAAAATTTAAAAATTAAGAGTATAGCCATTGTATGTCAGTATTTAGCTAATTTAAAAAATTTATTTCTAGGGTTTTTCAACTGTTGTCATTTGTAAGACTGAAATTCAAGTGTGCAAAGAATGTTCTTTTAAAATTTTTTTTCAGTGGATTAGTGGAAATCCTAATTTCAACTAGTTGTTTGATTTTTGTAGCTTTCTTATTTCCAGCAGCTTTTTTTGTTAGTATTTTAGATTCAGTGGGTATGTGCACCGGTTTGCTACATGGATATATTTTTTAATGGTGAGGTTTGGATTTCTAGTGAACCCATCACCCAAATAGTGAACATTGTACCCGATAGGTAGTTTTTAAACCTTCACCCCCTTCTTTTCCCTCCTCCTTATGGGGTCCACAGTGTCTGTCATTGCCATCTTTGTGCACACCCGTTGTTTAGCTCCCACTTATAAATGAGAACATGCAGAATTTGATTTTCTGTTTCTGAGTTATTTCACTTAGGATAAAGGTCTTTGACTTCATCCATGTTGCTGTAAAGGATGTGATTTCATTCGTTTTTATGGCTGTATAGTATTCCACAATATGTATGTGTGTGTATGTATACATACATATACACATATGTGTGTGTATGTATATGCATGTGTGTGTGTGTGTATATGCACCACATTTTCATTATCCAATCAACTGTTGATGGACACTTTGGTTGAATCCATGACTTTGATATTGTGAATAGTGCTATGATAAATATAACAGTGCAGGGATCTTTTTGATAAAACAATTTCTTTTCCTTTGAGTAAATACTCAATAGTGGGATTTCTAGCAGCAGTTTTATTTTTAAGGATTTAAAAATGACTTAATGTTAAGTTCAACTGATGTTTTTGTTTGAAGATGATGTGGCAGTTTTTCAGGTGCACAGGTGCGGCACACAATGTTAGCTCATGATCAAGTCATTGCATAAGTAGTTGGACTCTCCTTATGTCCAAATCTTATATCCATGAAAATTGTTGAGCATGTTCTCTGTTGGGTAAACCTTTAGCTTGGTTTGGACATTAATATGGAATGGCCCACTCTCCATCTATGGTCATGATAGCTTTTAGATTTGGCTTTTTAGCACAATTCCCAGTAGGTTCACAAGTCTCTGCCTTGGAGCATGTTGATGTCAAGTCTACCAAAACGAATGGCCTGTTTTCCAAGACTGCTGTGCCACACTGGTGTCAACTGGGCATATCAGTAAGGATGCCTGGAGTGATTTGACACGCCCACTCAAATGGATATGAAGTAACCTTAGGAATGTCTTGGCAGTTGTATCTTCTGAAGTGCTGTCTGCATCTGATTCAGTCATATCTCCTGAAGTGCTATATGGAAGTGCTGTAATGGTTTCAGACCAAGTTTGGATGAACTGAGCCTTATTGGGTGGCTAATTTCCACAGTTGCCATTTTGGAGGACTGAATTCTGCAGAAGTTGAACCAGACAGGGTAACAGGGGCCCTGACCTGTGTTGAGAAGAGGTTGCTCTCTCTTTATATCTCTTACTCTGTTTCCTTGGACAAGAAAAGTGCCACTCTTTCCAGAGACTCTCTTGGATCATTGGTGAGTAGAGTGCTATCTTTTTTAGTACTTCTGGAATAAGACAGAGGAAAGTATGATTTCTGTATGGTACCAAATTTACTTAGGGAAAAATGATTTCCATTCTAGTTTCAGTGAGTTCAGGAACTGAGAGCTAGGGTGACTTTGTGGACTCTTAGGCTATGGGAGGGATGGGGAAGAACTTTGCTTATACTGAGACTGGCTGTTAAAGCCAGTAGGACAGAGCCTGTAAGGACCTTCCCATGGCAGCTCTAATTGTATGTTGGGACCAGGGATGTAGTTAACTGAAGAGGAACATTATGTGAAATTTAGCTGAAAAGCCCTACATTTACAAGTATGTCTCTACCTCTCCTCATCAGAATAGAACCTCAAAGGGGCTTTTTCCCAAGCTTTTCAATGTTTATTCTATCCTTAGGAAAAAGTTTTAAAAGGAGGATCTGAGGGTCTCTTAGTAACAATGTCTTCAGTGTCAGTAAATGTCTTGCTTAAACAGTTCCTTTTTTTTTTGCAATTTAAGCTTTAGTGAAAATTAAAACAGTGGGTTACTTTGATCTGTAGAAAATTTCTTCATATTTGTGAAGACCATTAATTGGCACTTAGTATTCTTGTCTTCAGGCCATCTGACTTCATGTTGCTTTATCATTCTATCTTCTGAAACATCTTATGAGCTCTTAGAAGAGAGACCAGGGTCAGGTGCAATCTCTACTGTCCCCTAATCAGAGTTTCTTCAAATCCAGGAAGAGGAGAAGATTTATTTCCTTGGAGTACTCACTTAAACTGAGCCCTCATCCACAATTCAGTGCTTTTGCCTATTCTTGTCATTTCTGTCTATTGACTTTTATCATTTTTATGTGCGCGTTTCCCTTCCCAGGTGTTTCTCTTTCTCTTACTTTGCTTTCCTTCCTAAACCTACCAGCACTCTGTCTTCCCTGTTAAACAATAAGGCAGTGGGCTGAAGTTTATTTGACCTGCCTTGATCTGAAATATCCAGTGACTTTAAAAGTCATTTGGCGTTCTAAGCCTGCCCTTGTCCAGTGTACGCTGGTTACCTTTTGGAGTTTGTCTGTCCCCAGAGTTGATAAATAACATCTCCAGTGACTATGTAACTTTAACTCAGCATTTCTGAATAAACCATTTACTGTTTACCCCAACAGTCATTAAAATGTACAGTGCCTGGTAGTGTGTTGCACAGTGCTGACCATATGGAAACCATAAGGAGTGAGAGAAGGTGATGCCATCTCCAGTTATATTTGTTGAGTATCCTGCTAAACCTACTGAGTAGCAGTAACCATAGGTCTTTTGGGCTTTTTTCCCACATGAATTGGGCACACCTAGACTTGGCCCCCTCTATTGGAAAGCTGTAAGTGTATCATAGGCCGTGCTGTGGAAATTTTGAACAGCTAGAATCCTTTCAGTTGCATTAGTCACCATAAGTAATGATTAATCTGTGTGAGACGATGGAAAAGGTCTGACTTAGGGAAACTCCACTCCCGTTCCCTCACTCACTGGGCATGTGACCTTGGACAAGTCATTAGCTTTTTATATCTCAGTTTTGTCATTCAGCAAATAAGAACCACCATACTTGCCTTGTTTGCCACAGAGAATTGTTAATTTGAGGGTCAAATAATGACTGTAGAAGCACTTGAAGAACTTTGGAAACTTTTATCAGGGTAAGATATTATGTGTTGCTATTTAATAAGTATTATAGGATTCTGAAATCTGGAAAGGGGATTAATGTATATGCTTCTCTTATTTTAGAAACTCCACAACCCTTATTGAGGAATTGCCGAAGTTTGTTTTCATTGTCCAGGATTAGAAAGGGCTTGTATTTTTCTTCTAGTTATTGCTTCCCAGCCATGGGCTAAAATTTCAAATGCCACCGGCTAGCAGTTTTTGGAAGATTTTCAACTCCCTTTTCTTCAAATACAAGAATATTCTGAATGACCCTTATGTTCCTTTCTCTTTCCTTGATTACAGTCACTTCATCCAAGCAGTTCTAGCCTTTCTTCAGATACTTGTTTTTAGTTCTGAGAGACAAAAACAAAAAAGAAGCAATAGTCATTTAAAGAACTTCTTATCTAGCACTGTTGAAAAATTGAGGAGGTGATTTTTCAGAGAGACAGAGCAATGGAAGTTTTGGTAAAGGTGTCATCTGTACTTTGATAACCTCATTCCTGTTTTTCTGGAATATGAATGTGTTCACTGGTGATTCTGCTGATGATGCCTTTACAGGGGTGGCTACTCTTTTCTCCAGCGATAGATGTCCTGTGGGTCATCTTGAAGTAGAATGTTGATAGTTGCTTTCAATTTTAGACTGGTAAATAAGAATTGGACATTTGAATTTCAATATACTCACTGTGTAACTGTTATTGAGTATACTTTAAGTAGCCTATAATACTGCTTCATTTAACTTTGTTTTATCATCCTAATAACTCTTAGAGTGACAATAACTTTCAGATTAGCCACTTGCCTAGGGTTCTAAAACCAAGTAAATGGTGGAGCTGGAATTGCTGTTGTTGTCAGTCATAGACTAGATAGGTTTTCTTCTTCCTACACATTTTATCTACTAAAACATTTTGAAAAAAGATGTTTTTCTATGGGAAAAATCGGGAATGTCAGATCCCTTTGGAGATGGTTTATTAAGAATTCAGTACCTTTTCAGTATCTATTGGTTATGATAGCTTAATTTTAAATTACTACTTTTTCAAGTGTCTTAACTCCCCTAGGGTTTTTGCCAACCCCAAAGAAATATCTCATATGATATTAATGCCATTTATTGATGTGCAAAGACTAAATTGAGTAAAAAACTTTTCAGAGTAGATGGATTACAGTAAATAAAATGCCTACATAAAAAATGAACTTGGTGTCCGTTCAGGTTCCTGTAACAGAATACTATAGACTGGGTGACTTATAAACAACAGAAAATTTATTTTGCACAATTGTGGAGGTTGGGAAGTTCAAGGTTAAGGTGCTAGCAGATTCAGCGTCTTGTTAGGGCCCACGTTCTGGTTCATGGATGGCTGACTTCTTGCTGTGTCACCTGGTGGAAGGGGCAAGAGACCTCCCTGAGATATCTCTTATAAGGGCATTAATCCTATTGTGAGGGGATCTGCTTTCATGACCCAATCACCCCCTCCACAAAGCCCTGCCTCCTAATACTATCACATTTAGGATTTCAATATGAATTTTGGCAGAACATAGACATTCAGTCTATTGTTCTTAGTAATGGCCATCTCTTCATTCTCTATGGTAGTGATTTTGAGTGTCCTAGGCTGAGAGTTTATTAAGAATTTACAATGAATGCTGCACAATTTTATTTTGACTCTCCCCAGGGCAAGAATTTTACGTGTGTATGTGTAAAAATTATAGGAACCCAAGGATATATATAAAAAGTCTCCAGTGAAAGTCATCTTTTGTTTTTGTGTAGCCGTGAAAGATGCTAAAGATTACACTGCACTCTCAGGTATGTTATATGAAGTATGCTTCTTGCATTTTTACACTCTTTCTCGCACTCACGCTCATGTGCTCTGTGTCTCTTAGGTGTTCAATCGCATGGTAAGAGAAACATCCGAAGAGTTACAAGAACATTTAGCCTCAGTTCTAACTTCACTGGGCCTGAGGCTTGAGCACACTTATTCTTTCTGTTGCTTTTCTGTATCCCCTGTCTTCCTATATAAGCTCTTTTTTGCTCATATTTTGTTCTTTGTTCAAATCCACGTCTCTTTTGATGAGTCTCTCCTCTCTCTCTCTCTCTTTTTTTTTAAACCTTTTTGTAGGGCTTTCCTGATTCACATAGGCTAGACCCAGCTTGGGGAATAGCCCTGGTTCATTTCCCAGTGATGGAAGATGAACATGGGCTATTCTGCAAGCTGGGCTTCCATCCTTTGAATATTTGAGGCAATAGGTGTTCCACCATCAGAACACTTAAGCTAGTCTTTTACTTCTGCAGTGGACTTGTTAAATCATTTTGCTAGGGATCCTAATATATAAAACAACCAACTTGTTTGCATATCATTTATCACCTTTTGATTCCCTTACTGTTCTGCAGTCATCCCATTGTGAGGGCTCTGGTCTAGCTCATTGCTGACTGTCTTGCTATGTCCTCACTTGGTGGAAGGGGCAAGGGAGTATGTATTCCGGTGTGCTTTGAAGTAGTAGGTCAGTGGTAACTGTCAGCCATCTAAGAAGAAAAGAGAAGGAGTGTGCTTACACAGTCATCTGTCAGTTGAATAATGAAATCTATTGCTCATGTAAATATATTTCTCTGATTTTAAAATTTGTTTTTTTTTTTTGCTTCACTAACATGCTTCCGGGTGAACTGTAACAATGAATATCCACAATAGTACAAAGGTTACAAAATTTTACAAGATATTTTCTAGGAATCAGCAGGTCTCTTGCTCTATTTAATATGTTATTGGGACTGAAAATTTGAAAGTCTGAATTTAGCAGCCAATCCCCTGGGAACACGTTACTAATGTTTCTTGTCATGCTTTGCTTTGCTTTCAACAAGTCATTAAAGATCAGTGTTGTAATCACGTGAATTATAAATGTTTTACAAATGTTGACTGCGTTTCATACAGTTTACAATTGTAAGGCATCTAAAAAAAATCTAAGAATAAAATATTCCAAAAACTGTGGAAGTTTTATAGGTATAACAAAAGCTGCAAAGTAGAGACTTTATTATTTATCCTTGTATTCTTTTAATAAGTTAAGCTCTTTTGGAAAACCGTGATTTGGAAATGAAATTGTTGAACTACCAAGTGTGTGTTTTATTTTCACTTCACTACAAGAAAATGAAAGAAATGCATTTGCCACAATTCACTAACAAGATGAGCAAGATGTGATTTTAGGAAGATTTATTAAATGCCTACTATTGTGAAACACAGTGCTAGATGCTATCAAATGTCTTAAGATTATAAAACAAAGTGCTAGATGCTACCAAATCTCTTAAGATTATTAAACAGTGCTAGAGACTATCAAATGTCTTAAGATTAAAAAACAAAGTGCTAGATGCTATCAAATCTCTTAAGATGTGGTCCTCGCTCTCCTAGAATTTTTAATCTAGATGGGGTGCCTTTAGAGAGCAAGAAAACTGTAAGTGTACAAATGTGGAAAGAGAAACAAGCTATCAAGTACTTTGGGAGGAGTAGGAAGTTCTTATCCAAAGTTGTGGTGATCACACAAAAAGAGCTTTATACAAGGGGAGGGATTTGTTCTAACACTGAAGTATGGAGAAGGCGTAGGTAGCTAAGGATAGAATATTTTAGGCAAAGGGAATGGTACATGAACATACTTGAGGGAAAACTCAAGCTAGATTTAAGTTGGCTAGACTGGAGGCTTACAGAGAAGATTAAGTTGAAATTCACAGTGGCTGGGACTGGTTTTCAAGATGGACTAAGCTTCCGAATCGTCAGGGAGCACATTGAAAGAATCAGATACACACCCTGGACATCTTGAATTTGAATTTCTTGGAATAGAGCCTGGAGCTTGGGTGTTTTTTCAAAAGTTCCCCAGCTGAGTCTGAGGTGTGGGCCTGTCTGAGAACCATGCCATTGGCATGAGAAGCCAGTAAAAGTGTGCTGAAGGTCCACCCCTTTCAGTGGTTTCTGGCAGCCAAGAGTCCCTCTCCCTTAGCTCGTATAAGTCAGCTTGGAAGTAGGGGAGATATTCTCCCTGCTGCTGTTGCCGTTTCCAAGCTACTGTTCTTTCTCATTTTAAAATTTGTATTCCTCTAATGATCAGTGATGTTGAGCTTTTTTTTTTTTTTCTTTTCTTTTCTTTTTTTGAGATGGGAGTCTCGCTCTGTTGACCAGGCCAGAGTGCAGTGGCACGATCTGGGCTCACTGCAACCTCTGCCTCCTGGGTTCAAGTGATTCTCCTGCCTCAACCTCCTGAGTAGCTGGGACTACAGGCGTGTGCCACCACGCCCAGCTATTTTTGTATTTTTAGTAGCGATGGGGTTTCACCATGTTGGCCAGGCTGGTCTTGAACTCCTGATCTCGAGTGATCCGCCTGCCTCGACCTTAGAAAGTGATGGGATTACAGGCGTGAGCCACTGTACCCAGCTGATCTTGAGCTTTTTCTCATGTTTGTTGGCTGCATAAATGTCTTATTTTGGGAAATGTCCATGTCCTTTGCTCATTTTTAATGGCTTTTTTTTCTTGTAAATTTGTTGAAGTTCCTTGTAGATTCTGAATATTAGACCTTTGTTGGATAGATTGCAAAAATTTTCTCCCATTCTGTAGCTTGTCTGTTCACTCTGATGGTAGTTTCTTTTGCTGTGCAGAAGCTCTTTAGTTTAATTAGGTCCCTTTTGTCAATGTTTGCTTTCGTTGCAATCGCTTTTGACGCTTTTGTCATGATATCTTTGCCCGTGCCTATGTCCTGAATGGCATTGTCTAGATTTTCTTCTAGTGTTTTTATAGTTTTGCGTTTTATGTTTAAGTCTTTAATCCATCTTGAGTTAATTGTCTAAGATATAAGGAAGGGGTTCAGTTTTAATTTTCTGCATATGGTTAGCCAGTTTTCCCAGCACCATTTTTAAGTAGGGAATCCTTTCCCCATTGCTTGTTTTTCTCAGGTTTGCCAAAGATCAGATGGTTGTAGATGTGTGGTCTTGTTTCTGAGACCTCTATTCTGTTCCATTGGTCTGTGTGTCTGTTTTTGTACCAGTACTATGCTGTTTTGGTTACTGTCACCTTGTAGTATAGTTTGAAGTCAGGTAGCATGATGCCTCTGTCTTTGTTCTTTTTGCTTAGGATTGTCTTGGCTATATGGGCTCTTTTTTGGTTCCATATGAATTTTAAAGTAGTTTTTTTTCTAATTATGTGAAGAATGTCAATGGTAGTTTAATGTGAATAGCATTGAATATGTAAATTATTTTGGGCAGTATGGCCATTTTCATGATATTGATTCTCCCAAACCACAATGAGATACCGTCTCACGCTAGTCAGAATGGTGATTATTAAAAAGTCAAGAAACAACAGATGCTGGCAAGGCTGTGGAGAAATAGGAATGCTTTTACACTATTGGTGGGGATGTAAGTTAGTTCAACCATTGTGGAAGACAGTGTGGCAATTATTCGAAGACCTAGAACCAGAAATATCATTTGACCTAGCAATCCCATTATCAGTTATATACCCAAAGGAATATAAATCATTCTGTTATAAAGATACATGCACACATATGTTTATTGCAGTACTGTTCACAATACTAAAGACATGGAATCAACCCAAATGCCCATCAATGATAGAATGGATAAAGAAAATGTGGTACATCATGGAATACTATGCAGCCATAAAAAGTAATGAGATCATGTTCTTTGCAAGGATGGAGGTGGAAACCATTATCCTCAGCAACTAACACAGGAACAGAAAACCAAACACTGCATGTTCTCACTTTATAAGTGAGAGCTGAACAATGAGAACGCATGGGGATAAGGAGGGGAAAAACACACACTGGGGTCTGTCACAGTGGGGAGTGGGAGGAGGGAGAGCACCAGGATAAATAGCTAAAGCATGCAGGGCTTAATACTTAGGTAATGGATTGATAGGTGCAGCAAACCACCATGGCACACATTTGCCTATGTAACAAACCTACATGTCCTCCACGTGTATCCCAGAACTTAAACAAACAAACAAACAAAAAAACTGTACTCATTGAAGTACTTGTCTTTAGGCTTTAGCACCTCCTACAGGCTTTAGCATCAACCTCCTAGTCACACCCACTCATTCACTGATGTCATTCCTTCCTCCTTCACCTTCTACCCCTTTTCCTGAATACTTCTGTCATTCTCATAACTTGAGCATCAACATGATGGTCAAGTCAACATTCTGACCTCTCTGATGCTTGGCTTCCTCAGTCCAACTATGTTTTCTTCCCCCAACTTCAGCTGCACCCATGCATTCATGGCCATACTCTATGCTAGCAATTGGTTCTCAGAGTGTGGTGGGTCACCCACTGGATCCTTTCAAGAATCTGCAAGATTAAAATTGTTTTTATAATAATACCAAGACATCATCTGCATTCTTTTTTTACTACATTTACATTTGCACTGATGGGCAAAAGTAATGGTGAGTAAAATTGCTAGCACTCTAGTGTCCAACAACAGTACTAGTAGTTATTGTATCCTTTTGTCACTCACTTGCAGTAAATATGACACTTTCACTTAATATCCTGATGAAGCAGTAAAAAAAAAAAAAAAAAAAAAAAATCTTTTATTGTATCTCAACCCTTGAGAGTACTTTTAAAAAATATTCTGTGTGATGAAATGGGAAGTATGCAGACAGCATTTCTGCACAATGAAATATAGTTGTCTCAAGGAAAAGCTCTTGTGCGATTGGTGGGCAGACTATGGTTATCAGATGTAGACATTTGGCAGACATTTTCTTGAATGGAAAGAAGTCAGCTTCTCACTTCAAGGAAAACAACTGTATTTGTTGCCAGTGATTTTAAGTCTTCAAGTGAAAATTAGGATTTTGGAAAACTTATATCCGCTACCCTGAACTTGAGAGCTTCCCAATATTTAAAGACTTTTTTCATGTATCTGTTTTTGGAACATCTGTATAACTTAGGGAACCAGTATTTTCCAAATGACTGATGTACGATGCTTCAAAACTATGCATGGATAAAAGATCCATTCAAAATGCAAGATAGACTAATACATTAATGATATGGAAAACAGAAAGTTCATTGATATGATTGCAAATTTTAATTACAAATAACCTGTAAGAAACTAGCAATTGTTGAGTTTTAGTGTAATGTTGAAGAATATCCACAATTACCTGAAAGTCTGTTACAATAGTCCTTACTTCTTGCAACCACATGTACCTATGCAAGGGCAAATTTTCTTCAGGCAGTTGAACCAAAATAAGATACCACAATAGATTGAGTGCAGAAGCAGATATGAGATTGCAGCTGTCTTTTAAGCTGGACACACAAGAGATTTGCAAAAAGGTAAAAACAATGGCACTCTTTTACCATTTTTTAAAATATAGTTATTTGTTCATAAGGATATTACTTTTGCTGACATGTAATAAATTTATTTTAAAATGAATTATTATTCTCTGGTGTTTGAATCAGGGTGAACTAATGTTTTTTAAATGTCTGCTTTGATTTCTAATATGGTAAATATCAACAGATATAATCACAAGAATTTATCATAGATATGACACCTAATAACATTTATGAGTACGATGGGGGCCTGAAACCAAAGTCTTCAGGAACGGTTGCTGTCCTAAGCTAAGTGAACACCCATAAACTACAGCACCTCCCAACTCGATTCCCAACATTCCATGACCCACCCACTGCTTTCTATTCTTCCACTTGTGTGTACTTCATTTCTCCTTGGGAACCTCTGCTTCAGTGGTTCTACTTGTTTCGCTATCCACCACCCATCTCGTGGCCTGGCTTCCCTCCTAACCCAGTTTAGAGTATGTAGTCTGGACTCCTGCAAAATCCCTTGCCTCTCCCTTGCCTGATGGACTGGGCTGAACACACCCCTGACTTTGTAAATCCAAGCACCCCTACTTTCAGTTGCCACAGCTGAGTATCCTGGAGACAGCTGGGTAATCAGTCTCACTGGTGTAACCTCAGCTCTGCTGTCCCATCTTACTCATTCTCATTCCCTCTTCTCTCCTTGTCTCAACCCTACTCTCAGCTGCCTTACCCACCCCTTTCCATCCATCCCCACTCCTGCCCCCTCCCTTCTTAGGCTACTGTGTCCCTATCTGTTCCTGACTCTCCTCTCCCCTCGATGGCTGCTTTTTCTCTATCTCTTTTACAGGTACCTCTTTCTCTGCGAAGTCTACAGAGGTTGGAGTAGTTCGAGGTTTTATCCTTGGCTCTCTTCTCCATCTAGACATTTGCTTTAAGTGATGCAGCTATCCAGCCCTCAACTCTAAATACCGCCTGTAAGGAGTGTCTCCTGTACCTCTGGCTCCATCACTGTTCTCTCACAGGATCTCCATATTCATGGTCCATCTGTCTGCCTGGCCTCTCCACTTGGATATCTGCTGGGCATCTTAGTGAGCATAACAGAGCTTTTTCTCGCCATCTGATAAATGGCACCACCACATACCGTTAGACTCCCAAGATGTGAATTGTTCTTCATTCCCCTAGTATTCTTCACATCCTCCACACAAGTTCTGTGAGTTCTGTGGCCACTGCCTTTAAGCTCTCCCTCCATAGCCATAACCCTCTTGTGGGATACCCCTGTTCTCACTTGAACTCTTGGACTTCTTTGGTCTCTCTGCTTCCACTTTTACCTCCCTATAGTCCAATCTCTGTCTGTCAGCTTTTATCTTGTTTAAAGTATAAACCAGTTTACATCATTTCTCTGCTTAAAATCTGATGACATCTTAGTACAACTAGGATACTAGTTTACCACCTCCAGGCCCTATGTGATCCAGTCCCCATCTTCCACTCTGACCCTCCCTCCAGCACAGTCTTCCCCAGCCACATTGGTCCTCCGTCTTCCTTGCTGGTATCCTGTACTCATCTCAGAGTCTTTGGGTTTGCTGTTATTTCTTCCTTAAATGTTCTCTTCCTTAGATCTTACAGTCACACCATCTTATCATTTAATTCTCAGTCAAATGTGATCTTTCTCAGAAGTTTACTGACTGCCCCAGCAGCACACACTCCCCCAAGCCCTGGAATTCTTTTTTTTTTTTTTTTTTTCTGAGACGGAGTCTGGCTCTGTCGCCCAGGCTGGAGTACAGTGGCAGGATCTCAGCTCACTGCAAGCTCCGCCTCCCAGGTTCACGCCATTCTCCTGCCTCAGCCTCCCGAGTAGCTGGGACTACAGGCGCCTGCCACCTCGCCCGGCTAGTTTTTTGTATTTTTTAGTTGAGACGGGGTTTCACCGTGTTAGCCAGGATGGTCTTGATCTCCTGACCTCGTGATCCACCCGTCTCGGCCTCCCAAAGTGCTGGGATTACAGGCTTGAGCCACCGCGCCCGGCCCAAGCCCTGGAATTCTTTAGCACATTGCCCTATTTTATTTTTTCTTCAGAGAACTGCAGGCCCTAAGGGGTGGAACTGTTTTTATTGATGTTCATCCATTTCACTTTGAGCAGAAGTTCCAGAGGGATTTTTTCTTAGTCACCAATCCATTAATACTGTTTTTCTCATGGAACCAACCCAAATGCCCATCAATGATAGACTGGTTAAAGAAAATATGGTACATATACATCATGGAATACTATGCAGCCATGAAAAGGAATGAGATCATGTCATTTGTAGAGTCATAGATGAAGCTGGAAACCATCATTCTCAGCAAACTAACACAAGAACAGAAAACCAAACACCACATGTTCTCACTCATAAGTGGGAGCTGAATGATGAGAACACATAGACACAGGGAGGGGTACATCACACACCAGGGCCTGTCGGTGGGGTGGGGGTGGGGCAAAGGGAGGGAGAACATCAGAATAAATAGCTAATGCATGTGGGGCTTAATATCTAGGTGACGGGTTGATGGGTGCAGCAAACCACCATGGCACACGTTTGCTTATGTAACAAACGTGCACGTTCTGCACATATATCCTGGAACTTAAACAAAACTCTTTGTCTCATAGTAGGTGTACAACACATTTTTCTTGCATGAATGAATCAGTTACTAACAATGCAGCTGTGATTGTGAAACTAGATGTATGATAGAAACTGCATGGTTGCTGTTACAGACATTTTTGGTGTTGACGGCAGCCCAGTGTCTTCTGCTCTGTGGCTTTGCCTCTATCTCCCTCCTCTCCTCCCTTGAGGCATAATAAGGGTTTTATGGCCAAAACGGAAACTGGTAATTTTGTTTCCTCTGTTGGCAGCAAAGGGAATAATTAACTGTAGTTCAAAAAGCAGAATTACATTACCTTTGCATTTCTTAGCAAGGTGTTTTATAGAAATGATTCTATTATTTCATGATGGAAAATTGTGATGATTTATCACTCCATTGTAACCCCATACAAATTTTTGTTCTCTTTTTTTTGTATTCAAAATATCTTTAATCTTGGTAAAATCCTTTAAGCTTTACATTTTGATATGATATGCTTTAATGTTTTGAATTTTACATTAACCGTGTGTGTATGTGTGTGTGTGTGCGTGCGTGTGTGTGTGTGTGTGTGTGTGTGTTTCGAGATGGAGTATCACTCTGTCGCCCAGGCTGGAGTGCAGTGGCGCAATCTTGGCTCACTGCAAACTCTACCTCCCAGGTTCACGCCATTCTCCTGCCTCAGCCTCCTGAGTAGTTGGTACTACAGGCGCCCACCACCACGCCCAGCTAATTTTTTGTATTTTTAGAAGAGACGGGGTTTCACCGTGTTAGCCAGGATGGTCTTGATCTCCTGACCTCATGATCCACCTGCCTCGGCCTCCCAAAGTGCTGGGATTACAGGCGTGAGCCACTGGGCCCGGCTGACTATGTTAACCTTGTTAGAACTTGTTAAAATTAGGTAGACTATCAGAATTTTATAAGCTACAAAGTCACACAGAAACAGAAAAACATTGCCTATTGGAAGCCTTATTAATAGTTAAAACATTTGCTACTTTTAAAAAACTTCGCAGTGCAATACTCCTGTGGACCATTTAACAGTTTAAACCATTTAAAAGTATGGCTTTTAGTCAGTTTTTCCCAAAGACTCTCCTGCATGGATGTGTATCTTCTCCAAGTGACCTTTTGACTGAATATTCACCTGTTACGATATGATGCAAAACTGACTGGGCTGGGCGCGGTGGCTCATGCCTGTAATCCCAGCACTTTGGGAGGCCAAGGCGGGTGGATCACCTGAGGTCAGGAGTTCGAGACCAGCCTGGCCAACATGGCAAAACCCCACCTCTACTAAAAATATGAAAACTAGCCGGGCTAGTGGTAGTGGGCACCTGTAATTCCAGCTAACTGGGAGGCTGAGGCACAAGAATTGCTTGAACCCAGAAGGCAGAGGTTGCAGTGAGCCGAGATCATGCCATTGCACTCCAGCCTGGTCAGCAGAGTGAGACTCCGTCTCTCAAACAAAAACAAAACAAAACAAAAACAAAAAGCAACAGCTGACTCTGAGCGAGTCTTTTCTCTGTGTGGAAATGAGGCTGTGAGATTTAAAAAAATGTATATATATAGATACATATATTAGATCTATTGGATAACACATTCAAGTGTCCTTTTATTTGTATAAAATGGATTGCTTTTGGCTCTTTAGATCTTTTAATATACTGAGATCATCTTGGGAATTATTTAAGACTGATTTGCAAATATGTTTTTAATCTTTTGTGTTGCGTTATAAGTTCTATTTACATTTCCTAATAAAGCACATTTATTAATCATGAATATAATCATTAATATAGTTGATTACAAAAATAATTGTTATCATTACTATTTTATTGAAGTCATTACTAGTGCATTTTTGAACTTGTTTCAACAAATCATGATTAACTTAAGGTTTGCATTCTGGGAAGTGACCAAAACTTGAGTATTTCTCTTTATAGGTTGTATGACATGCAGTGATTCCCAAGACCTTTGAGATAAATCATACAACTTGCTTTTTAATGAATTTACTATAAATACATTGTCAGAGATTATGGAACTGCTACTCAATGTCTTATAGCACCCCACTGTGTTTTCTTTGTTGTTTTGCCTGGTTCTTTATAATTAGTAAGGTGTGTCCCCGTGTCTCTCCTCACAGAGAGGGATCTGTAGCTCTTATGTCTAATTTTCTGTTTCACTTCCTTGCTTATCTGTATTTCAAGCCTAGACATGTTTACCTGTCTAGTTTTTGTGGTACATTAGGCCTTAGTTTTCTGATGTAGCACACTGAGTTTCGCAAGAGTTCAAAGCCATTACTATTTGAATTTGGATGCTTCTTTAGTTAAGTCTTCATTTCAAAGATTACTTTTTCTGTTTTCTGAACTTGGTTTTCTGTAAACACAACATAAATCATGGAAAAAGTAGTGCATTTGAAATAAAAAATAAGGTCAGGTCCTGATGCTGGAATTTCACTGCCTTGAGCGAATTGCTTAAGCTTTTTTAACCTTCATCTGTTCTTTACCAAATGGAAGTGGTGATCATATCAACCTTATACAGGTTATAGGGTTTTTTTCTTTTTAAATGAAAATTCCCTATGAGAATTAGTTTTCACCTTTTAGAGAACTCTACTTTACCTAAAAACCTGAACTTTGCAAATTAAAAACTTTAGAAAATTAAATTCATATACAGTTCAAAATATACTAGACTTTTCCATTCACTTTTGTCTCTATTCTTGTTACTGAAAAAATATTTTTCCCTGTGGAAGTGTTTTGGGATATGATAGCTTTTGCTCAGATAATTGTGAGTCTTCAGTGAGTGCTACTCCCAGGAGAAGACTTCGAAGTTTCATGATAGAAAAAGTCTCTAATGTTGATTGACTCCTTGGCCCTTTCCTCTTTCTCCCATCAGGGACGGGAGCATTGGCTGCTGGGTCTCCTGGCCCAGGAGTGGGTAACTGCCTTATGGCAGAGCAGAGGATCCTCATCCCAGTGGTCCCTTGACTGCCATGGAGTTCACTCTTGTTTTTTATTCACTTACTACCACCAAATATTTATTTAGAACTTTCTATGGGCAGGCTCCATTCCACGCTCTGAAGATAGTCTTTCCTCTTATGGAGCTGCCATTAGGGGTAGAGGGAATGTGGAGATGGACAACACAGAAATAGTTACGTTATGTCAGTGGTCCAGTGGTGTGCTAAGATAAAAATAAAGCAGGGTAGGAGGTCCATGGATGGATGCTGTGCATGTATGTGGGGAGTGATATTTTAGATAAGTTGGTCAGAGAAGGCCTTTTAGTTAGGGTAACATTTGGGTAGAGGCCAGAATGAAATGAGACAGCCAACTTTTAAGGGAATCTGCAGCAGGAGGCTTCCAGGCAGAGAAGCAGCAAGTGCAAAGACCCTGAGGCAGGACTGTGTTTGAAGATAAAGAGGTGAGTGTGGCTGGAGCAGAACAGGCAAGAAAGGAAGAACAGGTTGACAGAGGAAATCAGAAAGTTACCAGAGACCTAATCAGGTAGGACCTTGAGGCCATTGTTAAGTCTTGGCCTTTTGTAATGAGTGAATGCAAAACCACTGGACAGTTTCAGTGTGAGGAGTAACATAATTCAACTTAAGGTTCTGAGAGGATCACTCTGGCTGCTGTGTTGAGAATAGACCACAGGAAAGTAGGTGGAAGCAGGGAGATCAGTGAAGATGCCCTTGTAGGAGTTCAGAAGGGGGATGACAATGGCTTTACAAGGAAGTGACCAGATGTGACTAGAACCTGGACCTATTTGAAGGGTGGGCCTATCAGGATTCGTTATGGATTAAATGCACATCCTTGTGGCTCCCTGACAAGGTGGCTGGCATAGCACTGCTAGTGCATTCTCCATCCTTCATGAGTGTGTTCCTCATGTGGGGAGGGGAGTGGGGGGAAGGAGGCTGTCAGCTTCTCAAGAATTCCTTTGGCACTTTGAGAAAGAAAGGCTTGATTCCCAGCAAACAGATTCAGGAAGAAAATGATGCTGACATGATAAGAGTTCTTAAGTTTTAAGCTTACTTTGTGCAGCATTTATGGCATAAGCAGTCTGAAAAATGATGCCTTTACCGAGTCATATATAAACAATAATATTGACCATCTTATATGTATGCATGGATGATCATTGTCATAAAAATCACTTTACATTTTGAGTAATATCTAGGTTTATTAGTTGAATCAGTGGGAGTGTGGGGGTGTAGGGATATGGAATGGGAGTAGCAAGATCAGCACTTTCTCTCCAGAGCCAGTGACCCAACTTCTGCAGGGTGAGCTCTACAGGGGTGCAGCAATGAATGAAGCAATGGAGTGTTGTTTTTTAACAGCTTTATTGGGATATACTTTATACACATAAGATGTGCTCATCTTGCCGGGTGCAGTGGCTCACGCCTGTAATCTCAGCACTTTGGGAGGCCAAGATGGGTGGATCACGAGATCAGGAGATTGAGACCATCCTGGCTAACACGGTGAAACCCCATCTCTACTAAAAATACAAAAAATTAGCCGGTCGTGGTGGCGGGCACCTGTAGTCCCAGCTACACAGGAGGCTGAGGCAGGAGAATGGCATGAACCCGGGAGGTGGAGCTTGCAGTGAGTGGAGATCGTGCCACTACACTCCAGCCTGGGCAACAGAGCGAGACTCTGTCTCAAAAAAAAAAAAAAAAAAAAAAAAGATGTGCTCATCTTGTGTGTACCATTCAATGATTTTTAGTAAACATACAGAGTTGTTACCCTCATGCTCATTTACTGTCACTCCCTGTTCCCTCCAGAAGAGTGGTTTTGTTATTCTTAGGCATGTCCAAGGTTTGGAAATAGTCATTAAGCTAGTATACAGGAGATCAAATCAGGAGGAAAGAAGTATGTTTATCTGTGCTCCAGTTTGATCTGTTTAGGCAATCAGAAAATGTGAGCTGTCTTGGAAACACAAAGATCATAACATTTTGAGTCACAAACTTTTATAGGAACCTGAAGCATTAACACGTGCAGACACCACTACCTTGTCCATATTTTACATAAACTACAAGAGTGTTGTAGGTGGATGATGATGGTCAGTGTGTTTTTAGTGATTGCCAGGGTAGAGGAAGGCCAAATAGACCAGTTTTCATCAACATTATAATGTTCCTAGGTTAGTGTGTTCCAGAGTTTTATGATTAAGAAACACACTTCTTAAGTACCTGAGGTTTTTTTTCCCCTGTAACCATTTCCATCTCATTTTATTATACCACATCTATTTGGAGTGCTCAAATCACCCTTGCAGAAGTACGCATGGTTGGGTTGACTCATTTGTTCATCAGAAAAATAACTGTAGTGTATCAAATACGTACTAAGTGCCAAGTGTTCAACATCAGTTTCCTTATCTGTGAAATGGGGATCCTGAGAACTACCTCATGGGTTGCGTATAAATCAGTTAATAAGTTACTCCTATCTATGTAACGTGCCTCAGTTTTGAGCTACAGGCTAGACTTGATTGACCATAGAGCTGCCATTCCATCCTTCATCTCTGTTGAAAGCTCCTTTCTTCTGCATCTTTCCTATTGCTTGTTGCTCTGCTCTTCCACTCTTAAAAGCTTGCTGCTAATCACTGTTGTTCTTGCTCCCTCACTTTCCTCTTTCTTGTCTTTCGTGTATTCTTTTCATACGTAAGAATCTTGAGCTCGCTTCCCAGGAAGCAGTCAGGGAGAAGTTTCAGCTGTTTTAGAGGGCTAAGCAGTCCTAGAGGTGGAGTCACTGAACCCAGCATGAGAGTTTTGGTGCTTCCTGGCCTGGGATCAAGCTGTGAATGTTTGGTGCCCACCAAGTCACAGTAATTGTTGCTCTACAGTCATCCATAGTTCCTCTGCTGACCCAGTTCTTGCACGGAAATTCATTCCAGAAATGTCCCGTAAGCCATCTCTAGAGAGCGGAAATTGAAGGATCAGGTTTCCTGCTTTTTATTTACATGTGGTAGTTTGGAATTCTGCTTGCACAAATTCACTTGAGATTATCTAAAGATTAAACTTACTGTGGTGCTGTCTGCATTTCCCTGTAGCCTCCTTTTTTCTGTTTTTAATGGGTATAGCATGAGCATGTTCAGAATAACACCAGAAACCTCACTGTAATTAAATACATGTGCTGCTTCAGTTCTAGAAAACTCTCAGGTGTGTTTCTAATCTCTGCTGTATATAGGGATTTTTTTAAAAAGATAAAAACAAAAGATATAAATGATAAAAGGAAATCTGAGCCAAATATGTAATTATACAGATGAATGTTGTGGTGTTATATTGGACAGCAGAGTCAAATCATGTTTCACAGGAATGGTTTCAGGTTCCCCCGAGTCTACTTTGACACCTCCATTTAAAATGCTGTGAAATGAAAACCTAGTTGACTGCAAAACTGCATTTTCAGAATGTATTTTTGTAGCCATACGCCTGGCACTTACCATTAACTATTATTTAAAAACGGAGCACTCAAAGCTTCATGATTTTTTAATCAGAAAATATGTTTCCCTGATTCCCTTACCATATATTCATTTTGCTGTAATAAAGGGTTAATCAGTCATGCAACCAAAATTAATAAATTCAAAATTCTTTTGCATATCATGTGAATAGCTAGCATTTTTGAATACTTGCTATATGTTGGGCAGTGTTTGAAGGTTTTATGTATGTTATTTTGTGTCATTCTTTTTTTTTTTTTTTGAGACAGAGTCTCGCTCTGTCGCCCAAGCTGGAGTGCAGTGGCCGGATCTCAGCTCACTGCAAGCTCCGCCTCCCGGGTTCACGCCATTCTCCTGCCTCAGCCTCCCGAGTAGCTGGGACTACAGGCGCCCGCCACCTCGCCCGGCTAGTTTTTTGTACTTTTTAGTAGAGACGGGGTTTCACCGTGTTAGCCAGGATGGTCTGGATCTCCTGACCTTGTGATCCGCCGGCCTCGGCCTCCCAAAGTGCTGGGATTACAGGCTTGAGCCACCGCGCCTGGCCATTTTGTGTCATTCTTTAATACCTCTTGGAGGTAGGTACTGTTATTATCCCCAATATTTAGGTAGGGAATCAAGGCTTAGTAAGGCGAAGTAACTTTCCCATAGTTACACATGATGTAAATAACAATGTTGTATTCTAAGCCAGTGGCCTTAGCAGGTTCTGTATGCTGCTTTGCATCTTAAAATATACTCGGAAAAAGAATCGATTGTGGAGTTTTATTGCTGTGAAGATTCCTAGGCTCTACTTTAAGTCACAAAATCTAGCCCCCCGGATGATGCTAGTTAAGTTGATCCAGGGATATATCTTTGAGAAATATTGCCATACTGTCCCCAAAATATTTTTTATCCATCAACAGGACAAAGGACATTAGGGAAATGCAGAGACCTTAGATGAACGAATCCATGCATTTGATGATGGCTGTAATCCACACCAGGGGCAGAGAGGATTCAGTAATGTCACAAAATGAGTTGTAAGACAGAGCCAGGCCCCAAACTCACCATTATTCATAATGCCATATGAAATGGGAGGGCAACTTAAAATTTAAAATTAAATTTATGAGAAGAGGAGGCAGTATTTGAGCTTCATAAGACACATTATCCTATATGTTCTTTTAAGGAACATTTAGTACTTGTTATAATGAGTACTCTTCGTAACTTCCTTTGGCTGAATGATATTCCACAAAAATGTAGAATTTTCCAAGAAAGTGTGTGTTCTGAGTAATGATGAAAGAAATAGTAATTTTTTTGTTAAAGTGATCAGGTAAAACCCTCAAACTAATGATTCATAAACATTCTTCATCTTCAGTTAGTCCATTTTATTCTCCATACGTGGCTGTTTTGAGTAGTTGCCATTATATGAAAAAGAGACTTAGTTCCCTGGTGTTGATCCAAAGATTTTGGCTTCGATTGACACATAGCTGTTGCAGAATTACTCATTGTTTATATTAAATATTTTGATTATAAGAAACTTTGTTTTTAGGCCTCATTAGAATGTTTAATAGTAAAATTTCTTCATACTCTCATGTATGTTAGAGTTCATAGTCAAGATGTATGTCAGATATGTAGTCAACAAACTACAGATGCCATGCTAGCCTTTCAGAGTTGCTGTAATTTCAACTTCTAGTTATACTCACAGGAACTTTGAAAGCTTTGTGGTGGTCTCGGAAATTCAGAGTGTGGGGTGCTGTCTTCTGTCCATTAACCTGCTTTCCTGCAGAGAGGCCCTCCCCGTGAAGAGAGCGCATTGTCTTAAGATTCCAGTAAGAGGCTCCTGAATGCCAGTCCCTCCTTGGGAGGTCCTGTCAACTAGCCAGTGATGTTGAAAGTGCTGGAAGATGTTGCCCTTTTGTGGACTGAAAATATGTCACAAACGGGCTTCCAGCTCACCATTCATTTGTTTCCAGCCATTGTTTCCAGCCAGGATTCTGGCACCTAGGTGCTGTGATAGTAGAGCCACAGCTGTGTGTTCCTCCTCCCTGGGTTGGGCTGCCATTCAGAGAAGAGGTCACTTGGTGGGTATACCAGTTTGCTAAATCTGCTGTAACAAAGTCCCACCAACAGGGGCCTTAAAAACAGAAATGAATTTTCTCACAGTTCTGGAGGCTGGAAGTTCAAGATCAAGGTGCCAGCAGGGTTGGTTTCATTATGAGTCCTTGCTTCTTGCTTGTGGTTGGCTCTCTTCTCTCTTTATCTTAACATATCCCTCTTTATCTTCCATGCCTGGCTGTCCTAATTTCCTCTTCTTATAAGAACACCTGTCATATTGGATTAGGTACTTAACCTAAATACCTCTCTAAAGATCATATCTCCAAATACAGTGAATTCTGAAGTTCTGGGGGTTAGGACGTCAACATGATTTTGGGGTACGGTGGTGGGGGAGAGCAGAATGTAATTCAGCTAATAACAGTGGGAAAATGTAAGCTTATAGACTGATGGAAACCAAGGGCAGGGGTGTGTGCTGTGGTAATGAACAATGGCTTCTACACTCTGGAACCCTGGTTGATTTCTTTTGGTAGCATATGCTCAGGAGTGCTTTACGAAAGACTTACCATGAAGATGGAGCCTATATTACCATTGACGACAGTTACAGCTACCGTTTGAGTGCCTGTTTGTACCAGACTCTTTACACGTCAACTCTGGTCCCCACAAGGACAGGACAAGGATGTTGCTGGTAGGTCCGTTTTAGAGAAGACTGAAATTCAAAATAATTAAATGACTTTTCTGAGTGTGCAACACCAACCTAGATTCAAACCCAGGTCTGCAAAGCTAGTCCTAGTTTCACTACACTGTGTGGCCTCTGTGTCTTGCTTACTTTTATTTGTGGAAAGAGTGCAGGACTTGGAGTTGGAAGACGAGGTTCGTGCCTTAGCTTAACCATCAAAGTCTGACTACCTTGGGGCAAATTTAACTCTGTCTGAACTTTACTTTCTTGACGTGTCACATGGTATTGGTGATAATATCTCTATCACTGGAAGTAAAAGCATTACATGAGAGTGTGAACAAACCTCTCGTAAGCTCTAGGTCATGTTGAATTTTGTTGTTAAAGGAGCAGTTCATAATTATACAGAGAATCTGGTAGTGGAACCCATCATACCTAATAGACTCTGGGTGAGCCACTCTGAGCTTTATTTACCTTTTCTTTAAAAAGGAAAGTAGTACCTGGCATGTGGTAGCCCATGTAGACTGTTCTGACCTCCTTATCTGAATTGAGGTTGCTGTTGGTTTCTGTTTTGTATAAACTTAGCCTTCCATTTTCTGTTATGATGAGCATCCAGCATTCATTGTCCCCTGGTGATAGTGAGCTGCATGCTTGGCTATTAAGGTTTTAGATGGGCAGGCTGTTGCAAACCGGCTTAGTAGCCATTAATCATTTAAAACAACAAAAGTACTATCCGGAAAGTGGAGTTTCAGTTTTCCATGCATCACCTTTGACCATAAGTGAATTTATTTCCTGGGTGGCAGCAGTGTTTCTAAAAATATAAATGATCGGGGGAAAAAGCATTAAATGCTAAAATTTCTTAATAATGGGCAAATGGGATAGAAAATGGGTTGGTAATAAGAAGTTTATCTTGAGAGATAATTACATCCTGTGCAGGCATAATGCATGTAACTTTCTTTACTAGGACCACAACTAGTTTTCCAGCTTGGTGTTCTCTTTCCTCCATGTCTGTCACTTCTTTATTCCAAAGGCATTTGAAATATTTTTTTTTGCAGGTGGCTGGCTGTATTACAGAAATATTCAGTGACATTAATTTTTTTCTTCTTCTGTTGAAATTATGAAATACTACCTATTTCCAGGAAAGCACCAAGAATATTGCAGATACCATCTAGCTTTTGCTATTGCTGATATTTTGCTTTGTTTGAAATTTTAAAAAAAAATTCTGAAGCTTAAAATTTACTGCCCTACTTTATAGGCACCAGGGAATTTGTTATGTTCAGGAATACTGAAGCATCAAAATGATTTTTTTTTTTGAGATAGGATCTTGCTCTGTTGCCCAGGCTGGAGTACAGAGGTGCAAACATAGCTTACTGTAACCTCAAACTTCAGGGCTCAAGCAATCCTCCTGACTCAGCCTCCCAATTAGCTGAGACTACAGGCATGTACCACTGTGCCTGGCTAATGTTTTTCATTTTTTGTAGAGATAGGGTCTTGCTATGTTGTCCTGGGTGGTCTTGAACTCTGGGCCTCAAGCAGTCCTCCCATCTCAACCTCCCAAAGTGTTGGGGTTATAAGCATGAACCACCATGTACAGCCCCCAAAATGAATGTTTAAGACCAAATTGGCATTCTGGCTATTTTGTCTCTGTTTCTTTTTATAATTATTATAAAACTTATATCAATTATATAAATTCAGTTAAGTTATATGTAATACTTACTTTGGTCAAATATTGTAAGAAATAATCACCAGACTGTTTGAATCCCCACTTTATAACTTACTGTCTTTGTGATTCCTAACCTCTTGGAGCCTCCTGTGGCACCTGTGGGTATTAAGGAGATTTGAAGCTTTAGAAAATGAGGTATTCCACTCAAATTTGGTACCATACAGGCAAGTGGGCTGTGAGCCATTTTAATGTTAGGACTGGCTATCTCCTTTTCCAGCCAGTGTTTTCTAGTGGCCCACCATACAGCTTGATACCCTTGACTCTCACAGTAAAAGGGGAGAAAAGTTCTGGTCTCCACTGCCTCTCTGCTTACTTTCCTGAAGTCGGCTCTTGCCGTCTGTGGAGTTGGTGTGATCCATTTCTGCTTTGATCCTACTGATAGTGCTGCAAGTTTAGCTGCTTCCATGTCTTTCCTGGATTTAGTAATTTTTGGTTATAGAAGTGAGTGACTGCATTGAGATTCATCCTGATCTGATTTACCAGAGGAAGCAAGCAATATTTGGTTTTTCACATGGAGAAATATTGTGTGTTTTTTTAAACTCTCCTTGCAATAGGCAGTGTCTGTTTTATAATATATGTTATACCATGTCAAGGTCAGACTATTTAGACTTTTATGCTTCTATTACTTGATAAATGGACAAGAGAGAAGGGTACTTTAGTAACATCTTGACCTTGTTAGGTGGCTGGGGTTTTTCTCACTGATCATTTTCCTTCCCCTTCATCTTTTTTCCTTAGATGTAGGTCTACAGACACAGGTTACATCTTCCGTAGCCCAGGGAATTCCCTGGACTTGCCTACTAAATTCTTATTCTACTTTTGTTATATAAAATAATAGGCTGATTTTTTGGGGGGAAAAATCAAGGTTATGGAGTCTTTTTTATTCGCAAATAGGTATCTTCCTTCTGTGAAAAGCATTGGTCGGTTGGTTTGCCAGGAATGTAATTCTTTCTCTTATGGACTCACCGTCTGGGTTGTCAGTGGTCTTGTCTTTCCCTTACTGTGTGAGAATGGCCAAGCTCCAGCACTGCTCCCGGGAGGTGCTTCCCCAAAAAGGATTTATTCTATGAGTCATTTGAATCTAATAATTAAAACAAAACAAAATAACATGTAGCTTTTAAAAAACATTGTTATTTATATATAATATATAGAGAGAACAGTAGGTACATTATGTGCATACAATTTTATGAATTTTCTCAAAGTGAATATGCCCATGTAACCAGCACCCATATTAAGAAAGCGGTTATTCCAAAAGCACCCTCACCTCCTTCAAGTCAGTGCTTCTTCCCTGAGATGAACACTAACCTCTAATACTGTGGATTAGTTTCGCTAGTCTTTGAACTCTATAAAAATGTCATCATACAGGATATTCCATTGTGTCTTGCTTCATCTACCAAATGCTGCATCCATGAGGATCATCCTTGTTGTGTGTAGCAATAGTTTATTCTTTCTCATTTCTGCATTCTATTATTATTTACCTATTGTGATTGTGACAAATTATCACAAACTTAATGGCTTAAAGCAATACAAGTTACTTCTTTTATGGTTCTAGAGGTCAGAAGTCCAAAATCAGTTTCACTGGATAAAAATCAAGGTATTGGCAGGGCTTATTCCTTTTGCAGGGTCTGGGGGAAGAATCAATTTCCTTGACTTTTCCAGCTTCTGATGGCTGCCAAGATTCTTTGGCATGTGGCCCCTTCATCCTCAAAGCATATAATTCCAATACCTGTTGCCTTTTCATATCACCTTCTCCTCTTCTGTCATCACATCTTCCTGCCTCCTCCTTATAAAGATGCTTTTGAGGCCGGGAGCAGTGGCTCACGCTTGTAATCCCAGCAATTTGGGAGGCTGAGGCAACTGGATTACTTGAGGTCAGGAGTTTGAGACCAGCCTGGCCAACATGGTGAAACCCCATCTCCACTAAAAATGCAAGAATTAGCTGGGCATGCTGGTGGGCGCCTGTAATCCCAGCTACTCAGGAGGTTGAGGAAGAATTGCTTGAACCCGGGAGGCAGTGGTTGCAGTGTGCCAAGATCACGCCATTGCACTTTAGCCTGGGTTACAGAGTGAGACTGCTTCAAAAAAAAAAAAAAAAAAAAAAAAAAGACACTTTGGATTATATTTGAGGCCTACCTGGATGATCTTGGATAATCTCCCCATCGCAAGACTCTTAATTTAATCACATCTGTGAAGTCCCTTGGCATGTAGAATAACGTTCACCAGTTCAGGAGATTAGGATGTAGATATTTTGGGAGGCCAGTTTTCATATTGCCATGCCCATTGTGTGAAAGTACTATCATTTATTTACCCATTCTACTGTTGATGGACTTTTTGTGTTGTTTTCATTTTGGAGCTATTCTAATTCATGCTGCATGAGTATTCTCAGTATTCTTGTGCATGTTGTTCTGTGACTGTTATACACACGTGCTAGTGTGTGCACATACACAATGCACACTTATGTAGTATGTATATATTTAGGAACCAGTCACATGGTAAATGTAAGTTTAACCTTAGAACATAATGTCAAACAGTTTTCCAAAGTGGTTGTACCAACTTCTGTCCCTGCTAGTAGTATATGAGATTGCCAGATGTCTTTTATAAAGAATAGAGCATAGGCCGGGCGCGGTGGCTCAAGCCTGTAATCCCAGCACTTTGGGAGGCCGAGACGGGTGGATCACGAGGTCAGGAGATCGAGACCATCCTGGTCTACACGGTGAAACCCCGTCTCTACTAAAAAATACAAAAAACTAGCCGGCGAGATGGCGGGCGCCTGTAGTCCCAGCTACTCGGGAGGCTGAGGCAGGAGAATGGCGTAAACCCGGGAGGCGGAGCTTGCAGTGAGCCGAGATCGCGCCACTGCACTCCAGCCTGGGCGACAGAGCGAGACTCCGTCTCAAAAAAAAAAAAAAAAAAAAAAAAAAAGAATAGAGCATAGTTTGGACCTGGCAGTTTTGTTCCAGAATTACACCCATTGTTAGCCCCCATTTTAGACCCTTTGTATATATTCCAAGGTTTTCCAAAGTATGTTTAGATGAATAGGAATCTGCAGAGACTGTCGGAGAAAAGACTTATTTGTCTTATTTTATCAAATGAATTCCTGGACCTTGTTGGGAGCCTCACACTGTAGAAGAACACATTAAAGGTCTTAATCTTGTTTAACTGTTTATTTGTTTGCTTTATGTCTGCCAAAGTGGATGGAACTTTGACTCAGTTTCCCTTTTGATATCTCAAAGAAATAGAGTTCCAAGAAATACCCTTTGAAAATTCTGGGGTATAAATTCTTGAATCATAACTCAGAATGTTCTTTGCTGAAAAGGTAATGAGAAATTTCCTTTTAGAAGGAAAAAATAAACCCACTAGTATGTCTTTGAGTATTCACTCCACAAAGACCTATCTATAGAGAAATAAAAACTATCAGAAAGTGGGTTAAATTTGCCCCTATTTGGTTTTGTTTTAGTGAAATGTATACATTAGGGAAAGTTGATTTGCAATACTGCAATCTTAAATTTCACATCAAGGAACCCAATGTAAAAAATAGTTTCTAGTAACTGAGAACGGTGTCAGTGTAATTCTTCCAAAAATATTTGTCCCTGATGTACTTATTTTCCATCTGGTTCTCTCCACCTATTCCCCCACACCTACCCCTGCTCTTACCTTTTTTTACTTCTCTAAATCAGCATGTAACAAGAACAACCTGCTTCTTGTTTCTTCTTTCTTTTGGTCTTTGTTGTTGTTGTTGTTGTTGTTGTTGCTTATTTAAATTCTAATCTTGTTTGTATGAGTGATGGTTCTCCTTGTACCATATAAAGGTCAAGATCCTTGCTCTGGGGCACGCAGCCCACCTGGAAGATACCCAACTCTCCTTCTTCAAACAGCCCTGTACCTTTCCTGGGTCACACAGTAATCTGCTAATGGTGATCTGGGGAGGACAGGCTGAGACTGATGGGACCATAGAATATGAGTAGAAGCAGCACTGAGAGTGGCTGAAATTTAGTTTTGAGGTTAAAATAACCAGTGTATGGATACCACTGAGCATGAGCTCTATAATTACTTCACCTTTCTTCCTTGGCTTATGTTGAGTGTCAAGCTAGACATGAATATATTACTCAAATATTAGGAAATACATTGTTCAAATAATATTTTACACTATGAAGTTTGGGCTTGTTACCCTCCTCCATTTCCTTTGCATTTCTTCTTCAATTGAATCAACATCTTTACTAGAACTTTTAAAAAAGGTTTTAGTTTGTGCATTACTTATTGCAAACGTTTCCTAATATGCCCTTTTGTGGGGTATGTTGTGATGCTTTCATTAGTAGATTAGTTGTCAGTATTTATCGCTTTCTACAGTGGCTGGTGAGACAAGTAGAGAATTAGAGTTGAGGTTCTAATCTAGTTTGGTGATTTCAGCTTTAGATCTGAAGACTTAGAAATGAGGCCTGGACCAGATGGCCTCTTATTTTCTTCATGATGGTCTAGTTCTCTCTCAGCAATGACAATCACAATAGCTGAAATGTATTTCCGTGTGCCTGATACTCATAAATACCTTGTATATATCTCAACTCATTTAATTCTGATGATAATTCCATGAGGAAAGTCTTTTTGTATTCCCATTTTACAGATAGAAAAGTTGAGACACAGAGCTTTGTTTAAGATCACCCAGATGGTAAGTGGGGGAGCCACCATTCACCCACAGGTGTCTGACACCAAGTCCCTCTTCTTAGTCTTTCTGCTAGACTGCCTCTCTCTGTGGCTACACAGATGAGTCACCCAAGCTGCTCTTTAGTCTCCAGTCTTTTTCAACTGCTTAATATACAAGGGGAGGACATGAGTCACCTGAGGGTGTGCAAATCAGGCCCTTTGCTAGTTGCGCATGGATATATTCTTGGTGGTCTTGGAGATTCACTAGCCACGAGTCTGTGCCTGTGCCTGTATCATCGAAACTGTCCACTAGGTTTTGGTGTTTTCTCCTTAGAGAACACAAGAATGATGCTCTCTGACTTTAAAAATCCAGGAACTGAGAAGAACAGACCTCCCATTTATGAAGATAACATTGAGCACCTCTCTCTTGATGTACCAGTGTCTGGACAGGCCTGGATGAATCCTGCAGCACAGTGATTCGAGTCATTGTCTTCCTTCCTTCATCTGCATCTTACTTTGGTCCTGTGCTCGTACTTGGCAAATCCTGTTTCTCCACTGAAAGTGAATTCCTTGAATTTTCTTAAATCCATATCTGAATATAATGCCTACAACTTTCTTCCATAGCTTTTTCTGCTGTTATTGCTTTTTGTCTTTTTTAAACAATACCACTTTTTGAATAATGAATTGTTGCTTTGCCGCATACTGAATGGGAGCCCCTGCTCATGTCCGGCCACTGGAGAGATGGTCTCTTCTGTCTGTTGTACTTTGTGGTCCCCACAGGTCCTACCTGTGGTTTTGCTGGGCTTGTTTGGTCTTCTGCCCTGCTAAAGCATTGGCTTCTCTCACGTACATTCTCTCCTTCCATTGTATTTGAATCTGTTTCCCCCACCTAAGGACAGACCTCTGGCAGACTGATCTTTGAAGTCAACAGATACGGGTTTATGTTACCCCTGGGGTCCATGATGACTTTCCAAGAGGCACTGGGCACATGGAGAGTAACAAGGAAATTATTTCAGATGTTCAACTTCCCTATATACGCTTTCCCAAAACAAATCCACCTGGGGCACAACTGGACTAATGGGTTGTCTGGCTTTACCTCTCCCAAATCTCATCACGTCATATAGTCACATGAAGTAACCCCCACTCCTCAGGGTGCCAGAAAAAGGGACAATGAGAAGATTGTTGTATAGAGGGCATGAATCTAATGTCTTAGAAGTTAGTCCTTTTGCAAATCAAATGTCTTCTAATTTTTTTAAAGAAAACTGAACATGACCCTGAACAGTTTGTCAAAAAATGATGATTATCATGTAAGTTTGTGTTTATGATTTTTTGGGGGCATAGATCTCAGGGATTTAAAGAATTAAGGGCCACAGCTATCACAACACTTCTTTCATTCTCATCAACTTATTTACATGAACAAGGCTTTTACTTTAATACCAAAAAATGGAGTGGAATCACTGTTGAAATATTGCTTCTTCTGACAATAAAAATATTCATTTATGGATACAGATATCAAATTGTCCTATCCATCTCATTGAGGAATGCATTTCCAATAAAAATTTACTTTAATGCTTTAATTTTTAATCATTATAAAATTATACATTTGTTCTGTCAAATTGCATTCTACTAATAGTTTTAATGATAATCAAGATTAAATTTTTAACATTTAGAACCATTTGGTCACAGGAAGTAAAAAATACGTTCTAATTTTCATAACTATTTTTGTTGGAGAAGGAGTAGGATAGTATGATAAATAAAAAACCCTAAAACATAAAAGTGTTTTATTAAGATAAAATTCTGTGGGAGAAATGGAATGGAAATACAAATTTAAGGAAAAAAAGGAACTATAAAAATTTGAGCATAAAAGGAAAGGTTGTTCATGTATTTTAAATAACAATGGATACATTTAAAAACTTGAATAAAAGCAGTTTCATTTTAAAATTTCAATATTTACAGTGTGCAAGAAATTATATACCATGCCAGAATTTAAACCTAGGATGAACAATTTTAGATTTGATCTCTGTGTGTGTGTGTGTGTGTGTGTGTGTGTGTTTAGAGAGGGGGTGTTACTCTGTTGCTCAGCCTAGAGTGCAATGGTGTAATCACACTTACTTTGAACTCATCAGCTCAAGCAATACTCCTATGTCAGCTTCCCGAGTAGCTGGGACTACAGGTGCACATCACTGTGCCCAGCTAATTAAAAAAAATTTTTTTTTTCTGTAGAAACAGGGTCTCCCTATGTTACCCAGGCTGGTCTTGAACTTCTGGCCTCAAGCAGTCCTCCCACCTTGACCTCCCAAAGTGCTGGGATTACAGGTATGAGCCATTGTGCCCAGCCTAGATTTTTGACTTTAAATTGTGTTAGAACATATATGTATTTTAATATTCTTTGTAGACCACTTTTCCAGGGCATCCGACCTGGCCAGGTAGGGCTCATGACACAAGCATACATCCCTTGTTTGTTGTGTTTTTTGGCTATCACCTTGACCACATAAACCATTGTAGTAGACTCCCATGACTAGAACTGGTGTCACCTTTATCAGTTATATCTTTCCCTTCTGTTTTGACTTAATTCCCAATAAGCCAAGCGATATCCATTCAACAAACACATGTCTCCCGGTGCATTATGCGTGGGTCTCACAGGTGAAGAGGACAAAATTCTCCCTCAAGGAGCTCATTCTGTAGGGGGAGACCAGCCCTTCTGATCCCAGATGATGAGTATTAAACTGGAGGGAAGCAAGGCTTTCCATGGCACACTGGACCCTGAAGAGGAGGGTTTCCTAGAGGAGCCTGGACTTGAGGCTAAGCAGGGCCCTGGAGGATGGGGACCCAGGATGGGCCCAGGACTCTCCAGCCAGGTGAGGGAGGAGGCTACCCTATACTCTGTGGTTTGGAGGTGGAGAGGAGGGATTCATTCCTGGCAAAAATGCTGCTATTAAGATAGAAAGATAGCCATGATTCTTGAATTAGGAGTCAAGGGGGCAGGGAGATGCCTATTTCTATGGTTTTCAAAACATTTCTTCTCGAATTTTCTATGTAGGCGAAGGTCAAAGTGGATATTTTTACTATGTTAAATTAGTAGCTATGCCTATATTCGTAAAGAAAAGCCTCCTTTGGCACTTTTAGTTTTGACTGTTTTCTAGCAAATTGTGGGTGAGTACCATATCCAGTATATTAATTTTGACATATGGTCACTCCCAGTGCAACCTCAGCCAAGCAGTCCCTTGGGGTTACAAAGGCATAGAGTTAAATTTCCCAAGTTGGAAAAAGGCTTTCAGAAATGAGTTTCTCACTCCACTGGAAGTGGCTTTGCTACCGTTTCCCTGGGGAGGTTGCTAGGCATTTAATAGATCTCCATGTTAGGAAAATAAAAATTCTTTCTAGCATTGCAGCCTAAGGTGTTTTTCCCCCACCCCTTGGCCTCAGATTTGTGTGGTGGAGGCTGCAGCTAATCTCCTTTATGTGTATATTTATAAAACGTTTCCAGATGATTATCTTTTTCCTGGTGTCATTTGGCTAGTCCCAGGTATTCATTGTCTCAGTCATTCCCAGTTAGGCATAGCTCTGCTTACTGCCTGAGGGAAGGAAGGAGGCCGTGGGACCGCTGGGTCTAAGCCTGGTTCCCACCACCTCCCCACAGCTGTTAGCCTTCCTCCGTCCCTGAGCTCTCACTGGGACATGAGGGACTGCATTTCAGCTGTGACAGTGTTTTGTTGCTCTTGGCCGTTGCACAGTGGCTTACATCCTGTGTGCTTTAAGAAAATGTCTCTTTCAAAGGCTCTTTTCAGAGTCCATGGGATGAGATGCACAGAGACAGACTATATATATTTAAAACCAGTGGTTGGTTTTTTTTTTTTTCTTTGCTAAGAAAATAAAGCATAAACAAATCAGAGGGACTCTATTTGAAGGTTTTTTTTTTTTTTTTGAAAGCACCTTTTACAGCTTCTCTTTCAGGATAAATGATTAAGTTATGATGTCGTCTTGCTCGTTAGACATACGGCTTCTTCTACATGCTGGCATTTTGGTATGGTGAAGGCTATTTTGGTGTCTCCTGAACCTGAGGACCCCATGAGGGCCTGGGCCAGTTCAGGGGCCCAGGAGAGGCTGATAAGAGAGTGAGTGTGCTTGGCCCCGTGTGTGGCGGTGTCTGTCTCAGGGCCCCTGCCTCTGGCAAGGTCATGTGGTACATAGCCTTTTCAGAGAAAGGGCCGGAGGGTTTTGTGGACAGCCTTAAAGATATCTATTACAGTGTTGTTTTGTCTCTTTGAAAATAAGAAAACTGAGCAGTTTTGAGAAATATCACTGAGTTTTTCACTAATGCCTAATCTCCCCAAGTTTATCTGGATGTTCTCTGTTCCAGTAAAGCCAAGTTCCTGTAAAGCTTCGTTATCCTCCTTGAATCTTCTTCCTCATTTGTATCGTGCATTTGAGGTCTTGTTCCCTCTCGAGCTATTCCATTTCTCTTCTGTGCTTCTTGCTTGACTTCAAGTATAGTTTGTGAGTGTAGCTCTGCATTTTGAAAGCATGACCTGGCGTCATCCTTAGTAATAGCTTTGTAAATTCACATGCTTAAGCATGTAGACTGTAACTTCCCTCTCCTTTGGTCTTTAACACCAAGCAGAGTTATACACTAGCATTACCTAAGCAACATCCAATTTCCGGAAGTGTCTAGAGGAGAAGTGGCAGGTATTTCAAATGCAGAATTGTTGGGGTGAGTTATGGAAGTGAACTGCATATGTTTGGGAATTATTTTCCTTTTGGGGGCTAAGAATCCAACTACAGTGGACCAGTATGAGGTTGCATTGCTGTAGGGCTCACCACCACCAAAGGCACCGCCTTGGGTACTTCATCTTGCTTGGCTATTTTAAAAGCTTTCTCAAACCTAATGAGTTGTAAGAAAAGACATAACTATTGCTTTTCGGAGGAAATATAAACTAGGTTTTTTCCTTATGAGTCTTCTTCCCAGTGGGAAATCACAGAGAAACAGGGCGTGGAAGGAGAAATAAGAGTTTTAAAAGTTTTCTTCCCTAGGCTGAAGAATTTCCTATTTGTGAACTATCAGCTGAGTAAACACTAAGACCATGTGTTTAATGGGTTATACATTATTGTAAATTGTTTACAAAATGAGATGAAATCTTGTCCCCTTGTTCAGTGTTTTACAGACTTGCTTTTCTTTTTCTTTTTTTCGATTTATTTTACTTTAAGTTCTGGGATACATGTGCTGAATGTGCAGATTTGTTACATAGGTATACAAGTGCCATGGTGGTTTGCTGCACCCATCAACCCGTCATCTAGGTTTTAAGCCCCACATGCATTAGGTATTTATCCTAATGCTGTCCCTCCCCTTGTTCCCCACCCCCTGCATTTCTTAATTCATTGAAATTTGGGCAAACACTAAGATCTACTACATTGTTGAAACAAAATGCAATTAAACCAGACTTTATTTTCCTTAAAGTATTTGTGTTTCATGTTTTGTTTCAGAAAGATTTGTAATTACTTTGCCTGAATTTATGCTTGAGAATTTTCAAGCAGTTGTCATAGTCATTGTACCATTACCTCCTTTGAGGAGAGGGAAGAGTTATCCTTATAGAGAGTTATGTATCAGTGGTAGGAACAGATATTCTTGTTCAAATGTATTCATAGTAATACCATTAATATTGCAGCTAATGCTTATTAAGCACTTACGTATTTCTGAGGTTAATGCAAAGGCCTTTGGTAGTTCATTGTGAAATAGGGTCTCAGATGTTGATTAGTGATAAATATTGTTTAATGTGAGTTTATTAAAATTTTTTATCAGAAATGATAATTTTTTTTTCCAAATGGAATGTTGGTATTTAACAATATGGTCACATATTTCTTGTGCAATTTTTTGAAGTTTTGATATCAAGGTTATGCTGACTTCTGTAAAATGAAATGGGAAGACTTTCCTTGATTTTTCTGTACCATGTAACATTTTCAATAGCATAAAAATTCCATTAAAAAAGATTTGATAGTGTTCCCCTTTAAATCATTGTCAGCATTGTCTATTTCCATATAGTTATTGAATTTTTTAGAGTCTACTTTGTGAATCAATTTTTGATAATTTGTATTTTCTTAACAATCGTCTCTTTCAATGTATTTTAATTTTCAGCATAAAATTGTATATATTCTGTATACTTGTATTACATTTCCTTTGTCTCTTTGGCTCTATCCATTTTCTTACTTCCTATGTTGTATAATAGTATTTTCTCTCTTCCTTGATGAGCCTTGCAAGAGGCTTGTGTATTTTATTGATCTTTTCTAAGAACCAGCTGTTCCACTGTTTATATTCTAATCCTTTAATTTCTGCTTTTATCTTTTTAATGATTCTTTCTTTTGTTTCCCTGAAGTTTATTTGGCAGGAGGTTTTTCAGCTTGTTGAGTGGAATAATTTTTTATTTTCTTGTTAAATAATTTGTAAGGTGACTTTTTCTCATTTTCTCTCTCCTCAAACTTTAAACATCTGTCCTTTCAGCTTTGCTTTTAGCCGATGACCTTGAAGCCTGCATTGGTGAGAAAATGGAAACAGAAGAGGGCGTCCAGAGACTCCCCCATCCCATTTCCCCACTGTCAGCATCCCCACTCCCACTCTCTCTTCCTGCTTGTTTTCTTAGGTAACTATTCACGCTTCTGCCTAGAGCCAGTCCTTTCCTGTGTTCCCCATCCTGTCTCCTCTCGCCTGGTTGAAAGAAACCTCCCAGCCTTTCTCCCCACCTCTTACGTCATCAGACTTTCCTTCTCTCCTGCATCGTGCATGTCCACACACAAGTATGCTGTCATTGTTTCATCTTCCATTAAGCTTCTCTTGTCCCCACTTTCTCACCAGATAGCTACAATTTTATTGCTCTGCTGTGCAGTCAGATTCCTCTGGAGTTTTACTTGTCTCAAATTCACCTCCCCCTACTCTCTCTTGAACCCCATCTATAAGGCTTTCATCCCTTTTTCCGTAAAGACTACTCTTGTTAATGTCATAATCACTGATCTCCACTGGTCATTGAAACATAATGGTCAGTTCTCAGGCCTCATCTGGCATGACACAGTAAGTTCTCACTCTTTTGTAATGTGTGGTCCTCACTTGGCCTCCGGGACACCTCCAACTCTTAGTTGTCTTCCTAACTCACTAGTTGCTCCTTCTCACTCTCCTTTGCTGGTTCTTCCTTTTCTCCTTGACCTCTTAATGTTAGAGTCCCAGAGTGTAGTTGTAGTCCTTCTCTCTGATCTGTTTTTACCCTGCCTTTGTGATCTCATCTAGTATAATGGCTACCACCTATAAACTTATAGCCCCCAAATTAATGTCTCTAGCTCTGAGATCTCTCACAAACTCCAGAGGTGCACATCTAACTGCCTACTCAATATCTCTATTCGAATGCCTGGTAGGTACCTCCAACTTAACCTGTGTCCTGAACTGAACTTCCCGTCTACCCACCAGTCCTGTTCTGCTGGACTCCTCCATCCCAGGAAATGCCTGCTTCATCTTACTAGTTGCTGAGGCTACAATGAAATCATTCTTTACTATTTATACTCCATATCTAGGCTATTGGGCAACTCTTTTTGCTTCACCTTCAAATATATCCAGAATCTCATCACTTCTCACCTTCTGCACTGCTGCTACCCTGGTCTAAAAGCAACCATTTCTCATTGCAAGTACTGCTGTAGTCTCCTAAGTGGTCTCTTTGCTTCCATCCCTGCCCTCTGCCCCCTGCCCCACCCCCATGGTGTGTGCTCAACAGAGGAGCCAGAGTGATCCTTTTGAGATGTCAGCCAGACCACTCTTGTGCTCAAACCTCTGAAATTGTGAGTAAAAGCCAAAATTCTTACATGTGACTTGGCCCCTGTTACTCCTCAGACCTTACCAACTCCTACTTTTTTATCCTTCATTCCGCGCCAGCCATGTGCTTTCCCTGTTTTTGAGATGTGCCGTGCTTTTGCCTCCTGTCTATTTTGAGCCTCTGTGTAGAAATGTTTCCCCTATCTAGGGGTTAATTCCTTTAGCTCCTTTAAGTCTTCACCAAATGTTATCTTCTCTGTAGGGCTTAGAGTGACCACTTGATTTAAACTGTAGTCTTTCCCCTTACTCGTTTACCTGGTCCTTTTTTTTTTTTTTAATGTAGCATTTTAAATGATCTATCAAATTATATAATTGATATTTATTTATTTTCCACCTCCCTCATCAGAATGTGAATTCCAGCAGGGTTGGGATCTGTGTCTCTGTTTTTCACTAATGTGACCCAAGCACAAAGAACAGTGCCTGGAACATTGAGGGAACTCAATGAATATTTGTCAAATAAATGAGTGAATTAAGGCTATGATTTTGCTGCGAGAAATATTGGCTGCAGCTCATAAAATTTTATATCCAGCATCTTCATTGTACTTAGTCTCTAACTAGTTTTCTGGGGTTTGTAATCTGTTTCTGAGTGAAGAGAGATGACTGGTTAGGGAGGCTGTCATAGCTGCATAGCGAGGGAGAGGTGTCTGGGGAGCGATACCCTCCTTACTTCTGAGTCGGAGTCTAAGGCAGAGAACAGGACACGTGCCGCATAGTTGAAAAGGGATGTGTCTGAGTCAAGGAAGTGCTGGAATTATGAAGCAACTTCCCACTATTTTAAATAAAGTCAATTAATGGAGTGAAGTGAGGGTGTTATAAGCAGAAGTATGGGTATATTTCTGCCTTTTCATCACAGTGGGTACTTTTCAGATTCTGACAGTAATCTGTGTCTTCAGCAGCCTTGGTTTTTGGAGGTATGAATATTCACTTGTAAGTCTTCAGTGGTACTTCAGTGAGAAATTGGGAGAAGTAGCACCAGGAACTTAGATACCATTTTAAATCAGGAATCTGTTAAGGTATCAGTTATTGGAAGCCCTCGTCCAGAATGTTAGTTGACCATTTCTGAGTCCTAAAGGATTCTTCTTTCTATTGGTAATTGAAATGATTCTTCCTAAACACAAAGGGATCTGTTTTAGATTCTAGACTCTTGCTCTCTCATATTAAGCCCTATTCATTAAATGTCATGAGAAATAGCCTAGAACTAAGTTTGTTCCACTGCTATGGAAGTGGCAGTGCTGGAGACTACAATTGCTGAAAGAAGGGTTAGCTTTGGAACTGCTGACTTTGCCCTTTCAGAAGGCTTCCTTCTGGAATTTTTAAACAATGGCATGAAACTATTGATAAGAAAGATGCTAATTATTTTTTATTTTTGATCACATATTGAGATGTGAATAATTTATTAATGGAAAGTGCCTGTTCCCTTATGAAAAATTTGAGCTTTCATTATGGCTTTATGAATCCATGAAAATGGGAATCTTTGGAGATGCTACTTGTGTGCTTTTTCAAGGAATGATCTTAAGTGAATTCTTCCTTTTTACTTTTTAATCATAGATTCTTGTATAAAATTTTTCTCACCCAGATCATTTAGGAGGAAAGACCAAATTACTTAAAACAAAATTACATTTTTATCAAAACATTACAGATGATGACTTCCTAGTTTGTTTCAGTCTCATTTGTAGGAAGAACATTTGGTGATGGTGAAATTTATGTCAGGCAGATCCTCCCCTAAGCAGTTGCTGGACTACCTCCCTATGCCCCCACCCCTCTTTGCCAAATACATGGCCAGGATATTTCTGGGGATAGTGAGTTGAAGGGAAACAAGGGGGATATTTTAAAAGTTTGACTCAAGAATATAAAATATAAAATTGTCACTCTTAGTGGAATTATTCTCATTTTATTTCTAAGCAAACATGCTGATTGCATGTTGGCCCACTTTACCAAGCAAGGTATTAATTTTCTTCCTAGCAGAGGAAAGAGCTCAGTTCACTGTGTTCTCTTTCCTTTTACAACAGTTATAACAACATTTGATTTGTGATATTTTAGTTGTAAGTTGTTGATTTAAAAATACACTTAGAAGGTGTGGAGCACAGGGGAATACAGGGCATGGTTTTGTGTATTGACCTGTCAACCCTGGTTAACTAGGATGTCACAGAGCAAGTTTTAAACTCAAACACAGTAAATTATCCAGGTGGGATTCTGGCCACTTGTGATGAGTTATGGATTTGGATTTGGATCGTTCTTGCCCTAGCTTGGTAACAGGGGAGTGTATTTATGTATTATGAAATGTAAGACCTTTTTGAATTATGGTCATGTGTCACTCATGGATGGGGATACGTTCTGAGAAGGATGTCATTAAGCAATTTTGTCATTTCGCAAACATCATAGAGTGTACTTCTACAAACTTAGATGGTGCAGCCTACTACACACCTAGGCTATATGGTATAGCCTATTGCTACTGGGCTACAAACCTGTATAGCTTGTTACTGTACTGAATACTATAAGCAGTTGTAACACAATCATAAGTATTTTTATATCTAAATGTATCTAAACCTAGAAAAGGTACAGCAAAATTATGGTATTATAATCTTTTATAATATATAATATATGTGGTCTGTGGTTGGTTGAAACATTATATAGCACTGACTGTATCTTAAATGGTCAATAATTTTTGCTTAAAGAATCTTACTAGTTGATGGCTTCGAAGATTAGGCTCCCTCTATAGGCCACAACCAACCCTTTGTTTCTCTTTGAATGTTCTTTTCTTTTTGAGAATGCTTAAAATTATTATTTCCTTATTTTCCAGCTAATTCTGCTTTGTTCTTAATGAAATATTATTTCATTTTAAAGAAATAGTGGTGTTTCTGGTCATATGATTTTTCTGTTTTTTTTAATTTTTAAATTTCTGCCAATTTTGTTCAATTGATATCTGAAGGACAAAGTGATACGGTATACTTTTTTTAAAAAATCAAAACACGTATTAATTTTTTTCTCAGTGTTTAAAAGATGGCTTTATGCTTTTTTTTCTAATTGTAAGTATTGTTTACAAATTTGTGTTTTACTAAAAATTACTTAATATGAGATTTGAACTTAAAGAACATATGCATATTTTATCCTTCTCCTTACATTTTTGATTTTTAAAATGATCATAAATATTGGATGTGCCTGTGACTTATTGTGAAATAAAAGCCTCCTGACCCCAAAGAGTAAGATGCCTGATGGTTCACTTGCTTCAGCTACTGTCTGAGCTTTAATGGTTCTATGATTAACAAATATGAATGCTCAAAATATGGATACTAAAAGCCCTGTCCTTTGTACCTTCATGCCGAAAAGGAGAATGTCTTTTCAAAATAGTGTTCACTTCTTTGATTTCTAAAACTTCTTAGATGGCCTGCCTGTACTACAGGTGTGTGATCTTATAACATTTCTGCTTGCTTTTGGTCAGATAGCTGGTCTGTCTAGCCTTATATTTCTTTCCATTCTGTGTCTATTGAATGAGAAAGAATATGAGGCAAAAAGAATGCATCCTATGTGAGTTTCCATTTTCACTTTTAAAAATGCAAATATTTATTGATTGTGTAGCAACTCTGTAGGAGGCACTGTGATATGTGCCAGGGATTCAAAGTTGAAATAGGTGTAATCTCTGATGTTGATGATATTCACTCATTTATTCATTGAGCAAGTAGTTTTTGAGTGCCTCTTATGTAACAGTAATAAAACAGACAAATAATTGAGCTGGCATTCCTAGTTGTGGAGATACACACAAACTAGATAATAAGTTAAAATCGGTATACATATACGAACATTGTGTGTGTGTGTGTGTGTGTGTGTGTGTGTGCGTGTGTAGATGTACACATAAGTTAGATTATAGTAATAAGGGGAAAGAATAGAAACCAGTGGAGGGAGCTAGGAAGGGGGTGGGGAGGCAATGATAGATTGAAAATTTAGATACGGTGGTCAGGGAAGGGAGGGAGGGTCTCACTGAAGTGATGTTTAAGACTTGGAGGAAGTAGATAAAATCCTTCTTGCCTAGTGGAAGTGGCAGGCGTATAGGTAATCTAATTTTCATGGGGACATGAGAGCAGACAGATGTAGAAATAGAGTATGCTGGAGTCCAGAGTAGATTCACTTAACCACATTCCAAGGTTCCAGCAAGCCTCTCTAGAAGAAAAGACTCCTGAGTGGAATCTCAAAGGAAGAGCAAGAGCACAGAGGCAAGAAAATGATAAGATAGCTGCTTGAGTGTTCCCACTGAGCAGTTACTGAGGCTGGAGTTGCAGTTGAATTTGGAAGGTGCTTGGGGTGACGTTTGTGAAGTGCCTGGTACACCATGCTAAGGGAACTTTGATTTGATTCTATAGACACTGAAGGCCTTTAAGTTGGGGACTGACAGAGTCAGGTCTGCATTTAAATACATCAGGGGCCCCTAATCCCTGATCTAAGGTTCTTACTGGTCCATGGCCTCTTAGGACCTAGGTCATACAGCAGGAGGTAAGTGATGGGCAAACGAGCATTACCACCTGAGCTCTGCCTCCTGTCAGATCAGTGGCATTAGATTATCATAGGAGCGTGAACTCTATTATGAACTGCGCATACGAGGGATCTAGGTTGTGTGCTCCTTATGAGAATCTAATCCTGCCCCCACCCCCAGTCCATGGAAAAATTGTCTTCCATGAAACTGGTCCCTGGTACCAAAAAGGTTGGGGACTGTTGAAATAGATCATTTGGCAGAGAGGTGGAGGCTGATTTAAGGGGACCATATAATATAGTGGAGAAGGGTTTGGAGACTGTTCCAATGGTTCTGGTGAGAGATGTTGACCTTAGTTAGGAAGTGGTGTACACAGAGAGGGGAACATAGTGGCCAGGATAGATTTAGGAAGAAAAGTCAGCAGAACTTGGTGGTTGCATGTAAGGGATGAAGATGAAGAAGACTCAAGTATGTTTTAAACTTATAGTGAAAAATACATTTATATCACAACCTGGTTCACATGCTACCAATATACACGTAACTAACTGATCATAGAATATGTTGCTGAAACAAAGTTTTACCTTACTGTAGCATACTCTGATATTTTCTCTTCCATTCTATTTCAATTTCTGCAAAATGCTAGCATTCACTCTGCATTGATTCCACTAATGGGTCAAGACCCCCGGTCTGAAATTCACCTGCACAGGCTTCTCCAGGTTATCCTGCAATGAACAGCATGTTTCTTCCTCCTTGGATTTCTTTGTGGTCCAGTGTATCCAGACACCTTTCACTCAGGGGAGAGAGGAGGAGGGCAGTAAAAAGTATTGTTTCCAAGTTCAGTGCATTATAGAAACATTTGAGGCAAAATTGTGCTGACCACTTGGTGAGCCAACTCATGGCCACATGGTGAGACAATTAAAGAGCTGCACACAAGGATGCGTCACGGCATGTCTGCCAAGAGGATGGTTATTTGTGTTGCAGATGTCATTTATGTGGATTTTTTGGAGGAATGGGAGAGGATTATCATTTTTTCCTACTCCCTTTGCTGCCAGAATGCCTGTTCTTAGAATACAGAGTTGGTAGAGTTTTGGGTGCCAGAAGGGCCTCAGAGGTCATGAGTCCACAGGTCCCTTGTCCAAAACTGCTGACTACTTGGTGTTGCCTGTGGTCATGGGTCACTGCCAACTCCTTGTGACTCACTTCAATCACTCTTTTTAATGTTGTAGTGGAAAGCCCCCTGCAGCTGTGGTGTTTGCTTCCGGGACTCTGGATTGGGTTCATGTTGAAAACCATTGTTGGTTTTCTCTGATCAAATAACTCAGGTTTTTAAGCTCTAAAATGGGGGATAATACCATATACTCAGTTTGATTGTTTCATGAGGATTAAATGAGACAACTTGCAGAAAGTATAGTGTCTGAGGCACAGGAAACATTTAAAATAAATGGCTACTGTTATTTTCTTCCTGTAACTAAAATATTATGGACATTGGCCTACTTTGCTCATTTTAATTTGCACTAGGAAAGATGTGGAGCCTTTCTCACTTTCATATATAGAATGAGCTAAAATTAAAGTTCTTCTGTTGGTGTATGCTGAAATTTTTAACAGTATAGAAATTTCCATGGAAAATAAAAATGCATTTGCATTCAGGAAGAAGGATACTAAAATACATCCAAGTTGAGATGGTTCCGTAGGTAGCTTCTTAAGGACCTCAGTTTTGAATTTGCTTAGGGTGAACAAAGCTGTTCAACAGTGCTGGCTTTATGCATGTGAATGACATACACATATCTATAATATGGAATATTTTAATTTATTTTTGCTATAGTCCTTTGCATCCTAGGTCTACAGTGCATGTGAAATGACTAAACTTAAAATTTTAAACATGAGATTTATTTGAATGATGGAAATGTCATGACTAAGAGATTGATTTCTTCTGACTAGTGTAAGTTAGAGTTTAGCTCAAATCATTAGTACAAGTCTATGGAAAAAGGTAACAAAAGACACCTTCAATGGAAGAATTTTATTGGGATCAGTTTTTATGTTCCCTTTAAGTCAGATGTGGAAGACAAGATGAAGGAATGTTATTTTCCTTTGGAAGAACATGGCAAAAAGCTCCTTAATAGAAGTTGTGATGGCTTTCTTTATACCAGTAGGTGGTATGTATAAGTTTCTAAGAAAATAACACCAAAAGTCTGTCCCTTCTGTTTGGGTCCTGTGGAGGGGATAGAGGCTTACACTGAGAGAGGAGGAGGGAGAGAAGATTGTTGAATGTTGTTTGGTGCCTGGGTTCCTTGGCTACCACCAGCTTTTTGACAATTTTTCTCTGTTTTGTAAACAAAATACTGTATTCTCAGGGAAGCTAATCGAAGCAAAACCACATAATATTGAGCTCTTAAATTTGCATTTTAGAAAAGGGAAAGAAGTGGAACAGCACTTAATTGACCCGTTTGAGTGGAAGGATAAGATAAGTGTGTGTTTTATGTCAGTGAGTGTAATGATTATGCAATTAGGAATATTTAGGTATGAATTTTGTACTGTGATTTGAGTAAGAATAGTATAGCTTTTATTAATGCTAGGCTTTGAAAGGGGATATCTGTTAAATGATAGAGCACATTAGAAATCAGGTATTTGGGGGTAAATGTGTTAATATGAACATTTACATTACAAGTGAAATATCTAAATGGCCTTTGTTGAATAAATGAGACTGTTGATTAGCTTTACGCCTTGAAATTCTATATATTTAAACAGCTTGGTACTTGTTTTGCTTCTGTTGAGCAGTGTGCCCACACATTTGGTCTGACTACAGCATTCTTTTTTCATAATGAAATGTATATTAACTATGCAGGCCCTTCATAGAGCAGTATTTTAATCATTCTTTATTGATTTATACATCACATCAATGCTGCATATTGAGGGCCTCTTATTCTAAGTCTGCTTTACTGGGATTCTCATTCTGTCTACCTGACTTGCATACTGTTCTGGGACCCTCTTAATTTCTCCCCGCCACTGTGGGAAGCCGTCGTGATTAGGAAGGCACAAAAGATTAGACGTATCATTGCTTTCTCTCAGCTTTCTGAGGTTCATAGGAGAAATAATGGGCTTAGAGAAATATTGTCATTGTCCATAACTGATAATAGGTATCAGAACTTATTTAAAATTAATAAATGCTAAGTTTAGAGCTTTGGCATGAGCCTGAATGATTTATTGCAAGCCGCAGATGCCAAGAGAATGTTTTGCATTTACCAAAGCAGTGAGGTAATGACGAGAGGACTGTCAGGGAGCAGCCTCATGAACGGTGGTTGTTCTTTGAACCTAGGGTTGTTGCTACAAGCTGGCCAATACGAATGGGAATATTTTAGTTTTTTTTCTTTTGTCCTAATGTTAATTTTAGAGAGAGGAAGTATAGATCTGGTGGATGTGGATGAAGGATGCATACATGGGCTTGAATAAATAAATCAAATCCCCTGACCTCAGCCTGCAACTTAAAATCTCATTTGGATTGAAAGACTAGAGCTAGATTTTACACATGAAGAAAACTCTGCCCACTTCATTATTATTCATGGTGAAATCCCCAAATCTCCTCCCTGAAGAGATGTATTCCTCCCAGCAAATTAAAACATCCTCTTTTTTTAGAGGCCAAATGATGATGCTGTCAACTATTGATGAAGATGAATAGGTAATTCTTTTCTCAATTTATACATTTCCCCCAACCCCCTCTACTGTTCAGGATGGGATTTACTCATTTAAACCAAGATCCAATATTTCATTTACTCTACTCTCGGTAGGTTGTTCGCATTGTGTAAATCTCCTGGTCAGGTAATGGAGGAAAATGTTTGAAAATGTGATAGCTCATTATAAGGGCATTTGACATAAGCATACTTGCTGATGATGGATTGCCGATCAGTGGTAATTTAAAGGGATTCTGAGCAGTAGTTAAGGCAGAACATTTTCCTCAAATTAATCAGTTAAGATCAGGATAGCTTAAATTACAAACAGCTTTCAAAGTCTGTAAGGAAAATGTGGATTTTGGAAGCAGATCATCCTGTGAATATACATACCCCTTATGCCTACCTACTGTGTGTGTGTGTGTGTGTGTGTGTGTGTGTTTCCTCTACTTAATTCAATTATGAAAGAAAACCTTGGTTGACAACATGCCATTTTACTTTATGGATCCACATATACCATCCCCACCCCTCCACCAAAAAAAAAAAAAAAAATAGGGAAAAGAGTACTTTACACAAATGTTGGAAAATGAGAAACTGGGACTAGAGTGGGAGAGTTGGCTTTTAAAGTTGTCTAGATATTGGCAATAGAAATAGATATCAAGTCCTACCTAAGTAGATATGGGAACTTTAATCAAGTATGTCTTTTCCAGTTTAACCTAGTTATACATACTGTATAAAATAAGCATTAGCCCACCTCTGAAAATTATTTCAGTTTTTGTTTATGAAAAAACTTAGATGGGTCACAGGTGAGTCATTGTTGTTTAGAGGCATTTTGGAGCTCCCATAGGATACACAATTGAATAATAACACTTCAGTTTAATCGTGACATGCTTTATGATAAAATAGCATTGGGTGCAGCTTAGCAATATCCAAAGATCAGAACATCTGTTATCTGCGGAGACACTGGGGTATATCTGTCAGACGTTTGCATATAGAACAAGGTGTTTCAGTTAATGTGTCATGATAGTTTAATTACATCACCTTTCTTGGGAGTTTGCTTGATTCCAGGTTCAAGAGCATCCAATGAGATGGCAACCTATCCATTTTTCTTTCTTCACCAGCCTTCACTTATGCTATTGCTTAGTTAGGTTATATCTGCTTATTTCTAAAACATACATATAGGAAAAGAAAAAATAGGTGTCTATCATTCTATTTGGCTTTTCTATGGCATTTAATCTTGGTTTTGAAAACCACTTTGTCCTTTTTCTTTCCCAACTTTTTTGTTTGTTTGTTTGTTAACAAAAGGCAATCTTTTCCTCTGGCTTATAGTCTTCTAGCTATCCTCCCTCCTTAAAGAGTGGTGGTCTTGCCTTTGTCTCCACTCTCATTTCTCTTGTGGTTTCTGTATTGCAACTTCCAAACTGATTGCTTCTGCTTGATGTCTCTCCTGCTCCTCTTAGCTGGATTTTCACCTGCTTTCTTGATAAATCCATTAGGGTGTCTCAGAGGCAACCTGAATTCAACATGTGCAAGAACAAATTTCCTATCTTTCCTCCCCAAGGCCAGCCACCCTTGCTCCCCACAAGTAAGAACCCCATGGAGATCTGTGACTCTGTCCTCCTTCACCTTCCCTTCAGGTAGGCAGAAAGACTGCTCACTTTGCTTTCCAAGTATCTGTCCAAGTGTTCTCCCTTCCTGTGATGCCAGTCTCACGCAGGCCCTTATGTCTCAACAGCTTCCTCAGTGGCCTCTTTTCCTAGCTCATCTCCTCTATCCAGTTCACGTCCTAGACTACTGCTTGTGTGGTCTTTCTGAAGCATGTGCCTAATTTGTACTATTTCTTAGCTTTACAATGTCCGGTTTCCTATTGCCTTTCAGATACTGCTGGTCATTCTCAGCACTGGTTAGAAGACTAGTTCATAAACTCATCCCAGCTTCCTCTCTGGCAGACTCTCCTTCCTATTGCCCTTTCTCCCACCTTCTCTATCTCTCCCCCAAGCCTCATTTTCTGGCCCCATTCATCATTTCTTCCACATACCACCCACTTTTCAGGCTTCCCCAGTTTGCCTCCGCTGTTGCCTCTGATAGAAAAGCTTTTCTTAACATTGCCTCTTCTTCCTGGAAGCCTTTGCTGACCCAGGCATCTTCTGTGTTCTTCTAGCACTTTGGACACACCACTCTCCTAGCACTGATCACTTTGTGCTATAGCTATTTGCTTAGGAAGCTGGCTTCTGACTGGTTTCTTAAGGGCAAGGACAATGCTTTGTGAACTTTATACATCTGGTGCCTGCCATATGTCGGCAGTCAACATTTGTTCTTTGAATGAAAAACTGAACAGTTGCATACTCCATCTGCAGATGCTCGGCATCTGGATGTGCTGGGGACTGGGGACAGAGATTGTCCCTTTTTCCACTTGAGCCTTGGTCTATTCTAGCTGGTGAGGAAAATACGTAGATTGGGTGGGACCCATGTGGTTGTGGAGTGGATTGATCCACTTGCTTCTGTCTCTTGCTCAGCTGCACGGTTTCTTTGGCTTTCTTAGTATTTCGCCATTTGATCTCTAAAGCCTTGCTTGTTTTGGAAGGTATGAGAATTATTTTTTCTGGTCCAATTTGAAAGTCCTGCTGTTCTCTGACTGCACCACACTCCCCCTTTTTTCCCAGCATCATAATCCAGGTCTTCCCTTCATTGTGTCTGTTTTTTATGCTTCAGCCTCCATGGCTGGACTTCCAACTCCAAGTCTCGTTCCAAGGCCACATTCTCCGGAGCTACCAGGCAAATGTGTCCCAACCTTTGCTTTAAACAAAAATAGATTCCTTTTGCCTGTCAAATACAGGCATTACATATAAGACTTTCCCTAAACACTCCCTTCCAATTGTCCTCTCTCTGTCTCCCTCCAACTCTTCTCTCTCTTCCTCTGACTATTCCTCTCCCGCTCCCTCTAACTTTTTCCCTGTTTCTCCTCCCTCTTCCCCCCACCACACACATGCACACACAGTTTTCTAACCCTATTTTTACAGATATGGTTTCCTTTCTTCAGATAGATAATTTACTAATTCCTACCACAGAAATTCATCTTATAGATATCTTTCATTCTGTGAGTTGGAACCCATGAATGGAAAGTTGGCTTAATGGGTCATTAAGAGATGGGGTCGCCCAGGCTGGAGTGCAGTGGCATGATCTCAGCTCACTGCAACCTCCGCCTCCCAGATTCAAGCGATTCTCCTGCCTCAGCCTCCCAAGTAGTGGGGATTACAGGCGCCCTCCACCACACCCAGCTAATTTTTTGTATTTTTAGTAGAGAGGGGGTTTTGCCAGTTGGGCAGGCTGGTCTTGAACTCCAGACCTCAGGTGATCCACCCACCTTGGCCTCCCAAAGTGCTGGGATTACAGGCATGAGCCACTGTGCCCGGCCAACTTGTGTGTGTGTTTTTTCTTTCTAAAGTGAAATTATAATAGAATATATCATAAAATGTACATTGCAGTATGGCTAAATTATTGCTTTGTGAAATGTTTACTTAGTGGTATAAGCTTACTGGGTAATAATATAAAATGTCTTAGTATAGTTTGTAGTTAAATAATTTTGAAAGTTACTGACATACAGTAATACAAAACCATTAGTTTCTTCAATATTTAACTAAAAGCTTACTTTCTTCATGAGCCGTTTAGTGACAAGATAATAGGCTGCATGTATCCCTGTCATCTAAGCTTTTCTGTCACCTTCCTTTTTACCAAATTTTAAATAATTTTATGGCTCAAACTTTGCCTTTCTCCTCCGGTACTATGTCACCTCTGCATTTTCAATGAAAATTTGTGGCTCTGTGACCTTGTATGTATCTACGTGTTTTGTATTTCTCCCATAGTTACTGTGTGAGGCTTCTAAAACTCCCCAATTAGATTGCAGAGTTTTGTGGGGGCCTTTAGAAACTTCTGGGCACCAAGTTGGATAATAGATATTAGGAACTTGGTGCATACTGTTATTGGCTGGCAAGGAAGAATAATCCATAGAACTTCCACTGGTTTGGAAGCTCCTGAACTGGAATCTCAGATGGGTTCTAGGGTATCATAGGCTACATTGTGTGATGTGGGTCATTTATCCATTGCACTCAAAATTCTTAATCTTGACTGTTTTCTACCTCATTTGCATCAAATTACCTTCCTTTTTAAATAGAAGAACTTAGCTGAAAATGATGTACCTGTGAATCTGTGTACTTTCTGTTCAAGACTAAGTAACTTCTTAATGTTTTCTGGGCTCTCACTTTATAGAGTATTGCTGTCCAATAGAGCTTTCTGAGAGGATAGAAATGTTCTATATTCTGCAGTGTCCAGTATGGAAGCCATTAGCCGCATGTGGCTTTTGAGCTCTGAAAACAGGTAGTGCAACTGAGGAAATGAATTCTTAGTTTAAATTAAATCTAAATAGCCACATGTGGTTAGGGGCCACTGTATTGGACGGCACAGTGTCGGAAGCTTGAAAACACATCAATTTGTATTTCTTTTTCTCTATTTTCTAGCTGTCGGACTCTCCCCACCCCTTGCATTCTTTCTCTTTGTTCTATTATTCCTTAATTCTTCCACTGGACACCTGTTAGCGTTCCATGCTCCACCCTTAAAAATATCCTCTGCCCTGTTATCCAAGAGCCTGTCTTGGAAGACACTGCAGAAACTATGAGAGGAGATTTTATTTTTATATTTTTTAAATCCTTGGTACCCAATTCACTTGTCATTCCTGTTTTCTTTCTGACAGCATAAATGCAGTTTATGTAGAGAAACTAACTTTTTTAAAAAGGGAAACATTCAGGTGAATCTTTTTTTCTACCAGTAATATAGCCCCAAATTATTTAAACCATTGAAACTAATGAGAAGTGCTCAGCTTGCTATCTTCGAACTACAGAAAATGTTTTATATTCAGAATTAATCTTACAAAATAATTATACTTAGTATAAGGATGAGGTTAAAAATGTAGATCTCACAAATTTAGGTTTCATGCAGATTTCATTTTAGTTCAATTACTATTGCTTGTAAAAAGTGATGCCAGAAATATTAGTAAATGTTAATTTTATATGTTACTTTTACATGAACATACATATTTTGTCCTCTGTGATATTTGGTATACAATAAGATGGAAGGTGGTGTTTTCAGCTACTTGGAAGAGAGGCTAGGCTAATATCTAATGTTACATATTATATGATACTTGCTTATTAAATAAAATCTTGTATTTTTTTCTCCTGGTAGAGCAAGATATACTTATCCTAGGATCCATGCACTTTGACAATTTATGGATAACCTGAATTTGTTAGCAAAATTTTGTTTTTATCTGTATATGTGTTTATTTGGAGAGAAGTATAGGATTTACAAAGGGATCTGCGACTCTTAAAGGTTAAAAGTCACTTGTTAGGTTGAGAGATTCTTGACTGTAGGAGCTATGTTTATCACTGTACCCCCACCCCCATTCGTAGTGTAATGTCATGACACAGAGTAATTACTCAAGAAATGCTTTTGAAATGGAATTGGAAACCATTTCTTTCACAGGTGACACACTGCCTTTCTTTTTAAGCAGAAGGAATCTATGAAGACCTTTATTGTTTCATGCTTCTGATGTTAGGTTTCCATTATTGCTGTAAGGTAGGGTGATATGGAACATTTAATCTTAGAGCAAATAGCTGTGGGGTTTGGGGGATCTGGAGAAGTTATCTTTCCCATTTCTATCACTTGTTTTCAGATATCCTGTTTCAAAGCTGCCTCCATAGCAGACCCTAGCACCATCTTATTTGTTAACCTTACCCGCATACCATTGATCCATCCTTTCCATCCTTATTCATAAACATTGTCACAGAAGTTAAACCAAACCTTGGGCTGCTTAATGATCGTCTCCCTGCTACCACTTACACTCCAACTAAGAAAGAGGCAAAAGATGCAGAATGCCAGGAGATGGAGAATACTTTGGCAACCATGTACGTGAGGGAATTTTTTTTTTTTTTTGGTGCTTATATGTGTATGCCTTGCCTTATATATGCCTCTTAGCCTGCTGACACACACACACAACTGGAGCTATAGATTGGCTCTGGGTCAGTCACTGAATTACTATTTAATAAAACAGCAAATTACCTAGAGAATGAAATGCAAGTTCTTGGGCAGGGAAGAAAGGTAGCAACAATGATTCAGCTACTGAAGATGACAATGGGTCAGTGTCACAGAAAGTGATTCCTACTAGGGCTATTTTACTAAGTTCTTTAAGTCTTTTTTTTTTAGACAAAGGTAAAGTATGAGGACATAAGGATTAAAGTAGTTTTTCTGCAGTCCTGCATTCAGGTACTGTTAACAGTGGTCTATTCTTGTCTTTGCTCTTTTGCAGTTCTTCAAGAGTTTGAGTCATGAAATGTGAAGCCTAGAGATGGTATGATGCACAGAGATGAAACTTTTTCACAGGTGATAGATGGAGGGCTATTTTCAAAAGATCAAGGCAGCAATGGAGGGTACCACTCTTGTACACTTACATATGATGAATAGGAAAACCTAGGGTTAGGAACTAGAGAATGCTATACTTGGTTGAACATGTTTGCATCCCCTCAGTTATATCCGAGTCATGTGGGCTGGTGTATAGTACATTCTGTGAAGTCACTATGAACACATCATTTGTATAACACTGCACATACTCCGGCTAGAGGACACTTGATATAGCAGTTACCTTTTCCTGTGTAAGGAATTATCCCCCACATTGAGTAGCTTAAAAAAAGTTTTATCCCAGTTTTTTGAGTTAGGAATTCAGGAGTAGCTTAGCTGGTTGGGTGGCTCTGGGTAATTCAGGAAGGTGCAGCCAGGACTACAGTCCTCTGATGGTTTGACTGGGGCTGGAGGATCCACTTCCAAGACAGTTCCTTTATGTTGCTGGCACATTGGTGCGGGCTGTTGTCAGGAAGCCTCAGTTCCTCACCATGTGGACCTGTCCATTGGGCTGCTGAGTGTCCTTGTGTTGTCCTTATCAATAAAAGAAAATGCAAAGAGGAAGCCACAATACCTCTTACAGTCGAGCTTCAGAAATTACACACCAGTATTTATGGTGTGTTTTGTTTTTCAAAAGTAAGTCACTAAGTAGAGCCTGCACTCAAGGGGAGGGTACTACCTCTTGAAAAGAGGAGTACAGAGGAATTTGTCTGCCTATTATAAGATTACCGTGCCTGGGCAGCTCAGAGTCCGTCTTTGACCTTGTATCTCTCTGTGTACTTTGATCCTTCTGTCTTCTACTTCTGGATTCTTTCTGTGTCTAGGGTACATACTGAAGAGACTGCTTCATCCTTTGAGGTCCTGCGCTTTTATGGAAGGAGCTTTAGGCTTATTAGAGGTTTCTGAGTGATACCTCTACAAGACAAGCCTCTCTTTTGCTAATATTGATCACTCCTTATAGCATAATTTCCAAGTCACTCTCTTGACTTGGATCAATTAGAGAATTCCTTAGGACCGCTTGAGGAAGATATGAAAAGAAGAGAATGAGGCTGATTAGGAAAGAAAAAACCAAAAAGTCCCACCTGTAACCTGACCTGCCATTTGTATTCTTCAAGAACATAGTTTTTGACTTAGTACCAGGAAGGACATGTGAGTTGTTCTAAATTAGAATGGGGTGCATTGTGAGCAAATAGTTCCCCTCAGAACTCATCATGCTGTATGAGCTCTGCAACGAGAGCTGAGAAATTCAACCACAGATTTTTACTGAACGCCTGCCCTATCAGTTGGGAAGCGTGATGACAACCCCTGACCCTCAGTGACATAAAGCACAAAGGGGTATACTCATGCTTTATATCCATTGTGTGCTGACTGAGGCTCTACCTGGCAGGGTCCTCACTCTGGGATAGACTGACAGAGCAGCCCCCATTTGGAGCAAGCAGTCACTGAAGCAGAGCTAGGTAAGAGTGTTCTGGAGAATCTCACACCCACAATTTAGTGCTTTAGCCTGGACAGGACACATCCTGCCTTTTCTTACACTCACTGGTCAGATTTTGTCACCTGGCCCTGTCCAACCACAAGGGGCCAGATAGTACAATATTATTGTATGCCCAGAAGGTCGAGAGCACAAAAGAGTCTACTTGGCCTTGGCCCTATTGGCTTTCATACCTGCTATGTGCCAGGCCCCTCTTCTAGCCTCTGGGGATTCATCAGGGAGCAAAACAGACCCTGCCTTCATGAAGCTTATGTTCTAACGGCAGAAGGAGACAATAAGCCAACAAGTACAATGTGCAGTGTGTTAGATGCTAGGTACGGTGGAGGAGAACATAGCAGGAGCAGGTGCAGAATGGGTTCTGTGTTCCAAACATGTTTAATGGAGGCCAGCCATAGATGGTCATGATGCCCTCCTCCCGATTGAAAATGCTCCGATGCAGGTCTGCTTTCTCAGATCTTGATTGTGCTGAATACTCAGCTACTGCCGGACCTTTTGCGCTGTGAACCACACCATACTTTTAGGCTGTTCATAAATCCCTTTCTTCTTCTTTGACATTTTATTTCTAACTTAAGTACCATTGTTGTTTAAATTTTTGTTATGAGATATTGTGACTATGTAAGACTGAATTGTAAGAAACCTTAGAAGGTTTTTGGTCGATGACTTCCCTCTTTTAGAGCAGTTATGGAAGTCTTAAATGATTGATACCTGCATTGCCATTGCCATTTTCCTATAGATTTTTTTTTTTTTTTTTTTTTGCTTAATTAGCTACCGTGATGAAGACTGCTTTATTATCAAGCAAAAAGGGCCGTCACTTAAATGCATTTGTGTGATTTAGGTAACAGTCATTCCTAAGTTTTCAAAAGTAATTTTTTATAGTTGAATTTCCTGCTTTTTCCTATATCCTCATTCATTGTGAAAATGGGGAAATGGCACATAGTTCTCATTTTTAGTGAAATATCATTTATGTAACATAAAGTGTAAAATTATGTTATGCTTCCTTCTTCAGAGGACATCGAGTTGTTTAGTCTCATCTTTCTTGGGCTGTGGGGGCAGCAGTCCTTCTTGCTTACTTTCCTTGACCTCTGTGTTTCCTGGGGCAGGAATTCTCAGGAGAAAAAGAGGAGATGAGTAGCACTGGTTTGCCTTAATTCCAAAGGGGTAGAAATAGATGCTAGAGAATGACTGGGGCCCTTCTTGACCCTGCTCCAAGGAATATTTAGAAATAGCCAGCCCTCCTCTCTTTTCACATATATAGAGGCATTTTGACTTTATTTCAGTCATCTCTTCACTCCCCCTCAACAGCACATCTCTTAACGCCCTGGGGTAGTTGTCATCTAATAACGTCAAGTATAAGTAGATGTTTATTCCTATGACACGTATGCCAGGTGTTCAGTATGTCAAGCCTTTTGCTCAGTGTTGGGGGCCGCACATAAGACATCGGGATTCAGAGCAGGCAGCGACCTATTAAGGAAGAATGGGATTATGTTTTCCCATGGCAAATGCTAAAACAGAAGAATCAGCTAAGCATTTTTTGAACATTTTTTTTTTCCTGCCAAGCAGGATGTTATTTTCCATCACTCTTGGTTTTTTTTTTTTTTTTTTTTTTCCATCCTGCTTTTTGTAGGTGACATTTATTGAAGAATACTTCCTCTCCAAGACATGCTGCTGTTGAAGTTTGTCGTGAATGATTTTTAGGTTTCTTAGTAGTATTATGTTTAGGGCTGTACTGGGGAATTAATCCATATCCTTGTCTTGGGAATGTTGGGAGGTAGTGAGAAGTCACCAAGAGGCATAACTGCCTGAGGGCTGCTAGGCCTGTGGGAGGAACGGAGTGCGGATGTGGGTGGGTGGCTGCTGGAAGACTCCTCAGTTGTGCCCTGTGTAAAGTTGAAACCCTAAATAAAGTCAAAAGGCCATCTCTTCACTTGAGGAAAGCATTAGAGGCTGATGTAAACTCTTAAAAGAGACAGAGGAAGCTGGTGGAAGGCAGCAGAGAACATGTTGTGAGGCAGGAAAGATTAGGCAGTTGCTGTATGTCTTGGCTCAGAACACTGGCTGATGATTGATCTTGAGGAACACAGTGAAAACGTGCTGTCTCTTAAATTTAAATTATGTTTGCTGTGGAGGCTCCTCAAGCAATTCCTGCTTGTGGAATGCACAGGTCCACATGGAAAATGCTGTATTTTTCTACCTTAATATTCTCATTAACTGTCATCTCCCAGAAAGAAGGTCCACGGAGTGCTTGTTACATCTGTGCTTGGCTCACAGAAGGCCTGCAAATGTTCGTTCTGTTTCTCCTTTCTTCTCTCCCATCCATCTATCTTCCATAACTGGGCTGTTTGTTTTGGAGGTGATCTTAGGAGGCTTACATAAATGTGGAGTTGGAGGAAGTAGAGAAATTCAGTGAGAACATGATTCAAAAAAGCAGAGTGGAAAAGGAAGCAGGCCCAGTGGAGCCTCTTCCACCTGTGCAACTTGGATCAGGTACAGTCGTTGCTCAAGCTGTTGGTCTGTGGCTGGGTGACAGTGCTGGTGCTGCCTGCGGGAATATGGAATGGGAAACAGTTTGGGAACGGCTTGTGTTTGACAGCTAACTGTGGGTTTCTGATACCTTGGGCAAGTCAAAGTAAGCTTCGAAAACCTCAGTTTCCTTATCTTTGAAATGGGGGTGATAGTAATACCACATCAGAGGGTTGTTTTAAAGATCAAATGCGATAATATTCTGAAAACACTTAAGATGGTGCCTGGCCTGTGTGGGAGAGGGCTGCTAGATTGTGACTGTGGAGAAAGGGGACATTGCTCACTCACCTTGCTTGCTTTTTCTCAAACATACTGAATGCACACTCTGACTTCAGGGCTTTGATACTTGCCATTTCCTTGGCCTGGAAGCTTCCACTCCCTGTGCAGCTCACGCCTTCCTTCCTTTGGGTCTTTGTTTAAATGCCCCTCTCTTGAGAGTGGTCTTCTCTGGTCACTAATATGATAGACTAACCCTCATTCTCTGTCGCATCTCCTGCTTTCTTCTTCACAGCCCTTATTACCACCTGAAGAAAGGAACTTCGTTCTGGTCACTAATGTCTGCACAGTGGCCAAACCACACTTGGCACATAGTAGATGCTCAGTGAATTTATATAAATCAGGCACCCACAAACCTGTTCTATAAAGGGCCAGATAGTAAATATTTTAGGCTTTGTGGGCTATATGGTCTCTGCGGCAGCTGCTCGACTCTGCTATAGTAGGCAGCATGTAGACACGACATAAATGAATGAGTGTGGCTGTCATCCAATAAAATTTTATTTGGCACACAGGCTGTGTTTGCCAATCCCTGGAATGTCAATAACAGTGAAGGTCAGGAATGTACCTTTAGTGGATATATTGGCTTGAGCTTGGTGGGAATAGGACCTCTCAACACTGGACTCTAAAGGTGACTGTAACCTTTAGAGAAATATGTGGGATTGGAGGAAAAAGAACCGCATAGCCCTGGTGGCAAGGTGGCCTGGCTTTTGGCAGCTGTGATGATAGTCATGGTCAGGAGATCGGTGTGCTTCACCAGCCAGGCCAGTCAGACGGGTACATCCTCCTAAATCAGAGCTGTTCTTTCATTTCTTTTGAAATGTTTTTTGTTAATTTTTAAACACCTACATGGCAGGGGGAATTCACTGCTTAAAATCCCTGTATAAGGAGAGGAAATCGAGTTGATCTACTATAAGTTCAGGTTGTTATATACTAGAGCCCTAGATTTATTGAAAGGATGAGCATCTGTACCCCCCAGAGCGGAGTGCTGTGTTCTCAAGCAAATTTCAAGCTCGCACTTAGAAGCTTCCCCTTAGCTTGTCTCTCGTTTCCAGTCTTTCGATCCACACGCCTTCATTGCAGAGCTGGTCTACCAGCGAGGTGCAGGCAGGAATGGGAAAATAGACACTTGGAGCGTGGAGAAGGAGCTGGGTCAGACGCTGACCGTACAGTTGCTCTCGCGGTTCATGTGCCCGAGTCTATTTTCAGAGTTCTTCAGATGCCAGTGTGTTCACGCTTCCCGAGGCAGCGGCTGGTTGGCAGTCCAGCTCATTAAGTTGTTCCCTGGGGTTCTTGTGTATTGGTGTATTTTGTTTTTGCCCTTTAGGGGGAAAGGAAACAGAATTGCTACTCTTATTGGCTAAGATTGGTTGTCATTTTATTAATAATTTTAGAATACATTTGTGTATAGATATGGTTAAAAAAACAAAAAGGAATGTGATACAACTCTCAAAGCGCCTGAGTGCTCCTGCAGCCGCTGCCCTGGCCTTATTTAGGCAACCCCACCCAATCCTTGGGGGCTGCCTGGAAGACTCAAGGGACTCTTGACAATAAATTATTTTCTGTTTTTACTACACTGTGGCTTCCGTTGAATACTTCTTGGTTTTTATTTTTTATTCATTTTGTTTTTTTTTTTTTGAGATGGAGTCTCGCTCTGTCGCCCAAGCTGGAGTGCAGGGGAGCGATCTTAGCTGACTACAAGCCCCGCCTTTCAGGTTCACGCCATCCTTCTGCCTCCGCCGCCCGAGTAGCTGGGACTACAGGCGCCCACTACCGCGCCCCACTAATTTTTTGTATTTTTTAGACGGGGTTTCACGGTGGTCTTGATTTGACCTCGTGATCCGCCTGCCTCGGCCTCCTAAAGTGCTGGGATTACAGGCGTGAGCACCGCACCCGGCCAAATACTTCTTTTAGTGGAGTTGTGAACCTGTACCCAAAGGTGAAATCTTTTCCTTTCCTGATTGCATGTGAACGTGGGAACGTCTTGAGTAACTTTGTGCTCTTGTAACCTACAGGAGAGTTTTCTTCTGACAGGCAGAGGGTTCAGGCCTGTTTGGAGCCAGATTGTCATCAAGAACAAATACATGGAGGAGGTTTGAGGAATGGTTGGTCAGCTAATCATAATTCAGAGTACAGTGTAATCAGGTGGCTCACATGCTCATAACTGGGGTGAATAGTAGAATAGGAAGAAAAGTTCAAGTAGATTTGTTTTCTAGGGAATCTGTCAAGCTATTAATTGTGAATAGTAGCTTGCACTTGGAATTCTCTCTAACTTCAGGGCCTTGACATTTGCCGATTTCCTGGCCTGGAAACTTCCACTCCCTGCGCGGCTCACCCGCTTCCTTCCTTTGGGTCTTTGTTCGAATGCCGCCTCTTCAGAGCGGCCTTCTCTAATCACTCATATGATAGGGTAGCCCTCTGATCCAACTCCTGCTTTCTTCTTGTTCACAGCCCTTTCTTCTTTTTCTTCTGTTTTTCTCATTGCATTTCCCACGTCCCCTCTTCCTCCTCAGGTATGTGCTTCTGTCATTTTATCCTTCCCCCTTTTCTCTAGTTCATGTTCCCTTGGGAGGTTGGCAGGTTAGACCTGGCCTGTCTCTTGGGGACTGGGAATCCAGTGGGGAAGGTTGCCTTGGGATTCAGCCCTGGGATGGCATGACCTGGGAAGAGAGAAGCTGGGGTATCAGTGCCATTACCCAAAGTTTTAAAGCAAGCCCTAAGTTCCTGTGTGCCTCCCACAGAGGTGGGGCGGGCATTTGGAAATGTTTTGGGCAGGCTGGCAGCACAGGTCTGGCACTGGGTCAGAGTCCAGGCTTCCACAGGCTGCATTTCAGAGGCAGGAGTCAGTCAATGCAGGACGCTGGGCACAAGGTGGCTCCCAGACCTGGAGTTCTGGGGACACAGGGCAGGGAGACTAGTAATGGAGAGGCAGAGACTCAGCCCAGGAAAACAAGGAGGATAGCAGGGCAGAAACCCAGTCAGATAGAATTGAGGGTAAGACGAATCTGTGCTGCTGAGCCAGGGGGGCTGCTGTTTTAAGGTCTTGGAATTTTAAAATTTGTTCTTGTGGATTATACTTATAATTATTTATTAATACATATTTATTAAAATTGCATATTATGTATCATTTGGCTAAGAGAGATGATTGGTCTTTGGTTCTACAGTGGGACACATCTTCGAGTAGAAGGGGGAGAGGACACAGCTCTGGGGAACTCGGGAGCTAAGCAGGGCATTGCGTGTTTTGAATATCTCTTATTTGGCCACTTTCTTCTCTTTTCCTCTTCCTCTGTCTCTTCTTTATCACTTAGTCATTTCCTTCTCTTTCTTCACCATTCCCTTCACGTTTTCTGGTTATTTTTTTGCTTTAAGAAGAAATAAAGCTGACAAGATAGTTCAGATGGCCCCGTGCCCCTCCATCCCCCAGAGCCATTTCACCCTCTTACCATTTGCCAGTTGCTCAGTGGTTGTCTTTCTGCATGATTTCCATTTTAACCACGTGGGGCCCCTGAGCTGCTGAGAAATCGCAACTCATGTTTCTTAAGAATGCTTTTCTTAAGAACGTTTATTTTGCCTCTTGGGTCAGAGCTATCCACTATAGAGTTCCTCAAACAGCTCGTTTTTCCTCTTAATATGAAGTCATGAAATGAATATTAATATTTAGCATTTGTCCAATTAAAGAACTGAAACATTATTTTCTAAGAAATATGTATTAGTTCTTGCACTGCTATAAAGAAATACCTGAGTGAGTACTTTATAAGGAAAAGAGGTTTCATTGGCTCATGGTTCTGCAGACTGTACAGGAAACATAGCAGCTTCTGCTTCTGGTGAGGCCTCAGGAAACTTACAATCTTGATGGAAGGTGAAGGGAAAGCAGTGCACGTCTTACATGGCAGGAACAGGACCAAGGGGGTGCTATATACTTTCAGACAACCAGATCTCAGGGTAACTCACTCACTATCACCAGAACAGCACCTAGAGAATGGCGCTAACCCATTCATGAAGGGTCCACCCCCATGATCCAATCACCTCCCACCAGGCTCCTCCTCCAACATTGGGGATTACAATTCAACATGAGATTTGGGTGGGGATACAGACTCAAGCAATATCAAAGAGTTTATTGTAAAGCTTTTTCCAGAAACTTGTATAAAGTTTATTTTTGGCTTCAATGCATGTTATTGAACAGAAGGTCAACAATTGATTGTTTTCCTTTATAGTTCTGAAAAAATGTACTAGGCTAAGAAAGGGTAGGGAAGGGGAAGAGAATAAACAGTTGAGAGCCTTTTTGGTGTCAGATATGATCCCAGCTGCATATTGATCATTAATTGACTGAGATCCTGTGAGGAGGATATAGTTATCTTTATTTTATAGATGAAATTAAAACTTGTTCACCTTAAATTTATATGGCTGATAAGTGGCTGGATGAAGTTCCAACTGTGGGCTTGCCTCAAACCACTGCGTTCCTCCTCACCATTGTTTTCTGATCCTTTCGGGTGGTGGAATGTGATGAGTTGCACGACGCCTTCAGCATCTGGTCCATAGGAAGCAGTTGCTGCCTAAAGAAGGGTAGATGTTTAGGATCTTACAGGCCCATATTATGATCTCTTGTGACCATGGGGTGGGCGAGACTGCTGTTTCTCTCTTACCTCTTAGAACATGGTGGATGGATTTGAAAAGCCCCCAATCAGAAGGAAAATTATTATAGCGTGTGTTTAGATACTGCTAATTATCAATTAATCGATCATTGATTAATGATCAATATACAGCTCCGTACTGCTCTGTGCTCCTTCCTGGACTGGCTTCTGGGTACCTGAGAAGACTGTAACCTATATGAGTAGATGCAATTGAAGGCATTAAGCAATACCAGCATTGCCCAGCAAACAAGGTAAGGAAAATAATTTATTAGGTGCTGGACCATAGCTCTGCTCAAAGCTGTAGAATTGCTTGTACCTGACTCTGTCCTGGCATTTGCCATGTTGTAGTGGTTGTGGTTTTGTGTCTGTGGACTTGGATGGAAGTGTCCCAAGGAAGATGACTGTGTCTTTTCTGTTTTCTAGCTTTAACCCTTAACACAGTGTCTAGTCCATAGTAGACATTTGGGTAAACAATTTTTTTAAAAAACAATTCTGGGTTGATAGAGTGTGTAGGAATAGAAAACCAGAGGAAATCATATACTTCATTGTAACAGAGTGATGAATACTGTGGGACTGCAGGAAGCACAGCACATAGGCAGTAGATCATGGGTGTAGAAATTTGGGTTCTGGTCTGCGTTCGTGCACCAGTCATCTTTCTAAATCTGGGCAGTTCATTTGACTTGTCTGGGCCTCCATCTTCCAGTAAAACCAGGAAATTCGACTGCAGATGATTTTTAGGTCCTTTCCACTGCTTAATGTTTTGTGATTCTGTAATTCTCACTTAAAAATTGCCATGAAAGAAACTCTAGAAACTACTTGTGTAGCCAGCCAATTAGGATTGAACTGGATCTTTTGGATTGGTTGACATCAGGTTCTAAGAATCCTGTTTTTGTGGAGTCTTCTCAGACTGGGGATGTAAGAGGAGGTTAAGGTTGACTTTCCAAGGCTTTGGGCACCTTGCCACAGTGAGCTTTTCTGTGGAACACAGTCTGGAACAAAGGGAGAAATGTGGGCTTTGTAGTTGGCCATCTTGGGCTTGATTTCTCATAGTACCTCCTAATGAGCTGAGAGCTGTGAAGGATTCATCTTTCTGAATCCATTTACTCTTTGGTGAAATGGGAATAATACTGCCTAGTAGGGAGTCTGCTTTCTCTGCCAAAGCTTTGGAAGCAGGCACATAACATCAGGTTTTGTGGCATCGTGTGGGAATATTCTCCTCTGACTTTAAATGGAAGGAAGATGACTGGTGAGCAGTGTATTCTGTTTCTGCTTGTTAAGCATGGTCAGACTCTTCAGTTATGTTACTGATGGGGACATGATGGTATCAGGGCAATTTAATGACTTCAGATAGGTAAACAACTTCAGGCATAGATCAAACACCTAAATAAAGGTCAAGGGAACATCTAGAATATTAAAGTGACAGGAAAACAGGTGATGTATATGCAAAGTCAAATTAGTATTTTCCATGTTCTCCCAGTGTCATTGTTCCTAAAGTAAACTTTGAGAAATGATTCATAATTTGAAAACTATGCACAAAGTGTGCCATGTTTTAAAAAACTATAAAATGATACTAGCTTTATTTATTTATTTTTTTTACATCTTTAGACTGTTGAATTTATTGCTTAATCACAGTCAGTTGCAATTAAATGCCTACAGTGTGGTGCTCTGTCCTTGGGGCTCTGATGAAATTGTCTTGCTGTTGGTGGATGTGTGCATGCTCATTGTGTGTGTGTGGGTGTGTGTGTATGTGTGTGTAGAGAAAAGGCATCGACTTTCTTGAAGTTGAGTTGACAGACAGTTGTGAGATAGCAATATCAAAGTGCTAATTTACATATTTCTCTTGGAAGGGAACAAAGAAAATCAATTCTCTTAAGAAATGAAACTAGTGATACAGCTCTGTTTATGTGAATGCCACTGTAGTTTGATCTAATACTGTATTTGGGGATGCTTCTGAAACACTTTATATTTCTATTGAAGTTTGTGATTCAGAGAATTAATTATAAAACCAAAAATGGAAAACGATATTGGTATCTAGTACATCTTCCAGTTTAAACACATTCTATTGATGCATTCTTTAAAAATATGGACATTCTTTGAGAAAGTGAATTGCAGTGAACAGTTAAATAGTTTGGGTAAATTGATGTTGCTCAGCAAATTATTTGCTTACCAAATCTTTGGTGACATGAACAATTTTTGCTAAGATTCTATCTGTGCTCTTCCTCTGCCCCCCTTCCTGTTCTCAGAAGGCTTTAGGATGACCTACAACCACACATAACTGAGCAAGGTGATGCATTCAGAAATAGGTGAAGAGAGACAAAAAGGAAAGCAAGTGTAAGGCAAGGGTTCTCAACAATGGCATTGCTGATGCTTTGAGCTGGATAATTCTTTGTTGTGGGAAGCTGCCCTGTGCATTGCAGGAAATTTAGTTAACCTCCCTGGCCTGTACCGATCCCAAGTTGTGACAACCAAAAGTGGGTTCAGATACTGCCCCATGTATTCTGAAGGGTGAGGGGGTGGAGGGAAAATCACTATGAGTTCAGAACTGCTGGTTTAGAGGATAAGGTGAAATCTGGACCAAGGTTAGCAGAGCACATGGACCTGTGAGGTCTCGATTGGACATAGGACATGCTATGCTTGTTGGCGATGGGGTGTGGGCTTTGCCAGGGGATTTCTAGGGACTGAAGTAGAGAAACATAGAAGGTATGTGGGACACGGGGTTCCCAGGATAAAAAGAATCTTAATGCAAAGAACCAAAAGGATTTTCTCCAGATGTTCCTCTCCCCAACTCCAGTGAAGCTCCCAGTGGGTAGGGATTTTTGTCTGTGTCATTCTTTGCCCTTTTGCCAACTGCTGTGCCCAGAGCAATACCTGACATACAGCCACTTAATAAATGTCTATAAAAAGAGATGAGTCTTCACAAGGAAGGATGCTATGCAATATAGGCCCTTCTTTACTTGTTTATAAGAACAGAGCGGCAGGATTTATAGGACCGCTCCCTCCCTCCCTCCTTTCCTTCTCTTCCTGTTCTTCCTTTTCTTATTCTTAGACGACATCTCACTGTGTCACCAGGCTGGAGTGCAGTGGTGCGACCTCGGCTCACTGCGACCTCTGCCTCTCAAGTTCAGGCAGTTCTCCTGCCTCAGCCTCCCAAGTAGCTGGGACTACAGGCATGTGCCACCACACCCAGCTAATTTTTGTTGTTTTTAGTAGAGATGGGGATTTCACCATGTTGGCCAAGATAGTCTCGATCTCTTGACCTCATGATCCACCTGACTTGGCCTCCCAAAGTTCTGGGATTATAGGTGTAAGCCACCATGCCTGGCTGGGACCATTTCTTATAGTATCATTAAATGGTAGAATGCATTCTGGGTGGTATAATCCAATATGAATGTCAGCAAAATCAATTAATAGGTCCCAGGATGGTATGGTCTAGGTCTTGTTGGTCTAAATCAATCTATAGTTTTTAAGATGCTAGGGAAGGGGCCTTGCATATTCTTCAGGCACTGCAGAGAATAATAAATGTTTTTCTATTCTTTGAGTGGTATAGAGCAGAGATAAGAGTGCCTGAGAGGTGTCACTCAGGAGGGCCCATTAAATAGAGCTGCAGGTTGTAGCAGACATCAGGCCAAGGGAAGGGGAGGGAGACTTGAGCTGAGCCTAGGGTGATAGTGACATTTACCAGTATCACTTGTTACTGAGTGTGTCTGTGTGCCAGCTCTTTTCATGCGTCATCTCTCTGCATCCTCACTGCATCTCTGAGGTCTGGTCTCAGAGAGAGGTAGCTTGTCCAGGACATGGCATTGGGATTCTGTTCCTGGCAATTCCCGTTGGGGCTAGGTCCCTTACCACTGTACTGCTCCGCTTCATGCCAGAAACATAGCTGTAGATGCCCATAGCATAGGCGATCATGCCCTAGAATTCTGTGCTCTGGAATACAGGTATGAGTTTTACAGCCTGAAATAATGTAAATGCAGTTTAAATCAAATTCTCACTTGAGCCATAAAAACAAAACCCAAACCAAAACCTTGGTACACTTGTAAAGAATTTAATTTCCTTGTGAACCATTGATGATGATGTACACTCACAGAGATGTTTGCCTAGACAGCCAAGTGACTTAGTACAGGACAATGATATTAATAACCATAGCTGACATTCATGGTGCACTTCCTTTGTGCCAAGGACTGTCTTAGGTGCTTTACATATATGTACTGTCTTCATCCTTACTGCCACCCCAGGAGAAAGATATGTATTGTTATTAACATCTTGTGGTTGAGGAAACCGGTGCAGAAATAGTTAAATATCTTAATTAGGATAGTAAGTGTTGGCTCTCATCTGGGATCCTAACCACTGTGGAATTAGGATGAAACCAATAATGAGTGTTTTAACTGTAGAAGCCTGTTCTATCAAATTTTAAAATATTGATTATAGGCTTTGGTTTGAAAGTAAATGAAATCCAGTTTTGAAATAAAGTCATTTCAGGTTGCCAATTTGATTCTTTATTGGGTGGCAGAGATGAGAGAGGGCAGTTAATTAGGATTACAAGCATAGTCTCTGCAGTTTTATAATCATCTATTTTCATATCTTTGGTTTCTTAAGATATTTAATATCAAGAAACAGAATAACTGAACAATGTCTTCATAATCTATGTTACTAATCAGTCTCATTCTCTTTGTCTAAGCATAAAAAGGACTTTACTGGTGAGCCTCTCATTATGTATGCAGATGACAGTGGTGATCCCTTTGAACTAATGAACTTTGGCCTTCGGGCACATGCATTCTGGATGAGTCTTTAAAATGCATGTGCTACATCTTGGGGATGAGTGCAGGCTTACAGAAAAGAGGAGTGGAGTAGGAAAAGGTTGGAATGATTTGGACAAATATATATGCTAGCAGGAATACAGTTAAAAAGTTGAGTAGTTATTTACGAATTACCTTTGGAGTTAGCCGTGTTCAAAAATTAGCACATTAATTTGGTATATGGAACAGATTCTTTCAAATGATGTGGTTTGCCATAACCTAAGAGTCTTTTCCATACATGAAGTGTTCAGTTTGTCAAAATACTAGAGACTCACTTTAGTTTCCAGTATGTCACCTTGAATAACATTAATATAATTTTATTCTATTTTTTCAATAATTAAAGCCCTTTATATTAAAAATATTTCTATTTTTTTCTGTTATATTTTAAAGTAAGAATCAGAGATTTGCAATTCATTTGCTTTTTCCACAAATATTCACAGGTGCTTTTTATGTAGTTTGCAGTGTTCTAGGGATCCAGCAGTGGACAAAACAACATAGTGCATAATTTCATGTAACTTTAATTTTAGCAGGAGGAGAACAACAAGAAACAAGTACCAAAGATCTCATATGTCATGTGGTGATAGATGCTCTGAAGAAAAATAAGAACAAGGAATAAAGGTTGAGCATGCTGTTTTACATAGGCATTTACAGAGGGCATCCCAGGAAGAGTGACATTTGAATAGAGACCCAGAGGACAGAGGGGGCACAATAGCTAATATCTGGAATGTGTCGCAGGTAGAGGAGATGATAAATGTAAGGTCCTGGGTGGGAAGATGCCTGGGGCATCCAAGGTCTGGCAAGAGACCAAGGTGGATCAAGTGGAGTGGCAGGAGCTGGGATTAGAGAGGAGGACTCCAGCAGTGGAATTGGAGCATCTGGCTTCATGTTTTAGAAGGGTCACTGCTGTGGTGCTGAGAGGATGGAAGCACAGAGACCTCTTGAGATGCTATTGCAAGAGAGAAGGGGGTGGCAGGGACAAAGGTGGTAGGCATAGAAATGGTGAAGTATCTTGGATGTATTTTGGAAGCTGAGCCTGGAGGATTTACTGGTTGGATATGGAGTGTGAAAGAGAAGTTAAGAACAACTGAAAGGTTTTGTGACATGAGTAGCTAGAGAAAACAGAATCGCCATTTACTGAAATTGGAAATTTCTCTTTCTGCTTATATGACCACTGTTAATATTTAAAAACTATGAATTACAGAACCCATGTGCTTGGGAGTAGACGTGTCTGAAAATGAGGTTGGAGAAAATTGTCATTTAAGAGGCTGAAAGTTCTGTGTTTGTGGACAGTTCTAAAATGCCTTTTACAGACGGATGGTATTACTAGGGCATACAGCCGTAGATAAAGAAATCTGTGGTCCATACTTGCAGATGATGGTGATGGTGATGGCGGAGACACTAACCAAAATTAGATCGAGGCTTGTAAATGATGTGCCTTCATTTTTACTTTTTAAAATTTATTCTTTTAATTGAAAAAGAAAAATTCTACATATGTATATGCATTGTAATGTCTTAAAATATGTATGTATTGTGGAATGGCCAAATCAAGCTAATTAACATATGTATTACCTCACATGCTTATCATTTTTGGGGAGTGAGAACACTTAAATCTACTCTGTGATTTTCAAGAATACAATACATTGCTATTAAATGTTAACTGTGTGCTTTTAATTCATCTTCATTGATATGGCCAAGCCACAGTGTCATCGTGGAGGATCTGTTTTTTCCTCAGCCTGATAATTTGTAAAACAGCATATAATGGGTGAGGGCAGTAAATATAGAAAATACAGGTATGAAATTCTGGTAATCAGCATTTCTATAGAACTGACAGTTTTGGAAACTTTCTTTCAATTCTGCATCACACTTACCTTAGTTATACACCTTTTGTCCCTTAAGATGCTAAATGTTTCTTGTGATAAACTGCTAGCAAGAGTGGGTATACATCCCTCACTTGAAGGTGATATGCTGTGCCCCTGTCTGACTTCTGCATTCAGTAATATTAAAGGAACCTCTTCCAGCTTTTCTATGGCTCTTGTTGGAGGTTGTAAGAACTAACATAGGAAATTTTAAGCAAATCCAGTCACTATAAATCAGTATTTACTATTGGTGCATGAGGTAAGGACTTGTTGCTATTTCAATCGAGGATACTTTGTGGCCAGCAGCATGTAGGTGACCACAGAGTAGGGCCTGGCCCTCCAGGAGTACACAGCCTGCTTAGGGAGAGGAACCACAAGTATCTGAAGCAAGGGTATCACGCCCAGGCTTAGATGCCCTTGAACATCAGTGAAAGTTTCAAGACAGCCTCTGTCTTTAGTTCAACTCCTTGTAGTATGAAGACTTTGGGAGTCTGGGAACACTGGAAAACATTAAAATGGAATCATTTAAAGGACAAAGTCCAAACTGGCATGTTTGATGTCTACCATAAGCTCTAGGGTGTGATGAAGTGTTTTAAAAGGGATGATGAGTATTTGATTCAGTACAAAAAATGAAAAATAAATTGCAGGGCTGCAGTGGACCATTTTTGAGAAGCTTTGACTAATGATAGAAAGAATAGTAAAGCCACTGACAACAGAGCAAATTTGGAAAAATGATCTATTCAGAGAGAGCCCTGTTGGGAGTGTGATTGGATGTGAAGAGGAAATGGGATCTTGGAGCATTGCACTGTGCTTATAGGTTTTCTGCTCATACTGTGCCTGAAACATTTGCAGCCCTCACAGTTCACTGCCTCAATTTTCCCAGATTTAAAATAATACTCCCTTCTTGGGGTTGTGATTTTGATGAAAAACCTTGGCTTGTGGACTAATAGCTCATGTCTATATATGTGTGATATGTGATGAATTAGGTTTTTTTTTTCTGTTTCCTCCTTGATTTCCTTCTCTTTCTTCCACATTTGTTCACGTCTTTTATGGCTTTGTTGGAAATATGTACGAAAATAACCTAATTCCTATGTAGGAATTATCTTCTTTCCTCTGCTTGTTTTTCTGCCCTCTGTGAATTTGTGATACAACAGTCTTCCCCAGAGTAATTAACTGTAATTCTACAAGCTGAAAAAATTTTAACTTCTGGTGAAAAATAAGTAGCAGATGCTGATGAGAAATATTACATGAGAAATATTTGTATTTTATGCAGCTGTCACTCATAATTAAGAGAAAATAACTAAGTAGAATGGACCCTAACTTGCTTGATTGCTTCACAGGGTGGGCATCCATTCTTAGTGCATTTACTGGGACTATTAAATAGTAGCTATTATGGGACATTTTGTTCAATGTCTATGGCACATTGCCACCTTGTGGCTGCAAATTTGTCTTGTAATGTAAAAGTAAATTTTTTAATGTTAAGTCTACCTGATATAATCTTAATGTTACATTTTTCCTAGTATTTATACTTTACTTTGTTCACTGAAGCTTTGAGACACCTTATAAGACTACCTGGAATATAGGATAGGAGAACTTAAGAGAATATTCTTGTTCTTAGAAGAGGCATGTTGAAGTATTTGGGAGGTGGGGCAGTGAAGAATCCTACTGCCTGCAACCAACAGTCACCGTGCATGTGTGAAGAGAGGGAGAGAGAGCAAAAGCGGTGTGGCAAAAGGTTAACAACTCACCATTGAGAATATGGGTGTTTACTGTTCCTGTAACTTTTCTGTAGTTGCAAATGCTTTTCTGAAAAGTTTGAAATTTAAAAATTGGCAGAAAAAATAATTGGGGTATTGAGCACAAAATTGAGCCAAAAAGGAGGCAAAAATAACCTCCACATTCTTTAATGATCTGACTCTAGATGAACTCAGTGATTTGGTTCTGCATTTTCTAGAGGCTATATGGAAACTTCTCCTTGGAGGCCCTCCTAAATAGGACACTGAAGTAATGAACAGCAGCCCTTGGCAAATACCTTGTGATAAGTTCAGCTCTGCATTTGAAAGGGTGTGGGTTTTTTTTTTCTTTTTTCTTTTTTTCCTTTTTCCCAAGTGCACTCTGGAGTCCCTTTTTCCTACTGATCTGGCTTTGATCTTGGAGTGGATGGGCTGCCAGTTCTTCAACGGCCTCTCACTAAAATACTGACCGGCAATGAGTGTGAGATGGTACTTACAGAGAAGTGCTTGAAATCCAGGTGTTAGGTCTTACTAATTAATACAGTTATGCTTAGGGGAATCTCTTAGTAGCTGAGCAGATGAGGTCTGTTCTATCTTAACTAACTTGGGAAGGGTTGCTCATAAACAGGATCAAATTTCCTTTCATGCAATAGTTTTTATTTTATTTCTATTTAATTATTTTTTATTATTTATTTTTTGAGGCAGGGTCTTGCTCAGTTGCTCAGCTTTAAATGTTACTTGGCTTTTCTGTTTTTAAATTTCTGCAAAGTTAACCTTTTTATGTACTTTTTTGAGGGATCTTTAATAACTAACTGGACTTATGTAGGTGTACATGAAAATTTTTGTCCTTTGCAACTATCTTAGACACATATTCATATGTACTTACTTGAAGGTGAACATTTTAGATGGTATGGCTCCATTATGAGAGGCTTTCTTATAAAAACAGGCAGATCTTGAAATAAGTGTTGTGACACAAGGGATTCTTTTGTAGAATGCTGTCTCTTGAAGTGACTTTGCTTTCTCTGATTCTTGTGACAGGTTTTCTTTTAAAAAGCTATAAAGTGATGTAGGGATGTATTGATTTCCATTAAGGGCTAGGGTGCTTAGAAATTTTTCTCCTGTACCACATATATTTGTGAGCAATATGTGAATTTTCTTTTGTAACCAACTAAAGAGAGTGATCTATTGCTTCTCTATAGAGCGACAATCTTCAGTTTTGGGGGAGACCATGTACAGAAAGACATATTTTATATAGTGACCTAGGATACACACACATACACATATAACTGAATAAAAGATTTCATGAAACAATACTTTCCCTTTGTTCATTGGACGCTGATAATTTCTATTCTATTGCATTAAAAAACACCAGTCACAATCTACCAAACTTGATTTCATGACCCACTAATGTGCTGTGACCCACAGTTTGAAAATCACTGCTGTTGAGATTTTGCAGCAAGCCAGACTCTCTTTCGGATGGAAATGTGACAATGAAATTCTGAATTCTCTAAGGTAGCAAAATTGAACATGGGATTGGACGAATGGGGTTTGAGAAGGAGAAGAAAGGAAGAAAAAGTGTGAATGACTGGACTGGTCTTTCATTCTAGGCTGTGCTGATGCCCTAGCCAGTGATGCCATTCTTCCTCTTTCTGCAGCTTGACCACCTATTATCCCCTCCACCCATGCCGTTTCGGAAATGCAGCAACCCAGATGTGGCTTCTGGCCATGGAAAATCACTGAAGTATAAAAGACAGCTGAGTGAGGATGGAAGACAGCTAAGGCGAGGGAGCCTGGGAGGAGCCCTGACTGGTGAGTCGTGGTGGCTTGGATGAGAGAAGGAATTGCGTTTCTTTACAGGGTCCTGCATGGCCCCAGAGTTCCACATGTAATCAGCCTGCTTAAGAATGGGCCTGCCCGGGCGCGGTGGCTCAAGCCTGTAATCCCAGCACTTTGGGAGGCCGAGACGGGCGGATCATGAGGTCAGGAGATCGAGACCATCCTGGCTAATACGGTGAAACCCCGTCTCTACTAAAAAAAATACAAAAAACTAGCCGGGCGTCGAGGGGGGCGCCTGTAGTCCCAGCTACTCGGGAGGCTGAGGCAGGAGAATGGCGTAAAACCCGGGAGGCGGAGCTTGCAGTGAGCCGAGATCCGGCCACTGCACTCCAGCCTGGGCGGCAGAGCAAGACTCCGTCTCAGAAAAAAAAAAAAAAAAAAAAAAACAAGAATGGGCCTGCCTCTGCAGACCATTTCATAAAAATGTTATCCAATCCAGAAAGCAGTTAAATTGAAAATTTTATTAATAAACTTTGCTGAAATATAATTTGCATACAATGACAATATCCCCAATTTTTTTTTTTTTTTTTTTCTTGAGACAGAATCTCGCTCCATTGCTAGGCTGGAGTGCGGTGGTATGGCGTGATCTCGGCTCACTGCAACCTCCGCCTCCCAGGTTCAAGCGATTCTCCTTCCTCAGCCTCCTGAGTAGCTGGGACTACAGGACACGCCACCATACCCAGCTAATTTTTGTATTTTTAGTACAGACGAGGTTTCACCATGTTGGCCAAGATGGTCTTGATCTCTTGACCTGGTGATCTGCCTGCCTTGGCCTCCCAAAGTGCGGCGATTACAGGTGTGAGCCACCGTGCCGGGCCAGTATCCCCAATTTTAAGTTTCCATTTGGATGGATTTTTGCAAATTTACACCTCAGTTGACTGCCGTGATCAGGATATAAAATGTTTCCCATGCTCTTCCTCGTCAAATTAACCCTCTACTGCCACCCTCAATGCCAAATCCTTGGCCCTAGGCAGCCATCGATCTTCTCTGTCATTATAGATTAGATGTACTTTCTCAAGGGCTCCTTTGTGTCTGACTTCTTTTGCTCAGTGTGATGTTTTTAAGGTTCACCTATATTGCTGCGTGTATTAGTAGCATATGTTTAACTTTGTCAGAATAGATTCTAGTGTTCTATACTACTGTAGGATAACTGTAGTTAACAATTATATATAATTTCAAATAGCTAGAGGGAGGATATTGAATGTTCCCAACACAAAGAAATGATAAATGTTTGAGATGATGGATATGCTAATTACCCTGATCTGATCATACATTATATGATTGAAACATCACTAGTACCTCATGAATATGTATAAATTATTCTTTGTTAATAAAAATAAAATTAGAAAAGAAACTGCCGAATGGTTTTCTAAAATTGTACCATTTTACATTCCTGATATGGATGAACGATCCAATTGCTGTGCATTCTTGCTAACCTGTGGTATTGCCAGTTTTAAAAATTTTAGCCATTTTCAGTGTTATACGGATGTATCACATTGTGGTTTTCATTTATGTTTCCTTGGTGACTGGATAATGTAGAACACCTTTTCATGGGCTTATTGGACAATTATTTGTATTTTGTGAAGTATTGGTTCAATTCTTTCACCTCTTTTTAAATTTCATTGTTAAAATTGAGAAATTTTCAAATCCAGAAAACTCACACATTATTTTTTACTGCAAAATAGCCAGATTAAATTAAAACCGAGCTTTTAAAAAGTAACTCACTACTTAAAAATTGTACGTTATTAACTATATTACTGGAAGCTAGATTTCCGTTATTTCATCAGAGTACTTTTTCCTCTAGATACAAATATTTTCAGGGAACTTTGTTTCTTAAAATCCCTAAACAGTGTTTTCTTTCCATGTGATGGTTTTGTCTGCCAGTTTAAAAATGGCCTGGAAAATAAGTTGAATTACTCATTTTTTTTCTTGGAGAACTATGATTTTGGCTTTTTGAAGATGAAATTTCTGAGAACAGAAGTGCTACTGCCACATGATTAGTGGAGTCTGGGACATCTGACCCAGTGTGCCACTCTGCTAGAACAAAGGGCCAAACTACCTCAGGGCAAGGGGGAGAAATTCATCAAAAAAATTGCTGCAGTTTAAGGCAAATCTTTTCCCTTGAGTTTACTGATGCTCTTCTAATGCTTGTTAGGATATTTTTATTTGCTTTCATTTGGTAAATGCAGACTATTTGCTTTTTAAAGTAGGAGATCCCAAAGATTATTCTAACTCTTATAGGTAAGAAAATTAAATCTTAAAGGTTAAAAGACTCATCCCCTTATTTATTAATTGCACTTAGGAAATTGACTAACCTTGATTCAACTATTTTTGACTGATAGGAGGGACAGTAATTGTTCTATCCACTTTTGCTAAAGCAGTTTACATAAAGCTTTAAAATAATGCATGGGTGTGGCTGTTGATGCAGATATATAATCTCAAACATGAAATTTGGCCTTTAGCTTTGAAAATAAATAGATGGACTTGATTCTCTTGTCATAATTTTAACAGCTCTAGCAAGTCTATCCTTAGACAATTAGTTTGCTACACAATTATTTTTGGTAACTAAATCTTTGGTCAGGTAATTTTTTAAAATCTTTAATAGTACTTAGAAGAGCTTAAAAAAATCCACTGAACATCAACCTGTTTTTGAAGACAGTTCCTTGAAAATTATATTAGAATATTAAAAAAACCAATTTTTAATTGTTCCTCTATATAGTTTAGCTGAAGATGTAATGAAATAATATATACAAAGCAGCTAGCCCAGGCAGCTGTTAGTATTATGTGCATAACTAATTGAATTTGGGGGGATTTGGAGTTGATGGGTGGCATGGACTCATGGAAATGAGTTTGGTACCCTGATCGACTGGCTTGCTACTTTGTGTTAGGCACTGTGGTCATATCGGGCTAGTGTCAGGTGTTGGAGCACAGAGAAGACAGCATCTTCCCTGATCTTTAAAAAATGTGTTTTCCACTAGTTTTAGGTAACTAAATAATTACATGTGTTCTCATCTTGGGACATACCCTGTTGCTAAACTTAAAATAAGCCATACTGGTTTTTCCATCAGAGGCCCATACCCGATCTAATCTGTTACTTAACGACTGACCACCTTCTCATGGTTTTATTTTGTTTTAATCCAAGGATCTTTTCTTTGGCAGTATTCTACTTTCCTTAAAACAAAGATTTTTGGTTTATAGTTGGACAGTTTTGCCAACCAATTATCCTTGATAAGGTTCACTAAACTTTTAGCTTTTTGAAAGGAAGATCTGTGATTAATTTATATATTTATCCCGAATAATGATAGCTAATATTAAAAGCTTACTGTGTAGCAGGCATTATGTTTAGGGAATTATATTTATTGACTTATTTAATCCTTGCAACATCTCTATGTGTCTATGAGGGAGACACTGTTAGCCCATTTTACACATGAGAACACTGAGCCACAGGTAGGTTGAGTAACTTCCTTGAGGTCACAGTTCTCACAACAGCAAAGCCAGGATTTGAACCCAGGCATCGTGGCTCCAGAGTTCATGCTCACAACTGCTACACTGTTCCTAGCATATTCAGTACCTAGGTTTTAAATAAATTCTTAATTCCAGCAGTATTAATTGGAGTGAATCTTAGATGGGAAAATTATTCACTCAGTTGGAATTTGTGGCTAACTCAATCTGTAGGGCTCCCAGTCATTTAATTGTAAAAATAAAGTAAAACTAGGCAATTAGTACATATTTAACACCTTAAAATTCACACATTGGTTAACCCAGAAATTCGACTTCTCAGAATTCATCACAAGGAAATAGTCATATGTCAAGAGAATTAACTTTAGTTATATTTAAAGCAGCACCATTTATAATAATTAAAATTTCATATTATCTAAATAGCTGGCAAATGAATACTGATTAAACATTATGGTATGCATATAAAATGGAAAACAACTGTAAACATTAAAAGTCATATTATAAAGAATATGTTTTAATACTGAAAGAGACTCACAATATATTAATGTGAAATCCCATTGTTAAATGGTCTCATAGTGTCTCATACTTCCTAAGACTTACTATATTTGTAATTAAATAATTATATACAGATGGTCCCCCACTTACTATGGTTTGGCTTTTGACTTTTCAACTTTATGCTGAGTTTAGTGGGGTATGAAATACATTATTGACTTAGGATATTTTTTACTTCTGATGGGTTTATCAGGATGTAACCCCACTGTAAGATGAGGAGCATCTGTCTTTAATGAGGAGGAGGAAAATACTTACTTTCTGCTAAGGAATTTTCTCAAACTGGAGTGATGGTTGAGTAGGTTGTCTTTAAAAATGGGCAAGTGAAGGATGCTATGGCCTTTTTTATACCCTGCAGCTTAATCCATGGGATAGTTTTTGAGCCTGAGTTTTTCTGTGGCATTTGGTGGTGTATCAGTCAACAACAGTAATGTTGTATAACTGCAACTATCTCAATGGTAGACAACAATAAGTATTTTTTTCTTGTTCAGATGGCTATAGGTCAGTTGGGGGTTGGCTGTAGGTCACTCTGGGCCCTACTGGGCTTGGTTCCAGGATGCAGTTTGGGGCTAGATTTGCTCTATGTGTCTGTCTTCTTTAGACCAGCAGCTACCAAGGCATCATCTCCTTATGAAAGACAGAAGCGTGAGAGAGCAAGTTCTCCTGTATAGGCACATTTCAAGTTTCTGCTGGTGTTATGTCTGCTAATTTCATATTGGCTAAAGCAAATGGTATGGTCAAGCCCAGAGTCAAGGGGTAGAAGCACACTTCCCTTTGATACCTTGGCCAGGATGCAGGTACAGTCATGCGCCACATAAAGTCATTTTGGTCAGTGATGGGCCATATATGTGACAGTGGTCCCATAAGATTATAACGGAACTGAAAAACTCCCATTATATGGTAATGTCTAGATGATCCTGATTCTGTGTAGGCCTAGGCTAAGGTGTTTGTATCTTAGTTTTTAAACAAAAGAGTTTAAAAAGGAAAAGAAAAAATAGAAAAATAAAAGCTTATAGAATAAGGATATAAAGAAGAAAATGTTTTTGTACAGCTCCACAATGTGTTTGTATTTTAAGCTAAGTGTTATTACAAAAGTCAAAGTTTAAAATTAAGAAGTTTATAAAGTAAAAGTTACAGTAGGGTAAGGTTAATTTATTATTAAAGAAAAATGTTTTTTTTAAAATCAGCGTAGCTTAAGTATACAGTGTTTCTAAAGCCTACAGTGATGTCCTAGGCCTTCATATTTACTCACCACTCACTGACTCACCCATAGCAACTTCTATTCCTGCAAGCTATTCATGGCAAGTACCCTATACAGGCATACCACTTTTTATCTTTGATTCTGTGTTTTTAAGGTAGCTTTCCATGTTTAGATATGCTCATACTGATCACTGTGTTGCAGTTGCATACAGTATTAGGTGCAGTTGCATGCTCTACACGTTTGTAGCCTAGGAGTAATCGGCTATATACCCTGTAGTTTGGTTGCATAGTAGGTTACACCATCTGAGTTTGTGAAAGTACATCCTATGATGTTTGCACAATGATGGAACTGCCTAAGGAAACATTTCTCAGAATGTGTCCTTTCTGCTCAGCAATACATGACTGTATGTACAGTTGTCCCTCAGTATCCACAGATCCCAGGTTCCAGGATACCGAAGTTCATAGTTGCTCAAGTCACTTATATAAAATGGTGTAGTATTTGCATGTAACTTACGCATATCCTTCTGTAAGCTTTAAATCATCCCTAGATGATTTATTTCACCTAATACAGTGTAAATATTAATATTCTGTAAACAGTTGCTGTACCGTATTTTAACATTTGTATTATTTTTATCATATCACTATTTATATTTTTCCAGATATTTTTGATCCACAGTTAGTTGAATCTGGATGTGAGAGCTGACTTTAATGTTACTCCAGAGGAGTAAAGAATTGGAACTGATAATTCAGTCTATCCTAGTTAGCTTCTTTTAAAAAAATCTTTTACAGTAAAATTTAACTATTTTTAAGTTTCAACATAATATGTATTCAATGTAGACAATTTAGAAAATACAAAACACTATAATGAAAAAGCCTAAAACCCCATAATTTCACTATGCATAGACACTCATGATTGAAATGTTCACATTTTCCTCCCTAACTAAACTTTTGAATCACTAAGGGCATTAGATTAAAGACGAGAAAATAACCAGTGCGTTTTTTGTAGGACTGGCATTTAAACAATAGACCTGGAGCTTACTATGCACATTACTGCCTGGATTTTTATTTTGGAGGCTGATGTATTTCCTGTCTTGAAGGTCGACAGTTTGCTAAATAGGCACCTAGAAGCCTCATGTAAACATTGACTGAGCTTTGGAGCCCCCTGATGAGGAAGTGGAGCATTATTCTAATTGTTATACAGACCCTTAAGTCTGGGCATGGATATTGTTGGTAATATGCTGACAGCTCACAGTGAGGAAGCTGCAGAATGAAGGACAGAATCTCGGGATCTTGAATCCTGGCTTCTTGATATGCAAATGCATGCCCCAAATCTTTGTCCTGCATTCTACAGCTGTGATGTATGTTGCAGCCTTAATAGCCAGAAAATGAGTGCTGCTTTTCCCCATGAAGAGAGTTTTTTTTTTCCCCCCAAATGTTTGGGTTGGTGGAATGTAAAAGAAAGACAAAAATCTATATATGTGTATAACATGCACATAATAATAAGAAATCAGCTTTGCAGACAATATAAACTAGAATTTTAAAGCTGTTAGAATCATGACGTTCTATCTTGGGAAGAAAGTTAAGAGAGTTTTCTTTTTTGGACTATGGAAATCAATTTGGAATAACGTCTGAAAATTTTTAAAAAGGCATTTTTTAGTGTTACTTTTTTACTTGAAGCGAGAAAGGAACAACACAATCCCAGAAAACATTCTTTCCTTTAAAATTAACCTGGAAGCTGTTGCTTTTAATTACTGTGTAGTACCCAATGGGTTTCTCATCCTAAAAGCCTCCTTAGCTTAGTGGGCAAGTCTGAAATAATTCAGATTCAAGATAATTTATATAAAGTATGGCTGTTTTATGGGTAGCTTCGGTATTTACTAAATGTCACACTTAAATACAACTTAAACTTTCCTATACACTCTAGATTTCTTCAGTTTTGTAACACCATCAAAAGAATGTCTGTATAAAAATGGTGTGTGTTAAGATAATGCTACATGCTATGATAAGCAAACCAGAAAATATCAGTGGCTTAACACAATAGTAGTTTATTTCTTGCTCCATGTAGAGTTCAAAGTAAATGTTTGGGTTCATAGGCAACTCTCCTCCCATGGTGACTCAGGGACCCACATTCTATCTTCTGGTTTTGCTCTTCTTAATAGCCTTGAGGTACCCCGTTTCCAGTTGGTAGAAGTGGAAAGAGAGACGAGAAACCCTTCTGACTTCTTAAAAGTCCCAGCCTGGAAGAGACATGCTAATTTCCATTCCTGTTCTTTTAGAAAGATCTAATCACCTGGTCACAGATGAATGTAAAGTGCACGTGTGTGTGTGTGTGTGTGTGTGTGTGTGTGTGTTGGGGGGGTGCTAGGGAAATATGGCCTTTGCTGGCCTTGCGTCAGCATTCAGCTAGATAAGAGATAGGGGGAGCAGGGCACTTACTAAGTCAGGAAAGACTAGGAGAGAAACAGATTTTAACAAAGACACAGGATGTCATGAATTCCGTTTTGAGTATGTTTGAAATGCCCGATGAGACATACTAAATAGGTATGTCAAGTAGGACTGTGGAACCACAGAAGGAGAGAAGCATCTTCAGAGGAGGAAATGATAAAATTATAGAACTGGAGGACTGATTTGTGGTTGCCAGGGATTAAGGAGGGGATGAGGTAGGAGGGAAGTAGGTATGGCTATAAAAGGGCAACATGAGGGATCCTTGTGATGATGGAAATGTTCTTTGACAGTGTCAATATCTGTTCTTGGGTTGTGATATTGTACTAAGGTTTTTTAAGATGTTACCATTGGGGAAACTGGGTAAAGAGAAGTACTTGGGATCTTTCTGTATTATTTCTTGTAACTGCATGTATATCTATAATTGTATCAAAATGAGATAATTAAAAAAGTTGTATCAGTAATCTTTTTTTTTTTTTTTTTTTAATTATACTTTAAGTTCTAGGGTACATGTGCATGACGTTTATATCATGTATAACTCCCCAATGCAATCCCTCCCTCCTCCCCCCTCCCCATGATAGGCCCCAGTGTGTGATGTTCCCCTTCCCGAGTCCAAGTGATCTCATTGTTCAGTTCCCACCTATGAGTGAGAACATGCGGTGTTTGGTTTTCTCTTCTTGTGATAGTTTGCTAAGAATGATGGATTCCAGCTGCATCCATGTCCCTACAAAGGACGCAAACTCATCCTTTTTTCATTTGCTTTAAAAAAAAGCAGAGAGTTACTGGATTTAGTGGCTTCATTTTTCTCAGTGCATTATGAGAGACCATGGGGAGAAGGGTTGCAGTTGGGAGGGTTATATGGGAATTGAGAAGAGAAGGAGGTATAACGTAGTCTTGAAGAGTAAGAAGGGAAGCTATAAATGTAGTAGGATTTCTGGAAAGCATTGACAGCCCATTAAAAGTCTGAGATCATGAATTGAAAGTGAAGGCGGTCTATGTGTTTGTGCAAAAGGTTAAAGCACCAGGGAAATTCATGTACTGGGTATACTGGTTCCAGAAAACAGAGAGAGGCCTGGTCAAGGGTCATTCATAAGAGTGGTGAGGAAGGTGGACCTGAGCTATACAGGAATGAGAGGCAGTTTTAGTGCCCATGGTGGGATATTTCTGGGGCTCGAGCCAAAGCCAGTGGGAATTTGGAAAGAGGACTAGAAGCTGGGACTTGGGTGCATGGTGGGGCTGGGGAGCGAGCGGTGGGTGAACTGAGTTTGACTTAACCAGCCCCTGAAGGGTGACTGAAATGTTAATATAGTCATGCATCGCTTAATGACGGGGATACATTTTGAGAATGTGATTTCCTAATACAAACATCATAGAGTATACTTACACAACCTACCTGGTTTAGCCTACTGTAACCTATTGCTCTTGGGCTACACATCTTTACAGCATGTTACTGTACTGCATACCATAGGTAACTGTAACACAATGGTAAGTATTTATTTATCAGACATACCTAACATAGAAAAGGTCCAGTAAAAATACAGTATTATACTGTTACAGGACCACCCTCCTATGTGTAGTCCATTGTTGACCAGAACATTACGCGGTACATGACGATGTTTTGAAATTTGGCGCCATTTGAAATTTTTAAAGGGCAAAGAATCTTTATAATTCTCATGATGTGCTCTCTTGTGATACTCCCAATTTGGGTTCTTGGCTCTTGGCCAACCAGAAAAAGCCCGGATCCACAAAGAATTGACACTTAAGGTTTTACTGACTTAAAAACATCCTGCTGGTATTTGTTTTACTAGTTCTTAGTATTTATAAAATCGCTATGCTGAAGGCACATAACTAAGGACAAGAATTCTCTTGAGTCACTCTAGTGTTGTTTTAGAACTTAAAAAATTGTGTAGTTCATCAGTAATAGCTTTTTAAGCTGAGGAATGTCTCGATGTATTTTTTTGAGTCACCAGGCAATGAACAGGCAATTCTGTTAGCATCTTCTTCCCAGTGACAATGCATGATTTTAAGAAGCTTTAAAACCATTTATTGTCTTTACTGCTCCTATGACAGTTTATATCCTGGATATTTTGTTTGCTATCTAGGTGTTCTAGATAGAAGGTGTGACTATTTTGATGTATTTTTGTAAGTGTTGCAATTCCTCCTTGTCAGGAGTGGGAAGGTCTCATGAGACCTCGACTTAATGGGATGCGCAGCTGTCAGCGAGTTCCTTTGGCAGATGCTGCCTCCCAGTGGCTCTCTGTCAGGGAGCCTTCTGCTGGAGCTCATCTCCCATGCAGATGGTCTATCGATGAGTCATTGCCCTTCTAACGGGCTTACATGGTGGTTCCCAGACCCAGGTCACCTGCCACTTAGAAACTGCCAAGTGGCCACCACCTTGTTCAGAGTCAGGCTGCAGCCTGTTGGGAGCCCAAGTCTCTCCTTCAGGCATTTTGCACCAGGGAAGCCTTCCCAGGAGGTGACAAGACAGGCATGAGGGGAAAATTAAGGAAAGAACCTGAATGAGGACTCTAAGAATCAAAAGCATTTCTCTTATACCCGGGGCAGATGAGAGACTGGGCTGTTTGCTTTGATGTGTACCTGAGCTCTGGGTAGTGTTGGGAGCCATGCTTTGTCAGCAAATCGGGCACTTCAGAGATCAGTTTTACAGTTCCGTACCTGATAGTTTGAAAAACTTAACACTTGGTCCTGAGAGTTAGTTAATGTTTTCCATAGGAGGCCCAGTTTCTCTTAAGATGCTTGAAGCCCCCTTTGCAGAGCAAAAGGTAACGTGGGCTTTCAATCACTGTTGACATAGAATTTCAAGATTACTCGGGCAGGAAAATACTCAGATACAGCTAAACCATTATCAGCTGCAAAATATGTTGGCTATCTGGACCTTTGGCTGGGTGTGTTAAATGTGGCAAACCAAACCCAGTAACTGGAATTCTTCAACATACACCAGAGAGGAGGATGTCTAGTAGTCCTTTAAAGTTTTTGCTGGCATGAATTTAAAACTTGTATGTGTGTAAAATTTTTTTTTTTTTTTGAGACAGAGTCTCGCTCTGTCGCCCAGGCTGGAGTGCAGTGGCGCGATCTCGGCTCACTGCAAGCTCTACCTCCCAGGTTCATGCCCATTCTCCTGCCTCAACCTCCCAAGTAGCTGGGATTACAGGCACCCGCCACCACGCTCGGCTAATTATTTTATATTTTTAGTAGAGACGGAGTTTCACCGTGTTAGCCAGGATGGTCTTGATATCCTGACCTCGTGATCCACCCGCCCTCGGCCTCCCAAAATGCTGGGATTACAGGCATAAGCCACTGTGCCAGGCCTGTGTGTAAATATATTTCTATCAGGAAGCTCTGTATGCCAGTTAGGCTAATGAAGAAACTTAAACCAAAAATGTACAGAATAACAGGATCTGTGAACAGAAGGCTTCCTCCCCCCACTCCCGTGCTCATTTCTTAGGTTCTAGTGTGATTCTACAAATAATGGGCTTTGGTCCTTCTCTAGGAAACATGATTAATTTATTGAATCCATATCTTAAAAATTTAAGTTGCTTTCTTCTTAGAATTCCCTTTAGAATAAGAAACTGATTTCAGGGCTTTTTTTTTAAGCCTGTTATCAAGGTGTTGAGCTTTTTGGGTGAGGCATAATCATATTCCTTTTTCTTTCCACTGCTTTTTAATTTTGTCTTTTAGTACTTCCCCCGAACTCTCTTTCTTTCTGACAGGATGGACTGTGGCCCAGGCGCGTCTGGGTATGGCTTTCCTATCCTTCATGCACTGTGCTCTTTTCGGGTCTGAAAAGCACACTGATCCAAGCTCATCTTCTCAGTTCCCTGTATTTGTAGACCCTCAGAGGTGAAGCGGCTTTAGCTCCTCTGTGAGTCTTTAGTAGAGATGAGGAAGCCACAAACAATGACTTGATTATATTACAGTTAACAGTGTGAAAGATTTATTGAAATACTGGAAAATTAGTACGAACTAGTAAATCTCACACTTCGTGTCCTTGAGTTGCTGGGGGAGGAGGAAGTAAGGTTGGGAAAGGTAAGAAGATGGTGGGTGGTGCCATTTCACACCACGCTGGAACGCATTTACAGAGCTGGACATAGGTAACTGGCTCTTCTGGTGATGTTTCAGTTTCTATTTTGTACTTTTTCCCTTTCTTCATGTTTCAATTTTTTTTTTTTTTTTTTTTAAGATCTTACCCTCTTATAGGAAACATGGGGAAAGGCTATGTGGCTTGACATATACTACTGGGTTCCAAAGTAAAAGGCCAGTGACATCTTATTTCATACAAACTGTAGTACTAATGAGGTGCTAACTGCTCGTGTACTGGAATTAGTAAACTGCACTATACATGAATCCCCTGGACAACAGAGGCAGAGAGTAGTAGGGTGCGATGCAGTAGGGAGTGGGAGATATAGATCAGAGAGAGAATGGAATCACTGAATTAAATGAAACAGAATTTAAAGAAAGCAAGTGATTTGCCTGGGTAGAGACAGCGTCTTGCCATCTTATACTACTGTTTCAGGGTGTAAATGGAAGAACGTGAACTGGAGATCTGAGGTCCAGATTCTAGTCCCAAGTCAACTTCTAAGTAGCCTTTATTGCTGGCTCTTAGTTTCTTCATCCAAGTGGGCGGGTTGGATCCTATACTCTCAAGGTCCCTTTGAGTTAAGTAGTAAATAATTTTAGCTACCGTGGTGAGGGAGGGAAAGTCTTTGTAGAAAATGGGTTTTCTTCATTTTCCAGCCCCTGCACCCTCCCTTGAACCCCTGTGCACACACACAGGCTTTATTTGTTGCTGCGCGAGGACTCCCACCTTTGCCTCTATTAGAGCTGCTAGTAGGTGTCCTGTCACTTGAGCACACTCAGGCCATTCATCTCTTGCTTACAGCTCATTTTTTGGTGGCCAATCAAAGCCACTGGGAATGTAGAAGTTTTTTTAACTTCCCAGATAGAAACTGAAAATGATGCTGACTTTATGTCAGTTCCACAGGAAAAAGAGAGGTAAAGAAATGCAAATGCCACCAACCGGGAAGTTGAAAGATTTGTAAAAATTAGTGTTTCTGATATATTAATGACTTTGGTGGTGGTAGCCCACATTTGTCATTGTCATGTTCCATTGTCATTCAAGTACTTAATCACCTCACATTGTGAGGGCTAAATTTATTTTCTTGTGTCTGCCTAGACAGATAATTTCTCTATTCTTTGACAGTATTGTCTCAGGCATCTGAATCAGACCTAAGCCTGAAGGGAGAGCAGAGGGTAAGTCCCCTCCTTGCATTTAACTCATTGCTGACTTGTAAAAGAGAGAATGATATTACTTAAATGTCTGTTTCCTTCTTTGAGTAAGAACACAGGGGCAATCGTATCATGGTTTGTGTCCTCTCTAAAATTCGAGTGTTGCCAGTTTGATAGTATTTAGAAGTAGGGCTTTTAAGAGATGATTAGGCTATCCTAGGGCTGCTCCCTCATGAATGGGACTGAGACCCTTTTAAAAGAGGCTTCTTTTACACAGCAGCATTTGGTGAACTTGCCATTCATTCTCCTTCCGCCATGCGAGGATGCACCAAGAAGGCCCTCACCAGACCACATGCCAGCACCTTGATCTTGAACTTCCAGCCTCCAGAGCTGTGAGAAATAAATTTCTGTTCTTTATAAATTACCCAGTCTCTGTTATTTTGTTGTAGAGGCACAAACTAAGACAAATTGTGACTGCTGTAAATTATTAATGCTGCACCCAATCCAGCTTCAAGAAGGATTTTGCATAAGGTTGTGCAGCTCCCAGTTTCCCAGTCTGTGTAAAGAAGAGGCATGTATGTATGTAAGTAACATACATGGGCATTTATGTGTTTATATGTATGCATGCACACACTGCATTGCACCCTTGGTTTTTATTTAGTTCCAATAATGTAGGATGGCCTGTATTTTTGCCCTAAGTTACTCTGAAGGAGAGTTAATAATTATGTATGTCATTGACCTTTTATTAAAACTTCTGAAACAAGTTTATCTGTGCTCAGATCAGGAAAAAAGGGTTTAGATTGGTCTCATAATTTGAATTCTTTCTTTTGTTAAATAATGACAGCTGAGTAAACCCACTGTTTCTCTTTTTGTCTTGGTTGCCAGGAATCTCAGTGCTAAGTGTTTTATTTTGGTTTTGCTCCATTTTGCTAGCTTTTGGCTGCAGTGGTGTATATGTAAATAACACTAAACAAAGTGGGGAATAATACATCACGCACATACCTGTGGCTATGAGTGTTGTTGTACCCCTGCCCTCTTAGGTGTATAAACTGATAATGAAACATGTAATCTTTAAGACCTTTTTCTACATTCAGATTCCGTTCCAAATACCGTCATGTTACTTTTGCTGACTCTTCCACTTCTCTCTCCTTTGATACCATCTTACGTTATTCTTTTCTTGAAAGATAGATTACTTTTAATTTTTTTATTTGTGTACCTATCATTCTGTTTGCTAGTTTATAAATTTATTGAGGACTTTTTCCTTGTATCCTCAAAGCAAAGCCTTGTGCATTTCTAATTCTTATATTGCCAGATAAAATATGGGGTATCCAATTAAATTTTAATTCAGATAAGCAACTAATAATTTTTTTTATTATACTTTAAGTTCTAGGGTACATGTGCACAATGTGCAGGTTTGTTACATATGTATACATGTGCCATGTTGGTGTGCTGCACCCATTAACTTATCATTTACATTAGGTATATCTCCTAATGCTATCCCTCCCCCCACTCCATGACAGGCACCAGTGTGTGATGTTCCCCTTCCTGTGTCCAAGTGTTCTCATTGTTCAATTCCCACCTATGAGTGAGAACATGCGGTGTTTGATTTTCTGTTCTTGCGATAGTTTGCTGAGAATGATGGTTTCCAGCTGCATCCATGTCACTACAAAGGACACGAACTCATCCTTTTCTATGGCTGCATAGTATTCCATGGTGTATATGTGCCACGTTTTCTTAATCCAATCTGTCACTGATGGACATTTGGGTTGATTCCAAGTCTTTGCTATTGTGAATAGTGCTGCAGTAAACATACGTGTGCATGTATCTTTATAGCAGCATGATTTATAATCCTTTGGGTATATACCCAGTAGCAACTAATAATATTTTTAGTATCCAGTGCTATGTTAGGAGCATATATATTCAAATTTACTTGAATTTAAATATAGGTATGCATCCTGTATTCTTATTTGCTAAATCTGGCCATCTTATCAATAAATACTGGAATGGTTCTGTGCCTAGGAGTTATCAGATATAGTCTCATAGGTACAGGCATGGTATGAATGGCAAGTGTTTAGAGGCATTATACATAGACATTCATTCAATATCCTTTTCGTGCACGTGTGTTGTGTGTGTCTGTGTGTGTGTGTGTTTTCCCCCTGTAGCTGCTTAGTCACATGGGAGTCAGGACCATCTTTGCAGACAACCCCAAGCAACTCTGATAGATGATATACTGTACTCTTTGATGTCTAAAAGTTTGTGTGCATTTGCCCTATTACAATGCCTTCAATAGTCACAGTGCTTTCTTTGTGGATCAAATAATGGGAGATGTAATGCATTTAATGAAATAGCTACAAGAAAATGACCTGGCTTTCAAGCTTGAGAGATGACCATTTGGAGGGTGATTGGAGCAACCAAAACACTACCTTCCCCCAACTCAGCCCACTGATTCCCCATAAGCATGGCTGAATTCTCTAAGTAGGAATGCTAAGTAGCTGGCAAAACTATTACCGTAAAACATGAAGCATTGACCCTGGAGTTCAGGGCTACTTCATGTCATCCGAGCTTTCAGAAGTTGTCAGCGGCAACTGACAATTGATAGACCAGAAATGGAAAGGATGAATTCCAACCCTACACCTACCATTAATTTTCAAGCAGTGCAGAGGCAGTCATGATGCTAATCTTGGCTTTGACTTTTCTCATCTTAAAAACAAGGGCATTGTTTTGTGAAGCAATTGGTGTTTTGTTAGGATTTAATTCAGCATGCAGGGTTGGATAACAATGGTTCTTAGATCCTTTTGCTTTGAAACCAGGCAGAGTGGGCATTAACTTTCCTCATAAGGGAGGAAGAGAGCAGGTTACCCAGTTCCTAACTGAGATCTTCACTTCAGAAGTAGGAACTTTTAACAAATGGCCATTTGAAGGCGCTGGAGGAGATGCACTATGGTATTTTTGAGGAAATATTTTATGGTTATGCTCTAGATTTCTTATTCATTGATCGATATTGACAAGCATTTCTTAAGACAAAAATATTACATTCTTCAGGTAACATACATAGATATTGTTGTTGAGAAAGAATTTGAAATCTGTTGGAATAGACCTAGCATGGAACTAGCAAGTGTTCCAAAGAAATAGATATGATTACATGATTGTGAAATACACGATTATGTGAATTAGACTGTATGTAAGAGTTTCCTTGTAAAAATAGAGAACCTGTTAGGAAATTTAGACTTGTCTGGAAGTTTCTGCATAGGTTGTGATACGGAGTTTATTTTGTCACCTCTATGGTGGCTTTTGTTCTTTTTGTTTCTCTTGTAAAACTACTGGTCCCCAACTCCTTAGCCTCTGTCATAACTGTTTAGATGTAGGGTGGTTGTCAGAAATGTTCTGTGTCTCAGGGTTGCCAGTGACATTTGAGGGCATCCATCAAAGCATCTTGGTGAGCAAAAGAGTGTCACTGAGTAGGATTCATAATTTCTCCAAGAAGTAAGATATCAAATATAAGTTGTCCTCTGGGGTATTGAGGTTAATTAGCTTACCTTGAAAATATACATTATATTGTGGAGATGGTAGACTCTTTTTGAGATGGTTTTTAGAAGAGAAAATCACAGCTGTAAGAAGTGACACGGTCTCCTCCATATCAAGTTTAAGGCCTCTGAGTTTTCTTCATTATTGTTGTCATTATAAAACAAACACTTGAGCCAAACTTAAATATTCTTCTAGGCAATGTATAACTAAATAATAATGAAAAATATGATCCTTGGGGGAAATTTAAATGAGAGACAGATGGAAAGTCAGTACACACAGACTTATGCATCTGGTTCTGTAAAGTCTAGTGTGTTTCACATGCAGGATATTGAGCTAGGTGTGACGTGGGGCTACAAAAACAGATGAGATGCACAAGTTACAGTGTAGTAGAACATAGTGCATACATAAATAAATGGCACTCTGTACATGTGCACCCACACATAGCAGTGGGTGGTGTGATGGGGGAAGGTAAGGGTAGTAGCCTTCCTGGTTGGCACCATTGGCATTGAATCCTACTTGTGGATTCCATTCCAGTGGTGCCAGAATAGGTAAAAGCATCGTGGAGGGGGACCTGAACTATCACTGAGCACAAATTGTGTGTTCAATTTTGTGCTGGGCACTTTAACATGTGTTACCTACTATCGTCATCACTAGAGGTAAGGAAATCGAAGCTCAGAGAGATCAAGTTGTTTATCCGGGGCTCTCTAGCTACTAAATGGTGAAAGGAGGATGCAAACTGATGTCTGACTGCTTTTCCATTCCGTACTCCTGAGTCCACCTGGTGGATGGAACAAGAACCGGGTATGCTCCAAGTTCTCAGTGCTGGAGAGAATTTGATCTGATCTGAAGATGACAAGGAGGAGGACTGTTTCCAGGAGGAGCTGTTTAACATTGAAAAGTAGAGTGGATAAAAAGTAATAATTTATTTTGGACCTTTTGTCAGATGGTATGATAGGTTCTTTGTTTACATTCTAAATTAATTCTCATCACCTCATAAGATTGGTATCATCATCATTGTACAGCATGTTTATGGTAACTGAGACTTAGAAGGTTAAGCCTATCCAAAGTCACATGGTGGATACATGATAGTAGCCAGGGTTTGATTTTAGGATTTAAACCTCATGCCTGGGACCTTTGGTGATAGATGTGAAATCAACAGTTTGATTTACAAGTTTAGAAATTAAGGGTCTTTCAAGGATCTGGAGGTGAACACATTTAGATGGAGTGAAATCTTAGGGTTGCACCGACTGGATTGAGAAGTCACAGTGTGATGGGGAGGAGGAAGAGATGACTCTTATTCATTTGATTATTATTTTAAAGAGGGCCAGGTACTGGTCCTCAGGGAGGTTTTAGAAAGGTATAGATAAGGCAGCTGGGGAGAGGGAGGACGAGAGGAAGACAGAAGAGGGAGCTGACAAGTAGTTTAGCAGCTGTTCCACATATCCACAAAATGACTCTGAGAAAAAATGGTTCTATTTATTTGCCGTTTCCTTCCATATATCTTGCCAGCAGCATTCATCAATATCTGTCATTTCCCAGGGGGGTTAGACATGTCTAGCAATTCATTCTACTGAATTATATTTCAATACGTGAATCGAGGGAGACCAGATTGCAGATGTTAACACTGACCTCTGCCCAGCATTGCGCAGACACCGCCACCACCCACCTCTTTGGGTGCCCTCACTCAGGCAGACATTCATTCTAAGCAACGCTGCTTGATGTCAGAATCTTGTTACCATGTTTTCATTAGGGTAGGCTCTATTTAATACTTCTTTAAAAATCAATTTTAGTTGTCACATTAGTCTTTGGTCTCTGCAACTGGAGTTTGGGACCAAACCATTATTTATTTTTTGATAAGAATTTTAAATCCAGAAAAATGCTACCTGAAGGACAACTGCGTTGGTGGTCTGGGTAAAACAGGGAGTTGGTGGCCAGGGCTGGGCCTTATTGCAGAATGGGAGAATTTGCTGGGTGTTGGTAAGCCCAAAGGCAGTGATATGCTTGTAATGATAGAAACATTATAGCTTACCAAGCTTTGTCGCATGTATTAATTTGGTTCTAATATCTGCCCTTATTAGAATTTGACTGAGAGTGATAATCTTGGTAGATAAGAAGAAATATTGTTTTTTTTTTTTAGGAACAAGTTAAGGGAAAGTAAAAGAAAGGTCAGATATATTTCTCTTTAAGTCTGACTTTAATGTGTTTCCATTTAAAAATAAACTATGTGTTAGCATTTTGATATCATGGCAAGAGTAACAGGGTGGCTATCTATGATTGAGGGTGAAAAGATGACTTCATCTTTGAATCACCTTGCCATATTACCCATACCAAAAATTATTCTGAACACTGCAGCTCTGGTTCACAGTGGCAGTGGCAGCTTGAGTTTCTGCTCCATAGCCTCACGGTTTGTTCAAAGACTTTGATTTCTGTATTGTAGACATGTATGTTCTATCGTTTTTCACCCGTCCCTAGTTCTCTCACAGCATGGAATTGGGCTTTTTAGTGACTCCTTAAAACATTTGTCAGGTACTTAGTCTGTCTGGGCTTGCCTGAAAGAAAAACTTCTGATACCCATACCCCTTGCTAGGAGCTTCCTTTCACAGTGATGCTCTGACTTGCTCACCAGGCAAATTTTATAGTTAGCAATGTGGTGTTGGCATTCTATGTTAAGTATGGAATGCTGGTGATAATATTCTAAAAAGTGAAATTGGGCATCTCTGGTGGATTTGAGTCTTGTGGAAAAACAGTTTAGCAAAAATATTTGAGTCTTACAATCTTGATTAAGACCTTGATGCCCTCTTGGCATCACCCTACTCCCAGAACCAGTCTTCCAAAAGACTTGCAGGTGCTCTTGGTCCGGCTTTCAGTTTCCTTGTCAGTTGGAGATCACTGGTCAGTAGTCAGTGATGTCTTTAAGCACTTATAGTCAAGGCTCTGCTTTGGACTTCCCTTGTGTAAGTAAACACACAGCATTTTTTTTTTTTTTTTTTTTTTTAAGGCTAGAATAGCAGTTCAATATAGGAGTCAGTGAACTTCTGCACTTTCTGGTCACAGATCTGTTGGTTTCTCAAATTGTATTCATTTATGCCATTAAGAAGAGTGATTTAGCAGCATTGTTGATGCTGTCTAGGTACAGTCATTCTTTTGCAGTGAGGACAAGAAATTGGAAGTCAGTCACCCATGTGAGTGGAAGATGAAGGGAACCATGTCTCTGTTGTGGGAGCACAGCTGAAGATGAATAAGGGAAGCTGTAATTGCCCGTGAGGATGACAGTCATGACGATGAGGGAACAAATGTTTAGGAGTGAGCAATGGGGCAGAGAAGAAGAATCTTTTGATGGCAATGGAATTAGGGTGATGGCTGCTGAGTCATGAATTCTGTCCAGATTTAGACAGTGACTCTTTCCGGTCTTTGCCCCTTCTTCATTTCTTAAGTTTGACAGGTTCTTTAAAAGCTCATTTCCTCTAACTTATAAATGATTGGGAGGGCTTATGTTATAAAGTATAATTTGCAAAAGCAGGTGGTGGTATAGTTAATGTGGATACATCCTTTTGGACAACAAAAAGGATCTCCTTATTTTTTCCTCTATAAAGTACAGTGGTATTGGCCAAGCAAGGGATTAGGGGGCAGGTTAAACACTGTGGTAAAATATATATATATCAAAATTTACCATTTAACTATTTTTACATGTATAATTTAATGGCATTAAGTACAACCATCAGCACTCTCCATCTCCAGAATATTTTCATCATCCCAAACTGAAACTTTGTACCTATTAAACAGGAACTCCCCATTCCTCACTCCCACCAGCCCCTGTAAACCACTGTTATACTTTCTATGAAAGAATGCATTTGACTATTCTGGATACTTCACATAAATGGAATCATACTGTGTTCAGAATTGGTTCCTTCTGGTAGTTTCTTGGTCTCGCTGACTTCAAGAAGAAAGCTGCGGACCTTCGTGGTGAGTGTTACAGCTCTTAAAGATGGTGTGTCCGGAGTTTGTTCCTTCAGATGTGTCCAGAGTTTCTTCCTTCTGGTGGGTTCGTGGTCTCGCTGACTTCAAGAATGAAGCTGCGGACCTTCGTGGTGAGTGTTACAGCTCTTAAAGGGGGTGTGGACCCAAAGAGTGAGCAGCAGCAAGATTTATTGTGAAGAGCAAAAGAACAAAGCTTCCAGTGTGGAAGGGGACCCCAGTCGGTTGCTGCTGCTGGCTTGGGTGGCCAGCTTTTATTCCCTTATTTGGCCCCGCTTGTGTTCTACTGATTGGTCCATTTTACAGAGCACTGATTGGGCCATTTTACAGAGTGCTGATTGGTGCATTTACAATCCTTTAACTAGACACAGAGCACTGATTGGTGCGTTTACAATCCTCTAGCTAGACAGAAAAGTTCTCCAAGTCCCCACTAAACCCAGGAAGTCCAGCTGGCTTCACCTCTTAATACAATGTCTGACCTTTTGTGACTGGTTTATTTCTTTCAGCATGTCTCCAAGGTTCATCCATGTTGTAACACAAGTCAGTTACCTTCCTTTTTGAGGCTGAGTAATATTCCATTGATATATATATAAAATTTTGTTTATATATATATATAATTTTGTTTATCCATTCATCCCTCCATGAATACTTGAGTTGTTTCCTCCTTTTGGCTATTGTGACTAATGCTGCTATGAACATGGGAATACAGATATCTATTTGAGCCCCTACTTTTACTTCCTTTGTGTATTTACCCAGAAGTGAGATTAAGCAAGAGAGATTTTACTAGATACAGGGGAAGGTAAAATGGTGAGAATGTCCCTCCTTCCAGGTTAGTGGTGGGTGTGAACTTTCTGGGAGCTGCTTTGAGAGCTTCAGTAGAGATGTCTAGGCAAAGAGAGGCTGTTAGCCAAAACCTATTAACCTATATACCTGTAAAGATATAGGACGAGAGAACAAGGTTTGGCAACAGAGCCTGTGCCCTGTCTGCCTGCTCATGGCACCAATTCAGTGCCAGCTTGCCATTGTTCTTTTTGTTTCTATTCTCTTAACTTCTTCAGTGCTACCCCTGTTCTTCCTGCCTTCCTTTTATAGCCGTCCTTAAAATCTCCCCAAAACCCCTGATAGCAATATCTGGGCCACTTCAGCTTCCCCTTTTCCTGGTTGGTACCTTAGAGGGATGTACACATTTTTTTCAGAGTTCTCCTGTATGACTGAGAACCAGAGATCATATCAAGAGAGAGCTTTGTTATGTAGTTACTAGGTCTTATTTTCTCTTTGATGTCCTGCTTGTAGTCCAAGAAAAATAACCTAAAATGTAAGACTATGGACTGGCTAATAAATATATGTTGCACTTCAGGTGATATGGAACTTTTTAAATGGAAGCTTTCAAATCTAGTCAGGTACCATTATTCCCCAGTGATAAAGTATGGCCATTCTGCTAAAATTATTGCAGACTTGGTATTTTTCTACTTCAGAGGGATACTTTCATCTTTGGGGTGCTTTGAAAGCATGTATCGTGGCTGGGCACAGTGGCTAACACCTGTAACACTCCCAGCATTTTGGGACACCGAGGTGGGTGGATCACTTGAGGTCAGGAGTTCGAGGCCAGCCTGGCCAACATGGTGAAACCCTGTCTCTACTAAAAATACAAAAATTAGTCAGGCCTAGTGGTGGGCACCTGTAGTCCTAGCTACTCGGGAGGCTGAGGTAGGAAAATCGCTTGAACTGGGGAGGTGGAGGTTGCAGTGAGCCGAGATCGTGCCACTGTACTCCAGCCTGGGGGACAAGAGCGAGACTTTGTCTCAAAAAAAAAAAAAAAAAACACACACACAAAAGAAAACACATTCCAGGAGAGGTAATATGTAGGCTTGATAGAACCAAGGCATGATCTGGGTCTAGATTCAGTAATGTATTTATTTTAATATACATATAACATACAAGGCTACAGAACTTTCCACTCTGTTAACTAGAGGCCTTTTGACTCAAACAGCAAAAATAACCAGTACAAAAAGTCCATTCAAACAACCCACACCTCTGTGGTTGAGATTTGACAAGCTCTTGTATCAATCCGTCCAACTGAATCCAGCTTTAATACAGACCTTTATTTATTGCCTCTAAATTTCTAGTCATGCCAGTAGAAAACATTTGATACATGTTTCAATAAGTATAGTAGAATTTTAGAAACATTTTTCCAAAGAACACAGAGCTAATCCAGTTCCAGTTGTAACAACAAGTTCAGTTCGGTATTAAAATAGAGCAGCCAGATTGCTAGGCAAGCTCACCTCTCATACGACAAATTAGAAATGGTATTATCCATTAATTTCCACCCTGTGCAGCTGAATAATGCCATTGACAGATGCTAATTTTCTTAAATTGTAGGCAGCAAATGATGCATGAATACGACAGCAACACACTTTTTAGAGGCTCTTGATAGTCATCAAAAAGTGAATTTATGTAAAGTTCGATGTAATCACTATCAACTATAGTATCATGTTAGTGCCTTCTAATGACTGTCTTAAATCCATCTGTTGTCCTCTTTTCTCTATTAACACTAATGGGGGTCTAGGCAGGAATAAAATATCCCATGTGTTGTATTAACAGACCCTCCAATTTATAACATTCATATGATTCCTCAGGACAAGACCTATGCAAATAACGACATCTAAAATCTAACCCATTATTGCATTATAAGCATTTCATTGTATATGTATATAAGTGCTTCCTAATTTTTTCCAGTGGTTTAACAAAATTTTATTTCTGCTCACTTTATAATTTAATGTGTGTTGGGTAGCTCTTGGTGTTTCTTATTTTTTAAGCTTATATTTATTGAGTGTTCATTCTATATTTTCTATTTTTAGATTTTACAACAGCCCTAAAGTTTGGCCCTGTTCTACGTAGGAACCTGAGGTTTAGAGAAATTCATGTTATAAGTGAAAGGAATTTAGAACAGGAACTCAGCAGTCTGACATTTAAGTCAACCACGACTAGAGCAATTAATTTTTTACCATTACTGGCAAGGATCTTTCTGTCCTGTTGGGCTTGAAGAAGGTGTTATATAAAAATATGGGCTAAGGACAGATCAGTTATTAGATGTCAAAGTCTTGTCTTTTGGGTTAGGCTGTTGAGGTAACAAAGGAATTGAAGGCACACCTTTGGTCTTGTTACCAAGATTGGACTTAAACGAGATAGCCATAAATGTACATGATGTTAAATTGAGTGATTTCAGAGAAGGATGAGATGGCATGCATGCTTGTTCTCAGTGGTCTCTGCTTGCTTTACAGTATCCTGTGAGATGTAACAAAACTGTAGTATTCAAAGCGTGGCTCAGAGTGTGGGGAGAGAAAGGGCATGGCTCAGGTGTTCCTTTCTTTGTGTTCCCCAGCACTGGGTGCTGGTTCTGGGTTCTGTTCAGAGTCCAACTTCTCATTGAACCATGCGTAGTCTCATTGAGCCAGGGTCCTAGCTTATGAATTTCCTGTACTGAGACCTTACCTGGGAGTTATGCCTGCTTTTGTTTCGCCCTCTCACTGGCAGAGAGAGAGCGCCTTTCCCAGTCCCTGTTGCTGTGACTTTGATGTTGAGATTCCTCATGGTACCTCTCTGCTACCATTCCCCATCAAATTTCTCCCCTGGCTCCTTGCTTTTCAACCTAGGACCTAGGAGTCCTCCACGATCACCCAGACCTCTGGGGTCCCTGACCTGGGCCATAGGAACTACCATCTTGAGGAGTTGAGGGAAGATGCTCCTGGCTAGTTTGCCATGCAAGAATATAAAATGCATTTTTTTCTATGAATTATTAAAAGTAATACTATAAAATATGTACAGAAATTAATAGAGAATAATTCTATACAACTCCATATACCTATCGGCCAGCTTTATCAAAGCTTAATATTTGCTACATTCTCCAGATACATTAAAAAATTTCATATTAAATTTATTAAAACCACAAGTCAAAAACTTAATTCCTCATTTACACTTTTAAGTTGAAGTGCAAACCCTATTATTCCCTGCTGGTACTTTTTAAAACAATAAAACATTACAGATCCAAAATACTCCTCCCTGCACCCACCCCTCATTTTCTCTGCCAGAGATGGCTACAATTCTGAATTTGCTGTTTATCACTTACAAGAAGAAATATTATTTGTTTCAATATCTTTCAATATGATTCTTTAGTGTGTGTGTGTGACCTGGCCTAAGTACCCAGTTACCATGTTTCATTCTGTTGCTATGGTGGTGGTGGAGGATGCAGGTCTTATGATAATATGAAGTGTAATAGTATATTGACTGCTTTTCCATGTCCTAGGTCGAGTGACTAAGTGTATTATCTCCTTTAATCTTATCTACCACTTTGTAAGTTATTATCCCCCTTTTAGAGATGGGAATATTGGGGGCTTGGAATTAAATAAGTTGCTCAACTGCATGTGACTGTAAAAACTGGGTTGCAGACTGAACATGGTGGCTCATGCCTGTAATCCCAGCACTTTGGGAGGCTGAGGTGGGTGGATCACTTGAGGCCAGGAGGCGGAGGTTGCAGTGAGCCAAGATTGTACCATTGTACAACATGGTAAAACCCTGTCTCTGCTAAAAACAAAAATTAGCTGGGCATGGTGGTGCGTGCCTGTAATCCTATCTACTCGGGAGGCTGAGGCAGGAGAACTGCTTGAACCCGGGAGGTGGAGGTTGCAGTGAGCCGAGACTGCGCCATTGTACTCCAGCCTGAGTGAAATAGTCAGACCCTGTCTCAAAAAACAAAACAAAACAAAACAAAACAAAAAACCCTAGGTTGCAGATCCATTAGTGCCTGATTCCAAGCCTGTGGTTTGAATCACTCTGCTCCCATCTTTCCAGGTGCTTTTCTCTCTTAATATATGTTATTTTTGTATACATATAGAATCATTCTATCTTAATTTATAACTTGTTCTTCACCTAAGCATATGTGATGAATATTTTCCTGGGGTAGATTGGGCTTTCGAGTCAGAATCCTGATTTTTGCCCATTTCTGTAGCTGTATCCCCTTGCCTAGTTATGTACCTCTCTGGGTTTAAACTGGAGATAATAATACGTATCCCATACGATTGTTAGGATGTGGCAGTGCCTGGTATATAATAAGGCTTCAATGTATTTTAGCTATTATGTTATACTTGTAAAGGAAATTTAAGAAAATTATCTGTTCAGTGGTTTTCTTCCTGTTGAGACTTCACCAATTATTGTTCTAATAGTATGGTTTCCCTGCATTTCAGTCAACAAACATTTATTGAACATTTACTAAGTGCCAGGCCCTATAACAGGTACTGGGGATACAGAAAAGAATAAACTTATTTCCTCACATCAGGAGAATTATATAGAGACAGTCTAATAATTATGTTCTGTTTTGTGTTATTATTATTATTATTATATTTGTTGAGATAGGGTCTCACTCTGTCACCCAGGCTAGAGTACAGTGGTGCGATCTTGGCTCACTGCAACCTCCGCCTCCTAGGCTCAAGCAGTCCTCCCATCCCAGCCTCCTGAATAGCTGGGACCACAGATTTGGCTACCACACCTGGCTAACTTTTTAATTTTTTGTAGAGATGGGGCCTCACTATGTTGCCCAGGTTGGTCTTGAACCCTTAGGCTCAAGGGAACTGCTCACCTCAGCCTTCCAAAGTGTTGGTATTACAGGCGTGAGCCAATGCCACCCAGCCTAATAATTATTTTCTACTAAAGGAAAAAAAGATTTGTTGAATTCTTCACTGAATAAAAATACGTTGCCTTTAATTTTTTCTATTTTACATTAAATTCTCCCAAGTTTTTTTTTTTTTTAAATCTACCCTCAGTTTTCTTTAAAATGAAGCATATGGAGGCAGAACAACAGTGAGGCTATAGTGGGTTCTCTCCATCATGTAAACCTTGGCGTCATATAGCTTCTGTACCTCTTATCATTCCCTTTCCAAAACATGAACAAAGAAAATGCAAATAAACTACAAATAAATAAATATAAATAAAATATAGAAAATGACATAGGAGGGAGAAAAAAATGGATTCAGATTATTGGAGGTGTATATATTTTTAACAAGTGAGCCCTTCAAATACTGAGTGATTTCTGTATTAAAGAAACCATTTATCCCTGTAATATTAATGCAGCATTCCTAAATGCAATCTATAGTTTTCCTGCTCTTCATCATTAATTACCTGCTTTTGGGCCTACAGGGGACCTATTTCTCAAAGCCATTCTTAGTTCAGCTTTTAGTTCACATTTCGAAATAAGGCAAGGAAAAAATTAAAATTCTAGACGTCAAATGCAACATACCTTGTCCAAAAATATGTCTGAATGTTTTCGGGATGGTGATCAGAACCACAGAGGTTCACTATCACGGAATCTTCAATGATAGTGTTTAAATTAATTGACATTTGCTGCATTTATTTGCTTGGAAAAGGTCAATTTATTATGTGGAGTTGGCAGGAAGCAGGTGACAAAAATCAGTTTCACATTTTGTTTTTGCAAGAATATATAGGTTGTAGAAAGAAAGTCTAGAGGAAAATCACTAAAGTGTTGATAGTGGTTTTCTTTGGTGTGATGATAGGTAATTTTTGTTCCTTTGTATATATTTGCATTTTCTTCTTGTGAATGAAAAGTCTAGCCCAAATAAAGAGGATACTTTTCATTTTTACTGCTGTTATGGCTAAATAGTTAACATTTACTGAGTACTGTACTTAGAAATTTCTCTAATGCCCTCAATAACTACGTAGTCAAGTCTATCGCCCCCATTTTAGAGATGGAAAAAACCAAGTCTAAGAGAGACTAAGTTTCCCAGTGTCATTCGGCTACAGAGCAGGATTTCAAAAGAAGATCTAATTTTTCTCCAGAGTCTGTGCTTTCACTCTATAATAAAAGAGTGGAAAAGCAATTTTGGCAAAAGAAGCCATTTTTTCCTCTGCAACTAAAATACAAATTTTTGAAAGCACTTGGCTTAAATAAAGCAATGGACTTCTTCACATGGACAATTGATGGGAGATGTCCCTAGCTCCTGTGCTTTGACAGTGCTGGTAGTTAGCATGTACAGTAATGGTAAACTAGTTAATGTACTGCAATCGTTATTAACCAGTGCAATATGCTTGTGGGATGCATGCCTGAGGGAAGAATGAGGAACAGATGTTACCTGTGCTACAGGGCCACCAGCTATGCATGCTGTAATCCCTCATGATTCTGGACAGGAATGAGACTGGAGTCCCCAACACATGGCCCTCAAATGAGATTCTCTGTGTGGTCTGCCATCTTGTCATTGTCTGTTTTTTTGGAAGAAAATGTCTACAAGCCCTTTCATCGTTTAGTAAATATTTATTGAGCAGCTATTATGGCCAGCAATTATGCTAATACTAGGGCAAAACAGATGAAAATTAAACACAGTCTCGACTTTTACTGACCTTTATTGCTATGTGAATATTCATATCCATCCTAACTTTCCTGAAGTCAAAAACCATTTCTTGTGTGTTAATATTAGTCAAGTCCATGTACCAAGGAAGTAACATAGTGTGAATTGGTTCAGCTGTTTGACTTTTAAAAACATATATGTATATATTAGAGTTCAAGGTTGATGGAAATTGCTCAGTGTACCTAGACTGACACTGATGTCCTGATTTATGCAAATGGATATAATTATGTATCCCACAGACAAGGTTGGATGGCCACCTGCACTTCAGAGAAAAAGGGCTGGGGGAGAGGCACCAGCCCCATTTCATCTTGAAAGAATTCTGCTTCCTTTTGTTGGTCATGATCTCCACTTTGTAGATTATTTTATAATTGAGTCCTAGATCACTTTCCATATTAGATTTTTTCAAAAAACACTTACAAATGCACACGTTTGCTTCTGTGATGCTAAGAATGCTTTGTGTACTTATATATATTCTCAACGCATTCCTTTGGTATAGGCAGATGGAAAAAAAAACCTCATCCTACCTTGATGAGGCTACACTCATGCAGGAGATGATGTTGGAGGTCAGGGCCAGACCCTGCCACTGGATCTCCTGACTTAATTAGAACACGTTTTCCCAGGTTGCTATTAATAAATGTTATTAGTGGGTATGGCAGAAGTAATACAGAACAAGGTTGGCCAGGAATAGACACCCAACCCTCACCCCCATTGCAATAAGACTACTGCCGTCTGCCTGTCACTTACATTTTCTTCTCTTTAACTCCAACAGGGAGATACCTCCTTCCAAACCCGGTGGCGGGACAGGCCTGGCAGGCCTCTGCGGAGACGTCCAACCTCGTGCGCATGCGCAGCCAGGCCCTGGGCCAGTCGGCGCCCTCGCTCACCGCCAGCCTGGTGAGTGTCCGCGGGCGCCGGTGGAGGCTGCTCCAGCTCACCACCTCCCTGGGGACAATTTAAGTTAATTGAGTTTAACTATATTTAAACGTACCCACGTGTGACGTTAAGCACAGATTTGGCAATGTGAAATTCCTTGCTTTCAATGTGCTAATTTCTACGCCTGTACCCAGTTTGGAGGATTTCTCTCAATTTTGGCCTCATCTCTACCCGTCTCCCAAAAGAAATGAAAGTATTTCTTGGCCTTTTTGTAGCTTTTTATTTGGAAGTAATATAAAACTTATGGAAAAGTTGCAAGAATAAGAAAAATTCTTAGAATACCAGTTTATCCTTTATCTAGATTTGACTAATTAACGCCTTGCCCAATTAGCTTAATTTCCTTTCTCTTTATGTGTATGTGTATGTATGTGTATATATGTACATACACACATGATTTTTTGAGCTATTTGAGAGTGCATCATCTATATATCATAGACCTTTGTTATCACGGTTATCAACTGGAGTAAATTTATGACTGATACAATCCAGTTATCTACTCTGTCACCTGTATTTCAGTTTTATCAATTGGCTAATTGATATCCTTTATAGCATTTTCCTTCTTCCAGTGTAGCATCCAGTCTAGGGTCATGTATTGCATGAAATTGTCCCTCTCTTTAGTCCCCTCTCATCTGGGATGTTTCCACAGTCTTTATCTTTTATGACATTTGATATTTTTGAAGAATTGTTTAATGGCTTGTTTTTAAGGGAATATTTCTCATATGTGTTTGCTCTCTCCTCATGGTGAGATTCAGGGTTTTGCATTCCAGGCAAGAATACGACACTGGTGATGTCATGTCCTCTTAAGGAATGAGCTCTGGAGGCCCATCACATCCATCTGCCCCTCTCTGTGATGTTAATTGCGATCATCCGGTCAAGGTGTTGCCTGATTTCTCTCTGTAGTTACCACTTTCTCTCTCGCAATCTATGAGCAACATGGGAGGTACTTTTAAGCAATGCAAATACGCTTTTCATCAAAATTTCCCCAAGAATCCATTGGTGATTCTTACCTGGATCACTCTTTTCTGTGTTTGAAAATGGCGATTTTTCCACCTTCAGCACTCTCCATAAATACATGTGTATTTGTTAGCAGCATGGACTCACACATTTCTATTTTTTCCCCAGTGTAGACTTTTATATTTAACATGCTTATTAGATTTTTTTTTTTTTTTTTGTGCTGGTGGCCCTTTCCTAGTTTTGGCCTTTGGCTCAACTTAGAAGTCTGTACAAGTTACTTTTGCATGGCTGGTAGGGTTGTATGATATGGAAATCGATTTTTAAACATTTTTTATTGATGAAGATGCAAATGATATATAAATCAACGTATTGTGTCTTCTAATTTTATGCATTGGTAATAAATTATGTTGGATATTTGCAAATAATGCAGTAATGGATAGAGATTTTGTTCAGGTCTAGTCTCTAGTCCTGCTTTTGCCATTAGATAGCTGTATAAACTTGGACAAGTCCGTCTCTCAAATTGTCTCACCTCATTTGTACCTGTAAGGTGAAAAGAGGCATTAAACAGTCTATAAAGTCCTTTCTTCTCTGGAATTCCCTGATTCTTCTTTCAGAATAATTTTGAATGTGTGAAATAATTATTTTTAAAGAAATTTATTTCAGGATAGTTTATGACTTCAAAATTGACTAAACCAAAATTCATCTTTTTTCTCTCATGAAAATACTGGGACTTTTAATTCACTTTTATTTTCATTTTTAGGGAAAAAATCTTGCTTTTTTGCCCAGGCTGGAATACAGTGGCGCCATCATAGCTCACTGCCACCTCAAACTCCTAGGCTCAAGGGATCCTCCTGCCTCAGCCTCCTGATTAGCTGGGACTACAAGCGCATGTTACTATGCCTGACTGGGGCTTATTTTTAAAAGATACAATTAACGTGATGGTAGAGAGCATTTTCCTCCATCCTACCCCCAAGTCCAAAGGGACTTTTTCTCCTTACGGAATTTTATTAAAAGCTTATTTTACTCTGATTATTTACTTTTTAAGGAAAGAGGAAAATACTTCACAATTCATGATTTTTTTTTGACAGAAGTGCTTTTTTAGCCACTGCAACTTTATTCTTCACACCTAAATAGTAATCCTGTATGTTTATTGTCAAGTCAATCATTGTGATTCAAACAACACTGTCACAAATACGTGACAGTGATAATATGTCTTCTTAAGTAATGTATCTTCTTTTTGTTTGTTTGTTTGTTTTTTGAGACGGAGTTTCTCTCTTGTTGCCCAGGCTAGAGTGCAGTGGTGCAATTTTGGCTCACGTTCAGGCGATTCTCCTGCCTCAGCCCCCGAGTAGCTGGGATTACAGAAGTGCACCAGCATGCTTGACTAATTTTTGCATTTTTAGTAGAGACGGCGTTTTGTCATGTTGGCCAGGCTGGTCATGAACTCCTGATCTCAGGTGATACTCCTGCCTCGCCCTCCCAAGGTGCTGGGATTACGAACATTAGCCACCGTGTCCAGCCATTCTTAAGTAATATATCTTTTTACTAATACTGATGGTCACATACCAAGAAACAGAAACGGACTTATTCACTGATGAAATGCATGTCACGTGACCTAAGATATTTGGGAAGAGGATGCAATAAGAACTATCAGTAGAAAACATGAGAAGAGTCCCTCCCAAAATCTATCAGATGATACTGTTATCAAGGAATCACTTAAATTATTAGCTTGTTTACCTGCAGGTTTTTGTGTTTATAGTGTTTGCTTAATATAACACTGGGGAAAATGCTGAAATACCATGTAGAAAACACTTATAATAGTACCTGGCATATAACAAGTCACAAATGTTAGCAATATTATTATTTTCTGTTGTTGTTACTATATTGTAGGTAAGCTTGGGCACAGAAGCCAGAATGTGAAGAGTCATTTACTACTAGATAGTGAATATTTAAAATTTAACCCCTATCTTTCCCTTCAGAGAGTTCATTAGTTCCTAATTGTAGTCTATGGAAAACTCTTTGCCCCTCACCTTCTGTTGTATTAAGAGCAGCAGCCAGAGAAGAGCTGCCAGACGGATGACCATCTTGATTTCCTTATTACTCTGCTGCCATGTGCCCAGATTTCGATGCCCTATCACTTACGTTGACATGTCACTCGAGTACATGTTAGTGACCTTTTCTGCTTTTGGTACCCCTTGTCAAACCACACAGTTAAAGGGGCATTAAAGTTGATCTGTTTTGTTTCTACCTCATTTAGATTGGATTATATCAAAATTACCTCTGCCAATTACAGCTAATAGATCTGAGAGAGAATTGTGCTGAAGAGGTGGGAATGTACACCTTGTAGAATTTTGTTCTTTGTGTTTATGCCAAATATCTCTCTGCTAGACTGCAAGCCCCTTGAGGGCAGAATTCTTGTCTGAATTTTACTTTTTACTTTTCACTGCTCTCAGCACAAGGCCTTGCACATAGAAGGTGTTCAATAAATAATGTTGAAGAAACAAATAATTATTTATGGAAAAGTGACTTTCTTTTTAGTTGCAAAGTGAGCATGATGGTGTGATTCTTCATGCTGTAATGGGTGGCCTAATAAGATCATCCATCTAAAATCTCTATGGCTTTGCTGTTCAGTGTGCATCTTACAATTGTGATTGGCCTTAAAGCCCATGTTACAGGCTAAATCCCATTTAGTGTCACATCAGCCGCTCAAAAAATATGGTGACAAAATTCGTGAAGAGATTATTAGTGTCTGTATTCAAGGAAATTTCATTAGTCTGCTTTTAAGCAATCATGTAGTCACATTTGTTTATATATTTTGTTGATTCATTGACTAAATTGAAGTGATATGTGTGTTCAAGTATGGTGGGGACTGGAAAAACAAGGAACCAAATTGGCTTATGTCCAGATGATAGCATTACACTCGATATAACAATTCCATGGCCAATTGCAACAACATACATTTCAGAAAAGTATAGGCCCTCAATGTGAGAAGTATTAATACGTTAGTAAGATATAAATGAAGGCCCTGAGGTTTGGTAGGTATGAATTTTAGTAAATGCATGACCTTTAGTGATTTAAATGCCATAGGCAAGCTTGAAGGTATTGCTAACTACCTTCTCAAGGAAGAGATTAATTCCTAGCCTGAAGTATCTAGTTTTCCTTGGCAATGCTAAATGTAGTTGTGTTCCCTTTCCCAGACACATTGGGCATTTCAGATAAATGGCATGTTGCCAATTCATCCTAAGTAGCCTGGTAGCTGGCAGAATACATGCTCAGCCAGTGTCCGCCTGCTGGGACACCAGCCGGGAGTGCTGATGAAGTGTCAGATGTATACTTCATATACATTAATCTGAAGAGGGGAAAACTCATTTTCCCGTTTGCTTCCTCCATCTTTCTGTCCTTCCCCACACACATGGGTAGTTTATCATAGAAGTCATAGTCGTCAAAAGCTGGGGGATTTATACAGATGCTGCTTTCTGGCAAGAAAGATGGAAATTTCAGGAGGCAAAAGCAGGACCAGTGGCAACTTATTTCTTTGTAGGAAAATAAGGTTGTAAGCCTTGATGCTGGAAGTTTAAAATGGCTTCTGTGGCCATCACCAGAAATATTCACTCCATTTGTACTTGGAAGTAATAGATAGATGGCAGAAGCACCATGAACATTAGTTTCTGGTAATTTTCTCCAGTTTTCTGTTTGGTTGGAATCCTGTGCCTCTCTTTTTTGTGTGAAGGTTTCATTTACATTCTTCCCACTGAGGTCTTCCTTGGCCATCCTGTTTCAAACTGTTCCTACATTGCTTGCCATGTATTTCATTTCCTTAATTCATTTTTCTCCATAGCTTATCACTGTCCAGTACACCATATCGTTTGCTTATTTTATTATATATCTCTTACTACTCTAATGCAAATTTCATGAAGGCAGAGATAATTCTGTTTTCCCAGCTGTCTCCTCAGTGCCTAGAATAGTGCCTGGCACATAGTAGGGTGCTCAGTGAACTTGTTGAATGCATAAACATATGTTTCTTTTCTGTACATTTTCAGTGCTCTAGAACAGACTCTTGTATATTTATGGTTTTGTTTTTAATCTGTGATCAGTTTCTTGCTTACATTATGTAGCCTTACCAAGAATCTGTTCTTCAAGCCAGAGAGAAATTAGTTATGGAAGCCTTATTCAGGAATTAAGCTGTAATCATTTAGTTAGAAAATGAGAATGAAAGGGAAAAGCAGAGTGGTTGAGAGCATGGGCTGCCTGAGCTCAACTCCAGCTTCTACAATTTATTAGCCTCAGTTGGGGCTAACTGTGTGGACTTCAGCTTCTTCCTTTGTGAAGTGGAACTAATGGTTGTAATAACCTCATAAGGTTATTGTGACAATTAAATGAATTAACTCTTGTGCGGAACTTTGCATAGTGCCTGTTACTCAAGAAATGCTGTCATCGATGTTCTTGGGGTTGGTAGAAAAACTGTTTCTTGGAGGTTGTGAGGTAGCTTTAGGTGGGATGGTATTATCCAGAAGGGAAGAAAACAAGCACTTTTCCCTTCGATCATTTGAATTGAGGTAGGAATTTAACCTTTTTGTCCTTACTTGCATGATGTGGGAGTTGCTTGTTTCTTTCTTTCTTATCTTTACTCAAAATGTGCCAACCAAACTGAAAAATATCTTTCTAGAATCCTTAACATTTTTGAAGGGACAAGGTGCTTTCAAATGCTATATTTTAACTTTTAAATATTAGGTTAAGTGGCATAATTTGTTTCTTCAGTGGCTGTCTTTTGACATCGTATACATTTATTTTAATTGAGAAATTATATTTCATGATGTTCTATAAATATGAAAACCAAACTATTTAAACTGTAATATATTCAGAGAGCCTTGATGAATATTCATCTTTTCCATTTGCAAAAAAAAAAATGCATTATAAGAAGTCAGGGAAAATTTACTAAATGTATGCAAAAGTGTATTTTTCCTTTTTAATTCATTCAGAATGTAGAGACATAATGTCAGCATTTATTTAGGGTACAGACTTTATTTGCAGTCGTTTAATATTATATCAATACTTCATTAGCCTTATAGCTCAAAAACAAAAACCTGATCTGAAGTCCAATTAGTTAACTCTGAGAGAGTATCTGTTAAATATTGATGTAGGAACAATTTGAATGCCCTTGAATAAATTGCTTAACCAAAGTTGTAGAATTCATCTATGAATTAACATTTCTCTATTGCTGTTATGACTCAATTTAAAGGCTGCATAATATTCCAGTATATGGATTTATCATAATTTACTAAACTGTTCCCTTTAGGTTATTTCCAAGTTTTTCCTACTGCAAATAATGGTGATGAGTAGATTTAAAATAAGTCCTTATTCACCTCTAATGATTTCTTCAGGTAGATTCTTGGGGTGGGATTATTGGGGCAAAGAATATAAGCATTGTTGACGTTCTCCATAGCCCTTGGTAAGCTGTTTTCTAGGAATGCCGTACAAATTTATACTTTTAGATTGGTAAAGTACATCTCACTATACCCTGGTCAGCAGTCAATACTGTTATCTTTAAAACTTTGTTGGTTTGGTTATAAAATTATTCTTTTAAATTTATGCTTTAGCAAAATCGATATGGTTATTGGACCTGTTGAACTCTTATGCTAAAGCCAGTAGATAAAGCGAATGTGAAATTAGGGTTATCTGTGCTGCCTCCTGTAACATCTTTCTTTTATTCCCTAAATCAGCTTACCAAACCAACTGTTGGTAACCTGTATTGCTCTTGGGATACAGGAACTGCTGAGTGTGATTACAGTGTGTGTAGCTGAAGGCATTATTCCACAGCTCAGAATTTTTTTCATCTGGAAAGTAGTAATCTCAATTGTGAAATAGTGCCTTCAGCTGTGGACATTATAATCAGAGTCTCTGGAGTGCTTGTATTCCAGGAGTAATACATCTCATAGTTATTACCCTCTGAGCTAGGTTCTGTTTATAGTGAAGGGATGAATTTTCATAACTCAGTGCTGAAATAACAGTGGGGAGCCCTGAGCAGATTATTATAGGACAGGCCTAATCCATGAAGATCCATCTCATTATAGGCTCACCTGGGCCCATCCACAGAGTAGCTGCTTTAACATGAGTCCGTAAATCAAAGATCAGCTTACAATGAAGTCTAAAATCCTCTCTGTAATCCAACTACTGTCTCTGTGAAAAGATACTGTAAATGTGTGTTCTTATTGTAAACACGGCTGGGTGCCCAATGGATAATTAGCAGGCATGTGAAGGGCATTGCGATTCGGTCTATGAAATATGTAGTGAAGACCTACATATTTGGGGGAGAAGTTTGTTTTTCCTAAAATGAAATTCCACTCAGAGCAGTCACTTAAAATGTCCATGTCTTAGTTTTTTTTCTCCTTTTCATTTTGCAGAGGTTAAAAAATGTTCATTACCTTCTTGAGGTGTTATCCTTCCTGGAAAGGATTGGGCACCAGCTGGAGCAGCTCTCTGCGTGGGTCTCTGCGTGGGTTTGCCTGGACAGACCAGTCAAGTGTGACTTCTTGTTATCAAAGGCCCATTTGACAGCCAGTGAGGCGAACGGTGCCCATATACATGATGTGGGTTTTAAAGAATAGAAACACATGCCCTCTTTTAATTATTTACCATCACAGAGGGGAGCAAAACAAATTTGGAACAGCAGTACTACACATATATGTACATAGATCTCTATGTGTTAGAGCTTATTTATTGCCTGTTTACCCAACTGGTATGCCCACTTAGGAGGTGGTCAGCTTGTCCACCAAGCATAAAGAGATGATCCATAGGGTGGTAAATGCCTGCACCTAGCTGTCCTATTCCTTACTGTATCTGTAGCACCAAGGGCAGTGCCTGATCTGTACTTAGTACTTAGAAAATAGTTATTTATGAAAGGAGCACTGAAGAGATGTTATTCTGTTTCTGTCATTTTTGGAGGCTCCTGGTGCCCAGACTAGCTGAATGGTCAGGCTGTTCAGGGTTTTACTGGTTTCCATGTTTGAAGAAATGATTAAAATAATGTGGCAAAGCAGTGACGGACACTGTTATGGAAATGCCCACTGGTGTGAACAGGTTCCCCTCTGGTGGACTGCTGGGGTGGCACAGCTTGTCCTTTCTGGCATCCTATTTCCTCCCATGGCAAAATACCAGCATTGACCTGTTTGCTGTCTTATTCTCAAAAGAAACCAAGAAACCCATAATAATTAGCTGTTTATTAGGGGAAAGGTATTGGGATATAGCATTTCCTGTCTTGGGAAAAAATGGAAAATTATCCTTTTACTTCAGAGGCTTCTTAGGAAATTCCTGGTTATTGTGACTCTGGGAAAACATGCCTCAATATGTTTCCTACCTTGCTTTTTCTAGATATAGTTTTGTGGTTAGTATAATGAATAGTAGTGGTAATTATACTTATTCCTGGTTCATTGGCACCTGAAGCTTCAATCTACTCTGGGATTCTGAATCAGTGTATTCCCCAGGATGCTTATTGATCATTTAACTGGCTATTAATGGATTCCCTCTTATCTGACTAGTATGAAAAACTGTATGACACGTGGTCTTGCTTTTAAGGAGCCTATAAACTAGTTGGAAGAAGACTTCTGGGAAATCCGAGATCAAGGTAGAAGATAACAACATGCTGGAGAGTTCAGCCATGAGAATTCATAGAAGCAGAAGAATGACTTGACCTGCAGGTGTCTGGGAAAACTTTGTACCTTGAACTCAGTGTTAAACATTGAGTAGATTTTGGTTAGGCAAGTTTCAAGGCCAAGTGGAAATGTATACAGTGTGATGGGGTGGGGAGTGGTAGGTAAAGGTGGACAGTGCAGTGGACAATAATGTTTCTTCCTAATGTGGTATTTCTAGGATAGTTGAGAAGGCAGAGGAACCACCTGAAAACTCAGAGGCTCATGGATATCAGTGATGAAATGAGTTCTGACTTAATCTGCACCCTAGAACCTCACCACCACCACTCATGGTGGTGCCATATAAAGTGGATGGTGAGCCTTCACTTCATTTTCCTAAGTTAAGCGAGTATCTTCAATTTAGGAAATCTCCAAAGTGGAAAGCATGGTATTTTCTGGTACTTTAGCCAAAAGGAAGTAAGTCTGTGCATTTGTTAGATTCGGTGGCTACATATTCATCATGGCCTACTGGATTGTGAGATCTTTGTGATCTGACACTGGTAATTTGTTTTTAAGTGTAATGTGGAGCAGTGTGGTAATGTCCAACTTGGCTACTTGGGATTTGCTAAATCTTTTATTGTTCAGGGTACATCAGCTTCCATTAAAAAAAAGTCTTCAACAATGAGTGCTAAGTAGTGGCAAGCATTTTTACAAATAATATGTAGAGGCATAAAGCCCTTGCTCAAGTTTTGATAATTCTGACCCCATACCTAGGACTGGTTGTCATTCCAAGCCCTAGTGCTTCTTCAGATTTGTTTCCTCGGATCCCAGACTTCTGTTCCTTCTGTCAGTCATTTACTGATTTGTCTCTGTATCTTTCTTTCCAAGATGATTCACCAACAAAACTTGAATTCTTCTCTGGATGGTGTATATTCTAGATAGTCTAAGAATTGAAGGTACATTATTGTTTTCACAGTAAAATTCTGTATTTACTGAGTAACAATTGGGTTCTAGTATGTCATGGATGAATATGTAACCCCAAGAAAACAGGGGCATACATTTATCATTCTTTTCACAAGAATTAATGCCTTTTCTAGTACTCTTAAGTAGGAAGTATCTCTTCATTGCCTGTAACCAACTTGTTTTTCTTTAATTAGAGATGCCTTCTGCCTTTGTTTATAAGGGTGCTTCGTTAGGTTTGTATGGGTATTTCTTTCCTTGTTTGTCTGTGTAAGTGTAAGTTGGCATTTTTCCCCCTTTGGTTCCTAAATACAGTGATGAAGTTTAGCTTTATAAATGTGTTGAACAAGTGATACTTTGTACCCCCTTTTTATAAACCTGTGATTTAAAAGTCATTAATTAAACTTTAAAAAAACTCTTGAGTGTTGTTCCTGTTTTCTGGATACATTCATCTCCTTGACAGATTCACACAATGGAGGGCTGAGGTTTCTCGTTTTTAAGTGCTTCTGGAGTTTGTCAGAATAGTGGGTGGCAGTGAACCACCTGCCATTCATTCCTCCGACCTTGGACGCCTCTTCCCAGCCTCTTGCTTATTCCGGAAAGAAAACTCTTCTCTACACAACTCTCTTCTCTGCCTGGACAATACCTGCCTGTACTTTAGCAGACACACTGCCTCTTCCTTGCCCTCTTTACCCACCCTCACCCCAACCCAGGGTACATGACCCTCCTTGGAATAGTGCATATCAGAACCAAAGCATTTATTATATAATTAGGTAGGACTGGAAGCATCTCTTCCTGCCTTCTCCCCCTTTTCTCATCGTCCCCAAAATGGCCTGAATGCCTAAAGAGCCCAGGAAAATGAGCTGCAGCTATTGAAGATATGAATCTAGGATATTTCCTTGGGTGGGCTCTTTTAAATGACACCAGATGAAATATCATGGACTTATATTTCGTTGTGCCCATAGCACCTCTACGTTTTAATTGAACTTTGAGAGCTCTGCTTTTGAATATGAACCCTGTTATTGGAGAATTTCATGGATGGAACAGATAGACCTTGGCTCACCCCTTTCCCATTGTCCGGAGAGATCATGCTTTGCTGTGGCCCTAACCTCAATTGTGATCAGTTGTGTAAGTACTTGATTTAGAATTTAATTGTTATAGGCAGTTTAGAGTAATGTTTAAGAGCATGGGCTCCAGTGCCTGGCTGCCTGGGTTGGAGTCTTGACCTTACCACTTACTGGATATGTGACCTTGACCAGAGAATATAACCTTCCTGTGCATCTGGAAAATGGGAATATTAATAGTACCTATCTCATGTCGTTGTTACTGGAGTCAAGTGAGATCATACAACTGAGGATATCCACTTGGAACACATAAGAACACAAAAATTATTAACTATTATTGTCATCTTGGACAAGAGGAGCTGATGTATTATTAGATTATGGAATTTAAGTTTCATTAAATGTACATCCAAAGTTTATGATTTATAGAACTGATTAAGCTAGCCTTGTGACGATAAGCTTTTCTATGATTCTTTTCAGGTAACTGCAGATCTGCCATGTTTTCTGCGGGATGACTTGTCGGACATGAGGCTTGTTTGAAATTAGAAGTTATGGGTGAAGGATAATATAACATTTTTGACATGAGTAGACTTTAAGAGATGATGCCTTTAAAAAATAAGAAGGCGTTCTTTCAGTTACATTTTGGTAGACGGGATAAAGAAAATGGGTGCAGATACACCATGGAATATTATGCAGCTGTACCAATGAACAAGATCATGTCCTTTGCATGAACATGGATGGAGCTGGAGGCCATTATCCTCAGCAAATTATCGCAGGAACAGAAAACCAAATACCGCATGTTGTAACTTACAAGTGGGAGCTAAATGATGAAAACACGTGGGCACAAAGTGGGGAACACCAGACACTGGGGCCTGTTTGAGGGTAGAGGGGTGGGAGGAGGGAGAGGATCAGGAAAAAGGACTAATGGGTGTACTAGGCTTAATAACTGGATGATGAAATAAGCTGTACAACAAATCCCCATGACACAGGTTTACCTATGTAACCTGCGTTTGTACCTCTGAACTTAAAAGTTAAAAAACACCAAATAAATAAATAAAAAGGCAACTATAAAAAAGAAACCCAACTCATTTCTTTTCATCCTTGTCATTGGATTACACAGAAGATTACACAAAAGATCAGGATCCTGCTCTTCGTGAATTTTCTTTTTGTATAAAAAATATGACTTGTGGGTGTTCACCATATACAACAAAAATGTGACTTGAACAGACATCTTGCTTTCTTTTGAATTAACATTTTGTATACTGCTACCATACTACCTGTATATTTGGACCTTTAGAATATTAACAATTTTTTACTGAAAGTATTATTAATATTCCCATCTTTTTTTGCCTTTGCCAAATTTGGCTATCATTTGCCCAGGTGTAACAAAGTTAGAAGATGCCTGTTGGGGCTCTAACGATTTTTCTGGTTCAGCCCATCAGTAAAAACATTTTTTAGTAAGCATCCCTAATATGTAAATGTATTTTAAAGTGATTGTTATGTGCTTAGAGGAGGTACTGAAGTATTTTTACAGGCCTGTGCATCTCCACTAGGAAACTGTTAGAGAGGACATTTACTGTAGAATTTCAGAAGGGACCTGGAGGCAAATTCAGTTGCCACTATCATCGAGAGGATTGGAGAATCCTGGGGTCGGTGATAGGGAGGTTAGGGTGTACTTGGAGTGTTTGCAGCTGTGACTGTCCGCCAACCTGTAAGGAAGTGTGTTAGCCATCAGTACTGGTACATACCAGCCATCAGCTTGAATATCAACATATGAAGTGTTCTAAAACCAATAAAAAGCGATGTTAAGAAATGAAAACTGATGTTCTAATGTTTGTTTTCTAAACCCCAGTTGATTATATTGTGCACCACTGGGGTGCCCATACCCCGATGTTTAGACCCCTGGAATAAACCACAAGATCTGATTTTTAAATCATCTGGAATAGAGCTTTACTGATTAAAAAGAGTTTTAAATATTCAGTGAGGCTGCCTGTCTTTTCTTTTTGGAAAGGTTTATTTTATTTTTAAGTGGAAAAAATAGCAGATCTTTGTTACAGATGTCATTAACTGCCACTAAATTGACACAAGTGTTGACAGCTATTGTGAGAACTATTTCAAAGCTAATTATGTTAATTAGAATGTAACATACCAGTAATTGCATGTATTCAAACATCATACCATCACTTTTTGTGTTTTCCAGATGTAAGACATTCATTTGTTGCTTGAAAAGCTGCAGAATTATAACTAAGATAACAAATAATTGTCAGCAAATAAAATTGGTTCCGTAGAAATATACTCTAATTGGTTAGCTATGTAAAAGACAGAAACAAATGTTAGCATGTTAAGAATATAAATTAGGAACATTGCTTATGAAATCCTTAGTTTTGGGCTTTTCATTTAAATAAGCCCTCTTATTGCAATTAATATTATCATTTGGTTTATGATCCTTAAAAATATATTCCCTTTCAGCATTTCTTGGGGTTCTAATTTAGCTTTCTTATACATGTTAGACGATTTGCAATTTAGATTTTAATTTGATTTCTATTCTTTCAAATACCATTTTTCTTGTATTTCATTTTTATTTAAAGCATGATTCTCTCTGTATTCGTGGAAGCTGGGCATAAACAAATGGCTAGAAAAATCAAGCTATTAAGTGAGCTGAGAACATAAAACATTTTAATAGGAATTTCATATAACTAAACTAAGTATTTGAGAGCCCAACCAGAGAATTATGGCTCTTTGAAAACAAACTTTAGGAGACTTAGTGTTCCTAGTCTACCCTCTGTTACAGTTCTTTTTTAAAAAATGCATTTCTACTGTTGACTTTAAATCTTTGTCATTTCTTGTATATGTAAAGGTTAAATGTGTCTCTGCTTAATGACTTGGGGGCCATATCTGTTAGAAGACTGAGTTTTGGTCTCTTAGGTCTTTAGAGTTTTGAGTCTGTTTTTATCTATTGAGAGTCTTAGCGTGAATATCTCTCTTCTAATTTGGGAGTATGGGGGATTGTTTTGTTTTTCCAGTTGTGATCCTCATAAATCACCCCAACACTTTCAGTGTCATGACCTTAATTCTCTAGGACATGCAATATACCTTTCCCAATTAAGTGGACTCGTGGTTTGGCTCAAGAGTGATAGTCTCAGAACGGAAGAGCACTTTTTCTTGACCCCTCTTAGAATGACCACTGTGTAATTCTGCTTGCCTATTCTGGGTTCTGCCTACTTTTCTGCTAAGATTTGTATTCAGTGTTTTTGAGGCTGCTATCATCCTTAGCATATAGGCTCTTTGCTTTGCTTTATTAACTGTTCTTCAAAACATAGCAGATGATGAAAAAGACTCGTACGTTTGAGGCAGAGAAACTTAGTACTGAATTCTAGTACTGACATTTCTTGGCTCTGTAATTTTGGATATCTGTCCCTTAACCTCGTGAGGCCTGGGGGTGTCCCTTAGTAAAACAGGAATGGTTAACCTGGCAACATTGTTGTAACAATTGAAGGACATAATTCATATCAGAGCAGATTGCTAAGTATTGGGTGTATTTCTCTATATACATGAGTCTGTTTCTGGGCTCCATTTTGTAGTTGGTCAATCCATCTGTCCCTGTGCCAATGTCACATTTTCTTAATTACTGTAACTTTTAACAAGCTTAAATAACTGGTCAAGAAAGTTCCCTTATGCCATGGTTGTTCTTCAAGAGCGTTGGCTGTTTTTGGCAGGTTTATCTTCTGTTTAAATTTGCTCATGAAATTCTGTAAGCTGATTGAGATTTTGATTAAAATTACATTAAATGTGTAGATCAATTTGGGGAAATTGACATTTTTATTATGCTGACTTTTACTATTCTAGAGCATGGTATATTGCTCTGTTTACTTAGGACTTTAATGTTTTTCAATAAGGTTTTATTTTTTACAGAAAGAAGTTGTACATCCTTTGTTAGATTTATTCTTTGTAACCTTACTATCCTTTAAAAATAAACATTCTAGCTGTTTGCTAATGTATGGGAATTCAGTTGGCTTTATTAAATGAAGATTGCTAATTTATAATGATTCTTATCTGTACATTTGAAGGAGGGGGTAATTTTGCATATAATAATCTGCAAGTAATAAAAGCTGTACTTTTTCCTTTTCCAATCTTTGTAGCTTGTCTTTCTTTTTTCTTATTTTCACTAATTAGGACTTCCAGGATTAAGTTGAATAGACGTGGTGATACTACACATCCTTGTCTTAATCATAAAGAGAATGCTTTCCACATTGCATACTAAGTATGATAAATGCTATGGGCTTTTTTTTTTTTTTTTTTTTTTAAGCTCTGTATCAGGTGAAGAATACGCCTTTTCTTGTTTCTTAAATTTGTCTTTTGCTATTAAGTGCTTTTACTACATTTGTTGATGGCCATTAATCTTACATTTTCAGAAAAAATACAACATTGTCATGACAAATACATTTATACAATATTTTCGTGCGTTTGGTTTATTAATAATTTGCTTAGGATTTTTCTATGTTTATAAGTGGCATTAACCTGTAGTTTTCATTTTTTGGACTATCTTTGTGTAGTTTTAATATCAAGGTTATGGTAGCTGAACAAAGTAGGAATGTATATCAGCCAGCTATTACTGTAATAGGGCTGCATAATAAATCACAATTCCCCAGTGGCTTGCATTAATAAGGATTTCTTGCTGTGGGTCTGTGTGTTGGCTGGGTTAACTCTGCTTTGGCCACTGATCTGTGGTTGGCGTAGCTTCCATCCAGACTGCAGTTCCGATGTCTGCTGGTCTACATGTCTTCCCGTGGGACCCAGGTGGAAGGGCAGCACTTATCTGTGGTATGTTCTTCACATGCTGAAGGTTGGAAACTCCTAGAGTGGTGAGCAGAAACAAGGACTAGACTTGGAACTGCCACAGTGTCACTTCTGCCCACTGACCAAAGCAAGCCACATGATTAAATCTGGCATCAGTGGAGTGGGGAAGTCTTATCTTTCCAATGGAAGCAGAGAGTGGGAAGGGTGTATTTGCTAAACAGTAATTTGATCTACCATAGGGAAACTTCCATCTTTTTCTAATCTCTGGAAGAGTTTAAGAATGGACTCTTCTATATGTTGCCTATAAAGGCATCTGGATTTGATATTTCCTTTGTGGGGGGACTTTTTTTATTATTATTATTATACTTCAAGTTCTAGGGTACATGTGCATAGTGCAGGTTTGTTACATATGTATACTTGTGCCATGTTGGTGTGCTGCACCCATCAACTCGTCAGCACCCATCAACTCGTCATTTACATCAGGTATAACTCCCAATGCAATCCCTCCCCCTCCCCCCTCCCCATGATAGGCCCCGGTGTGTGATGTTCCCCTTCCCGAGTCCAAGTGATCTCATCGTTCAGTTCCCACCTATGAGTGAGAACATGCGGTGTTTGGTTTTCTGTTCTTGTGATAGTTTGCTGAGAATGATGGTTTCCAGCTGCATCCATGTCCCTACAAAGGACACAAACTCACCCTTTTTTATGGCTGCATAGTGTTCCATGGTGTATATGTGCCACATTTTCTTAATCCAGTCTGTCACAGATGGACATTTGGGTTGATTCCAAGTCTTTTCTATTGTGAATAGTGCCGCAATAAACATACGTGTGCATGTGCCTTTATAGCAGCATGATTTATAATCCTTTGGGTATATACCCAGTAATGGGATGGCTGGGTCATCTAGTTCTAGATCCTTGAGGAATCGCCATACTGTTTTCCATAATGGTTGAACTAGTTTACAATCTATGGGGGAACTTTTAATTGATCCAAATTGTTAATGGTTATAGGACTATTCTGATTTTTAAATTTTTTCTTGGTGTTTTATGATTTTATGGAAATTTGATTATTTAACTTTGAAGATTATCTGTTTATGCATTCTATGTGGCATCTTCAGTTTTAAGTCTTTCTTCATTCTTAATATTGTTTAGTTTTGTCTTCTCTCTCTCACTTTGTTAGTTTTTCCAGAGTTTTGTCTACTTCATTAATTTGAAGTGGCTTCTGAACTTCATGTCATGCTTAGAAAGATACTTTGTCATCTTCAATTCTAACAATACTGTCTCATATTTTCTCTTCATATCTTTATGGGTTAATATTTAGTGTTTAACCTGTTTGAAACTCATTTTTTAAAGGAGTAAAGGAGCGGTTCATCTTCTTCCTCTTTTTCCGGAGATAGCCAGTTATTCCAGCATTATTACTGGCACCTTACTAATCTATAATACCACTTTTCACATATACTACATTCCTAAGTACATTATAGATCTGTTTCTTGACTCTGTTCTATTCCTTTGATTTATCCTCCTGTATTTGTATCACTCATCAAATTCTTCTCATTTCATGGTATGTTTAGCATCTAGGTAGGACTGGTAGAGGAGCCTTATCATGCTTGCAGTTAAATTTATTTTCACTTACATTTAAAAGACTTCTCCTCATTTTAACATTTTTCTATCCCTGGCAATATCTGTATCATTTTATTTGAAAACCGGTGAGACAAAAATCATCCCTTGTGAAAATATTGAACTGCAGCTACTTTTATATAGTCATAGTCCTTTTGGGTTGTCATTGAGGAGAGAAACTGTAGTTTTGTCAGTTTTCCTTGTTCAGCTCCTGGCCTGGGCACAGCACAGTGTTGAAAGGCCATCCCTGAGGCTGATGTGACTAGTTCTCTTGGAGTTTTATGACACATAACCCCGGACCTTGTTGCTTCCTGGAGCAGGACTCGATGATGACTGCAGCCATCAGCCTGCGAAGCTGGACCTGGGTGGTGGCAAGTGTCCAAAGGCTGGGGATATTTTCAGAGACAGGCGTTGAGATTGTGAGGTCCAGGTCTTCTTTTCAACTTAGAGATTTGCTTTCATTGCCAATCTCAGGGGCTACTGCTTTGATTTTTTGAAGGGAGAGACCAAGCTTCCTTTTAATTTGCAGTTGTGAAATTATAAATATCTCCAACTGCCATGCTAACTGTAGAGGTGTTCTCTGCTATGGAAACTTTTTCTTGCTGGCAATGTCCCAGGAGCCAACAAAAGGAGAAGCGAAACGTTAATGACTGTACCACTTTGCTGGGCATGAGCTTTTTCCCTAAACTGTCTCTACCCTGAGTTATTCAGAACATCCTCTGCCTCTTGTGCTGATGAGAAAGATGTGCTCAAAGGGGGGATGGGTGCTGACAGCACATCAGGAATAATTCCCCTCATCCATCAAGCCTGACAACCCTTGGATTCCTTACCCTGTCAAAGCAGGGAGAGGCTTGGGCAGGACTGAATGGTCCCCACTTGTCTGGCATTTTAAACAAATCTGCATCTGATATGAAATTAACTAGATACAGCTGAAGTTGCTGATGGCAGTAGTTTTCACTAAAGTCGGAAGCTTCTAACCTGTCCCACAGGCTGTAGAGTGTCACACACTTGCATCTAAATTATGAGCATCATCTGTGCCCTATATATGCTGAAAGTTCTTCATTAAGAGGGAAAGACTGGGAGTCCTACACCAGGGCAAATAAAATCCTGTTGTTGATCAGGTAGAACTCAATTTAGCTTCCTCTCTCAGGATCATAGATCTACTTGATCAATTGGGAAATGCAGGATTAGATAACTTCTGCATTCTTTATTGAATATTTTCTATCATAAGTTGAAAAATTCCCATAGACAATTTTAAAAAATGTTCTTAAACTGGAGAAAAATCGTGCATAATATACAACCATTCTTTTTTTTTTTTTTTTTTTTTTTTTTGAGATGGAGTCTCGCTCTGTCGCCCAGGCTGGAGTGCAGTGGCCGCATCTCAGCTCACTGCAAGCTCCACCTCCCGGGTTCCCGCCATTCTCCTGCCTCAGCCTCCAAGTAGCTGGGACTACAGGCGCCCGCCACCTCGCCCGGCTAGTTTTTTGTATTTTTTAGTAGAGACGGGGTTTCACCATGTTAGCAGGATGGTCTCGATCTCCTGACGTCGTGATCCGCCCGTCTCGGCCTCCCAAAGTGCTGGGATTACAGGCTTGAGCCACCGCGCCCGGCCTTACAACCATTCTTAACATCTTTAAACATACATTTTTTTTGTGCATCCTAGTAACATGTGATAGAAAATGTGCACTTTTTTTTTTTTTTATTACATCTCCTGTTTTCCCCAAGATGCCAGTCTTGGGCTGAATTTCATATCTCATTGGTTTTCTTGCCTGTGTGATTCGAATTTCTGCCTTTGGCTTTCTCTCTAACCCTGTTTTCCTTTCCTGTGGTTCATAATCTGGCAGTGGAACTCTGAGGGCTTCCATGTGGTAGCAGGTACTAACCCATTGTCCTGGGTACCATGTCTCACATCACTCTTATCTTCATTAAATGTTTAAAAAGCTTTTAATTTTTGTGGGTACATAGTAGGTACATATAGTCATGGGATACATGAGATGTTTTGATAGAGACATGCAATGCGTAATAATCATATCATGGAGAAAGAGTATCCATCCCCTCAAGCATTTATCCTTCATATTAAAACTCTAATTATACTCTTTTAGTTATTTTAAAATGTACAATTAAATTATTACGGACTGTAGTCACCCTGTTGTGCTTTCATATAGTAGGTCTTATTCATTCTTTCTATTTTTATGTGTATCCATTAACCGTTCCCACATTTGATCTCTTCCTACTCATTCCTCTAATTCCCCGTGCCCCACTTTCCCTGCATAGAGGAATTTGCATTCTCATGCTCATGGGAACCGTGGGGCTGAAGGTGCCCTGTCTGTTGGGCATTTCCTCCTCGCCCTCTCCCTAAACCTGGCGAGGACCTGGTTCTGGAAAGAATGTGTCCCTCAGGCAGCCGCTTCCCTAAGACTGCTCTCTTCCACTTCCACCCCCATCAGTGCTTTTGTGTTGGCTGCATTGATATCAAAGCTGATATTCCTGGATATCTCTAGATGGCAGCATCCACCTCCCTCTGCCTTGAGGCTATGATGGAAAAGAACAGTTGACTCGCTCCAAGGATAATGTTTACTATGCCGCCCTGGTCTTCACTGCACATGTTTTTCCTTGCCCTTTCTTCTATTTCCACGTGTATGTGAAACTCTGCAGACAGTCTTGAGGTGGAATATCCAGTACACTCTTTCCCCAGCTTCCCTGTCACAGTCTTCAACTCGCCAAGTCAGAGACATGAATCTAATCATTCTGTCGTGTTCAGTCCAGCGGAATTTTTTTGGGAAGAGCATTGCTTGACACCGCAGCCTGAGTTTGTTAGGTAGTTTCTTACAGGACTGCTCGGGGGGCTCGTGGGTAGTGCTGCTGTCTCATGAAGGAGGTGAGGTGTTAAATGGCAGGTCCTGTTCTCGTAGGCATGCCCTGTGCAGGCTGGGCAGCCCCTCTGGCTTGTGAAGCTCTGTTTTGGTTTTCTAAGCAATTCAGTTTAACATTCATGTCAAATAGCCCCTATTAACTAAATTAAGTTGTTTTTTTGGTTCAGAATACTTTATATTTAAGGATAATGCAGAGGTCAAATCAAGCACAGAAGAATATTCTGTTTTTAAAAGTAGTATTGTGTTGGAATTTTAGGCTAATTATACTTTTTGTGAACCTACCTGTTCCCCCGTGAAACTCTGGACTCCTTGAAGCCCAGCCAAGGTTGTGTCTCTGTGTCCTCTGCCGTTGCCAGATCAGGGCCGGGATACAGAGAGTGCTTCAGAAACATCACTGCATTCACAGCATCCTTTTGCCCTGCATTTGGTAGTGCCTGATCCTGTAGCACAGACATTTATCTCAGAATATTTAAACACATATTTTCTCTGTCTTACCTTCTGTGTTCTGGTGGAATCGTGTTCAGGTGATTTAAACAAAATCTGGAGCAGCTCAGGAGGCGCCTGTGTTCTACTGGAGGCGGTGCCTGTGTCCCAGGCCAGCCTTTTCCCTGCCTTCGTGGAAATTAAGCCCACGCAACAGAGATGAGCCAGACTCTGAATTGTAAGAAGCATTTTTGTATAGCACTTCTTTGGGAGCTGTACAGGTGGAAGAGGTATTTATTTTCTGAGGGTACTTTAAAAATGAGACCTAGAATTTCTCCTTGGATGGGAGGGATCATTCCTAACTGTTGACTACACCGTGGCTGCCTGTCAGCAGGTATACATCCCCCTTGTTCTACGTTTTTCTTTCTTAATGCCTTTCTCTACATAGTTTGAAGTAGAACTTCCCCCCAGCCCCCAAAATATGGTGTTCAGACAGTTGGCTTTGGACTCAGAGGGGAAGACGTATGAATTCATCTGGGAGAAAACTTACACGGAGCTGGCCCTTAAGGCATTTCTACAGTGATCACTAATTAGAAATGTTCTTGCCACGTGTCACTTTTCTAATCAACTAGAGGAGGCTTAATGGTCACCCATGTCACCATTACAAATTCAGAACTGTATAGTTGTGATTGGCAGTCGATCAACAACAACTTGTAGCGTCCTCATTTGGGGGATAATCTTCCTGGGAGGAAGAGGTTCAGTCATCCTGTTGTGGTGTTCCTTCCTTCATCGCTGCTGATTTGCATTTTCACAGTAGCTTTTTAAATACAAGGATGTATGAGAAAGAAAAAAGTAGCCCACAGTGTTACTACTCCATTGACATTTTTATAAGAAGTAAATATATAAAATATTACAAAATCCCAAGAATACAGAAAGGTATAAAATAAAAAATGATTCCTTTCTCTCTTTCTTCTCCCTATGAGTAATTATCACTATTTGTTTCTTGTTCCAGAAAAAAAATATGTACAATTAAAATATATGACTTTTTGTTTGTTTGTTTTCTGAGACAGAGTCTCGCTCTGTCGCCAGGCTGGAGTGCAGTGGTGCAATATCGGCTTACTGCAACCTCCAACTCCCTGGTTCAAGCGATTCTCCTGCCTTAGCCTCCGGAGTAGCTGGGATTATAGGCACACACCACCACACCCAGGTAATTTTTGTATTTTTAGTAGAGATGGGGTATACACAGTTTGAGACTTGCTTTTCAACTTAATCTGAAGATCTCTTATAGTAGTACATACAACTTTCCTGTGTCCTTTTTAATAATGGAAGAGTCATTGCATAGATGCACCATTGTATAAATTGCCTTGCCAGTCCCTGGAGGGTGGACTCTTAATAGTTTTAAAGCCTGTGAGTTCTGTGACGCCCAGTGTGGGAATGCTTGGCACACCATTACTTTTAGTTGTAAGGGGATTTGTAGTTGGTGAGGTAAGTCTTCTCCTGGTGTTTAATCAGGATGCCTTAGAGTATGTTGTGTTGTATTAAATGATGGGTGCTGTAACAAATACACTTGAAGTTCTCACTGGCTTAATATAAAGAATTTGTTTCTTCCTTACCTACAGGCCATTTTTTTTTTTTTTTTTTTTTTTTTGAGACGGAGTCTCGCTCTGTCGCCCAGGCTGGAGTGCAGTGGCCGGATCTCAGCTCACTGCAAGCTCCGCCTCCCGGGTTTACGCCATTCTCCCGCCTCAGCCTCCCGAGTAGCTGGGACTACAGGCGCCCGCCACCTCGCCCGGCTGATTTTTTGTATTTTTTAGTAGAGACGAGGTTTCACCATGTTCGCCAGGATGGTCTCGATCTCCTGACCTCGTGATCCGCCCGTCTCGGCCTCCCAAAGTGCTGGGATTACAGGCTTGAGCCACCGCGCCCGGCCCCTACAGGCCATTTTTGCAGGCCCATGCTCCATTCCCTGTGGTCACTCAGGGACTCAGGCTGACAGACATTCTGCCATCTTTATGTCACTTCCAAGGTCCCTCTGGGTGTTCACACCCTGATTGGGATATGGGAGAAGGAGTGCATGGGAAGTGTTAATGGGCTAGATCTTGAAGAGTGGCACACATCTACCCATATTCCATTGTCTGGAACTCAGTCTCGTGACCACACCTACTGCAAGGGAGGCTGGGAAATTTATTCGAGCTGTGTCCTCAGATGAACAAGTAAGTAGCCAGTTAATATGGCCAAAAGCATGAATAGGAGTGCTACCAAAGCATCTGTTGCCCTGAGAAGTGGTATGTCTGAGTTGTCTGCTGCCTTCTCCAATGTAGCCAGCATTGGGCCTACTGGCAACAGTTCTGGAAGGGCTGCTACCCACTCCTCTCTGCAATTCTTTCTGCCTTCCCTGCACCATCATAGGCTTTACTGACTGTCATAGGGTATTGGCCATATGTAGAGATTTTGATCCATACATGTGGCTGAACTTGAGCAGAGAAGGGAGGTAGCAAAGTGGGATAGGAAAGTGTCTGCTGAGTCCCCCAGAGGACTTCCTTGTGAAAGCAGAAGTTCTGATAATGCTGCTATCACTTTGCAGAATGACCACATCCTTTCCCTCTGTTCTTTTAAGTGGGGACTGTTTGCAGGAAAAACATCACTGGGGGCTTTTCGGGCAATGGCTTTCTGGAATAGAGCAGAGCCAGGCATGCACAGGAGCTGGACAGAGGCTTGGAGGATCTGCCAGGCAGAAGTGGCTCATGTTGGCCTCTCCTGTGCGGCCACCTGGGCTCCCTCACAGTTGGCCTCTGAGCACTGAAGAGAGAGATGTCAGTAACACTCTGCTGCCTCTCAGCTCTGCTGCTGAGGAATCCTAGCCTGGCTGTGGCCAGGAATAAACAGCTTATGGCCACATGCAGCTTGATTGTTTGCAAATTAGTGAAGGTAATACATTACTCTGCAACAGCACTCTGCTTTTTGTTTTTAATGACATCATTTTTGGGTAGGAGGGAAACATAAAAAGTAGCCTATATTCATGAAAAAAATGCCTAAAGGACAGACTCATGTAAACACATGAGAACTTTAACTGAGAAAATGATCCAGGAAAGATTGGGTAGAGGTACCAAGAACCTGTTTCCCAATCTTTTTTTGTTTTTATTCAAATAAATCGGATGTATTTCCTAGCTGGGGAAAGCCTAGGAGTATTTCTGATGTCTTGATAGAACATATAATACATTCTGGGTAGGTTAACATCTGTTATCTTAAGCTTTTTAGTAGTCAGTCATGTCAAGAAAGTCTAATCTGGTAAACATCTTGATTTAGCCATCTGTTAGGTCCTAGCGCACTCGCATTTAAAGGGAGCAAATGGGCAATAAAAATGAGTTTGACCTGTTACTCTCAAACAATGAGGGCATTGCACACTCTAAATAATGGTACCTGTCAGGTTTTTGGATGCTTTCCTCAGAAAGGAGAAAATATATTTAAAGGATAGCTGCAAATGCAGCAGGGGTGGGTAGAGAACCTGGTGACTTTAGGAATCAGTACTGGAATTGTGTACCTTGGCTATAATTTATCAAAACATCTCCAAGTATTTTACAGAGGAGTACATGAGTGCCCTAATTTTACAAATGAAGCAATTGATGGCTGTAAACTGCTTCTTAGCCATGGTCTAGGGCTATGTTCGGGTCAGGAGGGAGAGAACCGCAAACAACATGATACAAGGCTGGCACAGGCACGTTGGATAATGGTGAAATCGTATGCATTAGAAGGCCATCTATAAGTCTCATTACCACACAGCCATTGGGTACAGAGCTGACTGCTGAGCCACACCAGACCAGGAAGTAGGCCAAGGAAATAATCAATAGAAGATATATTACTGAAAATTAATATTCTGCTGCTGAATTATTTTTATCGATTTAGGGATTGTGAGAATGGCCTTAGACAATTTTATGAACAAAAAGCCTTTGTATTTCTTGAGTAGAAGACCAAAATAACAGAGGAAATCCCATCGCTAACACAAAACCTTGAAACATGGCCCAGGAAACAGAACACTTACTGTCTGTCGTCAGGAGAGCCCCTGCCTGTGTTTACTTAGAGAGGTGGGTTACCTTGCAGAACCACACGGGTACAGCTTCATTGCCGTGGTCAAATCTTGGCTCCGATAGAACCTGTGTTTAGTAAATAATCAGAAGAAACATTAATAGCGTAATCTACAAAGTGGAAAAAGAGCAATGCTTGCATTGTGTGAAGTGGGTCAGATTGTTGAATTAGGGAGATGTAGGACTGAGGGGGAATGTGTGAATTTTGAACATTTGGGAGTGGGGTAGAAGGCTGTGGTTTGCTCAGACAGACAGCTCTTCTGCATTGCCCTTGGTACGTAGTAATGCTGTGTACTGTGGGGCGCTGTCAGTGGGTTTTGGGAGCTGCTGCTCTTGACCATGTGTGGTTACCTCTTCCTGCTCCCTTCCGGTCCCATCTTCCCTGTTCTCTCCTTTTCCTTCTGAAGTCCCCACCTCTCTTGTAGTTTAGAAGTGTATTATTTATGGGAAATAAAAAGTTAGCTGATAAGAAGCAGCATCACTGGGGCTCAGTTTACACATGACTAAAATGGAGCATTTGAAACACATGGTTTCCAGCTCCGAAGTGGAATGTCTCTGGGATTCAGCTAAGACCGACCTTTCTTATGGAAGCATTTCCTGGAAAGTGTTAATGAGAATGCTGTTGCATTCCAAGAGCTTTTAAGGAAATCTAATTCCTGACAAAAATATTCTTAGGAAATCTTGCTCAATATATAGTTATTCATCTTTTATCACCTTCTTTTGGGGAGCTTTTCATCTCAAGACTTTTCTATTAAATTGAAAAAAATGTGTTTGGGTGTATTTTCACAAAAATGTATCGCAATTTTAGAGGAATATTCACATTTGCTGAATCTGGGTATAAGCATGTTTATTCTTCCACCTTTACTGGAGGTTTGAAAATTTTTAAACTAAAATATTGGAGAGTAAAACCAGACAAGTATGTTTTTCCCTCCTTCAAGGAAACTAAGACAAATGAAAGGAAACAGTTTATTAACTGAGTTTTCCATGGTCATACAAGAGTGTAGTGGAAGAACCAGAAAGAGATTCCAGCTGTTCAGTTGCCTTTCTTGTACTTTTTGGCCTTCTCTGCTCCCTTAGGAAAAGCAGATGCAGGAGAGTCTCCTCCAGGTGCAGCTTCTGAACAAAATATCTCTTAGTCTTGCAACATTGCCTTGTATTTTTACTTATAAATTATCCAAATGGGAAAAGCAGGAGATTGGTACTTAAGTGTCAGTTTTATAAAACTGCTAATTACATGGCATTGAGTAGATATTTCACCTACTGAGAAGAAATAGGTGGTTTTAGCTCTGAACCTGGAATTTTTGTTTCTGACAGCTTGAAACAGAAAATTGAGACCATAGGAAGTAGTATTTAGTTGTGAAAGAAGGAATGTTAGATGCAAATCTAGTAGTTTGATGGGGAGACAAAATAAGAAATATATGCTGCACTCTTACATTGCTTTCAGAATTGTTTTGTTGGAAGGTTACTGAGAACATGAGATAGTGTGATAAGGTCTTTAATTATCCTGCTTGTCTGTTCATCTCTGGAAAGTTAGGAGAGAGGAGTTGAACACTTTCTGCGTCACCCAATCCCAGGGACCTGTGTGGGTTAAGAAGAGGAATGGGCCTCCAGGGGCCACTTCTCAGGAGCAGACTATGCTGTTTGGCTCCTTCTCTCTCCCCTGGGACCTTAGGGAAGGCGATATTTTTCAGTTTTGTGATATTCCCTGTCCTAGTAATAAATTATGAAATCAGAATAACCTGTTTATGATCAACATGTACTTCAAACTTACGGCATTTGGAAAAAGTAAAGAATTGCTTACTGTGCCTCCTTAGTGCTGGGGAGCTCTTCGGTGCTTGGTCATCAACATGGGAGGGAGGTGATCACTTTCATCCTGGCCTCAAGCAAGCATTGTCCTGTTGTGGGGCTTTTTTCACCTTTGGCTACCTCCTTTGTGCCTAATCAAGCATGAGGAGCAGCCACAGGTGTGCAAAAGAGGCCAGCACTCCCTTCTGGCTCATTCGGAGCATCACCTTCTAGAGCACCTTTGATGGGACAGGCTCCGCATTTCTCATTCGATGATCCTCTGAAATATATTTCTTCTGATCTTCACCTCCAGAGACAAGGTGAAGTGCACTGATGGAGGTGATATTTTGTCCACTAGGTGGCACATCAGCAAATCTCCTTTGCAAAGGATGGAGGTAAAAATGTTGGGGATTTTTTAAAAGATGGATTCGTCAAGCATGTGAGATAAAGGTATGCTCTATGTGCAAGGTGATTCACTAATTCAACTGGAGGAAGAAAACGTTCTCATTCTCTCATTGTAACAAAATTGCCAGGAAGAACTTTTTAAATGCTAATAGACTGGTTGAAATTAAAAAGCTTTATGATGTATCCCGGAGATTTTTCCCCCCACAAAAGTTGGGCTGTAGATCACTGCCGCAAGTAAGAGAATGCTGTTAATCTTGCTAGCATTCTGAGTATATAGAATAATGCATGGAAGACGTTCAGACATCCTTGGTTTATATATTTGAATTATGTTCTGAAAATGGTGCATACTTGAGCTAGAGGGATTCCTACCAGTAACTTTTAAAAAAATTAGTGAAACAGGTTAGGTATAACTTACATTTGAAGGAATAGACTTCATGTTGCTAGAATGCATTATCAGTAATTCTTATTGCATGCACAACTAAACATAGCTAAATGAATAGCTCCATGCTGAGCATGTATTAGTTATGATTTTTATACCAAAATGTTTAAAGATACTTCTTTAGAAGCATATAAAGGAAGCAATATTTCTACTTCTTAATCCAAGTATCCCTTCTGAAAACTGAGTAGTAAAATTTGGAACACAGTCCCCCCTTATCTGAGGCTTGACTTTCTGTGGTTTAAATAGGTGAATACAGTACAATATTTTGAGAGATTACATTCACATGACTTTTATTACAGCATATTGTTATAATTGTTCTATTTTATTGTTAATCTCTTACTGTACTTTATAAATTAAATTTTATCATACATATGTATATTTTAATAGAAAAAAGCAGTATATATGGGGTTTGGTACTATCTGTGGTTTCAGGCATTCACTGGGCATCCTGGAACTTACCCCTAGAGTGGAAGGGGGGACTGCTTTTCTTATATTTCAGAAGACAAATAACGTTTTAAAACAATTCTGCTTTCTGGTGAAGTATTCAGATTTTATTATATTTTTCCCCCTAATGAAATTGGTATTATTTCTGATGACTTAGGGTATCGCTTTACCAATAAGAATCAGATGTAATTTATTAGGTTTGTCTGTAGGTAAAACAGAATACATACATCCTTTTGAATCCAGTTTTCTTTAGAGGACAGTTGAAGTGTACAATTAACAGGCTCCTCACAAACGTCCTTACCTGCTGTCCCAGAGGAGAGTGGTGACAGATTTTCAGGGTTGTCAGGTAAAGTCTGGAATCATCACCAGTGTTCAGGTGGCATTAGAGAAACCTCAAGGAGGAAAAGAAGGAGGAACCTGTTTGCTTTTAATAATTGAGTCATGTAATGTGTTTAGTAAAGCCAATATAGATAGGACTTATCCAGTTCACTGAACTTCAATTTTAGAGGAAGATTGAGGAAAAGTGCCTTGCCTTTCCATGCAAATGCTCGTCTTTGGTGAAAAGAGATTAAAGTCATATTATTTTATGGCATGCTTGTCTAACTCGCAGCCCAGGACGGCTTTGAATGCAGCCTAACACAAATCTGTAAACTTTCTTAAAACATTATGATTTTTTTTTGTGTGATTTTTTTTTTTCTTAAGCTCATCAGCTATTGTTAGTGTTAGTGTATTTTATGTGTGGTCCAAGACAATTCTTCTTCTTCCAGTGTGGCTTAGGGAAGCCAAAAGATTGGACACCCCTGTTCATGGCCACAGGAATCAGTGCTTCCTTTCCCTTCTGTTTCTCATCAATCACCTCTCTCATCCCCTCACCTTTCCTCAAGTTTTATAATCATTTATGATAAATATTACAGGAACATAGTAAGAAAGTCTTTTAGGTATTTGAGCTGTTTTATGTAAGAGTGTAGTAAGCAGAAGGAAATTACACTCTGCGAACCTGGAAAGAGGGAAATGGACAGAATTTGTGGGGTCTGGTTTTGTAGACCTGTACGGGTATCAAAGTCCAGGATGGTTTGAGGTTGGAGAGAATGGCTGCCTTAAGGAGCCAGGCCCACTGTACCCTGGCTGCCATCACACTGCATTTTCAGCTCCATTACCCGTGTTTGCCTTTGCACATGCTGCTCTCCGGGCTTGGCATGCTTCCCCCAGCTCCCCATCGTCTTCTACCCCACTTAGAATTTCTGCTTCCATTAGACTTGGGATTTCTAAACTTGTCTCCACGTGGGGATCACCTGGCATGACTTCAGAAACCACTTACTTCCAGAGATTGTGATTTAATTGGCCTGTTTTGTGGCCTTAGTTTTTTTTTTGAAATTTATAAAAGACCCTCTAGTGATTCTAATGTGCAGATAAATTTGAGAACTGCTATTTTGGACTCTGTTCACCTGCTCTCTCAAACGTGCCCTTACTCTTTACCCACCCTTCTGAGTTATTCCCTTCCTCGGTGCTTCTGTCCCACTAGCACCTGGAGTATCTTGTCCCCGTGTCTCTACTTATCTCCTTGTATTTTGTTTGTTTATTCATGTGTCTTGCGACCCCATGACTGCATTCTGGTGGGACTGAGCCTTTTTCCTCTTTCTATTCTCAACATCCATCGTAATGCCTGATTCATAGTAGATATTTAATGATTAGTTTTTGAATCAAGGGGCTAAAACAAAATAGTAATACAGTGATTTAAACAAATCGATTCATGTACTTCTGACTCAAGACATTTTTATTGCCCAGGTAGATATTTCTCCCTTACTTGAAAAACATTGACTCCCTAATCTCCTGTCATTGCTTAAAGCAATGATAAGTATATAAAATTAAAGAGGAATATGTTCTGTTGTGTGGTATTAGCTTGAGTCACGAAAGCCAGCTTTAGATAAGGGGACAAAGAGGGCTAAGCCTATATTCAATAAAGCCCAAGGAAGTGAGAGTAAAGTGCTGTCAATTTCTTACAAAATAATTCCCCATCGCCTCACTTAAAGAATAGTATTTATCTAATTGATGATAATCTGCTCAATTTATTATAGCATTAAAAATGCACATCAGTTAATATACCAAAATATTCATTGACGTGCCTGAGAGTTTTTAAATTTTATTTTATTAGGTGATAATGGGAGGCATAATTGTGAATGTTTGATTCTGGCAAAATACAATTAGTTTCTGTGAAACACATTGTGCATTAATGGTATCATTAAGATTAATGAATATAAATGAATGAGCTGGGGATTTCTAACAGAACAGAGGGACTTTATATCAGTGTATAAAACTTGAGATAGATTGCCTTGATTTTTAAGGATAATGTGCTAAAGCCCCTATTAAATTCTTGTATAAGCTAGAGAAACAATAAATCCAAGAAGTTAAATCAACTTCCAGAAGGATCAAACTTCTTAAAACATCTACTGTCATTTTTTGGAAGTCTGTTGTAAATGGATTTCGGTTAAAGAAAGCCATCCTTAAATTTTACTTTAAGAGCTATTTTAAAGACAACTTTTAATAGAAGTTTCCAGGTCCTGTATACATAAGAGTGCATGTACAGTTTGGTTATAAATCATTGCTCATTTAAATTAGATATGACTTTAGGGTGTTCTTGTGTCTTCCAGATATTCTACCGTAGACATCTATTACTTTCATAATTTTAAAATGTTATTAAGAAAACTAGACATATGTTTGTTTTTCTTGAACTAAGAGATGGAGAAAGGCAAAAGACAGAGCAGCTGCTCATTGGGGTCTTGGGGAAGAGCCATGGGCTCAATGTATACCTTGACCCCAATAATCATATGGTATTTTGAGTATTGATGCTCGACTCTGTGGTTTTGTAGTATAAAGAGAAACTTTGCCACTAAAAATAAAAAAAAAAAGAACAGATTTCACTATGGTCTGTGCCCTTGTAATTTAAGCATTGTAATTTCCACATCCTTTTGCTCAACTAGATAAATAGAAATACTGTGTCCTCAGGTGGTGCTTAATGTGACTTCTTCCTATGTATATATCTCCTTGGTCTGATCTTCACTTAATGCTTCTGTTTCTCCCACTATATGCATATGTATGCGTGGGTACGGGCACATTTGGTTTTTTATTCGTTTGTTTGTCTATCTGAAAGTTCTACAGGGCAGCGCTTGCCCTTGGATTGCTGCTGCAGTGGTGATGAGAAGGAGGACGAAAGTGCAGGAAGAAGGGGAGGTGATCAGGAACATGGCAGCTGCCTCGGCCCTGCGTTCTGGCCTACGAAGCCTGAATTCTCTTGTTAGCTCTCCCTTTTTTACTGTTTTCATGACCTTGGGCTCTTCTTGGAACCTCATTGTCTCATTTTCCTCATTGGTAAATTGGACTGGTCTCTTCTCTTTTTACTTCTCAAGAAACTGATGAGGATTAATGAGATAGAATCTGGAGCCCATTTTGTGTTACAAAGAGTCCACTTAAGGGATGCTAGAAGACAGAGTTAATGTCGTAGAGAAGGGGAACACACATTGCTTACCGTGTTATGTGATAGACTCTCAGGGAGCACTTCTCTTTCAACTGTTAACTAGTTGGCAGGTGGCAACCTCATTTCTGTTTGTGTCTGAAATGGATGGCATGTTAGCACAGGATGATAGGAAGTCAGACCAAATGTAGGGAGTAGTGGAATGGCGAGCAAGATACATGGAGGAACTTCTAGGCTTCTGCATTGCTACCTGAAAGAAACTTAGCTATTAAGAAAAAATTTATATATACCTCTCAAACCTATTTGGCCTCTCAGTATTTGTGAAAGTCACCAGAAGTGCTTGGCTATGTATGTGTAATGCAAACAAGATCAGAGTGAAGCTTGTGGTCAAAATCTTAGAATTAGTTTAACGTGATGCCTCTAGGTAGCCTAAGGCTGAAAACATGATCTTAAACTTAGGGTTTAAAATAGTCAGCTTGCACAGTCACTTCAGATCTATATTGTAATGCTTGTCAATATAAAAACACAGATGTAAGAAAGAATGCTTGATTGACACGAGGGATCCCATACTAATTTTAGTTAACATGTGTATCTTTGGTCAATCATATTTTAAATTCCAGGGTGACAAGCTTGGTTTTTCTCCTTAGAAAATTTTCCAGAGTCTTTTCCATTTTGTGTTTACTTTTTTTTTTTTTGAGAAGTTTGGCTAGGCAACAGTGCGTTTAATCTAGAACTTAGCTTCTCCTCACTGTGGGATTTTCTCTCTCTTTTTTTTTTTTTCCAACAGGGTCTCACTCTGTCTCCCAGGCTGGAGTGCACTGGTGCAATCTCAGCTCACTGCTGCTTAGATCTCCCAGGCTCAATTGATCCTCCCACCTCAGCCTCCCAAGTAGCTGGGACTGCAGGCACACAGCACCATACTCAGATAATTTTTGTGGGATTTTTTTTTCTTTCTAGAGATGGGGTTTCACACTTCTTAAACATTACAAACTATGTTGCCCAGGCCTGTCTCGAACTCCTGGGCTAAAGCAATCCACCTGCCTTGGTCCTTCAAAGTGCTGGGATTGTAGGTATGCGTCACTGCGCTCAGCCACTGTGGGATTTTAAAATACGTATATAACCTGAACGTGCTTTTTCTGATCTCTGATGTAGTAGCTATACTTGGAATATAGAGTCCAAAGTTTAAAAAATAATAATTTTCCTTGATCTTTTATCTCTTGGTACATCTTTTCACTTTAGGGATAATTGTAGGAATCTCTGTTTCAGAAGCTCATAAAATACTTAGATGATGTCGGTAGTATTATCTTCAGTAAATATACATGTTAACATATGAGCTTCTAAAGCTTGTGCAATGGATAGGCATCATACAATGGCAATACTGCCAACATCACTTCACTCATCTAGTTCCTTCTTAATCTGTATCTTAATATGACATATGGGACTTTGCTAAATATTAGGTCATGGTCCCAGTGTTAGCTGTGCATCATTTAGACAGGAAGGGACATAATTGAAAAAATATATATTGGAGCTATTTCCAATCGTCAGATCTTCATAAACACTCTCGTATGAAAAAAATGAAGTTCTATTACCCAGTTTTATTAGAAATGCTATATTTTGTTGGATTCGTGTGTTTGCAAAGTAGAGAATATTTTCCTGCTGTGATTGATGTTAGGGCATTTATGAGGATAGTCTGCTATATTTCATATGTATATGAGGGTGTCATTGTTAAAATGTTCAAAAGAAAATTATGTATGTGATTTATATTTTATTATTTCCTCCTAGGATGTAATTTTTTCAATACCATGATTCCTGTCATATTGTCAGTAGTGATTTGATGGCTAATATGCCAGAAATAATTAGATAAAAAAAAGATGATGCAAACGTCAAGGCAATATAGCTTTCTTGTGAAAAGACTTAAGCAAAATCATGCATGTTACCTTGTAGAAATCACCAATTGCATACATTTAAGACGTCTTCAGGATTGCAGGTGGGAAGGAAAACAGAGCTGAACGCAGGCAACATGGGATGTGGCTTATTTCATAGGCATATGCTTGCTACTGACCCCACCTGCAATTTTTGCTAAATGAAACGTGTTTTAGAAAATGCTACTCTTTGGATAAATTCAGACTTTGTTGTATTATCAGTGGGAAGGTGTGAGACACTCTCTTTTCTTTGGAGTGGAAAAAATTCCTTCTTTCCCTGGAAGGCAGACTGCCCTTTGTTTTAGTCTTTCTGACAGGTTTAAAGTGTGTTTTATTTGGTGAGAAAAAGACATATACAGTACATGTCTGCTGTGTCTTTACCTTTGTTAACTTTAGAGGTTAGAACTTTATTTAAAATTTCAAATGACTATTTTAAAATATAGGGAAAGAAAATTTGTGGCTTTGGTATTTGTTCCTGAGTGTGATATCACCTGGCACTTTAAATAGTGTGGAACCTGTTTCCAGGTGTCATTTTACTTTTGAGTTTTGATGACATGGTAATTAATATCTGGTTCATTTGTATGTTACTTTAATGAATAGTAAATATTCCTAAAGATTAGCCATTAATAACAGCAGGCAGTAATATTGTAATGTTATGACATTAATTTTATATGGTAATAAAGATTCATGTCAACCTTAGCTGAGGATTTAACCTGTTCTCAGAGTGAACATTAATGCTGTAGTGTGTGTTTTAGGCATGTGAGGCTCAGCTCATCACTGGTTTCTGAACTCTGCTGTCTGACTTGGGAGATTGGTGTTGAGGAGGGGCTGATGGGAAACCTCGGTGCCCTCCTCAGCCTTGAGCATGTTCAGGGCAGGATCCTTGAAGCCAGGAAGGTAGCTGAGCAGCTGTGTGAAGCAGACGCTTGGTGAGATAGTAATGGCCTGGAGGAGGATAGAGCATTAGGAGACAGGACTGTGGGTTCAGTAGGGAGGGACCAGGTGTCCACAGTAAGGGGCATGGGCTGCCTTTTTACCTTGAGGGCAGTGAAACCAGTTTCTCAATTTCCCAGAAGGTTGCCTCTTCTTCACTTCCCCAGCTTCCTGATGATAAGCCCATAATATTTTCATTTTACAAATGAGAAACCAAAGCTCAAGGAAGTTCAGGGACTTGCCCAGCCTACCAGGTTTCTCTTTGGCAACCAGGTTTCTCTTTGGCAAAGCCTGCACAGGGACTGGCTCTCAGCACCTGGTACTTATAAGTACACTGGGGAGGCATGGCTTCCGGGAAATCAAGGCAGATGTTAGAGTTGGGGTTTTTCCTCCTTTCTTCCCAGCACTGCTCAGAACAGAGTGAGTGGCCTTGCCCTGAGTCATTTCACCTAAAAGGAAAGAGAATTAAGGAGTTGCCTTCCATGGTAAATTCCAGAAAAAGCATCAGACTAGAAAATGAAGAGCTGCCAGAACCCCTGCAAGTTAGCAGGGATGTGTGTTATGCCTGGCATGGCAATGGAAAGGGTGCTCTTAGTTTTGTGGAATACACTTGATTGTAAATAAATGTGTTATATTTAGGACTGTGTAATTTTGAAGTCAGAAGGATGAAGAGTTGTTCAAACTCAGAGAGGAAAGTAGAAAGAAGCCTGTTTCTGACCAGCCCTCTTCCTCCACCCCTCCTGCCTGGGGGGTATCTCTAATTTCCCCTCTAAAGTAGCTGGGGGCCCTGCTGCTTTTCTCTTTTATAGGCACATGGCTCAGAGAATAGGGGATTGGAATGCTCTTTCTGGTGTGCTCTGACCATTGACAACTTATGATGTGCTCATTTTTTCTCAGGAGCTAAAGGATCTGACACCTTTCACATTATTAATTCACTTTGAAATCACTGTTTCCTTCTTTGTTTAAACTCCAAGAGGCAGTAGAGCGTGGTGTTAGGAGCCCAAACTCTGGAGTCAACCTGATCAAGGTTGGTATCCTATCCCAGCTGATATGGTTTGGCTTTGTGTCCCCACCCAAATCTCATCTTGAATTATAATCTTCATAATCCCCATGTGTCAAGGGAGAGACCAGATAGAGGTAACTGAATCATGGGGTCCGTTTCCCCCATGCTGTTCTCATGAGATCTAATGGTTTTATAAGGGACTCTTCCCCTCTTCACTTGACACTTCTCCTTCCTGCCATGTGGTGAAAAAGGTGGCTTGCTTCCCCTTCACCTTCTGCTGTGATTGTAAGTTTCCTGAGGCCTCCCCAGCCATGCTGAACTGTGAGTCAGTTAAACCTCTTTCCTTGATAAATTTCCCAGTCTCATGCAGTTTTTTTAGGTAGTATGAAATGGACTAATACACCACCCCTACCTTGGCTTGGCTGTGGAATCGAAGGAAATTATTTAACTTCTCTGAGTGTTGATTCCTCATCTGTGAAATGGGAATTATAATGGCTCTTCACTCATGTTGTGAGGATTTGATGAGATGATACATATAAAGAACTTATAGCAATGACTGGCACGTAATGTGATCAACAAATGTTGGCTTTTTTTTTTTTTTTTTTTTTTTTAAGATGGAGTCTTGCTCTGTTGCCCAGGTAGGAGTGCAGTGGTGCTATCTCAGCTCACTGCAACCTTCACCTCCTGGGTTCAAGAGATTCTCATGCTTTAGCCTCCTGAGTAGCTGGGATTACAGGTGTGTGCCACTACACCCTGCTAATTTTTATAGTTTTAGTAGAGATGGGGTTTCACCATGTTGGCTAGGCTGGTCTCGAACTCCTGACCTCAGGTGATCCACCTGCCTCGGCCTCTCAAAGTGTTGGGATTACAGGCATGAACCATGGCACCCGGCTGGCCATTGTTATTAATATTTAGAAGTGAGACATTAGGGAAAGTAAAGTACAAAAATTAAGAAGGAATTTAAATGTAGACACTAATCTCACAGCTGTGTTGCTCTTTGGCATTCAAGATATTATAATCACAATAATGGATGTATGTATTTTCATGAATCATCTGTTTCTCCTTTGTAATCTTTTATGATCTAATACAACATATTCATTGGCCACTGGCAGTTATCTATGAATGGAAAGAAGTAATCAGTGAATGAATGGAGATATTCATCCACTTGGCCATATTGACTTACCTCTGAATGAACATGTAGAAAGACATATGAACCCTTGGTCTGTTGTCTACAAGTAACCAATGGGATATCTATTTTATGGCTCTCTGCCTTGTTGAGAAGTAGTGATCGTGGTCACACTTAACGCAAGATGGTGTTCAGGAGAGATCCCACCCCAGACTGTAGTGATGGTGTTGGAAATCACATTCCTAGCACACCCAGACCTCTGACTGGTGGGATGAGGGACAGGGCAACACAGTGGTACTCCTCTCTATCACTCCTCTGTCACTCTTCCTTCTGGCTAGTGTGGTGGGAGAAACAACGTCTTTACCAGAGGACGATCCTCTCCACTGCCCTCCAACTTCAGCTCCCATGATTTTTGGGTAGGCAGTTCAGTGAGAGCTGCCAGATGGGGCTAGATTAGGCCAGTGGAGTGGAGTGGAGTGGGAACTCCTCCAGTGTTCCTCACAGTACTTCCTCGATGAACATTTCCGTTGCTGAAGAATGGGTAACATCAGAAGATTTGTTTACTTTGGGGTAACCAACACAGAACTAGTGAAGAGAGGTAACTTATTTCTAAGTACAGATATGTGTCACTTAACAGGGACATGTTCTGAGAAATGTGTTGCTAGGTGATTTCATTGTTGTGTGAACATCACTGAGTGTACTTACACAAAACTAGATGGTATAGCCTATTGCTCCTAGTCTACAAACCTATACAGCATGTTATCGTACTGAATACATAGTCAGTTGCAACTCAATGGCAAGTATTTGTATATCTAAACATAGAAAATGTACCTTAAAAATACAATATAAAAGATATTTCATATCTGTATAGGGCACTTATGAATGGAGCTTGCAGGATTGGAAGTTGCTGTGGGTGAGTCAATGAGTAAGTGGTGAGTGAATGTGAAGGCCTCGTACATTACAGTGTACTAGTGTAGACTTTACAAATAATGTACACTTAGGCTACACTGAATTTATAAATAATATTTTTCTTTATTCAATAATAAATTATCCTTAGCTTACTGTAACCTTTTTACTTTATAAACTTTTTAATTTTAAAAACTTTTGAATTATTTTGCAATATCACTTAGCTTAAAACACACATTATGTGGCTGTACCAAAATATTTTTCTGTCTTTATATTCTTAAAGTTTTTTTCTATTTAAAAATGTATTTTTTAACTTTGTAAACTTTTTTGTTAAAAATTAAGACACACATACACACACACACACACACACTGGCCTAGTCCTACACAGGGTCAGGATCATCAAGATGTCATTAGGCAATAGGATTTTTTCAACCCTATTATAATCTTATGGGACCACCATCATATATGTGGCCCATCATTGGCTGAAATGTCGGTATGTAGCACATGACTGCATGTGAAAAATATCTGGCCGTGTAAATCAAAGGACAAACCCATATCCTTGTACCAAACATCACTGTGGACAATATTACAAAATCTCAATGTACGCTTTTTTGAAATATGTTCAACCAGACCTTTTCTTTCCCGCTGTCTTTTCTCAGTTAGTATTTGGAGTTGTTATTGTTTCTGTAAACCATTTAATTGCAATAATTCTTAAAATTTAAATTTGACCTTTATGACAGTGACCATGGATTTTGAGTATTCCAGGAAGTAAATTATGCCTGTAATAGAGTGGGCATGTGGTGTATCCATACAAATAATTTTATTTTAATGAAATACTACAAAGCCCTTGGCTTTAGATTACAATTAATGACAAAGCCTACCAGATTTTATGATTTGAATACACGTGTAAAAGCAATACATATTGAGGCTGGTACTTTGTGAATTGACTTACAATATTGTGAACATATTCCATGAAGGTATAAAATTGCAGGAAAAATGAGTTTATTAATGGAAATTAGGCTATATCCTAATTATTACCTGTGAATAGTGTCATCATTTGAAGTTTTTATTGCATTTTAACACATGGCTTATCTTGATGAGAAAATATACAGCAAAGGGTAAATGTAGCAATTTTCCTTTTACTATTCCCTCCGCTAAGCCGTTATTGCTTGATGTTATTTTTCAGCAGCCTTTCATTTTTGTCCCAAATGTTTTTGCCTCTGGCTGGTTTTATTTCTTTAAAATGTATGTGTATCACTTCTCAAAATGATACATTTTGACAGGTAATCGATATTTTTTCATACTAGATTTGATGGTATGATGGTCATAATCCTCATTTTAGACTTAGTTAATGGTGGAACACTCACTTAGATTTTATTTCAAAATATTCCTTTGTTAAGAAACATACTTTTCGTCCTTAGCCAGATTCCCATTTATCACTCCCACCACCTCCCAAACACCTCGAGCTGCAGAGTGCCTAAGATGCACGCACGTCAGCTGACATTTTGACAGTGTGTCCTCGAAATGTCTTCTGATAGTGCTTCCAACAAGCTTACATGATTGGTCACAGAAAAGATACTTCCGGGCTCTCTACCTGTTTTGTTTTGTTCTCCTGATGACCCATTTTGTGTTTCAAGGGGGAAATCGATTTGTCCCCCCACGAGCCCTCCATCCCCCATCTCTTTCTCTATAGTGGGAACTTGGTGTCCTTCTCTAGACCCCGGTTTTTCTAGAAGGACCAGCACAATGAAGATGGTGGTCCTCAGAGTAGAAGTGTATGTGAGTACACCATGCTTGACTTTTGCTTTTAAAAATTGAGCTTCTTGGGTCAAGATATTTTCCAAACTCAGTCAGGACTTCCTTTTGCATCTGTGGGCAGATAGCAGTGACACTGTAAGTTGGTAAATATATTCGGAGCTGCTGCCAAGGCTTTGTCTAAAACAACTCTTGACATTCAGGGAACTTTTTGTGCTCCTCTCTCAGGAGGGTGACTTGAGGGACAAAGCAGGCAACAACTATCATTCCCTTTGTTTTCACTGAAGAGCCAGATTTTTTCTTTGCAGGAACAGATTAAAGTGCAGGTGAGCCTGTGAAGGTTGGGGTCTGTTCTCCACCAGCATTACAGATTGCCAAAAGATATAACAAGGCTGGCCCTTTCTCCCTCTCTTAGGTGGTTTTTGTTTATTTTGTCCTTTGATTTAAACAAAAAACATAGTTTTAAAAGTCTTTTTAAAAAATTCATTTGTGCTAGAATTTGTTGATACACTTTGACTTGAAGAATGACTAGTTTTTGTGCTGTGTTTTGCATTAGAGATGATATTACTCCTCCACATATAAGCAAGAGCTAAAATCTCTCTGGGGCTTTCTTCCTTAAGTGGTATCAAATGAACATGCCTAAGTGGAAAAATACCCTGACACCTTTCTCTGCTAGGTGTGGCATTTCTTGACAGGCTTCTCTTTGTATGTCTAGAGATGTACGCAAAGACCTTTTGGGAACATAAAATGCAATCAATTTTCCTCAGTGGTTAGATTCATAAATCCCTGAGCTATTTTTAATGACATAATCTAATCAATCGATAGCAAGCCTAATAGTGTGTTGACAGACAGAAAGAGATGGAAAATGAGTGGAATAGCAGGTGAATGGGTCGGAACCACTAGACACTTCCTTCCCCTCTCCCACATTTAAACATCACTAGATAACTGGGTTAAGTAAAATCCAGGAGTTAGTGATTTACAAAAAAATGTTTATACCTGTCTTCCTAACTTTCAAGAAAAATAATTAATCTGATGGATAGCGTGAAAGAGGTAGTTCTTAGACAAAGTACAGTTAGTCCTTGTATCTCTCTCAGGATCAAACTATTCTCTGAATTTAAATATATTTAGAATAGACACCAAGGAGGAATAATTTATTGTAAATTGGTAGTGTCGTATGTTGTTACTCCTGTGCCATGCCAGTAATGAAAACTTAATATTCATCTCTTGGTTGCTTTCAATTGAAATAAGATGAGGATGAGCGGAGTAAACAAGCTGAAACAGACTGTGAAATTGCACATGATGGGAATTTTTTTTTTTTAGCTGCTTATAGACTATACATAGGCTAAATATTCCAACTAATGATGGCTCTTAGAATCCTCCCCCAACCCCCGTTTTTACATTTTGGTCAGGTATCAGCAGAATTAAGTTATTATCATGAGAGAAATTAAAATCTAAACTGTTTCTGTCTTTGGGCTAGGAATTGACTGGCAGGTATTTATGTAAATGAATGGGCTTTCATGCTGGGAGTTGTAAAGGGTTCGGTGGCTGGAGAGCAGCTGCCCTGAGCCCTCCGTTTTCGGGTTTTCAGGCAGCATGTGTGTTCTGCTACGTTTTTGTTTTCTTTGATGCCTTCAGAAGAGATGAGCGCCAGGCATAGTGGTGCTGCTTGGCTGACCAGCTGTGCCCTAGTTTTTCGCCATCCCAATCAGCGGCTGTCTTTTACAGAGGTGTCTGTCACCGCTGATTTACTTAGCCACTGTGACCTTATAGTTGCTTCAGATGGGGCTTGACCCAAAGCTCCTGCCAAAAGCCATTTAGTGGTCTCCTGGAATGCCACAGCCAGCATTTTGAAGAAAAGAAAATAAGGATCTCACAATTTCCTGTCTAATAGCAAGAGCCTCCTCTGCCTGGATAAATGCATTAGGTGTCTGAGCCCACTTGCTGCTCTCTCCCACCGAACTGCAAGCATCCGTGATCTCCGAAGTTGCTGGAGTGAATAACTAAGCTGGACCAGCTGACTCTGGGCTCCAATCAGCTAGAGCGTGATGTAAGTATTTAGCAGCTGCCGGGCTCTGAATTAGCGTGCCGAAGTAGAGGTAGTACAGCATGGCTAGACTGTTGTGAGAGGCTCAGAGAAAGCAGAGGGTGAGATGGATGAGTCCAGCATTCTAAGACGAAGAGGGCTCCAGGTAGGAGACTGCTCCATTCTTGACATGTAGCATTGTCAGTGGCCAGCCATTGAGGATTTCAAAGTTCCCTTGTCATTCCTTTACTGGGCACGAATATGTGCATAGTTCTTAGTATCTACATGGCAACGCTATACGGAGTTTCTAGTTATAGGTATGACACATCACAGGGTTCAGTGAGGAAGCTGCTTTTGTCAGAGACAATAGATACGACTTTTAGTTTGACACTTTGGTGGTTTGTTTTTCTACTGGTTATTCAAGAATAGTTAAATCATGGCTGGCAGTGACAGCTGATGCACTGATCTGGCATGCTGTCAAGTGTCTGGGAAGTCTGTCGAGGGGTAGCAACTCCTTTCAATTCTGGGAACACAGGACTCAGTTTTGTGTCGGGATCAACCTCCGCTCGGCGGCATCTGTCTGATCGCCTTGCAGTTGTGTGCAGCTGCTGGGAATTTTCCCCGTCAGTGAAATGAAAGTTTTTGCTGGCAGTTCAATCAAAGTTTGCTGTAATTTGTTTATGTTGAGAGGAGAAAAGATATGTATCTCACTGCCTTGCTTTTTTTGTGCCCAAGTTTCTCTAATGAAATTACTCTGACTTTATTGTACAAATACATTCTGAGTTAAAACTTGGCAAATGAGAAAACTTGGGAAAAAAAAGAAACAACAAAACATCTGCTTGGCAGTTTATAAGTTTAAGGAAGCCAGAACATAAGTATGTTCAACATCAGTATGGCTAACTCCTGCATAACTCTTTGTCCTGTGTATAAGTGATATTTTTTCTTTGTGAAAGAATCTAATCATTAGCCATTGTTAAACTTATATATTATTTTCATATTAAAAAATGCTTGAGAATACAGAATATACAGCACATTTAGAAATGTTTCCTTAATATTAAGTCTTAGAATCTCAGCTGGTCTAGCTCTCTGCTTTTTGTTCTAAGTATCAATTATTAATACTAATAGTCACATTACTATAATATTAATATTATAATATAGGCAGCTAAAGGATTATTTGAAGCTAAACAAAAGAGGGATTAGAGAAGTTGGGGTTACATACCATCTATTGTTCAAACCTAAGTAAACAGACTACCTCCTTAATGAATTTCAGTGTGGTCATTGTTTTTGAATGCACAGTGTGGTTAGTCACTGCTGTGGATTTCCTTTTCTTTGTTTTCTTCACCTCTATAAAGTTCTGGTAATGCACAGCTGTTTGTGTCCACGTCCTCCTCGGGGTCACTTGTTAAATATGGAAAGGCTCTTTGTTAAAAAGATGATTAACTCTATTAAACTCTGAATAGTTCAGCTTATTAGTGACTGGATAGTAATTCTTCTGTGAGTTTTCTCTTTCATTTAATTCATTTTCAATGATCTGAAAATGTGTTTTTCAGAAGAAATTCCTTTTTGAGTTTTTGTCATTTCTGTAATATGTCTATTATCACAACTTCAGAGGAGATGGTTGAAGCCTATAGTGCTTGTGAGGGGCGTGAATTTCATGGGCCTCTAATTTTAGAAATAAAGGAACCATTATTTGTCATTAATTAAAATAATGGAACTGTTTTCTATTTAAAAGATTTGCTACAAAACAAAGGAATACTTACTAATATATTATTAGAGTGCTAGGTTTTTATTGTACTTAATATACTTTTACTACACCTGCTGTCCTCTGTATAATGGATAAAGAATATTCCTCTTCTGGATGAGATAAGTCTTCATGCTGTGAAAAATAACAACATAAAAGTGCTTAAAAGTTCTGCTACTTCATGGTTACAACTTCACCCTGGCTTAATACAAAACCTAATTTGCTTTTACTCCTATTGCATCTAACATTTAAAGAAAGACATTACGTAGAGTAGCTGTTTTTAGAAATTCCAATGTAAGGAGACTACTTACAGAATACACATTTTATGTATTTATATTACCACAGATGTCACTGTAGAGTTCATAAGAGCAACGCCACCTAGTGAATTTAAGAATTAACTTAATTTACAAATATAGATACCATGTGGAACATTTGAACCTGCCAATGAGGTATATTTGTGTTAGTAAAGCTAGGCTGAAACCTGCATATCTCCATTCCTGGCTCCAGCCCTATGTTGCAAGATAATCCTGAGCAGGTCACACACCCTCTTGGTGTCTGCATATTCTTCTGTAAAATGCACACTGTAATATGTGACTTTTGAGTGTACTAAATAAGTAGATGCGTATAGTTGAGTTATTTAAAATTAAGGGTCATATAACAAATGTACTAGCATCTAGGAGGAACTCAATAAATATTGTTGAAAACCCAGGGATGATTTCTGTTCTTTATAATATTCCATATCATTGCTCATGAAATGAACTTGTTGTATTCATACACCATGTTTGTTGTCTGAATTTGTCCTTAAGTTAGAACAGTTATCAATAAAGCTAGTAAACATTTATTTACAGGAATCATTATGACAGGCTAATATAGGGGAGTTTATATTATTTTAAAAAGCATCTGTGCATTGAATAGATACATAGTATGTGAGACAAACCAGCTCTTTAACTTAAAGCCCAGTGTGAAAAATCTGGAGTACACAGTATTCTAATTATCAAATCTAATTGTACAATCATGTATTATGTGTTTAGTATAAAATGATGCAGTATGTATTTAGGACCAATTTTAAAAAGTTCAGTACCTCTAGCTTTTAAAACACAAGACTATTAGTGGTGTTTTTAAAATTTGGACTTTGAAAAATTATTTTTAGTCAGAACATAGAATTTCTCAAAGCATGACAACCTCATAAAATGGCAGCACAACTGAGTTGTTCATCTGAAGTGACTGCACTTTTCCATCTTTTCTATGGACTGTATTAATATTTCCAGTACTACTGATAGCACTTCAATCACTGCCTTTGAAATGAGAATGAGAGAAAGCGGCCCCAGTGGTTCCCAGTGTTCGAATCTAGGAAACTTTTCAGACTGTATCTCAAAACATAGGGAATTCTGATGGGTGAATGGGCTTGGGCAGACCTTGTACTTGGGGCAATTTGAATTTCTAGACAGGTCTAATTCATCAAGGGATAACTGGCTCCTTTTGGGCCTAATATTCCTCATACGTGGATCATATTTTTTAACTGTCAGGGAAATTAATTGTTTCAGTGATTTCTGTTATATGTTTCTCTTTATTTGTTTTAATGAAAGTGTCCCTACCCCTAATGTGATAGATTCTAAGGCTGGAGAACAATGAACAACAGGCATCATAAGGCAGGCATGACTTACTAAAAGAGAGGGGCATCCCAGAGTGGCTGACCGATGCCTTTCCTGCCATCCTCTGGTGCTTTGCTCTGCCTGGCTTAATCTCCTGATCACACCCCTCTCACACCTCCTCCCCCCAGTTAAATATTACCATTTCCATCCACTTCCAGACTCTCACATGCAACTAGAATGTGAAAAAATGTTTTCCCCAAATTTCCTGTATGATGCAGTTAAACATCAACAAAAAACAATGAAATGTTTATTATTTAGACTTCTAGATCTGTGAGTGTGTTTAGTTTTTTTTTTGTTTTGTTTTGTTTGCTTCTCTTTCTTCTAAACCCGACCTCACAACCCCCACCCCTGTCCCCTGCCCTTCCCACCTTATTTGAAACAACAACAAAAAGATAACGTTCTTACCTTGGCCTAGGCTCTGATTTTCCACTGGCCTTGGTCTAGAATTCAATTTTAGAAAACAAAAAAGCAGATAGATTCTTATGTTCTAACTGAGCATCAAACTGCCTCTGTCTCATGGTGCATGAATGTATATTCAAGTCACAACATCTTAACGTTTCTTCTGTGTCAACTTTGATGTAATTATGGGTATGTTTAAACTTTATCTGAAATTCAATAGTAGGATCATTACATGGGAGTATTACTCTGTCTATATTCATTTGAAGAATCTGGGTGGCTATAGGGAAGAAGTCTAGTTAGAGGATTATAATAGAAACATTTATGATAATATTAATTCATCTTTGGGATAAAGCACTTTTGTTCTTCAGCAATTCCAGAAAGACACTGAGACTTCCTTGGGACAGGAAATATCCAGATGGCAAATGAACTTTTTGCAGTTGTGGGTCCTTAGTTTATTAGACAAATCAGTGCCATATCCGAGTGGTGTTTCTTATCCATTGGAGTAGTTCAATTTCTGCCTCTGAAATAGATATAGTGCTGTAGTTTCTATTTCCTGATCCTTAGGGGGATAAAAATGGTATGTCCTCAAAATCTTGTGTTCAGAAAAAATCCTATTTTATACTCTAAGAATTGATTTTAACTGTAAGATAAACAAATTTGTTTACTAGCTCCTCTTTTGCACCTTCTGGCTGTCTGGTATAATTGTTAATAAACTACAACATTGTCATCTCTGTATTTTGGTCAATGAAACAGCAATTCTCCAAGTCATTCTAGTTCCCACTTTTGATTTCTCTCTCTCTTTACTCCTGTCACCAAACCCTGTCAATTCTACCATCAAAGTATGTCTAGAGGCTAGGTCTAACTTCTACCACACGTGGATTGTGGAAATGTCTGGTACTCCACTGAACCCAGACCCATCTCCAATCCATCCTGCTTTTTAGCCTACAGCCCACATCACTGCTCTGGTGTAGATCCTCCTATGACTTTCCCTGATCTACTCCAGGATAGGCCAAAAATGCATACTGTGAGTTTAGCCACAGTCTTCCTTTCAGGTCTCATCTCTAAATCTTTGCCTTCCAGATGCATGTTTTATAACCTGTTCTCCCAGTGTTTGGAATCTCCAAACTGCATGCATCCCCTTTACCTACAATGTCCTTGCTTTATTTTGTACAAATTCTTCCTGCTTATTAGCCATTAATGTGAATTTTAATTTTCATGAAATATTCTATATTTACTGCATTCCGTTCTGAACTTGATAATAGCCATGATTTTATTTGCAATCTAATCCTATAACATGCATTATTTTAAATAATTTAAAATTATTTAATGTAGGAGTATCTTACACGGAAACTGTAAAACCATTGAGGATTACTGGTTTTAGAGTCAGATATGTGTTCAGTGACATTGAATAGCTCTGTAACTTGTGTTAAGTTTCTTGATCACTCTGAATCTCCACGTCCACATCTGTAAAATGGAGATAACTAAATAAGGCATTTAAAGGTTAAAGGAGATTATAAATCTTTTAGCACAGTGCCTGGCACATTGTACTTAATCTTAGCTCTCTTCCCTCTATCACTACGAAGACTTGCACAGCAATTTTAAGTAATTAAATATGGGTATCAGGCAGGGTCCAGGCAATGAAAAGATGACATACATGTCTTAGATAATTTGAGAAGAACTTAATAGCGGGATTGCTGTAAGAAGGATAGGCAGGAATTGGGAAAGTTTAAGAGATGGTGCAGCACCAGGAGCTAGAAGTGACAGGGAGCCATTACCACCTCTAGGCCTAAAGGGGTGAGAGAGGGAACAGTTACAGAACCCGGAGACAGCAAAGACGTGAGACAGGACCTGTGACCTTAGATAAAAGGACACAGCCAGTCATATCTGCAGGGAGGTACCAGGGGATATCTCAACCTTATTTTCTGAACTCTTGTTGTGCTTCCCATTAGCAGAAGCCAGCTTAGACACCAGAGGGCAAGGGAGCCCATGGACGTTGTGCATGCAGGCCAGACTCTGGGGCCCAGTATGGGGCGGGGAGTAGATCCAGATGGGCAAATGAAGTACACCTAACGCTGTTTTATAAGGAACACATGCTGAGCTGCTCCTTGCTCTTAGCATTTTGCCAGCCAAAGTCAGTGTTCAGGTGTTCATGGCCTACATCACTGGGGCCCGAACAGTTCAGGAATTCGAACAGATGCAAAGCTGCTTTTCATGAAAAGCCATGGCCCCCAGCCATTGCCCACTGTTGTGTGAGATAACATAGACTCTCCAGTCAGGCTCCTAATCCTCATGGGAAAATGTTAGTTCATCCCCTTCCATTTTAGTATCTGAAGCACATGGCACTCCTTTGAATCAATAATGCAGGATACCTGTGCTGCAGGTCCTGCAAGCAGTCTCAATTTTAAATTGCTCTGCTCTACAGATCCTGTGATAGCTTGGCTCAGAGAAGTGATGTGTGAGAGGAATAGCCCAGGAGACCTCTTACCATTTGTCTCCTGGATTCCCAGAGGTCTGCCCTATAGCACGTCCTATCACCAGAATGCAGTGCACCTACACCACCCATCTCTGCTCCCCTTGAAATCCCTTTACAGAATTACAACTTCACATTATGTCCTTGGCTTTTATTGAGTGTTGCTAAAAGGAATGACTGTGAGAAAACATCTTTGCGCTTTTTGTAAATCTCCCTTTGAAGTCTCATCCATTATGTTGTGCCCTGTCTCTTATATTAGGCCCACATGATAAATTAGCTTAGAGTTCAGCACTAAAAAAGTTTCTCCCTCTCTAGGTGAACCAGTTTACTTCTTTTAATCACATAATGAGAGCTGTGATCTATCCTGTGTCTTTCCATTCTTGCCTTAGCTATCCAGACCTGTTTCATGCTCAGTTGCAATAGCTTTCTAGATAAAATTAGCCACCACTTCATTATTAATATTATGGTTCCTTTTTAAGAGTTGTGTGGTTTTATTATATAAAAAATTAAGTTGCCTCAAAAGATTTCTTATGATGACCAAAAATTTTTGATACTGCATTTAAAACAATAAAATCATTTGAAAGAATGACAAAAGACAAAGGAGACTGAAAGCCCAGCTAATCAATAAACGAGATAAACTATAAAACTTGAGAATTACATGAACTTAGGAAGATCAATATGCATGCAACCACCAGTCATTTTGTTGTTAGCACTAGAGCATAACCAAATAAGATGTTTGACTTTACTTGAAACTTATATTTCAAATAAATTATCCATAACCACGGAGCTTTTTAAAGTGTCCTAGAAATCACTTTTTTATTTTTGGAAGCAATCAAAATCCTGGAGATTGGCAGGTAACATGAGATACACATGTTGGAGGACCACATTGCCATTAAAATCATGCTTTTGGACTGGGTGCAGTGGCTCACGCCTGTAATCCCAACATTTTGGGAAGCTGAGGTGGGCGGATTGCTTGAGCCCAGGAGTTTGAGACCAGCCTGGGCAACATAGTGAAAACTTGTCTCTACAAAAAAATACAAAAATTAGCCAGATGTGGTGGTGTGCGCCTGTAGTCCCAATTACCCGGGAGACTGAGGCCAGAGGATCGCTTGAGCCTGGGAGGTTGAAGCTGCAGTGAACTGTGTTCGTGCCACTACACTCCAGCCTTGCTGACAAAGTGAGACCCTGTCTGAAAAAAAAAAAAAAATCATGCTTTTGACAAATATTTAATGATATGGGGAAAAGCTGAAAATAGTGTCAAGTGAAAAAGCAGACTAACTGTCTATGTAATGTATGTACAGATCATTTAAAATGTGCATTATATGTTGGTGAGGTGCAGAGAAAAGGCAATGCTTATACACTGTGGGTGGGAACATAAATTAGTTCGGCCACTGTGGAGAGCAGTTTGGCAGTTTCTCTAAGAATTTAAAATAGAACTACCATTTGACCCAGCAATTCCATTATTTGGGATGTATCCAAAGGAATATAAATTGTTCTGTTGTAAAGACACATGCACGCATGTGCTCATTGTAGTGCTATTTACAATAGCAATGATATGGAATCAACCTAAATGCCTATCAGTGGCAGACTGGATAAAGAAACTGTGGTACATATGCAATTTGGAATACTGTGCAGCTGTAAAAATGAATGAGATCATGTCCTTTGCAGCAACGTGGATGGACTTGGAGGCTGTTATCCTAATCATACTAACAAAGGAACAGAAAACCAAATATTGCATGTTCTCACTTTCAAATGGGAGCTATAAACTGAGTACCCGTGGACAAAAACAAGGGAACTTAAGACACCAGAACCTACTTGATGGTGGGAGGAAGATGAGGACAAAAAAATGACATATGGGGTGCTATGCTTATTACCTGGGTTATGGAATAATCTGTACACTAAATCCTCATAACACACAATTTACCTGTAAAACAAGCCACATGTACCCCAGAACCTAAAATAAAAGTTAAAAAAGCAAGTGAAGTGTGCATCCTACACAGATACATAGACACACATACATGTGTCTGGGTAAAAGATCATGCAGGAACACGTGTGTGTGTGTGTGTGTGTGTGTGTGTGTATGTGTATACTGTAGCCTAGTGGGGTAGAAGGAAAGAGCATTCATGAGCTTTTGAGTGTTAACATTGTCTCTAACTGTTACTGCGTGATGTTGGCTAGGCTATTTAATTCCTCACCAATAAAATACTAGCACTTTATTTTAGCAGAGTTGCTGAGTATGAATTCAAATGAGGTATAGAAAGCTTAAAAGTATTTACTGTAGCTAATATTGAGAACCTGTTTTCTTTTTCTTCATTATCTAAAATAACATGAAAATGTACTAAAATGTTAATATTCATTATATCTTAGTAGGATATAAGAATTTTTCTTTGAACCATCCAACAGTAAGCATGTTTTACTTTATAATCAGTTAAATAAGTGGGTTTTGGGTGCCTGTTTGTAACTTTACTTTCCTTCATTGTCTGAGAAAAGCCTTTATGTAGTATTTAGCACCATCAATGAAAGGTCCTTAAAGGCTCTTTTCTATTTTGTGCAGTCTTTTGGAATTGAGCAAGATAAATCAACTTTAATTTGGTGCATGTCTCTAAACCTTAGGACGTGGTTCACCTGTAGCTGGCTGCCCTATTGAACCACCTGGAAAGCTTTCTAAAGCCTGTAGTCTAGATACAATCACAGCAATTCAATTAGCGTCTCTCAGTGGTGTGCAGCCAGAGTTGAAAACCCCTGCTCGTAGGGGATCAGGAGTCCAAGTAACACCCAAGTCATCAAACCTACAACTTCTCAGTATCCAAATGTAAGGTTTGACAGCCTTTAAAATGTATGTCAGTGCTTTGGTCTCCTTTCTTCAAGTGAGACTTGATAATATATATATATATATATTTTAATTTTTTAATGTGGAGGTGTATGGAAGGTGGATATACTCACCATATTTATTTTTTGAGCTTCCAAATAACAACAATGATAGTAACATGAGAGCTCAAACCATTAACCAACCTGCCTTAGGGGGGCAATTATCATAGTGGGGTAGCTGGAGGCAGCTCTAGACCATTACCTCGAAGGGACCCATGGCACTGGCAGTGTCCAGGTGCAGTTTTATGTTTTTAAAATTGCTGGCACGTGCTCCATGGTTTCCATTAGAAAACCACCTCCAGGGCATGATAAGACAGTTGCTTTGTCCCTTGATATGTTTTCCTAATGCTAGATATAATAATGCCTGTGCTTTGGAAACCTTTATCATACTCTTCAATAATGTACATGTTTGAATTCTCAAAACATTGGCTATTGTACTTAGATTGTGAATGTATATGCTTTTTTGATGAGGCAGTCAGGGACAGAACCCCATTCTTTACTTTTCTTTCAATAAATGTTTAATAATAATAATAGCATATATTGAACTGTTTGTGTCAGAGAACTGTGTGCTGTATCTTAAACTTACACTATTGTGCTTTTATCTTAGACTCTAGCAGTATAAAAATGGGTGGAATATGACACTGACCTGTGAGGTTTCTATTATGGTAGGTAAGACAGACAACAGTTTCTGAAATAGCAAGTGTTACAACTATCATCAGTCAAGATACAGGGGCCCTGAGCATGGCGCCCTGCTCTGCTGAAGGAGGCTGGGAAGGCTTCATGGAGGTGGAGATATTTCTGCCAGATGGTGAAGGATGAACAGGCGCTGATTAGGCAAGATGAGGATTATAGGCGGAGGAAGCAACAGTATGTGCAAGGTGTGGTGGCTGAACAGGGTGCACCTTTTTCAAGGAATTGCAAATAGTGCATGTGGGAAGCAGGAAGTAATGAGCAGAGTCTCAAGAATGATGCTGTCCGTGTTCAGAGATTTGGGCGTCATAGTCTAGCAACAGGAAGCCATTGAAAGACTGTAAGCAGGGCATAGAAATATTTTATCAAGTGAACTATTCTGTCAACTATTAATGAAGAATGCTTGGGAAGAGGCCAAGAATAGAAGCAAGATAAACAGCTAGGAATTTAGAAATGAGGAGGTGGTAGATGATGATGCTGGACCGCGTTGGTGACAGCGGAATGGAGAAAAGGCAACCAAAGGTAGAATTAACAGGACATGGTGACCTGTTGATGGCTGGCAAAAGAGAGGTGGAAGAAGCTTGAGGTGACGCTATGGTTTCAGGAGTTAGAGATTAGAAACAAGAGCAAGAGATAAATGTGACTTGGATGCTGAGAAGAGAATTAGTTCGTTCTGTGCATCTTGAGTTTGAAGCACTTGTGGAAGCCATCTAGGTGCAGATGTTCAGTAAGCAGCTGGATATGTAGTTTTAGACTTCTAAAGAGAGGTCGAGCCTGGGGAGAGACTCTAAAATTATCAACTTTAATAATTAATTGAACTAGACAATGAATAAGGAGAGAATGCAATTTTACCCAGACTCATAGATTTCTGTTAGAAGAGTTTTCAAGAATTGTACCATAATGTGTATCTTAACACTTATTTTGCAGGAATGGTTAAAATTACATGGTGCACAAAGTAGTTCTGTGGTTTAGTATCAGGTCTTGAAAATAATATGTCCAGTTTTGAAGATGTGTAGTTTTTTTTTTTTTTTTTTTCCCAAATTGCTTCCAACTTTGACAACTTGCCTACAAGTCTCATTCCAATACAGTTTTTAAAAGGCAGAATGAAACATCTCAAACTAGGGTCTGTAATGGAAAAAGCAATTTATTTTTAAATGAAGATGATGAGGTTGGTGTACGGTATTGCTTGAACACTGAATGAATTTAAAAGAGTGAGATTACATCAAATTCAGCCGACTTTTGTTCCATTTGAATGGAGTATCTGTAATTGAAGATGGGGGTTCAACTAAGAAAAACACATGACATGTACATTTTTATCAGTTTTCTTGTACTCTGTTTCCAGTTTCTTTGTGCACATGAGTGTGTGTTCACAAAGCCATTACATCGTATTGATAATTTTTTTTTTAAAAAACGGATGCGTTCTTGTGCAACAAATGAGAATACAAGCTTAATTTTACTAGCATCACTTTCTTTTTGAGCTTCAACCTAGTAGTTTAACACGTTGAGAACATGCAATCCTCGGGAAAGTGGTAGGAATTCAGAGGTAGAATCTGTAACAATGAGCTCAAAATGATTAGAGAAAACATTAAATATTTTCTAATTGGAAATTTTAAAATGAAAAATTTTTAGCTTTGTGCTAAAATTTAAAACCTAGGTCTAGAAATATTTCATTTTATATTTTTATCTTAACATTTTTCATGATGAGATAGTGATTATTTAATGTTTTTTAATTACCTGTTTTCTCAATTTTAGCATCGTTGTGAATGAAGGTAAACATTGAATTATATTGATTCAAGATTGATTTGACTATATTTTTTCATTAATAATATATTCCAAATATAGACTGTTAAGCTCACAGATTCATTTTCCATTTCTGTTTAGCAATCGAGCTAAGAGACAACATGGTTACTATGAATCAAATTTGAATAGTGTGATAGATTCAATCGTCTTAATTTTTTACTTCCTGTAATAGCCGTGTACATGCATTCCCTTGCTTGGCCTCATGATAGGCAGAGATACTCCCGCCCTCCACCTCTTGACTTTGGGCTCAGCCGTATGACTGTTCATTGGCCAATGAGCTATTAGTGGATGTGTCATGAGCAGAGGCTTAAAATACACTTCTGCAGGTTCAAAGTCTTGTACTTTGGTCATCTACCTTGAGAAGAAGATGCCCAGGATAGCTACTGCCTGTTTACTCTGGGTCCCAGAGCAAACGCCTGTGGAGCTGACATATGTAAACCTGCAGCTTGGAGTCAAGGCCAACAGACCCACGTTCTCCCTCTAGACCTACAAATGTGAGAATAAGCCACCAAGTTTTGTAATGAGTTGTTACCCAGCTTTATGATGACAAAGATGACTAATATGGGGAACAAGCTTATGTTATGGTTAAGAGTACTGAAGCATACTACTAGGAGCACTGAAGTCTATTACATTTCTGTTTGAATGTTGGCCCACCACTTACTGGCTTTATTTTCTTGGGCATGCTATTTTCTTCTAAACTTTATTTTGCCATCAGTAAGATATTATTACTTAGCTCCCAGGAACATGGTAAAACTAAATAAGATGTGTGCATGTAAATTACTTAAAGCAGTGCGAAGCAGAAAGTAAAATCACTGCAAGTTCATAATATGTTGTGGCTGCTGTTACTGTTGTATCTGTAGACAGCTGAGCCTCCTCTTCTCCTTCCCTTGCATCATATGGCTTTCCCGAATTCTACATTTATGACTCTGGAGCAGGTTAAAACTTTTCTGAGGCTTAGTTTCCTTTTCTATGATATGAAGATATTAAAAATTAGCTGACAGGATTATTACAATGACCATACCAATGGTAAGCAAATATCTAACTGTCTTAGTCAGTTCTGCCTGCCCTAACAGAATGTCATAGACTGTGTGGTGTGAACAGCTGACATTTGTTGCCCACAGCTCTGGAGACTCAGAAGTCCGAAATCAAGGTGCCAGCAGATTTGGATTCTGGGGAGGGCCCTCTTCCTGGTTTGCAGACAGTTGCTTTCTTGCTGTATGGTGGGAAGAGATACCATGTCTTTTCTGTTTTTAATAAGGGCACTAATCCCATCATGAGGGCCCCACCTTCATAACCTAATTTAACCCTAATTGCCTCCCAAAGCCCCCATCTCTAAATGTTCATACCATCACTTTGTGGATTAGGACATCAACATGTGAACTTTGGGGAGGGGGATTCAAACATTCAGACCACAGGGTTAGCTCTGGCTAGGCCAATGAGTACTAATAAAAATAGCTTTATTATGTTCACTATCCATATATTCTTTCACTCCCTTATTTATTCATTTCTTTAAGCTCGGTTTTTCATTCCTAGTTTTTGAGTTTCTATTATGAGCCATACGTAAGGCCTTGTACTTTTGACTTAATTCTTGGTTTCTAGCAATCCCTGTTCTCATTACAATGAAGTAAGAAAGACTGTGGAAGGCAGAAATTGAAGGAACAAAAGTGCTGCAATTAGGAAGGCATGATATATTAATAAGGTCATTCAAATAGTACTTGTGTATTTGTTATACTATCCTTTTGCTCCTGTGGGCTTTAAAACAGTAACTCTTTGGAATAAGGGGATTTATAAATGGCAAGGAGTTGCTAATGTGAAACCAGTAAAGGTTTTTGATTGTAGAATTACAAAATGCAAATTAGTAGAGATTCAGCATTAGAGGGCATGGTGAATGGGGTGGGGTGTGGAATCACGGGGGACCTCATATGTATAGTATGTCTCTATTAATCGGTGTAGCAGAGATGGCATCTAAAATGCTTTTGTTTTAAATGGACAAAATTTGCCAAACACCTTTTTGCCTTTCTACCTGGAAAAATGTTTTGATGTGTTGGCTTTCCATCTCCTGATTCTTCCTCCCACCCCCACCCCCGCTGCACTGCGGCACCGCCCCACCGCCCCGCCAAATGTACACTGCCTTGTCTGTTTCATTTCCACGTGTGGAAATGACCACATTAGCTAGTAGCTCCTGGTATTGTATGCTTCCTATCCAGAATTTGTTCCCTGGAAAACCTGTGTCTTCAACATACTTGCTTTGAAATTATTTTGATCTGTATCAGCGGGAATAAGTTTTGAGATCCTGGATATTAACTTCTGTATGCCACTCTCTCTAGAAGCTAATTGACTGATTTGAGGTGGAGGCCAGATGAGAGTCTATACATTTGACCAATTTCACAGAGCTTACCTTGCAAGCTATTGAAATGCAAATACAGACTAGCCTAGAGATTCTAAGAATTCACACATTCAGTTGTTTTCTTCTGAAAAATAAGCATTCAAAATTCATGCACATTCTATTATTCATGTGCCTTATATTTAGGTTCTGCTTGTATGTCTAGATAAATCTTATCACCATTATTTAAAATTTCATGAATGAAACTTTGCATCTCTAATACCAACATTAGCCTAGACCAATCAAAATAATTTGAAATGCAACCCTTAAATGAACTCCTCCATGTGTCTATATATATACATTTACATATACAACTTTGCCATTGCCTTATCTACAACTCTTTTAAATCTACCCCATGTAAAATAGGTAACAATTCAAAACCTCTTTTGTATTGTTTTGCCTCAGAAAAAAACAGTATCTTTGGAATGTGCTGCTTAAAAGACTTCTATGAGATAGAGCATTAATGTCAAAGCACATTTTCTTTGTTTGATAGTTGTCACATTAGTGGTCCTGAAACAGAATACTCTTTTCTGTGCTGTCCATTCATTTGTATTTTTAAGTCATCCACCACTTTTCATTTGTCAAGCACTTTAAAAAGAATATGTGTGTCAGCAAGACAGTTCCTCTGTCATTTGATCTACAAGTTAGCCTTCCTGAACAGTTAATGCCTTCAGAATCACTTTTTTCCATAAGCCATGGTCACTTAACAGAGGGGAGAATGATTTTCTTAGCCAGATCCAAGACTCCCCCAGCTGAGTCTCCTGCCTAATGCATGTTGGTGCTAGCACTAACATTTTCTGATCCATTCTTCGATATGTGAGGAGGCTGAGTATACGGCATTAAGTTTGGAAGAAGGAACATAGACTTAAGTGAAGTTCTTTGTTAAGCTTTATGTCCCTGTAGAGTGTTGATGGTGGTTTGAACTGAGTCACTTCCTGTCACTTTCTGGGAGCTATATCAGAAAAGACTTTATCAGTTCTCTTTGCTGCCTTTGAAGTTCTGTAATGTCTAGGTAGGGTCAGGTTTCTGGGAAAATAACAAAAATTCATGGGAATTTTGGTACACAACCAGGGTGTATTAGTGGCTCATACTTGGAGCACAAAGGGGTTTCACAAAGTAATGGAATTGGACCCTCTTTCCTAGTTTCATCAGTTATCCCAGGGTTTAGCTCCCCTCACCCCCAGGCGTTCAGATTTGCTCAGATGGATGTGCTGGCGGGGATAGTGGTGGTGGTGCCCGGTGGCTGCATCATTTCCTGCCTCCTCATGCAAGGAGGTGTCTTTCATTATACTAGCCCTTCCCGTCATTGTCAGACACTTTCCTTAAGTTGTTCTAAACTGAAAGCTGGTGTGAAGTCTGGCATTCATCTTTAACAGCTGGTTCCAGTCAGTCGTGTGTGTGTGTGTGTGTGTGTGGTGTGTGTGTGTGTTGGGGCAGGGGTGGTTATGGGTTCTTGGTTTCTGCTATCCACAATTCCCCCTACCTCCTGGGTTTTCTTAGTTATGGACTCCTATGACCTTTTCAGCTTTCAAATGCAGGCACACATTTATGTTCTTTTCAGTATTAATGGAATCACTTTGGACATAGTATAAGAATGTTGATTTGTTGGAGCATCTTTGGATTCTTTCTGTATGCTGAAAACAGTAATCAGCTACATTCTTCCTAGTACTGTCATCTCTTCGTATTAACTTGTGATCTACGGGAAGGTTTTAGCTCTATGGGGTCATCATTGGACCAGTCTCATGAGAACATTCATTCACTCACCCGACGGATATTTGTTGTGCATTTTTGCTTTGTGCGAGGCTGGTTAAACAAGGACAAATGAGACCCAATTCCGGTTGTCTTCTGGGTGCTTATGGCCAGAAATGGAGATGGCAGACTGGTAACTAGACAATGCAGAGTGAGTACTATGATGGTTAGCTTGACGTGACGCATAGTAGGTGCTCAAGAAAGGGATAAGTAGATGAGTATAAAGAGTGCTGTAAGAGTACCTAAAAGGATGCTCGTCCAGCTATGGAGGTATCAGAAGCCTGGCATCAGTGGTTGAGTTTGGCAATGATTACTGTTCCGTTCACCTTACATTTTGGGTCCTATTGAGAAATTCAAAGGGAGAGATCCAATAGACAAGAAGGATATATATGAGCTTGGAGAGAGAAGGATGCAAATGGCCTAGAGATAACAATCTAGGTGTCATTATATTATGGGTGCTAAATGAAGCCATGGGAGTGGAGGAGATTACCCAGGGAAAGCCTGAGGCGCAAGAAAGAAAGGAGGACCTAGAAAATAACACTGACCCATTAAGGTCACTCATCTTTTTTTTTTTTTTTTTAATTATACTTCAAGTTCTAGGGTACATGTGCACAATGTGCAGGTTTGTTACATATGTATACATGTGCCATGTTGGTTTGCTGCACTCATTAACATATCATTTACGTTAGGTATTTCACCTAATGCTATCCCTCACCCCTCCCCCTACCCCACAACAGGCCCAGATGTGTGATATTCCCTGCCCTGTGTCCAAGTGTTCTCATTCTTCAATTTCCACCTGTAAGTGAGAAAATGTGGTATTTGGTTTTCTGTCCTTGATACACTTTGCTCAGAATGATGGTTTCCAGCTTCTTCCATGTCGCTACAAAGGACATGAACTCATCCTTTTTTATGGCTGCGTAGTATTCCATGGTGTATATGTGCCACATTTTCTTAATCCAGTCTATCATTGATGGACATTTGGGTTAGTTCCAAGTCTTTGCTATTGTGAATAGTGCCGCAATAAACATACATGTGTGTGTGTCTTTATAGTAGTGTGATTTATAATCCTTTGGGTATATTCCCAGTAATAGAATGGCTGGGTCAAATGATATTTCTAGTTCTAGATCCTTGAGGAATTGCCACACTGTCTTCCACAATGGTTGAACTAGTTTACACTCCCACCAACAGTGTAAAAGCCTTCCTATTTCTCCACATCCTCTCCAGCACCTGTTGTTTCCTGATAAGGTTGCTAATCTTTAGGAACACTTTAAGATTAGTGGACCAAATGAATAAATAAATAGACATTTATTTATTGGATGGTATATATTTGGCCTTCTTCTGTGCTGGGACTTCAAGGATGCTCTTGAAAATTGTACCCTATGAAAGAATCATAAACATAACATTTATTGAACTTCTAAGTGCCACGTGCCATTCTGAGTGCCTTACATGTGTCAGTTCATTTCATTTCTATGACATACCCTTGGAGGAGATGCTGCTATCCTCAGTTTTTAGAGAAGAAAACTGGAGAGTTACCTGATCTTTAGTGAATTCAGAGAATTAATAAGTGACAGAGTCTGGCTTCAAACCTAGATACCTGGATTCAAATCCAGGGAGTTTGGCCACATTCTTAATGGTCTTATGCTTTTTTACCTTTCTGAAGTAGGCCAGACTGATGGCCCCACTTACGGTTATCATCCACTGTGACAAGTTCAGTAGAAGTTGTATCCAGGATAACATGGAAACTCAGAGATGGGTGTGGTTAGGGTATCTATGCGGAGGTGGTTAGTTGGGTAGAGGAAATTGTGATGAGTTCCACACATCCATACTTCTCCAATAGCCTTGAGGAGCTAAAGGTATGATGTATTTTTTTCAATTTTAGGCTTAGAGGGGGATATTAGTTCTTGATATTTTATCCATGAGAGGCAGGATGAGATAATGTCCATTATACTAAGAGGCAGGCTTTCCTGGTCTACGGAGGCACAGCCAGTTTGTTGCTAGAGATTAATGACGAGTCCTGGAGAAAATAGAGTTAATCCATGACTGTAAATTATAAAGTATGTAACTGTATCAGAAGAGGTATGTTATGGTATAAAATTTCTGGAATATTCTCTTGAAGGCTGAATTCCGTAAACTAGTTGGTATGTAGAGTCAGGCTGGTAAACAGAGAAATGAAGAAGGCCAGAAAATGGAGATTTTTTTTTTTTTTTTTTGAGGCGGAGTCTTGCTCCATCGCCCAGGCTGGAGTGCAGTGGCCAGATCTCGGCTCACTGCAAGCTCCGCCTCCCGGGTTTTACGCCATTCTCCTGCCTCAGCCTCCCCAGTAGCTGGGACTACAGGCGCCCGCCACCTCGCCCGGCTAGTTTTTTGTATTTTTTAGTAGAGACGGGGTTTCACTGTGTTAGCCAGGATGGTCTCGATCTCCTGACCTCGTGATCCGCCCGTCTCGGCCTCCCAAAGTGCTGGGATTACAGGCTTGAGCCACTGCGCCCGGCCGAAAATGGAGATTTAAAATTTTAGTTGCTGTTTAGGTTAATTTTAGTTCTTATAAGATAGGATGAAAGACATCTAAGGGGCTCATGGAGATAAAATGGTGTATGGAACATTTATTAATTTTATTATGGAAAATAATTTTGAGTTGTGTATAATTTGCCTACAACTTTGTATGACTTAACTAAATTCAGATATTCCTGCATTAGAATGTGTGGTTCCCTGGTGGTGTCTGCCTCCCTGGCACTCATTTCCCCAGTGTCTTCTTTATCAGCCCGTATTTTTCCATTTGGGAAAGATTTTCTTTCTTACTGGACATTAATTAGGAAATACATAGCCTCAACAATAACTCAGAGCTATTTTGAGTGTTTAAAGAAAGCTTGTTTAGGAAGATGGCAGTGCCATGAAAAGTAGGGCCAAAAGATGGTTTTGGAAAAGTTGACACTGATCCAGATCTAGGGGAGCATGTGATGTAGATCTGTCTTAATTCTGTCCCACGGACTGCAAGGATGGCATGTGACCTACACTGAGTCTAGCGGAGTGAGTTTCTGTCCCGTTACTGGGACTGCTGAGGCAAAGATGCTTTTTCTTGTTGGACATTAATTGGGAGATACAAAACTGTAACACGGCCAGGCATAGTGGCTCACACCTGTAATCCCAGCACTTGGGGAAACCGAGGCGGGAGGATCACTTGAGCCCAGGAGTTTGAGAGGAGACTGGCCAACATGGCGAAACGTTGTCTCTAATAAAAATACAAAAATTAGACTGGGCGCCGTGGCTCATGCCTGTAATCCCAGCATTTTGGGAGGCCAAGGCAGACGAATCACCTGAGATCAGGAGTTCAAGACCAGCCTTGCCAGCGTGGCAAAACCCCATCTCTTCTAAATAATACAAAAATTAGCCAGACGTGGTAGTGGATGCCTGTAATCCCAGATACTCGGGAAGCTGAGGCAGGGAGAATTGCTTGAACCTAGGAGTCAGAGGTTGCAGTGAGCTGAGGTCATGCCACTGCATTGCAGCCTGGGTGACAGAGACTCCATCTCAAAAAATAAAATAAAATGAAACAGCAACAACAATGACAACAAAAACACAAAAATTAGCCGGGTGTGGTGGCGGGAGCCTGTAATCCCAGCTACTTGAGAGGCTGAGGCACTAGAATCACTTGAACCCGGGAGGCGGAAGTTGCAGTGAGCTGAGATTGTGCCACTACTCTGCAGCCTGGGCGCTGGAACAAGACTCCTTCTCAATAAAAATAAATAAATAAATAAATAAAAATAATAAAAAAAAAAAAACCTTAACAGTTGCTCAAAGCTAATCTGGGTGTATGAAGAAAGATTGTTTTAGGAAAATGGCAATGCTGTGAAAGGTGAGGCCAAGACTTGGAAAGAAACCAAGTTCTTAGAGCCACTGTAAGGCCACTGGATCAAATGTTGTCCTAAGCAAAACCTCTTGCTGGACTTTTGTGTTACACCAGTGGGTAAATCCTTTATATTGTTTAAGTTACTGTGATTTGGGTATTTTGTTACTTGGAACAAAAAGTATCCTACTGTTTTGGGGTTTTAATTTGCTTACTATTTGCTTAAGATACAGATTTTTTTCTTTTGAATATTCAGAAATTTTTGTTTTGGTGTCAAAGTAAATTTAGTGTATTCCCTTTCTAAAATGTCTTGATTTTTCCTTCTACAAAGTTTTCTTATCTTTTGTTATTTTACAATTAAAACATGTTTTATATATAAGTAATTTGTTTATGACAAGATTAGAAAAGGCAGAAAAAAGGTGATAACTTAAGGAATGCAAATTTATTTCAGTGATTTGTCATAAACTATTATTTTTTTTTCTTCTTTGAAGGATTAGTATGTTTGTGCTTTTACTCTGCTAACCTCTTAAAAGCAGACAGGTGGTTTTTTTGTTTGTTTACTAAGAATTACTAGGCATGACTTCACCAGTGATCAGTTAGCGTCCATTACTACAATTTTTAACCTAAATGATTTGACAGTGATAAACAGCTGATGTGGCAAGTCTGTGAAAAGCTTTATATTGTTATTGCCTTTCATCACTTGTGCTCTAAATAATTGTTCTCATCTGTTGGCTGTTAGATGCAGTTTTGTGAGGATTAGGATGTATGGAACAGAAAATCCTGCCTAGTGATTTTTTAAAATTCTCTATTTCTTTTCCTTCTTTTCTCCCTAGTTTTCTTCCTCTTCTCTCCAGTGTGTTTACTTATGAAAGTTGTACTCATGATTGAAGATCCAGTTCCGTAGACCCTCTTGCCAGACCACATGTATTTCTGTAGCTGCAGCATTTATACACACGGCACAAGCAGCTGGGATGTCTGGTGTGCTCATATCAGAAAACTCTTGTCAAACATGTGGAGATGATTGCCTTTTATGCTGCTTTCCCCAGCGTTATGCTCTTCCTGCATCATGAGTTGAAGCGATGGAATTTTGTTGAGGGTCAGAGCCTCTGCAAAACAGGAAACCTGTTGCACTCAGTGAAATAATGACTCTCAATGTTCCCATTATGGATAATTGTGGGTGTCCTTACTCTAGGTTTCCTTGGCTCCTTTATGCATCTTTGTATTGTGATGAGGGGGTCATAAGCCAAACTGGGGTTCCATGTCTAGAGACTGACCGTGCAGCGTTGTTGCAGAGCTAATGGAAATTTTGGGGGTTTCTGTCTGGTTTTGTCTGGTTTGCTCTTTTCTGGTTCATACCCCAATTCGAAGCTGAGGAAGCAGCCAGAAACTAGAGTCTGTCAAGTCTTCGCTAAGGTAACATCTGTGCCCTTCTCCTGAGGAGCATCTCTCCGTTTGTTGGCTGGCTCTCCCTCCTTCTGCATCCAATTCCTTCCTCCTGTCTATTCTCCCCTTCACCTCCCCTTTCCCTTCTCTCTTTCCCCTACTCCTCTTCTGCTTTGCTCCCCCCTTTTCTCTTCTCCTGTCCTTTTTCATTTACTCCATCTGCTCCTTTCCTGGAGTTCACTTGGGCAGTTTTTTGCCCAGAGAAGTAAGCCAGGGTAAGGCATTCCTTCTGCAGACCCCCTCACTTAGCTGAGCTCTGGTGAGAGTCTGTGGAACTGCTTCTTTCCTGTCTCTTTCCACCCCTTGGGTCTGTAAACTTCTTAAGATCAAGAAAATTGTCTTGCCCCCGTTATACCCCCAACACATGGTCAATAAATATTTGTTATTTTCAAGGGCTGCAGTTAGCAGTTGATTTTAATTCTCTTTGTGTTTTTGAGCTATTCCATTAAGAATTTATGTTATGTATTATTTTTATAATCAGGGCAGAAAGTTTGAAAAGAAATATAATTTGATAAAAGCTGTGTGCACAATAGAGGAATCTCTCTCAAGGTCTGCTCAGATGTTAATGGGGTCCTTGGCAAAAGCATATTACCTCACAGGCATGAGGCAATTATTTATAGTGATTACATCAGCCAGAATAAAGATGATGAATTCTGGATTCTTGTCCCTTCACATCCTCTGACTCACTGAAGAATTCCAGGTAAAGAATTTGCCTGATTTGCCTTTTATTGCCTCTGTAACTCCTCCAGGGTTCAAGTTTAGAGCTTTTCTGTTAAAAAATAAAAAATAAAGCATTCTTTTGCCTCAACAGCTGAAGACTGAGGTGCTTTAGAATTAGAGAATTGTAGAATTTTAAGTCTAGGAGAGAAAACTTTGATTTAATCTAGCTTCATGACTTCATCTTTCAGCTAAGAACACTGAATTTCAGAGAAATAAAATGAACTGAAGTTATCAAAATAGTGAATGTCAAAATCAAGGTGTTTTTGTTCACAGTCGTCAAACATTCCTTTGTTTGTTCGCTTTGTCTTTCTACACGTAGCTGATGCTTGAGTTCTTCTGTGTGGCCACATTGAACTACAGGTGGAGCATCTCTTATCTGAAAATCCAAAATTTGAAAGGCTGTGAAATTGGAAACTTTTTGAATGCCAACATGATGCTATAAGTGGAAAATTCCACACCTGACCTCATGTGTGGATGGGTCACAGTCAAATCACAGTCAACCTTGTTTCATGCACAAGATTATCATTATTATTATTTTGAGATGGAGTCTTGCTCTTGTCGCCGAGGCTGGAATGCGATGGTGCGATCTCGGCTCACTGCAACCTGCGCCTCCCAGGTTCAAGCAATTCTCCTGCCTCAGCCTCCCAAGTAGCTGGGATTACAGGCATGTGCCACCACGCCCAGCTAATTTTTTCTATTTTTAGTAGAGACAGTGTTTCTCCATGTTGGTCAGGCTGGTCTCGAACTCCCGACCTCAGGTGATCCACTCACCTCAGCCTCCCCAAATGCTGGGATTACAGGCGTGAGCCACTGCGCCTGGCTCATGCACAAGATTATTAAAATTACCTTCAGGATATGCGTATAAGGTGTGTAAGAAACACAAATGAATTTCATGTATAGACTTGGGTCTTATCCCCCAAGATGTCACATTATATGCAGATATTCCCAAATCTCCCCAAATTTGAAACACTTCTGGTTCTAAGCATTTTAGAGGATTACTTAACCTGTATACTTTTTTTTTTTTTTTTTTTAAAGAAACTAAGGCCGGGTGCGGTGGCTCAAGCCTGTAATCCCAGCACTTTGGGAGGCCGAGACGGGCGGATCACGAGGTCAGGAGATCGAGACCATCCTGGCTAACACGGTGAAACCCCGTCTCTACTAAAAAATACAAAAAACTAGCCGGGCGAGGTGGCAGCGCCTGTGGTCCCAGCTACTGGGGAGGCTGAGGCAGGAGAATGGTGTGAACCCGGGAGGCGGAGCTTGCAGTGAACTGAGATCCAGCCACTGCACTCCAGCCTGGGTGACAGAGCGAGACTCCGTCTCAATAAATAAATAAATAAATAAATAAAACTAGTTCTTGCCTAACAGAAATTACTCCATTTCAGAGTGTTCATTAATATCCTTCAGTGTGTCTTCTGATTCAATTTAAATTGCAAAACCCTGTCCCAAGATGTTGCCAACATTTTAAGCCTTTGTTTTGAAGGAAAAAAATGCATACATGTGAGAAATGTGTTCTCTTATAGTGGAGAGAGGGTTTCTCCTGCAAGTACAGGCTGCTTAGGCAGTATTTATACTCGGTGCATGCCCAGCAACATTTCCCCATGGATGATAATGTCTTCTGTAATTTCGAATGGTTTCAAATCATTCTCAAATCCGATGGGATTTTAGCACAATATTTCATCTTGTCCCTGTTTATTATAAGAACCATAATCCAATCTTATCTGTCTATCTGTCTATTATATCCAAACATTCTGTAATATTTCCCAAATTGACTACTTTGAAGTCTACATTCTCAATTTCCTGCCCGTCTTTGTACCTATCTATTCCAAGCCTCAGCAAAAAGGCTGAGAAGAGAAAAAGAATTGGGTAGAGAATCTCCTTAACCAGGGTTTAATTGGAGGGTGGGCAGGAGCAGCAGTCTAATTGATTAGGCTGCTAGGCAATTTGAGGCAACCTCTTAGTAACACATTTTTGTTACACAAAATTTAACACCTATGGCGAGAGCCGTGAGGATGCTTTGAGTAGCCTCAGATGCATTCTTTTTGTGTTGGCCGTTGCTCTTAAAGGACAGTTTAATTCGTGTGAGCTACTGTTGTGGCCTGCTGTCGCTTTTATTCCTTGGGAAATGACTCTTCAGAGTCACCGTTTTCTTAATGTTTTAAAAACCTGTGCTACGTATCTCAATCCCTTTTTATTTTCATTAACACCACATATCACTGGATTACTGTAGTGCCTGCGCTTCTCTTAGTGGAGCTCCTGTCTGTATCAGTGTTTCCTTGGTGCAGACTTCCTTCTGAAAATGAGCAGTAGCTAGTTGTGGAATAATTCTTTTTGGGAACATTTTTGTCTAGACCCTTTCTTTTGACTGTTTTCAGACTTCCTAAGTGTGCCTAATTTCATCGTGTTATTTATTTTAGAGCTAGATAGGTTTTGGAGGTTCCTTTAGTTGGATCCCCTTAGTGTCTCATCCAGTGAGGTTATCTGACATTAGTAAACTCCCAGTATACTTAATGAATAGTCATTTCCATGAACAGTTTTAGTACTGGGCTCAATGTGGTGGACTATTTTGAAAATATAACATACCATGTTATAATGAAAGTTTACTAAATAGTAAATGTGCTAGACACTGTATGTGTGTGTGTGTGTATATATATATTTTATATATATATATGCGGTAATCCTCAAAATGGCTAGGAGTTATTAACTCCATTTTTTTTTTTTTTGAGATGAGGTCTCATTCTGTCGCCCAGGCTGGAGTGCAGTGGTGCGATCATGGCTTACTGCAGCCTCGACCTCCCAGGCTCAGGTGATCCACCACAGCCTCCTGAGTAGCTGGGACTACACGCGTGCGCCACCATGCCCAACTAATTTTTGTACTTTTTGTTGAGATGGGGTTTCGCCGTGTTGCCCAGGGTGGTCTCAAACTCCTGGGCTCAAGCAGATCTGCCTACCTTGGCCTCCCAAAAGGCTGATATTACAGGCATGAGCCACCATGCCTGGCCTATTTTTTTTTTTTTTTTTGAGACGGAGTCTGCTCTGTCGCCGGGGCTGAGTGCAGTGGCCGGATCTCAGCTCACTGCAAGCTCCGCCTCCCGGTTCACGCCATTCTCCTGCCTCAGCCTCCCGAGTAGCTGGGACTACAGACGCCCGCCACCTCGCCGGCTAGTTTTTTGTATTTTTTTTTTAGTAGAGACGGGGTTTCACCGTGTTCGCCAGGATGGTCTCGATCTCCTGACCTCGTGATCCGCCCGTCTCGGCCTCCCAAAGTGCTGGGATTACAGGCTTGAGCCACCGCGCCCGGCCTACCTGGCCTATTAACTCCATTTTACAGAAGAGGAAACTGAGGCTCAGAGATATTTGACAAATTGCCTGGACACCATAACACTTGTCTGTGTGGATACAAATCTGTTATCTCTTTGGTTTCCAATTTGTGCCACGGTCTGGCCCTTTCTTCCTGCAAAATAATTTTGAGGGAGAAGTTGGGCTGGATTTTTGCACAACTGAAATTCATTTAGACTATACTTTTGGCTACATTTCTTCCCCCAAATTAGAAACAGATAAATCTTTTGTATAGAAAATACCATTGCAGTGCAAGTTCTCAGAGCTCCATTGTGTCAGTGGGTTGAAGTAAGTTACAGAGATAGTTGTCAGTAATCTTCAAAGGATATCCTAATGAAATGTCAACTATCTTCCTTCCCTAAATAGAATTCTCATTATATTCCCTTTGGTGAGTGAAGAAAGAGATATTCAGAAAATATGATGAGCTGAAGAGGAAGACTGTAGGATCCTGTTTGAAAGTGGAAAACAGAGATGACATACTCTTCTCAACAGTGTCATAGTGGATGGTACACCCTGGTCAAAGCCCAGAGTGAGTCTTCAGAGGAGGGTGGTTAATAAATCTCAAGTCCCTTTGTGATTTTCCTCCCATATATTCTGATGTCTATTCCTTAGTTCATGGCCTCGTGCCATGATTGGTAGAGAGTCAAGTTATTGCTTGTAATGAAAATGAACTTTTGTTCAAGTCATGTTGGTTAAAGTGGATTCTATTAATGGGAAGAAAATAGAGGCATGTTCGAGAAGCCTGCATAAGCAGGGTGATAATTTAATCTACCTGGAGTAAGTGTAACTGTTCTAGTCATAGGTTTAATAGATCCCAAGTGTGTGTGTGTGTGTGTGTGTGTGTGTGTGTGTCACTGAAAAATCATTTCCCCATATCTTTGTTTTCTATTTATTCTAAATGATCATATTTATTTAAGTAGGATGGTTAGGTTAGGATTCTGTGGAAAAGCTGATGGTATTTTAAAAAATAAATAGTATTAAACAAGTGTTTTATGAATAAGTGAGAAAGAACCCTCCTGTTTTTATGAGTCTGTCCCTTCTTGTTAGTATATGGTGAGAGGGAAAAGTTATATCACAGAAGATGGAAGTCTCACATAAGTAATCTTGTTCAGTAACGATTACATGTGTTTATTCTGAGTTTGTGAAGAAGTTACTAAGTCTCATCAGAAAGAGGAGAATGTAGACTTCAAAATAGTTGATTTGGAAAATATTACAGAAGGTTTGGACATAAAGTTTTTCAATTCATTGCTTCATGGGTTTTCTGCCTGTGGGAATAGTTTTTTGAATGAATGGAAGGAAAAGACCTAATTCCTGCAAGGATTTTTTGTGGAAAAGGAAATCAGAATTCTTTTCTAAATATATAACTTATGTTTCAAACAGATTGAATAAACCTTTAAGTATCTTGCATCAAACATAAAGTGCATTTAATTTAGCAAAGCTATTTTAATTATATACTTAATAAATTACTTAAAGGCTCAGTAGAAATTAAACATTTATAACAAATCGTAGTTTAAAATAAGTTAGGGAAGTTGCATAAATAGATTTGCTACAAATTTTGCAAATTTGCCTTTTCCACAAAGGCAGGGACTATTTATTTATTTATTTATTATTTATTTATTTATTTATTATTTTTATGAAAGATGGTGTCTCCCCATGTTACCCAGGCTGGTCTTCACCTCCCCAGTAGCAGGATTGCAGGTGTGCACCACTGCCCCTGCCTAGTGTCATTTTTAAAAGTTAAGCTTTGTGCCTATGCTGCCTAGCACATAGCATAGTAGATGCTTATTGAATGAATATGTGAAAGAACAAGAATCAGACATCAGACACTCTCTGCCTAGAATGTTTATCCATATTCTTGTTGATTTAAAATCATGATTAGTGTGTATACTGGTTATCTGTGGAGTTGTGACAAATGACTCCAAAACATATCTGCTTCAAACAACAAATATTTACCATGTCATAGTTTTTGTGAATCAGGAATCCAGATGCAACTTAGCCGGGTGATCTGGTGCCAGGTCTGTTACAAGGCTAATATCAAGGTATCGGCTGGGGCTGTAGCCACTTCAAGGCTGGACTGGGGCACCACCTGCTTTCCAAGCCCACTCAGATCCTTGTCATGTTGTCCTCCTCATAGGACAGCTCGTAGCATGACAACTCACTTCCGTCAGACAGAGGGAGCATGGGAGAGAGCAAGAGAGGGCAGGCAGGTGACTCCTTCTTGAAAGGAGAAGTTACAGTCTTGTAACCTAATCTGGGAAGTGACACCTCCTCACTTTTGTTGTATTCTAGTCCTTAGAAGTGAACCACTAAATCCCATACTCAAGGACAGACTAAAAAAAGGTATGAAGACCGGGAGCCAAGGATGTTTAGAAACCATTGTAAAAGCTGCCCCATCAGTTAGAAGAGGAAAAAGACGTGAGCTGGGAGCATCTCCGCAAGCAGAAGCAGTCACCCTTTCCTCAGTGCTTTGGTATATTTTGTACCCGCCTTGACATTAGCCATTGTCACATTTTATGACGTGTGTGTGTGAATTCTGCCTTGCTAGATTTGTGAGTTCCTTGACGACAGAGACTTCATCCTGTTTATTTTTGTGTCTGTGTTCACATGCTGTTTGACCCTCAAGTATTTAGAAAATAGTAGTGCTATGCTTTGGGTCTGTGGCCCTGCCAAATCTCATGTTGAGATGTAATCCCCAGAGTTGGAGGTGGGCCCTGGTGGGAGATGTTGGATTGCAGGGTGGGATCCCTCATGAATGGCTTAGAGCCATTCCCTTGAATGAGCTTTTGTGGAATCTGATGGTTAAAAGTGTGTGGCACTTTCCCCACCTGCCTCTCTCTTGCTCCCGCTCTTGCCATGTGAGACTCCTGCTCCTCTTTCACCTTCTGCCATGATTAAAAGCTCCCTGAGGCTTCCCCAGAAGCTGAGCAGATGCCAGCACCAACCACTTTTCTTTATAAATTACCCAGTCTCAGATACTTCTTTATAGCAATGCAAGAATGGCCTAATGCAAGTAGAATCCACGATTAGGAAAAATACATTTAGAGCTGGACTAGGTGATGTTTGCTCGCTTCATTTGCATTCTCTTGAGAACAGAGCTGGAGATGAGGATTTGAGGGCAAATAGCTTTGGGATGTTGTCAAGAAGCAGAGATGAGGGAGGTGAGATAAGGAAGCAATGCCAGTGTAAGGGTGCTGTGATGGGCAACGGGAATGTCATTTGACTGACACCTCCTGAGACACACTGAAAGAAACACTCTGGAATTGGCTATCTGAAGGTCTCTTATTGGAAACCAGAGCATTTATCTACCACCAACTCCTGTGCTCTTTGGTAATGGTTGTTCTCCCAGAGGAATGGACTTTGTTTCACTTCTGGGCCTTAGTGGGCTTACATGGTTTTGGAGAATGCCTGGGGCAGAAGAAGAAAAGTGTGTCTATTTGAGATGCAATACTTGGCCAGGCCTGGTGGCTCATGCCTGCAATCCCAGCACTTTGGGAGGCTGAGTTGGGAGGATCACTTGATCCCAGGAGTTTGAGACCAGTCTGGGCAACATAGCAAGACCCTATCTCTAGAAAAAAATATTTAAAATTATCTAAGCATGGTGGTGTGCACCTGTGGTCCCACTTGGGAGGCTCAGGTGGGAGGATTGCTTGAGCTTAGGAGTCTGAGGCTGCAGTGAGCCATGATTGCACCACTGCACTCCAGCCTGGGTGACAGAGCAAGGCCCTGTTTCAAAAACCAAAACAAAAGAGAGAGAGAGATAGGACACTCTGCATGAGGTTAGTCCGAGCTTGCACTGAGTCACCACTGTGGCTAAGGCTGATGTCAAAGGGTGCAGGGAGAACCTGTGGGGTGTGATGCAGGCCTCCCCAACCCCCAATCCCACATCGGGGAGATCAGAGACATGGTTAGCCTTCACCTGGAACTTAAATGGAGAAATCCTTTTGTATAGTAGTTATTGGAAGATTTAAGTTGATTTATTTACTGTTTCCATTTGAACAGAAAGAAAAATGAGATATTGGTCTCAGTTTTGAAGAGTTATTAATTGCCCTCACATGTGCCAGTCAATGTCAGTGCTGTCTGGAGGAAAAGATTAGAAGTTCCTGTGTGTTGCCTTTATCAGGAAGACACATACTGACTGATTGCCTTCCTGATTTTAAATCTGATTTTGCTTATATCTGATTTTGAATCAAATACTGTGCATTTGCACAAAGACAGCCCTTATGCCCACATTACTGTAGGAAGATCTTTTGATTGTGCTTTTTATTAAATTAGACTGTCCTCTTGTTTTGAATATTGACCTAGACAAGAATTATGGTGATGTGGCTACATGTCCAGCTGTTAAATGTGGTCTTTAAAATAATTGGAAAAGGTTGTGAAATGCTGAATAACATAGAGAATGATATAACAAACACCTCTCTATCTGACATCTAAAATTAAAGTTTGTATTTTGTCATTTTTCCTCAGAGAGTATTCTTTATAAAAGCAATTGGACATTATAAAAAGAAGAAAACGTAAAACATAAAGGAAATGTAACAAGACCAAAAACCCCTCCTCAGTCTTCTGTTCCCTTCTCTGTTCTCCCTCCCAGAAGCAAACACTGTTGTAGATTTGATATGCACATTTCTAGTTTGTGTTTTTATTCTCTCATGTACATTTTGGAACTTTTTCCCCCCACTTAGAATAGGTTTTTAGATATCCACATTGATTCATACAGATTTAGTTCATTCATTTTAAGTGCTAGTTACTATTTCATCTCATGAACATACCAGAGTTTATCCTTCCCCCTAACAATAAACATGTTAGGTGTGTCTAGTTTGGATTTTTGTTTTCACTATTACAAACGATGCTTCAGTGGACATCCATGTGTGGATTGCTTGCTGTCTGTAGGTGAGTATGATTGTAGGATCTATGCCAAGAAGCAGAATTGCTGGGTTCTGCAGTATACACATTTTTAAACTTAATGGATATTGCAATAAACTTGTCAAAGTTCTGAATCATTGTATGTTTCTACCAGCAGATCTGTTTTCTTTTACACCAACATTTTGAGACATTTGGACTTTCACTATTCCGATGGGTGTGAAGTGACAACTTTGTTGTTTTACTTTAGTTTTTACTAAGTTACGCCAAAGAGTTTATGTATCTTTTTATATGTTTAGTGGTCATTTTGGGTTTCATCTATTCTAAGTTGTTGGGTCATATATTTTGCCCACTAATTTTATTATTTCCCTTTTTCTATTAACATATATATTTTAGATATTAGAAATATCTTATTTCAGTCTGCTATTTTCTTTAAAATTTACTTATGGTGTCATTTGTCATGTAGAGGATCGAATTTTAATGCAGTTCAATTTGCCAGTCCTTTTTTATGAGTTTTACTTTACCTATTTAAGAAATATTTTCCTATTTACAGGTCATAAAATATCTTTTTTTCTAAATTTATTTTTTCACTTTTTTAATTTTTTGAGATAGAGTCTCACTCTCTCACTCAGGCTGGAGGGCAATGGTACAGTCTCAGCTCACTACAACCTCCGCCTCCTGGGTTCAACTGATTCTTCTGCTTCAGCCTCATAAGTAGCTGGAACTGCAGGTGCATGCCACCATGCCTGGCTAATTTTTATATTTTTTACATATTGTAAATACTTTTGTAGTTTGTATTTTTAGTAGAGACAGATTTTACCATCTCAGCTAAAGATAGATGGCCAGGCTGGTCTCAAACTCCTGGGCTCAAGTGATCCTCCCACCTCAGCCTCCCAGTGTGCTGGGATTACAGGTGTGAGCCACCACGCCCAGCCTTTTTTTCCTAAAATTTTAAAGTTGTGTTTTGACATTGTTTTTAATTCATCTGATTTTTGTTTTGAGTATGGTATGAGGTATGGATCAAATTTATTTTTCCAGGCAGAGAGGGAATCTTTGGCGTATCGTTTACTTAGTGTGTCTTTTTTTCTTGTTTGTTTCACCACCTACAGTTTATACTACATTCACATTGGTGTTAGGGTCTGTTTTTCAGTTCTCTAGTTGCCCCAATCTATTTATTCATAAGTGAATCCCACATGATTTAACAACTGCAGTTTTGTAATCAATCTTGACTTTTGTAGGGCACATCTCTTATTTTTGTTCTTCTTTTATTTAGAATTGATTTAGATATTTTTGGCTATTTATGCTTTTAAGTAAATTTTTAAAATTGTTTAATTTCACCAAAACAAATCTACTTATAATTTTGGTTAGAATTATGGTGGCTCTTGAAATTAGTTTGGGGAGTATTTGAGCCTTTCCTTCTATGTATTTGGTATATGTTTCTGTTAATTCTGTATTCATTTGTGCCTATTAGGCTGTTTTACACTTTTCACTATTATAGATGTTCTTCATCCTTTTTGATAGATATATCTCTAGATGCCTTATGATTTTTATTGCTATTGTGAATTATATCATTTTTTAATGTTTTCTAATTGGTTATTACTAGTGTATGTAAATAGTATTTATTGTTTGTTGATCTCGTATCTAAAATCTCTGAGCTCTTTTAATAAAAAAATACATATATTAATAGAATCTCATATTTTAGTAGAGACATTCTATCAACTGCAAATAGAATAGCTTTCTGATTATTTGCTTCTTAATTTTTCTTCTATTATTGCATTAGTGAGGACTTTTAGTATCTTGATAAATCACAGCAATATTATAACGCTTCTTATTTTGTTGTGCAGCATGAGAATTAAATACTGCCTCTTTTTCTTGACTCTAATCTTCCTTCCTGTAATCTGTTAGGCATACATTAAGATTTCTTATTCTGTCCTCTCTGTTGGTAATTTCCATTCTACCTTTTTGGTGTTTTGACATTCCTTCATACTATACTATATTTAAGTGTTAAAATACTGAAGTTTTTGTTGGTGTTAGTACTTTTATTTAAGACGCAGGTCAGTGTCTTCATTGGTTCTCTCTCCAATCCCATCACCCCTGTCCTTCCTTGCCTCCCCATTGCCTTAAACCTGTTACCTTTCCCATAAACCCTCCTTGTTCCACCACCAACAGGACTGGATTGGAGAGTTTTCTTTTGACTAACTCTTCAATTCATTGACATCTTTAAACTATGTAGCAGTTTAAGGGGCATCTATATCTTACCACCTATTTTTATCAAATTCAAAGATAGTTAGAAAGCAGTGACACTGAGGAATGAATTAAATGCAGTCCCTGGTTTTGAGGAAGCTGGGTGAAGGCTTGTCACTGAGTGCAGTGTCACATGAGATGAGTGATTTAAATACAAGAGGAAGAATAACTTAATGAAGACAGTACAGTCTGTGAGCATCTCACATCCTCAGAGTGTGAGTGACAGCAGTGATGGCAGAAGAGAGTGCCGTGCTGTCTAAGGGCCCATCATCCTAAAAGTTAGGGAGGCATGCCTGAGACTGTAGGTCATATTGTTTATGGCTCTTTTAGAATTGGGCTTTTAATAGAGCAATAGATTTTGGTTGAAGTAGGTATTTGGAAGTCTCCAAAACATCTCAGCATACTTAAGGTCACTGAACTTAAAAAGTCAAACTGATAACTCAGTACCACCTTAAGGAAATGATTTGATGTATTTTATTAATCAGTTAGGACTAAGGAGAGGCTCTTTGGGGTAGTGGTTAAGAGCACAGACCCTGGCCAAATTAGATTTGAATTCCAGCTCCACTTACCAGCTCTGTGACCTCAGACACATTTTTAAACCTTTTACACATTTATTTTCTCATCTGTAAAATGGGCTAAAAAAAGCATTTCCTAGGGCTGTTATAAAGAATACAGTAGTTGATACGTATAATACACAACAGAGTGTAACACATAGGAACTGCTATATGTAACTGCTAATTATCTGAAAAATCATAGATCCACAAGGATATTTGCTCTTTTAGAGAGCAAATTATTGCCTTGCCATTTTATTGAAGCAATAAAAAATGCTATCCTGGCATTTGATTTTTGCCCATAACAGAGGTTCACAATTATGAGAAGTGGTGCTCACAGCTGTAGGTCATGGAATGCTCCTTATTCCTTTGGGAGTACTTCAGGATTAAGAATTAAGGAGTTAAAGACAGAAATCTTACAATGTTTCTTTAAATATCTTTCAGCTGCATAAGATTAGCACATTTTTCTTGGCAAAGATCACCTTTTTAGTTTTTTTTTTTCTGGAGTATTTTTCGTCAGCAGCCTTTCTTGTTTTTCCTTCCAAACATTTCCTGTGCTTCTATCTTTCTGTCATCTGCCCTTATTCTATTCCCCATGCCTCAGCACTTCCCTCCCACCTCTTCCCAGCCTCAAACTTAAAAAAAAAAAAAAAAAAAAAGGAAAAAAAAGCCCAAAAAACAAGTGTGTTCATTGATTGTTTAGCATGCTTCCTTCCTACTTTGCATGCCACTAGGCGTCTGGGACAATCAGGGTGGAAGTGTGCTGACAGCATAGGAAAGGCCCTGTGGATGGCGGCGGCACTTTCATGATGCAGTGGAGATCCCTGGCTGGTGGGCAACAAAATGCAGTGCCTGAGTCTGGTGCTAGGAAGGCCAGCTACGTGGCCATCTGCTCCTAGTCTGGAGTCACTGCTCAGTTATTTTCAAAGAGTTTTGCTCAGGATTTGCCTTATAATTGGGTCACAGTAACTGGAGGCACCTATTACATCCATCTGCTACATGTGATTTATTTAGGTGAAGACAGGGGATCTGAGATATCAATGGTCCTACAAAGTCTGGAGCTCATGGGGACCTGAAGCCCCTCTCTAGGTTCTAGTGCTTTCATTCAAAAATGTAAAAAATGCTCAAAATCCCCATGAAATCAATTATGTGGAGTTTATAACTGGAAGTGAATTGGGTCAGTGTTAGAGGTGATAGAAATCAGCAGGTGCTGAGAGCCTTCTCTGTGCCACTAATAACCAACATTTATTAAGTGTTTACTCATGCCAGGGACGTGCTGAATATGGCATAGGCATAATGTATCTCACAGCCCTGTGGAGGTAGCTGTTATCCCCATTTTACAGATGGGGAAGCTGAGGCTCTGCTAGGCATGTAGGGCCAGAATATAAACATCTCTGGATCATTTAGACCTTTTTCACTATGATAGAGTGCCTTCCACACATGCTGTGTGAACCCGACAGGGCAAAGCCTAGTAGTAAACCACTGTGGGGAGCCAAAATGCTGTGTTTTACATTCTCCTGTTAAAAGTAGGTGTTAAAGAGTGCAGAATGACATTATGGCAGTGTGACCTAAACATGAATGAGGATGATTTCATTTTCATTTATTTGAAATATGCAGAGTTCATGTCTTCTGAGCCTCGGGGCTTTTATTAATAAGAGGGAGGGATAAGATGACCTTTCATCCATATACCCCACCCTAGAATTTATAGTGATTACACCCCTGGTAGAAGATGTGATTATTGTTGTGTTATAGATTAACACTGTTCTATTAGGTGTTCAGTATTGTAATGATGATTAGTGTGTATGTGGGTTCTTCATCTGTTTCACATAGGAATCTGTGTGGTAAGAAACTGCCAGAAGAGAGAGAGTTGCGATAAATGCTATCGTACCCCAATCTGCAAAGCCAGGCTGCTTCTCCTTTCCTGGGACCCTGGGCATTCTCTTCATGCCTGCTAGGACAAATGAAACAAGTCAAAACAGCTTTGAGGAGTACAGCACATCCCCTGCTTAATTTAAACACCAATGAAGTCCAATTTTCAGAGCCATATTACTTCCTGGCAATAATTTGCTTTGGGTACAACTTACAGCTATGTTGAAAATTTTATTTTGCCTTCAGAAAACTGGTTTATCTTTAGATTTCCCCCCACCCCACATTTCCCTGTGGAAAATTGGTTCTCTTAATTTAGGTATCTTGTAATTTCACTCATTAAAAAATGTGTGCCATGTGATATCATTAGATTTTTTTCTAAACTGAAGGGACATAGTGGGCTGACATATGTGCTGCAGTATAATTGTGCTGTGTTTTTGGAGCTCCAGTCAGTAATTACATCCATAAACTTATTGTCTATGGTAAAATATGTTAACTGATCTTTGACATAAAATTCATTAATTTGAATCAATATGTAATGTTTCAAAATGCTCTAACAAAAGATCGTTGACCGATGGATGTAATATAGTCTAAGACCCACACATTTCTCTGTGAACAGCAGTCAAGGTAAACGTTTTCTAAATAGTTTGTCAATGCCATGATTTCCAAAACACACATATTATCAAGGCTACAAGAAACTTGAACTATGACATGAGCCCAATAATTGAATTTACTCATCTATAAAACAGAGTATCTTAGATATTTTTGATCTTTGTAAAATTGAACTAGCTTTCAGGCAGGGTCTTGGAGTTTCAGACTTCAGATCCCCGCGCCTAATTACCGATATGGATGCTGAGGTCCAGGAAGGCTGAGTGACTTGGCCCTGTATATACCACCAGTTTGTGGCCAGGGGGAGAATTGCATCAGTTTCTCTTCCCACTGTCCCTCAGAGAACTTCCTTCTCCATGGAATCTGAGTGGATTCTGTACAGAATGGCTTTTCTACTTCCTAATGTTGAATAACTTTAAAAGGTAAATTGAAGTATAACAGGGTTGGGAAATAAATTTGAATTCAGAGTAAGAATGGCATCAGGAATCCAATCCCAGGGTTTTCTTTTGACTTGAGACTGCAGACCTACAAAAATTACAGTAATGTGAAACCTTGACAAAAGAAAAATCCCAGTGATTAGATATGTGGGCTTCACAGATAATATCTAGTTCACCCCTTCAGCATTTCTGGAAAGTGAGAGCCAGAGGAAAAAATCTACTGTGCAGCTTCCCTGCTCAAAGTGTTTGCCTCTCCTCCCATCAGACACATAGGCACGTCCACAGTGTTTGTTTCTAAAATAGCACATTTTTGAAGGTGAAAAACACTTGCTCTTTAAGAAACTGGGACTGGGCAGAGAAGGAACAAGGGAAGGAGTCACTGTGGTTGTAGCTGCCGTTGGCCCAGTGGTTGTGCGGGTGCCTTCTGGCTTCGGTCTGACCTCCAGATCGCTTTGCACCTTTCCCCATATCTCCCTCCTCCTTGTTTCTCTCTTTCTCCTCCCACCCGTACCTCTTTCCCTTTTTCTTTTCCTCTCCCCATTTCTCATGCTTTCTTTTCTTCCCTCTGTACCCTTCCTTCTTCCTTTTTCTTTCTCCCACCTCCTCAGCTGCCACACGTCAGCCCTCTGGTGTCTGGTTGGGTTCAGCCCCATGGGGAGTCCTGGCAGGAGACAGGAGACTAGAAGGAGGTAGAATAAGAGAATGTGATCGAAATCATTGCTCCCTGGCTCCCTGCTGGTGACTTTAGCATTGGATGGCTGAATGCTTTACTGAAAAAGGAAGGACACCTGTCAGGTGACCTCTTCTCTTTTAAATTCTGGAAGCAGCTTCCTCCCTTTTCCTCTTCAGGCCTAGGGGTGGAAAAAGAGCCCCACTCCTTTGTAAGTAATCCCTTCATCAAATTCTTCTCAAGCCACCCAATGTGAGAGTTCGATCTATGTTTTGCAGGAATCCTGACTGAAACACTGAGTACGATTGAGCTGATGATGGGTAACTGTGCATCCCACACACACATACACTCTTGCTCCACTGATTGGTTTAATAAGTATTTATTGAACACCTACTAAGTGCCAGGTAGAGAACAGATGAGACAAAGTTCCTGGCTTTGTGGAGCTTACAGAAAGACAAACACATACGTATACAGTATTACGTCAGGTGATAATAAATGTTATGGTGTAAAGGAAGATGGAGAAAAGGAGTGATGGGTGCATCCCTCTTTTAGAGGAGGGGACATTTGAGCATTCCTGAATGAAGCATGGGCATTCTTTGCCAAATACTTAAGGGAATGTTTTCCAGTGAAGGGAATCCCAGAGATCCTGAGTTGAGAATGTGCTGGGAGGGCTCTGGGAACAGCACAAAGACCAGTGTGGCTACAGTGAAGTAAGAGCTGGGAGCCGGTGAGCCATAGGAGTCCAGACAGGCCGCCAGGCTGGACCCAGAGAGTAGAGGGAAGGGCAGGGGAGGTTTGGGAGGAAAGTGACGTGGGTTGTCTTATGAGAGTATCTTTGCATATTACGGCATCTGCCCTTGGTGGAATACAGAGAGCAAAAGTAACAGAAGAGAGAGATGAGGCTATTGCTGGAGTCTCCATGACTCAGATGGCGTTGTGGGTTGAATTGTGTCCCCCCGAAAATACATGGAATTCTGTATAACCCCCAATACTGCTGGTGGGATGAAGACACAAGGAGAAGACAGCCATCTAGAGGCCAAAATGAGGCTTGGAACAGTTTCTTCCCTCAGCCAACAGAAGAACCAACCCTGCCAACATCTTCATGTTAGACTTCTGGCCTCCAGAGCTGTAAGACAGTTTCTGTTGTTGAAGCTACCCAGTTTATGGTACTGTGTTACAGCAGCCCTAGCAAACTGACGCAGATGGCTTAGATGAGGTTGAGGACAGTAGAAGTAAGAAAGGGCTGAATTAGTAATATATTATGAAGTTAAAACCAGTAGGATTTGCTGAGGCATTAGACATAGGAGCAGTGCTAGTTGTTTGGCTCATGAGAGAGAACAGGAGAGAGAAACTGAGATCAAGGGTGAGACAGTAGTGTTGACCCCTGAGTCATTAGAGCCACTGGGTAGATGGTAGTTCTCTTTGCTGGAGATGACAAACACTGAGGAAGGTGGATTTGATGGGCAAAGGTCAAGAATTGGCAAGGGACATGTAAACTTTGCAATCCCTGTTTGACATCTCAGATAGTTGGAGATGTCAAGGAGATGTGACAGAGTCATACATGCCAGCTATGGTGACCATCACACTCTACCATTGCTACCTCTGAAACTATAAAGCTTGGACCACTCATTGCCACTGAGGGCCATGCTTTAGAACTGGTTTTTCAGAGGTAGGGTGGGCACCACTGGTTGCACACAGGATTACACTAGTCAATACACAAATAGTTTTAATTTAGCATTTAATATTTTTAAATATGTATAAGGAAAAATGCATATTACAAAGACACATTTTCAAGATATCATTACATAGGCCATCATTAAAATGGAAGTATTTAAGTTTTTTTAACAAGTCATCTATTTAAATAAAACTGTTAAGAAAATAGCACATGAACTATATGTAATAGTACTTGTAGTGCTGCATGGATATGGGAAAAATTAATCAATGATTGAAAGTTTGGGACACAACTTAAAGCATTTATAATGATGAGTTTTCTAGCCCTATCTCATCACAGTCTAAAAACCACTTTCTTAGGGCTGTTTTTAACTACAAGTCACATCATCAATTCAGTAAGTAAAGACGAGCATTTGTTTGAAAAATCTGGAAACAGGCCGGGCGCAGTGGCTCACACTTGTAATCCCAGCCCTTTGGGAGGCCGAGGCGGGTGGATCACTTGAGGTCAGGAGCTCAAGACTGGCCTGGCCAATGTGGTGAAACCCCATCTTTACTAAAAATAAGAAAATTAACCGGGCGTGGTGGTGCATGCCTGTAATCCCAGCTGTTTGGGAGACCGAGGCCGGAGAATCGCATGAACCCTGGGGGTGGAGGTTGCAATGAGCCTAGATCGCACCACTGCACTCCCGCCTAGGTGACAGAGTGAAACTCCATCTCAAAAAAAAAAAAGAAATCAGGAAGTAGAGTACATTGCTGGTAATTGCTGCCAAAAGTATTGGCAAGTATTGTTTCCTGATGTAAAATATGAACGTTACGGTGAAAAATAAGTAGCTGCTGTCTTCGGGTCTGCATGATGGTGGTATCCCATTTTGGTGACTCACTTCTCAAACTAATTGGAAAAGTCTGGGTTTAACTGGACTTTTCTGGAGATGAAGGAAAATGATCTCTTCTCCTTACAAGGTTATTAATAATAGAAGTTTCATAAATTGTGATTAGTTTTATGGGTTTTTAGAAGCCTATGATGTCATAATTGAAAATGTGCTCTACTTCTAAACGGCACATTTCTTTGATGTTCATTTGGGTTTCTGATCCCTATTTTGATATGCTTGATAATGGTTAAATCTCCCTGTCTTACAGATTCTGTCAATTGATTTATTTTCATGGAATATTTTTGACTTTGCATAATCCTATATGGCTTTACTTATGTTCAGGGACCCCTTTAATAGTGCCTATTTGTAATAGCTTTGTTACGTTTCAGTATAGTGTTTAGTAAGAGCTTTGGTTGGGGGTGAGATATGAACTATCTCAGAGGTGAGTAGATAAATTTATTCTTCTCTGAAAATGCATGTGATTCTTTTCAGAATTAAAACCCTTTTTTTTTTTGTTTGTTTTTGTTTTTTCTTTTGAGCCAGGGTCTCACCCCATCATCCAGGCTGGAGTGCAGTTCGTGATCACGGCTCACTGCAGCCTTGAATTCTTGGGCCCAAGTGATTCTCCTATCTCAGCCTCTCGAGTAGCCAGGACTATAGGCGTGGGTTACCATGACAGGCTATATATATATTTTTAAAGTAGGTCTTCTCATGTTGCCCAGGCTGGTCTCAAACTCCTAAGTTAAAGAGATCCCCCCACTTCAGCCTTCCAAAGTGCTAGGGTTACAGGCGTGAGCCACTATGCCCAGCTAATCTGAACGAATCTTTTGAATGGACTTTTAAGAAGCAGGCTGGTGGGCCTTCAAATACTTGTGTGCTCCAATATATGATTTTCTGGTTTTCTAGGCTAGAAGTGCCTAATGACAGATTTTTTTTTTTAGTGGAACTAGTGCTAAAATTATAGATATACTTAGTTTTAAATTTTCCTTATGCCTCTCATTTTGATGTGAATAACTTATACCTGATTTAAAGAATTAGGCTTTTATAAATTGTCTGATGTTAGCAACTAAATTCACTGGGCACCCGTTATTTCATGCCTGATACATTGTTTTCCATAGAGCATTCTTGTAAATATGTTTACATGATGCAAATTAAGCTAAAGTACTAAGCTATCAGATCTGTAATGTTAGGGGAACAATAATTTATTTAAAAAGTATGATGTGTAGTATTAAGGAATATTTATAATTTCTAAAATGACTTAATAGGAGAAGGCTTGGTGAAAGCATTTAGCATAGAGATGAAATATGTCTCATTAAGTTTCTTCATTATGCACATGTCAACTCTTCTTTTATTACTCTCTAAGAGTTTATTTACATAACTGAGGGTTGCTTCTTTTATTAATGATAGTTATCCCAGCAAAATGATTTTGGTTGGGTTCACCTAAGCGATAGAATGTGCTTCCCTTTCCACAAAACTAATGGTGAAGAATCCACCCCTTCCTCAGCCAGCTCCCCTTACAGTGAAGAGCCCTATTGGCATATGCAAATAAGCCATTCAGTTTAGAGCCCTGTGGGGCTTGCCCAGGTCAAATTTGTTATTTTGCTGATGTTGATGGCATTAACCAGGAGGTAAGTGATAGCAGGAGACTGATATCTCAGTCTGGAATGACAGTACCAGAGTCTGAAGGCTGTCATTTAGAAAGAGAAACGGATTCTTAGAATTTGGGAAAATGAAGTCACAGATTTTGCCTTTAGTGTTGCGTGACATAATTTAATGTTCTCCTGAACACGGAAAGCTATGTGAACAAATCTGTTATATAGGATCATCAGTTCCCTGTGATATCACTTATGAGAGCCCTGTTTGCTTTTTCAAAAATGTATAAAGTATTACATAATTGAACTGATACAGCTGTACTTAAATGACTAAGCTCAAAGGTTTAGAATTTGTACCTTTCTTGGATGTGTCATAGGATCTGGTAGGTAGCAAGACTGGGAATAGGGAAAGAAAAATATTTTCAGGTAGGATCTCCCTAAAGTGAAGAAGCAGGCATGTTCAGCTTCTAAGGAATTAAATTGTTCTCAAAGGTTACCATCATGGATCTAACTATATGCACCTTTCCACAAAGTCTCAGTGTCACCAAACTAACTAACTCACTCTCTCTCTATATATATATATGCATACACATAACCATCACAAACTTTTTTTTTTTTTTTTTTTTTTTTTTTTTTTTAGCAATAGAATACCAAGTGACTAGTTCATTGAAAATTAAGGTTAGTTTAAGGTATGAGTCACATGGAGAAAAACTTGTGGTGAGCTGTTTACAGTTCCTTTATTTTCACTCTATATGTAATGTATTAAATGACTTTAATCCTCCAGGCTCTTCCTTGTTTCTATGAAGATGTATTACTGGAATCTCTGCGTAAATACATTGATTATTTCATATCCCTATTTGTGCATTGCGAGCAGACTATTGTTACAAATTTATTGTACTTGAAAATAAATTAGATAAAACGGACACCAGGTTTCAAAAACCTAACCCTTGAAGGATGAGCTTGCTCTCTTTAAACTAGTCTCCCACCTACTGGGAGTTTAAGATTCAGATCCTGGGTTTAATATCAACATCTGCCCCCTGCCGAGTTCATAGCACAATTAGCTAATTAAAAAATAAAATAACATTTTCACCTTGGAGTCAGAAGAAGAGCAATAAACCACAGGACCAGGATTTAGTTAATTTGCGCATTGACTGTAATTGTGTATTTAATGCTGAGGTTAATTTTTTCCCGATGAGTGGGAGCCTGGCACTGTGCTTTGGAACTCTTAAATCAGTTGTAATCATTGCATAGGGAAGGTTAATAAGGGTGGTTATTCAGATAGATTAATGAGGATAATTTTTTTTTACATTTGATAACTTTTAGGGGGAAAAAAGCTTTAAAACCACCTTCTGATAAACCATTAAGTTGAAAGGAGCACTTTCACATCAAACTAAATAAATAATCCACAATGCTTTTTTTTTCAAACACTGTATTTCTCATGTGAAAACTCTTGATTCTATGGACATGGGAAGACATGCTTGGGTTTTTGCTTGGTTTTGTTATGTCCAATAGTCAGTAAGTCAATGGATAGATTCTCTGTTCTTAAAGCTTTGGTACATTTTCTAGGTCAGCCGAGTTTCAAGACTGTTTCCTTGCATTTTTTTCCCAGAGAGGGTAGAGAAAGAATGCATGTTGGCAGGGCGGTTACTAGGAAAAACATAATCCTGACTGGCAATCTGCTACTTAGAACGTTTCCTTTTTGAAAGGTAAGCATTATACTGTGAATGCCGAAGCAGTGATTGTTGGCAACTCAAGTGGGTGTGATTGATACAAGTCTTAAAAGTAATAGAGCTGTTACTCCTAGAAGAAGAAGGAAAAGAATACTTAAGTATTGTAATATAGAAATTGCATTTTGATCTAAGGAGGTCTTTTCACCCTCCTCTGTGAAGAGAGCTGAGCAAATGCTAGCCCTCATATGAGGGGCATTTCACTGCTGGTGTTGGCTGTCACTTGCATGGGGCCTTTAAACCCAGGGATTTTGTGAGACCATCTCCTGGTTGCTTTCATCTCCCTTTCCCTGGAGTTCATGCTCACAGTGGGTAGTACTTGCTTCTTAAGTTCTTGTTCACTGTTGTCCAGCTCTGAGAGATGGAGAAGTAAAACTCTATACCATTAATGAGGTCCCATTCCAGACTTCCCTTTTAAATGTAGTACCTTGGGTTTTATGTGTGTTTGGCATGGAATGAATAATAGGAAGGTGTTACACCTTTCCATGTGACCCATATGTCCAATATGTATACGAGGGCCTTAACAGGATCGGTCTTAGGAGAGACTACTCTTTTACATACGTTTAAATTACAAACTTAATGCTAAATCTCTGTTTCAGCCAATAAAATATCATATACATTTAGGGGCAGAGTTTATGGTGGCTGTCAGACACCATGGATTCTGCCAGGATGACGGAGAGAGGAGCTTCTCAGGCAGGACACTTGTCATGGTTTGGAGGAAGATTGTGATTTCCACATCATTTTGTTCATATCTAAATGGGTGGCAGTTCTAACCCTAAGCAGGCTCTGCAGTACTTTCTGTTAGTACAGGAAGATGGACTTCATATTCAGAGAAATCATGTTTCAGTTTCCCTTAGTATTTCTGAAATAGAGACAATTTTCAAATAATAGAAAAATGAAGATCTGATGGGAAATATCTTAATACTGGGTTGTGTTTGTGACTTTATTACACACATGCACATACAAGTTTGTTTATAACAAAATAACTTGCACATCACGTGTGCTTTTGTGGGGTAGAATGTGTCTTGTGTTTTTGTTGTTGATGTTTAGCTAAAACAAAATACAGTGCCGTTAAACACTGTCCCTCTCCCTTTTCTGACCATTTCTCCATCATCCCACACCCCACCTTCTCCCTTCCCACCTCTCGTTCACTCCCCATCTTCCATTCACTGTCAGGAAGGGCAGCCTCCGAAGAGCCATTTCAACTCAGCCCGACATCGCCAGAGACTAGTGGACCCAGCTGCTTCAAAAGTGAGTGTGTCCCGTTGCCCTGGGCAGCGGGTGTGCATGGCGGCATGGTCCCGCCGTGGTAAACAGGGTGTGGGGTTTTATTTATGCTGCTATATTCCAGGGTTTCAGAATATGGATATTGAGAGGAGTCAAAGTCTTCTCTGTTAAATCAAGACTATGCACATCAGTGGTATTCTGGTAAGTGTTTAACAGCCAGTCCTGAAAACAAAGTAAATCCCTGATGGTAGCATTTGCTGGTTTCCCTGGTGTAGATACTCCCACCCTGGCCAGTTTCCAGTACCGGTGTGACATCACTGAACTCAGAGCTGGAAAGAGAGGCCCAGTGGAACACTATTATGTAGTTTTTTCACCGTATAAATACAAGTGACGTAAACCCTCGTAAAACGTAGCAAACTACATAGGAAGTGTATCAGTTTTAATTATCTATTACCCTTGTTTTCAATATAAGATATTTACTTTAAGTTATTTTTAATTCACAATAATGGCAATTTTTAACAAGTGGCTTGGAAAGCTCCTGAAAATTTACCAAGCTGGGATGGGTTGTCTTCAGGGCAGCAGTTATTTATTTTACGTACATGTTGAGAATAGTCTTAAGCCAATTGGTCATGCCCAGTTCTTTTTAATAGATAGCAGTAGCCACAGAAAAGTGACTGAAGTTTTGCGTGAGGATTTGCTCATCCCACGCAGCTCAACTAAGTCTCAGGCCAGTTCTGTGTAACAGACTTTTATTAAACAGTTATTAGCAAATAGGTATGAAGCATTCATGAAGCCTGTCCTGTAAACTCAATGAAGTTCCAGCTTTCTGGCTTTTTTAAGTGCTCCAGTCTAATTTTTCTGGACAGTTCCACTCCAGGTCGACGTGTCAACTTTCCAGAGGCAGGATTCTCTCACCTTTTTAGTGGGCACCAGGGAGTGGGCATCCTCTGACCCAGCTGCTGGACATAAGGCCATTTAGCAACTGAACATCAGATGTCCTGAGGGTACAAGCTGTAGACATCCCTAGATTCTCATGCTCTGTTCATACAAGGGTGGAAAATTTTGCCAATTCACTTATCTTAAATACCACTAGTTTCATTGATGAAAACCTGTTATTAAACATCTGCCACGTGAGCAGCAAGCCACTGATTTTGATTTCACCAATGAAAATCCATTTGAGTATGCCAATTAGCAAAATCTGTGGTGTTGACTAAGACACAGATGCCTCTGATATAATGCTAGTTTACCACCCTGGTGAAGTCAATTCTGATTAGGACCACTGACTGTGTATAGGATATAATTGTTTTTTTTTTTTGTTTTGTTTTTTTGTTTTTTTGTTTTTTTTTTTTTGAGTCAGAGTCTCACTCTGTCACCCAGGCTGGAGTGCAGTGGCGTGATTTCGGCTCACTGCAACCTTCACCTCCTGGGTTCAAGTGATTCTCCTGCCTCAGTCTCCCAAGTAGCTGGAACTACAGGTGCCTGCCACCATGCCCGGCTAATTTTTGTATTTTTAGTAGAGATGGGGTTTCACCATATTGGCCAGGCTGGTCTAGAATTCCTGACCTCAGGTGATCCACCTGCCTTGGCCTCCCAAAGTACTGGGATGACAGGTGTGAGCCACCACACCCGGCCAGGATGTAATTTTAATCCATAAATATATTACATTGCCTATGCTGAAGTGTTTGAAACTAGACTACAGATGTCATAACTCTTTGTCACATTTATTAAGTGTCTAGGGCTTCCCTTCCCGCCAAGCCCCAGACAACTCGCTGTAGCTTAGTAGCGTCGAGATGAAGTCATGGGAGTTCTGTTGGCACATGAAGGAAAAAACAGACTAGCTTTGAATAAGTCATATGGTTTCATCATGTAACGTGAATTTTGCTAATGTAGAGCACAACTCAGAGTACAGTGGGGCCTTCTTGAACCCTGCCTAAGATTTTTCGCTAATGAGGCACTAAAATACTGGGTGCATTAAGTACATCTACTGTTATACACAGCGTGCACCTCTTGATTGGTGGTATTTTAAGGACTCAGCTCAGCATGTGCTTTTGTTCCCCCTCTTTCTTTTGTCCTGTATTCATTTCTTTCTGTCTTGGCATTTGCAGAAATACTGTGCCTCATCGTGCAGTGTGTTCTATAGTACACTGTAAATTAGCTAACTTTCTTCTACTGGTGGTGAGAGTCTTTTTGTTGTTCTGTTTTGTTTTGAGCAAGAATCATGGCTTCTTTTTCTGGGCACACTTGAAGAGAAACTCATTAAACTGCCATAGAGAAGATGTCTGTTGCCTTAATGTGCTTTGTGAATTGGTTCAGCCACATTACCAAATAGGTTTAAAAGGTTACATTCTTTCCTCCTCAAAACACTGCAGTGCTAGAAATTTGAGGAAGGCCTAAAAATGTTTTCTAACATTAGGAGGCCATAGGAGAAGCCACGGTTTGCTGTGTGGTTGCATTACTTGGACAGTAAATGGCAAATGGAAATGTGCATGTGTATAGCCAGTGACCTTTCTTTATAAGCACACTTTGCTTAGATTCTGCACTATGTCATTTTCAACTCAATAACCTGAGTCGTAGTAAAGAATTCTTACAAATTACCGATTCCTATATTCTGGGGGTCAGTAACAAATTACTGGTAAACCAGCTGCCAAATCTTTTGAGAACATTGATTTTATTGTGAGTCTACGTCGAAGTGTGTTCAGATAGAAATGTTTAGCTTTACAATGGCAATATGATATGGTGCAAATAATATACTGGACTGGATTGTATGTTAGGCTTTGTCATTAACCAGCTCTGTGGACTTGGGTGATCATTTAACACTGAGCCCCATTGCTCTAGATTTTCTCATCTGTGAGGAGAGTATAAGAAATGTTCCGTTAATCAAATATGGAATTGTTGCGTTTTTCCACTAAGGCTACTTATAACTAGATATATTACCATTTAGTCTGAGGTTTTCGCCTGGTATTTCTCAATCCTAAAATCTCTCTACAAATGTCATTCCTTATTCCTTGCATAGTATTATTATTAGGCAGTCTTCTCTCAGTATCTTCAGAGGAAGTTAATTTTTAAAAGAGAAATTACTTTAAAGCTATAGGGAAAATATGGAGCAGAAATAAGGGATTCATTTTTCTACTCAAGGAGTTGGCTTTTTTTTAGCCTGATTTTTTTCTTTGTCTTAGAAAGCCTTTTGTACTTTGAATCTAGAAAAACAAGCTTTTAAATCTGTTTTATTTGAATAAGAGTAAAGGGTTAGGGGAAAACAAAGATAAGTATTGTGCCTGTGATTGGCTAAGCTTGTCTGCTGGGAATTTCTAAAGTGCCTTTCACTTTGAGAATATGCTCACCTGTCTGTCCCTCAGTATGAGTGCTGTAATACAGCAAATGAACAAAGAATGAAGCAAAACGGGCAACAGGAATAGTAGTTCAAAGACCATGGAGCAGTTATTTGTGGAGCTGGTAAAGGCCCTGTTAAATAAAGATCTATTTGATGTGGGAGCATCAGGGACATGATCTGGTGGACAGACGAGAACACGAGAGTGTACAGAGGATTAGTTTTCAAATCTCCTGGCATTTCAGCACAAAAGAATGATGAAGATGTATTCTACATGAGCTGTCATTTTACGCTGGAAGCTTTGCTGATCCAGAATAAACAGGTTCATAAAGATGGTATGAGATTTTGAGTATGTGAGAGCAAATAGTGATAGGCATAGCATCTGATCAATTTCAAAACCCGAAAGTGTTGTAACAGTCTACCCTTCTTTAAAAAATGAACCAAACTACCCAAATTCACAGATAATCCAACTACCAAAAACCTGCATATAATTCTAAAATACATTATTTCTGTCTGCTGCAGGACTTGAAAATCTTTTATCCTAATTCTCAGCAATTTCTTTACTTTTCTCTAATGATAACAAGGTTTCTAAAACCTGGGCTTTCCTGCTGGGAAAATCCGCCCAGAGCTATCTCAGAGCAGATGGTCTTCTTTTCTCACTACTGTAAACCTTTTAGGATTGATCCTTTTTTTCATTTTTACCTATCTGAAGAATAAGTGTCTTTGAGACCTTAGAAACCCACTGTTCACAGGGAACAAGAAGCTGTCTTGGCCGGAGTTCATAGTTGCATAGATGATATAATATAAAGGTAATGGAAAATCAAGGAATTGTGTTTCTGTCTGTAGCATCAAAAAAAAAATAGGTTGATTTTTAAGCACTAAGGGGATAGGCTTTAAAATATCTACATTTTTGAGCCTTATTATGCATTGAGTTTCTGGATGGTAATTAACACCTTCCTAGTCTTAGGAATTTCAAGTGTTAAAGAATAATTTCTTCTTTTTCAGAGGGTGCAATACTTGTTACTATATTTAAAGACATAGAAAGATGAGGAAGGGATTGGAAGACTGGTTGCCATAATTATTCTGGGAGTATTTTAGTCACATAAAATGTTGTACTTTGTAAACTTTTTATAAAGGCCTTTCGGGATGATAAATTTCTAATAGAAAATTCTGGGCCGGGCGCGGTGGCTCAAGCCTGTAATCCCAGCACTTTGGGAGGCCGAGACGGGCGGATCACGAGGTCAGGAGATCGAGACCATCCTGGCTAACACGGTGAAACCCCGTCTCTACTAAAAATACAAAAACTAGCCGGGCGAGGTGGCGGGCGCCTGTAGTCCCAGCTACTCGGGAGGCTGAGGCAGGAGAATGGCGTAAACCCGGGAGGCGGAGCTTGCAGTGAGCTGAGATCTGGCCACTGCACTCCAGTCCGGGCGACAGAGCGAGACTCCGCCTCAAAAAAAAAAAAAAAAAAAAAAAAAAAGAAAATTCTGAGGCAGCTTATAGTTTTTTTGTGTTTTTACATCAGTCATTTATAAATTATCTTTGGTCCCAACTAAAATGAGCATGAATCTCATTTCTGAGACTTACTAACCATGACTTTGAGTCAATTACTTAATCACCCTGAGAAAATCACAGCTTCCGCATCTGAAAAATAGGGAACAAAATAATCTCAATCTCATCAGGTTATTTTGAGGATTAAATGAGATAATGCATAAACAATTTTTACCATATGGTCAGGCACTTAATGTGTACCAAATTACAACAATCTTTTAAGTTATGATTACTGTTACCATAGTTATTTGGTAATCATTTTTTCCCCTCATTTGTAAATAAGCAGTTAGGACCACATGATTGTTGAGGTAAAATGTCTGCATTATTAAAAGTCTTTACAGTTCTATGTATTTTTATTTTTTTATTAAAAAGTAATTGTAGAGACAGGGTCTCACTTTGTCACTCAGGCTGGAGTGCGGTAGCAGAGTCATAGCTCAGTGTGGTCTCTTAAGTCTTGGGTTCAGGTGATCCTCATGCCTCAGACTCCCAAGTAGCTAGGACTACAGGTACACGCCGTCACACCCAGCTCACATTTTTATTTTCATTTTGGTAAAAATGGGGTCTTGCTATGTTGCCCAGGCTGGTCTCAAACTCTGGGACTCAAGCAATCCTCCTGCCTTGGCCACCCAAAGTGCTGGTATGATCACAGGTGTGAACCACTGTGCCTAGCCCCAGTTCTACTATACTTTTTTAAAAAATGCTTATCGTACTCTCAGCAGTGTGTTAGCCATGGAGGAATATAAATTGCAGTATTTAATTCCTACCCCCTCGAGTGTCATTTAACTGGCAAAAATAAATAAATGAAGCAGAGACAGTAATGAATTGCCTGGTAAACACTATCAGTGCAATGTTGATTTTGAGTGGAAGGAGATCTGAGTGGCAGCCAGAGAAGGTGTCCTTGAAGTGGTGGTTTTCCATGTGGGTCTGGAAGGTGGGATGGGACTTTTTAAACAGCATAAACTTAGGCATGTCCATTATGGGAATGCATGCAGTAGTCATCGGTCGGGCCAGGAGATAGGGGATGTGACACAGGCTGAGATGAGGTGGAAGGTATGCTCCTGTCATGGCCCTCTGTGGTGGGAGACACTGCAGCTCTGAGGTCATGTGCCCTATTTTCAAACTCTGTATACCAGCTGTGAAGCAAAGGGAAAATCTTCTATCTTATCAGTACAATGGGGGAAGTCACACCATGTACCTCATTAGGAATGTTATCATTAGATGATCTGGTGAAGCCATTCCATAGAGTGATCAGGCTGTTTTGGCCTAAGTACGGCCAGTACTGAGTTAAATGAGACATAGTCTGCCCTATGACCCAGCAGCCTCAATCCTAAAGAGGGCATGTTTGTGTGAGGACATGTACCCAGGTGTCTTTTGGAACATTGTTGTGACAGAAAGTCAGAGGTTTTGTGGGCGTTGACAGTTGAGGGTGGTTGGGTAAATGGAGGAATGTCACAGAGTACCATTTAGCCATTGGAGGCAACAGCCCAAGGGAACACGCAGCAATGCGGATAGAGCCTAAAACATATTACTGTGTGGAACCAAGCTTAAAACATCAATTCTTCAGTATCATACTTTTAATGTCAGTCAATTAAAAGTACACACCATGCAATGTACATTTTATAGGAACATGTGCAAATAGCTGAATATCCATCAGATATAGAGAAACATTGCTTGGAGGCAGGAGGGAAGGGCCTAGGACTGGAAAGTAGCCATGCAGGTAAGTAAACGGATGAGTGATTGAGGAGTAGGAGGAGTCAGCCTACTCTCTCCTGTACACTTGGATCTGCACAAGGAGAAATTGGTAGGCAAAGAAATATGACATAAGGGAGGCTTAAATGCTTGAGAAGTGGATGCAGCCACCTGTAAGGTAAGTACTACTATGGGGAGCAATGGAGTAGCTAATACCGACATAGTACTCACTTGGGCCCAGCATACTCCCAGCTGCTTTACACAAGTGTGAACCACTTTCATCTGCACAGCAACCTGAGGATTTTGGGTACTGTTAACACCATGTTGCAGATGAGGAAACTGAAGCATGGTGAAGTTCAGTAACTTGCACAGGGTCACACAGCTGGTAAAAGTGAAGCCGGGATTCAAGCCCAATTAGTCTGACTTTAAGCCCCTGTTCTTAACCACTAAGCCTTGCTGACTCCTGATGGATGTAACTAAAGTGGAGATGAGAGGTAAAAATGCCTTCCACAGGTGGTACCACTGGCACGGGCCTCACATTTGCAACTGCTTCCTCTCTGTGGAGGCTGACCATTTTCTTTCAGTGTGTGCACATGTATATAAAACTTCTTATTGAAATATAATATAAACTCATTAGTGTACAGTGTGATGAATTTCCACAAACTGAACAAGATCAAGCAACGCAGAACAAGATGGACAGCCCTGAAAAACTAAGGAAAACAAAAACGTCTGTCATTTGTACCAGGTACTAAATTATGATGCTGGAAAACAACGTCATGAAAAACATAAGCCTTTAAAAGTAAAAACAATAGAAATGTAAAACTTACTGAAATTGCTAGCGGTATCAGGCCTTCCTAAGGCATAGAAAAAGCCCCTCTACCTTTTCATTGATTTTTTTTTTTTTTTTTTTTTTTTTACTACAGTTAGTTGCTTTTGTTATGACTGGCCAGGAGGCATGGATGACTCATGAAGGAAAGCAGAAAAATCTCTCAATGCATTTAAAGGCAGCCTCCTGTTATCAAACGATAAAGCAGTTTGAGCTGCAAGCGTTAGTTAGACATAAATAAATAGATAAATACCTATCATGATTGGATCATAAGGAAGACCTTGCAGTGGCCAGATAGATGAATTTTCTTCTCTCCTGGTCATCGTTTAACTCTGTAGGACAACTGTCTTAGATGTTCAGTGTCGATTCCTGTGGGCCACATTTGCCAGTTTGCAGAACAAAGCTATGACAATGTGTATCACACTAAAAGGATAATGTTTTCCCATATTTCAAATGGTCAATTCTATGTCCAGAAAAAGTGTCATGTTGTGTTTTGGGGCTACTCGTAACACATCTTCTACCTACCTGGCAAATTTGTACATAACAATTCAGAACCTTTGGGCAGTGAAGTTAAATAACTCACACAAGATCCCAGAGCTAGTAAAAGGTGAAGCTAGGATTCAGACCAGTTAATCTCTGTACTTTGCCGTCATAGCCTAGTCGTTGCCACCAACACCTAGGAAGGACTGGGCCTCTTTCCTGGGGCACAGACTGTGCTAGGCAATGCAAGATTTCTCAGGGTTCAAGAGGAAGGCAATATACCATCTATACCATCTTTTTTTCTCTTTTAGCCTGAAGTAATCGTGATGTTCTTTACACCTAAATACCACAGAAATCTTTTGTCCTAGATACCACTCTTCTGGCCCCTGGCTCCTATGGACCTAGGTAAAGCTGCAAAGCTGATGGAAGAGTGTGCATTCTCCTTATGGTTCCTAGCCCAGTTTACAAGGATTTTTTTTTTGTCTCCGTTGGCTTTAACAAGAACTGCAGACCCCTCACAATTCTATTGAAAAATGGGCAAAGGAAACAAATGAACAGTTCACAGAAAATCAAATACGAATAAATGGCTCATATGCATAGGAAATGATTCTCAACTGCCCTTATAAGAAAAGTACACATTAAAAATTGTACTGATATATATATATAATGTTTAAAATAAATAGAAGTTTAAAATAATATATATACACATATGCACACACATATATACACACACACATATATATTAATTACCTGTTGGTTTGGCAAAAATCTAAAACTGGGAGTATTTCTGGTTTCTAAAACTGGAAATCTAAAACTGAAAGTATTTTGCAGCTATACTTTCTGGGAAAATAGCTTGCTTTCTTTGTTTTGTTTTGTTTTTTGAGACAGTCTCACTCTGTCACCAAGGCTAGAGTGCAGTGGTGCCATCACTCACGACTCACTGTAGCCTCGACCTCCCTAGGCTCAGGTGATCCTCCCACCTCAGCCTCCTGAGTAGCTAGGAAAACAGGCGCACATCACCACACCCAGATAATTTTTGTATTTTTTGTAGAGATGGGATTTCGCCATGATGCCCAGGCTAGTCTCAAACTCCTGCGCTGAATTGATCCACCAGCCTTGGCCTTCCAAAGTTCTGGGATTACAGGCATGAGCCACTGGTCTGGGAAATAGCTTTCTGATAATTCTGGTAGGAATGTAGGTTAGAACAACTTCTGCAGATGGCAAATTGTCAGTGTTAATCAAAATACATGTACCCTTTGACCCACCAGTTCCTCTTTGGGGAGTAAAGCCATCCGATAGACCAGTGTACATGCTGAATGAGTCCTGGAAAATATTATTTATTATAGCATCCTTTTTAATACCAAAAGATTGGAAACAACCCAAATATCTTTTAGTAGTTAAGTGGATAAACAAAGTATGTTTCCTTTGTGCTATGGAATACCATACAGCTATATAAAAGACTGAGGGCTTTGCACTGATATAAAAGGATCTCCTGGTCAGAGGGAAAAGTCAAAGGGCCAAATAGTAGCCTTAATATGTTTCATTTGCTGTAAAAGTAGGAGGGGAATAAGACTATGTACTCATTGGCTCATGTAGTCAGATATTACATATTTGCTCATAAATTCTGGACAAGTTCATACAAAACTTAGAACAGTGGTTCTCTCTGGGAGAGTAATGTGGGAATTGGGTGAATGGGGGACTAGGATGGAAAGGAGTTTTTTAAAAACTAAATGCTTCTCTATACTTTATAGACTGTGGTAATATATTAACCTTTCCAAAAAAAGTGGGTTTTTTTAAACATAAAGAAATCCAGAGCCCTTGACCCAGAGTTTCTTCCTTTCATTCTGTGCCAGCTGCTAAAGCTCCCTGGTCCCTTTCAACTTCTACTGGATTCCTCCTGAATTGCCTAGCTTCCCCTTAACAATGGACCATTTGAGGACATTCACCATCCTCTAAAGTTTATTGCAACAAAAGGTGGAGAAGGAGAAGTAGAAGACGAGAAGGAGAAGTAGAAGAGAATAGAGCTTATCTCGTTTGTGTTCAGCCTAACATCTCTCTACTCAGACCCATACAAGTAATTCTAAGGAGAGTGGATTCCACTTATTTTCCATGATGCTATGTATAAGGTGTGATAGAAACATAGTATTAAAGCACCCAAAAATACCAAAGATAAAAAATATCTTTGAAACTCAGTTCCACTAATGCAATATATACTGACATTCCCTTTGTGGCCAAGCACTGTGCTAAGTGCTGGAGATTTAGTACTTAGACTTTTGGAAGGTGAGTATAACCAGCTGCCTTTTGAAGAATCACTCCTTCCCATAGACCTTGAACACTGTTTTATTTCTGTTGTAAGAGTAACACATATCCAGAAAAGTGCAAGTATTAATGAACTTTCACAAATTGACTCTACTCATGTAATCAGCACCAAGGTTGAAAACAAAACAGCATCACCAGCCCCCAGAAGATCCCCTTGTACTATCTTTGTAGCAAATTTTATATTCTATTTTGAATTTTCTATTGTTTTGAAGTTTTGTTTTTGTTTTCAAAATCTTATGTTTTTCATGATACTGCTTCCCAACATTATAATTTATTATCCAGCAAAATGACAGCTGTTTTGGTTTTTCTATGTTTTTAAGGAAAGGATGGGATTGAATTTTAGAACATGGGTAAAATAATACGTGTGAAGATCATACTCACTATGGCTATTAAAATTTCAATTGCTGCAATTTCTATGTTAAGTCCACTTGAATATTGTGACCAAAAACATCTGGGAGGAAAATTATATTTAGTCCATTTCTCTTTCCTAACACAGGAATGCAGTTATTTTTCTCCTGTTTTGCAGCTGGCAAAAGTTGAGTAGGCATAGGCGAACTGTTACAGTCCCACCTCTCCTATCCTTATGAGGACTTTTATTTTTAAAGACTTAAAAAAATTGGTGAATTATTATTTGTTGACTTTTCCTAGTCATCAGAGTTGTGCTTGCCAAAGACTGTGTAACAGGAAATTTGCCAAGATGGGATTAGCAATTTGTTTGGAGAAAGGGTGTAGGAAATATTTTAAATTTAAAGGTGAAAAGATCACAGACGAGGTTAAGTACAAGTTACTCAATTTGGCTTCTATTTACGAAGAACTACTGAAATTATCCCTTTACCTTTAGGGACTTCTGTGTTTCATTTGCCCCCAAGTCCCCTTACCCGTCAGGCAACAAAAACAAGTCAAAACATAACCAGCAACACCTTAAAAAAAATTAAGCATTTAACCGGGCAAGTTTTATCAAGTTTTGTCCTGCTTCTGTGGATTCTGGAAGGAGTCTGTTTCCTAGTAGTGCTTGAGAAGAGAAACCTGGCCTAGGTTTTGCTGGCCAGTGCTCAGAGGCCAGTGATAACTTTTTGTAACTGGTTTCAGTGTCTTGATAACTCTGTTGCCTGTTTTAACAAATTTCAGGTTAATGTGTTTTGAGTTCTTTAAATTTTATTTTATAGATACTCCCTTTCCATTACCTCACACACCTTTATCTATTTCCTGCCTGAAAAAAGAGATTTGACCCTGATGTGCCCAAGTATGGTTTTCCTTGAATTTATTCTGCCTAGGATTTGCTGAGCCTCTAGGGTATGTGGATTAATGATTTTCATCAAATTTGGGGACGTCCTTGGACATTATCTACTTAAATATATCTTTTAAACCACTTTCTCTTCTCTCCTGGGACTCCATTTATATCTATATTAGGAAGTTTAATATTGTCCCACAGATCTTAGGCATTCTTTTTATTTTTGTTTTGTTTGTGCTTTTTTTTTCTTGGCAGTTCATTTGGGATAATTTCTATTATTTTGACTTAACTTTGCTGATCATTTATTGTGCTTTACTCTGCCAGTTAGTAAGCCCATTTCATTGGGGGTGAGCCCATTTCATTCTAATATGTTCTTCAGGCTAGATTTTTCTTTTTTGTTTTTGTAATTCAATCTCTCTGCTAAAAATTCCCACATCTTCTTTATGTTGCCATACATTTGCCACTGTATCCTTTAGCATACTTTTTAGTCTGTCTGACAGCACCAGCATCTTGACTATCTCTGTATCTGTGTGTCTTCTCTTGACCATGGGTCATAACAATATCCAAACCTAGCTCAAGCAGGGAACAGAATGACTCAGCACCCTACTACAGTGTATGACGCAGAAGAGGCATACGTTTTTCTGAAACTAAGTAGTATTTACCTCAGCATCAGTTTCTACCGAGATTTAAAATGTTTGGCACCTACTTGAAAAATTACCAATACGAGAAGAAGCAAAAACTCCTATTTCTGAGATTTCCTTTACCACCTAGGAGGTAGACTATAAGCAGGGACCACTGCTCTCACTCCTACAGTCAAAATAAGCTGAGTAAGTAATAAAAATCATAGTTTAAAAAAATCGTAAAAAATGCTAAGAACATAAATCTTGAAAAAGTAAATTCCAGAAATTGGCAAACTCTTCAACGGAAAGAAGAGGCCCATGGTTTCTTTCACCCCGGTGGATTGGCAGGAAGAGGAGGAATCTGCCATGAATGAGGTAAGAGGGAATCAGCCAAATTGAAAACCTACTTTTCACTTCTAGCTTTTCTTTCTGTCTTCACTCATGTTGTGAGCAGTGGTCTCTTGTGTTTATTTACGTCCTATGTGGAAGTCTCAGAAATAGGAAATTTGTTCAAGGAGACTAGGAAATTTGCCAGTAGGGAAAAGAGTACAGAGACAAGCCTTGGCCATTGATAAATAGGGCACAGTTATGTTGTCCTGTCACTGTTGTAAACGCATGGACGTGGTAACACTCCTTATTTTCTGGATTTATCTTTCATGTGAACTGCAGGCCTACCTATGGTGTGGTAGTCATGTATTTTTATGCCTTGTGTTTATTTCTTTAGAGATTTGATCACTGTAGTACACAAGGGATTTGTTTCTGTAGCTCTTGCTTTTAGACTTTTTTTTTTTTGGATTTGTTGCTGCAATCTTGCAATTGTCCAAAGGGACACTTTATTGAATTACAGCGTAGGCCACCGCCTCTTTCATCATAGCACAATTCAAGACTGAAATTCTAAGTTACTAAGTACAATAACTGGTACATGGTGTGACAATAACAGTCTCCATTTTCCTTGTGGTCATTCTATGATTGCACTAAAATTAGGGCTCATTTAAACCCCCATTTTTCAAAGTGTATTCTTTCAGAAGCACATCCTATGTTTTCCCAAAAAGTGTTTCATATTAAATTTGCGTAGCACCAGAGATTATGTTCCTTGCTCTTAGAAAATAAAATGCTAATGATTGTAAAAAGTCTTGGGGAAATCTTAAAAGAAGTAAATCCTTTAAGCTATTAGTTTAATTAGGTGTTTCTCAAACTTCCTTGAATACAGAACCTTTTAGCAAAGGAACTTTAAGTTTTTCTTGTCAAAGCCATTCACAAAGTACAGAACATTCTTTGGGGAAATGTTGAGTTAAATGGACTCTGTTGCTCTATATTTTGGGGAGTATGAATAATTCATATTGGACTATCATTCTGTACACCTGGAAACATCTTCTCCACTGTTTCCTGAGAAGAACCCGGGAAGCTTGCATTTGGAGGAAGGAAGAGCTCTACCCCAGAAGCCTGTTTGGTTGCAGCGTTATGGCTTAGGTCTCCTCATTATAAGTGTTAATGTAGTAATGCTCTGCTACTGTAGGAGTATCCTGATCTCGGCTGCCTGACTTCTCCAAGGACTGTCCTAGTTTGCTAGTCCAGGAAAATAAGCTAGGTCAGCTGTCATATCCCCCCAAATGAAAAAAGACAGTTAGCTGCCTAGACTGCAATTGGAAGGAAAGGTCAATCAATATATTACCTTTCTTTCCATGTGTTCCTTGGCCGCCGGCAGAGTTGTGCCTTCTCACTAGTGGTGGTAATCTCTTCTGCTAAATTTTATTTTAACCTTGCAAATAGGTGAAAGGAAGGGCACAGTTAATAACGTCTTCCCCCATATACCTCTGAGCATATTATTTGGGCTGAATCTTGCCCCTCCTTCCCCTAGCAGTAAGGCCTGCACAGTCCTGCTTCGACAGAGTGTTATACAAGTAGCTGGTTTTATTTATTGTGGGAATTTCTCCTAGAGCTCTGTCATGCTCTTGCTTAGACAGAGTGCAAACATTTTTGTGATTCTTGACAGTAGCTGGGATCTACGTGGAATGGGGGTTTTCAAAACATTTCTCAGTCAATATGTTTACTCTACTTCACCAGCCATGCAGTGTGATACGGTGCATCCCCAATACTTGAAATAGACTGCAACAGGAGGTCAGAATGGAGCATAGATTTTCTAACACAGCATGTTAGATGAAATGATTTTGTGTACTTTGAAGTGGAAAATTCAATCAGAATTTTCCACACTTTTTAGTTAAAGCAACACTGTTATTTATTGATGAAAGGTAGACTGAGAAAAATACAAAATGCAGAGTCTAGCATATTATTTCTGGTCATAGCAAGAAATACTTTTCTCTTGCAATTTAATGAAAGCTATGCAAGATAAAAAGGATCTGCTTAAAATATACAGCTATGGAATGCTTGGAACATATGCCAATATGTTTAGCATGTGGGTGGATAAAAATGGAATCCAGCTTTGTAAGAGGTTTTTCATTAAGAAATGGACTTCATGCTTGATAAATGACAATTACAATTGCCCAGGTAATCCATTTTGGCTTAGTTTTAAAGTAACCAAGTTCATTTAAAGGCACCTGGGAGTATCAATAATAAATTAAAGGATAGATTCTCTAAGTTTTCATCAAAGTTGGCTTAGATAATATTTAAATTTATTACTAGTTTTCGTCTGTCCTTTGGTGCACTGAAGATACATCAGCATAACTACCTGTTATGTAGATGAATAATTTATACTTCCAAATTGCAAAACCTTAGGGTTGCAATGTCAGATTTGTGCATGAATATTTAAGATAGAATAATAATCTAATAGTAGAGTGCTCAGTGTGTGCCGGTTACTCTAGGTGCTTTACATATATTATTTCATTTAGTCCTCACAACAACTCTGACTTCTCAAATCTACAATATCCAGCGACGGAAGAAAGCCACAGAGAGGGTAGGTAGTTTACCCAAGGCCATATGGAAAGATGGGGCTGGCACTCACTTTGGCATGCAGACTCCCAAGCCAGACTTCTGAGACACTTTGCCAGGCCATGTACCTGAAGCTCTGCCACCTCAACATTTTCATCCTGGTGGTCCTAAGTAGGGGTGAGTAAGCCACTTAATTCAATTAGCATATAAGACTTGTTTTTAGATTCTTTCTTTAAAAGAGGCATAATTCTTCAAGAGTTTCTTTTACTCTAGATACTGTTATTTTTTTTCTGGTTGATATACAATTCAACTCAGTGTAATTCAGTTTTCTTTTTTAAACTAGCATTTAAAGTGACAGAACCGTTTAAAAGTATTAGTGCAAATTTAAAAGTATTGTCCAAATAGTGTAGCTTCAAATGATAGTTTAGGCTGCCTAAAACTTTGTGTTGTTCAAAGTTCCTTTGTTCTAATGTTGATTCTCCCCACCTCCTTTGTTCGAACTATTTTATATCATCAGTTTTTGTTGTTGCTCTGTGTGTGTGTGTGTGTGTGTGTGTGTGTGTGTAAACTTTTATTCTGAAGAAAGTGAGTCCAGAATCAACTATCAGTTTCATGTTTCCAAGGCAATCCAGTGTAACTCTGTGTAAAAACACATACGTTCTGTGTAATTCGGTAAGCATGCCAATCCAATACGATCTAGTATGCTTTTTAATTTTCGAAAGAAGAACCTAGTTAGTATAATAGAAACTAAAGTGAAAACCACCTAAACTCATTCATACATTGCAGATGGCTGCATTCATGTGTAATTAGGGTAGGGTCTTCTTGCTTGGAAATGACTTGATTTTTTGGTGAACAAAAATAAGTGGCCACCTTATGAACATTTTCTTAAGTCTCAAAAATAAGTGTCCACTCAGTTGTATAGTCTTTGTGATCCCAAAAAACCGCAGGGGATCGTTTTGACTTTGAGGGAAGGATTCTGTCTTTGTAGCGAGAACAAAATTCAGTCTTTAGGAAGAAGCAATTAAAACCCCAGAGCCTTTTATTGCTTTTTAAAAAAAAAAATCTCACTGCACTGAAATATTTTCTGCTAATTAACTGTCACAAATATGATGCCATTAAACTTGGACTCTCTTTGGTTAACTTCAAAGTCACTAACACGCACTATGCAACCCTCCCAAATCTATTTTGGAAAAGGGAAACAACTTGACAGATCTGTAATCCATGTTTTCAAGGCTTTTGTTTCTCATAGAACCTAATCCTGATTTAAGAACATGTTTTCATTTTCTTTGGGTAACATACACCAACCTTTTTGATGCTAGGGCTGTGTTGATGTCTGGTGTGTATTTGGAAACACGATGCCAGAGCTAATTTGCAAAGTTGATTTAGTACTAGTATTAGCCAGGAATGTACTTAGCTACAGGTAACAGAAAACCCAACTAACAGTAGCTTAAATAAATAGAGATTTATTTTTCTCATATACGAATATTTGTTGGTAGAATGTCCAGGGCTGGTGACATATGGAAACAGTGTCATCGAGGACCCTGGCTTCTTTTGTCTTTGCTCTTCTTTTTTTAATGTGAGGACCCTGACCTTGGGCAAATCATGACATAACTTTCCTAATACTCAATTTCCGCATGTGAAAAAATACTGAACATTCTTCCTATAGTTGCAGGATAGGGTAAGGCTTGCATGAAATCCTATATGAGAAAATGTCCCTTTCAGGAATAAAGTTGATGTTTAACACTGCAATGGCAACCACAGCTGTACTAGTTTTCACAGTGGTGATGGGGAGGGAGGATATGGAGTGGGGAATAGGGGATCTTACCTGCACCCATGGTCTTCATTCTCGAAGTTCTCGATTCCTGCATACTTTCAGATGATGTTATTTAAAATAGTACGTTGGAGAAAATACTTTTAAAAATGGCAGGTACTGTACCCTGTAACAAATAGAATCTATTACTGATTAAGTGATATGTATCTTCTATAAACTAATTGTTTATTCTGTGACCTCTTTACAATAAATTTCAGTACCATTAAAGGCTTAAGTTTACATTATTGATTATTTGAATATGTGTGTCATTAATCTTCCATTGTGCTCAGACATTTTATATGTACATTTTAAGTGTTGTTTTTGCATTTAGATGGAGAGGAATGGCCAGAAGAAAGTAGACTTGTGGATATTAGCTTCATATAGCACTTCAAGAGGTCCCTTGAGCTGATTTGCCAGTAAATTTCTACACTGAAATAGGCTTTCAGAATAAGGACTGCTAGATAAACCACAAGGTGTCCGTAGTAAATAAAAATGATTAATCTCAGCAGAGTAAATTCACTATCACTGGTCAAATAGTCTCATCCAATTCTGTTTCCTGGTTCTATAAAAAGCCTTTTTCTTTTTGTATTAAGGTTGTCTATAATTTTAATAGAACACTTGAATTATTACCTGATTTTAAAAAATTGGTTCATAAAAGGATATTGATTCTTCAAATTAGGGGTAGTTGAAATGTACGTATATTAGCAAACTGGTCCCTTGATGGGTCCTGGAAAGTCCTGTCAAGAAAACTCATCTTAAATCTATGTAAGAGACACCTTCTTAGAAATGATCACAATTCTTAATGATTGGCTGTGAATTGGAGAGTGAGGTTGGTGTGGAAATGCAAGCGAACTGAAAAGCAAAAGTGGAAATCTGTTAAGTAGGGTTCTTTCTAGTTGCTGAGTTTTTATTCCACATCATTGATACTCACTTCTTTCCCAGGGCGTTTTCCTGGGTAATGAGAAGACTCTAAAATCAAATAAAGCTTTTGAACATTGAAGATGTTTGCCACTGTTCTGTTGAAGAATCCCATAGATTTATAGTGATTCTAAAAGGTGTCTCATATCCACTATATTAACTAGCTTTTTAGAAGCTTATGAACATTGTAGCTTTTATTGATTCTAGGGAATTGGACCCAACAATAAGCAATAAAAGTCGATGGTAACTTTCTTCCCATATAGGGTTGTGCAGATCAATACCCTGAATTTACTGTAATTTGCTGGTAATGGATAGAACTGAAAACATTGTGGAGCCTTGTGGGGCACAGCTGTGCAGTGTTGCCTTTTTATCTAAGCTCACTGGAGGTCACAGGCTTTCCCAAGTAACAAGAAACGTAGTTAAGTGGCAGGGCTGATACGCATATTTATCAAGAGCCTTCATAAGTCATTCTAAGGAAAAAAAGGAAATCACAAAAGTTGTCCACAGTGACTTCAATTTTATAGAGATCCTGAAAGACCTCGATTTGCACTATCTTAAAGACAATTAAAATTCTAAATATGTAACTAGCATTGGTGTTTGATCTCCTTCTGCTAAAGTAATTTTCCTACTGATTAATAGCAGGGTGTGTGATTTCACTGAAGTCTAATTTGCTTCGAATCTTCCAATGTATTCACAGCCCTGTGCCCAGGTGATTTAGAAGTGGAGAAGATGTGCGGGTCACACACCCTTGCTCTTTCATTGAGTCCTTGTTGTCTCTTTACCATAGCTCTGTAGTTGTGCCCTAGGTTCCTTCTTCTAATTCAAGTAGTGCACTTAAATAGTCATAGCTGACACTAAGGGTGCTCTTAGGTTTAGGAGCTGTGCCACATGCAGGACATGTGTTAACATTAATCTTCTCAACACCCTGTAAGATAAGCTGTATTATCTTCATTTTGTAATTTTGGAAATTGAATCTTAGGGAAGTTAAAGTTTCTGAAGGATGCTTCCTGGCATTGACTTGGATTAGAATACGGGTATGTCTGAATCCTGATCCTATTTGTTTAATTACTAGAAAACATACAATTGACTTAAATAAGGATTGTTTTAAGCTTTGAGTTCAATTGATCTAATACATGTTTTATATTTTAGCTTCTTTTGTTATGAAGGACTGTGCCTTCTCTAATTTGATCAAAACTAGTTTCTTTAATTTTAAAAACGATGCAGAAACCTTTGCTTGAAAGAGACAGTTCTTTTGTTCTTTGAAAACAAAGTGAGCACACAAAGTACAATATGACTGTGGGCTGGAAGCTGTTAACCTTGATATAATAATGCACTTCACTTAGTATATAATAAACAATAATCTAGAGCTGTTATTCATGTAAGTGTTGGTTACTACTCAGCAAAACCCTGCAGAGAAGCATGTAAACTTTGACTTAAGAGACAGATTCTCCCTAGGTCACACCGACTTGGAAGACAGTATGTATACAGATGTCTGATTCTCAAGCTTGATTTTGACATCAAGGGTGTAACGTGTAAGGAAGCATCAAAACCCATAGTAATTGGCTAGAAAGGAAGCTTGTTTCATTTGTCCATTTACTCGAGGTTAGCTGATTATTTGACTTGTTACGCTTCTTCTGCTTTAAAAGGTCTGTGTTAAAAGTAACATATTCACAGGGCTTTGCTTCAAATAAAATCAGAGTCTATAAAAGTAAGTGTGAAATTTGCTTAGAAAGAGTTGCCAAGATCTGTGTTTTGTCTCTCCTAAGAGTAATTGACAGTGTGTTACCAACTATGAATGCAGCTTGATAGCCTATAGGAGGAGTCTGTGGTGCAAATGTATCAAGTCATTACTTGGTGATGAAAAATAATTAACATACTCTGGACTTGGGCAGATGTGGATTCAAAGACAAGCTAAGCCTTTTACCGGCTCTATGACCTTGTGTGAGTTACTTAGCCTGTCTGTACCTCAGTTCTCTCATCTGTAAAATGAGAATAATAGTGAAGTTTAAGATAATGTATGTCACTGTGCAGTAAATGTGAGATGCCATTATTAAGGTAGTGAAGGTAGATGAGCTTAGTAAAGAAAGACAGTTCCCACTATTTGTGTAAAAAATTTAAAGTGGAAAAGGTGGTTGTCATGAATGATGTTTAACTTTTCATCTAAGCAAAATCTGGGATTTTATCTTACAATTTGTCTCATATTCCTACTCATCAGGGACACGCTGGTATAACTTAAATGGTTTTGCCATCTTTTCATCCACTTTCAGATTTTCATTACGTTTAACTTCCGAAGGACCCTCAGTGCTTTTAGACAGTCTTTTTTCCTCATCTCTGGATGGTACCCTGTCCTGAGCTCCACCATGACTGTTCTAAACCGGCCCAGGAGTTGAGCATTTCCTCTCAACTCCTGTGGATCCTGTACACACAATTTTCTCTTGACTCTGCCCCTCCTCCTCCTCCTCCTCCCTGCCTCTTCCTTGTTCCTGGCCCTCAGCCATGCTTCCTGGATAATTAAAGAAGTGTCCTAACTTCTTTCCCATGTTGCCCTCCCAGAGCAATGTGACACCTTAATGCCAGAGTAATCTTTTTTAACATGTTGATTAGGTCATCTTATTTTCTTCTTCAAAATGTTCCATGAGCTCCCCATTGCCTATAAGATAAAGGCAGCCACTTCCAAAACCCGTCCCTGCCTCTATACTCCTGTCCTGCTGATTTTTCCCTCCTGCTGTCTGTTCCAGCCATGTTGTTTCATGACTGTGTTCTGTTTCACTCCACCCTACCTGATTGCGTCTGTTCTCTTTTCTAGAATTCCCCTTCCTCACCTACTCCCAAGGCTGCCTGGCTAATTCCCAGACATTGCAAAAGAAAGACCAGGCTCAAGTATTGTGTCACTCAAGAATTTTTGAATTACAAAGACTAGAAAACGCAAGTTAAACTGGTTTAAACAATAAAGAGACTCGATTGGCTCATATACCAGAGAAGTCCAAACACACGCAAGGGTAGATGTGTTGTTTCAGAGATTTCACCCAAGTCCCAGTTTCCACCAGGCTTTCTTGTCTGCCACCTGTGATGCCTATTCTTGTGGCTGCCATTAGCTTCATGGGTTTAATGCTACTTCTTTCCCATTAGATCTCTCGGACAAGGGAGGAAGTTCTTTCCCAGAAACCCTGAGCAAACATCATTTTGCATCTTACTTGCTCAGGTTGAGTCACATGTCATCTTTAAACCAATTACTTTGACCAAAACAGTGAGTTTTGTCATTAGTTTAATTGGAGCTTATCCTTGACATTGAAGGTAGTATCATTTCCACTGTATTTTGTTAGCATGAATAACAAGAAATGTTGGGGAAGAAACAGTCCTGACCCTCCTCAAAGAAACTGATCACCCCCCTCCCTTTTGTATTACTGAATTGAAAAGACCTCCATTCCAGGCCTTTTCACACTGCATTTTACAGTGAGTAAAGTCCTTTATCCCCAGGGTCTGGCATAGCACCAGCCATATCCACCTTTACTAAAAAGTGTGTGATTGAATAAAGGAAACCCATTTTGTCTGCTTTAATCCCCAAATGTGCCCTTGCCTTTGCCCTTGGTAGAAGAGTTTTGCCTTCTGTATTACTGAAAGTACAGAACTTCAAGTGAATTGCTCCAGTTTTACTTTGCTCCATCTTTGAAAACTATCCATTTTCACCTGTTCCTTTCTTCCTCGTTAGGGGAAGAGTGCCCTCTTTATTATCAGTACCAGCCTCCCTGCTTGTGTATTTATTCAAACCTCTCCTTTCAGTACCTCACATCACCACTGTCTCCCACTCTCTGGCATTTCCATGGTAGAGTATAGGGGAAAAAACTGGAACTGGATGATATAGGTTCATTTGATTCCACTATCTCATGGCTTTGCAACTCTGGTCAATTGCTGATCTCCTCTGGACTTTCCATGAGAAGACTTGTGTGTCCTATCCAGGCAGCCAGCTGATTTTGTGATGAAGCTTATAGACTCAGTTTATGATAAAATCTTTTAAGCCACACTAGACAGTGACTTTATCTGTATAAAGGGCTTATGAGAACTGATATCACAGTCTTGTTCATTTGGGTTCATGGCAGAAAAAGCCAACTTGGAAAGAAAGGAATAAGGTAGCTAATTTCTTTATTTTTCAAAGAAAGTGAGTGTTGTGGTTTTGATCAAATAAAATTTACATATAAACCCAGCAAGCATTTTGTTTTAGCCTTTTGTGGTTTATTTTGTTTTTTTGATGTTGTTGTATTTTTAAGTCAGAGTCTCGCTCTTTAGCCCAGGCTGAAGTGCTGTGGCACCATCTCGGCTCACTGCAACCTCCACCTTCTGGGTTCAAGCAATTCTCCTGCCTCAGCCTCCTGAGTAACTGGGACTACAGGCACATGCTACCACATCCAGCTAATTTTTTTTTTTTTTTTTTTTTTTAGTAGAGACAGGTTTTGCCATGTTGGCCAGGCTGGTGTCGAACTCCTGACCTCAAGTGATCCACCCGTCTCAGCCTCCCAAAATCCTGAGAGATTATAGGCATGAGCCACTGTGCCTGTCCAGTTTATTTTGCTTAACTTTACTAGCACAAATAAATATATGGAAGTGCATTATGATTATAGATACAAAAAGAAAATGAAATAAAATCTGTGAAAAGAGAAAGATAATTTAGGATTCACCATCCATGTCACATTTCCCACAAGGATTTTACTGTTGTTTTACAGGTTGGGTGGTTTGACTGTTCAGGCATTTCTATGGGGATCTCCTTACTGGTTTTCCAGCTTGACTACTGTCTTCATTTAGGAAAACATGTATTTATGAGCAACTTACTGGATTTTTCAAGTGTTGTTAGAATGTAAACCATTTTTGCCTTCTGATGATTTACAGCTAAGTCCTGTGTAAGATTTGGTTCTATGGTATGAACGTTTTTGTCCTTTGCTTCTGCCTTCACAAGTGACTCTCAGAAATGCAGACCAGAAAAATGGCACCCAAAGCATTTCTTTAGGAGATCCTATCCCTGGATGAGCCTGTGCACCCGGCTAATTTTATGCTTCGTCAAGTAGTGAGAGCTCCATTTTGAGTACCTTTCCTTGCCTCACACTGCTTCCCACTTGCAAAGGAAATAAGTAAAAACCTGAAGCTTTACCTTTGTAATCACAGCCTAGAAAATTAATATTCCCTAAAGAGAAAAACAATCCAAAGGCAAATGGTTTATGCAAACCAATAGTCCTTAGGGGGACTTAACTACCAACCTCTAATAAACAACATACGCAAACCACTCTCTCTCTAGATCTCTAGGGGTGGGGCTCAGGCGTTAGTATTTTTAAAAACTCCCTGGGTGACATTAATGTGTTGCCAGGCTTCAGAATCACTGCTTGAGCTGAATTATCTCATTCCTTTTTATTTTCTCTCCTCTGTTAGCATTTACACATTCAAGTAATACTGCATAATCTTGCACCTGGTGATAACTCTTTTGTTTTATATGTGTGTGTGTGTATGTTGCCCCAACTAGCTTTTAAATGTGTTTTGTTTTTCCTCATGTGTCCCTAAAAGCACCTGATATACTGCCTTACACATCTCGGCTTCTTTGAACTCTTTTCGTAAATTAATTGTTAGTGCAGAGTCCTTGCAGTAACTCAGTCATAGGATGAGGCCACCAATGACTAATGAAAGAAAGATGATGATGGGGAAGTGCATGCACTTGAAATTCATTGGTGTCAGGAAAGGGGTCAGGGAATGGTGTGTGCTGGACATTGCCACTCTGTTTCTGTGTGGGGTTTGGGAGTGATGGTGCAAAAGGCAAGTTGCTCAACTTCCAAATTCCCTTTGTTTTTTGGAGGAACTCTCAAAGTGTGGATCTTGGTAGACTTGGCCCCACCTCCCACTATAGTAGTGAGGGAGCCAATATTCCTTTTTCCTGCCCACTTGGAAGCTGGGGCAGAGACCCAGGTGTGATCATGTAACCCTCACAGGACACCTGCAAGGAGAGATGAAGTGAAGGTATGTGGGGGCAGTTAGGGATTCTTCCTGGAGGCTGAGCTCCCACTCAAGGTTCAGCTGCAGAAGTGTCCTAACTGGGCTTTTCCTTGGGTGTGGTCATACTTTCTGGGTTTAATTTTTTGGTTCCTGCCCACTTTCTGACCTTGTCTGCCCAATCATCCTATTGCCTTCAGGGGTGCCAGTAGCCGTCCATACATTGATTGTTTACTTGCCAGTCTCATTCAATTTCTGTTGCTTTCAAGAATCCCAGCTACTGGATAGAGCAACAGGTTAGTTAACAGTGCGTAGCACAATCCTCCCTTCTTCTTTATTTTAAATGGCAAAGCCCCCATGGCTTTGTAACCAGGTGTGTCTGTTTTCCTTTTTCTATCAATTATCTCCATTTCATCCAGTCCCGTAGCTTTACATACAATCTTAGTGTTAATGACTCCAAAATCTACCTCCAGCCTTAACCTTTCTCTTGCACCCAGATTCATTTGTCTAGTTGCCTGTTTGGAATCTTCTACTTGGAATTCTTACAGACAGACATCCTGAATGTAGCATGTCAAAGCTGAACTGTTTTTCCGTCTAACTTTTTGCTCAGGCCAAAAACTTATGACTTCTCCTTGCCTTGTCTTTCATGCTTCACATCCAGTTTCTGTGTAAATCTTACGAAAATGTCTCTCAAATCTGACTACTCCTTCCCATCTTCATTGCTGGTCCTAGCCAGAATCTCTCTCACCTACAGTATTTCTATAGCTTCCTAAAAAATTGGTATTAAATATTATCTTAAAGTAAGCTTTGAATATTTAGATATTTATGTGTTCATTTCTTCTGTTCTCCAGCCCCACAGCAGCCTTCCCTTCTCCCTGTCTCCCCGTTTTGATACGCTTTCTTTAATATTTTGGAATAATTTTAAAATTTACAGAACATTTACAAGATAGCTCAGAAAATTATTGTATACCCTTCTTCCAGTCCCTCAAAATGTTGACCTCATATGTAACCTTAATACATTTGTCAAAATCATGACTTTAACATTGGGACATTGTTGTCATCTAAACTACAAACTTTATTTAGCTGTCACCAAGTTTTCCACTAATGTCCTTTTTCTGATTGAGAATCCAATTTAAGATTCTTCGTTTATTCAAGATTCTTCATTGCCTTTAGCCACCCTTAGTCCTCTCTCATCTGTGACAGTTGGTCAATTTATTCTTGTTTTTCACAGCCTTGACAGCTTTCAGGAGCACTGGTCACATGTTTTTAGAAGGTTCCTCCATTTGGGTTCGCCTGAGGCTTTTTCATGATTCGAATGGGGTTCTGGATTTTGGAGAGAATACCACAGGCATGAAGTGTTCTTCTCGTCACATCATATCAGAGGATGGCAGCGTGATGTCAGCGTGGCTTACCACTGATGATGTTAACCTTGATCACTCAGTTATGGTGGTATCTGCAGGTCTCCCCACTATAATGTTGCTATTGTTCCCTTTCTCTATTCTGTTATTTGGAAGTGAGTCACTAGGTCTCAGCCCACTCTCAAAGAGAGGAGATTTAAGCTCTACCACTTGAAGAAGGAAGTATCTACATATATTATTTGGGCTTCTGTAAATGTCCTCTTTCAAATCATAAATTTACCCTTAGTTAGAAGAGTTCAGAGATTCTCTAAACATGTCCAGCATGTATAGCAATATTGTTTTGTTTGTCTATGAGTAGCTGTTAAATACTAAAAATTATAAATAGTTTTAAAATCACCACTGTGGCGATTGCTCGTACCTGTAAAACATTGCAGTTTTCTCCTCTGTCTTCATGAATGAAACAGTTGCCTTCTCTTTTTGAAGCTAAGGATGGCTGGGACAAAGGAGCAGAATCATTTACCCTTCTTTCTTGTCAGACTCTCCATGAGTTTTCTTCCTGGATTGGAGAGATCTTTTGGTATCCTCAGGTACGTTGAGAGATCTCAAAACTAACAGGATTCTCAGACAAGATTAATTTTATTTAATCTTTATCTCTAATGCAGATATTTGCTAGTTAACACTTAAAAGTTCGGGGAAAGGATAAAATATCAAGCAAGTAATGATAAACAGGAACTCTAAAAAATGTTAAACATCATTGAATCATCAATATCAATGAAAATCTAGAAATTTTTAATCTTAAGAATTTCTTTAATCCAGTGTCAACAATTAGCAAATTGTTTAGTTCAGATGGATACTTCTTGCTGTTTTTTCTTTTTTCCCTTTTTCTTTCCTCCTCCAATTCTTACCTGACAGTAAATTTTTAACACACACACCACATAGGTCAAGCACAAGCTTAGGTTTATGACTCAGACCAATACCACGTCTTATCTAATTATCTGAGTATGTGTTAGTGACCTTATCCTGACATTAAGAAAATAAAATGAGGACACATACACAAAGTACCGCAGGGACTTTGGCGATAAAATGCCTTGATGCTGTTCATTTACGTCTGACGGGTGCAGATTTATCAGCATGTGGCCCTCATCCATTAGGGCAGGAGCTGCTTCCTGCTCAGGCTGCAATTGCTTAGCCCTCCTGGTATTTGCAGACTTTTGCAGCTACTGTTCACAAGGTCTTGGCCACAGCACATTCATTTCTCTCACTTTATTACCATCACATGTGATTCCAATTTGTTACCAAATTGAGTTTCCAGTCCTGAGCCTGACATTCAAGCCGTCAGGTGGATTAGCTCCTTCAGCTTGGTTAGCGTGGTAGCTTCAGGTCAGTTGACAGTGGCCTATTAAATGTCCTTTGCTCCTCATCTTGGAATCTCGGCTGCCATCCTGTGGAGCAGCAGTGCTGGGTTACCCACTGTAACCTTTCTCCTTGTTTAGAACTCATAATTCTAGACCTACTGGAAAGACTTCTGATTAAAAGCAGAGTTGGTTTTTATCCCTTATCTTGCTGTTTCAGCAGCTTTTTCTCAGAGCAAAGCAGCCAGTTTAGGCTCGGGTCCTTTGGTGGAATATGATTGATGGAACTGTTCGGGTCTTATTTGGTCCCTTTCCTCTTATGTCTTCTGAGTGACCTATTTGCATATATAGTTGAAATAACATCTGATTTATTATGTTGTTGTTATTAATGATAATACCTCAGGTACCCTTTATGCGGCTGTCAGATCAACTTACTGGACAGAGCAGTATTATTCATTTGGTCTCTAGACCTTTTGCTCTGCAGTAGTATCAATTTCTTTCTAGGAGAAATGGCCTGGGTCTGGTACAGTGTGGTGTACTTTGTAATCTCGGCTACTCAGGAGGCTGAGGCAAGTGGATGCTTGAACCCAGGAGTTTGAGATCAGCTTGGGCAATGTAGTGAGACCTCATCCTAAAAATAAATAAAAATTAAAAATTAAAAAATATAGTGTGTTGAGCTATTACGTCTAGGAAGTTCTTTTTCTTTTCTTTAACCTGAATACAACACTGATTTCTCAATGCTTGTCGTAACCAAAGATCCACGTATAGAAAATTACTCATTGGTTTTCTATTTATGTTTCAGTTCCCAAGGAAAACGGTCTTGGTCAGAGACTTTTCTCTTGTCATTAGAGGTTTTAGTAAATGAAGGTATATTTATGTTTCAGAATCAGGGAGCCAAGTTCAGCAAACACTATAATTTCTTGGAACTAATCAAGGATTCAAGAAAAAAGCAAAGCAAAACAAAACAAAAAGGCACTTTACCACTGAACCCTAGAGCTCTTGAAAAGAAACCATTTGCTGTTGGGAGAAAGAAGATGACACTTCATTCCTAAAGTTGCTGATTGTTCTTCTTGCTTTTGAACAGTTATATGATTACTATATCTGCATGGAAATATATTTGCCAGTTAATAAGTAAGGCCTGCTGTGTTTAAAGCAGCAGCCACAGAACTCTCCTCTGCTCTGGTCTGACACTCTTGTGGCCACTTTCTGTAAGCTGTGCTGGAGTAAGTTGTGCTGTGGAAAAGTGATAGCTGAGCCTGCTGTCCATGACAAACATTGAAATAGTCAGTAAAAATAGGAGATAGGAAAGGTGAATTTGAAGCTGGTGGGGAAATACCTTTCAAAGGATAATGCTCAAGCACCTGAAAGGCAGAAAAATAAATGAGAATTATGGGCATGAATAACCAAATTTAGTCATAGTGTGCTTCATTTTGAGTTTAAATAGCCAAATGGCTCATCGCTTCCTATTCTTCAATAATTGACAGCAAGTAATTATTCTTGAGCTTTGAAAACTTCATTAGTGGATAGAGGTATTTCTGAATCTATTTTTGTTTATTTCTTTGGTTGGCTTGTTTTCTTGCGTGTTTTTTTTTTTTTTTTTTTTTTTTTTTTTTTTTTTTTGGTTTTCCACAGCCTCTTGATGATTAGGTAGATAAGAATCTCAAATTGAGAGAAGTGTGAAGGCACCCTTTTAAAACTATGAAGCACACTAATAATTGTCATGGCTGTCTGATTACCTTTTAGAAGTTGATTAAGGTGCTTTTAAATATCCCAATGAATAAATGGATGTTTTGAGAAATAACACCAAAAGGAAATCTTTTCCATTATCATTTAAAAAATAGAAAGTGCAATCTTTGGTATGCATAATGTTTTGCATGAATATATTTCTGTTGAGGGCAAATAGTTTGATTTAATTGTCTCTTTCATTGCACCTTTCATTTAATTATAATCCTGCAAAATGTCTCCTACTTCTTATAGCTAAATCCTATTTGGATAAATTCTTTGCTTGCTCAGATTTTCCGTATGCTCAATTGTAGGGCCATGTAACTCAACTCAGTATTTTACTGTAGTTGCTTTGGGAAGATTGATGGTTTTTCTGCTCTGGAATTCAGATAAGCTGTGTTTGTACCTTAAACACAGTGTGTAAAGAGAATCGTGTAAGAAGGGATCCAGCATAAAATTATGACATTAAAATGTTTTCAGTATAGGAAATGCCAAATCAAGCATAATGAGGGATGATACGTTCTTTGTTATCCATTTGGTATCCTAGTAATCTAAGGTTAATGCAGCATCACTTATATATGTTTTTTTTTTCTTTTGCAGAAGGAGCTGAGTCTCCCCAGAAGAGGAAGTTTGTAAGTAGTAGGATTTTGTTTCCTTGTTTTCTTTTTATTAATATATAGTTTATAGTATGATTCTTCTCTGATTCATTAGTGGCAATTGTAAAATGAATGATAATCAACTGAAGAAAACAAAAAACTGAATTTACTTATAAAAGTCAAACAGTAATAATTTCATAATTTCCAGGGTTTGTTCCATATGGGCATTGTAAACCTAAATGCATATTTATTCCTTGGAGAATCTTAATTTTTTTAATGCTGTTATATGATCAAGCAAAAACATTATTTGGTCAGGAGATAGTGTAAATTGATCTGAATCAAGAATCAGTATTCTTTATGATCTGAAATCCATGATATTTTTATACTATGGATTTTATATGGAGTAAATTATGTACTTTTGAATCTGAATTGGAGACTTGGAATCGGTTAAACTTTCCATTATTAGATCTAGATCTTATTGAACTGATTCATGTCATGCTCTTGTATTAAAATAATGGATTTATGAACTTTGACTTGATTTCTTTATAGTGTGTTTTAATCTTTTATTTTTAAGACCATTAATATATTTACACAAATCATAGTTGTTTTTTTTTTTTTTCCATTAGCAAGTTGCAGAATGAAATTGAGGACAGAATTAACTACCCTCAATATTTTACTACATTTAAAGTCAGATTTGTTATCCAATAGTAGTGTGTAAGGGCTGGTCTGGAAACATTTACATTTGATGTCTGATTTAAGTTGAAGAAGTTAGTAGATGGAGCACCTCCTTTAAAAAAATAGTATTTAAGATAAGTTTTTACAACTCTCCTCTTGGAGGATTAGAAAAAAATTTGGTGATTGTTGAAATATAGGGTTTATTCTAGGCTAAATTTTGGAAAATTTCAGCCTTTGCATCTAAGAACCAAAAATTCATCAGCTGTGAACATTTTATTACTGTCCATTTTGCTTCCTGTCTTTTGTACAAGTTTAGGCTGCCAGGCAGACACTGGATTATTATTTTTGGAGAATGTGCTGAGATAAATTGTCCACTAGCTTTTAGCTTCCATCTCTCTGTGCTAGAGTTTAACAGAAAATAGTTTGCTATAGGAAATGGACTTAGAATTAAACTCTTTCCTCTTCTGCATCATGATTAGGACTCTGTTGCCTAAACTTGTAAAAGTCCAAACTTTTTGATATTTCCCATCATGACGAGACAAAAGAAAAATAGAAAACTACATGAAATACTTTTATAGAAAAAAACTCATTTGCTTTTTTGCACTTTTCTTTAAGGCTTAAACACCCTTTCTTTTTTATTTGAAAACTTCAGAACTTCAGTCAAATCTTGCTTTTAGCCTTTTTAATAGATTGCACATGGGTTTTGTTTTTTGTTTCTTGTTTTATCACATTAGTGTTTCCAATAATATTATAAAGATCATGTTAATTACAGAATTAGATTTCATGTTTCTATTAAAGGGTAATTTCCTCTTTTGCACTTGAGTAAGTCTCAATTCTGTTAATGTTAGTTGATAGCCATAAGTTGATGTGGAAATATGTGATAAGGAAAGTATTTTAAGTTTCTTTATTTGAGAAAATGGGATCTTTAATGAAAAAAGAATAATGACATAAGTTGTTTGGAGCCCATCCTCATAGTAAAAGAAAGTTTGATTTACATCAGAGCCATTTAAACTCCCCTCCCTGTTAAAAGTCAATTGAGCATTCAGATGATGAGCATGAAGCACACTGTATATGTGTATGTGAACACAAATCTACTTTTTTTGTGAATTCTGGGAAAATTAGTATTTTCAAGTGAGGTAAACTAAAAATAAACATGCTATTTTGTATTTTCTGTTTAACACGAATATTCCCCAGAGAATTAACGATGCCTGATATAGCTGTGCTAGAACCCACTGTCACTCAGCATTTTTAGTGAATACTGTACAGAATGCCAGTAATTACTCTCCTCGTGCAAGGTTCTCTTATGACTTTGAGAAAGGGAAAATGCTTTTTAAAATAAATGCTAGAGTGATTTTGTACAAATCTAATGAAGCAAGGCACAAATGTATCTTTATTAGTATCAGCTAGCCAACATAATAGTACTTGATAATTAAACCTGTTAACACTTTCTTAGTTTATTTACTGCATACATGACTCCTCCATAAATGCTTTGAAATCTTTTTATATCTTCTCCCAGAAAGATTGGAGATTTGCTCCTGCTGTTCTTTTCAGTCTCTTCTTTGTTGTTGTTGTTCCATATTAACATAAGCAACTGCACACAGTGTGATATATTTCTTATTGTCTTTGGTTATATAGCAATGTGATCCAACTTCTTAGAGAGTGTGTACCTTGATAAAGACTGAAAAGGCCTCTTTTGATATATCTGCTGCTTCAAAGCTGTATGTCTTGAAATATAGCAGTTTTAAAATTGCATTTTCAGCATTCTGAAACTTACGGGGTTTTCCACATTTTTTTGAAAAATTTGAATATTGCTTTAAATAAGCTTAAAGATAACTTTTATATCCAGAATCGTGGTAAAAACATATATTAAATTGAAAACTTTCAGAAATGAAAGACCTCAGGAAATTTTTTTTTTGTTATTAATTGAAAGTATAAAAAAGCGAACTATTCTGTTTAGAAAAAGAAATTCAGATCCTCACTATTATTTATGATCATTTTAATGAGAACTAACTTGAAGACTCTCTTGTTTTATAAACATTTTTAAAGGGTGTAGAAGCAATGATTGTGACTGGGTAATAGACAAGAGAAGTGAGGGAAACAGCTTTCTAGGCAAGATGCTATTATGAGATAATCAAGTAACTCAAGATCACTTTTCCAGAGGCATTACAGCTTCCTAGACAGCTGGATTTTAGCTATTTCTCTTCTTTTTCCATTCAACGAATAGCCATTTGCCAAGGCTGCTTTTGATCCCAGATACTTCCTGTACTTTCCCCCTCATTCTCCTTGGAACTAAAGTTATCACATTGTCTTATCCCCCTCCTTCCAGCTACCTGTCAAAATCATAATATAGTCAGATAGTGAAATATTATACAGCAGGTAAAGTAACCGGACCAGAGTATACGTATCAGCAGGTATAATTATCAAGAATAGAATGATAAGTGCTAAAAGCAAATTCCAGGTACAAGATGGCATTTATATTATAAAACTTAAAAGTATGCAAAACAATATGTTGTGTCTGAATACAGGCATTTACAGTAAAGGTATAAAAGATGCATGGAAAACAAGTTTATGATAAGGGTCACTTACTAGTGGAGACAATGAAATAAATTGGATTTGAGAGGCCTCTGCAAGGAGTTTCACGTATATCATTAATGTGGTAGTGTGTATATGGGTGTTTATATTATACCCTCTGTATTTTTGGTATTCTTGAAATATTTTATGTAAAATACTCAGTGATTGTATGGAAGTAGGATTAAAATTGCTTTAACCAAGTGTTTATGTAGATTTTTAAGTAATTTGAATAATTATGTAAACATTCTATTTTGAATAAGAAAATATATCACACCTGTATTTGTGTGTGTGTGTCTGTGTGTGTGTGTGTGTGTGTATTTGGTTAATTTTGTCTCATAATGAAGATTGCTCCAAATAAATATGATTTGACAATAACTAAAATATCTACAGTGGCAGATACCAATTGGTTAATGCCAGAACATCATAGAAAAAATTATGATGATAAGTTGTGATAATCTTGAAATGCTTTAGTATATACTACCTGAAGCCAGGGGATGAAGCAAATGAGATAATAGCATTTATGGTGGTATATTATTACACTTAGCTTCAGAACTAGATTTGTTGCTTTAGATTTTTATCCCATCCAAGAGATGTGACTCTGAATGCCTGTTCTTTGTGTTCAGCAAGGTGCCCGGTATAGTAACTACATAGCGCAGACATTTGTGGAGTCTGTACAAATCTGTCTCCCCTTCCTAGATTGGGAGCCTCCAAGCAGTAGACCTGCCCTGTTCTCTTAGGTTCTGTCACTGTGCCTGCTCCATGAGGACAAGTGGTGATGCCATGGCTGGATGGCTGATGTCAGATCCTTCATGGTTTCAATTCAGTACGGAACACATCAACCTTCTGCATGTTGTTTGATTTAGATTTTTCTAATAACTAATTTGTACTGTCTGTATTTATGAAAGTGCCATTATTGTTGTGGTACTTTTTTTCTAAAATTCACCCATATTTTGCATGTAAGTCCTGAAATCACATTTCTAAGTGGAAAAATTCACAGGGAAATGTTTGTTTTCAGGCAAGGAAAGTGCAAAAAGTTGAAAAGCCCAAGATGTGAGCCCAAGATGGTTAGGAGCAAAACCAAGGTGTCCTTGGCAGCCATTATTTATTTTTAAAGGACTCCTTTGTGTTTTGTTAATTGCCTAAATAAACAGCTCTCCAGGACGGAGACGGAGATGCTTCTTTTTCATGGAATTCCCTAGAGTGCCTTGATGGTGTTTATACCCTGGAGAGAGGAGCAGGAAATCTGCTCAGGCCAGCTCCTGTGCTGCCTCCTGCTTTTAAGTGGTCTTGCAGATGTCTTCGTACAGAGAAGAAGGAAACTGTATTATCTATTCTTAGCAAATAGGTTCTCCCTGCTACTTAAAATGACCTTTCATCCACCTTGTTTAATTATAAGCCTGGTGCATTGTTTCATGGCTTTGTAGGTCTGGGATCTATAAAATTATCTGCAATTATCACTTTATTTTAGTAGAAGCAGTGACTAACACTTGGCAGTTTCTTAGCTTTAAGTTCTCTGGCCACACATGCTTGCTTGCTTGATTGATGGATTGGTTTATGATATTTGATTGCAACAGCTGTTTTAAATGTATTTTTATTTATAAAATTTTTCCAACTCTTTCGAAAAATAATTTCAACTTTTAGGTTCAGGAAGTACATGTGTAGATTTGCTACAGGAGTATATTGCATAACACTAAGGTTTGGGGTAAAAATGATCCTGACACCCAGGTAGTGAGTGAATATAGTACCCAAACTGTAGTTTTCCAGCCCTTTCCCCCTTGTCTCCCTGCACTAGTGGACCTAGTAGACCCCAGTGTCTATTATTCCCATCTTTATGTCCACACACATGCTTTAAGGATGCTTTTAAAGGAATATCCAAGGCCAGGCGCGGTGGCTCACGCCTGTAATCCTAGCACTTTGGGAGGCCGAGGCAGGTGGATCACCTGAGGTCAGGAGTTCAAGACCAGCCTAGCCAACATGGAAAAAATCCCATGTCTACTGAAAAATACAAAAATTAACCAGGCTTGGAAGTACATGCCTGTAATCCCAGCTACTCCAGAGGCTGAGGCAGGAGAATCATTTGAACCTAGGAGTTGGAGGTTGCAGTGAGCCGAGATCATGCCCATGCCAACCTGGGCAACAGAGTGAGACTCTGTCTTAAAAAAAAAAAAAAAAAAAAAAAAAGGGCTGGGTGCAGTGGCTTACATCTGTAATCCCAGTACGTTGGGAGGCCAAGGCAGGCGGATCACAAGGTCAGGAGATCGAGACCATCCTGGCTAACACGGTGAAACCCCATCTCTACTAAAAAATATAAAAAATTAACTGGGCGTGGTGGCGGGTGCCTGTAGTCCCAGCTACTCGGGAGACTGAGGCAGGAGAATGGCGTGAACCTGGGAGGCAGAGCTTGCAGTGAGCTGAGATCGCACCACTGCACCCCAGCCTGAGCGACAGAGCGAGACTTCACCTCCAAAAAAAGAAAAAAAAAAAAGAATATCCAGCAGCAGGAACCCAAAGCAGAAGCAGCTCCTAATACATGTAATAGTCCTGGAAAAGTACATCTCTGCATGCTGAGGAGTTGCTTACAGTATTCAAATTATCCCAGAGGCAATTTAAAGGGTTTTACTTATTTTAATTAACTGATCTAGCAACAATACTAGCAGCTGGTAACAATATTCCTTTTTATAGGATTTGTCAATGAAAAAGAGTCAAACTGTAAAATATTTGAAGGGATTTATTCTGAGCTCAGTATGAGCGACCAAGGCCTGAGGCATCATCCCAAGAGGTCCTGAGAACATGTGCCCAAGATGGTTGGGTTACACTTGGTATTATACATTTTCAGGAAACATAAGACACCTATCAATACATGTAAATTATGCATTGGTTTGGTGTGGAAAGGTGGGATAGCTGGGTGGGTGGTGCTTACAGATCATAGGTGGATTCAAAGATTTTCTGATATTGGCAGTTGGTTGAAGAATTATTATCTAAGAACTGGAATCAGTAGAAAGGAGTGTGTCTGGGTTAAGATAAGTGATTGTGGAAACTAGGGTTCTTATTATGTAGAATAGATGGTAAATGTCTCTTGTCAGGCCTTAAAAGGTATCAGACTCTTAATCTCTCCTGGATCAGGAAAAGTTCTGGAAGGGGAAGAGAGTCTCTACAGAGTGTAGATTTTCTCCACAAGAGACAGATTTGCAGAGCCATTTAAACATCTATCAAAAAATATATTTTGGGGTAAAGTACTTTAATTTCTTTCAGGGCCTGCTGTCATGTGATGCTATACTAGAGTCACATTGGAATTTGGTCTCTTACACTCCAAAGAGCCTGCTTTGTCAGTCTTCAGATCTCTGTTTTAATGTCAGCTGGTCAGTTGTGCTGAATTCCAGAGGGAAGGAGGGTATCATGAGGCATGTCCGACCCTCTCTTCTTATCATGGTCTGAACTAGTTTTTCAGGTTTGCTTTGGAATGCCATTGGCTGAGAGGGGGGATTCATTCAGTCAGATGGGGGACTTAGAATTTTGTGTTTGGTTTATATGTTTTTATGATTTTTCTCCATTCACCCTTTCGTTATTCCTCTGAGAGTGGTTGGAGTCTATTAGGACTGGCCTTGGAATAAGTGGGCTAGGTATCTACTGGCATTTGATAGTTTCAGGTCTGCTAGGAGGTCCACCCGCTCTGACCGCCAAGGGGATTTCCATCTTAAACACATCTGCCACATGTCAAACGTTCCAATACTAGAAATTCATCTGCCAGATCTTGGAGATGTCTTTGATACCTCACTGAAAAATGTATGTACCTTTGGTCAGGACAGGTTGTCACCCAAACTAAATTTAGCACAGCAGAAGAAGATTCATTAATGGGATGCTTCTGGTGAACTGGCAAGAAACAAGGCTAGCAGGAAGTTGAACAGGTATTCAGAACCATTTTACAGTGTGAATGCATTAATAAATGTATGAAAAGAATAATGAACTTATTTTACCGCCTTCTAATTTTGCCTTTCTTGGTTAGGGACAGTAAAGGGTGTCCAGAGATGAGATGGAAGATGAGAGTGACCAACAGAGGGAGAGAATATTGTCAAAAAGTAGTTAGGACTACAAAGCAGGGGAACTTGATGGTAGCTTCTGGGTGGAGCTGGGCCTGCTAGATTTCTGAGATAGTTTGTCTTACAGTAGATATATTTGTTGGAGAACTTTCTCCTTAGTTCAGCTAAAACTGGGCTCTTATCACACGACCAGGAAAGATTAGGCTCGTGGACATACAGAAGGGTGGGGAAAATGGAATTTACGGGGTGAAAAGGAAAAATAACTCTCAGCAAAGTGAGAGAGAGAGTCCTGCTAGGAGGTTTCCCACCTCACAGATAGAATCCCAGGTCACCACACGAACAGAAGAGGCCAGGCTCCTCCCCTTTGCAAAGGGTGCAAACTTCCCGAGGCTCTACCTCATCCTCCCGGGGTGCAGGTGGGCATTACTCAGAAAGAATCAGCTGAAAAAGGGAGGGCTTCATCCAGGACCTGCAGTCTGGTATTTCAGCCTTCAGGCTGTTTTAGGCTTGAAAGTGGGATTTTGTCAGGGACCCTTGGCTGTCTCCTGTCTCAATCATATTGAATTGTATGTATTGGATTAGGGTATTTCTAAAACTGGAATTCCTAATTTTGACACAAGATAGGAAGTGAGCTTCTGTATAATTGAATGGGCATAGGTCGATATGTGTGTGTGTGTGTGTGTGTGTGTGTGTGTGTGTATTTTTTAAAAAGACTTACATTCAGGCCTGTTATATATCAGAAAATACTGCCTTGATTGCCTGTTTAGAAAAGTAGTTTGAGAAAAATGAGATTATTTCTGGAAGGCAAGGAAAGGGAATCACCTTGGCTTTCAACTTACTTGAATTACATTGGTGAGATTTTCAGCAAAGTAAAGGCAATATTTCCTGAAAGAGGGAGTTTGATTCAAACAAAATAAAGGACATATAAACCATATTTGAATAAGTTTTAAAATAAATTTAGGTTTCTTAGCACTTTCTGTCCTTCCACCCCCACAAATATTGAAGCAAGAATTCAAAATATTCATTGTCAAAGCCACATGGAAGTCCAGTGTCATTTTGAATGTTAGAAACCCAAAAACAAAACGAAGAAAAAAATCGAGCGTCGCATCTGAATTAGCATTTAAAGTGGCATGTTTATATAAAAAGAAAACAGTGTAATCTATCCTGAGAGTAAAGAGAGGATTTCAGACTGTGGAAGAATGTCAATTGCATTTATATATTCATCGAATAGCCAGTTTGGTATTTGGCGCGTATTTGCAGCTTTCCTTATCACACATGCGTTTGTCTTCTGTGAAGTGGGTAGGGAAGAGATTTGGGAGATAGAAACAATGTAGGATTGATCTTCTTACCTTTGAAAATTATATGAAGACCTTAGTTTTGTCCCAGGGGAGAGGGTTAGGTTACCTGTGGGAGGTTTGTCAAAAATCTGTGTGCCTTGCCGAACACCCTCGGGAATGCAAATCAGAGTCTAGTGTGTATTGAGGGCAGGGTGAGGTAGAGGCTTGAGTACTTTTAACCAGTTTTCAAGGTAAATCTAAAATGCCACTCCCAGTTGAGAATTAATATTCTTAGCGTTTTGGTGGGTGTGCATAGTGGTGAAGTGTGCTTTTGGATAGCCAAGGGCAGGAGCAGAAGTTCCCTATTTCATATTTACTGGAATAACTTTTTAGCAAATCAGAATCAAGTAGGATTGGGGGCAAGTTTTTTAATGAGCAGTCCTTTGCGTCAACGCTTATTTAGAGGGACCCATTGAGAGAGGCGGATATCTGTGCCGTCTCACTAAAAGCCACCTTCTCACATCTGTTAATCAGTAGGTAATCCATCACTGAGTAGCATTTCGGAGCGTGGACTCAGAAGTCACACTGCCTAGGTTTGAATCCTGTCTCTACCATTTAGCCGACTGTGCGACCTTAACCTCTATGTACCTTAGTTTCCTAAAGTAGAATGATAATGTCATTGTGTCCTCAAGTTATTTAGAGGATTAAATTAATATTTGTAAAGTGTTTATAGCAATACCTGGCATACAATAAGTACTGTATATTTTCTTAAATAAATAAATAAAATATATTGGGAATTATGCCCTTCTTTCTCTCTCCCCAAATCATTTATTTTTGTCCTGTTGAGTTAGGCAAAAGACCACAAAGTAGGCTGGGGAAATCCCCTTAAAGCCAGCTCATTGGAGTAGCATTTTCTTAGGGGCTGTTCTGTTTCCATGAAGAGGTGTGAAAGGGGCAGTTGACCCCATGTCCTTGGATAGCTCTTTCATTTGTACCCAGCGTTGGTCAACCCTAAGGACACGAGCTCTCTGCACTGCTGTGGGGACAGATCCCACAGGTGTTCTGGCTCAGTATCATTAAGCCTTGAGGGAACTCACTTCCTGTCCTCAGTGGCCCCTCTATCAGATTTAAGCCATGTCTTCTCAGCAGGGTAATCAGGGCACTCCTTGAAATTGTGTTTTGGGACTGACAGGTGTTGAGAGAATAATATGGTATATTATAGCAGTCTATATGGAAAATTTTAATCATAGAATTTCAGAGCTGGAAGAAGCCTTAAGAGAAGTCTGACTGAAAATATCTTTATTTAGTAAACAAGGAACTAATGACTCAGAGGGTTTGAGGCTTGCTTGTGCTCAGGGAGTATATATGTTGATTGCAAACCATGACCAGAATTTAGGGTTCCTAACTCCCAAGGACTGGCAAGCAGCCTTTCCTTTTTGAGGTCAACATGCTTGGGTTAGAAACACAGATATCAGCAAGGGAGTGGGTACTGATATGGTTTGGCTGTGTCCGCACCCAAATCTCACCTTGAATGGTAAAAATCCCCATGTGTCAAGGGTAGTGCCAGGTGGAGATAATTGAATGATGGAGCTAGCTTCCCCCACACTGTTCTCATGGTGGTGAATAAGTCTCACAAGATCTAACGGTTTTATAATGGGAGTTCCTCTGCACAAACTCTCTTGCCTGCCACCATGTAAGACATGACTTGCTCCTCCTTCACCTTCCGCCATGATTGTTGGGACTCTCCAGCCTTGTGGACCTATGAGTCTATTGAACCTCTTTCCTTTATAAATTACTCAGTCTCAGGTGTGTCTTTATTAGCAGCATGAGAACAGACTAAGACAGGTATGTTTTGTTTTATAAAGAAATGAGAGCATCAACACCCACAGTATGGACCCAATAAAGGGTAGACCTCATAGAGTTTGCTTGTCACCATGTTTGTCATAGTTTCTTTGAACATTTTGGAAAGTAAAGCCTCAAACTTGCCTTAAGAGCGTCCCCTTAACACTGTAGCTGAAGGGGAAACCTGTAGCCACACACCCGGCACTACCAGGATGCTGAGTTTATCTCAGACTGTAAAGAGAATAGTGACAGCCACACTGGTGTGGTGTAATGGTCCCAGCTGCAGTAACTGGCAGTCCCCAAATATATTCATTATCCAATTAGCCATGTGAGCAGAGCAGCTGAATTCTGTATTGTTCTCTCTTTACCCCCGTTGTGTGGTAGCAAGTTGGGCCCTGGTAGCTCTAACAGGGAACTGTGGAAAGGTAGGACTTCTCTTGTGTCCTGGTGTTTCTTGGAATCTGTGCCATCTCCTTTGCCATTTTGACTCTTAAGATTTAAATTCTTCTTTCACTCCTTGTGGCAGTAGACTGTCACACCTGAGTAACTAGAGGGAAAAACCACACCAAAAGGTTTTCAGGGTTTCTTTCTCTACTTTTCTGAGTTAGGGACCTCACCCTCTGAGGATTTTGGTGGGCCATTTATTTTCCATCTGAATACACATGTGTTTTCTTTTCTTTCTTTCTTTCTTTCTTTTTTTTTTTTTTTTTGAGACAGTCTCACTCTGTCACCAGGCTGGAGTGCAGTGGTGCAATCTTGGCTCACTGCAACCTCTGCCTCCCTTCAGGCGATTCTCCTGCCTCAGCCTCCCAAGTAGCTGGGACTACAGGTGCACGCCACCATGACCGGCTAATTTTTGTATTTTTAGTAGAGACAGGGTTTCACCATGTTGGCCAGGATGGTCTCGATCTCTTGACCTCATGATCTGCCCACCTCGGCCTCCCAAAGTGTTGGGATTACAGGCGTGAGCCACTGCACCAGGCCCATGTTTTCTTTTAATAGGTTGTTTTATGACATCACCTCTTTTGGGATGATGTTGAGGGCTTTCCCATGCTTAAGTACAGGAACATGAGACAAACCCATGGAAATGCCAGTAACTGCACACTTCCTCCCAGTGACCGTGTGAGCTCTGCTTCATCCCGCACATCACTCACTTAACTTTTGACCAGCACCATAAGGAAATTCTCTGCAGATAGTTCTGTGAACACATTTGCATGAGAGGAAAAAGTTTTATTGATTACAGTCTATATGTTTGATTTGCATGTGGAAATGGGTGGCAGGAATCTGACCTAGCATAGACAGACACATTTAAAACTTTTTTTAGATTGCAAATTCTAATAATAAATTCAGGCCGGGTGCAGTGGCTCATTCCTATAATGCCAGCACTTGTAGAGGCCAAGACAGGGGGATTGCTTGAAGTCTGGAGTTGGAAACCAGCCTGGGCAAAATAACGAGACCCTGTCTCTACAAAAAAAGACAAAACAAAACAAAACAAAACAAAACAAAAAAAAAAAAAACGAAAAAACAACAACGACAACTACAAAAAAAAACAGAAAAAGTTAGCTGGGCATGTATCTATAGTCCTAGCTACTAGGGAGGCTGATGCGGGAGGATTGCTTGAACCCAGGAGTTTGAGGTGCTGTGATCATGTGCCTGCACTTTAGCCTAGATAACAGAGTGGGACCCTGTCTCTAAAAAATAAATAAATGAATGAATTTAAACATGTATATTGTAGAAATATAAAGTAATCTTTCAAGAAATATTTACATATTTTGTAGATGTTTATGTGAAGATGTTCTTTGTCAGAAAATACTAATTTAGCTTATGCTTTGTTCTCTTTATTGTGCAGAAAAAACGATTTTTAACTTTTGGTGTGTCATAGAGATCAATGGGATTAACCTTTTGGTAACATTAGCATCAAGTGCCTAACTCTTCCTAAACCCTGATTTTCCAGTGCAGTCTTTTATTGTTTTTGGGGGTAGTGGTATATGCTTTTACTTAGAGGGGTCAGCTTTGAGGCAGAGATTATCTTCTAGATTTATTTTATTTTTAGGAAATTGAGGAGGGCATTTGATTTGAGAAATTGGTACTGTGTGCCTTCCATGTGCGGCTGCTGTGGAACAAGTGGTAATGTTAATTGCAGGGAGAATAGGACCTTCCCACTGGACTAGCAGCAGGACAAAGTAAGGGAGACTTCTGCTCCTTTCTCAGCTCCTTTTGACCCCTCTCCCTAGGCAATAAACATTCAAGTTTGCTTTGTGTGGGGCACATGAGTGAGTTTACCAGGGGGTTTGTATGTCAGCACATAAACCATAGTGTTTAGTACCTTAACAAATCAAGAATCAATTATCTGCAAGAATAAGCAGAAGGTTTTTTTATGTCTAGAATAAATTAGCTTAAATGCTAAAACCAGTCCTTGTGGATTAAAGAAGCACTTGGAAGCAATGAAGTATATTTTTAAAATGCACTTGACATCATACACTGGAATGAAATTAATAGATCACTACACCAGTTTCATGTCTTAGAGGAATAGTGTTGGCTTTTTAAGGTGGATTTCTAAGGCACTACCAATATGTATGTAGATGTAGTTGAATTTGATAGAATCATGGGGAGAAATGCCATCAAACACCTGGTTAAAAGCATATTATTTGATTATTATCTTTGAGAATTCAGGCCACTTAGCTTTATTCTCTTTTTTCTTTCTTTCTTTTTTCTTTTCTTTTCTTTTTTTTGCTGAAAGATGTTGGTCAGACATACCTTTAAGATGATGGTGGTGATTGTCTTGGGAGGCACTTAAAAAGAGAATTAAAGCAAAGACACTTTAAATTGGTTTTCGTAGGGGTCTAAGTCTTTCCCTCCCAACACACACCACATCTACTATTTAATATCATCTAGGCTGTATTATGTTCATGTACCCAAGAATTGTGAATTCTGTTTGTGTTAACCCACAGAGGAGTTTAAAACCACAAAACAAAACCTCTAAAACTGCTTCCTTTCATGGATTCCCAAGTAGCATGATCCAATTTCATCTGTCTCTACATGGTATGGTAGTGAGGTTTTCCCCAACAGCTAGCATTGCATTTCTCTCTTAAAAAAGCATTATTGAGACGTCATTGGCATACAATAAACTGTACATAATTTAAAGTGCACAGTTTCACACATTGATATGTGTATACACTCATGAAGCCACCGGCACAGCGAAGATAATAAAATACCCATCTCCCCCCGAAGTTTTCTCCTGCCCCTTTGTCATTGCCTCCCCGCCCCCACATCCCCAACCAGACAACTACGAATGCTTTCCATCCCTAAAAACTAGTTTGCTTTTTTTTTTTTTATTTTACATAACTAGAGTGATATTGTATGCACCCTTGTTTCAGGCCTGGCTTCTCACTCAGCGTAAGTATTTTGAGATTCATCCATGTCATAGCATATGTCTATCATTTATTAGGGTTTTTTGCTAAGTAATATCCTATTGAGTGACTGTGTCAGTTTCATTAGTCTCTTGCCACTGGACATTTGGGTTATTTATAGCTTTTGGCCATTATAAATAAACCTGATATATGTGATCTTTAAATGTTTTCTTCCAGCCTGTGGCTTGTGTTTTTATTCTCTTTGTAGCATCTATTGAAGAGCAAAAGCTTTATTCGTTCTTTAAATGCTTTTGGTGTTGGATCTAAGCCATCTTTGCCTGATCCAAGGTCACAGAGGTTTTCTCCTATGTTTTCTTCCAAAAGTTTTATAGTTTTAGATTGTACATTAGGTCTATGATTAATGTGTTGATTTTTATACATGGGGGTGAGATATGGATTGAAGTTGCTTTCTGCATACACGTCTCTAATTGTTCCCGCACCATTTGTTGAACAGGCTGTTTTTTCTCCACTGAAATGCTTTGAACTTTTGTCAAAAATTAGTTGTCTGTGTATTTGTGTTTCCATTTACAGACTTTATATTTCATTGATTTGTCTTCATATCAATCTACTATCTTGATTATTATAGCTTTATAATAAGTCGATCTCAGAAGCATTAGTATTCCAACTTTGTTCATCTTTTTTCAAAGTTGTTTTGGCTATTCTAGTTGTTTTAATTGTAGAATCAGTTTGTCAGCTTCTACAAAAAAAAAACCTGTTGATATTTTTATTGAAATCATATTGAATCCATAGATCAACCTGAGGAGCTTGGAAAGTTGACCAGTATTTGTACTGAAATTCTAGTCTTAGAGATGGATTAAAGAGGACAGTGTGTAAGCTGATACAGTGTGGAAAGATGGGATGGAATGGCCCCCAGGTGTGTTGATGGAGGGGAAGGACCAGGCTGGGGAGTTTGGGTTGAGGAATGAGTGATCATAAATTAGCAAATACTTTGTCCAAAAAGCCCCTCAGAGAAGTGCAAGGGATGTAGTTGGGTGGGTGGTTCAGGGAGTAGCTCAAGTCATGATTTGAAGCTGAAGTCAGAAGGAACTAGCCACATTTCTTCTAGAAAGAACTATAATGGAGAGCTCACGCTTAGCATAGAGAGGAGGTAGAAGAGGAAGAGTGTGACCAGAGGAGGTTCCGTGGCTGGGGAGAGGACCATGGGTCCAAAATGTTGTGATGCAGGAGACACAGAGGGTGACATCATGCTTTAATGATTGCTACAATGCCTGAGTCTGATACAACAATGAAGGTCGGTTATACTTGAACTGATTGCTTGTCTAGGACAGTGGGTCTCAACTGGGGGTGATTTTACCCCCAAAGATGACATTTGACAATATCTAGAGACCTTTTTGGTTGTCACAACTATTTGGGGACCAGGGTTTCTCTCACTATCTTCTAGTGGAGAGAGGTCAGGGATACTTCTAAACACCTACAGTGAACAAGACAACCCCAAAGAATTATCTGCCCAAAGAATTATCTGTCCAAAATGTCAGTAGTGCCAAGGATGAGAAACTCAGGTCTGGAGAGTGAGAATCAGAAAAGAAGGCAGAGGCCCGGCGAGGTGGCTCACGCCTGTAATCCCAGCACTTTGGGAGGCAGAGGCGGGTGGATTACTTGAGGTCAGGAGTTGGAAACCAGCCTGTCTCACCTGAAAATACAAAAATTAGCCGGGCATGGGATGGTGCACACTTGTAATCCCAGTGATTCAGGAGGCTGATGCGGGAGAATCACTGGAACCCGGGAGGGGGAGGTAGCAGTGAGCTGAGATCGCACCACTGCATTCCAGCCTGGGCTTCAGAGTGAGACTCCATCTCAAAAAAAAAAAAAAAAAAAAAAAGGAAGGTGGAATGAGAGCTGATTGGTTGCTCTGAGATTTCATGTTTTCTTCTGAGGAGAAATATTTGTTCTCTTGTATAGTGACTGGGATGTTTCCCTGGATGATAAGAAATTAGTCTGTGGGACTCTTCTTTGGGGATATTTTCAGAAGATTTCTAAAAAAGGTTATCAAATAAAGCTAGTTTAACAAAAGAATAGCTTGACTAAAAGTAATTGGAAGAAAATTTTAGCATTTGAACTAGTGTACTTAAGAAAATCATTCTCTTTGGATGTGACACTGTCCATAGATGAGTTTGTCAATGAGTGTACTTTTCGATACAAGTAATAGAAAACCTAACTCAAAGTGATTGGAGGAAAACATTGTTAGCTGTGTAACTAAACAGTTGAGGCTGCACGCAGACGCTGGTCCCGAGGCTCAGTGCTGTCTCAGGGACACAGGTCCTTCTGCACTGGGGGGCTGGTCCTGAGGCTCAGTGCTGTCTCAGGGACACAGGTCCTTCTGCACTGGCTGCAGGCTTCCTTCCTGACTCATCCCTCAGTGTCTGCCTGCAGTTTCCAGAGTTAATGGAAGAAGAAGAAATTTTCGTCTCCTACCATTATGGGTTTCTCTTCAATTGGACCATTTTAAATTTTGTGTTTAATCCTGAATGTGGGAGTGTTTCTAGCATTGCCATCTTTAGCTTAGACCTGCGCTGTCCAGTGTAGTAGCTGCTAGCCACATGTGGCTCTCAAGCTCTTGCAATGCGGATAGTCAAAACTGAGATCCAGAAAAAGAATGCGAAATATCTCATTAGTAATTCTTATGTTAATAGCATGCTGAAATGATAGTATTTGTGGATATATTGGGTTAAATGTTATTAAAATTATGTTAACCTGTTATTGTGACTACTAGAAAATTTTAAATTGTATAAGTGGCTCTGAATTGTATTTCTGGTGTAGAACAGTAGCTTAGCGCGTTCAGGAGTCCTTGGAAATGGAGTCCACCCAAACTACATGACTGATACACAGAGGGGAGAGAGAGATGGAATGGATATTAAGCAAGTAGCCCCAACTGAACACAATGGTGAGACTGGCATAGGCAAAAAATGTTTGTTCATTTACTACTGTTTTACTAAAGATGAATGTATAGAAATACTACTGTACTACCATTTATAAAAGTTAATAACAGTTTTGAAAATTATGAAATTACTATTGTGATCATAGTAACTAGTGAAACAGCACAAAGATATACAAAGAGGAAGTAAATAATCCCCATCCCTTCCAATCCCTGTCTCTATCCACAACCTTAGGCAGTCATTGTTAGACTGGTGTGTATTCTTCCATTCTTCGCTTCATGTGCATATAGGTGCAGGTACATTTGTGTACCTTGATTCATTGCAGTTGTTGCTACTACCTGTCTTAAACAAGAATGTTAAACACCCACTCTTCGATTTTCTTTTGTCACCTTATCAGTCTGCCAAGTCAGTAGATACAAATTTATCAGATTTATTTTAATAATTATATTATGTTCTACATTATAGATATACCACATTTTATTTAACCATTTTCCTATTAACTGACATTCTTGTTGTTTTCAGTACTCCCTTTCTCCCCTCCCCACAACAAACAATGCTGCAATAAACATTTTTGTACCTATATCCTTACGTACTGGTCCTTTTTTTCCTATAGGATAGATTCCCAGAAGTGGAATTGCTTGGTCAAACGGTAGGTGTATTTCTAATTTTAATAGCTATCACTTTACCCAAAAGAATAGCAAATCACCTTCACACATAAGAATGTCCATTTCCTACATTCTCACCAGCACTGGATGCCACTGCCCTTAATTCTTTCCAACCTTATTACGCATGGTCATTAATTTAAATTGCATTTCCTTCACTGTCACTGGTGTTGAGTATATTTTCATATGTTTACTGTTCATTTACATTTCTCTTTTCTTCATTTCATGCTCATTTTCACTGCCCATTTTTCCATTTAGTAGTGTTTTTCAGTTTCTACAAACTCTTACATGAAAGTATTAATCTGTTCTTGTATGCGTGCAACTGTCTTTGCAGTTTTTATCTGTTTATGATGTCTTTTGCCAAATGAAATTGTTAATTATTATTTAATCAAATATGTCTTTTTCTTTATTGCTGCTGAATTATTTGTTTTGCTCAGAGTGGTATTGTCCACCCCAAGGTCATGCAGATATTCTCTTAAATTTTCTCACCATTTTAAAAAAACATTCAATCTTCAACTTAAAATTTTGTACACGAGATAAGGTAGGATTCTCTTTCTTTTTTTTTTCCCTAGATGGATGACCAGTTACTTAAGTCCTAGTTAATACAAGAAACTTTATTTTTCATAGGATTGAATTGTTGTCCTTGTCACATATAAAGATGCCATGTATATTTGGAACTATTTCTGGACTGTCTATTCTGCTCCTATCTGTCTGTTTCTGTGCCAACACCATTCTGTTTTGAATACACTGGCTTTTCTAGTGACTTGTAATTTCTGGTAAGTTCTCCTTCACTCTCCTTTCATACTTTCATGACTTTTTTTAGTCAGTTATTTTTCCACATTGTTCTGGTTCAACTAAAAATTTTAAATTGAAGGAGGTTTATCCTAGATGCTTTTAAAATGAAAGGTAATACAACACTACTCAATAAATAGAACCAAATATTTAATATTCCTCAATGTGGGGATCTCTTTACCTGATGCCACTAATTGGAAGAATATTTACTGAGAAACTAAAGATTACTTCTGTCAGTTTTAATTATTTAAATGTGATTTACTTTATCTCTGTGATGATTGCACAGTTATGCCAAGATGCAAATATTGGGATACAGCCATAACTTTTTAATTATCAATAATTAAATTATTGCATTAAAGCTTAAGGGGTTAAAGTTTTCAATGAATGTAAGTTTCTAGTTTTGTATGTCTGTTTATGTACCAAATTATGAAGTATACCCATATCTGGACTGGTTGAGAGATTTGTAAATATGATGTGAACAAAGAACTATAACTGAAATGCACAATAAACCATGTACTTTGGAATCTTTTATGATTTAATTATTTTTAAGCTTAATGTTGAATATTACATGGACTTCAGAAATTGTCACACTTGAAACTGTGGATAAAGTTTTCTGGTATTTGATAGCTTTTGACCATTCTTTTTAATTTACACTGTATTAATATAGTATTAATTGTTTTTACTGACATTCTTAATTTCTTTTTGAAATTCATTAGCTTGTATAATACTAAAGTAATAAATAGCTTGTGTTTTTCTAAAGGCATCTGAAATATTGGAGCTAAATACTAAAACTCGGATTAAAAATAATGGTAATTTTAGCTTACAAATGAAGACAAACAAATGTGAGGTCTCTATTTTACTTATGGAAGTAGAAGGACATCCCCATGTAGGTTCTACCTATGTTTACTTGATGAAGTAGAAAAAATTATTAGTTTGTTCTGTAGCCAAAAATAAAATGGTGAAATGATTGGTATATATGAATGAATGGTATATATATATAATGAATGGTATATATTAATGACATACTTAGATAAAATAAAATTGTTTTAAAAATTGAGATTTTGTTCGTGACCAGCCTGGCCAACATGGTGAAACCCCGTCTCTATTAAAAACACAAAAATTGGCCAGGCATGGTGACACGTGCCTGTAATCCCAGCTACTTGGGAGGCTGAGATGGGAGAGCTGCTTAAATCCGGGAGGTGGAGGTTGCAGTGAGCTGAGATCATGCCACTGCACTCCAGCCTGGGTGACAGAGCAAGATGCTGTCTCAAAAAGAGAAAAAAATGGAGATTCCTTCTAATTTTAATAGTAGTATAATTCACAGAAAGAGATTGATATAGCACTTTCTTGCATGTATATGAATATTAAAGATGATAATTAGAAAAGAAGGGGAAATTAAGTTATTTGCATTAAGACCAAAAAAGGAAGTCCACATAGAGTTAAACTGAAATCTTCCATATGAACTTATCATCTTTACTAAATCAAAACAATTTTTCCATCTCATTCAAAAGAAGGTAATAAACAGGCTGGGCATGGTGGCTCACACCTGTAATCCCAGAACTTGAGAGGCCAAGGTGAGCAGATCACTTAAGGTCGGGAAATCGTGACCAGTCTGCCCAACGTGTTGAACCCTCTCTCTACTAAAAATACAAAAAACTAGCTAGCGTGGTGGCACATGCCCGTAATCTCAGCTACTTGGGAGGCTGAGGCAGGAGAATTGCTTGAACCCAGGAAGCGGAGGTTGCAGTGCACCGAGATCAAGCCACTGCACTCCAGCCTGGGCAACACAGCAAGACTCCATCACAGAAAAAAAAAAAAAAAAAAAGGTGATAACAGTTACCTTCTCTAGTAGTCATATAAAAAACTAATAGGCACTTTATTTACCCTGATTTTGGTCTCTAATATTATTCTCCACTAAAGGTAATCAGGACTGTTTTTGGAACATAACTGGATGTCATGATTGAAATAGGCAGAATTTTGTTGGAACATTTTCTTTTTTTTTTGGAACTCTCTCTCTCTCTCTCTCTTTGTTTCTCTCTCTGTCTCTTTGTTTCTCTCTCTCTCTCTCTCCCTCTAACAAGGATGCTTTCAAGGATGTGTGGAGGTTGAGCAGATGAACCAAATTGAGGTAACTTCTGCTGGCCAGTAGTGAAAATTTAAGTAGCAAAGAGGAAATGGTAATTATAAGCCATTTTAACAAGTTGAACCTCTCAAAAAGCCAAGAGTCAATCATGATGTGTTCAGAGGTGACAAATGATACAAACTATTGCTAAATAAAAGGCATATTGTGTTTCCAGTATTTTCAAATAAGTTGCATTTTGAGCAACTTAAATTGTGTTTCCCACACTCATTTTAATCATTATCAAAATTGACAGAGTTGATAAATATAAAAAAAAGAGTATATTTTAAATATAACTCTGTGTATCTGTGTAAATTCCACATTGTTAATTTTAAGGTAAAATTGTTTTAAAATACAAGTAGAATCAGATTTAAAAACAGTAAAAATCACTATATAACAGGTATTGTAAGATTAACACCTGTTTCTTTTATAATACTTGCATTTAAGTGTTATAAATGTGTTTCTCTTTTAATACCTACATTGAAACATTGAATGTTTCTTTTCTTTTCTTTTTTTTTTTGAGATGAAGTTTTGCTCTTGTTGCCCAGGCTGGAGTGCAATGGCATGATCTTGGCTCACCGCAACCTCCGCCTTCCGAGTTCAAGCGATTCTCTTGCCTCAGCCTCCCGAGTAGCTGGGATTACAGGCATGCACCGCCACACCTGGCTAGTTTTTGTGTTTTTAGTAGAGATGGGGTTTCTCCGTATTGGTCAGGCTGGCCTTGAACTCCTTACCTCAGGTGATCCACCCGCCTCAGCCTCCCAAAGTGCTGGGATTACAGGCGTGAAAATCTTTCTTTTGTAATACTTATATTTAACCCTTGAATTTGTTCCAGGGCTGCTTAATTTCTAATGACTCTGGAAGATAGAGTCGTTTACATTAGAATAGAGAACTTTTCTGTTTTTGTGAAACAAGTGAACATAAACAACCAGAAAGCCTGGGGGTTGGAGTGAGGATTGGAGTGCGCAGACAGTGCTGTGACTGTGGAGTTTATTATTCCCAAAGCCAGAAAAATCACAGCAGCTGCAGTGGACTAGGACGCCCAAAAAGCCACTTATGATTAGAGGGTACAAAGTGATAAGTTGGGATGCACTAGAATAATAAAATAATGTTCACATGACTTGAAGAATAAGGTGGGGTGGCAAGGGGGTTGCCCTAAAACTGTAGCATTGGGTTAAAAAAAATATCATGTATGTTGATTTAAATGAATCAACTAAGGTTAGGTTAGAGCCCCTAAGTCTGACATAAGGATACTAAGCAAATGAGTATTCTGTGCTGACTAGAAAACAATAATATACCTCCAAAAATTTTCAGGTCTCATGTTCAAAGCAGCACTCCGTAAAGGCCGGGGACATCACTCCTGGACCTAATGAGGTGAGGTAAACTGCAACCCACCTTCGTCAGAGGCATTCTTAATTTGTATCAAACTGAAATAAAACCCTTATGTGACATTATAAAAGATGAAAAAATAGTACAACTAAAAATTAAAAGTGCGGCCGGCACGGTGGCTCACACCTGAAATCCCAGCACTTTGGAAGGCTGAGTTGGGCAAATCACTTGAGCTCAGGAATTCGAGACGAGCCTGGCCAACATGGTGAAACCTCATCTCTACTAAAAAGTACAAAAAATTAGCTGGTATGGTGGCACACGCCTGTAATCCCAGCTACTCAGGAGGCTAAGGTGGGAGGATGGCTTGAGTCTGGGAGGCAAAGGGTGCAGTGATCCTAGATTATTCCACTGCACTTCAGCCTGAGTGACAGAGTGAGACCCCATCTCAAAAGAAAACAATGAATCAAGATTAATGTTTTGCATACATTAATTATCAGTTTAAGACTTGTAAAGTTTGTGTACAAATGGCCAAGGTAAAATGTAACTTCATGTAATGTTCTAATTAAATAATAATATCTTCTCGTGAAAATGCTGCCTTTATTCAATAATACCTTCATGTATTTGGTACCATCTTAAATTGTCTCAGAATGAAATGCCACAAGTCTTTCATCTTTATTTTGCCTTAGTCCACTGGTCGAGTATGTTAAGCCTCCCACACACAGGAGGTAGCAAACTACTGACACAGCAGATTCAGTGCCTCTGCGGGACTTCCATATTGCTGAAATTTTAAACAGATCTGTCAGTGGGAAAGTGTAGCATCCCAAGACAGGATGCAGTTCTTTTGGAATACGGACCCACTCTGTTTCTGGGCTCACTGTGGAAATTGTAAATTAGCTGTAATTGTGACCTGAGTGCTCGTCTTCCCTGGTATCATGTCTTCTTGCTATTAAGAGATGAGTTGAGACTGCTCCATTTATTGAGATGAAGCCATTGGGTCAGTAGACAGTGACCCTTATTCTCTGTGCCTTAAAGAGAAATAGCAGCCTCTTTCCTTTGGGAACCTATTGTGAGCTGGTGACATGTACTGCCAGCTGCATGTAACTTCCAGGTTGTCATGTCAAAGGACTATCTTTTAAAGCGACACATTGAATTTGGTCCCTAGTTATGAATTCCCCAATACTTGTATACATCTAAATGTTTAAATGTCATCCTCTTCTCCTCATCCTCATCTCATTTCTGCTAAAAATGACACAAATTCTAATGAATGAAATAGCTACTTGCAAAAAATATATACTGTCTCTTCTAGTGTTGCCTTTGTTAAAGGCCAGCTTACTATTGCTTAGAAATGGATAGGACTATTGAGATGTATGAATAGAAAACTTCAAAAGTGAAGCTGTCAAAGTAATGGAAAATAAAGATATTTTAAATATAATTGCAGTTGAATTCAGTAGTGAAAAAAAGTCAAAGGATTTCTTCTTATTGCCATCCTGAGGTGTGGAACATTTTGTAAGAATGAGTAGGATATTCACAGGAAGGAGAGCACCTCAGCATTCTCCAATTTAGGGCGGCACATGTTCCCCAACCTCCAATTTATCTGACCAGGTCTCCACCGTATCTGTTAAGGCCCCTTCATTTTCATCTTCTCAGACGTCCAGCTGTGGAGCAGAAGATCACATTTGTTGGGGGCACTGCGACTGAACAAATATTTTCTTTTACATGGTGCTTTCAGAAGAATTCTTTTATCTCCTAGATGGCCAGGCTCCTTGGAAGCCTGAACAATGAAAAATCTGAGCGATCTATTTCGGCACCAGAATCCTGTGAGCTCAACAGACTTTGAAGTGGATTGCTCCCCATTGTGGGGCCACAATAAAAAGTGGAGTTTTTCATAGTCCTTGTATTAATGTCTGCAAAGCCAGCTGGCTTTGTAAAATGAGCGCAAAAGCAGTATAACTGATTAAAAGAAATGCTAGGTAGTGAAAGGCTTTCATACCCAATGTGAGTCTGGCAGAAAGCATTGTCCTCTGGGGATACGTTAATATTGGGGAATCTCACTCTCCCGTCTTCAAGGGTCAGCCGAAGACAATCGAGACAGGTGTTAGTCACAGGAGGCTTCAACATGAGGGCTGAAAAAGTACGTCTAGCTGGCCATTGAGAGAATTGCCACAAAACAAAATAATGCAACTGACTGATGAGGGAAGTGCTTTCTGTAGGTAGAACTTTCTGAGGTTGTGGCTGTCACGTTCTCTTTTTCCTGGCTTTTTGTGGTCATAAATCTGCATCCTGCTGTAACCCCCCCGATTCCACTGTCTCACACCTAAGGGTAGCCAAACTCATGATTCTTCTCAGTATAGTCTAAATGACTCTTGAGGTTGCAAAGATCTTGCCTGTTGGTTGCTGCTCTAGAAATCATCCTGCCTGTGTTTATAACCCTGCCTGCTGACCTTGACCTCACAGCACAGTCATATATTTCAAGTTGTTTGGGGAGAAGGGGGTTGATGAAACTTGGCCTTGTACATAAAGGGATTCAGAGATGTGGCAAATTGTTCTCTGGCTTCATAAGCTGTCATTCAATTATTGGGAAATGGCATTCAGGACCGAAGGACCAAAAAGCTCATCTTAAGATGCATTTTTAAAACCTGTCGTAAAAGAGTTAGGTGGCCCCTGGTTTAGTTGCTTTCCCATCATCAGGAAACCCTTTAATCCTTCAATGAATGACATATGATAGGATTTTAAAAACCAAGCCACCTTGCTGTTCCATTTTCTCCTTGCTGCCATCTCATCTCCCTGACTCATCAGATTTGGTACTGATCTGCTTACAAAGTAGGAAAGGCAGAGGGCCTGGCACCTGTCTATTCAGTTGAAATAGCCAATTTCAGAAGAGTTTGTACATTTTGACCTTTTTGAACTTCTATGGATCCTTTTGAAGAGGGAAGTAATTCTAACCTGGAGGCATGCCCAAGAATTATTTTGGAGAATAAACTGATATGTGTATCCCTATTATTGTGGTCTATCTTTCAAGTAAAAATATAGAATTTATAATATTTTAATAGGACTAGTTGGTCTTTGTAGAAAATAAATATTTCAATTGATCATGTAGGTGGCCATTTTAGAAAAACTAGAAAATACAGAGAAGAAAAAATGCATTTAAGATTACCCCATATTTTATCACTTAGGGAAAAGATAGTTTACAAAGCAGAGAACTGAGTTTTACTTCCATCTTTTGATGCACTAAATAATTTTTCCTTTAAGTACTTTCAGTGTTACAGTCTCAGCATTTAAGAAACAGGATAACATTTTATTTTACTGTGAAAATTCTTAGATCATAAAGCATGGATCATTTTTTCTGAGTATTTATATTGCAGAAAAATACATAAATGTGAAGAATAAGATAGTTTTCACCCATAATCTGACCATGTAGGATAGTCGGCACAAATGTTTTTCTATGTGCTTTTAGACTTCTTTTCTAAATTCTTATTTGATAATTATTGATTCTTGGCATGCGTTTTCTTTCTAGCTGGGAAGTACTTTCTGTAACTGACCGGTTGTGTATTAGTTGAGTGCTCTGCTTGCCCACAACATTTGCTGCATCTTTAAACAGAAACAGCTGGGAGAGCAAAGTATTAGACAGTTTTTAGTGGTCATGTATAGTTGTTTAGGGTACTGAGGCATTTCCCCAGTTTCAATAATTCATTTTATGAAATTCCAAAAGGTAACATTTTTCCTTCAGCTGTTGGTGATATTTGTTTAGGTTCAAGAAAGCTTTTACATTTTATGTGCAGGAAATCACTCTAAGCAACACATTTAATAAGTTCCAGTAGTCAACAGAGATGCTATATTCATTTAGGGAATATAAGAGATTTTCTTTGTTTTGCTTTAACACTTGGGGCTTTATAAGATTTCCCCAGAAACCAGCACTGTAGCCATTCTTAGCCAAGTTATGATGTATAGAGTGATTTATTGATCATGGAGGATTTCCCAGAGTTCTTCAGGATATATCATTAATGTAAGTTTGTATATACTGTCCTGCTGGAGGGGAGGCTCCCTAGGGGTAAGGAGTTTTGTTCCCTGCACTGTGCCTAGCATGTAACAGGTGTTCCATAAATATTTATAGAATATTGTTTTGTGTGATTTTTAAATCATGTGTCTCTCTTACTGCCTAGCACTCTCATTGACTAACCCTTTAATTGGTCAAGTAATTATTGAATTCCCACATTAAATTGCTCCAACTTTTAATAAGAACATGCTATGCTCCAAATATAATGGTGAATGTTGAGTCCTCCATTTAATGAGCTTCCAGCCTAGTACATTTTTTTTTCTTTTGCATTTAAGTCTTTTATGAGAACAGATGAGCGATGGATTCACTACTGATTAATGTTTTACCAGTCTTCTATATAAAGGAATACAATTTAATTCTCATCCATTTGGGATTTTTGTCAAGGAGAGATTTTGGCATAGGTGATGTAGGCTCCCATTTACTGGTATGAATTAAGGAGTTCCAGAAATAGATAACTATGCAAATTATTTTCCATTAGTCTAGCTTGAATTCCTTATATCACAGCCTCATTGGTGGTGGTGATGGTGAGATAATACAGGTGAAAAATAGATATCAGCTGATAGGAATAAAATTAAATTATGTTCTGGCTGGGCGCGGTGGCTCATGCCTGTAATCCCAGCACTTTGGGAAGCTGATTTGGGTCGATCACCTGAGGTCAGGAGTTCAAATATGGTGAAACACCATCTCTACTAAAAATACAAAAATTAGCCGGCATGGTGGCATGCACCTGTAGATAGTCTCAGCTACGCGGGAGCCTGAGCCAGGAGAATTGCTTGAACCTGGGAGGCAGAGGCTGCAGTTAGCTGAGATTGCGCCACTGGACAGAGCAAGACACTCTCTCTCTCTCTCTCTCTCTCTATATATATATATGTGTGTATATATATATGTATATATATGTGTGTGTGTGTGTGTGTATGTATGTGTGTGTCTATATATATATATATAGCATTGTTCCTATGGCTTGAATACATTGATAGATTTTTTGTTGTTTTTTTATTTTTGGGTTTTTTTTTTTTTTTGCTATATGAAGGAAGAAAAGGAAAGAGTTAAAACAAATGAAAGTAGTAGGACTGTGGCCAAGGAACACCATCATTTTGGGTGGGTTTTCTTTGTCCTAAAAGTATAAAGACATGCTAGAGAATAATCACCAAATTTACATCAGTGATTACATCTGAGGGGAGAGAGGGGAACTGAGATGAGAGAGAGTTCCAGAGCCTTCAGCTGTGTTTATGTATGATATATCAAGTTGGGTAGTTAATATGTAGGTAGGTATTCATTATGTGATTCCCTTCCTATGTTTTTTAATTAAAAAAAATAAAATCTGGAGAATGGATATGCATGGAAGTGAGATTTCCTCCCGTTCTCTTTTATCATTAAAGGGTCTGGCTTTCTTCTCCAGCTCTTATAGCCTCTTCTGTTTCCTGTGTCTTCCAGACAGATCCTGTGGCAAGATGGCCAGGAGAAGGAAAGAAAGAGAGATGTTATGGAAGCAGAGAATTACATTTAAGAGACAGTAACCCATAGAATACACTGAGATATTTGGCCTTGTTGAATCCTCCGAAGTGGGCAGTTGTAATACCTCCAGATGTGGAATTATTTACTTGTCCTGTTCTTTCACTCAGTTGGTTTCTATTTCTACATAAGCCTTTGACAGCTACATATCCAGGTGTTAATATCACATGTGCAGGCTTTGAAATTTAGGTACCCAATTTAGCAGCATCTGACTTCTCATTTTCTTGCTCATAGTAGTATATGATCCCTGTCAGGATGGAGGGGCCCTGTGCCTGCTGCTTACTCTCAACCAGTGAATATTCCTGGAAACACCCCTGAAGTCTGCATGGCTGGAGCCCCATGTGTATAAATGATGATGGCCAAAGGGGCTTGAGAAATAACTTGGTGGAGACAGAGAGTGGGCAATGATGTGGACGGACACTTGAGAGGAAAGGAAGCAATGTGCTGGACCCAGAAAGGTGCTCGAAGATGCTCCATCTGCCTTGTGTATCAGTTTGCCAGGGCTGCCATGACAAAGTATCACAAATCACGTGGCTTGAACAATAGAAATGTATTATCTTACATTCCAGAAGCTAGAAATCTGAGATCAGAGTGTTTGCAGGTTTGATTCCTACTGAGGACTATGAGGGAGAACCTGTTCCATGCCTCTCTCCTAGCTTCTGGTGGTTTGTGGGCAATCTTTGGCTTTCCTTGGCTTGCAGAAGCATCACCTCCATTTCTGCTTTTATCTTTACATGACATTTCTCTGGTCTGTACGTCTATCCCTGTGTCAAAATTCCACTTTTTTATAAGGACACAGTTATATTGAATTAGTGTCCACCCTAATGACCCCATCTGACCTTGATCATCAGCAAAGACCCTATCTCCAAATAAGGTCAAATTCAAAGGTACCAGGTGTTAGGACTTCAACAACTTTCCAAGGGCACAATTCAATGCATAATACCCCTCCATTCCCATCCCTACTGCTCAATCCTAGAAGGCAGATTCCACCTGCCAGCAGACATAGCCCAATTGAGCATGTTGTGGTTTGTGGGATGTCTCCTCTTTTCTTACTGAGTTCTTCAGAATGGGGTCCATAGTCCCATTGATAGACAGTGAAAGGAGTGTAGAAAAACACAGGGATAAGACAAATTACTTGTTGGGGAGAGGACAGTTGAAGGGTGCATTTGCCAGATTACAAAGTCAGGAAGAGGGATAAGTTGCTCTTTGCTATTGTTTCTTTCACGCTCGATCTGGGCTTTTCTCCACAGCTCATTAAGGCAATATCTAGTTTATCAAAATCCAAACAATCCCACTTTCAATAATGGCAAATAAATACCATCTCTACTACATTATCTGTTAAACTGGCCTTTGTGGGTAAACCTAGAAACCTCCCGGCTGTTTATAACATTGTTTCTCTAAGAATGTGGTCTGGTTTCTCAAACTTACAGATGCACTTCAGAGCACAGCTTTGTATGTTGTGGAGATTAGCTGGGGAAATAGGAGTTGGTGAGGACTAGGGGTCATGCCAGCCTGAATTCTTTTTCCATGTTGAGTGCTTCTGGAAGGATGCAGAGGGATGCTCTGGGCAAGGGTGCTCTTCTGTGCTAGAAGGCCATTGCCCGCTCAGTAGTTGTGTCTCCTTGGTGAATGGTGATTCCCCTGAGGTGGAGGAGATCATGCTCAGGCCCAGAATTAAAACTGACTGGGTGACTGGGAGAAGCATCAGCTAACCCAGAGTCTGTGTGTATTAGCTGTGTTCTCCAGAGAGAACCAATAGTGGATGGATGAATGGATAAGAGGGGATTGATTAGGGAAATCTGTTTATATGATTATGGAGCTTGAGAAGTCCCACAACAAGCTGTCTACAAGCTAGAAACCCTGGAATGACAGCATGGTTCAGCACAATACAAGTCTGAAAGCTTCAGATGCAGGGAAACTAATGGTGTAAATACCAGTCTGAGGCAGAAGGCCTGAGAACCTTGGGGGCCATTAGGGTAAGTCCTGGATTCCAAAGGCTGGAGAGTCTGGAGCTCTGATGTTCAAGGGCAGAAGAAGATACATGTCCCACCTCTAGGAAATGGAGAGGAGACAATCACCTTTCCTCTGTCTTTTTTGTTCTATCTGGGCCACCATCTGATTGGGTAGTGCCTGCCCACATTGAGAAAAAATCTTCTTCACTTAGTTCGTGGACTCACATGTCAATCAGTCTCCTCTGGAAATACCCGCAAAGACACACTTAGAAATAATGTTTTACCAGTTCTCCAGATGTTTCTGAATCCAGTCAAGTTGACACCTAAAATTAACCATCGCACTGTACTTCCCCTTTGCCTTAATGATAAAACTCTGCTTTTGTCAGGCTGGTGATGTTTTCAGCTAAAAGGATATACCTATCAGCCTCCCTCTCCCACAGCTAGATACAGTTATGTTACTACGTTCTGGCCGATGAGATGTAAGCAAAGGGAATTAAATTCAAGGGATAGACCTTTAAAGGTGGGGAGTTTTTTCCTTTTCTCCTTTATCTGGAATGAATTTGTATTGGCCAGAGCTCCAGCAGCCATATTGGTCCATGAAATAAACATGAAGGTAGACTCTACATGCTACGGATGATGGAACTGCAAGGTAGAAGTAGCTTGAGTCTGATGATTTGGTAGCTACCAAACCACCTCTGCTTCTGAAATTCTTTTACTTAATGAAGCAATAAGCTATTTTGCTTAATCACTTATTTGACTTCCCAGTTATCTGCAGCCGCAGCTAATTCTAACCCATAGAGAGACCCTTTCCATAGGAACCCCAACCACTATCCTGTAGAGGATATAGTGTGTTCAAAAAGAAAGGTCAACCAAGTAGAACGAAGAAAAGAAAATTGCTTTCCAAGACCTTAGGAACAACAGGTCTGCTGTGTGCCATGGTATCTTTTTCCCAAAGCATCTTGAATGTGAGCACGAAGAGAAGACTGAAACTGTACCCCCTTGAGCTACTTCCTTGTTTCATCAAATTTCGCTTTTATCTAGTACCATAGATGGTGTTGGCCATTACCATATTCTGCTAGCTCACATTGAGTTACAGCAGCAACAACATTTTGGCAGTAAAACACTGTTTTGAGTACTTCATTGCTTTTTACTGTTGTTTCAGAAAGGTGAGTAGAAAACAGAAGTATGTGCTGATTATCTGGTAAAAAGTGTAGTTCCCGTAAACTAAATGGAGCTGACACCACAGGGAAATTATCTGGCTTTCCAAAAAGGTCTAATCTTTAGCTTCAATAAGACATTCATTGTATTTGGGCCGGTGGTGTGTGTATATGATTGTGAATGAGAAGAACAAAGGTAAAGGATGTGGACAGATCAGAAGTATATCACTGAGTATATGAGGAAGAATTAGGAAGTTTGAAATGTTTTATGTCTCAAGGAATAAAAACTTCCCTGACAATACATATTTGACCCTTTGACATGCTTTCAGGAATGTATGAAGCAGGAAAGTAGAGAGCTGCCTTTATACCATTCTATCTGGGTTCACTGTCTTGCAGCAACTGAACCATTCTCTGATAGAACATCGTGGATTGAGAGGAAATAAGGATGGGTATGCCTGCTTTAGATCACACAGTGCTGGACCTTTGAGGAAGGAGAAGCAGAGATGGATAGAATTGTTGTGGCAGAACTGAGCTTGGTCCTGTGGAGGGTGTCCACTCTCCTTCCAGCTGTGGAGGGTAAATAAAGGTTCCTATAAAGCTTCTTTGTCTGTCTTGAATGATTCATGTTTCCCTGCATCTTTGGATTTACAACCAACCCTCAGAGATGAAGATCATGGAGGACCAGATTTAGGGGAAATAGAGCTTCTGAGAACTTATTTTATCTGTAACAAGGCCAAGTCAGTTTCTAAGCGTCTCATTCCAAAGTCACAATGATATGAGACCCTAAGTAGTATCTACTGCTTCAGGAACTGAGAATGCAATTCATGCTATCCATTTATACTTACTTGATTATATAAAATGAGATATTTTCTCACTGAATGTGTTTATACTTATTTTTATGGAGTTTCAGACATTTACAAGGGTTTTCTAAAGATTTATTTCTAATCGCAGGTCCTAGTACCCTGTTTTTCCCTCAAGCTATTAATTTTTCCAATTGTGAGTTTACTTTTCTTGGTGCTTATCAGGAACCTAACTCTTTGTTGTGAGGGTGGAATTTCTGTACTGGGTTTGTGGAAATCTCTTCTTTCTGTATCTTTTTTTGGGAGGGAGAGATGTTGCAATGAGGTTGGTGAAAGGAGCCGAGCCAACTCTGATTCTAACAGTTTTCTTAATTTATTTCTATTGAAGTTACTATAGTTGTTTTTTTTTTTTTTTTTTTTTTTTTTTTTAATGAGACGGAGTCTCGCTCTGTGCCCCAGGCTGGAGTGCAGTGGCAGGATCTCAGCTCACTGCAAGCTCCGCCTCCTGGGTTCACGCCATTCTCCTGCCTCAGCCTCCCAAGTAGCCGGGACTACAGGCGCCCGCCACCTCGCCCGGCTGGTTTTTTGTATTTTTTAGTAGAGACGGGGTTTCACCGGGTTAGCCAGGATGGTCTTGATCTCCTGACTTCGTGATCCGCCCGTCTCGGCCTCCCAAAGTGCTGGGATTACAGGCTTGAGCCACCGCGCCCGGCCTTATAGTTGTCACTATAGGATTTCATTTATTGATGTCTAGTTTTTCCATGGCAATCTAGAAAGTTTGGAAATGGTGTTTTCTTTATTCATGCAATACCTGGCCTCCATCACAAAAAATATTTAGTTCATATTGAAGACAGCATTGTTGCCTGAAAGGCACGTATATATTAGTACACGGTATCAAAAAAAAAAAAAAAAAAAAGGAGGAAATAGCATCCAATTCCCCAATACAGGACAATAATAGTTTCCCACTGAAATTACAACCAGAATAATACTGACACCTGGTGATCCCGTAGCATGGTCTCACCAAAGCTTTAAAAGTACATGGAAGGAGCCCTGAAACCATGTTATCTTCAGGAAATTATAGTTCGCATCCAGTTTCGTTTTTTCAGGGGTGAGGAGGAGTGGTATGGAGTATATCTTCAATAGCTTAGCTGGTAAGAAACATCACATTGACTTCCTCCTTCAGTGAACTATCCCTTCTGAATTGCTCTACATAAAATCTTAATGAGGGCTTTTTATACATAATCTGTTTGTCAAACTGTGATTTGAATTATTTGAGAGGTTTCTGGAGATGAGTAGGTAAAAAGTCTTCATCAGGTCTGTCACCATTATCAGAAACATGCCAAAACCTTATCAGTTTATATGAGGTTGGCCTTTTCATTGGGAATTATTGGGCACGGAGAGGGGGGTTCAGTCCTATAAAGGAATGCCTTGTTTTATCTTCTAGTTTACTTACTCAAACAGTAAATTCATAAGATGGCTTTTCCAAAGAAGACTCCAGTTTCTTTACTTTCTTTTAGCTGGATAACATGTGATTTTGGAAGTGGAGGTGACTGAGATCTCAAGGCTACCCCACAGGTTGTATATTTCAAGAAATAACACAGTTTGTTTTCTCATGAAAATAAAAAGGGACAAGTAGAGAAAAAACGATATGAGATAAACACGTGTTGAAATTGTGTTTATGCTTTGAATTAAATTCCTTGCATGGCTGATTCTTATTTAAGGCCAGAAATGATGAAACCTTGATCTGAAAGCTGCATTACAGACTAAAGAGGTGATGAAAGTTTTCTCCATATTGGGGTTGGTAATTAGCTATGCGTGGGTCACGGGTTGATGATTAGTTCTGTTCCTCAGAGCATGTCTGCAATCTTTGATATCTACTTAAGCTATGTAAATAATTTACACAGTTTTTATTATGATTTTTTTATTAGTCTTTGATAGAATGAAACCTGGTATTTTCTCTGACAAACCATGAAATTTCGCAATTAAATCCTTGTATTCATCTAAAGTCTGTACTTGGTGAAAATAAGTCTCAACAAAACATTGTGTTGGGGCTTTCAAAATATTATTTAGTGGTTCTTTGGCATCTAGTAAACATAGCTTTTCATAATTATTTCTAATCTCCTCATAGTTATAGTCTTTAATTCTCACCTAAATAAGAATCATATTTTGAAACCCATAGCCATTGGGAAACCAGAGATTTTTTGCTCTTCAACACCTGACTTTTGCATATCTCAAGTTTATTATTTTCTACTACATTTAGTCCACCATAGATTCTGTTCATATCTCTTTAACTGAAATAAGCTAAGTACTTATAGTTGTGATAAACTCTGTATGCCTTCATTGCACTTGTATGCCCCTTTTATATGGAAAAATCTCTAGTAAATATTTCAGTGGTGATGAACTGTTTTCATAATTTGACTCACTGGAAGTGAGATTGTGAGATCTGGAATTGCAGATACATGTGTTTAAGCTTCCATCAGCAAAACCCATTAATAATTGTTCCACATTCTTTTACTGCTGCAGAAAAAAATTATTTTTGGTCCCAACTTATTTTTCTCTTGATTGCATGCCATCATCTTCTCCTTATTAATTAAATAATGCACCTCTTACAGACTATTCTTATTCTATCTTGTTTGGGTATTCCTATCCTGGAATCAGTGGATAGCTTTCTGGAGTCTGTGAATTCCCTGAAATTGTGTATAAACATGTGTGCATGTTGCTCTCTCATGGACCTTCTCCCTCTCCCTAAATCTTAGGCTTCTTGTGGTACCGTGATCTGCCTGACACTTGTTCATTATGGAGTACCTAATGGCAAAGTGGCCGCATGTGGAGATTGCTGAGTTCAGTGCTTCCCAAGCCAAGTGGTAGTAGTTTGTCTTTATATTTAGAGGTATTCTTCTAATTTAAATAATGTATGAATGTCTTTAAAAGAAAAAAATCCATACCCACAATATTGACTTAAATAATTGTTATTTTAATGATACTTTTTTTTTTTTGCTTTTATTTATTTTTTTGAGATGAGGTCTTGCTGTGTTGCCCTGGGTGATCTCGAACTCCTGGCTTCAAGTGATCCTCCAACCTCAGCCTCCTGAGTAGCTGGGATTACAGGTGTGAGCCACCACACCTGACATTAATGCTACTTTGTTTATAAAGAAAAAAGTCAGATATAAACTTCTGTGTTTAACAGTTTTTCTGCTAAAGCAATTTAAAATAAATACAACATAATTGCAAAAAAGTAGCATGTAAAGTAACAATATGAATTTAATATTGCATATTAATGTGATACTCTGCTGAGACTAAATCACTCTTTACAATATGAATATACTATTGACTACTCTAGCAGAGGCTTCCTTTATTTTATTTTATTTTTTTGAGTTGGTATATTTATCATAGGCAATCTCAATTCTCCTATAACTTTTCTGATACAAAGCCTTTAGTGACGATTCCATGATATTCCATAATATCATTTGGTCCTCACTTCATTTGTGTATTAGACCTCTGATCTTTTCTCATTAGCTCAGGAAAATTGAAGCAGCAATATTTAGCCAACTTGATTATTAGTACATATGAAATATGGCACTGAAATCATGGGGCAGTCTGAAATTAAAGGATAGTAATCATACATTTCCTATTTTATAAGACTGCTAATGACATGGCAACAAAAATTTTAAAAAATGTATTAAGTATTAATATGTCCCTGAAAATTTTCTTTTCAGATTGCAGTTTGAGGAAGACTGGCATAGCATACACTAAGAGTAAGAATTGGTGCAAATTACTTTTAGTGGATTAACTCCATAAACCTAAGCTTTGCATTTTTTTGGTATTTGGCTTTGGCTGTCTCTTTGTCTAAACCCAGCCTTGCTCTTAGCTGTCTCATCTGCTACAGGTAAACTAACCTGGCAGCAAAGGAGGAATTCAAAGGGCGAGATGGCAGAGAATGTTGTCAAACCACGAGCTCTGATGAGTAAAAAGGTCTCTGCCATCAGTGGTAACATGGAACTCTTTACTGGATGATTCTATAATTTCTGTAAATATGTTTCCCAAAGACATATGCATTTGAAAGCGATAATTACTATAGTTAGGATCATGTCCACAGTGTTTTTTCAGGAGGTAAGGCTGTCTTCCAATCTAGTTCTGCCACTTAGCTGCTGTATGACTTTGCCTCTGCTAAAATGGGAATGGTGGAAATAGGACCAATCTGAGGCTTTCATGAAAGAGTGTATCAAAAATGCTTTTCACAGTCCTTGGCTTACGCTTGGCACCAGTGGATGTTTGCTGACTCCTAATGCCACTACCAGTACTACGAGAGAAATATTCCCAGTAACGACTCTTTGAATTCATTTCACATACAGAGAATACAAGTAAAGCTCTGAGACAGGCGTCCCCATTTCTCAACTTGCGGTTAAGTCATTAGATTTTGATACTATGTGGTATGATGTTTTTAGCATAGAAGGTGGTGTATTATCATTAGCTTTTTTATGAGAGTAATTACCATCTTCTAGGGTACTAATGGAGGCCAATTATATTGGAACCTTGCAACCTCATTACTACCCTCTGAATCTGCCCTTTTGCCCTTTTCCAGCCTGGTTATCCCTCCTTTAAATTCCCTCAGCTATCATTCTAGTGTGTCCTGTTTTCCTTTTCTGTACAGGGAAGCCTAAGGGAAGCTTTGTCAGCTCCGTACTCAGTGTGCCACTTATTGCCAAAGCAGTTGTAGCTGCATTTGCCACCATTGTTGAACTTTGTGCTCCTCGGTTGTCAAATGCTTCTCCATAGACACTTTTCTCCCTGAGTCTTTCTTCTTCTTCCTTTTTCCCCTTTCCTTTCCCTTCCCTTCCCCTTCCCTTCCTTTCCTTTCTTTCTTTTTTTTTTTTTTTTGACAGTCTTGACCTGTCACCCAGGCTGGAGTGCGGTGGCATGATCTCAGCTCACTGCAACCTCCGCCTCCTGGGTTCAAGCAATTCTTCTGCCTCAGCCTCCCGAGTAGCTAGGATTACAGTTGTGTGCCACCACACCTGGCTAATTTTTGTGTTTTTAGTAGAGACGAGGTTTCATCATGTTAGCCAGACCGGTCTCGAACTCCTGACCTCAAATGATCCACCTACCTCTGCTTCCCAAAGTGCTGGGATTACAGGCATGAGCCACCGTGCCTGGCCCCAAGTCTTTAATTCTAAAGTCAGGTTGCATTGTCTCCACTTAACTGATGTGAACACCAAGGCCCAGAATGATTATTTAGCCTGCCCGGGGTCTCAAAGCTATTAACTGACAGAGGATCCAAGCTCCAGTCTTTATCACTTCTTTGATAGTTCCCCTGTTTTCTTGTCTTTGTGTTATTCTGGTTTCAAAACGAGAAAGTGTGAATTTGCTTTGGGCAGGGTCATGTGTTTCAAATGGACTCTATCAATGGGAACATATTTATAGCAGTCTGAGTTTAATTCCTGGCTTTGCCATGTAATAGTTGCATGATCTTGGACAAGTTACTTAACATCTCTGGTCCTTCCTGTCTTCACCTGTGCGATGGAGATAGTCATAATGGCATGCTTATCATGGGTTGTTACAATGATTAAATGAAGTGATATTTGTAAATGCACCTGAAATAGTTCCTGACGAATATTAACCTTTATGTGGGTATGTTAAATAACAATGAAAATGACTTCAAATTACAAATCAATGAAAAAGTCTTTTTAAAATTTCTTTTCCCAGCATCATCTTTTTCTTAGATAACCTTCAGTGCTGAACTCCTTATGTGGCCCAAATCCTTGCTTTTAGAAAGTCCTGAGACTGATGTGTCTGGGACCTCACTTATATGCTCTTTATCTTTAGCAATATCTTCTCTGCTACTCAGAAGCTCTTATACCCATTTCTTAATTACTCAACGCTTTCGCCTGGATACCGTCTCTCCTCCTCACTACAGGGCAGCTTTAATTACATCTCCCACTGCTCTCTTTCTCTTTAATCACTCTGCAACAGACAAATTCCAGTAAGCTTTCACTCATTGGAGGTGGAAGGACAAGAATCCAGGCTTTACTATGGGAAACACAGAGAGGCCCTCATGTTATTTTTAAAGCACTTACAGTACTTTACTATTTAATAAATATTTGAACCCCTACTGTATGTCAGGCACTGTACATTTAGGTGTGAAAAATATTGGGGAGGCACAGTGAACAGAACAGACATGGCCCCTTCTAAACTTCATAAGTACTCATTCAAATTAGGAGAACAAAATCCCTCTCACCAGAAGGGCTAAGGGGTACCTCAGTGCACGCTCATATGTACTGCTTCATTTATTGCACTACCAGACTGTATTCCCATCTTTGAATCTCCAAGACCTAAAAGTATATGGCACCTAGTAGGCCTGGAACAAATGTTAATGGTCTAATGGATTGGGCATTTATTTTGGTGCATAGTAGGATAACATTTTCTTCCCCTTTTGCTAACCACTTTATCCTCCAATTACTTAGTAATCCTCCTCTCCTCACAGAAATTCTTTCAGGTTTAGTGATCTGTATTTTCTTTAGCCATTACTACATTATTTTTAACAAGGATTGACATATGTTTCTATATTTGCTCTTCTTTTACAGGTTTTTATGTAGTACATTCATCTACTCATTTTTTTCAACTATTCATTTTTTTCTAGATAAGTTAGAATCATGGTTGAGGTTCTCCTTCCATACTGTATTTCCCTAAGGCGCATATTAAAAGTATACATTTGAATTGGAGGGGCGGAGCAAGATGGCCGAATAGGAACAGCTCCAGTCTCCAACTCCCAGCGCGAGTAACACAGAAGACCCGTGATTTCTGCATTTTCAACTGAGGTACTGGGGTCATCTCTCTAGGGAGTGCCGGACAATCGGTGCTGGTCAGCTGCTGCAGCCTGACCAGCGTGAGCTGAAGCCGGGCGAGGCATCGCCTCACCTGGAAGCGCAAGGGGGAAGGAAATCCGTTTTCCTAGCCAGGGGAACTGAGACACATAACACCCGGAAAATCGCGTAACTCCCACCCCAATACTGCGCTTTAAGGAAACAGGCACACCAGGAGAATATATCCCACACCTGGCCGGGAGGGTCCCACGCCCACGGAGCCTCCCTCACTGCTAACACAGCAGTCTGCGGCGATCTATCCGCAAGGTAGCAGCGAGGCTGGGGGAGGGGCGCCCGCCATTGCTGAGGCTTAAGTAGGTAAACAAAGCCGCTGGGAAGCTGGAACTGGGTGGAGCTCACAGCAGCTCAAGGAAACCTGCCTGTCTCTGTAGACTCCACCTCTGGGGACAGCCCACAGCTGAGGTCCAATAGGGAAAGCAGCGGGGGCGGTGCAGAGGCGAACGACTCTGTCTGACAGCTTTGGGAAGAGCCGTGGATCTCCCAAGGCGGAGGTTGAGATCCGAGAACGGACAGACTGCCTGCTCAGGTGGGTCCCTGACCCCTGAGTAGCCTAGCTGGAGACATTCCCCACTAGGGGCAGTCTGACACCCCACACCTCACAGGGTGGAGTCATCCCTGAGAGGAAACTTCCAAAGGAAAATCAGACAGGTACACTCGCTGCTCAGCAATATTCTATCTTTGGCAACCTCTGCTGCTGATACCCAGGCAAACAGGGTCTGGAGTGGACCTCAAGCAATCTCCAACAGACCAACAGACAGTCCTTCTGACTGTCAGACGGAAAACTATCAAACAGGAAGGACACCTATACCAAAACCCCATCAGTACGTCACCATCATCAAAGACCAGAGACAGATAAAACCACAAAGATGGGGAAAAAGCAGGGCAGAAAAGCTGGAAATTCAAAAAATAAGAGCGCATCTCCCCCTGCAAAGGAGCGCAGCCCATTGCCAGCAACGGATCAAAGCTGGTCAGAGAATGACTTTGACGAGATGAGAGAAGAAGGCTTCAGTCCATCAAACTTCTCAGAGCTAAAGGAGGAATTACGTACCCAGCGCAAAGAAACTAAAAATCTTGAAAAAAAAGTGGAAGAATTGACAGCTAGACTAATTAATGCAGAGAAGATCATAAACGAAATGACAGAGATGAAAACCATGACACGAGAATACGTGACAAATGCACAAGCTTCAGTAACCGACTCGATCAACTGGAAGAAAGAGTATCAGCGATTGAGGATCCAATGAATGAAATGAAGCGAGAAGAGAAACAAAAGAAAAAAGAAGAAAAAGAAATGAACAAAGCCTGCAAAGTATGGGATTATGTAAAAAGACCAAATCTACGTCTGATTGGGGTGCCTGAAAGTGAGGGGGAAAATGGACCAAGTTGGAAAACACTCTTCAGGATATCATCCAGGAGAACTTCCCCAACCTAGTAGGGCAGGCCAACATTCAAATTCAGGAAATACAGAGAACGCCACAAAGATACTCCTCCAGAAGAGCAACTCCAAGACACATAATTGCCAGATTCACCAAAGTTGAAATGAAGGAAAAAATCTTAAGGGCAGCCAGAGAGAAAGGTCGGGTTACCCACAAAGGGAAGCCCATCAGACTAACAGCAGATCTCTCGGCAGAAACTCTACAAGCCAGAAGAGAGTGGGGGCCAATATTCAACGTTCTTAAAGAAAAGAATTTTCAACCCAGAATTTCATATCCAGCCAAACTAAGTTTCATCAGTGAAGGAGAAATAAAATCCTTTACAGATAAGCAAATGCTTAGAGATTTTGTCACCACCAGGCCTGCCTTACAAGAGACCCTGAAGGAAGCCCTAAACATGGAAAGGAACAACCGGTACCAGCCATTGCAAAAACATGCCAAAATGTAAAGACCATCGAGGCTAGGAAGAAACTGCATCAACTAATGAGCAAAATAACCAGTTAATATCATAATGACAGGATCAAGTTCACACATAACAATATTAACCTTAAATGTCAATGGACTAAATGCTCCAATTAAAAGACACAGACTGGCAAACTGGATAAAGAGTCAAGACCCATCAGTCTGCTGTATTCAGGAGACCCATCTCACATGCAGAGACATACATAGGCTCAAAATAAAGGGATGGAGAAAGATCTACCAAGCAAATGGAGAACAAAAAAAAGCAGGGGTTGCAATCCTAGTCTCTGATAAAACCGACTTTAAACCATCAAAGATCAAAAGAGACAAAGAAGCCATTACATAATGGTAAGGGATCAATTCAGCAGGAAGAGCTAACTCTCCTAAATATATATGCACCCAATACAGGAGCACCCAGATTCATAAAGCAAGTCCTTAGAGACCTACAAAGAGACTTAGACTCCCATACAATAATAATGGGAGATTTCAACACTCCACTGTCAACATTAGACAGATCAACGAGACAGAAAGTTAACAAGGATATCCAGGAATTGAACTCATCTCTGCACCAAGCGGACCTAATAGACATCTATAGAACTCTCCACCCCAATCAACAGAATATACATTCTTCTCAGCACCACATCGCACTTATTCCAAAATTGACCACATAATTGGAAGTAAAGCACTCCTCAGCAAATGTACAAGAACAGAAATTATAACAAACTGTCTCTCAGACCACAGTGCAATCAAACTAGAACTCAGGACTAAGAAACTCAATCAAAACCGCTCAACTACATGGAAACTGAATAACCTGCTCCTGAATGACTACTGGGTACATAACGAAATGAAAGCAGAAATAAAGATGTTCTTTGAAACCAATGAGAACAAAGATACAACATACCAGAATCTCTGGGACACATTTCAAGCAGTGTGTAGAGGGAAATTTATAGCACTAAATGCCCACAAGAGAAAGCAGGAAAGATCTAAAATTGACACTTTAACATCACAATTAAAAGAACTAGAGAGGCAAGAGCAAACACATTCAAAAGCTAGCAGAAGGCAAGAAATAACTAAGATCAGAGCAGAACTGAAGGAGATAGAGTCACAAAAACCCTCCAAAAAATCAATGAATCCAGGAGTTGGTTTTTTGAAAAGATCAACAAAATTGACAGACCGCTAGCAAGACTAATAAAGAGAAAAGAGAGAGGAATCAAATAGACGCAATAAAAAATGATAAAGGGGATATCACCACCGACCCCACAGAAATACAAACAACATCAGAGAATACTATAAATGCCTCTACACAAATCGACTAGAAAATCTAGAAGAAATGGATAATTTCCTGGACACTTACACTCTCCCAAGACTGAACCAGGAAGAAGTTGAATCCCTGAATAGACCAATAACAGGCTCTGAAATTGAGGCAACAATTAATAGCCTACCCACGAAAAAAATCCAGGACCAGATGGATTCACAGCTGAATTCTACCAGAGGTACAAGGAGGAGCTGGTACCATTCCTTCTGAAACTATTCCAATCAATAGAAAAAGAGGAATCCTCCCTAACTCATTTTATGAGGCCAACATCATCCTGATACCAAAGCCTGGCAGAGACACAACAAAAAAAGAGAATTTTAGACCAATATCCCTGATGAACATCGATGCAAAAATTCTCAATAAAATACTGGCAAACTGGATTCAGCAGCACATCAAAAAGCTTATCCACCATGATCAAGTGGGCTTCATCCCTGGGATGCAAGGCTGGTTCAACATTCGCAAATCAATAAACGTAATCCAGCATATAAACAGAACCAAAGACAAGAACCACACATGATTATCTCAATAGATGCAGAAAAGGCTTTTGACAAAATTCAACAGCCCTTTATGCTAAAAACGCTCAATAAATTCGGTATTGATGGAACGTACCTCAAAATAATAAGAGCTATTTACGACAAACCCACAGCTAATATCATACTGAATGGGCAAAAACTGGAAAAATTCCTTTGAAAACTGGCACAAGACAGGGATGCCCTCTCTCACCACTCCTATTCAACATAGTGTTGGAAGTTCTGGCTAGGGCAATCAGGCAAGAGAAAGAAATCAAGGGTATCCAGTTAGGAAAAGAAGAAGTCAAATTGTCCCTGTTTGCAGATGACATGATTGTATATTAGAAAAACCATCGTCTCAGCCCAAAATCTCCTTAAGCTGATAAGCAACTTCAGCAAAGTCTCAGGATACAAAATTAATGTGCAAAAATCACAAGCATTCTTATACACCAGTAACAGACAAGCAGAGAGCCAAGTCAGGAATGAACTTCCATTCACAATTGCTTCAAAGAGAATAAAATACCTAGGAATCCAGCTTACAAGGGATGTAAAGGACCTCTTCAAGGAGAACTACAAACCACTGCTCAGTGAAATCAAAGAGGACACAACAAATGGAAGAACATACCATGCTCATGGATAGGAAGAATCAATATCGTGAAAATGGCCATACTGCCCAAGGTATTTATAGATTCAATGCCATCCCCATCAAGCTACCAATGAGTTTCTTCACAGAATTGGAAAAAACTGCTTTAAAGTTCATATGGAACCAAAAAAGAGCCCGCATTGCCAAGACAATCCTAGGTCAAAAGGACAAAGCTGGAGGCGTCACGCTACCTGACTTCAAACTATACTACAAGGCTACAGTAACCAAAACAGCATGGTACTGGTACCACAACAGAGAAATAGACCAGTGGAACAGAACAGAGTCCTCAGAAATAATACCACACATCTACAGCCATCTGATCTTTGACAAACATGACAAAAACAAGAAATGGGGAAAGGATTCCCTATTTAATAAATGGTGCTGGGAAAATTGGCTAGCCACAAGTAGAAAGCTGAAACTGGATCCTTTCCTTACCCCTTATACGAAAATTAATTCAAGATGGATTAGAGACTTAAATGTTAGACCTAATACCATAAAAACCCTAGAAGAAAATCTAGGTAGTACCATTCAGGACATAGGCATGGGCAAGGACTTCATGTCTAAAACACCAAAAGCAACGGCAGCAAAAGCCAAATTGACAAATGGGATCTCATTAAACTAAAGAGCTTTTGCACAGCAAAAGAACTACCATCAGAGTGAACAGGCAACCTACAGAATGGAGAAAATTTTTGCAACCTACTCACCTGACAAAGGGCTAATATCCAGAATCTACAAAGAACTCAAACATATACAAGAAAAAAACAAACAACCCCATCAAAAAGTGGGGAAAGGATATGAACAGACATTTCTCAAAAGAAGACATCCATACAGCCAACAGACACATGAAAAAATGCTCGTCATCACTCGCCATCAGAGAAATGCAAATCAAAACCACAATGAGATACCATCTCACACCAGTTAGAATGGCAATCATTAAGAAGTCAGGAAACAATAGATGTTGGAGAGGATGTGGAGAATAGGAACACTTTTACACTGTTGGTGGGATTGTAAACTAGTTCAACCATTATGGAAAACAGTATGGCGATTCCTCAAGGATCTAGAACTAGATGTACCATATGACCCAGCTATCCCACTACTGGGTATATACCCAAAGGATTATAAATTACTCTACTACAAAGACACATGCACACGTATGTTTATTGCGGCACTATTCACAATAGCAAAGACTTGGAATCAACCCAAATGTCCATCTGTGACAGACTGGATTAAGAAAATGTGGCACATATACACCATGGAATACTATGCAGCCATCAAAAAAGGATGAGTTTGCGTCCTTTGTAGGGACATGGATGCAGCTGGAAACCATCATTCTTAGCAAACTATCACAAGAAGAGAAACCAAACACCGCATGTTCTCACTCATAGGTGGGAACTGAACAATGAGATCACTTGGACTCGGGAAGGGGAACATCACACACTGGGGCCTATCATGGGGAGGGGGGAGGAGGGAGGGATTGCATTGGGGAGTTATACATGATATGAACGTTATGCACATGTACCCTAGAACTTAAAGTATAATAAAAAATAAAAAAAAATAAAAAATAAAAAAAAAATTAAAAATAAATAAAAATAAATAAATGAATAAATAAATAACATTAAAAAAGTATACATTTTATTTAGGAGAAAGTGTCATCCGGTGGCATCTAATTTTTTCTTCCAGAAACATTTTTTATGTTCAGTCTAATGACACTGATATTAGTTTCTCTTTCTAAAGTGTTTTGTTCCCCCTTGTAGTTAACCCATATTTTTTTTATGGTTATACTTTTTATTTTAGTTTTGTTTTTATGTTAATAGTTTCTTCTTTTATATCACCTTTTCTTGTCATTGGTAGCAAAATTGGAATTTTATGGTTTTCTATGGGATCCATTCAGGGCACTTAATTTTTATATATATTAATTCCAATAGTTTTTCAGTTGAGTCTGGTTTTCTAGATATAAAATTATGTACAAATAATGATCATTTTTCTTCTTTTTCAATATGTTTACCTCTTTTAGAACTGTCATGTTGCATTGAATCTTATTCCAAATCAGCATTACATAATGATTATGGTAGATGGTTTTTTATTATAGTACTTTTAGTGCCTTATTAAGATAAATCTAGACTGTTAGTGTAAAATATGCTCTCTAGTATATGAAATATTAAAATTTTAAATGCCATATAACTGAAAATTTGTTTTTAGTTACATGGTAATTTTGTCACATGGTGCCTTGTTCATATTTAAGTGAAAGCTTCTTGCTATCCAGAAAGGAAAATGGTTTCAAGATAAGAAAAAATTGCCTGAATTTAATGGACCTATGTCTTTTAATCAGAAGAACACTGTCTTATTGGCTTTATAATGATAATGATTGTGTTCTATTCATGAGGTTAAAGAAGAGTTGGGCAAAGGCCCCCAGCTGTCCATTGAAAACCCAGGGGGACCTTCACCCTGGGTACACGGCCGAATCTGAGATACACCAAATTATACCTAAACCATAACCAGCCTTGACTCAGCTCAGCCATGATTGCACTAAGGTGATTAATTCTCTATCTGCCTATATGAGGAAGACTAACACCCTCTTGTAGAAAATAACATCCTTTAGAGCATGTGTTCTCAGTAGGTACAAGATTAGTTCCTCCAGTGTGAAACAAATATTAAATGTTACAGTGATTTGTGGACCTTCAAAAACCCACAACATATAAACAGATACAACTGGCAGGTTGGGGAAATTAGTAACAAAAAGTCTAATAGAGTTCTTTATGGAGATAATAGTGAAAAAATAAAGGTTGGGGAACACTGATCTAGAGCCTTTTCAATTTTTTAGTATAATACCTGATAATTAAAAGTTATAGATATTCTAAAAGACAAAAATATGTGACCAAAAGACAGTAGACAGACAATGTAATGTCCATTTGCAATTTTGCTTCAGAGATTGGAGTTAGAACATATGGACTTAAAAATACATAATTAATGTTAACTTATATTAATCAGTTAACAAAATATGTAAAGGAAAAACAGATGGAAATTTGGAAAATTTCATCAGAGAATTGAAATTTGTGAAGAGAGAAACAGAAAACTAAAAAGCATAATATCTGAAATTAAGAACTCTCTGGATGGGTTTAACAGTTGATTAAACATAGTGGAAGACAGGATTAGTAAACTAGAAAACAGGTAAATAGAAAATCAAACTGAACCAGAGAGGAAATAATATATAAATGTATGCCACTTGCAAACTGTTTGTGAAGTACCATCTTTTTCCATGTCCTTGCCAAAAATATGTATTTTAACAATATTTATATTTTACCAGTTTCTTTGTAAAGTGATATCTCATTATTAATTTGAATTTCACTCAGTAACAACATTTTACCTTTTCATTGTATTTTACTAGTTAGGTGTTCTTTTCTGAGAAATACCAATTCATATTTTGCTATTATGTATCTGGGGTCATTTGTATCAATTTGTAATTTTTTTCTGAGGTAATAATCTTTTGTCATTTCTGTTACAGATAAATTTTCTAGATCGATATAACATTTGTGATGAATATACTGTTTTATTTTACAATAAAAATCTGGATTTATTTGTATACAAGGTACCTCAGAGATATTGCTGTTTTTTTTTTTCCCAGACCACTGCAGTAAAGTGACTGCAATAAAATATCACAATAAAGCAGCACACAACTTTTTTGATTTCCTAGTGCATATAAAAGTTATGTGTATACTATACTGTAGTCTATTAAGTGTGCACTAGCATTTTGTCTACAAAAACAATGTACATTAGCCAGGCTGTGGTGGCTCATACCTGCAATCCCAGCTACACAGTAGTCTAGGGCAGGAGGATACCTTGAGTCTAGGACTAGAAGGCTGCAATGAGCTATGATCACGCTCCTACCCTTCAGTCTGAGCAACAGAGCAAGACCCTGTCTCATAAATATATATTTAGCCTTCAGCGAGTCATAATCTTTTTGCTAATGGAGGCTCTTGCCTTGATGTTGATGGCTGTTAATTCATCAGGGTGGTGGTTACTGAAGGTTGCGGTGACTGTGCCAATTTCTTGAAATAAGTCAACAATGAGGTTGCCACAGCAATGGACTCTTTCTTTCACAAAAGATTATCTGTAGCAGTCAATGCTATTTGGTAGCATTTTATCCACAGTAGAACTTCTTTCAAAATTGGAGTCAACTTTCTCAAACCCTGCTATTGCTTTATCAACTAAGTTTATGTAATATTCTAAATCCTTTGGTTTTATTTCAACAATGTTTACAGCGTCTTCATTAGGAGTAAATTCTACCTCCAGAAATAACTTTCTTTCTCATCCATAAGAAGCAACTCTTCATCCGTTCAAGTTTTATCATTAAAATTTAACAATTCAGTCCCATCTTCAGGCTCCATTTCTAATTCTAATTTTCTTTCTATTTCTACTATATCTGCAGTTCGTTTTTTCACTGAAGTCTTGAAACTCTCCTAGTCATCTGTGAGAGTTGGAATCAACTTCTTCCACATTTCTGTTTAGGTTGCTATTTTGACCTCTTTTTATGACCTTTTTTAGAAGGTTTTCAATGTACTTTGCCCAGATTCGTTAGAGGAATCATTATAGCTGCCACAGACTTAGGAAAAATATTTCTTAAATAACCCAACTTGGAAGTCAGAATTACTCCTTAATCCATGGGTTGCAGAGTGGATGTTTTGTTAGAAGGCATGAAAACAACATCAATTTCTTTGTGCATCTTCAACAGAGCTCTTGGGTTACAAGGTGCATTGCCAAAGAGCAGTAATACCTCGAGAGGAATCTTTTTTTCTGAGCACTAGGTCTCAACAGTGAGCCTAAAATACTTCATAAACTGTGCTGTGAACAGATATGCTGTCATCTAGGCTTTGTTGCTCTATGTATACAGCACAGGCAGAGCAGATTTACCATAATTTTGAAGGGCCTTGGGATTTTCAGAATGGTAAATGAGCATTGGCATCAACTTAAAGTTACTAGATGCATTAGTTCCTAAAGAGGGAGTCAGGCTGTCCTTTGAAGCTTTGAAGTCAGGCATTGACTTCTCCTCTCTAGCTATGAAAGTCCCAGAAGGCTGTATTGTCTAGATTGTAATCTGTTGTTTAGTGTAGCTAGATCTGGATAACTTGCTGCAGCTTCTACATCAGCACTTGCTGCTTCTCCTTACACTTTTATGGTATGGAGATGGCTTCTTTCCTTAAACCTCTGCTAGCTTCCATCTTCTGCAGCTTCCTCACCTCTCTTGGCTCTCATAGAATTGAAGAGAGTTAAGACTTTGCTCTAGGTTAAGGCTTTGGCTTAAGGAAATGTTGTGGCTGGTATAATCCTCTATTCAGACCACCAAAACTTTCTTCATATCAGCAAGAAGGCTGTTTTACTTTCTTATCGTTTGTGTGTTCACTGGAGTAGCACTTTTAATTTCCTTGAAGAACTTTTCCTTTGCATTTACAGCTTGGCTACTGTTTGGTGCAGAAGGTCTAGCTTTCCATCTGTCTTGGCTTTTGACATGCCTTCCTCATGAAACAATCATTTTTAGCTTTTGATTGAAAATTAGATATGTGTGTCCCTTCCATTTTCACTTGAACACTTAGAAGCCATTGTAGGGTTACTAAGTGGCCAAATTTAATATTGTGGTGTCTCAGGAAACAGAGAGGCCCATGGAGAAGGAAAGAGGTCGGGGAATGGCTGATCAATCAAACAGTCAGAACCCATACAACAATTATCAGTTAAGTTCATTGTCTTATATGGACACGGTTTGTGGTGCCCCAAAATGGTGATAATAACAACATCAAAGATCATTGATCATAGATTACCATAAAAGATGTAATAATAATGAAAACAGTAGAAATATTGGAAGAAGTACCAAAATGTAACATAGAGGCATGAAGTAAGTACATGCTGTTGAAAAGATAGTGCTGATAGATTTGCTCTATGCAGGGTTGCTATACACCTTCAATTTGTTAAATAATGCAATTTTCTGCAAAGCGCAATAAAACTAGGTATGTCTATTCTGAAAATTATACTGGAAGACTGTATAAGGTGATAAAAGATTCGCTTTCACAACATATTCTAAACAACATTGGTAAGCATATAGTTACTATGTTCTGTATTCCAGACTGTCATACATGTTTTTATGTGCATGTTTCTGATAGTTACGCATGGTAATTTAGCTTGATGACAAAAGCTGTTAGGGAATCCCAGTTAGGTTTCTTCATGACCACCTTCTTGGTCTTGGATTAATTATATCAGGTTACTTTATGCTTAAAAATTAATTAATGTAACCATTGTCCGACTTGCAAATTTAAAAGTTATTTAGGTATAATTAGCTAGTGGCTGTCATGCAGTGTGAAATATCTCTCTGGTGATGCTGGTATGAGAATGTGGGTGAAAGTGAGAGAGAGTGAGCATGTTGTACTATTGCAGATCTAAAACTGTTTGATTATTGGCATACATGTGTACAAAAATGTTTATTGATCTCTTCCTGTCATGATAAAGTAACCATAATCTATGTCATGCTTCCAATGTTTAAATAAGGGTAGTTATGTCAGGAATGATAGTGTAACATAATGATTACTTATTTTGTCTTTGGAAGTTGACTTTCTTAGTCCATTCAGGCAGGTATAACAAAATATATAAGCTGGGTGGCTTATAAACAGAAATGTATTTGTTACATTTCTGGTGACTGAGAAGTCCAATATCAAGATGCTGGAAGATTCTGGTGAGGGGCTCTTTCCTGTTCATAGATGGCCAGCTTCTTGCTGTGTCTTCTTCATATGGCTGTAGGTAGAAAGCGGCATGGCAGCTCTCTGGGGCCTCTTTTATTAGGTACTGATGCCATTTATGAGGGTCCTGCCGCATGACCTAATCACCTTCCCTTTCCAAATACCATCATATTGCGGGGTAGGGTTTTGGTGAAATGCAAACATTCAAACCATAGCACTGGCAATCTCCATTCTACCTCTTATCACCCCACTTAATATTAGAAAAATTAAATATCCCTTCTACGTCTTAATTTCATTACCAGTGAAATGAGGTTGATAATGGTATGTACCTCACTGAATTAAATATGATAATGCACATTGGGAGCTAGCCCAGAGCAACCATTTATAAACGGAAGCTATGGTTAGTATATCTAGCAAAAATTCATGTTCTCATTGTGTTTAGCATAAAGGGTGTTAAACAAGACACTGAGATAAAAGAATATTTTAAAGGTGCTTCCCCATTTTATAAAGTTAATTTTTTTTTTTTTTTTTTTTTTTTTTTAAGCAAGCAGTAAGTGCAGGGAAGTCTCAGGAGCCTAAATAGCTCTTGTTTTCTTTTTTCTTTCTTTTTTTTTGTGTGTGTGTCCATGTTATTTATTTATTTATTTATTTTTTATTATTATACTTTAAGTTCTAGGGTACATGTGCACAACGTGCAGGTTTGTTACATATATATACATGTGCCATGTTGGTGTGCAGCTCTTTGCTTTCTGCATGGCCACATGAGTTGCACTGCATCTGTTTCTAAAATAATGTGTTTAATATTCTACCAGTACTGAGAGTTGGTCCTGAATTGCCTTATGTGATAAACAAATGGGTTTGTAAAGTTGCTTCAGAGGTCACCATCTTCTACCCTTTGGTGGTTGTTCTGAGTACTTTTAAAATGAAAATCTTCAAAGCCATCTTTAGATAGTACCTTTGCTTTCAATCATGATAATGAAATTAAAAATGTTATTAAAGTGGTAGTAACTTGGCTTTAAATTGAAACTCTATATTAGCATAATAGAAGGCTTTAGAATTTCTTTCTAAATAAGACTTTCTTTGCAGGAGATAACATTTGTAAAGCATCTACCAGAGTGGCATAATAAATCTCAAATATCTTGCCTTGTTTTTCTTTTTCTCTTTCTAATATGTGTTTTGTATTACTTCTGATGTCTCATCTCCCTGTAGTTATAGAAACACATAGACTTATACTTAGGTTCTGTTATTAGTTTCTTATCGCTGTGTAACAATTTATCATAAACTTAATGGCTTAAAACACCCATGTATTATCTCACAGTTCTGTCAATCAGAAGCCTACACAGGGCTCAGCTGGGTCCTCTTCCAAGCTCTCCTGGCTGTTGGCAGAATTCATTTCCTTGCAAGAGTAGAACTCATGGCTCTTCCATGTTCTTTGAGGTTGGCAGTTCTCTGATGCTTCTGCTTCTTTTAAAGGACTTACCTGATTAGGTCACCTACTATAATCTCCTTTTTGATTTAGTCAAAGATGATTGACTGATGGCCTCATCATGGGAGTCATATCCTATTGTTTCCACAGGCTCTCACAGTCCACAGGACCATGGGGATTATACAGAGTGTCAGTTGTTGGGGAGGTCTTAGAATTCTGCCTGTCATATCCTGGGTTTTAAAACTTTTATATGGGGAAAGTCATTTAAGGAAGAAAGTAAATGAACGTCTGTTGACTAGGTTGCTAGGTACAATGGTGTGACTTCCATTTTATAAATGAGTAAAACTTAAATTTGCAGAGACTGATTGACTCGAGATATCACCAACTTAAAGGGCCAAATAGACATTCTTAGAGGCAAAAGCTCCAGTTGAGTGAGAGCCTGGTTTTTAGTTGCTTTTTCCTAAGCAGTTCAAGTTTCAAATGAACTCTTTCTAAACAGTTCACATTCAGGGGTTGTTTAAAACCTATGAACATATTTCCCCAAGGAAATCATGCTATAAATGATAAGTTCCCAGTTGGCTCCGCAAAATCCAACTCTACACATAGTCTCAGGACAATTGTCTTCAGAGTCATCCAGAACCTCTTGGGGCCTAATCCCTGTGCCCCATGAAGGTAGTTGAGGCCTTATGGCTGCTTGTGTGGGGAATGCCCCTCAGAGATGAAAGTTAACTGTGGCTCATCCAGCAACAAGGAGAAGCCCATACCGTGCCCTTAGCTGTCTCTGTGTCTGCTGGAAGTAGGTGAAGGCACTGGCTGCATCCACTCTGTTTTGGTAGGGAAAGCTTCCAACACTGAGTATTGGGATCATATTTAATTTGTCAGTTAGGTAATTATGGTATACCCTATATACAGAATCTTACTGGCTGAATGATCTTTTATAGAGAATCATTATGTAGTGATAGTAGGTTTGTTAATGGTGCCCATTAAACTTGCACATAACTTGCACAGCAGGTTAACTACTTAACAAGCATTTTTATCCTTCAGCTAGTTTCTTCAACTATGTTCCTTTGAATCTGTATAAAGAGATGGCTTATAAGGTTTATTTCAAACAGATATTTACGTGTTAGGTAGAAGCATTTCAAAATAATGCAGCCTGTCTTTTTCTTTTCTTCCCATCTTGAGTTCTCTCACGTTCTTCCTGTCTTTAAAATGTGCTTGAGAAAAGAGGGAGAAACATGAACAATTCCCAGGGAATCCCCGCAGGAAGAAGGAACCACTCTCAAACTGAAATTATTGAAGAGAACCATCGTGCTGCTCATGACTGGAATACAGAGGAGCTGTGTGTGTGGAAGGTCAGGCAGAAGGTGACTGAGAAGGAAAAAAGTCAGAGGAAGGAGTATCTGGTTTTATTTTTCTTTAACTCCTTTTGTTGCTTTGGTCTCTATTTTTATACCTCAGTGTCATGCTTCGTGACTTAGATGAAATTATTGAACTTCTTTATAGCTCTTCTAAACAAGATATTGATGTTTGCCTAAATTTAGACCTTTCCTAATTCTAAATTTTACTTTCTTTTCATTCACCACCTCAGGTAAAATAAATAAATAAATGAATTCTATTCCCTTTTGATCTTCATTTCAGGTTATTCAAAATGTATGGCTGACAGCCTTCAAAGGAATGATACAGGCATTGGATGTTTTATTCAGTATATTGCTGCTCTGCCCTTTTGTGCAGCTATTCAAATTGCTGTAGAAGTACCTGAAAGGTTGTCGTGGATTTTGCCAACGGTAAACGACAAGCGGTCATATATATGGTGAATGTTCCAGGTGTATTGGAAATTACCGTTGCAGTTCTATTTCATGGAAGTTTGTTTTTCATGTAATGCTAAAAGTTCAGTCTAAATTCTTTAGTCAGATAGATTCAGGTCTTACCTCACATGTAATATGTGGAGTAAAAATAATTCAGAATGCAATTACGAGTCAGGAATGCATAAAAGCACATGGTAACTTTTAAAACAGATTGTTTTTAATAATTCTGTGCCTTTGGGACAAATGACATTCTTTTTTTATGCTCTCCCCACTTTAGACATCCACTTTCTTTTTCATTGGCCGCAGTGAAACTTTGGAAGATCATTACCTTAGTGCCCCCTAATGAGATGTAAATAAAATGAATGATTACAGCTTGATTATGGTCCAGTATTTATGAGGCTCCTGGTAACTTGCTGCGTAAATTTAAGTATGTGAGTAAATTCTCTTAGGGACAGTCAATGTGAGAGTATTTTATTTTTCTTTCTTATTTTTTATGATGTACTAATTCTTTTCACCTCTGGGTTCTTTATTGTTGTTTCTGCCCTAGAAGAAGTAGGACCGTGGAAAATGAATATATTTTTTCTGCATGACTTTTATGGTCCCTGTAGGGTTTGGACCAGACCTGAGTTGCTGCCTGATCCTGACCTGTCAAGGAACATTGAAATAAAGGAATATGGTTTGTTTTTTTTTCTTCCTGTGCCCTATCCATCTCCCTACAAAGAAAAATGTATGAACATTTCTCTCTTCTGCTTTTTCTTATAAAGCACACCAACTTTCAAGTCTGAGCTTTTGTGGAAATCACAGTATAATGGGTTAACAGTCTTCTCTGATTCTTCGAGGTTTTGAGTATTTTAAGCTTTTTACTTTGCCATCTAGATATTGGAAGCTAACCTCCCACTCACTTTACTACTCAACGCTGCTTCTCTGTGCAGCCTCTTCTTTCTAGAATTGTTATTATAGTGAAATATCCATAGGAGTATCTTCCTTGCCTTATATAATCCTCCTCCAACCTGCAAAGCATTTCCCCATGGCAGGAGACAACTTTTTTCCTAAAGCTTGCACATATTGGCAAAGCCTGGTTGGGTAGTGTATCCTGGACCCCACGGGAAAAGTAAGTTGATTTTTTATTTAGATTTGAGATCATGGGTATATTTTAATTCTTAATGTTGGGTCTCAAGAATTTCCCCTCTTTAGAGTCAGTAGCTGATGATGTGAGGAGGCAGCATGAGCCTGAAATTGGTAAAGATACATTAATACTTATTTAATAATCTCATGTCGCCTGGAGACTGTAAAAAATCTAATCTCTTTCCCCTGCAAAATACAAAGGAAAATAGAGTGCCTAGATGACAGAGTTCTCATATGAAGTGGACTGTCTCTCTTATGCACAAGCCAAGTGTCAGAGGTTCCATTTCATCCTCCATACCCTGCGTATAAAGAAGGGGTGGGTGACGAAGGAGGCTGGCAGCTTAAAGACTTAAACAGGCTGAGGGACTAAGTTCCCAAGTTGGCTGGGCAGACAGAAAAGGAAAGGCAAGATGAGAACCCGTGCCATATTCCAAATTAGATTATTTGTTACAGAGCCAAAGACTGAGTTCCAAAGAGCCAAAGTTGGAGTGTGAGGAGGGTAAGATACGTGTGCAATCGGATTCCAGGTTTTAGATTATCTAGAGGCGGGAAGGCATTACTGGCGTTCATATATAAAGTCTCTGTGTAATGTTACCAGAGATTGCTCTTCAGTAGCTCTCTGCTTGTTTGGTTACAGAATTATCCGAACATGTGCTTTTATACTTCTTTTCCACCTCCTGATACCCAGAGCCTTTTGTTGTCCCCCTGCTCCCCAAGCTTAGGTAGGGCACAGCAAAATCCCTCAGTCTGTCTTTTTCAGGGCAGCTTGCACCATTCCTCCACAGCACTTTCCAAGCCATGTAACTACTCTTGGTACTCACAAGCCATGTCGCTGGGCTTTAAAATGCCATCAGTGTCCACTGGTGTGGCTGGAACTGAGTGAAACATGGCAAGCTGAACTTCTTAAGATGGCCCAGAGTAATTTGAATTTCTCTAGTCAAGAATGGGTAAATAAGCCATCTGGAAATAGTCTCCCGGTTGAATTTAACACCCCTTATGACTCAACTTTTAGTAATCTTTGTTAGCTAATTAGCTCTTTGCTTTGTCAGGTGCCCACTGTGTGTGCCAGCATGGTGTTAAGCACTTAATATAAAACAGTGACTGTAAAGGCATGTGACTCCTGCCTTCATGGGGCTTTTAATTCACAACCCCCAACAATTTTTTAATAGCACTTTTGAAAACATTGCATAAAGTCAGATATATATATACACACACACACACACATATATATATATATATGATATACATGCCAAAAGGTAAGCTGGAGGTACTTGTCAAAGAACTATGAATGCAAACAATAGCAAAGAGACAAAAATATTACATTAATGAATACATTACCTGGGCAAATACTACTGGAATCATTTTGTCAAGCAACTCGTCCATACTATGATATGGAAAAGTGTAGCTTACTACAGTAGAAATAATGTAGTAGTTGGAGTCAGAACTGATTTCAAGTCCCAGCTCAATCACTTATTAACTATTGATGTTGGGCAATGATATGTTTTTGCCCTGTGTCCCCACCCAGATCTCGCCTTGAATTGTAATGATCCCTCCATGTCAAGGGCAGGACCAGGTGGAGATAATTGAATCATGGTGGTGGTTTACCTCATGCTGTTCTCATGGTAGTGAGTGAGTTCTCATGAGATCTGATGGTTTTATTATATAAGAGGCTTCTGCCTTCGCTCGGCACTTCTTTTTCCTGCTGCCATGTGAAGCAGAATGTGTTTGCTTCCCCTTCCACCATGATTATAAGTTTCCTGAGGCCTCCCAAGCCGTGCTGAACTATGAGTCACTTAAACTTCTTGTCTTTATAAATTACCCAGTCTCAGGTATGTCTATTAGCAGAGTGAGAACAGACTAATACAGGCAAGTAATTAATTATTTTGGTTACAGATAGCTCTGTAAAATTTATCGCTTTAAGATTCTGTGTTTTCTGTTATACTTAGGGTTCTATGTTTTCCCACGGATTTGTCTTTTAATCCTATTTTTTGTGATTCTGATTTAATTTACTTTTAATTTTCTACTTTGCTTCATTTATTGGCCTAACAAAAGTTACTGAGTAGTCTGTGTATGTGTGTATTCTTATGTATTGCCTCAAATCCTAGATGGAATGATGCTGAGTATAAATAACTTTTTTAAAGAGGGAGTATATTTGAGAAGTGTCTGAAAGCTGTAAAACCTCTAAAATAGATTCTTTGCTTTATGAGAGCTGCAGCTTGAGACTTTGAGGAATCCCCAAATTCACAAGCTTGGAGAATTTTCAGAAACTGCAACCAGCACCTAGGAAAAAGAACATGATTCTTGCCTTAGAACTCCCCTTTGAAAATCCTGCCACTACTTTGCCCCACCCTACGCCATATTCCACCACCTTAACCACTATCCTGCCTCTAATAGCGTAGGTTGCCTATGCCAGAAATTTGAAGTTACATATATAAGTAGAGTCATAGGGTAAGTATAGTAGTATACTGTTTTTTTCTTAGTTGTGGAGAATATACCTAACATAAAATTTTTGTTTTAGCCATTTTTAAGCATTCAATTCTGCGCCATTAAGTACATTCACAGAGTTGTGCAAGTATCACTGCCATGCATCTCGAGAACTTTTTCGTCTTTCCCAACTGAGACTTTTTCCATTAAACACTAACTTCCCATTTCTCCTTCCCCTAGTCTCTGACAATAGCCATTCCACTTTCTGTCTCTATGAATTTAACTACAGGATGTGCCAAAATAGAGTAGTAGCTACCTAGAGCAGCCTCATAACAATATTTGTCCTTTTGTGTCTGACTTATTTCACTTAGTGTAATGTCTTTATAGTTCATCCATGTTGTAATGTGTGTCAGAACTTCTCTTCTTTTTAAGGCTGAATAATATCTATTGTATGGATACTACCACATTTTGCTCATCTATTCATCTGTCAATCAATGCCTGGCTTGCTTCCACTTTTGGCTATTGTGAATCATGCTGCTGTGAAAATGGGTATATACATATCTTAGTTCCTCCCTTCATTTCTTTGGGTATATACCCAGAAGAGGAATTGCCAGATCATATGGTAATTCTGTGTTTAAGTTTCTGAGAAGCTGCCATACCATTTTCTGCATCGGCTGCACCGTTTTACATTTCCACAGTTATACTTACTTTTGCTCAACATTATGCTTAACTTGATGTTTGCAAGGTTCATCCACATTACTGCTTGCAGTTGTGGGCCATTCAGTCTCATTGCTGTGTGGTGTTTCATCATGTGAATGTGCCATAATGTACTTAGCCATTTTGCTATTGATAAGCACTTGGGTAATTTTCAGTTTTGGGTTATTACAAGCAGTGCTACTATTAGAGGGCATTTAAAAATTAGGCCTTGGCCGGGCGCGGTGGCTCAAGCCTGTAATCCCAGCACTTTGGGAGGCCGAGGTGGGCGGATCACGAGGTCAGGAGATCGAGACCCTCCTGGCTAACACGGTGAAACCCCGTCTCTACTAAAAATACAAAAAACTAGCCGGGCGCAGTGGCGGGCGCCTGTAGTCCCAGCTACTCGGAGGCTGAGGCGGGAGAATGGCAGGAACCCGGGAAGCGGAGCTTGCAGTGAGCCGAGATCGCGCCACTGCACTCCAGCCTGGGGCGACACAGCGAGACTCCGTCTCAAAAAAAAAAAAAAAAAAATTAGGCCTTAAGATTCCATAGCCTTGTTATTTTCTTATGAAAAGGAAAGCATTAAATCGAAGACATTATTTGAACAACAACTCATAAAACTTTCCGGTTGTATCACTTGGTAATTTTTGTAGCACAAGTGATGGAATAGCCAACCCATGTTATCCTAAGAAAAGGGGACTTGGCTTATCCATGACTGAAAAGTTTAGGTGTCCAGCTTCCAGCAACACTGACCTATTCCTTGCCTCCTGGCCACATCAGTCCAACCTCTGATTTTGTCACATCTTCTCTAACTGTATCTCTTGTATCCCTCTTTTATCTTATAGGAAATCATGATTACATTATATTACAGATAATACAGAATAATCTCTTCATCTCAAGACTCTTAATCACATCTGCAAAGCCCCTTTTGTCATGTAAAATAATATATTCACAGGTTCTGAGGATTGCTACATCTTTAGAGAGGCCATTATTTTGCCTCCCATGATGTGTGTGTGTGTGTGTGTGTGTATGTGTATTTTTTCCCACTGATGAACCAATGATAATATTCCTCTCCTTTATAACTTTGTGCTTTTCTTTGGAGTTAGTAATTGGGGTGTTTTTCTTCTCTTTAGGTTTTATGTAGCTGTTATGAATCATTTCCACATTGTTCAGTAGAACTATAAAACTCTTGTTTGCACTTTCCATGTTATCAAACATATCGGATAACCTGTAAGTTTTTTTTCTCAAAGCCTCCTTCCTGGATGCTCCATTGCTTCTGTTCCAAGCTGGATGGTGTGCTATCTACGTCTACTGCATGGCGGCAGTTTTTGGTGATTTCCCTCACCCTTATTAACATCATGGTAATTCCCTTTGCTTCTCTCCACGTACCACCCTTTCTTTGATCTCAACCATTTCTCTTAAATGATTTATTTCATTGTTTATGTGGAGCACATCCTGCAGGAGCTGCTTGAGAAGAGGTGTACAGGTGGCAAACTTGATACCTTAGGTAACAATGATGAACCCTCTGTGATTGGGGAGAAAGAAGCCCATGTTGTCTGGGGAAGGAAGAGAAGGATGAGAGAGAGACGGATGAGGAAGAGAGGAAGATGTTTCCACCTTGGTCTTTTCTCATAATGCCTCTGTAGACCAGAGTCATGTCTTAGTCATTTTGCTTCTTTAATGCCTTGCCCACAGTGAACGCTTAAGATATGTTCTTCAGTGAATGAACACATACAGATAGACTCATATTTCCTGCTCTTTGAAGTGGTAGAGAGTCCTTAGAAGCCATTAGCCAGCTTCTTATAAAGACCTGCTCAAAAAATGAACTCCCATTATTAAAAGATGCCACCAAAATCAAGCCTGTTTCTTACCTCCTCATCATATCGAACATAAATCTGATCCCTTCTGTTAACTTTTATTCTACTCTCCCTGCTTCACCAGATGATACAATCCTTGAGACCCAAACTTATATATGGATCGTCTTTGCATCCCTGATAATGCCATGCATTGTATAATGCTCACTAAAGGTTTGTTAAATGACTCTTCATCACACACATGGCCTTTCCGATGTGCATTGAATGAGCCTGCCTTGTTCCAGTGTCAGAGACTTTGCAATTGCTGCTCCCTCTACCTGCAGCACTCTCCCCAACTCTCATGACCTGGCAATTTTAATCCTGCAGATGAAGCTTGCCCATCATCTCATCTTCCCAGCCTGATCTAAAGATACTGTCTGTTCCCTGACTCACTGCCCATCATCCTGTGATGGGAGTACCTGTCATTATCAGAAATGACCTTATGTGTGTCTTTATTTATTTTCCCTGATAAATGGAGACTTTATAGATGTACCTTTCTGTCTCACCCACTGCTGTATCTCCACACCTAGAACAGGGGCTGCTGAATAAAAGTGTATTAAATGAATGATATGAGCTGTTGAGAGAATGACAATGTTAATAACTTTGTCTAACCTTTACTGGATTATGTGAGTGGTTAGAGAGCACATACACATTCACCTTCTTTGAAAGTTTTCCTCAACTGTGCACATCTTTTAAGAATATAGAAATAATTGAGCATTCAGGGAACACGATTGCCCTAAGATTTTGTGTATTCCTTATGGCTGCCTTGGATCTAGAAAGGAAAAAGGTGAGAAAATATTGCATTGGGGAGATCTGTCCCTTGAATTTCATCTGAGTAGTCAAAACTCTTAGTTTAAATCCTGTCTGCCCAGGTGCCTCAGACACATGCAACTGGCTTTACTCTTGAGTCAGCCTATTTAGCTATGGCCTCAAAATAAGCAGTGGTGAAGCTTATTTTGTATGTAGTTTGGGTCATATTGCTTTTAAGAATTCCATATCTAGGTTGCTATTCCTGTATGGCATGGAGACCCTGATAATTAGGTTTCTGTGACTTAGAGACAATCTGAGGCTCTGTCTATAAAAAGCCATTTCTCCTGAAAACGGGGCAGAAGTATATACATACACTGAAATAATATTCCCAGAGAAGAAATGTGGCATGAGAAGCCAAACAGTTCGACTGCTCCTCCCTCACCCCATTTGAGTGCAATGAAATCAGAATCGGCATGTTAAAACTAGTCAGTGATGACGAGGGTCCTGCAGAAATTGACCCTTGTCTCTAGAGCAAGGTTTCTAGAATAGCACTTTTGATTTGGGTCTGGATAATTCTTTATTGTGGGGCAATATCTGTGTGCCATAGGATGTTTAGTGGCATCCCTGGCCTCTACTCACTAGATGCCAATAGCAGTAACCCCCTCATTCCCTGCTGTAAAGGGTAATACCAAAAATGTCTTCAGACATTGCAAAACCTGGTTGAGAACCACCACTCTAGAGAATGCATAGAAGGATCTAGCTTTAAACCATGCCTCTGGGTTTGTTTAAACCCCATATTTCCACCATTAATGCAGCAGTGGTAGGGAAGACTCCTTAACTTCCACCTTGTCATATATATATGTCTTCTCAGTCATATCAAAGTACTGTAATTTAAACCAATGTCCCCCCCCACCCAACCCACCTCTACGCATGACTCTAGCGTAGCCTTAGGCTCTTCTTCTGCATGCACGTGTGTACAGCTAATCCATAATGTATGCCTTCCAGCCAGCAAAGGTCATTTCTGGGTCTTCATGTGGTATCTGAACATGTCCCAATTCTCCAGTTTCTTAAGACTACTCTTTGAGGTCATTGGTCTGACACTGTTTAGTTATGTAGTACTGTGGTGAGCTACAATTATTTAAAAAATGAAAAATCTCCTGAATTGGTGGTTTCTGCAATATAGGGAGGGTCATTCATTCATTTTCAATGCGTATTTGTTGAATACGTATGTGGCTGCTCTTGGCGCTGGGAATAAACAGCTATAAACAACACACAACACACTTGCCTTCTTGGAGCCTACACTCTGATAGGGGAAGACAGACAGTAAATAAATATAACATATGTTAGGTGAAAAATACATCAAGATGAGAAGAAAAGCTGGGCGTGGCATCTCACGCATGTAATCCCAGCACTTTGGGAGGCTGAGGAGGGAGGATCACATAAGCCCAGGAGTTCAAGACAACTCTGACCAACATGGTGAAACACCATCTCTACTGAAAATACAAAAATTAGCTGGGTGTGATGGCATGTGCTTGTAGTTCCAGCTACTCGGGAGGCTGAGGCAGAAGAATCGCTTGAACCCCGGAGATGGAGGTTGCAGTGAGCCGAGATCACACTACTACACTCCAGCCTGGGCAACAGAGAAAGACTCTGTCTCAAAAAAAAAAAAAAAAGGGAGAAAGGGCAGATGTGGTTGCTTATGCCTGTAATCCCAGCACTTTGGGATGCTGAGGTGGCTGGATCACTTGAGTCCAGGAGTTTGAGACCAGCCTGGGCAACATAGTGAAACCCGTCTCTACAAAAAATACACACACAAAAATTAGCCGGGCATGATGGAATGTGTCTGTGGTCCCAGTTGCTCAGGAGGCTGAGGTGAGAGGATTGTTTGAATCCAGGAGGTGGAGGCAGAGGTTGCAGTGAGCCATAATTGTGCCATTGGACTCCAGCCCTCCAGCCTGGGCAACAGAGTGAAACCGTGTCTCAAAAAAAAAAAAAAGAAAGAAAAAAAAAGAGAGAGAGATGAAGAGAAGGAACACTAGATGAGGGAGTCTTGTGTTTTTTTTTTTTTTTTTTTTTTTTTTTTTTTTTTGAGACGGAGTCTTGCTCTTCCACCCAGGCTGGAGTACAGTGGCCGGATCTCGCTCACTGCAAGCTCCGCCTCCCGGGTTTATGCCATTCTCCTGCCTCAGCCTCCCGAGTAGCTGGGACTACAGGCACCCGCCTCATCGCCCGGCTAGTTTTTTGTATTTTTAAGTAGAGACGGGGTTTCACCGTATTAGCCAGGATGGTCTCGATCTCCTGACCTCGTGATCCGCCCGTCTCGGCCTCCCAAAGTGCTGGGATTACAGGCTTGAGCCACCACGCCCGGCGAGTCTTGTTTTTTCAAATAGGGTCAAGCAAGATGTAAAGGAAGTTCAGGAGCAGGATGTTTGGACATCTCAGGGGAGAAGAGTTCTAGGCAGTGGGAATGGTAAGTGCAAAGGACAAGAGGCAGGAGTGTGCTTGGTATATGTGAAGGGTAGTGAGGAGTGTCAGGGAGGGAGCTGTAGAAGAGCGGGTGTGGAGGTGTGGTATGGACATACCATATGGAGCTTTAGACTCCAGGTGAGACTCTTCTTCAATTTTTTATAAGACAAAATTTCAAACATACACTGAAGTGCAGAGAATAGTATAATGAACCCCTTATATGCCTATTACCCAAGTTTAATAAATTGTAACCAAAGCCACTTTAATTTTATATACTCTTACTTCCCCTCCCCAGATCATCTGGAAGCAAACTCTACATGTATTATTTCATCTGTAAATATTTTTGTATGTATCTATAAAAGATAGGGAATTAAAGGTGATCATGATCCAATATTATACTTTAAAATGATTGGCTAGTTTTATCAGATATCCAAACCATGTGTGTATATATAGGCACACACGTATATACATATACTCAATATATATTTCAGGCTGAAGTGTGTACATATATAATATCATGCTGATTATTTCCTAAATGCCTGATTATGTGTGTGTTTATTTATAGTTTGATTAGTTTGATATCAGGACCCATTAAAAAGTTCATATATTACAATTAGTTGATATGTCTCTTAAGGTTTTGTTTGTTTGTTTGTTTGTTTTTTGTGAAAACAGGGTCTTGCTATGTTGCCCATGCTGGTCTCGAGCACCTGGCCTCAAGTCATCTTCCCACCTCAGTCTCCCAAAGTGCTGGAATTACAGGCATGAGCCACTGTGCCTGGCCTTCTTTTAAACTTTGGGTTCCCCTTCCATCTCTTTTTCCCCCCATTACAATTTTAAGAAACCAGGTCATTTGTTCTGACTTTCGTATCTCGCTTTTACTGATCACGTTTCTGAGATATTGTTTAACATATCCCCTTGTCTCTAACCTGTAACTTGATATTTCGATGTAGAGACTTGGTTGTATCCTGGGTACTAGAGTCTTTTTGATAAGACTACTTCGTGTGTGTTGTCTTGAGAGGCTCCCAATGTCCAGGGTTTCTCTCTTTGTGATGTCAGCAGTCATTGGTGATCATGGCTTAGATTCCCTGGTTCTTTAGAGTCTGAAAAATTGTGATATTTTACGACCTCAATTCCCCCTTTATTTACCAATTGGAATGCATCTATAAAGTACATGATTTCCCCATCTGTGAGGTATAACTCATAGGGAATGCAGGGGATGTGCTTGATTCTTTCCCTTTATCAGTTTTCAAGATGACTGCAGTAGTTCTCTAGCATCCTTTCAAGGTGACGTAACTTTCTCTTCTTGAACTCATGACTTTAAACATTTGATATGTTGTAATACATTACCATTGTTGTTCCTATTGATGCTTGATTATCCCATTTGGGGCCAGATGTGCTAAATTTATGGCTTTTACTCACAGGGAAACTGTTGGAGGATTTTGAACAGAAGAGCAACATATTCTGAAAGAGATCACTCTGGAGTTTGGGTGTGGCCACCAAAGTGTGGAGGGTGCCAGGGAGGAAGTAGACCAGTTAGGAGGAATAATCTAGCCAAGATACAATGTATTTTGGATCAATGTATTTTGACATTAGGTGGAAATAATGGTGGCATTCTGGATCTTTTACATTGGAAAGAGGCTTATTTTGGGGTTTTGGAGGGCAGGATGGTGAGTTTTCTTTTGGGTGTGTTAAATTAAGGGTAGTAAAAGGAAACTGAAGTGAAAATGTATTGTAGTCCATTGGCTATATGGAACTGAAGTTTACTTCAGAAGATCTGTGTGTAGAAGGCTATGGAATAATATTCTAATGTGTTTCCTGAGATGAATGTCTACCTTAAAAGTTAAAGAATTTGGGGATTTTGCTTTATTTTTTGGTATAGAGTGGTAACTGATTTTTTTTCTTTTCTTTGTTTATCATAATCTGGCTGTGACACCCATGCTTTCGAACTTTCCCCGAACAACTTTCCTAAGGAACGTTGAGCCCTCTTTTTTGTGTTCTATTATATCTTGTTTGTTTGTTTGAGATGGAGTCTTGCTGTGTTGCTCAGGCTGGTCTCAAAACTGCTGAACTCAAGCAGTCTTCCCGCCTCAACCTTCTGAGTAGCTGGGATCCATTATATCTTTAGTATTTCCTTTTGTGAGGCTTTTTTCTCTACTAAATTACAATTACTTTTTACATCTCTATCTGCCTGTCTATGGAGTTGGTGACTATATTTCAGGTATGGATTTGTTACCTCCAAAGGGTAGGAGGATTGGTTGGTTCTGTGAGCTCACACTGAGAGATAAGTTGGTACCTAGTTAACATTAACAAATGGCCCAGAGCAAGTTGATAGCTAAGGATGTAGAAAAGAGTTCTGAGAATATCTTATAAACCTCCACAGGCCCATAAGCACCTTTGTGGAGTTAGAAACAGGGAGCCCTCCAGAAGGGCACAGAGCTGAGGGAGACTTCGTGAAAATGAGAAAGATGGGGTGGAAGCAGCCCAGAGCCAGGTGCAGGCATAAAACCATGGAAAGCAGACTAGATGTTGGTTCCACCTCCCTCCTTGCCCAGGGCACAACCTGAACAGCTGCCTATGGCATCCCTGCTTGGACAGGCCTCTGGGATAAGAGTAAATTTACAGACCAGGATCTAATCCTAGTATAGCCGCCAACTGTGTGCCCTCAGTTTCTCCATCTGTGAAAAGATGGAGTTTGAATTCATAGCCTTTGAAATATAACTGCTTGAATATACTTGCTATTTCTCCGTAGTATGGCACTCTCTCTCTCTCTCCTCTCTCTCTCTCTCTCTCTTTGAGTGTGTGTGTATGTGTGTGTGTGTGAGAGAGAGAGAAAGAGATGCCTTGTAGTACTTGAAAATTAGAGTTCTTGATAAAATAAAGCTCTAATTTGCTCTAGTGTTTCTCCTCAACAAACCAGAGGTTGCCAAGTTTTAAAACATTTTAAAATGCATTAGAGGAAGTGAGTCAGTTACGTTCTTCATACACTACAATGGAAGTACACTTAGTTCCAAGTTATGAATGCTGTCAAAAATTAGGTTCTTTGAATAAATACAAGATGAAACTTTCAGGCTTTCAAAATTCGTGTTCTCTCTTTCCCTCCTTATTCATATTAGATTGCTTTTGTAAAGTATACAGCACTGCGATCTTAAAAATGAGCTTTTCGAAAATAAAAATCCAAGTGCCAAGAAAAATCTCTTGCATTTCCAGTTGGTAGTTTCCTATTGTCGGGTTTGCCTGTTCACACAAGTCTTTGCCGTACAACAGAGTCAGACTTCCCCCAAATTAATGCAGTTAGTTTATTCCGTGTTCTCATGATTGCCATATATAGAGAAAGATCTAATTATTTTTATGTGGCACTATTCCTCATTTCTTTATTGGGGACTATGAGTGATTTAGTTAACTCCACCAAGGGAAGTGTAAGACGAGCCTCCTCACGGTGGCTGAATTCTATTCGAGAGCATCACAGGGAGGTGGGGAATAGTTGACGTGTGCTGAGATAAACTCTTTTAGAAGTGTGACACTGTTGCTTTATTTTTTTCCTCCAGTCTGCAGGGTGAAAAGGACTTTTCATTTCACTGAGGTGAAAAGTGGGTCTGTGAGTAAAGCGACTTTCTTTAAAAAAAAAAAAAAAAAATCAGAAACCAATTACTTGATATGCAGAGCTGCAAGCCTCATTCCTTTAACAAAATCAGTGCAGTGTGCACTGCCGTTAACCTGAGGAAAGCAGCTGACATCTCTTGATTACGGCTAGAGGTGGAAGGACCCAAACTTGCAGCCTCCCCCTCCCCCTCGAGAGAGTGTTAGTCCAGTCCTTTAGAGAGGTTCGGTTTGGCTCTCTGTCATCACCGGGACGCTGGCAGGGAGTGTGTGTCATGGTTACAATAGAGTGTGCTAACATATAGCAACCATGAAAGCCCAGCGGGAAAGGCTACAGATTCCGGGGCTGACCTTGGAGTAAGTATTGTCTGTCTTTAATATTTTAATGCTTTCTGCATGGCACTTGCTTTCCGGCGACCAATAGCTATTTAGCATTTGTTTGTACTGACAGCCTCAGAGCACTGCAGTGTGAGGTGGAGGAACATGTCTTAAATGCATGGTATTTGGTTTCAGCTAATGTGGACACCCAGACCAGCATTTTGCATTGCAGTCAGAGGAAAAGCATTGCTGCATATTTAAAGTTACTAAACCCCAGTTCTGGAAACATCTTAACAGCTCATTGTGAAAGAATGTATCAGTAGGCCATGGTGTATCTGTCTTTTTCTCCTTCTCTCTTACTGTTTGTTTATCCCCATGTTGCCTTTTTCTAAAGAAAGGCCTCTGTCTGCATTGAATAATAGAAGACATTACAATGGATTAGAGTGCAAGAGAAGGGTTATTTGTGACGTTCATTAGATGTGATCCATGTTTTATCTGTGCAACAGAATATTAATGAACTGTGGTACATTTAGAATCCTCTCTGCAGAATCTCCAGCCACTGCATGCAATGTGTTTACCTAGTTGAGCTGTGTGTTTGCTTAGCTGTTTTTTTTTTTTTTTTAACCCATTAACTCATCTGACTACTGCCTTCTGATGTAATGTAGCTATATGAACATGTCCACATCTAATTTGTGGCGCAGAAGTTAGACATCTGTGATGCAGGAAGTGTCAGCAAATTTTTATTTTAAATCTGTTAGTCAAAGATGCAGAAGCTGTGAGTTAGTCTGTGCTGGCACACTTAAAATAATAAACAGTAAAATATAAATCCGGTAGAAAAAATATAAATATCCCTCTTTCTAACTTACAACACAGATATAAAATTACATTTTAGTGAAATCTGTACAGTCCCAATAATCTCATACTGGACTGTCTCCAGAAAGAGACTGCAGGATGAGAACTGTGCTTGGTTCTGGGGATTTATTATTCATCTTGAATTTTGTAGATGCATCATACAAGAGAAATAATTTCCTTAATTAATAAAAGCATGACATTCTGAAGTGAATACTTTTCTAATCAGTCCTTGCTCTAAAATTGTGCCCTGATTTTATACTAACAAACAGCTCACTTACAAAAAGTTAGAGGGCTCTTACAACCTTCTTGCTAGCTGTGACATTCTTCATATTAGAGGTTTGAATAGTATTTACCCATTGCCCTAATATTTCTCCCATCACCACCCCCACCCTAACATTCAACTCTCACCATCTGTGTGGAATATTTTAGTGGCATGCACTCATTCTTCTACTTAACCCTCCACTCTCTAGTGTTGTGGAAATGCATAACTAAGCCATAGCTCAATGTTTAAAACCCAGGGGCATTAACCTCCGGCTTTGCTTTAGCCTCTGTTTTCTGTTGTGCTGTTTCCTGGCCGTTTTCTTTGGACTTAGTAGATATCATTTCACATTAGGCTTTTTTTTTCTTTCCTCTTCTTCCTTTACTTTCTTTTCCTTTCTTTCTTTTTTCAATCTTGTCTACATCAAGAGGAGACACTTGAAAGTAACTTTTTAAAAACGTGAACTCGGTTGTATCGAACATTCCATTTTATGATTAGAAGGACTGAGTTATGCCACGAGTTTTATGACCTTGCCAACGTTGACACAGGACATAACAGTCAGCTAAACACGGGATCTTTGGATGTTGTTTTGGTATCAGGCCACGCCCCCTCCGTCTGTCCTCTTATCTTGGTAAATATTACCGTGCATTTAAAATAGATAATTCTGTTTGCCTAGGGAATGTGAGAGTGAAATAGAGAATCACTCTTAAATATCATCATAGTATTAGTATGTGATTTACTTTGAACATTTCGTTTACCTTGAAATGCAAAATTACTCTAAAATAGACATAGCTAACTTTACATTCATTCATGAAGAAAGCTAATTCTGCAGTCTTTGAGTAAATTCATCTTCTAGCCACTGCAGAGGAATGTTATACTGGAAAGTCTTATCACTGATTCTATTAAAAGCAGATTTAATGTATATAAATTTAATTATTTGGCAATCTTATAGTCTTAACTCACACAGCAAATGTGTAGAACAGCTCTCGAACTTTTGTTCATGGGACATTACTGTTTTTCTTTCAGAAGAGTTTATTCCATAAGCACTGCAGCTGTGGAGTATTACATGAGCCTATTTTATGCTCTGTAGATGCAATCTAGAATTTTCCATCGGATTTATCAATACACACAGGGCAGTTTCTGATTCCTGTTTCAGATATTGAAATCTTAGGTGTGAGACATCAAATATATATTTCAGAAATTAATAAGTTGTTAATTTATAAGAAATTTATGATGCCTAAATAGCCTATGCATGGCTTTCCAGTTTCTGAGAAAGGCAGATTTTTTTGTTTTTTCTTTTTTCATTGTAAGTATAGAATCGGGTACGTAGACACTTCATAGTATTCATCATGTGTGTTTCCGCATGGAGACAGGGAGCAGCTTTAGTGCCTATGCATGCCGATTTTAGGACCAGAAGGAATAGATAAGACTGTTCTTAGACAAAATGATGGACATATCAGGGGACATTCCTGAGAGCTTTCCAATGAGCTGCTAAGTTAGAGTACAGCATGTTTAAGAGCAGCAGCTTTTGAATATGCTCTGAGTGTATAAGGAAAATAATTCCTTACTAATTCCAAGTCCTGGTACCAAATCAGAGAATGGTCTTAGAAGATATAAAACTTTACTCTATTGAAACATTATATTTTTAAAATTAGAGCATTTTGAGCAATAATTTTATATTTTAGTTTAAGACCAACACAGCCAAGTCTCAATTATCCATATAATGGGAGAGAAGGATGGCATTTAGAATTTGCAAACCATGGTAAACCCAAATCTGACTTTAGCCATCGTTGCCAACTCTCTGTGCCAATGAAGAGCATGACAGCTTGAATCAACCGAAATGCAGCTCTGTTTCAAGACCCCATTCTCTAAGATAGGAAAACATGATACAGTGTAGAGCCATCGTCCAGCGGAGAGGCAAAATCACATTCTTTAAGAAGCTCTCTGCACTAGCCAGGCATGGTGGTGCGTGCCTATAGTTCTTGTTACTCAGGAGGCTGAGATGGAAAGCTGTCTTGAGCCCAGCAGTTCAAGTTTGGCCCAGGAGGTATATCAAGACGCCATCTCTAAAAAAGGAAAAAGGCAGCCACGGTGGCTTACACCTATTATCCCAGCACTTTGAGAGGCTGAAGCGGGAGAATCACTTGAGCCCAGGAGTTTGAGAACAGGCTGAGCAACATGGGGAAACCCCATCTCTACAAAAAAAATACAAAAATTACCCTGGTATGGTGGTGTGTGCTTATAGTCCTGGCTACTTGGGAGGCCGAGGTGGGAGGATCACTTTGAGCTCAGGAGGTGGAGGCTGCAGTAACCCACTACACTCCAGCCTGGGTGACTAGAGTGAGACCCTGTCTCAAAAATAACAAAAAAAAAAAAAAAAAAAAGAAGAAGAAGAAGAAGAAGAAAGGAAAGAAACTCGTTGCACTTTGGCAGGAGTTTCTCTTGCTCACTTCAGTTTGAGAGTTGGGGCCAGAATACCTACAGAATACTTAGCTAATTTTTACTTTGATTAAAAATACTTGGTAACTGACTAGCATCAACTTCATGCTTTAATATCTTTGGTTAAATTGTTGTACTGTATCTAATTTAAGTTTTATCTCCCTAAAAATAAGAGACATGAGGCCAGAAAGAAAAAAAGATAAATGAACTCTATTCCAACCACACTGTGATGAATATTTGAGAACTGGCTGGAATAATCGTGGTGGTTTGGATGGTTGGGTGGGGAGTCGGGGGTGCAGGGATTATAATGGTTCATTGACAGTTGGATTTGAGAAGACCTTTCTGGAAGGTAAAATAATGTATAACTACCTGTAATAATTTTTGAAATTGTTTATTTTGAATATACGCATAGGAACACTGTTTCTCATTGCCCCTGAGGATTAGATAAAATATTGGGTCTTTGTTATAAGGAAGACTTGTTTTTCCTTGCAAAAGTGCTTAAAAACATATCTTCCTATGTGGAAATGTTAGTTGCTTTGCTTTTTAAAAACTACGGTATTTCACCTAAATTTTTATTTGCATTGTCTTCTTAATCTGGAGTAAAATATACTCAATATAAAATGGCACTGGATTTTCTTTGATGCAAAAATCACATGTCAAAGATATCTGCCAAGTTGCTTTGTGACAAAGAAAAGGCTCAAATAAAAATGGCAGCTGTAGTTTTTAAAATGTAAATTTCAGCAGGAAGCATTTTACTTGTTCTGTATTTTAGAGCTGAAAAGGGCAAGTGATTAGATGATTACCTAGTGGTGTTGATAAGCTTGCCGTAGTGATTCTGGCCTAAAGGGAACACAGTCCCTTAACTGAGCTATGCTATTTTTACTGCAATCAATTCTCCCACTTGGAATGACATTATTTTAACTTTCAGTCTCACTCCCAGGAGCCTGAGTCCAACCCCATCCAGCCCAGGCAGTCCTTGTAGTCCTCTCTTGGCCTTTCACTTTTGGAGGTAAGCATGCTCCAGGGCCTGCCCAGGGCTGCTTTGTCTTTCTATTGCCCCATTACCCACCACCAGCATTTGATTACTTCAGACTCTGCAATCCACAATAAACCATTTCTTCTTAATTGTTGCCCTAGCATTAACATACAGGGTGAGGAAACTGGTTGAATTGCTTACTTGGTAACTTACTTGATCACTTACTCCATGTAGCATATTTACTCGTATTTCACTTGGTGTCTCTTGACTCATTGTTCAATGTGTGTGTATATATGACAGTTTTTCATTTGCTTTCTTAGGAAGTGATCTGCACTGAATTCTGTAAGTTTTGGTCAATATAAAGATATAATGTATTAGTTTCTAGAAAACATTTCATAATTCCTATGAGAGTATCATAATACCTGTTGCCTGAAACTATTTTATACCCTATTATTTACAGGATAATGTATTTAAGTTGTCTAAAGGGTTAATATTTTTTAAATCATTTTTTAGAACTCCAAGATATATACTCCTCCCCCCTCACTCATAGGCTGATTATATTCACTTTTCTGTGTTAGAGAACTACCCCCAAGAAACTCTTACATTTTAGCATAGTTTGTTATAAGAATACATGATAGAAAATACTGCTACTATAGTATCTATAGTATGTATATTCTAATAGACTTTTCATGAATTCACTACTTAGGATATAGTGAATCTAACCGTATCTAATCAGAAGACATACATAGAGTACCCAGCATCCCTTTCCCCTTTTTAAAAATCCTACGGGGCTGGGCGCGGTGGCTCACGCCTGTAATCCCAGCACTTTGGAAGGTTGAGGCAGGTGGATCATGAGGTCAGGAGATCGAGACCATCCTGGCTAACACGGTGAAACCCTGTCTCTACTAAACATACAACAAACTAGCTGGGCATGGTGGTGGGCTCCTTAGTCCCAGCTACCCCTTGGGAGGCTGAGGCAGGACAATGCTGTAAACCCAGGAGGCAGAGCTTGCAGTGAGCCCAGATCCGGCCACTGCGCTCCAGCCTGGACGAAAGAGGGAGACTCCATCTCAAAAATAAATAAATAAAAATAAAAAATAAAAAATCCTACGGAAGAAAGTAGAATCAAATTATCCGTTGATGCAAAGGACAACTTAAATTTTTTTATGAATACTTTTCATTTCATAAATGCAAATGAATGATGAATTTGCCACTATGACCACTTCCTTAAAAATATTAACTTACAAGCCTTAGATGATGTGAGTGGGACAATTTAACACATTTGTTTCTTTATATTTCTAAAGTAAGGCTGAACTGAAATCTGCAAAGAATAATTGACTAGGGAAACAAATTAATGACTTGGAACTTTAGTTCTACTCTTCTGCTGATGGGATTATATTTATTATTGTAAAAGTGACTTTCAACATGAAAGGTTCTTGTAATAGCTTTTATAAAGCATCCTCTGAATTTAATAGATCCTAAAACATAAGAGTAGTTTTTTTTTTTTTTCCCTATCTGGAGAATTCCTTTGCTCTTCTAATGTGTCCATTTTGGTTATCCAACTGCAAGAAATTGAACTGTGTCCTGAACTTTTTTTCTTCAGTGTAATATGTTTTCATTAAATACAATACTCGTATTTCCTTTTCTTTATTCTTCCTAAAGGCAATAGGCTATTCAATATGAAGATGCCATCATTAGTAGAAGAGAAAAGAGAATTGGATTCAGTGCTAAGGTACTGCCGAGGAGGATGAGGTTCTGAAGAGTGTTTTGGGGGAAAAGTTTTAGTGAACTGGTTGCGTTTGAGCTGGACCTTGAAAAATCTTGGAGGTTCAGTGGGGAGGGATTGGTGGGGGCAGGGCAGGGGGTGAAGGATAAAACCAGACAGAGAAAAAAAAATCTAGGATGTAAGAAAGCATAGTATATGGTAGAAATAATGTGTGTCACTAGGACATAGGATAGGTGAAATAGAAGAAAAGTTTGGAACTGTATAGAGATTGATATAAACTTGAAAATTAATTTGGAGTCATGCATGCTATATAAGGCTTTGAATACTAAAGCTAAAAAGTTCGACTTTCATTTTGTAAGTGTTCAGGAGGCAGAAGATGTTTTGAATAAGGAAATGACCAATCTGAGTCCAAACTGAGGAAACCTACCTTACCAATATTAAGAATACATTGTATTTTAGGCAGAAACTCCAATGAGGATGCTAGTACAATATATCATGAGTAACAGGTCTGGGATTAGGACAACTGCAATAAGCTAAATTAAAATTTGCAAAGTACTTTATAGTTGGCCAACTGGTTTTATATACATGGCTTCATTCCATTTAATCCACCCAACACTACATGAGACAGAAATGAATATTGCCTTTGTTTACAGATGAAAATGCTAACATATATAGAGTTTAAATAGTAGCCTAGGACTCAAAATGAAGTCTCAGATCTTTCCACTGTGACTTACTTAAGACATACACATGCTGCTCTGAGATCATTTATATTGAGTTTTAAATATCTGGTTTAGGTAGACCTTGTGACCTTGTTTAGTCATTTTTATTTCCCCAGTGCCTCACTCTGTATATGGAATGTACTAAGTGCTTGAAAAATGCTTATTAAAGAATGAATAAATGAGTGAATAAGAAATAGAAGATGTATTAGTTACAGTGCTGCTAATATATCAACCACCAAATAAACATACAATGGCTCAAATACAATGGAATTGGATTGTTCACTCATAGATGAAGGGTTTGTGGGAGGATCTACTCCATAGAGTCATTAAGGGATCCAGGGGGATCTTTAACCCCTGGCCTTCAAGGATGCCTTGGGCATCAACATTTAGCTGGTGGAAAGGGAAAGAGCATGAAGGATGGTGCACTGACAGACCTGAAGGTGGCACACATCACTTCCATTCACATTTCATGGCCTGGAATGTGGTGTTCTGACTGTATCTAACCACAGGGAAGCCTGGGAAATATGGCTTGCTGGTGTCCAGGAAAAGGAGGAAATAAGTTTGGTTAAATAGTTAACAATCTTTGTTGTAGAAGTTGATGAAATAAGGGTGCCCCGTAGCAGGTGTTCAGTAGATAATTTTCAATGAATGACTTACTTACACTGCAATTTCTAGCATTAATGACTTGAACCCCAAAAAACAGAGTTGGGGAGGGAGGAAAATGTTGTAATGATGAGTCTGGTCATAAACACGGTGAGAAAGTTCTAGGTAGAGGTATCTAGTTGGCAGCTTGGAATTGGGTATCTCTGATAGTGTCCCCCAAAATAATGGTCTAATATTATAAATTGCAAGACTCAAAATATGTTCATGCTATTACCACAAAAAAAGCATGTATTGTATCCCTGCACAGATTTTGTTTTCCTACCATTGATTGTGACGGGTCAGATTTGTTCTTTATTCCTTTCTCGTGAGTGGGGCTTGAAGGTCTAGGAGAGAGTGGTGGTGGTGAGTATCACAGTGTCTGTGCCCTTTTGAGGTGCTGACACACAGAGTTTCTAAATATGGCAATAGACGATTCTATTCTTTTCATAGTAAAACCCTGGAGGCAGGCTATGCAGAGACATGAGTCAGCTCTCCATCTCCAGCAGAACTCCAGGGACTTCTCCAGGCCAGGCTTCCTGAAGGTTGGCCAGAAGTAAGACATCTGCAGCTTCCAGGACAGCTCAGTTGCTAAATACGACTTACGTTTTGTTTGGTATGTCTGGGTAATAAGACCTTGCACTGCTGTATGGAGGTTATAGTAAGACAAATTTGGACTCAGTATGAAATAAAGAATTTTCTAAGGAAGCTTTCTGAACTTTTAATGGGCTGCCTCATCAGACCATCAGGAAAGCCAGGCACCCAGTGAGCTGGAAAGATGCAGACTGTATTCCTGCACTGAGCAGAGGGTTAGACTACGTTATTCTCAAAAGCCCTTCCATCTTGAAAATCTCACACTTCTTAAAAAAAAAAAAAAAAATCTTCCATCAGGGCTGGAGAAATAGCAAAATACATACTTTGTCTACAAACTAAAAAAAAAAAAAAAAAAAAAAAGAATATATATATATATATATTTAGGCCATATATATATGGCCCTAAATATCAGTTTATTAGTTACCAGTGTGACAGCACCACTTTAAGACCTTAAGTGGAATTTATGTACAACTTTCCTTTCCTCCTTCTGAGGCAACCATAACTACTCAGAATTTCTCATGACCTCCAGTTCTTAATAAATTGGCTACCACTTAGGGGCTGTTTGTATAATGGTGACATCAATGCCTCCTGAGTAATATAGATGTGACTTGTGCCAGCTCCTAAACTGGACTGTGATTAGAGAGCAAGATTCCAGAAGAAGCTATCTCATTTCACATTCTCAGTGTCTTTCTTGGCACGGAGCATGCCTTGCTGTCAATAGGGACCCAGTAAGTAGCTGTAGGCTGGAACACCATTACTCAGTGGCCAAGTTTTTATTATGCCATAGTGATGTTCTTTTGTACTTCTGTTTCATCCTCCAACATCTTCCTGGATGATAACCACTCGAGAACCTGCTGGCTACATGTCCTGTGTTCCTTGTATTTTTCTTCTTCCATCCTTTTCTTTGCATCTCCATTTAGTTTCTGGAGTCTCAGGGTGGTAAATACACAGTCAGCTATGCGAGAGTTGGCAGTAGAGGAGGTACAGTTTCTTCTCCTTCCATCTCCCAAATCTCTCTCTCCCTGTTTCAGCTGTGACTGAAAACACACATGCCATGTTGCTGGTAGGATATAGTACTACTTCCAGAGAAGAATATTATCACTGTGCTATCACCTCCACAAGGACAACCATTTTTGTCTACTTTTTCACACGTGTATCCACAAAACCTAAAATAGTTCCTGACATACATAGGAGAGTCTCCGTAAATATGTACTGATTTAACGAATGAATGTGTTATTCCCTGGGATTCAAGCCTGTTCTGATGTTTTCACCTGTGCTTAAACATGAGATCGAGTTATATAGTAGGTATATTTTGAGAGCAGTGCTGGCACCTTGAGAGAAAGGGCTTATTTTTTGTTCTTCTATAAATAGTAAGTTATAGCCATCAAAATGTAAAAACTGAGTAGATATCAGTTATCTAGGACAAAGTAGAAAGGCATTGTTAATTAAAGTTAAACCCCAGCGTATATTAACAGATATGCCTGGCTATGGTGAGGGACAGAGAAAATGATACAAAAGTCATGGCAGATCACACATGGAAGAGGATAAGTTACTCTAAGGAACAGTAGAATAGAAGCGCTGGAGGGCAAGGCCTGTCTATCTTACATACTGCCGTCTCCCTAGCCCATGTAGCATAATGTGCTACTAAATAACTAGGTACTAAATAAATTATTTAGCTGTTGTCATTAAATGTGCTTTGAAGCAGTAAGAGAATTGTGAATTGGGGACTGCTTTTAAAAACCCGAAGCCCTTTAGTGAGTCTGTGTTCCTTTGCAGCCACGTTCTGTCTGTGACTGGGACCCTGCGGCACCTTTTAGAGCTGCCATTCTCCATTTCAGCACAGACCCCACCTAGCTGGCTTCATTCATTCACGGTACCTGACTAGCCCTGGAGACACTTGAGTTTGAGACTCCACAGACTAGGAGTCATAGTGCCTGAGTCTTGCTCACAGACCTTACCACATACAAGCTTTGTGACCTTGGGCAGGTGTTAAACTTCTTGGACGCTTGTTGTCTTTAAGAATCCCCTACCTCATTGGCAATGTAAGAACAGTAGCTTATAGATTTTTAGTGCAATAACTTTTTGTGAGCAAGAATGGAGCATATGGTGGTCCTAAGAGTGATTGGCAGGAAAGGTAGACAGCACCTTAACAGGGAGGGCATCCAGCATAATTCTCACCTAGTCCCGTTTGCCAAGAGCTGGCCCATTTGTCCTGTTGCTGCTTGAAAAGGTTACTGGGTATCCATGGCTGCCTGAATCCCCCTCACTTCACTTGTTGCCATGGTGAGGGGCAGACATCATAGCCATTTACCAAACACATGGCAATATGTTGTGGTTTTGTGTCTCCTTTTCACAGGGAACCTGTAAGACTAAGAAAGTCGCCTGATGGCTACACCGCTAAACCCTTTTAGTTTATTTTGCCTTTTCGGATGAGAGGGCCCATTTGTCTTTTTTATTCTGTTTTTCCCGCTTTCACTTTGTGGAGAACATTGGAACATCTGAAGATGCTCGTACCAGATGGTAATTTCTTTGTACTCTACAGACACCAGTTCCCGTGCTTTTGTGAATGTGATAGTTTAATGAATTCCCGGAATTTTGTTTCTGAATTGTCATGTAGGATCGAATCTGTGTCATGCAGGCAGTCTTAGGAATGGCTCAGCCAAGCAGAGATGAACTTGATTATGAACGCGGTGCCAGCCCTGTGGGTGTGGGGCTGGGCAGCAATGAGGAAGGTTGGTAGTCTCAGCTGTCACTGGGGTGGTATGGACAGGCCACTGAGCACTTCCCTCCACCCCACCCTTGCTGGTTTCTGCCAGTGCCACCACCTGGAGACTTACCTTGCTTAGTAAGAAAGAGGATGTGTGTGCAGTGCTCCAGAGGAGGAGAGGGTAAGGGTTAGGAGACTTCACGTGGGTAGCAGTAATGGGGAAGGGCAAGCATAATAAACTTACTGCAGAAAATTTGTTTCCTTTGATTTTTCTGAAATATAGTGTTTTTAAAATGGATATAAGCTCATCTGCTGTAAACTTGCAGAACATAGGGGATGAAGTCTTGTGAGGTCAGATGGCAAGCAGAGCTTTCAGGTCCATGGGGTCCTGGCACAGCTGAGTCCTTGCAGCGCCTTCACTCATCCATGTATAGACACCTACATGTTCCAGGTCCAGACAGCCATTCCAGGGCCATGTTTTTTGTCATGATTATTTGTGTTTTTTTCTCTATGCACTCACCTTTTCACATTAACTTTTCTGTTTTGTCTACTGTTTTGAGTTAAAGGCCCAAATTACTAAGCTAGATATCTGCATATGCAGCAGGTTAGTGTCCAGCATTGATGGGAGCTTGTGGCATGCCTGGCACTGTTCTTAGTGCTGCACATATGTTAACTCACACAGTTTTCACCCTGTGGCTGGGAGGCAGGTACTGTCTTCATTTTACAGATGTGAAAACTGAGGCACAGAGACAGACTTATCTGTGGAGCCCACACATCTCAGTTTGCCCAGATGCAGGTTGATATATGCCTTTTTTTTTCCAGTGGGATGCTCAAAAGCACCCCGCTTTCACTTTCGAAACCTCCAGGTTTGACCAACAGATTATGCCCTGTTCCCAATGTCTAGAAAGTTACCTGGTATGGTTCAAGCTCAAGTCTCTGACTGGAGAGCCTGTGCCCCTGTTTCTTCAGGACTTCAATTTGTGGTCATTTTCATTTACATTCACAGTGTAAGATTCCATTTACTGGCAGGTGGATTTGTTACTGTGTCTGGAGCTTTCTTGCTTGGTTCCCTAGATGTTTTAGTCCTCTGTTGAGAGTGCACTCGTGGGTATGAGGAGCATGTTTTGACTTATGAAGCCCAATATTACTTCTTTAAAATTTTGTTTTGGACAGAGCCTAGGTGATGGAAAGAAGGTTAAATTGGGTTTGCTTTGGAAATCAGGCCATGGGCCCCAGCAACTCCAGTCTGAGCAGCCTGTGCCTTGTTCCCTCAGCCCAGGCCAGCCTGCTTCGGCCCTGGGGGTGACAGTGTTCTCACCATTGCTGTGTTATTCAGAGGGCTCCGGGAGCCCTTTTAGGAGATCAACCACTTCAGGCCTGAGTAAGAATTCCTCACCCCATTTGCAAGGAGCCCGGACACTTTCTTGATACCATCCACTCTTAAACATTTCTTTGGACCTCGTAGCTCAAGATGATTCATTACTATGTAGTCTTTTCTGGGCCAAATATTGCGACTACTTTACTTAAGTAACTTTTTAAATTTTGGTTTTTGAATATATTGAAATTGTTCTATGGAGGCTTAACAGTTATCTTTTTTAGTAGATCTTCTTGGGGTGAATAAAAATTTACTTTGCTCTGTGTGTGTGTGTGTGTGTGCACGTGCATGTGTATGTTGGGAGGAAAGTTAAGTTGTATATTCCATTTTGTTAAGGCATTTCTTTGTCACAGGAGAAAAAGACATTTCACATCATTTTAAAAAACCTATTTCCAACATTTAAAATATGGATGCAGCCATTAACACCCACCCTGTTGATATGAGAAGTAAGTTGTGATGTTCTTTGAAAGCATAAGATGGTGATGATAATGTGAAACTCAGAGATGCCTCAGTAAAAGGAGTAATACAAATGCAAAAACTTTAAAAAATTGTCAAGTTTCTCCAGCAGTAACATAGATAATAATGCCTCTTGGAGGTGGTGTAAGAATTAATTAGGTAATGTATGTGAAATGTTCCAAGAAGAGTGTTCTGTTTTGTTATTATTAGTGTCATATTGTTCTTGGAACCCAGCATTCAAAATGAACTACAAAACCCGACCTTTGTATCAAGGCATGTTGCATATTCTAATTGAAGTGATAGTGAATGATGAGGCATTATGAAACTGGGAGAGCTGTACTAATGGTCTGGGGTGAAAAGGAGATGAGCTAAATTACATGGAGTCTTAGGCTTTTCTACTTACTTATCTGACAATTTGTTTAGCTGAATCATTACTGGCTCTAGTTAATAAAACATGGAGATACCCCATGTTGAGAGAACATGTATTTTCTTGTAGTGGTGTTGTTTTTTTCTCTCCTCTTTATATAAAATACAAATTGGGCTCAACTTTAATCAAGCTCTTAGTCAAAAGCCATCTGTAATTCTTCCCTTTTAAAAATCTTTGCAGTGTGCACATGTGTGGATTTGGGGGGCATGTGCGCATCATCCACTAGGAAGTCCTGTTGATTCTGCCTTCGCAATATGCGATGCTGACCACCTCTCCTATCCCGCCTTAGTCTGAGCCACTGCCATTTATCCCTTTTATCCCTAGATTTGTGTAGTAGTAGCCTCCTAGCATGTCTTCCTGCTTTAGTTCAACCTTTGCCCTCCTATGATCCGTCTCCATCCAACTCTCAGAGTGATCTTTGTGAAATGAGATCTGCTCCTGCTCAGAACCTTCCAGTGGATGCCCACTGTCTTCCATGATCTGGCTTCCTGCCATGTCTCACTCATTCCCTCTGGCCTCATTGGACTCTGCCTTTTCTTGAGCACTGCAAGCATGTTCCTTTGTCAGGGCTGATCATTCCCTGTTTCTAAATACTCTCTTCCTACCCCTTCAGCTTTCTTTTTTAAATCCCAAACCTGTTTTTAAGAAGTTGAAAAAATTTCATCTTGATTCACCGGTTAACACTTGCCACATTAGATCTTTCTCCCTGTCTTCCTTTCTTAGCCCCTAGATGTATTTAAACTTTTTTTTTTTCTGCTAGAGCATTTGAGAGTAATTTGCAGACATTCAGACACTTCACCCCTAAATACTTAAGCATGTATCTCCTAAGAATAAGTATATTCTCCTATATAACTATATTATTATAATAGCCTTAAAATTGAACATTATTATATGTGCTATGTCAGCTTTCTCCTGTTGTTTCAAAAACTGTGTCTGTAAAAGTTTTTTTTTTTTATTTCAGGATCCAGTTAAAGATCAGATGTTCCACTGCGTTGTTGTATCTCTTTCTTTAGTCTCCTTTAATTTAGAAAGTTATACTGTCTTTCATCATCGCTCAGTACTAGACAACTTTTCTGTTGAACATCCCACAATTTCAATTTGTCTGATGGCTTTGTCATCTTTAGATTCAGGTTAAATCTATTTGCCAAGAAAAGGTGATGATGTCCTCCTCATAGCAGCACACCAGGAAGTCCAAAAGCTGGTGTCTGCCACATTTTCCCTTTATGGTGATTATGCCTTTACCTTATTAAGTAATCTCTGGGGTCAAACTTTTAGTCCATATAAATATACTCTTCCCAACAAGATTTCACCCAGTGGTTTTTTTTTTTTTTTTTTGTTTTTTTTTTTTTTTTTTTTTGAGACGAAGTCTTGCTCTTTCGCCCGGGCTAGAGTGCAGTGGCCGGATCTCAGCTCACTGCAAGCTCTGCCTCCCGGGTTTTACGCCATTCTCCTGCCTCAGCCTCCGGAGTAGCTGGGACTACAGGCGCCCACCACCTCGCCCGGCTAGTTTTTTGTATTTTTAGTAGAGACGGGGTTTCACCGTGTTAGCCAGGATGGTCTCGATCTCCTGACCTCGTGATCCGCCCGTCTCGGCCTCCCAATGTGCTGGGATTACAGGCTTGAGCCACCGCGCCCGGCCCACCCAGTGGTTTTTGCATTCAATGATGACCTTGCTTTAATCATTTATTACATTGCTGTTTGTCACAATTTTTTATTTCTATTATTAGTTGGTGTTCCTCAGTTGAAGAATATTCCCTCTTTTCTCTCCCTTCATTTTTAGGAATATTGACTCATACATTTTTCTATAGAAGAAAATGGAAGACAAATATGTATTTGATGTGTAATAATCTATAACCAGCATTCCTCTTTTTGTTGGTCAAGTTGTCCTAAAATTCATCAGTGGGAAGTGGGAGCTGTTTAAGCTGGCTCCTGGGTCCTTTTAACATGATGCTATTAATCTTTGAACACCTCTTCACTTTCTGGCACAAGATGTTCTAGCTGTCCAGAACAGCTGAAGGAACACTGAAATGATACCTGAATGGTGCTCTCCTTCACTTCCTTAGCATCTGTACTAAATGTTATTGAATCAAAGGCCTTCCCTGGCCTCTCTATGACAGCATCACCACCACCTTTTGGATTGCTTCATGATATTTCTTTTTTTTTTTTTTTTGAGACGGAGTCTTGCTCTGTCACCCAGGCTGGAGTGCAGTGGCCGGATTTCAGCTCACTGCAAGCTCCGCCTCCCGGGTTTACGCCATTCTCCTGCCTCAGCCTCCCAAATAGCTGGGACTACAGGCGCCCGCCACCTCGCCCGGCTAGTTTTTTGTATTTTTAGTAGAGACGGGGTTTCACCGTGTTAGCCAGGATGGTCTCGATCTCCTGACCTCGTGATCCGCCCGTCTCGGCCTCCCAAAGTGCTGGGATTACAGGCTTGAGCCACCGCGCCCGGCCCATGATATTTCTTATAGTGAATTTCTCACCTGATATAACATTTATTTATTTGTTTGTTATTTATCTTACCCGACTAGCATGAAACCTACAAATTACAAGGGATTTGCCTATTTTGGCTATCATTGAGTCCCTAGTATCTGGCACATAGTATGTCCTCAACAACCACTTGTTATAGAAATGAATAAATGAATGAATTTATCCCCACCTTGAGCCTACATCATACTTTTCCAGATGAGCTACTACTGCTTTTCTATTTCATGACACTGAGATGAATCAGACTGACTGCAAGGGGTTTATAGATGTTTGTCTGGAGTTCATTGCAATTTTGCTTCTAGTAGCTTTCCTGCCTTTGGGTTCTGGTAGTATTTGGAAGTATTACTAACAATGCATTACAAATGACACTTCACTGCAAGGCACTTGCCATGGACAGTGGAAACATGTTACAATGCATTTCTTTCTTCTCTAGCTTCTCTGAACAGAAAGTTTGACCATTTTAGAAATAAAAAATGAAACACTTGACTATGTTAGAACTTTTTACCATGGAATATAATGCTGGCAACTAAAAATTCAGTAGAGTAAGGGTTTTATTTTCTAAATGGAAAAAAAATAACTATTTGTTCTCTACATAATACCTTGAAAGCTTTCATGGGATTTTCAAAGTATAAGAGTTGCTTCTTATCTTCAAAGAATTTCTATTCTAGCTGAGATTGTAAGAATTAAGAATATGGGGTGGGAATTGTGCATTAACACTTAATATAGCTGATGCATGTCATGGGCTGAACGGTGGCCCCAAAGATATCAGGTTCTAACCTCTGAAACCTGTAAACATTACCTTAGGAAAAAAGGAGTCTTTTTAGATGTGATTAATTTAAGGATTTCGAGATGGGGGGATTATCCTGGATTATCTCAATAGTCCCTAAATTCAATCATAAGTGTCCTTGTAAGAGAGGCCGAGGGGGATTTGGCCCACAGAGAAGCCAGAAGATGCAAAGAGCAGATTCTCCCTGAGAGCCTCACAGGGAGCCTGGCCTATTGACACCTTGATTTTGGCCCTTTGACACTGATTTCAGATTTCTAGCCTCCAGACTGGGAGAATATCTCTCTATTGTTTTAACCCACTAAGTTTGTTGTCATTTGTTAAACAGCTGCTGCAGGAAACAAATGCAGTGGTAAACTGCATTCTGTTGTTTTTCCTGAGACCCCAAAGTGATGAAGTGAGGGCAGTGTGGTGGGCACTTTCGCATTCATGTTACAGAAGAAGGAGCCCAGTGACTTAAACCAGCTGTTCCAACTCTGAGCCCAGTGCCCCTTTCACTGTGGCCCCCAGCCTCCTCCTAGTGACTGGAACCAGTGCTCACAGAGTGCTCATCATGATAGTTTAAAAAAGACAGACCACTGTGGCTGGAGAGATTAAGGACAAATGTGTGTAAGGTGAAAACACAAGGGTATCCTTAAAGGAGAAAAATATTGAGTCAGAAGGTGACCAATCCTGCTTCCCACAGTCCAGGGATTTAGTCCCTGCTTAAATGCTGTTTAGGCCGGGCACGGTGGCTCACGCCTGTAATCGCAGCACTTTGGGAGGGCGAAGTGGGTGGATCACCTGAGGTCAGGAGTTCGAGACCAACCTGGCCAACATGGTGAAACCCCTTCTGTACTAAAAATACAAAAATTAGCTGGGCTTGGTGGCGCATACCTATAATTTCAGCTACTCGGGAGACTGAGGCACAAGAATTGTTTGAGTCCAGGAGGCAGATGAGGTTGCAGTGAGCTGAGATCACACCACTGCACTCCAGTCTGGGTGACAGAGCTAGACTCTGTCTTAAAAAAAAAAAAAATACTGTTTAACCTTCCAGATGTTGGATACCTCTGAGCATTATATCCATGTGTCTGTCTGTGCATGGAGAAGAGAATCCCTTGCCATGTAGTTGACAGCACATTTTAGCTTTACCTCATGGAATCTTTGCCTCTGCTGTTGCCATGTGCATGTACCATGTACATATGGGTAACACCAACATGAGACTCCAAGAGAAAGCCACGGGATGAACTGGATGGTTCCAGCCCTCCGAGGCATTACCCCTTTCTGGAAGGCACTCAGATGGGCTCACTCCTTCTTCCTGGCAACCATCAGAGTTCTCCTGCTACAGGCCCTGCTGTGAACTGCTCCAGGCCTCTTGATCCACACTGCTGCCACTGCTGCATATATGATGGGTCCTTTCTGTTCTCTAGTTTACTAAACAGTCATTTTGCTTCTGTAAGCCAAGCACAATACTGGGGAGATGAAGACTTAAAAGGATTCCATCCCTCCCCTCAGGGAGCTCTCAGACTTGTATGGGAAACAGAAAGGGAACTAGCTTGACTGAAGTGTGATAGCAGAAGTATAGAGACGGTAATCTCATGCTGTCCCTCTGCCCACAGGTGCGGAGAAAAGAACAATGTGTTTAATGCACAGGTCTTTGCAGGCTCATCCTGGAACCAGGAGATAGAAGGGATTCCATAGGCTGTGGCATTCAGGAGAGAGATCTGGACAATTAACATCCCCACAGTGTCGATCTGGAGATTTTGGTGTGATGATTATAATGTGTTGTAATTCTTTACCCATTACCTTTATGAAACTTATAAACTACCTGAGAGCCTTGATCCTGTGGGCTTCCTATTTAGCTCAGTTTGAGATTAAATAGAATATGGATAACTAAGTACCCTTTTTAACACTTTTAATAGCCACTGACCCCTATCGTCAACTTCTTTGCATCTATAGTTTTCTATTGATAATGATTGGAAATATAAAATGAACTAAATTGTATAGACATCATGTAGAGAGTGGCAGCCCAGAGCTTTAAGCCAAGCTACAGATCTCTGTGGCATTGGGGTATAGGGTCAGCATCAGGGCTGATATAGACAGTCTCACCTTCATGAATATGAGGATCCTTTCTATTATCAGATTTTTTTTTTTTTTTTTTTTTTTTTGAGACAGAGTTTCACTCTTTTTGCCCCGACTGGAGTCCAATGGTGCCGTCTCCGCTCACCGTAATCTCCGCCTCCTGGGTTCAAGTCATTCTCCTGCCCCAGCCTCCCTAGTAGCTGGGGTTCCAGGCATGCGCTACCATGCTTGGCTAATTTTGTATTTTTAGTAGAGACGGTGTTTCTCCATGTTTGTCAGGCTGGTCTGAAACTCCCAACCTCAGGTGATCTGCTCGCCTCAGCCTCCCAAAGTGCTGGGATTACAGAAGTGAGCCACCACGCCTGGCTCTCAGACATTTTTAGAACACCCCACATGATCTCTTGATTGAGAAAGTAGGCCGGGCGCGGTGGCTCAAGCCTGTAATCCCAGCACTTTGGGAGGCCGAGACGGGCGGATCACGAGGTCAGGAGATCGAGAAAGTAGAAAAAGCAGAAAATGACTGCAACCTCAGGGCATTTACTTTTTTAAATTTTATTTTATTGATCACAACAGCAGCTGTACACATTTGCGGGGGGCGGGGGCAGGGGCGGGAACCTTCTGCCCCTATGCATGATCTTGTTTATTCAGTCTATTGTCAGTGTTTAGACCCATAAATCCCTCATAATAGCTTCTTAGGCATGAGTCGCTGTTCCTCACCTTGATGTCCGCATCAAGTTCTGCTCTTGGGTTTACATTGGCTGTTGTTTCTTTCCAAAAGGAAAAAAGATTATATATGACTACAGTTACAGAAATAAATGAAATGTCATTTGATTCTGTGTTCTTTTGTGAAAACAGAATCGAAAGGCTTTGGCATAAAATGTAGTTTTTTTTTTTTTTTTTTGTCAGTTCTGTGTATAGCTTTGCGCATTCCAGTGACATCTTAGAAAATACTGGCAACTATAGAGGATTCGAACTCAGAACCTAGAACCCAGTGATCATCCTGTCTCCAAAAGCATTTTTATTTCCATTCTCTGCTTCTTTGAAGTTTCAAAGTAGATTTTCTTTTTCAGTTGGAGATGCACCCCGGGGAGAATGTTCGGAACTTCATATATAATGTAGATGAAGGTGTAGGAGGTGTTAATGGAGACACTGAGGCCTCTTTAAAATTGTGAGTAGTGGGGGCAGATGCTCTGCAAAATCCACCTTGCTCCTTGTTCCTGTGGTTTAGATGTGGACTCAGAAAAAATATATAGTGATTAGTTTGGGGAAGCATGTTCAGCTGCAACCTACAACTGAGATTTCCTGAGTTCAGTTAACTAGGGAGTAAGCCTGGTGTTCTGCTTTGGAGAAACACCTGAATGGCCTTAAGGTCCAATTTGGGTTCACCCTCTAGATCCACTAGAGATGCCCCAGAAGCTAGAGAATGATCCTTGGTTGTGGGGGCCGGGACACATTTGTTTGTTCTTTCTACTACTAGGATTGGGCTGCTGGAATTGAATGTCATTAATACATCAAACTAGCTGTCAAGAGACCAAATGAGCTTGCTTTTGAGGTCCTTTCACACTCCAGATACTGAAATTTCAGGCAATAATTTGTCCACCTTGCAGGTATTCTATATATATTATTAGAAAATGTCATTGAACTTTGTGAGAAACAATGGTTATTGGAGCTCTTTTAGCCTCACGGCTCACAGTCATTAAGTGTGTAATTCACATATGTATAGAATACATTTAACTCAGAACTGTCTGCCTATTACGAGTATAGACAGTTGTTATGGATCTGACCAAGTTTTGCAGAACAATTCTGAATGATGTCATCTTTAATTTGTCAGGGGAAAATCATTGTCAGGCACCACTATTATTGCAAGATTTTTGGTGTGCAGAAGTTATCTGAGGAAGAATATATGCCTTCCTAACTTCAAGCTACTTGCTGGATGCAAAATTCTGTTTGGATATAAAGAAATGTTTTATCAGTTCTGAATAGCTGGGTTGTGGGGAGTAGATGAAATTTACTGTCTCTTGCAGTGGCTGAAATGTACATATCTGGCCAGAGATAAGTCCCCCAAGGGTCAAGGATGGCCTGGTAAGTAGAGCCAGCTGCAGCCACAATGCTAGATGCATGATAACGCCTCACACTTGGCTGTGTGTTCGTCACTTATACCTACCTCCTTTGAAAAGGATTTAAGGTAGTTTACAACAAAAACATACATGTGAAATTAGTTAAAAAGGATAAGCAAGTACTCAAACTCTAAGATACTTTTATGTGGCACTTGAGTAAGATAACTAATCTAATTGACGTCTGAATTTAACTTAGTTTCCTAGTAGTCAAAGCTAAAAGGGAAACAGACTAAAGAAAACATGTGTGGCTTTGGAGCTCTATGACTTGTCCTCATGTGGAATTTTACAAGAAGTCTTTCACGAAATGGCTAATGACCTCAATTCATCAGAAAGGGTGAAAATATATTTTAAATGAGTCTTTTTTAGTATGGCTCAACAAAGAATGTTGTAAGTTCTGTATTTGTTGCAAGAATATTGCTTCCCAGCAGTGATCTAATTCATCTAGGGCCAGAACTCAGAGATACATTTACATAGCGTGTCTCTTTGCCTTTCAGTTGTCACTCTTCTCCACCTAATTTCGATCATTTCCAAGGAGTCTTTTGTTTTAGAATAAATGCTCCGGCTGGGCCTGGAAAGTGTAGGTATTCTGGGGCAGTCAAGAAGAGAGCCTTCTGCTTTTGATGCTGGTGAAGAGCCTGAGGCCTGACAGTAACACGCTTCCCCCTCTTACCCAAGCAAGCAAACTGCAGGGATGTTTGCTGATCAGGATATTTTTTTTCTCATGAAAGAGTAAAGACTATGCTAAAGAAAAACTAGTGCTGAACTGAGACTCCAAAGCTCTGCACAGGGGATTATGGGAGAGAGCGTTTGGGCATAGAAATTTTAAAGTCAAAAGTTTGTAATCCTGTACCTTTTCCATTTACCTCATAATATGGTAAAACATGTGACTTTGAGTGGCATCACTTATTTTTAAGCCTACAAGTGGGAGTTTTTTTGCAAAATGTTACCTAGAATAGCTGAATATATTGATTTGATGAATACAGCTATTTAATAATGTTTTTATTTATTGGAAATTATCAGCTCAAAATAGCAATTTTGTTTTGGAAAGGCTTTGGACTATGCAGTCAAGTGTTCATTTCTCTGCTTTAGGAATGGCTAATAATAGATATTTTCTGACGACATCCACTCAGAAGTTTGTGTTGAGAAAGATTCTGAGGCTCCGTCTGGGACTTAGTGGCTGAAAACTGTATAATCAATCCGCAGTATTTACTGTGGTGATGGAGGGATGGGGGTGGGGATGGCAGCACCTGTGCCAGGGATTTGCCAATGGAAATTGCGTTCAGAAACTGGCAGAGTTGCATTGAATTTATTTTGTCAGAAATTGGCCAGAAGCTTCAGATGCTTCTAAAAACATCCTTAGTTTGTTGTTCTTGGAGAACATGGATTTCATAGCCCTATAAACAGATTTGGGTTTTTGAGAGAGAATGCAGACTAGGGCCAAGCTTATTTTTGCCCCATTTAAATTTGAGATTTCATTTTTCAAGAGAGGCTCTGACCCACTTTGATTCTGAGGGCTGTAGAGTAGTATTGCTTCTGGAGGAGCATTAAAAACTCAGTGACTCTGCCAAGATCAATTGGCTCAGTAATTGTTAAGTGCTCTCTAATTTGAGGACACTTCTCACACACAAACTCTTACTTGATTCTCCTAAAAATCCAATGAGATCATTCTTACTCTTTGTTTATTTGAACTTTATCCCATGATTTTTTATTGTGTTTGAGGCAGCCATAAAATGATTTGAGGCCTCAATTTTGTGGGACTAGGTAGAATAGGTGGAGTTGTTTGATGATGTTATTCTTATTTTAAAGATGAGGAAGTCAGGATTTACAGAGAGAGGTGGACTTGTCCTGAGTCTTACAAACTAGGAGGTGGCAAGGCCAGGATCTGGTCTGCTCCTGTATAATGGCCTTGCACATCTCAGCTTTCTGCAGGTGACATGTTCTTTTATCTTTTAACATCTTTGGCCTTATCCCATTCTGAACCATGAGCATCCTGTGTTTGAGAGTGTGTGCTTTCCTTTAACTTCTCCATTTTTCCTTACTTCCGGAGACTAAAGTCGATTCTAATAACAATTTGGTAAAGTATCTCACTTGGCATGGAGGGTCACTTAGAGATGTAATATCGAGTGATCTGAATGTGTCTTGACACCATGACCTGCCTAACTAGGAAAATGATGTCATAAAAGAGTATTTATTTATTAAAGTGTGTATTTCTGAAGCCACCGTGACAATCTATTAGAATTTCCTATTGGTAGTCAGGAAATTCTGACTACCAGAATTGATGTCATTTTGTTAGCATATCCTAACAAAATGACATCAATAAAAAGCACTTAAAGAGCTGACATTAGAAACAAAACTCATGTTCCCCTTGAGAATGTCATATTGCAGCTTAAGCCCATACCCTGGGCTGTCTGGCTTAGTAACAGCATCTTGCTTTGACAGCCTTTTGTTCTCCCTAGCTGATATTTTGGCGGTGGATATCAGCACATCAGTTTATGTGCTTTCCCTCCTGTAGGAACTGATTTGACTACAGTTGTGTTAGCTCATATTTTCTCCCTCATTAAAGTGCCTATTTGCAATTTGTTCGAAGGAGGTTGCCAGCCTGCAACCACTGTTGGAGTGTGGTGCCCTTTCACTGGTGATTAATTTGCACAACTATACAGGGTTCATTGTCTAGCTGGATTTAGTTTTCATATCAATCTGAATTACACTAAAATAGATATCAAGGAATGCTGCCCCATTCATCAGAGAGTTATAGCTTTTATTGAACACATAGCATTTATATCACATTTTTATTTAGGAAGCTAAGGGGTGAGTATTGCCTTCACTATGTAGCTAGCTTCATTTCGTGGAGGTAGATACGTGGTTTAAAGTTCCAACCCTTTGCTGCCACGGAGCTTTTCTTGTGCTCTTCATACCTATGTGCACCTTCTTCATTAAGAGGATATGAAATGTCAGAAGTAGTCAGTTTCTGCTCCAGGTAGCATTTGTGGGTGAGATCCCTGGTCAAACCAATGCATTGATTTAGTTTTGGAGACAATAGTTAATGCCACCTATCTTTGAGGAGCTACTTTTCCATGATCACAGATGGCCATACCTTAGCTTTGTTCCAGAATCTGTATGTGTGACTTTGGAGCTGATCATTTTCATGATTTTGGTAGAAGCTAGACTTTGGGATTCTGCTTTAATGGTGAAGAGAAGGTTATTTCCATATACCTGGTTCTCCCTCTGAGATATTTTAACCTACCATTTGCATGATACTTGCTTTAAGGGACTTGGGGCTATTTGCATAGCATCTCTTAAGTGCCAGTTTCCTCATCTATATATCGGGGAAGTTAACATTAATCTTCCCATGTTTGAGGATCATTAAGTACCAGGCACAGGGGAAATGATTAGTAAATAGTTGCTACAAAACTGAGGAGGAGGGGAAGGAGGAGGGATTAGAGGTATTTGCTTATGTCATGTTGTGATTTCGTTATTTCATTATGTAATGTTGTGGTTTGTCAACAGAGGGTTTATGCCAGTGTTATGACTTTATACAAAGCCTTAGTAGAGGTGGAGCTCCTGAAGGAATACAAACATGTAACCTATGACATCAGATCGTGGAGCTTATAGAGTGAAATATTGTTCAATTCAAACAGAGGAGGATGGAGAAAGAAGTCCTGGACCATGCATCTCAAAATATTTTGGCCGACAGTGTTTAGCGGTAACACAGAGGAGGCACTGTGTTCATTCACACAATCTTCATTTCAGCAGGTGTTTTTGAGAAGCTACCACCAGCCAGGCTGTGTTCTAGGCTTTAGGGATACAGTAACTGACAGGATAGAGAAAGTCTCTGCTCTCATGGAGCTTATATCCTAGTGGGGTGCAGGGATTGGGAGAAGAGGATATAACATAAACCAGAAAAACACTGCAGAGTGACAAGTGAGCTGCAGAGAAATAAAACAGGGGAGCCGTGGCTTCTTTCTTCCTGAAGGAGTGGAATGCAAGCTGGAACTAAATGACCAGAAGGCAACAGCCATGAGAAAACCAAAGCAAAAGCCTCACAAGTAAAGAGACCGCCCAGGGCAGGAGCAACCTAAAGAAGAGTGGTGTGGGCACAGGGCACACATGTGGATGAGTGGGCAGAGAGGCAGGGCCAGGTCCACAGGACTTCATAAGTTGGAGTAAGGAGATCGGGCTTTCCCTTAAGCAGGATGGAAAGAAAGCACTTGATTTTTTTATTTTAAGTTCCGGGCTATAAGTGCAGAATGTGTGGGTTTGTTACATACGTACGTAGAAAACACTTGATATTTTAAAGTAGGGCAATAACATAATCCATTTGCCTCTCTAAAGTTACCCTGGTTTCTGTGTAGAGGGTGGATTGAGCTCAAAAAGTAGTTTAGAATGAGAGAGAATGTTGCTTTGGACTACGGGGTAAATAGTGAAATTGGAGAGCAGTAGATGGATTCAGGCTGTATTCTGAAGGGGAAATGTGTAGGGCTTGCCAAGGGATGAGTTGGAGGATGGGGGCGGGACGGGGGACATTGAGGGAAACAGCAAAAACAAGGATGGGTCCTAGATTGTCCACCTGACTAACAGAAGATCACGGTTCTGTTTACATAGGTGGGGAAGACTTGAGAGGGCGGGGAGCAGGATCATGGAAGAAAATTAGAAGTTTTGTTTTGTTTGTGTTGAATTTGAGATCCTTATATGATACCCTTGTGAAGTCTGGAATTCCAAGGAGAAGTTAGGTCTGGAGAAGTAAATTTGGGACTTTTAGGTAAGTAGGTGGCGTACAGGGTCAGGGGACTGGATGAAGTCAACTAGTGAGAAGTAGCTTCAGGACAGATTCCTGAGACTGCAGATTGAAATGTCATGCTGAGGATCTGGAGAAGGCATGGCCAGAGATTAGGAGGAAGACCAGGCAGGTGATTTCAAAGAAGCAGAATGAAGAAGGAGTTTCACACAGGAGAGTGGTCTCCTGTGTGGAGTGATGCTGATCCTTCATTAGGAGGATATGAAATGCCAGATGCCGAAAAGTCTATGCCCATCAGTGCACAGGCCATGGAATTAAAGGACCATTTTGGGGAGGATTCAGGAGAGGTAGGTGAGTAGAAGGTAGAATGCAGGTGCTGGAAGAAATGTTCGACGAAAGACAAAAGCCTTTAACATGTCAGCAGCTTGAGGGGCCCTAGATTTTCCTGCTGGGCAAATTGGAGTTCTGGATCTTTGAAAGGTACCGAAGAACTATCCTTTTTGATGTCTTTCCCTTCTTTGTTACCAAATCAGGTTTATTTTTAGTGCCAGCCTTATCTGGGTAGTAGGCCTGGAATGATTTTATAACCTACCTATTTATTTTCCTTTAACCTGTAGCCTGCTTGTGTGTCTCTGTGTAGCTGAAAGAGACTTTGGAGTAGGTAAGATACAAGGTTGGGCTTAGAGGAAGGATTAGGTTTTGGGGTAAGTGGAACAAGGGTGTATGGGATGGGAAGGGGAATCAAAACAAAGGCAAAGAAGGTAAAAATAACTTTAATATGTGGGGCTGCTTCCTATGTCATTGAATTAGAAAAATAAAATGGCAATGTATTTAGCATAGTAGTGAAAACTTTAGCAGGTAGTACAGCAACAAGGGAAACCTAGCTTCATTGATTCCTTGCATCTCACCTACTTCTAAAAAGATTCAAGTCACCTACATGTAGACAGCACAGTGTAGAACCACTCATTCATCCTGTAAACATATATTGATTGCCGATAATGATCCCACAATAGAGGCTGTGCTACCAAGATGGGTGACCCATGACCTTCCCTCAAGGAAAACAGACAAAAAACAACCATAATACAGTAACAGACCAGAGGAAAGGATTAATTCTGTCTAATTCTGTTTCAGCAGGATGTAGAAGGATGAAAAGTTGTCTATGAGGAAGAGAGGAGGAGCTAGCGAGGTATCCTGTGCTGGGCAGGGCAGGGTCACAGCAGGAGCAGAGTGCAGGGCAGGTTCCCTGGGGAGCACAGTGCTGGGAAGGGCAAGGAAGAAACGTTAAGTGCAGAGTCTGGAAAGGGAAACTGAGCCCAAGCGGGACTTGACTTTTGTAGAGAGTATGGATCCGTATGTTTTTACACAGAGAAATACTTGCTCTTCATTTTAGAAAGAAAATCCGTAAATGTGCATCATATCCCTATGTCTTTTTCTCTGTTTATTTTTAGCCCTGTGCGTCCAAATGCTGGGAGAACATCACCCCTTGGATGAATTGCCACCACATTAAATAAAACATATCCAAAGCTCATATTCTTTCCTTTCCAGTACTTTCTCTCTGTCTCTCCAAATAGACATATATTAAAAATATATATGTATAAATTTAAATATATATATATTTATTTGTTTGAGTCAGGGTCTCACTCTTGCTCAGACTAGAGGGCAGTGACATGATCATAGCTCACTGCAGCCTCAAACTCCTGGGTTCAGTTGATCCTCCCACCTCCTGAGTAGCTGGGACTACAGGTGCACATCACCATGCCTGGCTAATTTTTTATTTTTTAGGGATAGGGTCTTGCTATGTTGGTCAGACTGATCTTGACCTCCTGGCCTCAAGCGATGCTCCCACCTCAGCCACCCGAGAAACTAGGATTATAGGCATAAGCCACCACGTCCAGCTAAACCTGTCTATATTTTGTTTCAAACAAATGTGCATGTACACGTGTATGCTCTTACCTCTCAAAATCTTAAAGAAGTGTAAGATTATATAAACTTACTAGATTCTTCATGGTGTTGCATGTGTTAGAGTGAATCTTCCTCAATGCTTGTATATTTAGTAGCCTGAAAGAATAAATGTTTTTCTAGTGGGCATATTTTAGCTGTGGTTTTTTTAAGTTAAATATGTATATAAGTGTGTATAAAGTTTATGTGAAAGAAATGAGAGCCTTGTTTTTGGGAGCTCTTCTGTGTCTTGAAGGTGACAGGTTTTTGCTTTCTTAAGTGACTTTGCAGATGAAAAAGGAGTCACACTTTTACAGTTGATTTGGTGTAACCCTCCTTCATCAGTGTCTAGCATATAGAGTATGCTGATGAGTCATGTGCAATGTGTTTTGAAAATCAGAACTTTTCAGATGAGCTGGAGGCCTATCCTGAAATGGCTTAGGACATAAACTGCTCAAACATAATTTTAATACTCTTTTTTTTGTGATTTTTTTTCTACTTTGTTTTTAGGTGCTCTGCAGGTTCAGAGAAACTTCTTTAGTAACAGACTGTAGAAATGATCCCTAAAGTATGGTGTTTAATTTCAATACTCTTAAAGGAAATCCAGTTTCCTTTGTAAAATGTTCCTTATGTAACAAAACTGTACTGAAAAAATGTGGTGTTTTTCTGTCTCTTTATTTTGTCTGCCTATACCACTGAGAAGTTAATGGTTTAAGGAAAATATTTCAAGCCCTACAGATCATGTCAAATATTTGGCTTGGTAGGATTAATATTTTACTGCAGAGTGACAATGCTAGTGCTGTCCTAGTTTTAGGGATGATTATGTAAACTAATGAGCCATCCATTAAAAAACTTAGGGAAACAAAAAGCTATTTATTATGTGGATTACACTGACTATAGTTAGGATTACACTGACTATAGTTAGGACATGGAACTATGAAACAGTTACAACGTGGTTGCATTTAATTAAAGTTGCTCTTTTTGTGATGCTAAGGTTAATAATTATGACACTGTGCAAATGTTTAATATTGCTTTATTAAAAAAAAAAAAAAAAACTCAGTGGTTTGTTGTTTTGTGCCTAGTTCTCCACTGGCCTAAAGCTGACTTTTCACTTAAGTTTACCATCCTCTGAATTATTTCCATGACAACAGACCCTAAGAATGCAGTCGGCTGGGGGCGTTGTAATTGTATACTTCAGCCACTAGAGGGAAGAGACTCCAGTATTTATTCTGGGGAAAGAAAAGGTGCTTAGTCGCTCTGATTCTGTCACTGACCTTTAACCTGAAGGGGGTTATCCTTAGCATTGGGATTACCCTTCTTCCTCTTTTAGAGAAGAAACTTTGGGAAGGAAAAGGTAAAATTAAGGATATTGGACCAGGGCTTGGTATATGGATATATCTGCCTGAAATTTGGGGTTCATTCCTTTCCTTCAAGACAGCTTCCAATGGGTGAGCCGCTTTGTTAGGGGAAGTGAGTGATTCTTCCAGAACTATTCCAGAACTGTTAGGTATAAAATAACAGTAACATGACTAACATTTCTGGAATATCAGACACTGTTTTAAATACTTTAAAAATACTAACTATCCTAGCAACAGTCCCATGAGGTAAGTACTATTATTCCTATTTTACAGAATAGGAAACTAAGGTACTTGGAGGTTAAGTAACTTATCCAAGATCACAGAACTAGAAACTACTGATATTGTAGTTAAAAACATGGGCAGTGGCTCCAGGATTTATGTTCTGAAGCACTGTACAATACTGCCTTTCCACTTACACCCAGTTTCTCAAGCATGAAGAGACATTCACAGAATTTTGACAAGTTTGAGTCTACAAAGAAGAGAGAGATTTTGGTTGAAAACCGCAAGAAAACTGTAGAATCAAAATTTATACCATAATTTACCTAGGAACACATACATTGTTCCCATTTTAATGTTTCTAGAATCAGGTTGTGGCTTACAGCTTTATTCAGGGAAATAAGACATATTTGTAAACATAATATATCAACTTCAATAATTGTTAAATTTAATGCTCACAAAAACGTTGCATTTGAAAACAATTTCTATTTTAGATCTTTGTACTTCATGAGAATTCCCAAGTGTGTGTGAGGATTACTGAGATATGAAGCAAAAATATAAAATAGTTATATTTTACAGGAAAAAAAGATCATTTGGGGTGTTGGTGTGTTTTAATTTGTTTGACAATATGTCAGATGGGGCTTCCAAAGGTAAGAGTTTCTAGGACCTTGACGTTGTTAAATGGCCTTGGATCCTGCCTCTTCTCTAGGATCCACGGAAGCATTTTCAAACTGCACCTGCCTCTCCTTGTACCTCCTTGCTCGTAATCGGGTTTAGGCTCCTTACTTTCCCTTCAGGAAGCCAGTTATTCTCATCAAGGCTTTAGAAACAGTCCTAGTGTTGAGCACCTGGGAGAGCTGCTTGTCTTCAGAGTGGTTTGACCCAGTCATTGATGAGTTGAAGTTTTCACTGTCTCACTGAGGCATGTGGCAGCTCAGAATTCATTCAAGCAAACTGGGCAGAGTCTGTGGTATTCAGGAATGGAGGCACAGCAGGAATGCAGGTCTGTGGCTTTGATCAAAACCCCTATCTGCAAACAAGCAGAACTCTGTGAATGTGGTGAAGCATAATTTTTTCCCCACTGACATTTTGAAATCAGCTCCCTTACAGAAAGAAATACAGTTTTGGATAAACTTTAGGGAGTTTCCAAAAATTTTCAATAAACAACACAGTCACACTAAGCAAAAATTCTTTACAACCCAAGAAGAATAAAACATTTTTCTAGAATATATAAAATATGGTAGTTTTATTTAGTAAAAATATAAAGGAATTTTAGACTATCTTAAATCTCTGTTTTAAAGGATTTTTATTTCATCCTCATATTCTTTAAATTTTTTAAATTTGTAATCAATGGCAGAATGTTCGGAGACCAGACACATAAATAAATGAGCTGAGAAATGTGCTTTTGTAGCTTTATTCTTGATCTCCACCTTAGGGCATTTCTGTGCTCTCCAGCAAGCCTTCACAGGTTTCATAGGGAGACACAGAGGATTGAGACTTAGAATTTGCCAGCTGTTGACAGATCTATGGAAGAGTCAGTGTGGTAAGAAGTTAATTTCATAAAATAAAATTTATGAATTGTCAATGGATTTCTATTATTCATGCTTGTTTTCTTTTAAAGACCTCTTTAAAAATGTACATGGCAGTAGAAACTATTGATTTTGTTTGGAAATCAGTAATAAACCCCAGAAATATAGTCTAGGTTGGGTATGGTGGCTCACACCCATAATCCCAACACTTTGGGAGACTAAGGCAGGAGGATCACTTGAGCCCAGGAGTTCAAGACCACCCTAGGAAAACATAGGGAGACCTCATCTCTACATAGAACTTTTTAAAATTAATCAGATGTGGTGGCATATGCCTGTGGTCCCAGCTACTAGGGAGGCTGAGGTGGGAAGATTGCTTAAGCCAGGGAGATCGAGGCTGCAGTAAGCTATGATTATGCCACTGAACTCCAGCCTGGGAGACAGAGGCCTTGTCTCCCCATCACAAAAAATCCTATTAGTTTATATTGAAATTTAAAGAGTTATATGAGCATTCTGTATTACTTGTCTCAGTTGTTAATAAACTTACTTGGTCATGTTTCTCTATGAGACTTTTTCTTAAGTTACTCGACTTGTAAGCTTCTAGGTATAAATCTCTTCTAGAGTTTCCTGGAATCTGACAGATTAGAGTACATGTGATTTCTTTGGAGAAACATATTATTTTATTTATTGGACTATTTCTTAGATAAATAGTTATGAATTTAGTTATTCCCTATTGAAATGCTGATTCTTTGGATAAAATATAGGTTCAGAATTATTTGAGTGAAAGCTTCTCAAAAATAGTGACTCTGAAATTTAGGACCTTAAATTGCTACCTCACTCAAAGAAGAAATTGTGTCCTAAACTGCTCTGAAGTATCAGTGGGTTGAGAGAAGGGATGTTACAGAGAGTACAGGCATGAAACAGTCTTCTGCTACTTTGCGACTATAAAAACTGGCTGGCTGGTTTGCCGATTCTGGTCTATTCATTTCTTCACTGTTTCCCACTTGTTCTTTCATTTGCTTCCCTTGGAGAGTAGCAAGTTGAAAAAAATTCAGTAGTTTTGGCATGGCTCATATTTAGGAAATGCCACCAAGAGTTCTTTTTCGTTTCTCCTCGAAAATTGCCCTTGTTTGGATATTTACATGTTATATCATGGGCATAACCCCTGGGTCCCGTGTTGACAGAGGAGTATTAGACTCACCCAGAATATTACCTGTCTTATATCTTTAAAGCACATATGAAATAGCCTTTGTGATTTGAGTGACTGGGCCAGTGTTCTCCATTATGTGCAGCAGGCTTCACTCCCCAATAAAGCCGAAAGTAACAGACAATACCTCAAGTTTTAGGTACTTTACAGATACCTGGCAGCTCTCTGAAGTATATCCAATCCTGTTTCTGGGACAAAATCACTGGATGGATCTTTCTGAGCCATGATTTTTGCAGTAATGTTTCTGAAGCTATAGCACTAGATACAAAGGATAAATATGAAAATGATTATTTTGAAAGGGGAAAGAAAGGACTCTGGCAGTATCTGATGCCACTCTAGATGTTAAATGTGGTTATGTTTATCATTTAGCCCCAGGCAGTTTATAGTTTAGGATTTTTGAATGATTGAAGGATGTGCCTCTATGAGCCCTCACCAGAGACAGCCTGGGCCTTACTGCTTTTTTCTGTGTGTTTTGCATCAAGCAGTGTTATTTCAAGGTAGCTGTGGTTCCTTCAGGGAAGAAGAGTTGGCAGCAAGGCAGAAGGATATAGTCATGGAGCAAGTCACTAAAGATTTGTAAATCACTCTTAAAATATATGATGTGATTTAATATATATTAAAACAATGATAGCAGAAATAAATAATAAATCACATAGGATGAATGGTTTTCAGTTTTCCGTGATGCGTACAAATCTTTTTCTGTATGCATACATGACTTTATGATTGCAATCATAACACAGGTGCACTTTTTTCTGTTGTTTTTTCATGTAACATATTACCATGCTGCTATATAATCTTCATAATGATCATTTTTGGTGTCTGCATAATTAGTAAATAAGTCATCTACTCTTGATAACTATGAGGAAAATAAAAGAGATAGTGTCTAGATCAAGGACTGATGTCCTTTTCAGTGTCTCGCATCTTCACTTCTGGTTTTCTCTAATGAAAATAAATAGGGAGATGGAGTGATGGCTACCACTCCTTGGGGAAGCCTGTCTCTAAATTCTGATGGGCAGCATCACCTACTAAACTCAGAAAACTCAGACTTCCAAAGTCATGGGTGGACTCTCCCCATCACCTTTGTCTTGTATTTTCATCTAAAAGTTTCTAAACTGTAAAGCCAGCTAGATGGTCACATCTTCTACGTTATCAACTAAACATTACTTCTTAGTTATCAATCTCATCTAAAGCCTTAGGTGAGATTGTGCAATACAGGCAAGAACAAGATGTAGGAAAGGGCAGTTGTGAAAGAGGAAGAAGTGTGCTAGGAGACGAGATGAACAGAGGGAGCCAATTGTGAAACATTACTCAGATGAGCTGATCTGAAGTCTGTTCAACTTTGTAACTCCTCCTAAGTGCGACGGAAGGTTTCACTGTGTAAGCTGACATTTCTGAGCCAGGAGCCCCATACTGTGAGGCGGTGGCCAGCAGATTGCAAACCTTGAGCACTGTTGATGTAGCACTCTTGATTCTCATCTGTTCTCTGCTATGGCTGTATGTGTTGATCATGTTTCCAGCAGGATTGAGTTTCTACCTTGGAAAAAGGTCACCCTGCTCAAGTTCCTGTTTTTATTCATCTTTTTAGAGGAGACAAAATAACACTTTACTTCAGCCATACTTATTGGGAAGGAAAGTAAAAACCCAATAGTGGTGCTTGGATCATTTATTAATAAACCTTTTAAATATGCCTGAATATCATGGACTTTTTATTGATCATTTTATTACTCATTACGAAGATTGTCAATAATGGCAGTGCTTTAAAAGAAAAATCATCCAGCCAATTGACAACAGCAAGCTGATTCTGGAAGCATCCCTTAGGGCTTATCTGTAGAAGTTGGAAAAAGAGAAAAATAACTGTTTTTGTTTTTAATTAACCTTAGAAAAAATGTGTGTGCAACCATTCATTCAGCTGAGTGTCTGGTGTGTACTCTGAGACATACACAGATGAATAGAAACTGTCCTTGTACTTGGAGAGCTTTAAGCATAGTAGGGAATTAGACCTGTAAAGACACAATTGTGCTGCAGTGGAATGACTGATATAAAAGAGACACGCATATGAATAAAAGTCATTGGGGAGCCAGGAGAAAAACCACTTATGTCTGCAGGAAAAAGTCAGGACCACTTTGCTGGAGAGGTGACCTTACAGCTCATGCTTGAAAGATGTCCTGGTTTCCAGGCAGAGGAGCTGGAAATTCTAGGAAGAGGGAACAGGATATGCAAAGGCAGTGAGGTGTGGCAGAGCTTACAGTGTCTGAGGAGCTTAAAGTAATTCGGTATTTCTGACAGGTACATAGACAACAGAGGGCATGTGTTAAGGGATGAGGCAGGAGAAATAACAAGGGATTATAGCATAAAATATTCCATTAAAAGAGATTTGATATTTTGGTGGAGTACCTCTCAAACTTTAAGAATCACCTGGACATTTTAGTAGAATGCAGATTTCTGGGCTGTACTTCCAGAATTACAGAATCAATAGATGTGCAAAAGACGCCCCCCCTCCAAAATCTGCATTTCTAACAAGCATTCCAGATGATTCAATGATGGTAAGACAGAAACCATGTGTGGAGAAACATTGCTGTAGAACAATGGGGACCCATTCAACTTTGTTACATGGGAGAGTGATATGACTGCGTGCACCTGTTTGAGCTGAGCAGTTTCGGAAGAATGGTTTCACATTGACAGTGACGAGCACCAAGAGGAAGGAACCGTACTGCATTAATCTACACAAGAGATTGCGGAAGCCATGACCAGAGTCATGGGAAGTGAGGAGAAGACATGAAAATCTATTGTTCCTTTATCATTTTATATGGAGCGAAAACTCATACCCAATTTTCTTTTATTTTCCAATTTTCCAATCTAGTGTATTTTTCAGCCACTTTTAAATGGGATTTGCTTTTCTTTTCAGTTTTCTATTACTGCTGTGTACATGTCATCTGGCCTTGTTTTTCCTTCTCCTTCATATATGGGCATTCTTAATTCTGTATGTACTTCATTTCCTAAAAGCTACTTGTAAAGACAATTCTTGTTTCACATTCTTTCATTCATCACTCACCTGTCACTATATTGGGTGACTTGACTGGCTGTTGTTCTCATTCCTATTAACTGGAGTAACTTCTCTTTGAAAGTTTTTTGATCACCAGGAACTTTAATACAGTTGTCTTCTATAACATGTATGACAGTACATTGAATACAAGAATATTTCTGTGGTTGGCAGCAGAAATGTTGTCTTTACCTTTCAGTACTCTCAGTCTAACTATATAAAGACAGTTAAAGCTGAATTATCTAGTCTCATGGGAAATAACAAGTTTGTGTGTTTTGGAGAAAGGAGGAAGTAATCCCAAATTATAGTTATTTAATTCTTTGAAATGCAGAGCATCATTTTTTATTATATACATGTCTTGATAATGTTAAAAGTAAGTTTGCTTCTCAAGAGTTCATTTTTTTTTTGAACAGTGAAAGAAAGCTTTCATTGTACAACACGACAGAGGGAAGCAGGTCTGGAATTCAAAACTGTTCACATAAATGCACAGCCTCACCAATCTGCAAATAATGACACATATATTCAAACAAAAGCAAAGCCCTGCATGGATTTAAAGCCCAGTCAGCTTTGAAAATACCTGTTTGCCCAGTTGCCATAGATAAGGTAGTAAAGACTTATATCTAGAAAACAGAGATTTTTTTTCATTTTCATATTATAAAATTCCTGGGAGTAGGAAAGACTTATTTTTAAAAGCAATTTTAGTATTTATTTCCAAGACTTATAGATCTTTTATTAATACATATGCATTATTTAGTGTGTGAAAAATATCAATCAAATTTTATGAAAATACTAGAGTAAAAGTGTGTATTGTTTCTTAAGTTTGTAAATTCTTCAAAGTATTCTAAAATTCTCAGAAACTTGAACTTTCAGGTCATGATAATAGGACTGTCAAATGTGTGGCTCCTGGAAATCAGAATTTTTTTTTGTTTTGTTTGTTTGTTTTTGAGATGGAGTCTCTCTCTGTCTCCCAGGCTGGAGTGCAATGGTATGATCTTGACTCACTGCAAACTCCACCTCCGGGTTCAAGTGATTCTCCTGCCGCAGCCTCCCAAGTAGCTGGGAATACAGGCGCGCACCACCATGCCCGGCTAATTTTTGTATTTTTAGCAGAGACAGGGTTTCACCATGTTGGCCAGGATGGTCTCAAACTCCTGACCTCAAGTAATCCAGCTGCCTTGGCCTCCCAAAGTGCTGCGATTACAGGCATGAGACACTGTGCCCAGCCGAAAATTTTTAAAATTTAAAACAACCTAGGCACAGCACAGTGGCTCACATGTGTAATCCCAACACTTTGGGAGGCTGAGACAGGAGAATTGCATGAGCCCTGGAGTTGGAGCTTGCAGTGAGCCATGATTTCACCACTGCACTCCAGCCTGAGAAACACAGCAAGATGCTGTCTCAACACACACACACACACACACACACACACACACACACACACGTACACAGACTTGTAAAAAAAAAAGTATAAAAAAGGAATCAATCATAATTCTGTACTTGTAGATGTTCATTAAAAATACTTTGTTGGCCGGGAGTGGTAGCTCAAGCCTATAATCCCAGCACTTTGGGAGGCAGAGGTGGGTGGATCACCTGAGGTCAGGAGTTTGAGACCAGCCTGGCCAGCATAGTCAAACCCTGTCTCTACTAAAAATACAAAAAATTAGCTGGGCATGGTGGCAGGCACCTGTAACCCCAGCTACTTGGGCGGATCACCTGAGGTTGGGAGTTTGAGACCAGCCTGACCAACATGGAGAAACCCTGTCTCTACTAAAAATACAAAATTAGCTGGGTATGGTGGCACATACCTGTAATCCCAGCTACTCAGGAGGCTGAGGCAGGAGAATCACTTGAACCCAGGAAGTGGAGGTTGCAGTGAGCCGGAGATCATGCCATTGCACTCCAGCTTGGGCAACAAGAGCGAAACCCCACCTCAAAAAAAAAAAAAAAAAAAAAAAATCATTGTTTTAGTTTCCTCTGGTTACTATAACAAATTATAACAAACTAGCTTAAAACTAGCTTATATTTATTTATTCTCTTAGAATTTTAAAGGTCAGAAGTCTGAAATCAATTTCCCTGTGCTGAAATCGAGGTGTCAAGTGGGCTGAGCTCCCACTAGAAGCACTGAGGTGGAATCTGTTTCCCTGCCTTCTCCAGCTCCTAGAGCTGCATTCCTTGCATTTTTTGGCTCTTGGCGCCTTCCTCCATCTACAGGCCCAGCAGCCTACCATCCCGTTTCAGTGCCACATTGCTGCTGTCTTCAAATATCCCTCTGCCTCACTTTCATAGAGACACTTGTGATTATATTAAGGCCCACCTGGATAGCCTAGGATGATCTCCGCAAGATTCTTAATTCCATCTGCAAAACTCTTCATGCTGTGTAAGGTAACATATTCACAGGTTCCAGAGATTAAAACCTGGGTATCTTTGGAATCTATTATTCAGTCTACTGTAATTCTAATTCTTTACTGGTTTTCTAAAATTCTATTTTGTGACTGCTTTAGGACTTATTAACAATTGCCCTTGTCTTGTACCTTTGGCTTTTTCCCCAATATTATGCTATTATAAGCAATTCTGAGATTAATTTCCATATCCACAAATCTTTGTGTGCATACTTGATTGTATCTTTTGTATAAATTTTGCATATGAAATTATAATTCAAATATATGTGTGTATATATTATATGTATGTGTATATATGGACACATACATTTATATATGTGTTTGGACACATATATGTGTGTCTACTACATGTATATATATGTATGTGACCATATATGGGTCTATGTGTGTATATGTTTTCATTTCCAAATTGCTTTCCAGAAAGTTAGTAGAGAGTACTTATCTTTCCCATGCCCTCACCAACATTGAGTATTATCCTTTTTTAATCTTTACCAGTGAAACAGGTAAAATTGATACCTAATTGATGTGTTTTTTTTTTTTTTCTTTTCTTTTTTTTTTTTTTGAGATAGAGTTTTGCTCTGTTGCCCAGGCTGGAGTGCAGTGGCATGATCTTGGCTCACTGCAACCTCCATCTCCTGTGTTCAAGCAATTCTCCTGTCTCAACCTCCCAGCTAGCTGGGATTACAGGCACCTGCCACCATGCTAATTTTTTGTATTTTTAGTAGAGACGGGGTTTCGCCATGTTGGCCAGGCTGGTTTTGAACTCCTGACCTCAGATGCACCACCTGCCTCTGCCTCTGAAAGTGCTGGGATTATAAGTGTGAGCCACCGTGCCCAGCCTGATTGATGTTTTAATTACATTTTATGATAACTAGTAAGAGTTAACTCTTGTCAAGCCTGACATTATATTTATGCCCCTATGAATCAACATTTCTTTTAACCTTTCTGTTGGTGTAGAAGTGATATAACTTAATAGAACTCCTTGACTAAATAACTTCATGTCCTCCCTGACATACTATCTTCTGATGTGTGGAATAATTGGAATTGATCTTAGCAATGGAAGGAAATTCCGATTGTTACAGAAGCATGTGATTTCTACCTCTCTATATGCTCCCTATATGGTACTTTGATGAAAACTCATACTTCTCATTTTAATGGCATAATTTTCCATAACTTTAGATGTATGATCTAGAAAAAATAAGAAAAGAAGAACAGATAAATTAACCTTAATCTTAAATTACTGAAAGGTCTTAGTGTCAGCTACTAAAGGGCTAAATATAACCATGCTGACCCACTTAAACCAAATTGACACTTCTTATAATTGCACTATAATTCATGCTCAAGAGCTGTATAAGGAATGATGCACCTTAGACCCAAGCTTCTGAATCAAGAAGCACCTTGTCCTTGAAGTTAATTCCAGATTGAGCATCTAATGCAATTATTAGTAACTGGGGTTCACTGTTACCATCAAAAAGCATTTAGCACTTCATACACAACTAGTTGTATATTTATGCTTAAACGCAATTCGTTACATATCGTGGTCTCTGCTGAGATATTGAAATTTGAAACAATAGACCTGCCTAATAGGTACAGCTTATATAGATAATGGAATGGACTCATGAACCCATGAAACTGAAATTGAAATAGACAGGAAAAGGTTTTTAAAACATATATAGGGTCAGTCTAAAATATTAGGCAGGTGGCGCTAACTTTGTTATCACACATCTTTCTAACCTGTAGCAAATCCATCCTCACTCTCTTCTTTCCCCTGCCCACCCCTTCACCCCCAATCCTTTCTCTATCTTTTCTTCCCTTTCTCCCTTTATTTAATATTCATCCCAATGGTGGTAGTGATGGTTTAAAAATGAGGGGATAAAGCCCCTGCCCTCAAGGAGCTCTTACTCTAATAGGGACTGATAATATACACAAACTGATTTGGATTTTGATACAGTGGAAGAACCCTGTCATGCAGGAGCTCTCAGGAGCGGAGCCCAGTAGAGGGATATCTAATTCATTAGAGATAGGGGACTCCCATGAAGGCTGCCTAAAGTAACAACAAGGTTGGTCTTAAGATAGGAGTTAGGTTTTCTCTTTGTTGGGCGATGCATTGATCTCCAAGTGTTGCTGTCTACTTCATAATTGGATTGCTGGTTTGGCTGGAGGCCAGTGCTCCATGTGGTTTATTGATAGATCTTCCAGACAGCTGTTTTAGAATGGAGAGATATACTCATCTCTGGATCTCACCCAGTAGTCTCCTTCTTTTGCATGACCCCTTCATCCCTGTAAGGATGCCACGTGTTTTCTGGCAGTGTGTTCAGCTCTTCTCCCATGGGGTGGAACTCTGTTGGGACTAAGCTGTGGAACTTCCCCTACTTGAAAGTCAGAAGGTAGAGTGCTGGAATGTGCTTGCAAGATGTGATTCTGCACCTTCCCCAGTCCTATGGGCTGTGCGCCATATGTGTATTCTACTCTACTTATCAATCATACATATCAAGGAGTCACTCACTGCCTTGGGAGGTAAGTGCTTCATTTCCCATATCAATGTACTGTCTTCTCTTCTATTTTGTTAGCTTATAGGTTATCTGCTAACCTTTTCTGTGTCTGATTTTCCTGGGATCCAGAGAATGCCTGAGAAAGACCTTGCATTCTCTTCCCATTCTGGCCAGTCTTCAGCCTGTACTTTACTTGCTTTGGACTGGATACTTTACACCACCTTTGGAGATTGCGTAGTTCTTTGCTCAACCTATCAGGAAATAGAATTCTTATGTTGTTTCCAGTTTTGTTTTTTTTTTTTTCTTTTCCTTTTTTGCTTCTGGGTTAATGTTTCTTTCATTTTACTCATTCACTTTAAAAACCTGAACCTCTCTTACTTTGTGGTATTATTTTAAAGTATTTTTTGGTATTTTCCAGGATGATACAACCTTGCCTATTATCTATCTTAGTTTTCAGCATTCAGACCTATCCCTACAAGTTAATTTTTGTCTATCTTTTTATCTTCCTCCGTATTTTAGCACTGTACTACAAATTTGTTTAATAATACTAGAAGCGCTTTCTTTCAACCTGTTCCTCATTGATGTAACTTTCTTCCCATTTCTATCCCAGTATTAAGCTTTATTTCTTGGGATGTACAAAATGATTACAAGGATTGCTCATTCAGGACAGCCAGTTTGCTGTTCACAGTTCTAGCCTCAAACTCTCAAGACTACATTTAGAGGGTATCCAAAGTGGACTTGAAGTTGAAGGTGTGGACAGCCCTGGGGAACTAGTCACTTCTAGTGCTCTGAAAATGGGGATGGGAAAAGGTCAAAGTTAGTCTAGGACACAATCCTTAAAATAGGCTAGGATCAGGTAGAGTGCTTATGAAATCTCGACTTAGTGTCTTATTGGGCATGGCGTCATGTCCCGAATGTCCTGCACAAGTAGCTGACAGCTTTGCAGATTTCACACCTCTACATTAGAAAACTGAGTCTTTTCATAGAATCTAAGTTCAAGATAAGACTCTGGGCATATTATCTCTTAACACTGTTCTATGTGTACTGGAGAAAACTCCTTCTTAAAGGGCATATGTTGCTGGGCGTGGTGACTCATGCCTGTAAGCAGTTTGGGAGGCTGAGGCGGAGGCGGGAGACCAGCCTGCCCAACATGGTGAAACCCCGTCTCTAGTAAAAACACAAAAAATTAGCCGGGCGTGGTGGCGGGCGCCTGTAATCCCAGCTACTCAGGAGGCTGAGGCAGGAGAATCGCTTGAACCCGAGAGGCGCAGGTTTCAGTGAGCCAAGATCACACCACTGTACTCCAGCCTGGGCGACAAGAGTGAAACTCCATCTTAAAAAAAAGGGGGGGGGGGGCTTGTGTCAACAGGTGGGCAGTAAACAATTCAAGTCAGTAAAAAGGACCTGGCCTTTTTTGGATGTAGGAGGGGAGGTAATAGTGAAGGATTTGACCCTTTCTTAAATACTTATTTCTTCCTAAGCTTGCATTTTAGTAGGATGACAAACATTTTTCAGTTTCATTTACCTTATAAAACCAAGGGCTGACAATATCATTCTGATTAAATGAATGAAAGTTCTGAATCACAAAGCTTGTCCATTGTTGTATAGGCTTAGTTGTTACACAATAGAAAATCTTGCTGAATATCTGTATATTGACCTAGACCAGCTCTAGTCTTAAGAATTTCCAATAATCTCAGTACCCTCTTTGTTCTGCAGTTGAGTTTTACTGCAGTCGCAACGATTGTTTCTGCCCATATAATTATTTTATAGGAAAATGTCAGTAGTTTTGACAATTTTAATTCTTGTGTTTACCTACTGCTCTACCTTCTGAATCATATGTAACCAAATCAAGTCAAACAGGTTAGAAGACAAGTCATACTTCAGTGTCACATCTACTCTTATCTTCATGAGTGTGGGAATGTACCATCCGCTTTCACTCACTATATTAATTCATTCTGGCGCCTCATGTACTTAACCTGTTTTTATTTTTTTCAGTTTGGATACAACCCAAATCCTCCTAAGCCTTTTAAATGCAAAAAAAAAAAAAAATAATAATTAAAGTATATGTAGTTAAAAATACTCATGTCTTTACCCATCTTTACCCATTCCTTTGAGAATTTCTATAGAGGCTTTCTCAAAATGCAGAGAGTGGAAGTAGTAATGACATCTGATGCCTGGAGATTGGGGTATCTGTCATTTAATCAAGAGAAGAAATAAACATTTTATGTCATTGATTTCTCCGTTTTAGTTGCTATCATCTTTATAAGTTATGCCCCATCTTTATAGGTTATAGGTTATGGGCTTTTCTAGAAAAACTATTGAGAATATGAGAGTTGGGAGGTATTGAAGTCCTCAGGTCTTCAGACCACCTAGAGGTTGTGTTCTACTCACTGTATCTCCTTCAAGTTTTCTCTGCTCCAACAGCTCTCAAAAAACCCACTCTTGTGTCAGCTCTTTTCATCTTTGGATCCAAACCCTCTTTCACATAGTTCCTATAGTTTCACATAGTTGTATTCAACTACTACTTGTTCCCTAAATTTTTTCTTCTTTACTTTCCACACAGAGTTCTTCAACCCAAAACTTGTATAGCACAAGTTCATGTCCACCTTGATTACTCTTCTCCATGCAGCTTATAATATGTAATTATCCCTCTTGATCTTGGATACCTACAAGTGAGCACAAAAAGTTATTCTCTGGGCTTGCCTTTGAGGAGGGGACATGGGACTCAAAAGGAGTTCCCCTTGAGTTGATTGTGACATTTCTTAGAGCCATGTAAAGACCTGAGGAATGTTAGCACTGATATCTTTCTAGCTACATGATATAGATAAAAATAAGAGAAAGTCTTTAGAATTTAACAGCATCTTCATGGGATTCTTAAAAATTCAGTATTCTTTGAGAAAATCAACAGATCTACTAGTACTAATAGTTTCAGTGCATCTTAAGAGAAGTAAGAGGTACTTGGGCTTCTGAAGTATCCATTCAAAAAGGATTTACTAATATTAAATGCCTATATAAACCCAGGAGCTGTCAGGTTCTAAAAATATGAAGATCAGTAAAATGTGGCTTTAGCCTTGAGGAACTCAGACTAATAGGAAAGACAGCAGTAAACAGTCAATTATACACAGTGTGATCAGCAGCCCAGTAGAGACATGTTGAAGACCCTAGAGAGTAGAAAGAAGCACATTGTGGGTGTCCTCTGCTCCAGTCTTATGCCTGTCAGCATAGTATTCTTTCAGCTTCTGTATACTGCCTACATTTATGTGCAGTGAGTGTGCAGACACTGCATGAAAGGGCTTATGTATACCATCTTCTCTTCATTTATATATGTCAGCCTCTTAGAGGTTGGTCCTATTACGGACCCCATATTGCAGTTGGGGAAAATGGGAAGAGATTTAAGGTCATAGTAAGTGTCTATCCAGAATTCAGACCCAAAATTTTGCTCTTAACCAGTGCTCTGTATCACCCCTCTCAGAGAAGCCTTTATCTGGAAAAATGGTTCCCAACCAGGGGTGATTTTACCTCCCAAGGGACATTTGGCAATGTCCTCAGACATTTTTAATTGTTAACACTGGCATCTAGTAGGTCGAGGTCAGCAATGCTGCTAAACACCCTCCAATGCACAAGAAAGCTCCTCAGACAAAGAATTATCCAGCCTATGTCAACAGTGCCGAGGTCTAGAAACTGCTCTGGAGCTCAGGGTCTATCTTTTGTGTCAGCCTTCAAAACATACTTTGCAATACTTAGAAATACTTTTTAAAGGAAGAGCATGGGGCAAAAATGCTGGACCAAGCTCATTAATATCTGTTGAAGTGTATTTTATCATTTAATGTCCCTGAATGTTTGGGATAAAGTCCCAAATGTAAAATTGAGAAAATAATACCTTCTTTGTCTACCTCTGGGTTGCAAGGATCTGTGGAGGCTCTGTAAGAATGTGAGGCGATAATGCATATGAAAGCCTTGTACACGAAACATCATCCAAAACTCTTGGAGCCCTTGGTGTGAAAATATTAATGTGGCCACAAGAATTAGATAAAGAAGATCCCACCGCAGGCTTCTTTTTGTTTACCCCGCCTACCTTGGCAGCTTACGCCCCCTCTACCTTCTCTTTATCCTCCCATCTTTGTAAGCGAGTTTGTTCCTAGTATTTACTGCATGGATTAAGCCATTTTTAGAGGTAATTTTTGCTGAATATATACTTTCTTGATTTAGTATTTCTTCCCATATTACACCAGACTTAAGGCAGCTAATTTAAATTATATTTTTTCTTTATGTACTTTATACAAACATTCATGGATGGGGAAGAGATACTTAAATACCATGCCTTTCTTCCAAATGAGTAACAAGAACATTCAGACCCCTTCATTCCGTCCTTTCAAGGTCTAACGTTCTTGAAGGGGCAATACTTGTAGCATTTGCCACATAAATGCCAGGTTGTGTCTTTCCACATCGGGGCTGATCATTACCTAGATCTGTAGTTGCCAGCCATGAAGAAAAACAGGTGTGCACCGTGGTCATTGATGGAACAGATGTAAACTCATCAATTTAGTATACTGAGGTTTTCGGTGAGTGTGGCTTCCCGTCCGCGTGCTTTTCCTATACAACCAGCGGCGTCCCGGCAGAGGAGTCACTGTGGACTTCCCTAGAGCGTTGTCAACTGCCATCCCTCCCGCGGTGAATCACAGGTCGGCCTCAGGTGCGCGCAGCACACACCCGGAGCAGCCGCGGGTTTATTTATTTATTTATTTCCGGGACGGATCCATTCCGGGCTCGGGGGAGGGGGAGCAGTGGCCGAGGCTGCGGGGCTGTCCCGGCACTGGCTGGGGTCGCACAGTGGCCGCCTGCTCCTTTTCCCGTGAGCCCCTGCTCCCCAGGCGCGGCTGGGGCTGGTGGGGGGAGCGGGGACGCTGGGGATGGGGGACCGGGAGAAGCTGGGGGCGCGGCCACCAGGCTGTCCAAGGACAGGGCCCTGCCGCCGCCTTCTTCCAGCCGGACCCTGGAAGGGTCTACAAAGGTGTCAGGTTCAAGTCCTCCAATAGGCCCATTTTTAAAAAGTGCTTTCAAGTTTCCGTTTTTTTCAGGAGGGGAGGGCAAGAGCAGCTTTTTCTATTCAAATTCTTTTCCTTGTATGTAGATACCAAAAGGAAACTCGGCACTGGGCATGTTCGGATGTGAATGGTTTTGCTGATAAGCAACAGCCTCCGGAACTAAAGCCTCAAAATAGTCGTCTCCCCCGCCCCCCGCAGAAGCGGCGAATGGTATCTGCCAAACAGATGACAAAGTACCTCGGACTGAATCCCACAGACAGCGTTTTGAGCAGAACGCACGGCTCAAGTCTTGTAATTACTGTTTATAGCTGGCCGAGCCTGACTAGGAGAGGGCAGACCCGAGAGGAAATCAGTTTCCCGGACCTTTGAGAGGAGACTGTGTGTTAATTAAAGACTAGGACGGGACGGGTACTTCTCAGACATGCTCCAAGTTGTTCTTGAGATCACAGTTCCCACCACGTTTTCTCTGGAGGGAGTGAGTAGATAATTGGGATTTTTTTGTTTTTTGGTTTTGTCTTTCTTTCTTTCTTTCTTTCTTTTTTTTTCTTCTTTTTCTTTTTCCTCCCCCCATTTTAGTCATATGGCCTTGAACCCACAGTGAATTGAAGAGAGAAAGAAATGGATATGTCTGACCCCAATTTTTGGACTGTGCTCTCAAACTTTACTTTGCCTCATTTGAGGAGTGGGAACAGGCTTCGGCGAACACAAAGGTAAAAACGCGGGGATCTCTGCCTGGAGAGGGAATGCTTTCACTTCCCAGGGGCCCACAGGCGGAGCTGCCTGTGGGTTTTGTGTATTGGGTGACACTTTGAAAAGTTTCTGCCCTGTTAGGGGAGGGGGCACTGTTTCAGGTATTTCATCGTCCTTGTGGTTTCCTGGGTAACCCTGATAAATGTGCTTCTCGTAGTTTTTCTCCTTTTGAAATGTGGATAATAAGACATTTCCATGTGAGAGGTGGGGAGAGAAAAAGGGAAGGAGGAGGAGGTACTTTGTCTAAGTCTATCCTTTGATCTGATCATGTTTATCCATTTCATTCACCCAGTCATTGAGGTTTCTGGTACTTCTGGTTGAGCCCTTCAGGTGTTCCTATTAAATATTTGACCTTTATAAGATGCAGATGTACAATGCAAGGATAGCCCAAGTTAGCTATTTCATACTATCTGTGGAGAGGCAGATCTACATAACTTTGTCATTTTGATTTTTCAATGGTTTGCTGACATTTATTACTAATACAGGACTGGCCTTTTCATTTTGTAACATATATTTGACAGAAAAGATGGGGGAAGAAAAAGAATTTTAAAGTCAAGATGAAGCTCATGCCACAAGTGACAGGCAGTTCCAAGAGTTTGCTGACACTTGTTTTGAGGGACTATGATTTTAAAGGAGGCATTTCTCGCCACATTTGTGTCCAGCACAGAAAAGTAGGATTGTTGTGCTTTTAAAGGGGCACACCCTCTGAGTTGTGTTAATACTGATTCTTTGTTTTCCTTCAAAACTTGCCTTGCATGTACATGTGAACATGCATGAGAGCAACTTTGCAGTCAAATAAACAGGATGCAGGCTATCAGATTGGGAGCTTCACAATCTCTATGCTTCAGTGTTCGAAGAACCCAAGTAAATGGTTTGTTCTTTTTGATTATACCTGTAACTTTTTGTAGTATAAATGTGGATGTGTGATACTTTAGAAAACTTAGTTTTTCCTTTTGAAGTTTTTCATGGTGTTTCTTACATTTCAGAAACATCCCGGAATACTCACATACACTGTTTATATACACAGGTGCACACACAAATCGCATGTGTACCTGTGTGTATGAGAGAGCCATCTGGCAGGTTTCAAAGTCATATTTGCTTTTTGATGCAGTTTGAAGTATTGAAACTACTAAACTATGTTGGATTCTGAAGTTGTGCCTTTTAAATAACGTGACTGTGTTTTTCTCATTCTGCCTTATATGGTCAGAGACTCTCTCTTGTAGTATTGCTCATTTTTGTTCAAGTTGTGTCAACCATGCATCAAACCTCCAAGAAACTGATAGAGTTGAAGGAGATACATGCTACACATGAACTGGGCCATTGCTGATTATGGTGATAATTTGTGTAATTTCTTACCATTTCAACTTGACAGAATCTCTTAAATATTTCTGAGTTGTGTAGTCCTGGCTGCGGTACAGCCTCTACTCTTCCCTGGAACCAGTTCTTAGAGAGAGAAGTCTGTTCTGGCATCGTACGTGTGTGTCTGAACCTTGTAGAGCAGTTGGAGCCTTTCTTCTTCCTACCTACCTGTTGACAGTATTATTGGAGAGAGTCAGATGCAGGAGGATTCTCAGGCTGTTCTGAGCCTGGCTTAAGGGCAGTACCTATCCCACCTGAACACTCCAATTCAGACAGCTCACACTGACAGAGAGCCTAGGTTCTAAGGTAACCTGAATTCTTCCCAGTAAAATGGGAGAGCATTGGGTGGGCTGTTTCCACCCCAAGTCATGAACCCGCATCTTCAGTTCGGCAAAATAGAGATGGAAGTGAATTTTGTTCTCCCCGTTTTAAGAGTAGAGGTTATGATAGCCTGTTTGTTGCTGGAGATATTCAGGTTTTGCAGTTTGGAAATAAACACCCCAAAGATTATCTCTACATCCATTGAGTCATTGTCTGTCTCAAGGGACTATCATTGCTTTATATTTATTATGTAGATTCGGAAGGCCAGGTGTCCTCATCTCCAGGGCAGCATATGTGGCTATCGCATCCTGTTATACAGTGATGAATTTTGGCTCCATGTCCTTCCCTAAGGACATGAAACATGTGCTTACATTGTGACTTCCACTTTTGGGATGCCCCTTAACTGTTCTAAATCCTGTTTCCTTTTCCAAGTTTAACCCCATACCTTACCTGGTTGAGTAGTTTGTCTCCTTTCCAAAGGAACTTTCTGTTCCCAAGTTGTCCTGTTTTGCCATCCTTGATAAGGGTGTCCCCAGTGTCCAGGTGAGGATGGCTTGCTCTCACCATCAATCAGATATGCCTTAACCCTTGAGATATCTCTCATTCCCAAAGTTAGTTCCTTTCCTGCACACTTGCTGACTTGTGTGACAGATTGTTCATTTTGAATATTTTATACCAGCTATTTGTTCGGACTCACATTGTATTCTGGAGGACTTTATCTTAGCTTTTTTAAAATATCAGCTTCTTGCTTCTATCAAAGGGTGAAATTCAGCTTTGAGCCTGTGAATGAGCATCTTAGAACTCATAAGGATAGAATGTTTGTAACACTTAAATGAGAGCTTGAATGGTTTCAGACTCTTACCTTAAACCTTCATTGTAGTAGAAATTGTCATCATGGAGACTTTTGGTTTGCTACATTACAGTTGCCTTATAGTTCAATGTGATGCTGGTTTGTTAGTTAATTTACTCTCGGAGAAAAATATTGAAGGTTTTTCTTATAACCCACAGCCCTACTTTTGCCTGTAACTCGTGGAGTTCCTGGGGAAAGAAGCCTACAGACGTACTCTCAGGCCTAGGTTCTCAAAGATGACACAGTACTGATGAACTGAAAGACTCTGTCTCTTGTGCTACGTCCCAAGGACGGTATATTGTGCCCTTCATTCTTTTTTGTCTTGACCATTGCAGACATGAGATTGTTGGAATGCACACTGGCTTTTGTCTACTGTTTTGCTGTACAGCTTACATATTCCATTGGAAATAGTTCCTTCTATATAACCGGCTTTGTCCTTCTCTCCCTTTCCCTCATTTCCTCAAGGTAGTCTCAGTACAGCCATTCACCTGCTGCTTTGAGGGACAGAAACCTAGGCTTAAATGAAGAGACTTTTTATACCAAAATGTGTTGGTTTAGACTGAAGTAATGATTGCATGTTTTAGAGATTTTCAGTTTCATAGGTCTGTGGCTATTCCATTCATTGAGGATCCTCTCACAACTCAGAATGGAAATGAGTTGGCCTGTATTCATGTCACTGCTTATGTTTATAGCATCTTTTCTTTGCCCATTGGATTAAAAACTTTTGGGGGGAAATGAATCAAGCTTCTCTTTTAATTACATCTGCTCTCTGTCACACCTTAAGCTACAATTGATTTCTAAATGTTGCTAAGTTTTGAGTTGGACCTTTAGATCTGCTGAAGTGCACTCTTGAGACTCCAGAAGATGCTTGTGTTTTAACCTTAATGTTCAGAAATCTGTCATGTTTTCATTTTGCTTAAGTGATAATCTCTCAACCTTGATGACGCCTAAATCAATAAAACCATTATCCATGCCAATGGGTAGTTTGTGACTCAGTACATCACTTTCAGCAAGTTTCCAAATTATTTTTTTGAGAACCAAAAAATAAGTTTTAGAGGTTTTTATTTTGGTAGTTTTTTTGTTTTTGTTTTTGTTTTTTTTGCAGAATTCACATTACTCAGCAATTGCTATGAACAGCAGGTACCTTCAGGGATCTTAAACTAAATCCTGTAGTTGTCAGGATGTATTGAATTTTTTATGCATTCGCCATCTTCCCTTCAGAAACATCTGTAGTGTTTGATAGATTTTCCTTTGTTTTGCTCATGAATGTATGTCATGACTATGAGAACTATGGAAATCCTCTTCCCTCTTGCCCTGGTATTCCAGGTGTTAGTAAACCTGTACTCACCCCTTTTACCCAAATCTCAATTAACTTCACATTTATTAAGCACCTAATTGTGTACCTGGGCACTGTGACCCAATTCTGAAAGCCATAGGCTTGCTGTCAATGAAGACAAGTAAATTAATCATTGCAAACCAGGATAATCCAGAAGTATTTACAAGGTACATATAAGCCATAGGAGTGGTCAGTGGGTAAGAGAGAATTTGGTCTTAGGGAGCCAGAAGAGACACCACATAGAAAAGGTTTTGAAAGATATTTTGGTATTGACGAAAGTGAAGAACAGAGCCTTTCCAAGGGGCAGGAGAAATGGTGTGTACGAAGGCTTGGTGACCTTGGCAACACAGAGTCCCAGGAACTAGACATGGCTTAGTGTGACTGAAGCAGAGAGTTGGAAGGGGCAGTACTACACAGTGGTTAAGAGGGTCGTTCTGAAGCGCATTTACCTGGGTTAACATCTTGACTATATGAGATTGGTTATGTTAACTTTGGACTTAAGTTGCTCCGTCTATAAAATAGGAATAAGTATTTATCTTATAGGATTGTTGTGAAGATTAAAATGCATTCATATGTGTAAAATATTTAATGAAATGACTGGCATATAAAAATTCTCAGTAAATTTTAGCTGTTAGTGTTATTGCTGTCATTACAAATGAAGATGAGTAGTGGGTGATGAAGCTGTGGAGGAGAGCTGAGGTGCTTGGCATTTGAAGGAGTTTGGTTTTGATCCTGTGCTGGGGAGACATGTCTAGCCATACTAGGGTTTAGGTCCGGGACTGAGGGTGAGACCTGGAAGCCAGTTAATACATTCTTGGGGTAGTCTATTTAAAAGATTTTGCCGGGCTAGATAAAGAATGAAGTGAGATTGTGCCTTTGAGAGATATGAAGGATATGACTTTGAGAGAAGTCGGTGAGCCATTGGCTCTGAGGGAAGAAGAAATATTCCATGATGGCCCTGGGGTTTTTGACACTGGGAATCAGGGAGAGGGAGGAACCACCTGTACTTATGAGAGTGAGGCAGGGGAAAACACGAGAACCTATATTATACTTGTCCCTTTTGTCCCCTGCAGCTCAGTTATTCACATTTATTGAAGATCTTTTGTACACTGAACACCATGGGATATTTATTCCTTCATTCAGCCAATATCCCAACCCTGTATCCCATGCTGGTCAAGGGGCACAGTGATAAATGAGATAGACAGAGTGCTTAGGCCTCACCAAGAAACAAGTGGCTAACTAAGTCAATTGCCAAATTGTGGTCAGTGTTCCAATGGCTGTAAGCAAGAACTGAGATGAGAACATAACCCTGTGGGGTGGTGATGGGAGTTACTTCAGATAACATGGTCAGGGAAGGTCTTTCGAGAAGGTGATATTTAAGGGAGCCCTAAAGGATGAGAAAGAGCCATCGTGGGAGGAGTTTGGGAACAGGCATCTGGGAACATCAAAGGCACTGAGACTGGGAAGAAAGAGCCCCCTGGGCAGGCAGCTGAGTACATAAATCCAGAGCACTCAGACAGGCTGTGCCAAAATAATAAACATGGGACTCACCATTAAGACCATCTGAGAAATACATCAGATTAATACATGGGAGAATTAAAGATACCCCACTTAAGGTGTGGGCAGAAATGCAGCGAGGTACGGGAAAAGAGACTTAGTCAGAAAAAGTCCCCTAAGAAGGGAGGGGACCAGGAGGGCGCTGTCCTGGAAATCCCTGGAGGAAAATGGTCAACACCCCCAGCACTCCACAGAGAGTTGAAGTGAAGGTGTGTGTTTTATCTGGCAACTGGAAACTCATGGATGATTTGAGCATGAACAGGCGCCCCAGGGTAGGGGTGTCATAACCCAGAAAAGAGTGAAGCAAGGACTTGGAGAACATGGGTGGTGGCCACTCTCTGTGGGCAGCTAAATACAGCAGCAGCCCAGCTATGATGGCCTTGCCTCTGCACATTCGTGGCTGGCCCGTCAGCCCTCCTCCCTGAATCATATCCCCTTACTCACTGTTGCTCACTTTGTTGTCAGCTTCATTGCCCAAATTGGCAATGACAGTTTCCTTTTCACCTCCCTCTGGAAGCTCAGATTTCTTCCACAGCCTTATGACTGTTCCCTTCTGACATGTTTATGTTTGGAGTTTCTGTTACTGTAAAGCCCTGACCGAGTGTCTCTGGCTCCCACACGCCACCTTTTGCTCTCCTCCTGAGGCCCTGGTACTCCAGCCCCTCCCTTGCAGCCTAGTCCACAGGAGACTGAAGTCTGGCCCCACTTGTTGCTCCTCTCCTCCTCTCCACGCCTGACCTGCAGGCTCTGCCCCTCCCTGAGTCCCTGCGCCCATTTCCTCCTACTCCTTGCTTTGCCCAGGCCTGTTTCATAGTTGCTTCCTTTCATCCTTGTACTTTCTTTATGCTCTTGACTGTGTCTTCGGCAGGCAGTACAGGCTTACAAATCATGCAGGGCTCGCCCCTTCAGTCCTTCTCTCATTTCTAGTTAGCTCTCACGTTGCTAAAATTCCATGACGCCGTCCAGCAACCTGGGCTGCCCTTGCTCTTGACCCTCCCCCACCCCAGCCTGGTCGGGGATACCCCTAGAGCAGAGGAGAAAGCCCAGAGCTTCCAACAGCTGAGTGGCTCCTGTTGAGAGCCTGGCTGTCCCAACTGTGGCAGCATTCTGCAGATTCTGGGCATCTAAGGCTTACCAGATAAAAAGGATGGAAGCAGAAATATGCACAGTTCAAAAATGTTGCTTTTAGCTTCTAGTGTGAAACTTACAATAGGTGATCACAGACTGTTTTGCCCCTGTAATATGTCGGTCTTTTGTGAGACAAGAGGGAGGAAGGAAGCGAGGAAAGGAGTGAGAGAGAAGGGGAGAGAGAAATGTGTGAGAGTGTAAAAAGTAGATTTCAAAAGAAATTCATTAAAAATAAAACATGAGAATTATGGAGCATATGCTGCATGGGGAGTCATGGACTATTCACTGCTATTGTGTGTGAGAGAGCGAGTGTTTCTGTGTGTGTGTTCTTCACTCAAGGCAGTGGTGGGAGTAGTATATTGATAAGTGCACAGTGATGGGTAGAACATTATATTCCTTAATGGTTTTGCTTGCTTCTCTTTACACATCTCTCCTGTTATCAGAAGCCCAAGTGCTGATACCTTTAAACAGGAATCATAAGCTTCAAGATAGAGACCATTTGCCTTCCGGGTTAAGGATTGACAGGTGTTAGGGTCAAGGAATCATTTGCGTTCCTGTATGGAGATGGCCCATAGAAGAGGAAGCTTGGAATAGAATTCAATCTGAATAATTTGGAAAAGTCCTCCTTCTGTTGGTTGAAATGGAAATAGCTGGTCTCTCACAGAGATGGAAACTTGAGGCCCTGGACCCCAGCCTCACCCTCCATACCCACATAGAGATGTCACACCCATCTCTAGTGTGAGTAAGCATGCACAAAGCTATGTTAATCTGAGCTGTCTTCACTACCTGTAACTAGTCATTTGGGAGTGACATCATGGTAACTGAGTAATGCTTTTGAAACTTAAATAGTAGAGCCAAGATATTAAAATGGTCCTGGGGCTACCTAGATGAAAGTAGGTACAAAGTGTGCATTAAATTGTCTACTAAAAGTAAGAGTTAGTCTCTATCAGTAGGAACTTGGTTTTTGTGATAATGTAGCACATTTTGTAACTAGATACGTCTCAAAAGTTCATATATTTGTTAATACTTGTAGTTCTGGTACTCTCCTTATTTCCAGGCAGACAGAAGAAAAGAAAATGAAAAATTCCACTAGGAACTTGGTTGTAATTTCTGAAAATGTTGACCTTAAACCTTATTAATAGAATAAAAGGACCTGTGGGAATTTTAGCTACATGTATGTCTATTGGACATGCCTATTTGAGAAGGTAATTATACTGATATCACAAGTGACATATCATATGGTTTTATTTTAAAGAAAAAAGACCATAGCAGAGAATGTAGGCTTTGATCAGTACTTGAAGATAAAATAGGTTGGTAAGAAGAATAGGCAGTCATTAATGTATGTCTCTTATCTGAAGCACCCCGTTGCTTACTTTATTATAGAATCCTGGAAATTTTTACATTCTGCTTTGTGGTCCTACATTTATCAGTGACTGATTTTGTCAGAGTTTGGGGGCTCTTAGCAAACTGTAATTGCAGGCACTAGTATAAGCAAAATGCAGATCTTGACATCTGGTAGGCCAACCACCATTTTTATTCTGAAGTTCTTGAATAAGCTTTTATCTGTTCAAAGTAAGTACCAGCACCCTGTGCCCCTGGAAAGTTTCTAACCTGACATGGAAGTTCAAGTGGCAGTCTCTTTTAGAGGTAGTATATTAGGTTCTAAGTGAATCACCTAGGTGGAGGGAATGAGAAACTGGAAATTGGTGAAATTTGCTGAGGTTTCCTAGAATTCAAAGGGGAAGAAAGCTAATGGATTTACCAGGCCCATTTAGCCATATGAGTGTTTGTTGAAGCTATCAAACAAAACAAAAGCTGTAAAGAGGTATGCTTTATTCTATCTAATTTTAAATGTTACAGTGTATGTGTATGTCTCACACTTTACTGGGTTTCTTAAGAGTCATTATTAGAATATTATCTAGTCATTGACAAATTTCTCAGCTGTGAAATCTATAGAAAAACACTGAATCCATAGCTTATATAAAAATCACTTATGCTCCTGTCACATTAATGTCTTCTAAAATGCAATATGATGAATATATTTAAATTGGGAATTATAATAATTAAATGTTTTACTTTTGTAGATTTTTGGAGGGGTTGAGGGAAAAAAATTATGTTTGACATGGGAAAAACTGCCAGCTGAATAAAGTACTCGAGGAAATATGGTAAATGAAGCCTTTGTTACAGTAAAACAATAGCCATTAAGTGGCTATTATGTAATGTTATTTCTTATGTCTGATTTGAGTGGCTTGTTGATCTTGGAACTTGAGATATAATTCCTGTAAAAATATTACTTTCACTTGCCTAATCTCAAGACTTTTGATACAAAAATCAAAGACTTTTCCAAATAGATTGCCTAGATCAGGAACTAAGCACTGGAGCTACTGAAGCTATGTCAGATTTTTTGTTGTTGTTCATGTAAGGACTGATTTTATCTACTTACTATTCCCTATCCTAGTACCCGTCCAGATAAACACAAGTAATTTGCTAACCCAAAAGCTGGTTTATTGTAAAATTAACCTAGGCTTGTTCAACCACTGCAAAGGGCAGGCGTGTGGCAAAACAATTGATAGGCACATCAGCTGCCTTGGCAAGTTGAATGGATGATTGTAAGTTCGCATTTCCATAGTGGGTCCCTAAGCAGAAGGATTTCTCATCTTTGATCTCAAATAGCCTTAGTGACCAGTGGAGCTAAACAGATGTGGGATAATTTGGGTGCTTTAGGTAATAGTTCTTGTTATGGATTCTGCAAAATAAGCCTCTAAGCTTATGAATCATAATTTCCTACATGTTTTAGGATTTGATGTCTGGGGTTATGTATTTGAACCATGGAATAAAAATTGCCATATTTTTACTGTGTGGCCTGTAAAGCTTATATGTAGCGTTCTTTCTTGGTAGATGCCTTCTCTCCTGTGAAGTTCAGGCAAGTTAGCCTTTGAAATCAAGGATTTTTAAAGTGAAAAATCAATAGTGGTTTTGTTAACATTGGATCCCAGGCTTGAGATCGGAGACCTGCTCTCTTCAGTCCAGAGTGCTTTTAATGCTATTTTACTAGCAGGTAGACTTCATTTTTCTGCAACACTGTGATTGATTATATATTATTTGATGGCTTCTTATAGGGGAAGCTCTTTAATCAAGAGCAATCATGGCTTTTCTTACCTTTTGAGATTTAGCCTTACAATTAGTCTACCTTCTCACATCAGATCTAGGGTGATTTGGGGGCCAAAAGGTACTGATACTGAACTGGTTAGATATTAATATGATACAACATTTTTATGCCATTTGTAGGATATAGAAACATTCCATGGAATGGGTCCCAGGTTGGAAATCCATGAGGGAAAAGGGTTCTGACTCTTGGCGCTGATAAACATATTCAGAAATGTTGTATTCCAGCCAGAGTAAATATATATGCCCTTTATACTTTTTTTCAGTTAGCAGAAGTTACTTCTAAACACTTATTTTGGCATTAAGGAAGCTCGTCATGACCTATTGTTCCAGAAAGATTATAGTCCTCGTTTTAAGCCAGTTCTTTAGTTCCCATGTAAGTGGCTTGCCCGGCCTGGAGCTGAAGAAACAACCCCGGCTTTTCAAACCTTCCATTCTTATATGTGTGCCCAGCAGGCAGTGGCTTGTAGCTGTTCCTTCAGCCACTTAACAGGTTTGATTTCAAAGCTTTTTAATAGAGAAACTAACATGTTTGGAGGGGATTCATGGCCCAACATTTATGGATTTTGTTGGGAAGTCTCAGGTGTGTATTTATCTTAAAGTATATGTTAAGGCCTACTAGATGAAATTAATTGTTTGTGCTTTGTTCTGTTTTGGTTTTGCCTTCTAGTCCTAGACTGAATTTCTTAAAATTATTTTAGGGATTGGATTGGGAGGGAGTAGTTCTGAGTCCCGAAGGCTATATACCTTCTCTTGCAGTTCCTTTTTTTTGGCTGCCTGGAAGCACTAAAGAGGAGTCAAGTGATTGTAAATTCGGCCAAAAGACAGAGAAACCAAGAGCTGGACGATTAACCTCTGAAACATGGGAAGTTAATTACATTTACAAACACTTGGAGGGGTTATTTATGAGTCATGCATCTCTCTGTGACCCTTTTACTGCTTTGGGAGCTTGTGGATGAGGCTGAATCACTCACTGAAACCTGATAACCTGATAACCTAGTTTGGCTAAGTTTGGCTTCTGAGAACAGGGTCTGAGGATTTATCACATCACCTCATTTTTTCATTTGTATGACAAATATTTATTGAGTTCCTTTTATGTGACCAGGGCTACGATTATCACCTGGGAAACGAAGATATGTATAGCATGATCCTTGATCCTTTTCTTCAAGTAGTTCAATCTAGTGGGCTTTAGACAGTAATACAGACAAAGAATTAGAGTGACATGCAGTAACTGGTAGATCTACCAACATCGGCCGAGGAGGAGGGAGGGGGAGAATATCTATGGAGACAGTTTGATATAGTCTCATTTAATCCTCACAACAACTCCATGAAGGATATGTTATTATATTTATTATACAGATGAAAAAATTGAGGACTAGAGAAATTACCTAACTGTCCCCAAATCTCACCAGTAGTAAGTAGTGAATTTGGATTAAAAACTTTACTATCTTATGGCCAAAAGAAATATAGCTCCAACAACATTCTAATTACTGAAAATAATATTTATAAAGCAAGATTTTAGTACCTTTTTAATTTTATAGGACAGTACCCCCTTGGCAATTCAGAAGATATTTGTGGAATATAGAGCTCTGATAATTTTGATCTTTCGTTTAGAAAATGCTGCCCGCTGTCTGAGGGAAGAGAGTGAAAAACAGAAGTAGGTTTTACTTTGTTTTAAGATTGCCACCTGCTGATTCTCTTTCCTGTTAATGGAAATTGTAAATGTATTCTGCTGTAATTTCCTCATCTTAAAGTATCACAGTGTATGATGGTGTTTAAATGGGTTTGTGCTTTTAAATTGAAGCTTTACTTACGGTGTAGCTCTGCACAGCTGCTGTCTTCCAGGCCTTTGAATGAGTAACACCCCACACACTCAGGCTTATTTTCCTGAGCTTTCCCTCTATGTTTTATAAAATCCTGCACATTCACATAAGTGTATATGTTATCCACACATTTCAAAATCCATGCCGATCTTGTAATAATGCATGTAGTTCATCCCTTAGAAAGGACAAAAATTCTTTCTGCTTATATGGATGGCAATACAATGGGTATGCCAGAAAATAACTGTTGGGAGATTTTAGAGATGAATTACTTATAGTCTTCTTTCCTTTTAAAAAATGTAACAATTTGTCTTGAAGGTGCTATTGCTAACTATTTTTAAGGAGGAGATGACTCAATGGCACTCAAATACACCTTTTCCTTTGAGAAAATTACTGTGTTTAGAGAACGGAAAAGTAACTGCTTTGTAATATATAAAACAATTGCATAAGAATAGACTATAAATAATCTACAACACACAAAGGACACAAATATTGTGTCCAGAATTCTCTAAATCACACACACACACACACACACACACACACACACACACACACAAACTTTACTGGCCATCTCTTAGCTTTTGATAATACAATGTTTTTGGGGAATAGCTGCCCCTACCTAAAGACGGAATGAAAGAAGTCTTCCCTCTAGGGACTTTGTTAAAGGTTAAAGAAAGTGTGTTTTATTACTACTAACCTAGACCCAAGACTTACTCAGATTTGTACTGACACAGGGTTTACCACTTGTATTTACTCCAGGCAACTAGGTGTTACTTTTGTTTTGTTAAGATAGGTTTATTGAGATAACATTTACACACGGTAAAATCATCCTTTTTCAGGTATGTAGTTCAATAAATTTTAACAAATAAATTTATGTAGCTAACATGCAAGTAAAGGTGTAGAGTGTTTATTTTTTTATTTTTTTATTTTTATTTTTTTGAGACAGAGTCTCACCCTATCACCCAGGCTGGAGTGTGGTGGTGTGATCTCAGCTCAGTGCAACTTCTGCCTCCTGGGTTCAAGCGGTTCTCCTGCCTCAGCTTCCCGTGTAGCTGGGATTACCGGTGTGCACCACTATGCCCAGTTAATTTTTGTGTTTTTAGTAGAGATGGAGTTTCTCCATGTTGGTCAGGCTGGTCTGGAACTGCTGCCCTCATGATCCGCCCGTCTCAGCCTCCCAAAGTGCAGGGATTGCAGGTGTGAGCCACCGTACCCAGCCGAGTATTTCTATTACCTCAAAAAATGTTACATAGATTTAGCAGTTTGATGATGCTGATATACGATTAGACTAAGACATTTGTTTTGCTCTCCTTTCCTATTTTATAATTATATTTTACATTTTATTAATATTTCACAATTTTTTCCTAATATCCTTTTTCTATTCCATCCAGGATACTATGGTACACTGTGTCATCTTCTTTAAAAATCATTTTTATTAGGAAATGATTAACACATAGTTAGATTACATGGTGATATTGTCAAGTGAAGTACCAGAAAAATGCATCAGAATGAAATACCTGAAAGATAAGCAAACTAAATTATGTGGTCCACTATTAATATGTAATAGCTCATTTGGACAGACAACAGTTGCTTATGCCTGTAATCCCAGCACTTTGAGAGGCAGAAGGGTCACTTGAGCCCTGGAGTTCAAGACTAGCCTGGGCAATATAGGGAGAGCATTGTCTCCATAAAAAATTTTAAACAGCCAGGCGCCGTGGCTCACACCTGTAATCCTAGCACTTTGGGAGGCCGAGGTGGGCTGATCATGAGGTCAGGAGATTGAGACCATCCTAGCTAACACGGTAAAACCCCGTCTCTACTAAAAATACAAAAAAAAAAAAAGAAACAAAATTAGCCGGGCATGGTAGCAGGCGCCTGTAGTCCCAGCTACTCAGGAGGCTGAGGCAGGAGAATGGCATAAACCCAGGAGGTGGAGCTTTCAGTGAGCCGAGATCGTGCCACTGCACTCCAGCCTGGGCGACACAGGGAGACTCCATCTCAAAAAAAAAAAAAAAAAAAAAAAAAATTTAAACATGCATACCTGTGGTCCCAGCTACTCCAGAGACTGAGGTTGGAGGATTGCTTGAGCCTGGGAGGTCGCAGCTGCAGTGAGCAATGATCGTGCCACTGCACTTCAGCCTGGGTGACAGAGCAAGACCTTGTCTCAAAAAAAAAAGTCCCTTTGATACTACATAGATGAAAAAACTTATAAGAAACCAGATAAACAGATACGACTAGCAGGAAATTGTTAAAAATAATTTGGGGATGTTTATTGGGGACGGAAACAGGGCCTTGACAGTGGAGGACTTGGAAGGTGTATAATTTAAGATATAGATTATGATTGTTGGAAAGTAAGCATGGAGATCAGAAGGAATCGTAGAGTTTTTCTATGCAGGTGAAGATGGAAGAAAATATGTATTTTATAAAAGATAAATTACAAGGGCCTTATTTGCTTTGTAAAATAACTTATCAAGTCCTTCCACTATTTTTATTATATTTTAATTTTAATGAACCTTATATAACCTTTAAACTAAATTTTAAACTAATACATGCTCAAGACAAAAAATGGGGAAAATATATTTTTAAAAAATCACCCCAAATTCTAGTACTCAGATATAACCACTATTACAAACTTGGCAGAGTAATATTTTTCCTCTCTGCATATGTGCACACATGTTGCATGCATACCACAACGCAGATATTTTATTGTACCTCCTGGTTTATTATCTGCTGTTTTCCCTTAATGAGATTCTTTTAAATGCCCAACTTTGCAATGGTAAGATTTCTAGAAATTTTAAAAAATACCTATAGTATACAAGAAGACTGGGGCGGGTTGATGGTAAGTCCTGGGGCATACTGGAAAGGAGTCCAGAGGCTGCTGTGCTAGTTAATGCGCAGCTGCACCCATTGTGGGCGTGTCCACAGCCAGCTTCCTGGTATGCAGTGGAGATGGAGCCATTGACACTAGTGAAGGCACCCTGGATGGGCTCACATTTCAGGTCCTGTTTTTCTCCTACTGTATTCGGATCTCTCTTGAAATGCTTCCTTTAAAAATACTAATCCTAGCTCAGAAAGACTCCAATTACCATCTCCCCACAGGCTTAAATGTTAAACCTCAAGATCTAAACTTTATCCCTTATGTATGTGAGCAGGCTTGCCAGATGGCAGGCCAATTAATATATTTTTGCAAGGTGTAGAAATGTTTTTTCTCCATAGGGGAACAATGAATCCATCTGCTCCTCATCTTCCTTTCCCCTCTGTCTTTTGGGGAAAATCATATTTAATTTTCAGACATAAGTTATGCAACTTTGTAAGTGATAGTTTCTGCTTTTTAAGGGGAGTAGTTTTAATAATTGAAACTTTTTTTTAACTCTAAAGATGTGAAGAACCCTGTCATGGACTAAAATATATGGACATCTAAGTTCTATCCAGGGAATTATTGTTGTTGAAAGTTGGGTATATAGAGTCATATGTTGAAAATCTGATTCATGGAGATATAATCTGGAATAGACTTTCAGAAACGTCTAGTTGAACCCCCTTATGGTGAGGTAGGAAACTAATGTTTAGGTAACAAAATTTCAAGCTGGTAAACAACAGAGATGGTCTGGGAATCTTATCTTCAGGTTCCAAAGTAGGACAACCGTGGTGAAAATAGAATCTTTAATCTCTTGAGGCGAAAACCTAGTTAAGATTCAACTAGGAGAAGTATGCTCATATTTATGCCTATTCTCCCTTGAGTTTCAGGCACTGAACTGTACATGTCACCTCTACAGTGTCTTTTTGCCCTCAAGTGGCAATTCAGATCAGCAGGTAATTAACTGTTTAGTGACTATGCCTTGCCTCCCAGTTCTGTTGAAAGTTCTGAAGGACAATTGCCACATCCTCTTTTAAAGTACTTATGGATGGTGTACTACCTGGTCATGGAATGAATGAATTACTGAATATATAGATACCAATGAGGTTGTTTTACAAAATTCTCTCAGAGAGTGTTGGAATTCTAGGAGCATGACCACATTATAGCCTTCCCACAATCTGCCACATTATCATACAGAATTTGGTTTCTTTTCCCTTTGGTATGAAGGAATTTACCACTGACTATTCCAGAAGCTTCTCTTAGAAGGATTGCTTCACCTGCTTACCATCATGTTTGATGTCCTCCATATTTTGGTATAGATGGGCTTACATCAGTTACTGTTAAACAAGAAGGAAGTCCTTAGACTTGGCATTATTTATTTTATTCAAGTTGACACCTTTTCCTCTGTATTCTTGCTAAGAGGCCCTTCTCATATAGTAGAAAGGGTTTAGACTTTGGATTTGGACAGACAGTTGGAATCCTGAGTTAGACTGTGACCTTGGCAGGCCATCTCATGTATGATACTTGGTTTCCACATCTTTCAGTATGGAAAAGAATCAGCAAGCCTTTTTTGTACCATAAGTAAAATGGATTGTGAAGCACTTAGAGCAGGTGTAGACAGACTACAGCCTACAGGCCCAATCTGGCCACTGCCTGGTTTTGTGTACTGACCTTTATTAGAACACAGCTACACTGATTCCCATGGGATGGTCTGTGGCTCTCTGTGCTACAATGACAGAATCGAGTAGTTGCCACAGAAACTCTGGCCTGCAATTATCTGGCCCTTGACAGAAAGACTTTGCTAGCCTCTTACCTAGGACAATCCCTGGCAAATATAGAGACTCAATAAATTGTAATTTTACTCTTTTTCCATTGGTTGTTTCAAGTTCAATCTTTCCTTTAGGCACTTTTTCAAGAAAGTGAGTTCAGGCATGACCTTCTCTGGTAACCCTTCTACAGCCGCACCCCACTTCTGGAGTATAGCCAAGGCCTTGAGCCGTGGTACAGGACAGAACATGTTGAAAGAGGTATCTTCATGGCCCCCACACCCTGATATGTATCATGTCCTGACTTGAATTGAATGTTGTGCATGTTACAGAAATAGAATTTTCTCTTATCCAAGTGTAAATACAGGCATGCTGTATAGATTGCAACATATCCCGATTTAGCTTAGATTATTTCTTACTATATATTGCAAGGTGAGTCCAGTCTATGCTTCTTCAAAAACTTATAAACAAATTTGAAAATACACTAAAAAAAACATTACAAATTACAAATACCATATTTAGCAAGAGACCTTCTGAAATCTTAAACCAGGAATTTCTGAAGCAACTCTGAGCCATTTGAACAAAAAAGTTCTCAAAGGAGCAATAAGATTTTTTTGGTGTGTTTATTTTGCTTTGTTTTTTAAGCAAAGTGAATTCACAGTTTCTTAGCAGTTTTGATTAGGGACATCCTGGTGTCTGATAGAAGACTAAGACTGAGAATAGACTGTGGTAGAATGTGCCAGGTGAGGACTTACTGGTTGATTACCACACTCTAACTCCCACACACAGTGGAGAGAAAGATGAGAACTTTTGAGAGCTGCTAAAGGCAGTTATGTTTGCTTGATATTTTTTATTTTAAAAAATGTACTGAGGAGTCATTTTTCAGGATACTAAAATGATTTATTTGTTCAGTATTTTAACATTTCCTTGTGTCTTAAAAATACTGAAGAAATTATAAGAGCATTACCCAAAATTTTGTAAAGTTCTCCTTGATCTGTCCCCTACTTCCTGCATATTTTAATATTTCCTTTGCTTTCACACAGTCCTCAGTTAGCATTCATTCCAACATGTTTTAATTCTGTATATACTTATCTGAATTCCAAGCTGACTGCGAGTGTCTTGAGGCACAGACTTTATGCCAGCATAGTGCCTGGCACATAATAGACACTTAATAAAGGTTTATTGAATGAAAGCACCACACAGTGAGCATATTTGTGCGTATAGCATTTTCTATTTGGACTATGTCCTTAGGATAATTTCCCAGAATAGAGATTGTTATGCCAAAGTGATGTGAACATGTTTATGAATTTTAATACATCATGCCAAGTAGCTTTTTGTCTACTTGAGGTGCCTTCCAAGTTTGTGACTCTCATATTGCATGGTACATTATTGCTAGAATGTCAGTCTGGTGTTCCATATTTTTCTATACCAAAAAAAAAGATGACAGTAGGGTACATTATTGCCAAATTCAAGTTTGGAATGAACATTGCATATACTTTAGGACGAAGAGCTTCTAAGGAATAAAATTCCCTCATGTGGAACTTGGGAAACAGGGAGGCAGGCAGCAGTGGCAAGGTACTGGGTAAAAGATACTGTTATGGAGCAAAGAACTTCTGGAGTTTCATTACTACTATGAACCTTTACTGAATTGCCATCAGAATTTCAAGGAAACAATTGAATATTTTTGTTTACTTTTCCCCTTTAACACATTTAATGTTCAAATATGAAACATCACTAAATGCAAATTGCTGTTAATGCATATTCTAAGTTCTGCTTTTAACAAAGTCTGAAACTGTTTGTGTAATGTATAATACATTTCCATCTTCAATAGATCTGATTTGTGTGTGTGAAATAAGATGGAGCCTCCATGCTGTGACCTTGAGCAACAGTAGCTTTTTTTTTGAGTTTGATATTTCCCCTCCCATATGCCTAGAATATGGCAGGCCCATAAATTACCAATGATAAATAGCCATATCTACCTTTTGGTGCAAGCATGTAATTGATGAACAGACAGAATCACCCAAGTGATACTTTATAAGATGGCTTGTAAAGTTTGTGGGGTCTAAGCTAAATAGAGCAAGAACAATGTTCTATTAGAAATATCCTGTGGAGATTGATGATTCTAATGAATAGGAAGGTTCAACAGATATTCTAAATAACTATGATTTATGATTACTCTAAGTTACATATTCCATTGTATATATATTATCGTCCAGCTTAGCTTCAACCCACATTAAGCCATGACTTCAGTTTCTGGGGAGACAGTGACATAAAGGAATGAGAAAAAGTTCTTACATTGTAGATCTAGCTTTCAGATAATATCCCTCATCTTTTCTAGCAATCTAGAGTCTGTGGGCCTTGACCTACTTAGACATTTTTAGGAGAATCTTTGAGAAGCCAAAAATTACATGGTAGCACGTGATCGTACATTGGTCATTCCAAGCCGTAGCAGCTGAAAAGGACTCTATGAACAATGATGTCACTGTTTCCAGAGCCCATTGCTTCAAGACCTTAAAGATACACCTAGGTGGCTGCGGAGAATCGAAGTGAGAAAGTCTTTCTGTGGGCCCTGTGTCCTATCATTTAAACAGTGCCAAATGAATCTTCATTATGTGGATCGGAGTGAACATGCTGGAGGACTAAGAACAGATCCTCCTAACCCAATGGCTTTAACTCTTTTAAGATAGGTACTTTTATTCTGAGTTATTTGCAAACTTATGGGTGGAGGGCAGGATGGTGGAGTAATTATGACATGATATTTTGAGTGTTTGAAAGACTGGCAAATGTAGGATAAATATGCCTCCTTAGCTTATTCATATTCTGCACTCAGTTTTTTTTAAATTTTTGTCCAATTATTGCTGCATCTCTTCTCCATTCTGTTCATGTCTTTTATTTTTTAGAATAGAAAAAAATGTTTAATTGTGTGCACATACAATTTACCATCTTGGCCATTTTTACGTGTACACGTTAGTAGTGTTAAGTACATTTACAGTGCTGTGCAACCACAGAATTCCTTTCATCCTGCAAACCAAACTCTACTCATTAAAGAGCAACTCCCCATTCCCTCTCCCCCAACCCCTGACAACCCCCATTCTAACTTTCTGTCTCTGTGAATTTGACTACTCTAGGTACCTCATTTAACTGGACTCATGTAGTATTTGTCTTTTTGTGGCTTGCTTATTTCACTTAGCACAATGTCCTCAAGGTTCACCCATGTTGTAGAATGTGTTGGAATTTTCTTCCTTGTTTCAGGCTGAACAGTATTTCATTGTGTATATACATATCTATATATATACACACACATAGATAGCTATATATGTACACACACGATATATATCTATATATACACACACATACATAATCGTACAAGCATATATATGGAGGGTATACTGTTGTGCTCAAAATGTGGGGTATATATATATACACACACACATTCAAAAGACTTTTGAATCTCTTTTCTAGAAAGGATTGTGTTATCTTCATCCGAAATAATGTTTAAGTACTATTTGCAGTCATTGAGGATAATCCTCTTTGATGGTAAATAGGTAAACTGATTTTCTGTTTCTTAGATGTTTGAGCTTTAACACTTAATATCTCAACTTGCTTTTGAATACCTTGAACGAAGAAACTGATAGGTCCACACGTACTGATGATGATGAAAGATTGTCAGACGGAAAGGGATGATGCTTGTGAGAACCCAGTGCCTCATTCAGTGCCTAGAACATGCTTCCATTTTATGTTTGTTCTTTTGGGGATCCTGTGTGTTTTTTTATTTTTAGCTAAGGTGATCTGGAATGAAACAGTGTAATGAGATGAGCCCTGAAGTGTGACTCCAGAGATCTTGTTTTATATAACTGTGTACTCCACGAATATGTACAATTATTATTTGTCTATTGAAAATAAGAATTTAAAAAGGGATCTTGTTTCTATTCACGTTTCTGCCACTAACTAGTTGTGTGACATTGGCAAGACATTGTAGATTCACTATTCTTACCTGGTTTTTTTTGTTTGTTTGTTTTAGTTACAGATTCCATTGGCAGTATAGTAAAGCCTATGGATGTAATTTCAGAATAATATTTTTAAATGTGTAACATAAAATACGTAATATTATAAAGGAAACCAATTATAATGAAATAGTCACAAACACATTAAAATATTTGTGATATATGTGGTTCTTTATTAGCACATAAGATGCCAAGATCTAGAGGCATGTCTAGTAACTACCGTAACTTTGAAGTGATAATGAATACAAATAATTTTTTTTTTTTTTTTGAGACAGGGTTTTGCTCTGTCACCCAGGCTGGAGTGCAGTGGCATGATCTCGGCTACCTGCAACCTCTGATTCCTGGGTTCCAGCGATTCTCCTGCCTCAGCCTCCCGAGTAGCTGGGACTACAGGCGCCCGCCACCATGCCCGGTTAATTTTTGTATTTTTAATAGAGACGGGGTTTCACCATGTTGGCCAGGATCGTTTCAATCTCCTGACCTCAAGTGATCCACCCACCTCTGCTTCGCAAAGTGCTGGGATTACAGGTGTGAGCCACCGCACCCGGCCATAATTTTTTAATGTATCTGCAACGACTGTTAATGTGATATGGAAAAATACGTGGCTAATACTGTGATGACTGATGCATAAATGAAGGCAATGTTACATTTCAGTTTCTGGTTAGTGAAAATAATAATTTTTTTGAACAACCCAAGTTCATGGACACAGTGAGTTATTTTCATAGACATCTTAGAAGTCCACAGACTCCAGGTCAGAAGTTCTCTGGTGTCTCCAGTGGCTTAAACCCTAGTAGTAGAGTGAAAAGCTGACCTGGGTGGCCTCTGGAGTTTGTCATGAAACTTGATTATCAGGGGCCTGGCATAATTGAGGGGACGTTATACCAAAAAAGCAACCTTTGATTTACCTGGTCAGCACTCCAGTCAGAAAAGTGCTGGCTTTCATCAGTTACATTTACCTAGCATGTAGCTAGGAAAGCCCAGGAGTATATTAAAATGAAGAGGAACTATATGAAAGGAGTAGAGTAATTATCACCAGGATCATTTGCCTCTGGAGGGCCCCAAGGCCAGGACCTGCGGAAAGGTGACTGTGTCCCCTGCACTTCATGTAGTTCTTTAAAGGAGCCTGTATTTCTCAGCATCTCACCATTCCTTTGTCATAACTGCATGCTTTTCCCTAATTAAATGTGGCCATGAATGTATAAAGATTGTGTACTGCACCTACCTACTTGTCAGGCTTGAATTGGTATTGCTCAGCTGGAAGTAAAATCTTTGAAATACAAAAAAGCTAAGGAAAAATAATGATAAAGCTCTTCTCATCTGTTAGTCTTAAAGCAGTTTGTTTTCTAGAGTTTGTAAGTGTTTTAATGATCAAGGTCTAAGTATGTAATGAATAAGAGAAGTGGTGAGCAAAATTTATCCTAACCTTTTCAGAGGAGTGAAGACATTTCTTCTCATTACCTACATACCTACCACCTTCGATGCTACATTTTAGAGGGGAAAGAAATATTTTAAGAGGCAACGCCTCAAATGCTTTTAAATGCCATGCCACTTGCCTACTACAACAGCACCTCACAATAGTTTCTAATGGAGAGGAGCATTCTTTTTGGCTTTACAGTTGCTGCATTAATGCCTCTGTGTTAATCCGGGTACAGACTCACAGCCTGATAGAATGGGGAGTAGAGCAAAGTACAGAGATTGATTTGTCTATCTGCTTGTGAAATATAATTCATGCAACCATCAGCAGAATGCTTTGTAAACATGGAATTATTTTCAGGTTATGAGATCCTCTACTAAATTAGATCGGAAGCTTGAAGCATAGACTGTAAGCAATTTTTCCTCCTTTAGTTGCTGCTATGGATCAATACATTTCATTGACTCTTCTAGGGTTTGCATACAATTTTCTATCATGGTCATTTATGCTAATCAGCATGAGACAGAATAATTGTAAATCATAGCCCCTTAGGCATACTTCTGGAATATTTGAGACCACAGAATTCTGTTTTAAAGAGAAGGAAAAAACAATTCATCATTTTTTAATGACTCATGGAGACTGATACAGATGTGGAGGGCAAAGACTCCCTCCTTATCTTTGGGCCTCACCTTATATTAATGTTTTAATTCTTAATGCAGATGAGAAAGAAACTCTTTGAAAATAAATCAGGTTTAAATTAGCCACTTAGGCCGGGCGCGGTGGCTCACACCTCTAATCCCAGTGCTTTGGGAGGTCGAGGAGGGTGGATCATGAGGTCAGGCTATTGAGACCATCCTGGCTAACATGGTGAAACCCCGTCTCTACTAAAAATACAAAAAAAAAAAATAGCTGGGCGTAGTGGTAGGCGCCTGTTGTCCCAGCTACTTGGGAGGCTGAGGCGGGAGAATGGCATGAACCCGGGAGTCAGAGCTTGCAGTGAGCGGAGATCATGCCACTACACTCCAGCCTGGACAATAGAGCGAGACTCCATCTCAAAAAAAAAAAAAAAAGCTAGTTACCTTTATTTGTGAAAATCCAAATATACCATGTTAAATATGGAAGGTAGAATATAATATATCCTATTTTTAATGATTTTACATAAGATTATTAAGTTATCTTCAAGAACGCTTGTTTATATAATTATTGTAAAATATCAGAGTTATTGCTAGAAAATATGTAAGGATATTTATCTACATTTTTAATGATATAATTCAGAGAAATAGCATAGAAGACAGCAGTTTTATACTTTAATGTTGTGCTAAGAAAGGTGATCTGAGTGCTGTTCACATTTATTGGCAGTACTGAACTCACTGAAATATGTAATCATTACAAAAAGAAAATAAAATATATCTGTCTTGACCAGTAGTTCATACAGATGTTCTTTATTCTCATCAGATTCCCAGCTATGCTGTGGAAGCAAAGTTGAATCTAGCCACATACCATATCTCTGTATGCACTCACAGATGAATGTAAATATATGTTGTGCACATAAGGATCTAGAGGGGCTAACTGGTACAACTGCAAAAAGAAACACAGTTTAGTGATGGATGATGGAGTCTTAGACATGGTTCCTGGATGCACAGTTGTTTCTAACCATAGAACTGCATCAAAGATGGCAGAACTTCCTTCTAGTTTTCTTTTGATAATTCCAAATAAAAACTTTACCTGTCAGAATAAAAAGTAGAAGCTGTGCATTTTATAAGAATAAGCCCTTTCACCATAAGGGTTTTCAGTCTAAAAACATGTTTGTGGATTGTTAATGAATAGAGTTGGATGAATAAGGAATATTTTGACTTTTAGTCTATATTAAGCAATTCAGATATGAAATATCCTTACTTCTCTGGAAGCTACTCTTTAGGGTAGGACCTGTTGTTATAACCACCTCTAAGTTTAAGATATGTAGAGGAGATTTCACTTGGAGATGAAGCTTGGAATTTGGAGCTGAGTGTAGTTGACTTTCCATCCTCTGTATTTATTTGTTCATTAATTCAGTAATATTAGTTGAGCACCTTCCATGTGTTAGGGATTGTGCTGGAGAGGCAGTGGTGAAGGACACAGATGAGTCTCTACCTTCTTGAGAGCTTGCAACTTTATAGGAAATGCTGTGGAGTTGGGTGTAGAGACAGGAAAACACAAAGAAGTAACAGAATTTACAGTATCGTGTGTGAGTACATGTCTGTCTTACCCCTCTCAGCCATGCCATGGTGGGGAATATTGTAGACTTTGAGGGCATCCAGGAGACACAAAACAAAAAAATGGGCTGTAAAAGAAGTAAACAACCCTGATGGGTAAGAGATCATCGAAATGTGGAAGACTATAATCCAGGCAAAACAACAACACCACCACAAAACAAATAGCTGTAGTAGAAAGAGACTCTGGAGTGAGAGTTGAGGAGAAATTCCATTAGAGTGACAAACAGGAAATGTACTCTGAGGGTAGGACGTTTTGTACAAAACACTGAAGGGTTTTGTACAGGACAATAAGATCACATTTGCCCATAGGAAAGATTCCTAGTAATGAGGGATTGAACTGGAGTTGTTCAAGGAGTCCAGGATCTGAGTTAGAGCAAGCATCATGGGCTGCTGGGGCAGATGGTGATGATGCCACAAGCAGATTGGTGGCTGTAAGAATGAAGGGAGATGCTCAGGAAGTGGATTCTGCAAGACTGGATGACTAACTGAATGATTAGAGTGAAGAAGAGCTAAAGTGGAGGTGGTGCTCATAGTTCTGCTTTAGCCTGTTAGATAATGGTGCCAATTGCTGAAATGGGGAACACAGAAGCAAGATATGTTGGATGAAGATGATAACTTCAGTTTGGGATTCATTGGATTGGAGCTTCTATAGACACACTCAAGTGGAGATGCTGGATGTGTGGATCTGGATGGAAGGCAAGAGAGTTCCAGATTGGGGATTAAGAGTCATCCACCACTGGGCATGGTAACTTATGCCTGTAATCTCAGTACATTAGAAGGCCAAAGTGAGTGAATCCCTTGAGCCAAGGAGTTCAAGACCAGCCTAGGCAACACGGCAAAACCCCATCTCTACAAAAATAAAAGATAAATTAGCTAGGCATGATGTCATGTGCCTATAGTGCCCGCTACCTAGGATGCTGAAGTGGGAAGATCACTTGAGCCTGGGAGGTTGAGGCAACAGGCAGCCATGATCACGTAACTGCACCCAGCCTGGGCGACAGAACAAGACCCTGTCTCAAAAAAAAAAAAAAAAAAAAGTCATATGAATAAAGATTAATGAAGAGTGCCAAAGTTATTTAGTGTTGAATATTTCTTTTCCAGGAACTTCAAGTATTTATGGTTTGCTTAGACCCAGGTCAGAGTCTAATGTTTCTGGCCCTCTGCATTCCCAAGAGAAATGGAGGTGGGGATGGGGAGACAATTTGTTATTTAAAAAGTGTTTTCTAGGAAGGACAAGCCATAGAGCCTTCCATATACTTATCTTTCCCATAGGCATATATGTTTTGTTTTACTTTGGAGTAATATTTGGGATGTAAACATCTTTGCTTGTAGGAGGATCAGATATCTACTGAAATTTCATCAAACTGCTAGCATGTTTCTTTTAGTTAAGTATACTGAGGGATCTCACCATTCTGTGTATTTCATCTCTAAGAAAAAAGAAATAAGGCTGGAGAGGTTTGAAAGAAATTGAGCAGGAAATTGGGGTTGCAGAATTCCATGGCAAGGTGATGGTGTTTTTTGATTGTTGGGTTTTGTTTGTTTATTTCTTTTTTGATAAGAACAAAAAGTGTTTGCTACTTAGAAAACCTTTATTGGCAGCATTTCTGGGTCCATGAAGAAGAAAAGTGAGGTGGACAGAATAGTAGGAGTTTTAGAAGGAAAGTACATTTCCTCATGGGAAAAAGGTAGGAGAAAGGAAAATATAAACTCATTGCTATTGACTTTATAATTTGATATTAACAACATTATTGAAATGGCTGTGGACCTGAAAAGTTTGTCCTGTTTACGAGTTTGTACAAAGTTAATCCTAATTATTCTGAAACTAAGACTCATTTTTTCCTACATTTGGACTTCTCTAAATTATATACTTAAATTTTGTGTAATGAAATTTTTTCAATTAAATAAAAATGTATTATATGTTTAAGGTTGGAATATACTAATATTTCACATGATTCCTTGTTGAGTGTTATATATATTCAGGAGCCTCTAGGAAATTGTAAAACCAAATTTCAAATTAAATGTATATTTTTATTATCCACATATTTTGTATACATATGGGTCATTCACATCCTTATAGGTTTTTATTTAACAAATCATTTCTTAGGGCAATACAACATAAAGGCTCTATAGTTAATTTAGTAATAGCATAGTATGATACCTCTATTCTGTATCTCTTTTGTTTTATAGTATTAGAAGCAATATTTGATGGCTTAGGTTTGTTTTCTTTTTAATCTTTGGCTTGAATCAGGTTAGCACTGAATGAGAGCTCTGAGATGACCATCTGATGTTTATTAGATAGCTGTGGTAAAATGGCATAATCATCATTTTGGTTTTGAAGAGGTAACCATAGCACTGGTGGCAAAAATGGATCATCTAAGTGACATTTTAACTCAGAAAATAAATACCGTTTCATTTCTGTACATCACCATTCCAGAGCAGGCCTGGGACAAATTGGTCAGAGTCCCAAGGGGTGATATTTAGAATAAGATCTGTTTTGTATTAGTAATGAGGCTGTGGTTTTAAGCCCTTCCATTCTGTTTTGTAGTTTCAAGGGAGTTTAGTTTAAAACATTAAAACCATACAAACATTGTATATTTGGAACACCTTACGTCTTCTAAGTGTTCTGTACCTCAGCAGTTTTTTATCTTGGGTGTTTGTGTCACTGTCTTACAATGTCTCCTTTTATAAAGCCTTGGGTATCTCAATCACTATGTTTTTATTTAGTATTTTAGTTCAATAGAACATTGTGCTAAAGAGGCCAAGGTCATGGATGTTGATTCTATGCCAGTTAACTGTTATGGTGAAAGTTTTTTCCTATAGCTTTAGCTGGTATTTTAGAACTTGCCAGAATTTGACTATTTTTGTTCAAAGTGTGGATAATGCTGCCTAACTCATTAATTGTCCTGTAAAAAGTAAAATTGATGTCTATTGGGTATAACACTTCCACATAGAATTTTTTTTTTCTGTGTGAAAGAAAGCATTTACTTTCATCTGTGGATAATCTCTGACTAGAGTAAAATGTATACATTTATTAAATAGATTAATATCAGTTCCCGGTGGGTGGAGATTATCAGTCTTTAAATTACTACCCTTTGCTGCTGTCCTCTGCATAGACACAGAGAATCTGTCAGCTCCCTGGCTAGTCCAGCAGAAAGCACTGGACATTTCCCAGAGTTGATGACAGAGGAGGGTCGTCTCTTGTCACGTTTTTAGCCTGATTTATTGCCCTTGAATTTTTTAATAAGGACATATTTTAAGTTCTGTCTGGGGACTAAGGGCTTGGATCATTCATGCAGTGAACTTTGAATAAGTTGGAAAGATTGGCTGGGCCCTATTATCATAATGGATGGCGACTATTTGACATTTACAGTGGTATGCTCCATTTGCACTAAAATAAATGAATTTGTATTTAGAAATGATTTGCAAAATTTTTCCCTTTCACACTTAAAGCAGAGGTTATTTGCATTCGAAGTTAAACACTGAAAAACTGCATGCAGACTTAGTGAAGATTTGTAAAATACATGTTAATTGGTATGTAACACCATTAAACCTGATTGTGCTGATCTGTTAGCTGGAGAACGAGCAGGAATCGTCTTGTTCCCGTATCCCTACAGTCTAAATTGTTAGAATTTCTAAAGACGGGGGACTTCTCTGAAGTGAATACTCCTGTCAGGCCTGTTGACCTTACTGCCTAGTGACCTATTTATAGGTGAGGATGGCAGTTCTCCCTGCTGGGTCAGTTTTTATTCCACCTTCTTTCGTTAGAGAACTAATTTGTACACCTCTTATAGGTGGAGAACTAGATCACTGGCGTCCTTTACTGCCTCTGATATATGTGGAAATGAGTCAGTGGAAAATTCAGTTACTCATCATGACCTACTTCTGTCACTTGCGTTGAAGGGGTGCTTATTTGTCAGAAGCAATCTGCCCCCCTTCCAAAAACTCTTGCTCCATGGCTGCTTTAACTCATTTAACCCATAGATTCTTTCAGAATGTTTGCAGTTGCCTGAATCTTTCTGTGAATTATCCTGCGGTACCTGTAATGCATTTTAGATTGAGCCTCTGGAGGCCAGTGAAAAAATCTGACTTTGTATAGCTCTCAGCGCAGCCTGACCCACAGTCTCTGCTTTCTAATGAAGATTCTAGGATCTTTAGGAGAAACTGTAAAATGGAAACTTCCACTAATTTAAGAAGGGGGAGATTTAAGAAAGGTTAGGGTTTATTATGACTAAACTTCCCCACCCACGGTTTCAGCAAAATTGATATTTTCTCATTTTTATTAGCTTATTCTTTCAAAATATTCATTTATTCAGCAAAGTTTAATTAAGCGTGCCTCTGTGCCAGGTATTGCATTAGGGTCACAGAAAGAACAAGATATATGCTTGTCTGCAGTGCCTAGTAGGAGAGCTATGGTATCATGTTAGAATAAGTAAGACCAGTTTTAAATACCATTTTTATTTTGGGGTAGTGCAGAATTATTTTACATCAAGACCAAAATAAGGGTTACTTCTTACCTGACTTGGTGATTTTCAGCAGCATAGTCTGGTCTGTCTGGAACAGTGGGTTTACCTATTTCATATGATCACATGTGTGGGTATGTACAATGGTTATTTACCATAGACTTTTAGGTAAATGATGAGAGGATTATTGAGAACAACAGAATTCAAAACCCTTGAAAAAGAAAATGATGTGTATCATATATTTTAAGCAGAAATACACAGACACACTTATAGTAACTACAAATAACATCTAGTAGCTCAGACCTATTGCCATTTATTTCATGTCCAATGTTGTACAAAGTATGAAAAGTGATATACCGTATTTATACGCATACAAGGTGAATTTCAATCCAACATTAAGATAATTACTTTATGTTGTAGAATAATATATAAATACTTTTTGCCCTGTTCTAACCATGCTCACAAATACTTTCAGGTTAAGAATGAATGGTCATACTTAAAATAAATAGAAACTAGTATTTGATGAGGAGAATGGTATTCCTTTGGAAACCCATCTCATTCTTGGCGGTTAATTAGTTCTTACTGTGAACATCTAACCCTTAAAAAAAAAAAAAAAAGAAAAACACTCTTGCTGACTTGATAACACTTTTTAAAAAGTGACAGCTATTAACATTAAAATAACAGTGAAATTTTTCTCTCAGCTAACTGATCGAGTTGTAAGGATTACTTTTTTGGGTTTTCATTCTTTGTGGGTGTGTGTGTGTATGTGTTTTTTTTTTTTTTTTTTCAGATTGTTGCAGATACTTCTCCTTTTTGAAGAAACTACACAAAAGGAAAAAAAAAGCAGTCAAGCTGAGCTAGTTTGACATAGTATATTGCAACATAGGCATAGTCAGGATTTATATTCTAAAAAAATATTCTGTGTTTTTTGGCCAAGGAACAGAAACTCCTGGTCAAAGTCATAAATGAAGCAGCCGATTCAAAAGTAACTGAGTGTTAGTTGGCATTAGTGAAACAGTCACAATGCTAAAGCAATGATGTGTGGTGCCCTGAGAATTTTGCTACATTATAGTGATCTAGATTTCCTAATATGATAAGTTGATTAACTTTGACTGTCCTGTGGAAAGACAGTCTGCCTGTGGGTTTTGTTTGTTTGTTTCTCATTACCATTGCCACCTTGACCCTGGCTTTTGTAACCACAGTCAGTGATAAGCAAAATAAGTTTAGGTTTCAAAGAAAAGTATCAGTTTATTGTCAAATAATATGGCATTGTGAATCCGCATCCACATATGCCATCCATCTGCAGATGGATGTAAACAATGAAGTATGAGAATAAATTTTTTAACTCTTATTTTATCTCACTTTAGATGTGTAACCCTGTTTATCTATTTGGTCTTGAATGAAAGAATCCCTTCACAGCAGCTTACTCTGTACAGCAGACCACATTTCAAATAAGAGATTAGAGCATAAACCAGTTGGCTGGTGACTTAAGTACAAAATGTCTTATCTAGCTTTGTACAGTCTATCCATTTAAACAACTTGCCTAAAAGGCTTATATCTTTTGTTGTGGTGTCATCACAAGCCACACCTAGAGAGTTTGTAATTGTTCCTTAGAGCTTATTCAGATGTTTTCTGCTAAGTTGCCTTTATGTAAGATGCTGAAAGCCACCTGGACCCTGAACTCCTGACATAATTGAAATGCTCTTTGTCACCACAGAAGCATGGCATTTCTGCAACCTATATGGAAAGGGCTCAGGAAGGAAATGGGCGGGATCCATGTCAAGTCATACTTGTGGGCCTGTTTAGGCTGGGTAGAGATAGGGGTAGGGGGCTGGGTAGAGATGGGGTAGGGGTTACGTAACAATGATTTCAAACCCACAGCGTCCCTTCATTCTCTCTGGTGCTAGATTCCTAACTTATGTGTTTGCTCCATCAGTTCTCTAGCCAGAAGTTCAATAGCGAAAGTCAGGTGACCTTCCTGAAATGTCAGACACTGCAGTAACAGATAATTCAGTCCATCTCACTAACCCCAGGACTGCGAGCTTTATGCTTTAACAAGTGACTGTGTGATTCTAGTTAGATTTGGCATTGCAGCTTTGACTTTGTAAGTTTTCTGCAAATTGGATGTGAGACACTTTATATTCCAATGCAATATGATAATCACTGCCCAAATATAAATTCAGTAATTAAAGCTTCAAAAGGAGTGAATATATTTAACAATAAAAGCTGGGAAAAGATGACGTCTGTGGAGTTCTTTATTATTTTAGAGTAGCTGGTTATGTCTAGCACTATAAAAATTGTGTGCTCTATGTGGATTTTCTAAAATGATAATATCTTCATTGATGAGTGCACCCCTGTAACTCAGAGGTTAACTTTGGTTAATTTATAAACCAAAAAGAAAGTTCCCCTATAGGACTGCTGGTTTAGAGTGAACCATAGAGACATAGAGATAACTTGCATTCACTTTCAAACCTCTGCAATTCAAGTTGTGTTTTTTTCAAACCTCTGCAACTCAAGTTCTGTTTGTGCTTTTTGCATTTTAAGTAAAGGAGTCTTTTTCTTCTGGCTTTGCTATTTCTGAAATTCACCAAACCTGCCAAAGTTTGGCTGGGTCTCTCCCACATCATCAATAACTATTAGAATGGGCCTGGCCTGGCTTGGCTTTGATTAGCATGGCTGTGACTACTCAAGGAACAGCCATTGGATTGTAATTTAAGGGGTGCAAACAATTCCTTTCATTAGCAAACTGTACGGTCAGCATTCTGTGCTTTGTTTTTGTTTTCACATATTAAGTCAGGTTCTGAGGAGGGACAGACTTTGGCTAAAAAAAGAAAAAGGCATACAGAATGTTGACAATTTCCTGAAAAAGACAGTTCGCTGGTATTGTGGGTTGCCGTTGAGTAAGTTGGGGCTGGCTGGTACTTCTCAAGAAAGCTGGATCTACTATGTCAAGTTTTCTACTGTAACTGCTTGCTATAGCCTTTCTGATGTGGCCAAGTGACACAGAAACCAGGAATCATCAGATTCTTCCTACTCATCAGAGTTACTTATTGTCCAAGCCCACATGGAGTGATGTGGCCTGTTTTAAGCTGGGATGTGGTCCTCCTTGATGCCCGTGGTGGACAGGAACATCTGTAACTGGCACTTACAAAGTAAGCTTGGCTTCCTTTCTTCACGGTGTGTTGCTCACCTCTATCCCCGAGCCACACAATGCCCACCGTGGGGCCTGTCATCTTCCACCCCTTGTAGTCCTTCAGTGGAAAGGAGTAGCAGGTCTTTGTTACTCACATGGTTAGCTACACAATCAGACACTACTGTGTTTAAATCATATCTAGGGTACTTATAACACCTAATACAATGTAAACGCTATGGGGAGGCCAGACAACACTGCCTCCCTCATTCCCCACCCTAGTCTCAGGAAAGCAGACCCCTCTAGGCTTGAGAAGCTTACCCATTGCCCTCCCTGTGGGAGTGCCTCAGGAAAGAGCCTGGGTTGGGGCTTGCTTTTAGCATGCCTCCCAACATCCACTCCCTTTTGGGACCAAAACGCATGAAATACCCTTCAAGGCCCAGGAGGCCAGACTCTGAATACAAAGACTTGGTACAGAGGAAGGAAAAAATACTTTTCATTCTCTTCCTGCAGAAAGAATACCACAAATTAATATCTCAATAAAGTATCCTGTGGCGGGACCCATTGCTCGCCCTCTCTAGCTTCTGCCTTTCTGCTTGGAAATTGTGGCTAGCAATATTTAAAAGGACATCAACTTTTCTTTATAAAACTCACATTTTCCAAGTTAAGAGGTTGAAATATTCATGATTAAAAATTTTTGAAAACCAGAGCACAAGCATACATACATTCATACTCCCATATTCCTGCCACTGAGAAGTAATCACTATTATGATTCATGTACATTTTCTTCCTATTCATTTTCTTTGCATTCTCTATGCAGTAGTCCCTCAGTGTCCTGAGGAGTTTTTTCCAGAACCTCTCTTGGAAACCAAAATCTGAGGATGCTCAAAATTTGAGGATATTCAAAATCTGACATAAGATGGCATAGTATTTGCATATAACCTACCCATATCCTCCTATATACTTTAAATCATCTGAGGGTTCCTATAACACCTAATGCAATGTAAATGCTGTGTAAATAGATCTTATACTGTATTGTGTAGGGAATAATGACAAGAAAAAATCTGTATGTGTTCAGTACTGATGCAATTTTTTTCACCAAGTATTTTCTGTCTGAATTCGGTTGAGTCTGTGAATGCATGGCTCACGGATACAGAGACTGATGTTTAATATCAGCCTTTGGATGCTATATATTTTCTCTTATGTCTTTGTAAGCATTTTTGGAGTAATCCCATCTTGTGGTTATAGTATAGCTTAAGTACATTTTATTCAGGATTTTTAGGAGAAAGAGACTAATCATTTGTCCTACACTGTCTTTTGTTCATTGTCTTCCCAGAAAAAGGCCAAAAAAGGATGTATGTATTGGGGAGATTGGTTGTTAATTGGCTTGATTAGAAACAAAACCCTGCCACATAAAAGAGGCAGTTAATTCTAGGGTGGTTGTTGAGTGGTCTCCAGTAAAAAGGAAAGGTCGGGTGCAGTGACTCAAGATTGTAATCCCAGCACTTTGGGAGGCTGAGGTAGGAGAATCACTTGAGCCCAGGTGTTCAAGACCAGCCAGGCAACATAGCAACACCCCATCTCTATAAAATAAAAAGAAGAAATGGAAAGTTAGTGGCTAAGCAGAGAGGTGATTGTTGAGGGTTCCAGCTTCCCAGTTCTTGGAAGGCAAGCCTGTTCTGTGTCAGGCTCAGTCCTTGTTCTCTTTTGAAATGCCCTCTCTTCCCTCAGTTCTAGACTTTGTCATCATTTGATTTTAGGCTAGCGTGACTCAGACAGAACTAGATCTGTATTGTGGGGTAGAGTATTAAAAATGCATAGCTCATTTAGTACATAAAAAACATTTGGAGGACAGGAGAACCAAAAAATGAGCTATCCTAAGAAGCGTTGTCAACCCTATTTCTATTCCTGGATCTTATCAATTTTTAATAAAACATTTAAAAAAGATCAGGGAAGCAGTTTTCTTCATTTCTGTACAAATTGATTAACTCTTTCTCCTGGATGAGCTAGAGATTAATCTTTTTGCGGTAAAATCATCTCTTAGAAGAGAGAGTAGAAAACTAATCAGTGTTCTTTCTCTAAGAGGAAGTTTTAACAGTTGAAAAATGACCCATCTCTGAAGCAAGGCTTTGACAACAAGAGCCAGGAGAATTTGGGAGATAGAGTTATCATCTAAAATTAATATATCATTAATTCTTTCTAACTATGGTGCCACACTCATTGCCTAGGGTTTTTTTTTTTTTTTTTCTTTTTTGAAACTAGAACACAAACATTAATTGTTGGTTCTTCTGGTGTTTGCTGTGATACAATAATCCAAAAAAATTATTTCATAGGTGGAATTATGTTTTGTTTAACAATATATTATGGACACATTAATCTTCCCAGAGACCTCTTCCATCAACCTTTTTCATATTTCTTAATGATAAAAAAAAAATTACTTCTTTGTTAAATATCTTCTCTTTCTACAGCACTTATTTCAGAAAATGCCTTAACCTAAGATGGGGTACACTTTGTCTACCTGGCTATTGAAATCTTTCTCTAACAGTTGCATTTCTAGTTTAGATGACTTTATATGCTGCTTTATCTTTATTTTTGCCTTTAGTTTCTCTCTTTTTTTTTTTTTTTTGACATAGCTTTTGTCAAATCTTAGGTAGACTGATTTTTATTATTTATTTTTGTCCTCCCAGTTATACAAAGTCACTTAACTGAACAATGGATCTATTTAATAATGCAAGGAAAAGTCACCCTCCCTAGATTTCCTGATTACAAACTCCTTGTAAGCACTTGTCTTGGGCCCTGGTACCAGTCCTCTGCCTGGGGCAAGATACTCTAAAAAATGCTGGAGGATTTTTGGTGGAGTAACATGGCTACTTACACATCAGAAAAACAAGTTGACTTAGAACAAGTAAACCAAATTGATGATGGTGTTGATGGAGTGGAGTGGGAGTTAACTTTGTCCTATGAAACTATTTATCTCCAAGTGCTAGTCTTCAATTTGTAGAAAGACAGCATAACCTCATGCTTACCACTCATCTGCCTTCCTATACATTATTTTAAAATATTGACACATTTAGATACAAAAATAGGTGCTCATGTGATTTTTTTTTTTTAAAAGTAAGTCGAAAATGATTTCTTCTTATTTGAAATACATAGCATCAATTTTTTGGTGTGCTGTCCAGGAGGCAAGCTAATAGTACAAAGTGTTTTCGCTCCTTACCATATACTTTTGTGAGTTCAGAAAACATTGCAGCCTACTGTAATAAGCAGTCGCTGAAGCTAGTATCTGAAGACCCAGGCCTCTGGAGAGAGATCTTTAATTTAAGGATGTAGAGAACACTGTTTGTTTTATATAAGTGAGCTCCACAATTTTATGATTATACTTGAATGAAAATATGTTATGACCACAAAGCCAAAGGAATGACTCGCTTGGTAGCTATTGACAGGTTTTATTTTCAAGATGGATTTAACTGCATTGTTGTTTTCAGACATATTTTACCCTTTCGATAGGATTAAGGGTCTATTTAGAAAAATTGTAAGTGGAAGTAAGCAATAGAAGAGTTCATGTTTATTTCTTTCATAGTACCATTGATTTCTTTTCAGTAAGTTGAGACATCCTAATTCTGGTCTGATATGCAGTTTAATTTCATGTGGGTGAATTATTCGGGATCCCTTTCAATATGGAAAGTTGACACAGTGGAGTCCCATCTGTCTATACTATTGAATTTCTGCTTAGAAATACTTCCATGTGAAGGTCAGGGATTCCATAGCTTTCATAAACAGGAATCCAGGGACACAATGAACAAGAACTCTCTGAGTCACTGCAGGGAATGCAGAATGAGTTTAGGTTGGGTGTCTGGTGAATATGGTGAGGAGGAATTGATGTGTTATCCTGGAGCTTGGAGTACTTACTAATAAGGACCAAATCTCCGACTAGGGACAAATGAGTTCATCTCATTAAACAGAAGGCTGAACCTGTGAGAAACAAGTGGTCATACCCATAAGAGGCAGGCCGGAGATCTGAAAGTGACTGAAACCATGGTTAAACTTTTCCTTATTAACTGAAGCACTCTGTCTCATCCCATCTCCTGCCATAGTTTTAATCTAATCCACACAATTTAGTGAGGCCTCTTTCTACACACAGATCCCTCTCCTATTTGCTTTCTTAGAGTCTAGGGAGTTCTTGGAGGACGGTAATGGTGGAAGGTACCCGACGAAAGGAATGACATCTTTAAAGAATTAAGTACAACAGAAGAATCTAAAATTTGAGGTTACAAGGCTATAAGATTTGCAAATATAAGATTTTTACTGTTGAGTTTGCTTTATTTTGAGATATATGTGTGTGTGTGTGTGTATATATATATATATATATTATCTCAGTTAATCTCCACATAGCCCTCTGTGGTCATTGATATTCTTTTGGTTTTTGTGAGAGTCTTGCTGTGTCACCCAGACTGGAGTGCAGTGGTGCGATCTCAGCTCACTGCAATTAGTGATATATATATATATCACTAATGCAATATATCTTATTCTGATTTGCTGGCCAGATTTGCTTTCTGATTCATGTTATAATGTGGGCATTAGTTCTTTTCCCCAAAGCCAGTGCTGTACGAGGATACTTCATATCATAAATCTGATTTCTGGGTTCTCTTGAACACTCAGAGTGAGTTATCTAGAAATAAAAAACCAAAAAGGTCATATAAAAGGAGGCATGGGAGGGGCAGAGCAAGATGGCCGAATAGGAACAGCTCCAGTCTCCAACTCCCAGCGCGAGTAACACAGAAGACCGGTGATTTCTGCATTTTCAACTGAGGTACTGGGGTCATCTCTGTAGGGAGTGCCGGACAATCGGTGCTGGTCAGCTGCTGCAGCCTGACCAGCGTGAGCTGAAGCAAGGCGAGGCATCGCCTCACCTGGAAGCGCAAGGGGGAAGGAAATCCGTTTTCCTAGCCAGGGGAACTGAGACACATAACACCTGGAAAATCGCGTAACTCCCACCCCAATACTGCGCTTTAAGGAAACAGGCACACCAGGAGAATATATCCCACACCTGGCCGGGAGGGTCCCACGCCCACGGAGCCTCCCTCACTGCTAACACAGCCGTCTGCGGGGATCTATCCGCAAGGCAGCAGCAAGGCTGGGGGAGGGGCGCCCGCCATTGCTGAGGCTTAAGTAGGTAAACAAAGCCGCTGGGAAGCTCGAACTGGGTGGAGCTCACAGCAGCTCAAGGAAACCTGCCTGTCTCTGTAGACTCCACCTCTGGGGACAGCCCACAGCTGAGGTCCAATAGGGAAAGCAGCGGGGGCGGTGCAGACGCGAACGACTCTGTCTGACAGCTTTGGGGAGAGCCGTGGATCTCCCAACGCGGAGGTTGAGATCCGAGAACGGACAGACTGCCTGCTCAGGTGGGTCCCTGACCCCTGAGTAGCCTAGCTGGGAGACATCCCCCACTAGGGGCAGTCTGACACCCCACACCTCACAGGGTGGAGTCATCCCTGAGAGGAAACTTCCAAAGGAAGAATCAGACAGGTACACTCGCTGCTCAGCAATATTCTATCTTTGGCAACCTCTGCTGCTGATACCCAGGCAAACAGGGTCTGGAGTGGACCTCAAGCAATCTCCAACAGACCAACAGACAGTCCTTCTGACTGTCAGACGGAAAACTATCAAACAGGAAGGACACCTATACCAAAACCCCATCAGTACGTCACCATCATCAAAGACCAGAGACAGATAAAACCACAAAGATGGGGAAAAAGCAGGGCAGAAAAGCTGGAAATTCAAAAAATAAGAGCGCATCTCCCCCTGCAAAGGAGCGCAGCCCATCGCCAGCAACGGATCAAAGCTGGTCAGAGAATGACTTTGACGAGATGAGAGAAGAAGGCTTCAGTCCATCAAACTTCTCAGAGCTAAAGGAGGAATTACGTACCCAGCGCAAAGAAACTAAAAATCTTGAAAAAAAAGTGGAAGAATTGACAGCTAGACTAATTAATGCAGAGAAGATCATAAACGAAATGACAGAGATGAAAACCATGACACGAGAAATACGTGACAAATGCACAAGCTTCAGTAACCGACTCGATCAACTGGAAGAAAGAGTATCAGCGATTGAGGATCAATGAATGAAATGAAGCGAGAAGAGAAACCAAAAGAAAAAAGAAGAAAAAGAAATGAACAAAGCCTGCAAGAAGTATGGGATTATGTAAAAAGACCAAATCTACGTCTGATTGGGGTGCCTGAAAGTGAGGGGGAAAATGGAACCAAGTTGGAAAACACTCTTCAGGATATCATCCAGGAGAACTTCCCCAACCTAGTAGGGCAGGCCAACATTCAAATTCAGGAAATACAGAGAATGCCACAAAGATACTCCTCCAGAAGAGCAACTCCAAGACACATAATTGCCAGATTCACCAAAGTTGAAATGAAGGAAAAAATCTTAAGGGCAGCCAGAGAGAAAGGTCGGGTTACCCACAAAGGGAAGCCCATCAGACTAACAGCAGATCTCTCGGCAGAAACTCTACAAGCCAGAAGAGAGTGGGGGCCAATATTCAACGTTCTTAAAGAAAAGAATTTTCAACCCAGAATTTCATATCCAGCCAAACTAAGTTTCATCAGTGAAGGAGAAATAAAATCCTTTACAGATAAGCAAATGCTTAGAGATTTTGTCACCACCAGGCCTGCCTTACAAGAGACCCTGAAGGAAGCCCTAAACATGGAAAGGAACAACGGTACCAGCCATTGCAAAAACATGCCAAAATGTAAAGACCATCGAGGCTAGGAAGAAACTGCATCAACTAATGAGCAAAATAACCAGTTAATATCATAATGACAGGATCAAGTTCACACATAACATATTAACCTTAAATGTCAATGGACTAAATGCTCCAATTAAAAGACACAGACTGGCAAACTGGATAAAGAGTCAAGACCCATCAGTCTGCTGTATTCAGGAGACCCATCTCACATGCAGAGACATACATAGGCTCAAAATAAAGGGATGGAGAAAGATCTACCAAGCAAATGGAGAACAAAAAAAAGCAGGGGTTGCAATCCTAGTCTCTGATAAAACAGACTTTAAGCCATCAAAGATCAAAAGAGACAAAGAAGGCCATTACATAATGGTAAAGGGATCAATTCAACAGGAAGAGCTAACTCTCCTAAATATCTATGCACCCAATACAGGAGCACCCAGATTCATAAAGCAAGTCCTTAGAGACTTACAAAGAGACTTAGACTCCCATACAATAATAATGGGAGATTTCAACACTCCACTGTCAACATTAGACAGATCAACGAGACAGAAAGTTAACAAGGATATCCAGGAATTGAACTCATCTCTGCACCAAGCGGACCTAATAGACATCTATAGAACTCTCCACCCCAAATCAACAGAATATACATTCTTCTCAGCACCACATCGCACTTATTCCAAAATTGACCACATAATTGGAAGTAAAGCACTCCTCAGCAAATGTACAAGAACAGAAATTATAACAAACTGTCTCTCAGACCACAGTGCAATCAAACTAGAACTCAGGACTAAGAAACTCAATCAAAACCGCTCAACTACATGGAAACTGAATAACCTGCTCCTGAATGACTACTGGGTACATAACGAAATGAAAGCAGAAATAAAGATGTTCTTTGAAACCAATGAGAACAAAGATACAACATACCAGAATCTCTGGGACACATTTAAAGCAGTGTGTAGAGGGAAATTTCTAGCACTAAATGCCCACAAGAGAAAGCAGGAAAGATCTAAAACTGACACTTAACATCACAATTAAAAGAACTAGAGAGGCAAGAGCAAACACATTCAAAAGCTAGCAGAAGGCAAGAAATAACTAAGATCAGAGCAGAACTGAAGGAGATAGAGTCACAAAAAACCCTCCAAAAAATCAATGAATCCAGGAGTTGGTTTTTTGAAAAGATCAACAAAATTGACAGACCGCTAGCAAGACTAATAAAGAAGAAAAGAGAGAGGAATCAAATAGACGCAATAAAAAATGATAAAGGGGATATCACCACCGACCCCACAGAAATACAAACAACCATCAGAGAATACTATAAATGCCTCTACGCAAATCGACTAGAAAATCTAGAAGAAATGGATAATTTCCTGGACACTTACACTCTCCCAAGACTGAACCAGGAAGAAGTTGAATCCCTGAATAGACCAATAACAGGCTCTGAAATTGAGGCAACAATTAATAGCCTACCCACGAAAAAAAGTCCAGGACCAGATGGATTCACAGCTGAATTCTACCAGAGGTACAAGGAGGAGCTGGTACCATTCCTTCTGAAACTATTCCAATCAATAGAAAAAGAGGGAATCCTCCCTAACTCATTTTATGAGGCCAACATCATCCTGATACCAAAGCCTGGCAGAGACACAACAAAAAGAGAGAATTTTAGACCAATATCCCTGATGAACATCGATGCAAAAATTCTCAATAAAATACTGGCAAACCGGATTCAGCAGCACATCAAAAAGCTTATCCACCATGATCAAGTGGGCTTCATCCTGGGATGCAAGGCTGGTTCAACATTCGCAAATCAATAAACGTAATCCAGCACATAAACAGAACCAAAGACAAGAACCACATGATTATCTCAATAGATGCAGAAAAGGCTTTTGACAAAATTCAACAGCCCTTTATGCTAAAAACGCTCAATAAATTCGGTATTGATGGAACGTACCTCAAAATAATAAGAGCTATTTACGACAAACCCACAGCTAATATCATACTGAATGGGCAAAAACTGGAAAAATTCCCTTTGAAAACTGGCACAAGACAGGGATGCCCTCTCTCACCACTCCTATTCAACATAGTGTTGGAAGTTCTGGCTAGGGCAATCAGGCAAGAGAAAGAAATCAAGGGTATTCAGTTAGGAAAAGAAGAAGTCAAATTGTCCCTGTTTGCAGATGACATGATTGTATATTTAGAAAAACCCATCGTCTCAGCCCAAAATCTCCTTAAGCTGATAAGCAACTTCAGCAAAGTCTCAGGATACAAAATTAATGTGCAAAAATCACAAGCATTCTTATACACCAGTAACAGACAAGCAGAGAGCCAAGTCAGGAATGAACTTCCATTCACAATTGCTTCAAAGAGAATAAAATACCTAGGAATCCAGCTTACAAGGGATGTAAAGGACCTCTTCAAGGAGAACTACAAACCACTGCTCAGTGAAATCAAAGAGGACACAAACAAATGGAAGAACATACCATGCTCATGGATAGGAAGAATCAATATCGTGAAAATGGCCATACTGCCCAAGGTTCTTTATAGATTCAATGCCATCCCCATCAAGCTACCAATGAGTTTCTTCACAGAATTGGAAAAAACTGCTTTAAAGTTCATATGGAACCAAAAAAGAGCCCGCATTGCCAAGACAATCCTAGGTCAAAAGGACAAAGCTGGAGGCGTCACGCTACCTGACTTCAAACTATACTACAAGGCTACAGTAACCAAAACAGCATGGTACTGGTACCACAACAGAGAAATAGACCAGTGGAACAGAACAGAGTCCTCAGAAATAATACCACACATCTACAGCCATCTGATCTTTGACAAACCTGACAAAAACAAGAAATGGGGAAAGGATTCCCTATTTAATAAATGGTGCTGGGAAAATTGGCTAGCCACAAGTAGAAAGCTGAAACTGGATCCTTTCCTTACCCCTTATACGAAAATTAATTCAAGATGGATTAGAGACTTAAATGTTAGACCTAATACCATAAAAACCCTAGAAGAAAATCTAGGTAGTACCATTCAGGACATAGGCATGGGCAAGGACTTCATGTCTAAAACACCAAAAGCAACGGCAGCAAAAGCCAAAATTGACAAATGGGATCTCATTAAACTAAAGAGCTTTTGCACAGCAAAAGAAACTACCATCAGAGTGAACAGGCAACCTACAGAATGGGAGAAAATTTTTGCAACCTACTCATCTGACAAAGGGCTAATATCCAGAATCTACAAAGAACTCAAACAAATATACAAGAAAAAAACAAACAACCCCATCAAAAAGTGGGGAAAGGATATGAACAGACATTTCTCAAAAGAAGACATCCATACAGCCAACAGACACATGAAAAAATGCTCGTCATCACTCGCCATCAGAGAAATGCAAATCAAAACCACAATGAGATACCATCTCACACCAGTTAGAATGGCAATCATTAAGAAGTCAGGAAACAATAGATGTTGGAGAGGATGTGGAGAAATAGGAACACTTTTACACTGTTGGTGGGATTGTAAACTAGTTCAACCATTATGGAAAACAGTATGGCGATTCCTCAAGGATCTAGAACTAGATGTACCATATGACCCAGCCATCCCACTACTGGGTATATACCCAAAGGATTATAAATTACTCTACTACAAAGACACATGCACACGTATGTTTATTGCGGCACTATTCACAATAGCAAAGACTTGGAATCAACCCAAATGTCCATCTGTCACAGACTGGATTAAGAAAATGTGGCACATATACACCATGGAATACTATGCAGCCATCAAAAAGGATGAGTTTGCGTCCTTTGTAGGGACATGGATGCAGCTGGAAACCATCATTCTTAGCAAACTATCACAAGAAGAGAAAACCAAACACCGCATGTTCTCACTCATAGGTGGGAACTGAACAATGAGATCACTTGGACTCGGGAAGGGGAACATCACACACTGGGGCCTATCATGGGGAGGGGGGAGGAGGGAGGGATTGCAATGGGGAGTTATACATGATATAAACGTTATGCACATGTACCCTAGAACTTAAAGTATAATAAAAAAAAAAAAAAGAAAAAAAAAAAAAAAACAATAAAAAAAAAAAAAAAAAAAAAGAGCATGATCCAGAAATGTGGATTTGATTTTTAAATCCACGAAAAAACAATAGAACAAAAAAATTCTGCTACATGTGTAAACACAGTTCTCTCCAGAGAGTTGTGTCTGGCTGGATCTGTTGGTTTGGGCAGGGATAGGGAAGGAAGTGCCTGCTTGACATGGGTAATTCGTGTGTTGGATCATCTACCTATGGATCTTTGAGAATACACTGTGGGGGAAGGAGTGTCCACATCATGTCCACATCTTACCTGTCTACCATGAGCCCGAAAAATCTGTACACAAGTGTATCCTGGGATAAAAATCATGCTCCACTTGGTAATATCGGACTGTCTGTCCACCAGGGTCAGACTTACCGCCTCCAGAAAAACCTCACAATCAGATGTAAAGCTCCATAGCTTGAGCCATCTCTTGTACCTGACCCTCATGCTACAGACTTAAAAATCTGGTTTGATTGGTATCCCAAGTACCAGCTCCATCTCTTAGGTGTGGATTCCTAGTTACCAAGCTCATGTGATTTCTATGTATGACCAGAATGCTGAGATATTAACTTTTAAGTGTACATATAATCATTATTGGGCCTAGGCCCTTCAAAAGTCTTATTCTCTGCTTTGTAGACAGTCTAGCAAGATTGTTAAAAGCGCAGGTTCTGAAGGCAGACTGCCTGGGTTTAGATCCCGGTTCTCCCACTTACTAGTTCTGTGATCTTGGACAAGTTACTGAACTTCTCAGTTCTTCACTTTTTCACATCTATAAAGATGTGGATAAAAATAAGTCCTACCTTATAGGATTGTCATGAAAATTAAACCATTGCTTGGAGTGTGTTAAATGCTTTGTCAATGTTAGCAGTTATTATTATTTTTGTTCTTTTTAATCACTTTTGGGCAGACCTCTCCATGAAGCTAATCAGAAGGTTGTCTGGGGACTGTGGTAGCAGAGCAAGATTGGGCCGATGTGCGTGGTTTTGACAGTTGTTCCAAATCACCGAAGTCTGTTGAGTGCAGGCCTTTGCATGTTGCTCCAGCTTGATGTTGACAATTAGAAGCCCTTGGCCAGTGTTTGAGTGGATCCTTTGAACTTGTGGTTCTGAAGTTTTTGTTTTTCTATGTTTCTAAAGCCCACCAATTATACTTCTTACTGCTACATTCTTTCGATAACTAGGATAATATTTACATTTACCATCAAGCCTTGCTGCTGTAGAACTAACCTCTTGTATAAAAACAAATATGCCTGAGAGAATGTATACCAGGGAGAAAGATCAAATATTTTATTTTGTTCTTTTTTCTTCCACAACATCAAGTACTCTAGAATTATTTTGATGGCTAAGATTTATAAAGCACTTGTGACTTTATAAATTAAAAAATTATAAAAAAAAGTGTGTGACAGGCTCTATGATAATTTCTTTACATACATTATCTCAGTTAATCTCCACATAGCCCTCTGTGGTCATTGATATTCTTTTGGTTTTTGTGAGAGTCTTGCTGTGTCACCCAGACTGGAGTGCAGTGGTGCGATCTCAGCTCACTGCAACCTCCGTCTCCCAGGTTCAAGTGATCCTTCTGCCTTAGCCTCCTGAGTAGCTGGAATTACAGGCATGTGCCACCATACCCAGCTAATTTTTGTATTTTTAATATAGGCAAGATTTCGCCATGTTGGCCAGGCTGGTCTTGAACTCCTGACCTCAAGTGATCCGCCTGCCTCGGCCTCCTAAAGTGCTGAAATTACAGGCATGAGCCACTGTGCCTAGCCATGGTTATTATATTATTATCCCTGTTCTACAGATCAGTAAATTGAGGCTTATCGGGTTTGGAATTTGACACTAGGTCTACTAATGTCAAGTCCTTGTATTTGATGGTTGCATTCTCCTAAAAAACTGAGTCCATTTAATTTAAAACAGAACTATCTCCTCCCTTGTAGAACAGAGTTACTGTATGTTCACATAAGAAGTAGTCGAGTATATCCATATGTCTCATGCAGATTTCTACCTTCCAATGTACCCTGGTTGTGGGAGCCACTTATCCTCCCTTCTTAGGCTCTGTTTGCCACTAACTGGTAGTGCTACGTTGGCAAGTCACTTCATTGTCTTCCAGACCTAAAATTCTGTTACTTACCCCACAAATAACAACAGCAAGGAACACTCATTACCCAGACTGAATACTGAGCATCTTAAAGGCCAGCATCTTCTGGTAATTCCCCAGCCCTCCTGTCTTTAGCAACAGAATTGGTTCCTTGTGGCCAATTTCATCTTTGCAAAATGAGAGAATGACTAAGAAAACATTAGTGGATGCAAATGAGGAAAAGAAAAGACATCTGTCAAGTTAATTAAGGGAAAACATTCCTTTGACCTCTTTTTTTTTCCCTGTGCTTTTCACCAAGGTGGGCTATTCTTCCTTCCTTAGAGACTACTTCCCTTTTCGTGTTAGAAACAAATAGTAAGGACCAAGCACGAAACTATGGGATAAACACACAACTAATTTTAATATCCATTTGGCAGTTTTCCTGTTGCTTCTCCATTTAGGAAACATTTTCTTCTACTTCTGCCCATTATCACAGCTTTGACATTCATTTCATTAACAGAATGTCAGTTTGCAAGATACTGAATTAGGAGCAGCTAGCAACAAAACATACTGAACAGAAAGACACTGGCTTTTTGCCACATGACTTCTCACAAAAAAGAACAAAGTGGAGCTCTGGTGTCGGTTTCTTATATTTGTATGTTTGTGTTCTGATTGCGGAGGCACATGAAATCAGGGACAGTTCACTTGTGGGCAGAACATTATGCCAAACTGCTATCTAAAAGCCAAATGCTGTAGAGCTGGGAGGTGTTAAATAGTCATGCTGTTCATTCTGGGCTTGAAATAAATTTCTGTTGAGTGTCATAAAAGGAGATTTGGTGGTCATGGAAGTAAGCCCCCTTCCCTTTTGTGGGTCAAAAATAAGCAGTCTTTGGGTCCTCTGAAGCAGAAGGAAGGATATTTTTATGGTTAGTGATTAGCTATGTAGCTAAATTATAGACTAAAATATATTCACCAAATTAAATAGTTCTAGTGGTAGCAAGTTAAACTGAGATTTAATTTCTGCATAGAGAAGGCTGAAATGGGTAAAACTATTTTATAATAATTCAGTTGCTATGTATATATGCAAATAAGTTTTGGATATAAGGACATCTCCCAATCAAGCTTTCTAAAGCCAATGACCCTTTCATAAAAGCAGTGCAAGTGGGACATGAGGTACAGGAGAAAAAAGTTAATAGTAGAATTTTACTGTGTTATTTCCCGAAAGGAAGACTGGAACTAGATTTAAGTTATTGTATTAACTCTGGCTTGGGACTGCCCCCACTGTCTAAGGTCTTTTTAAGAGTTACTTCCTTATCCCTGGCCAATTGAGAATAATCTAATGACATTAAATTAATTGATTAAAGTAATTTTAACAGTAGGACTTTGAACTTGGTTTTTCTGCTACTTGGAAAAAGATATATCAAATTGTGACTTTAATATACTTATATTGAGTACAAAACACGGAAGTTAAAAACAAAAAACAACTTGTTTATGTCACACACATCTTCCCTACCCCCAGCACACACTTGTAAAGTAGATGTTTAGAAAACCATTAATTTGTGTTTTGTGTATCTTTTCTTATTTGCCCAGTATGCCTGTTGACTTCTCTTTGGTCCCTAATAATAACTGAAGTATGGACAGCCAACCATTTGGATGTCTGTCTTGTAGGTATTTGATCTGACCTTTTCCCCTGTTATAAAACTGGCTCCACCACCTCCACTTTCCCCCAACTTTGCTACTTTGATAACCCAGCTCTAGGTAGGGCCAGCCTGGTCATAGCCGCTCTTTATCCTTGCAGGCTAGATTAGACCATGTGAGTTTTAAATGACTTTATACTACGTTTTAGGTAGCATCAGCCCTTGGAGAAGTTTCCCAAGTTACAGCGCATGTCCTTTAGCTCTTAGAGATAATTACCTGACCTTTCCAGTACTCTCTTCCCATCTTCATCTCAAATGGTAACACTCTTTATTGTGTGTCTTTGATCTTTGGGCTGTTGTACTAATCTTAAATCCAAAAGCCATCTCCGTCATTGACTCTCCCAGCCCTTGAGGTCCTTCCTGTAAATAGATGACCTGCCCCGATGACCGAGAATCCCTGGGGTGGGCATGCAGACTAGGTATCTTTTGACTCATGTTGCAGATAAATTGCACTAAAAAATTAATAGGCAATGAGATATAGGCCCTTCTTACATTTATTACTTTTTACTTCTAACATTTAAAAAAGTTGGATTTATTCTGCTACTATAAATCCTTCCTTCTTCCCCACTCTTTTTTTTTTTTTTTTTTAAATTAGAGAGGGTCTTGCTCTGTTGTCTAGGCTGGAATGCAGTGGAGTGATCATGGCTCACTGCAATCTCAAACTCCTAGGCTCAAGTTATCCTCCAGCTTCAGCCACCTGAGTAGCTGGGACTAAGGCACACACTACCATGCCTAGCTATTTTTTAAAATATTTTACAGAGATGGGGTTTCCCTATGTTAACCAGTCTGGTTTCAGACTCCTGGCCTCAATGAGCCCTCCTGCCTTGGCCACCCGAAGTGTTGGGATTACAGGCGTGAGCCATACAAATCCCATTATATCCAGCTTCTACTTGACTTTGATCATTGTGTCTTGCTCCCTCTTTTAATTAGACTGATGATCCCATTGCAGTTTTATTCAGAATGATATGTAAGTTGATTGTTCCAGAAGGATGTTTGATACCATGCATCCAGTACCACAGACTTCATCAGCTCTTTGTGTTTTCTTAGCTATGTACATTGCCTTGATCAATCCAGTAGTACTGGACTATAATATGACATTTTAGATCAGTTTAGTCTTATAAATTGGACTATATGTTTGTCCTCCAAGTTAAATTATAAACTTCTTGAAGGCAGGGACCACATTTAGCCAGTCATTCAAAAGTATTTAATGTATATCTATTCAAGTAATTTTTTTCTGTGTTCTTCTGGGTATCCAAAGGGATTCAGTGTTACATAAAATATAATCCTTGTTCTCAAAAAATTTATAGCCCACTCCTAGGTTGTAAGCTTCACGTACAATCCCAGGTTATGTGTTATGTTATTGAGTAAATGATCACCAAGTGATACTGTGTTTGCCAGGTTTACTGCAGTATGACAAGGTGAATGTCAGCCACCAATAACACGTGCTAATACTGTGACGTCAGAACCCTCCATGTTAGCCATGTAGAAATGGCTATGCTGATATGTCCAACTTTGAAATAGAGCCACAAAATGGAGAATAACTCAGGAGAAATGAGTTGTTAAAAAATGTACATTCATGCACAGTGTAACATTTCAGTCAACAACAGACCACATATATGAAGGACTGCATATACACAGGTGGTCCCACATGATTGTAATGGCATATTTTTACTCTACCTCTATGTTTAGATCCTGTCAACCTGAAAGGAAAAGTTCAAGGCAAAATTAAGATAAGTAGAGAGTTTCATTGGGGCTAAGTTTGAGGATTGCAACCCTGAGCAGAGATTCAAGTTGCTCTGCATATACACTCCAATTAGCAGCAGTTACAGGTGGATTTTTAAAGGGAAAGAAGAGGTAGTTCCTAAATTGTTTACCAAGAATTTATGTTAAAATGACACAAGCTATTAATTGTGTATCCATTGTCATTTCTGTCATAAATTCCAGGAACATGAAGATAATGAGTGAAGCAACTAGTCAGAAACAAAATGTCTTTTTTTTTTTGAGACGGAGTCTTGCTCTATCGCCCAGGCTGGAGTGCAGTGGCCGGATCTCAGCTCACTGCAAGCTCCGCCTCCCGGGTTTACGCCATTCTCCTGCCTCAGCCTCCCAACAAAATGTCTTTAAACGATTTTCCCCCAGGCAAGGTGAGGACGTGACTGAAGTCCCTACTCCTGCCTCTCTGGGCCTGATACACTTTGCATATTTCACGTAGCTCTGACTGCTCTGAGCTATTTTTCTTTTCTCAATACACAAATACCGTTGTGTTGCATTTGCCTCCAGTGTTCAGTACAGTAACATGCTGCACAGGTTTGTAGCCTGGGGTCCATAGACTATCCCATATAGCCTCAGTGTGCGGTAGGCTCTACCATCTAGGTTTGTGTAAGTGCACTCTGTGATGTTTGCACAAGGACAAAATAGCCTAATGAGGCATTTCTCTAAATGTATCTCTGCTAAGCAACAGGTGACTGTATTTTCGTCAGGCAGATCACTGAAATTACGAGATTATTTAGGGAAGTCATATGAAATGGATGGATAATCTGCAATGCATAGTATGTTCTGTAAAATTCTAGTGTTTATTGTTTATGAAAATGTATTTAAAAGCTGAATGGGAATTTATCTCACACTTCAGCAAATTTTTGTTATCTCTTTTCCAGATTCTGCCTTAGAGTCTAGTTATCTGTGAATCAGTCTTGTCTCGCCTTTTATACTTTAAACACTTTGAAACAGCTTCATTTTCTTATCTCACACAGTACTTTGTACATGAGAATAGACATTCCAGAAATACTTGTTATATTGGATAGTGCCTTTTCTTTTTTTTTTTTTTTTTTGTATTTTTTAGTAGAGACGGGGTTTCACAGTGTTAGCCAGGATGGTCTCGATCTCTTGACCTCGTGATCCACCCGTCTCGGCCTCCCAAAGTGCTGGGATTACAGGCTTGAGCCACCGCGCCCGGCCGCCTTTTCTAATATCTACATGTTCAGCTGTTTCTCTTTTCTTCTATGAAGACAGAGAATTAGGCCAGAACTCACTGTGGATTTTTCTTAATGGATTAGATATATTTCCAGGAAGTACTATATAAGCTAATATCTACTTTCCTATTGATTTTCTTCAGAATTTTTGAAAGCTTATCCCTTTCTCTAGCTATTGAAATTAGCCTAAATTTTTTTTTGTTCATAGGTGAAAGCAGTGTAGGCAACTATTCATTCCCATTGTAATTAATGCCTTTAGAAGAGGTTTTCTGCTAATAGAAAAGTTAAGTTCAAGTATCATGCCAGTAATGTCAATAATTACATCCCCCTGATCACTATGACCTGGATCATTACATTGATACAAATATGGAAAGGCCTGAGGCACTCGGGCTTGAGTCACCTCAGTATCATCACTTGCTATTTCTCCAAGTTTTTTGAGGCTGTACAAAAGAGCACAGACTGATGTAACACTTCCATTGAATTTTGGAGCTGTTTTTGTACAAACTAATTTTTAAAGTAAAATACTATATTTGAAAGCAGAATCACAGGCGATAAGAGTGCATTCAAGATGCACATCAATTCGACATCCTAACTGGTCCTCCTGCTTCCTCCTTTTAATCTAGCAGCCAGAATGATTCTCTAAAAACAAAACTCAGGTTATATTCAGAACCTTCCAACAGCTTCCCTTGTCACTCAGGCTAAAAACCTGACTCTGCACTGTGGCCTACAGGCTGCTGCAGACCTGCCTCCTGCCATGGCTCTACCATCTTCTGCTGGCACTCTTCCCTGGCTCTCTGCACACCTGCCATGCTCGCTTGCCTGCTGCTCCTAGAACACTCTGGCCTCAGGGCCTCTGCTTTTGCTGAATGCTCACTTCCTTGCTTTCTGGTCTTATCCTCTCTTACCTCCCCAGTGAGGCCTTTCCTAACCACCTGTTTGAAATTGTGAACTCCTACCCCTGCACTCTCTGTCTACTTTGTGCATTATTTTTCCTCCATCGCTATCTCATGTACCACAAATTTTACAAATTTATTATGTTCATTTTCTGCTTTTCCCTCCAAAATGTAAGCTTCCTTGAGAACAGAGACTTTTGTTTGTTTAGAATAGTGCCTAGCATCTTAGGCACTCAGAAAGTAATTTATTGAAGGAATTAATGAAAGCTTGGGAGGAGCCCTGATTTCATGGGCCATAAGGAAGATGATCCCTGTGAGTTTCTTAACTTCACATTAGTAGCAAAGGGTGTGTGACAAAGGCAGAGAACAACTTTGTTCTCTGCTGCCTTCTAAGAAGTAATAGTGCTTATCCAGCCAGCTACTAGGTGTGGCCTTGTGCTATTCAGAAAAAGTGGTGGAGATGTAGACTTGAAGATGCCTAGAAAGAAAGGGTTGACTGATTTACATAAGAAAGACAGTTATTTCTGGGAGAAGACAACAGAATGTAAGCAAAAGTAGAAATATCCAGGTGAAGCAGCAATAAGCAGGATTTGGGGAAGAAGTGTCCAAAAAGATTTTAAGAAATGTTTGCTTTATGTTGCATGATATAACATGATATAATTTTTCTTTCAAATATAGCCTCTTGTCAAAGACATTTTTCAAAGCTTTTTCAATCAAGTGCACAGAGTTCTAGATCTTTAATGTTGCAAAGAGGAAACAGAAATGCCCATGATATATAATTTTAGTGCATTTAGGAATCCTAAAATTTGCTTCAAAGGAATAATCTAAAAAAGGAATGAATTAGACCCATATTTATGTTGCCATGGTTAAACCTCAAAAACATAATGCTGAGTGAAAAAAAGTAAGTTACAGAATATCTAATTCTGTATAGATATTCATCCAAAAGTATAATTCATCCAAAAGTCAAAAACATGACCGTCATACAAATATGAAATGAACATGTATCAAATATTTTGTTTAACATATCAGTGAGGGCAGCAGTAACATATTAAAACAGGTTCAAAGAGATTTTTTAAAATCAGATATATATGAATATATATACATATATAGTCAGGAATTATGAAACAAATTTGCTCATAGATGCAAAATTAGTATCTTATAGGACATTGATAGTAAATATTTGAGGTCATCTTTCCTTGGGGTGGACATTAATTGTATCTTCACCAAATAAAATTCATTCACATTATTATGGATGAGAATCATTTGCATTAATCCCAGTTTTCTACTTAACTTAAGCTTCTACAGAGTTTTAAAATCACCTAGTCAATAGAAAAACAATGTATATACCTTTACAGAATCACATAATTCCCAGGGATCGTCTACTATACAAAGCCCAACAAGCCACTAAAAGGTAACTCTTAATTTCTTTTGTACAATTTCAAGTCTCTGTTTTTCCTGTTATGTGATACTACTAGTGAAAAGTGGAACCACACACATATAGTGTGGTTATACATATAGAGTGTGTGTGTGTGTGTGTGTGTGTATGTATATATATATATGCTACCATACCAAGAATGAACGGAAAAGCTACAAGCCCCAGTTCTTTCAGTAGTTGCCTTTTGGGGACTGGAATATGTTATTGGTTTGGACTTCAGAGAGTATATTTTGTTCTCTCTCTAATTTCCATGTCTTTTTTAAAGATTGGAAACCAATAGGACAAATGATACAGTTGCTTGTTCCAGTGTGGTAGGAATTGTTGGATTATTTTTCTATTTTTTAAAATTTTTGAGACCAAAAAAAAAATAAGTTTATGACTATTTCTCTCATCTGTTTCAACCTCTTCATTGTGAAGAGATGGAGATAGAAACCTGCTTAGTTTATAACATTTATTCTGCAGTACCACACTAGCTAGACAATTTCTGCCTTCCAGTCATGCCCTATTTCTTCCATTTCAGACTTCTTTGTTTAAGAAATATTCATATGATCATCTTCTCTTAAGGTGTGAGGAAACAGTTAACAGATGTTCATGGACAGTAAAGCTCTGGTCTATGATTGGTCTCCTGTGCAAATTTATCACATTTTCATCAGGACGAAGTAATAATTCTAGCTTTCCAGAATTACCGGGGCCCCTCTTACTCAATTCACTATATTATTACTGCCCCTCAATGGTGGTTAGTCTGATGTTTTACTGAATGTCAACCATTCAAATCAGCTGTAAATGTAAAAATCATTGCCTGTTGGGGTTTCCTCTCTTCATTGTTCTTGCCATGGTCAGAAATGATCTGAATTTATGTCTCAAAGTGAATGTAATTTAAAATTAAGTTGGATTTCAGCTACTCAGAGTAATTGGAAAAGGCCACAACCTGGTGGGCCTCGCAGTTTTTAGAGACCTGGTGGGGGATGGCTAACAGGTTCTTCTGCCAGGAAACAAGTGGCAGGCCCAGATGTGAAACTTTTACAGGTCCCACCAAGCCTTTCTTATGGAGCACGGAGCATAAGGACAACTTCTGCAGAAATGGAATAGGGTACTTGGAACCAAAAATACATACACCTCCTTCCCCACCCGCCTCCAGCTTAGTAGCCCATAGTCCTCTTTGTCCCTTACACTGAACCAGGCCTGACTTAGATGATGAAATACATGGCCTGTCTCTTTATCTTCCTAGCAAATGGGAGGTGCTTTTGGCAGCAATTAGGAAATTGAGAAGCTCCTTGTGAAACTGTTTTGGCAATGGTAACAGTGAACTCAGGGAGCAGGTGTGGTGCCTTGTTCAATCCTCATTTCGCCTGCCTGAGCAAAAACCATGCAGACAAATAAAACACTTCCTGGTGGTGACCTCATGTCACTCCAAAGCATCTCCACCCAAGCACCCATTCAGCTGTGACATTCTTACACACAGTGTTCTGCCCATGCCTGCTCACCTCCTACCCCTCAGTCCTTCTCCCTCAAGGTCCTATCATCAGAACATCTTTCCCCCTTCCCATTCTTCTCAGATTCTGTAGTCAGCAAGGTGCATTTCTTGTGCTCTGAGTTATCTTTCTGTGCCTCATAGTTGCCCCTAGGAGGAGCTTCCCAAGGAGGTTCCAGATAAATGAAGAAAGTAAAAATAAATGCTTACTTGTGATCATCAGCTTCTGTCCTAATCCATTGTTTATGCCATTGTCTCAAGTTGTTATATGACTGTTTTCTCAACCTAAATTGTGCATTTGCAAGTAGTGACTCTGTGCCATTATGTTAATAGAACAATAGTTGTCACCTTCTAAATTCAGAGAACAAACTGTGCATCTTATCCACAGAAAAGTAAGTTTTTCCATGTGCTGCTTCAACTGGAGAACTGAGAGAGGAGGTACTTTGTGGGAAATGGTTAGTCTCATGTTGGGCTTTCAGATTGGAGTATGGGCATGGTGGATGGCTTCTAGCTGTTGAAGAATGAAGTCAAAAGAATGCATTTGGGGATGGAATAGTTGCAACTTGAGTTCATAACTTTTCTTTAGTTTCATTTTTTGCGGTCATGTCCCTGTGTCCCTAAGGATGAAAACTGGAGATAACTCTTTACAAGCTCAAATGCTTGGATAAGGGTGAATAATAAAACAGAGATTTCTGTTACAGGAGAAGTAGTATTCATGTTTAATCTGGTCAGACATCACCTGTTTTTGCCTTGGGTGACTTTGCTTGAAAAAAAAAAAAGGAAGGCAGAATTGACTTAGTTGTGCTGGTGAAAAGGAAGGAGGCTTTAATTTGCCTGAGTGGAGATGTTTCCACTATTTTATCACTTAATGGATTAAATGAGTAGGCATGGCCATGAACACCTGGAGAGACTGCCTGACATGCAGGTGCCATAGACCTCTGCTTTCATGGGCAGAAAAGTATGTGATACCTGGAGAACAGGGGTAAGCTCAGCGTTTTGCACCAATGTTATTATTACTGTGGGCATTGCCAGGTGCTGTGGCAACCTAGGTGGCAGATACAGTTCCAACTCACTTGGAGTTTTCTTACTGTTGGGGTTAAGTGCTGGTTTTAATTCATTTATTGGGAATCAGATACTTAGAGTAATAAGATTAGGTGGCTGTCAGATATACCAGAAGCAGGTACTATTGAGATTGGATGACTCTTCCCTCCTGTACCCTGGAAAGGTTTTCTACAGAATATCTCAGTAGGGTCCTAGGATTTTAAAAGTATTTAGATATATATATATATATATATATATATAAAGGCCTAGGTATTTGGGAATGAAATGCAGTGTAAAGTGTCCCTCTACCCTTGAAAATTTTAGCAACAAATTCATTCATAAGGCTAAGACCCCATTTCATAAGTATAGAGATTTATCTCCTGTACATATGGAAATATATCTTAGCCTATACTATATAAACACGCCTTTGCTACTTTGGGAACATTTGATGTTTAAAAGCTTTCCATTTCATTGTCGAGAGAGATTCCAGAAAGTTCCAAGTCTGTTGTAATTTTAATATCATCTCTAGCTTCATTTTGAAAGGAAAAAAGGTTAGAGGAGACACTTTCAGTGATGAGTTATGCTTTGATTATTCATGGCATTTGTCAATAAGATATACCTTCGATAATTTGTTTTGTGTATCATACTACCCATACCTTAAATATGGTAAGCTGTTCAAATTCTGAGGTAATTTGTTTTTAACTTCTCTTCTTTTAACTTGCGCATGTATTCATAGATGAAGTAGCCTGTTTTCTTTCACTCTGCATTGCATTCATAATGAATCATCTGTTTATAAAGATTAGAAATCTGTGTAGAGAAGTAGACGCACCCAGGATGACTGTAATGTAAATCTGTTAGTATATTGACCAAACAAGTATATTTTATTTGTGGGTTTTATTTAGACATTTCTTTTTGAGATTTTTTGAATCACATTTTTGAAATCACTTTTCTACCCCTTTTTGATAGACTTTAAATAACTAATACAATTGTGAGGGTTTGTTGTTTGTGTTTTCATTTTTTTAAAATCTAAATTGTTCACTATTTTGCCTGTTGTGGTAATATATGTATCTTAGTGTGTATGGTAATATACATTTCTTAGAAAATTTTTAAGTTTTTCTTTAAGAAATAACATTTTCTAAATTTAAAGTATATCAGTATATTTTATACCTAGTTAAGATATTCATTAGATTACTATTTGCACTGATACACATTTCTTATTAATTTTATTTATACATATAAACAATAAATATGTTGAAAAGATTTTTATACATGATGTAGGTCAAGTGCTAAACATGAAAAAATATAGCCATTTTATAACAACCTGAATTTCAGTTAATTTGCTGAAAGAAGTTTGCTGACATTTCCAGGACATAAATCTGTCATTTATAATTTCTTCTATTAGCAACAGCAAGTTAATATATTTAATATTTCTGTATTGGAATGAAAGGAGACATTAATTTGAATTAACACTAAATATACAGTATCTTTTAAAAACAATCAGACTGTCTGATTTAATGATTGTGAATTTAATAGGTTGAATACATACATTTCTTGATAGATGAGTTGATAATATCCAACCCACCTTCATAATTAAATATCAAAAGTCTTTTCTTATTAACAACTGCTTTAAGGCTGAGTAAACATTATCTTAATTAAACTCACAGATAATACTAGGGAATGCTGATTGCTGCACTAAGGAAAACACAGTGATGCAGCCCGACCTTAAGAAATTATAAATATGGGACTGTTGACAAATGATAATAAGCAGCAAACATCTAAGAGAAGATAACTCCGAAGTTCGTATTGGTGAAAGAAATTGGGTTTGATTTTGAAATGTATTATTTGAATATTTAGAAATGTTATCTCACTGTACCTAAATTAGAAGTCCAGAGAAAATTCCTGTTTCAGGAATCTGGTATAACAGAGGTCTGTCCTGCATTAAGAAGGCATTGCAATAAACTCTTAATGGTGGTTGAGGGCAGCATAGTGTGGGAGGATAGAGGCACAGAGCCCTAAACCTTGTTATAGGTGAATTAAATGAGGTAACTTGCTGAGTTTTATCACCCTCCTGTGACTACTGTATTGCTAATAGAGAATTAAGTGCCAATCTATTTTGAAGAAAAGCAAATGAAAATGAGATAATATCCACTTCACCATCCGCCAGTTTTGTATTTGTCTTATTCTTTAAGGCTTGTGAAAGTTACTTTGAAATCAAATTAGCCATTTTATAACTTCCTACTAGCAGAAACAGGAACAAATTGTTGCCCTGTGCTCATGTGTATTAATTTATTTCTAAGCTCTGGGTATTCAGGATCAAACCAGTAGCTAGCATGCTTGTGAAAGAGGACCATCACTATTGTTTTTATACACTGGGATCTGATTTTATGATTCCAGAACATTTACCTTAATAAAGAATTTGTGAATGCCATATACAAGATGAAAAATGAATGAGTGGTGAGATACATTTATCTTAGGCATCAGCTATTCTGTTGACAAAAGGCACAAATAAGAAATTTTGTCTAAATAATTGGATTTTTAATTAGTGCATCATTATAAGATTAACATCATTGCGCTTCATTGCATGTAATTTTGTATTAGAAATTTTGTGTCAACGAAGATGCTACCTGTGGTTTGCTGATTTGAATCCTTAATTTATCACTTGTGTGTATGGCATGTTGCATATTTGCAGTCAAGCGCTGGAAGAAGGTATTTGATTATTGCTCCACTGGTGGTAAGGAATATTGATGGTGTTGTGCTTTATGAATACATTATATTTTCTGATATTCAAGAGGCAGCCACCCCTCAAATATTAGTGAATGCATAATTGTAATAATTTTAATAATAACATGAGCAGATAGGTTGTTCAACCTGGTCCATGTCTATCTGGAACATGCTTGAACATTATCGATGCTGTATTCTTTTTAAACGTTGTTTTTTCTTTCCTTTTGATAGTTGCCGAACAAGCAACCGGAAAAGCTTAATAGGCAATGGGCAGTCACCAGCATTACCTCGACCACACTCACCTCTCTCTGCTCATGCAGGTAATTGGTTACCATTTCTTGAGTTTTGTTTTATTTCTTTATTTGTTGGTTTTTAAAATAATTAATGCATTTTGAGATTTGGTGTGTCTTCACATGTTATCTTTGTTTTCCTGTTGTTTTATCCCTAAGTTGTTCTTTGCAACATGTTAGCCCAAATCTTATCCTCTCTGTTTAACTGTTTGGACTCTAAAATATAGAATTCCTTTTTATATGGGGTCCCTTTTTAATTATTTCTTTCTCCATTTCTAAATGCCTGGATGATACAAGACATGGTTTCCATGTTAGGAATATCCTTGGGAAATGTAAACATGATAACTCATATGAAAAGTACTCATGTTAAGAACTGTTCAGCATATTTCTCCCTAAAATTGAACTTGTCTGATATATTGTGATGGTCATTTTAGGGACAATGAAGATTTAAGAGACAAAGCCTTTGGCCTCAAGTATGTTATAGAATTATAAGGAAGGTTAGAGCAGTACTGTAAAAACTGGACAATGATAACTGCTTTATATGCTGTTTTTTTTGTTTGTTTGTTTGTTTTTTGTTTTTTTTTCAAAGTTCTATCCATGGTGATGCAAAGAAGAGAAGGGTTAATTCCAATAAAGAAAGTCTGGAAGCCTTTAAAGGAGCCATTTGCCCAAGATGTTGAAAGATGAGCAAGACTTTGTTGGCTGGTAGAGATGGAGTGAGAGAAAGGGAATTCTCAGTGTATGGCTAGAGTGTGGGATGTGTGTACTTCATTAAGAGAACATAAGGATGGAAAGGCAGAGGAAGGTCAGGAAGTGGGAGGAAGTTTCACCTTGAAGCCCTTTTAAGGATTTTAAGGAGGATCTGTGTTATAGGAAGGTATCTTCAGGATTGTGAAGGATGAAGGTTAGAAGAATGAGCTCTTAGCCCTACTTCACTGTACTCTTGTGAAAACTCTTAATTTGACACTCGTGTTCTCAGATGATCTTGACTTCATATTTAAATGCAGGGCTATCACTCTCACCCAGAAAGCAGTTCTTAAGCTCAAGGGGCCTTTCAAGTTCAGATTGGGAGTTGTCTGTTATATCACTGGGGAGAAGAAGGGAGAGAAAAGTAGTTGCTCCTTTGGAGTGAAATTTTATTTTCTCTGTAGAAATAATTAAAGGAATTAAAGGTGGTAAAGTAAAAAGGTAAAAGGTAAATAGATAAAATTATGACACTGTAAAATGACCACTAACATCTAGAAAGGCCTCTGCCAGGTAAAACCTTAGAGTTGGAGAAGCTCTTACACAGATGAAGACAAGTTCTAGACCACTCATTGCAGCATCATCTGTAATAGCTAAACATTTGAAGTAACCTAAGGTCTATGACTTGGAAAATGGATAAATGAATTGTGGCATAGTTATATCCAAAATACACTGTGCACATAGAAAACAAATGAACAATACTCAGATTTGCTTGGATGGAGCTCAAATATATTGTTGAACAACAAAAGCAAGTCACAAAAGAATATTATGTAAGCCTTTCATATGAAGTTAATATGCTACATACAATATTTTGTTCAGGGAGATATATATATATATATATCTACACATACATACATACACACACACACACGATATGTATTTATCCTACAATATGATTATATTCTATACATTCATTGTATTATATTTTATGTATTTTTATAATGTAAGAGCCTAAAGGAAAACATGATATGATAATATTAAAGACCAATTTCATGATAGTAGTTACCTCTGAGAGGGCATGAGAGGGATATAATTAGGGAGTGGGTGTAAGCAGTGGTAACATTATATTTCCAGGGCTACATGATGAGGATACATTACTTCTATTACTACCATTTCTGTTTTTGAGATTGATATTACACCACTGTCATTGAAGTCCTACAGAGGGTCAAACAATGCCAAATACCTTACTTGGGACATCACTCTGGCACCCAGCACAGTAGTGTATGCTAGATGCTAAGTGAATGATGGATTCTGTTTTTTAGTATATAATTCTGTGATTTAAAGATTTTAATTTCACTCCTCTTTATAGTATTTATAGCAATTTCACCATCCTTTATGTGCCTGTTGATTAGTCTTTTATAGCTGTGATTTTCTTCACTTCTAATATTGAGAAGACAGAACATGTGGCTAAGACTTTAATGATCCTTTTAATTATTTTTCTTTTCTCTCATAGACTTAGCTTAAGTTCTTTCTCCTTCAATATTAATTTAGAATTTAATCAGAGGAGTGGGCAGAGGGAAGTCTGTCATTCAGGTTCTAAGAGTGTTTTGTTTTTGTTGTTTTTGAGACAAAATCTCCCTCTGTTGCCCAGGCTGGAGTGCAGTGGCACAATCTCAGCTAACTGCAACTTCTGCCTCCCGGGTTCAAGGGATTCTCCTGCCTCAGCCTCCCGAGTAGCTGGCATTATAGGCCATGCCACCATGCCCGGCTAATTTTTTTTTTTTCTTTTTGTATTTTTAGTAGAGATAAGATTTCACTCTGTTGGCCAGGCTGGTCTCAAACTCCTGGGCTCAAGCAGCCCTCCTGCCTCAGCCACCCAAAGTACTGGGATTATAGGCATGAGCCACTGCACCTCACTCAGCATTGTTTTTCTATATGTTATGGAGCCAACAGATTATTGTTCTCTCAGAGGCGGTAGAAGCCTGTCAGACTTTCTGTGAGAAGTGGCATTTATCACTGTCTGATAGATTCCTATTTCTGTATGAAAGGAAGAACATGTGAATACGATACAGGACTAGGTCTCACATCTTGATAACATGCAGCGCCTCTTTACCGGCCACTCCTTTTGCCTCACCCTTTCTATTGCTACCTTCTCTATCCTGCATTGGACACAGAGTGCCAGCGAGGTTTTCTAAGCATCTCCATCAAAATGAGATGGAAAAACCTCCATCTTTCAGCACTTATTAACCTAAAAGATGAAATTGCACTTTCTACTTTTCTTAGGTGGGGATTACATGAACCAGGCCAGTCATCACGGACACATCATTTGTACCTATCAAATGTATCAGTAGAGAGTGCTCTGGGGAGAAAGAGATACTGGCATACACGGTGCTCTGGAGCATGTCTTCACAAAATAGTGTTTGTGGGGGGCCAGAGATTCCTAAAAGAACAGTGAATAGGACAGTCTCATTGAAAGATAAAAAAAATAAAAAGAAAGAAAAGGCATAGAAAATCACAGGCTCTCACGTCCAGGAAGATTCTAAGCATGAAAAATAATCCAGAAGTCCCAAAGGGAAAAGACTAGTGTATCTCTCTTACAATGAAAATTTCTATATCAAAAACAAACTCAGAAGAAATCAAAGTACAAAAAATGTTTGTGCCCATAACTGATCGCCAGTTTACATGAAGAAATTGTGTAAATTGATATGAAATATTGAATGCATCAATAGAAAAATGGGCAAGAGATGCAAATAGCATGACATAAGGAAAAAATGGCCAACAAAACATGAAATGATATGTCATTGCAGTTATTTAAAACAGTGGCCAGGCACAGTGGTCACACTTGTTATTGCAGCACTGTGGGAGACTGAGGCAGGTGGATTGCTTGAGCCCAGGAGTTTGAGCCTAGATGACATAGTGAGACCTCATCTCTACAAAGTTTCTCAAAATTACCCAGGCATGGTGGCACATGCCTGTGGTCCCAGCTACTCAGGAGGCTGAGGTGGGAGGATCGCTTGAGCTGGGGAGATCAAGGCTGCCATGAGCTATAATGGTACCACTGAACTCCACCCTAGGTGAAAGAGATGGTGTCATTCACCTAGCATGGGGCCAAAACCCTTTTTTAATTGATAAAATTCAGTGATAGCAAAGATGTGGGGAAGCAGTCCTTTTCCCATGATCTAAGGGTTGATGTGAATTAGTGTAACCATTTTGACTAGTGGTTTTCAGTATTGGTGAATATTTCAAATGTGTTACCCTTTTGCCCAGCAAATTCATGTAAAGGAATTTATCTTACTGATATTCTCATAAAATAACAGAAAATTATAAGTATAGCATGGCTTTTGTACCTAGCAAATGGAAAGGTACCAGTTTTCTTATTTAAATTTTTCTTCAATAATGGACTAGTTAAGTAAATAATGATTCAGGTGTATAACCCAGCACTAAATAGTTGTTACAAAGAACAAGGTGGGCTTTTATGTGCTGGTACTGGAAGGATACACAGGATACATTATTAGGTGAAAACATTGCATGTTGTCATTTCATGTGCATCTGTGTTTTAGAGTGTGTACATACAGATGAAAGCACACTTGTATATTCATGCATAGTCATAGAAATTTGTGGAAAAGGAAAGGAGAAACTGTTAAGTGTTTAGGGAATAAGAAAGTAGGGAAATTAGCACATAGTACCTTTCTGATAAAAATAAGGCTCTAAAAATAAAACCCATAAGAAAACAATATAATATCTGCAGTAGTTTTCTATTGCTGAGTAACAAATTACTCATAATTTACTAGTTTAAACAACATACATTTATTAATCTTACAGTTCTTCAGGGCAGAAGTCTGGGCAGGCTCACCTGGGTTCTCAATGCTCAGGGTATTATAAGGCCAAAATCAAGGTGTTGGTTGAGCTGAGCTCTTATCTGGAGACTGGGAAAGAACTCACTTCCAAGCCCATGCAGTTGTGGACAGATTTAGATCATTGCCTTTGTAGAACTGAGTTCCCTGCTTCACCCTGGCTATCAGCAAGAGGCTGCTTTTCAGCTCCTAGAGGCTGGCTGCCCTCTGCGATCTCATAGCCAGCAGGCCCACATCCGGTCATTCTCACACTTCAAATCTGACTGCTCCTCCTTCCATCAACCAGAGAAAACTCTTGCTTTTTAAAGGCTCATTTGGTTGGGTGAGGCCCCACTCAGATATCCTCTATACTTGAAGGTCAACTGACTTCGGACAATTACAGCTTAAAAATCTCTTCATAGTAGTATTCATTTTTGATTGAATAACTAGGGGACTGGAATTTTGAGGAGACCATGGTTAGAATTCTGCCTACCACAGTAACACTTCATATTGTATTTTGATTTAGATAGGTAGAAGTGGGAGCTCTAAGAGTGATACTTAAGAGGATGAGCCACAGAGGAAAAGGAGATAAATAACTGAGACACAATGACTCCAGGCTTTTAAAGTGCTTAGGTAGCAAATGTAGCCCTGTTGGCCAAAATACCTATTTTCTGTGTGTTCAAAAGTTATTTTACTGTGAATTTGCAGGTGGCTACTTTGATGTATTTTTAAAAGTGTTTCTATAAGGAAGGATGGAAAGGAGTTTCACTTTTCTGTTGGGCAACTTTAGGAGTTATTGAAGATAGGAAATATCCCTAAATCTCTGTCTATGTGTATATATAGATTTAGGTTACAAAGAAACTTCATTTCTTAAGAGTTAGTCACCACTGTACTTATGCAGCTGTGTTCTGCTTGTTTGTTTAGGGTAGGCACATGGAAACCAGGCAACAAACACAACATTCCGAATCCCACTCTTCAAAATGAATCACATGAACATTTTAATGCACATCCCTTCATTATCTTCTCTGCCTCCCACCCCACAATCACCCATGGGGCTTTGACTTAACAAATAAAACTCAGCTTGTAACTTAAGAGGGTTTCCAAGGAGAAACTATATGACATCATGTACATTTTTTAACATAATATCTTCATTATTTCAGAAACCTCTTAAAGACCTTTCTCTTTTTGATTTAGAGTCTCTCTTTTTGAGCCACACATGAGAATTGTTTGCAACTTGCTCACCTTGCACTTCAGCTATATCAGTTCCACTGCCCTCAATCTTGCAACTCGTTCATTAGATGAGATACTAAATTGGATAGTGATAAAGGCAATGGTTTTATAAACAGGCATGTTAATGCAAAGAACTGAAAGTTAATAGTCTGGCAATAAGGTAGATAGGGAAAAATAAACAAGGCGGACTAGTGAATTCAGAGAAGACAGTCTAGGGTAGAACGGGGTAAGTAGATATTCCAGTGTGCCGGAGATACTCCTGGGAGTATCACTGATATAACCTAGTGTCATCTTTGTATCAGCATGAAAGTTTGTAACATTCTACTGCCCCAGGACTTTAACCTTGGAAGATGTGTAGTTGGGCCATAAGGGATTTAGTAAAACCTGAAATTTTGGCACACAATGCCAACCAAGCACTTATCTGTTTACTAATATGCATATGACTGTTTCATTTTAAAATTTCTAGAGATTTTATAGGCTATATTGCCATGACTCTAATCTTCAAGGCTTGGTTTGCTTTAAAAGCATGAGTTTCTGATTATAACAGTACAGCTAATAGTTTGTAAGAAATACGAGAAATCACCTGGGAAATATAAATCCTCTATCAACCCATTACTCAGAGATAACCCCTGTTACCAGTTTATTGTATCTCTTCAGTCTTTTTTCCTGTATGTACTCCGTGTGTGTGTGTGTGTGTCTGTCCATCTGAACATGTGACTGAAATGCCTATGCTGAAACTTTTATTCTCCCCTTATCATCACCAAATAGTACAGTGTTTAAGAGTCCATCAATACAAGCCAAATATAATATCTTAGTATTTGTAATGTACATGTTTTATTTCTATGGGATTTAGACATTTTCCATACTCATTAACCCTTAGTATCTCCTTTTATTATTTACCTTTATTTTTATCCTCAGTCCCTCTCTTTTGTTTAATTTTTATTTTATTGGTTTATAAGAAGTGAGAATTGATATTAATCTTTTATAATCTCACCAGTATCCTTTTTCAGTTTGCCATTTCCCTTTTTATAACAGTGAGTTGTTTTTTTTTTTTTTTTTTACTAATAGAAGTTATTATTTTTCTTATTTTTCATTTTTTTTTTTTTTTTTTTTTTTTTTTTTTTTTTTTTTTTTTTTTGAGGCGGAGTCTCGCTCTGTCGCCCGGACTGGAGTGCAGTGGCCAGATCTCAGCTCACTGCAAGCTCCGCCTCCTGGGTTTCCGCCATTCTCCTGCCTCAGCCTCCCGAGTAGCTGAGACTACAGGCGCCCGCCACCTCGCCCGGCTAGTTTTTGTATTTTTAGTAGAGACGGGGTTTCACCGTATTAGCCAGGATGGTCTCGATCTCCTGACCTCGTGATCCGCCCGTCTCGGCCTTCCAAAGTGCTGGGATTACAGGCTTGAGCCACCGCGCCCGGCCTATTTTTCATATTGTGCGTGTGTGTGGTCCAATCTGTCAATCTTTTTTTTTTTTTCTGATTTCTTCCATGTTTGTTGTTATGTATAGTTGTATAGAGTTTTGCTTTTTTAACAAGACTGGTCTTGCTTTCAGCATCACCTGCTCTGATCTCATTGCTTCTCCTCCCTCTTTCTGCTTGACAAGTTCAGTATCGGTGACGCGTTTCTTTACCTTTTCATACTCTTAGTCTGTCAGTATAGGGTGATGATTTTCCTAAGCAGTAAGTTTTTGGGCAAAAAAAAAAAAAATCTGAATTCTTTCTAAACTATATTGGTGAGCCTACAATGAAAGGACATCTGTAAGCCAAATGGGCATTACAACTGTTTTTCACCTCCCCAGACTCCCGGAGTTGACTTACACACACACCTTTCTGCTCAGGTATTTGTGGTACCATCAGATTTTCATGCAGTGCTCAAAGGAGAGGCTATTACTTATGAATTTTAGGTTACTGGTGAGAACAGTTTAGTCATTAGAGATGAATGATCTTTAGGTGCCAGTGAAAAAATTCTCTTTGTAAGATGAGGCTGGGCTGGGCACAGCGGCTCAAGCTTGTAATCCCAGCACTTTGGGAGGCTGAGGCGAGTGGATCATGGGGTTGGGAGATCCAGACCATCCTGGCCAACATGGTGAAACCCTGTCTCTACTAAAAATACAAAAATTAGCCAGTGTGGTGCTGCACGCCTGTAGTCCTAGCTACTCAGGAGGCTGAGGCAGGAGAATTGCTTGAACCCAAGAGGTGGAGGCTGCAGTGGGTCAAGATCATGCCACTACACTCCAGCCTGGGTGACAGAGCGAGACTGTCTCAAAGAAAAAAAGAAAAAAGAGAAAAAAAGTGAGACTGGAGACATGGCCCTGAGTGAAATATTGCCTTTGTTGTGTTTATTTTGTGACTTTCATTCAGAAGCCTTCAGCAGATTTTCCATGCTTGAAATATTATTTCCCAAATAGTTGAACCTGCTTTATAGATCTTTAATAAAAATGTTCATTCAGCAAGACAATGACCTCCTTTGGCTGCATAGACATGATAGTACAAGACAAATAGTTCCCTTGCCTCTTTAAATTTGGGGAATAGGATAAAGGAAAATTATGTGCTCACAGAGATGTAGCAAATTAATTGTTAGCCTTAGTAGGAATTAAGTTTCCTGCTGCCCCACATAACCACTGTTTCTTTAAAATAATATTAACTTTCTTTTTTTTTTTTCAAAGGGATTTCTGACATCATACATTTCCTTTTTTAAAAAAATTTATGTCAGTCTCAACAAAATCAACTTGTAAAACCTTATCTTCAATTTAGAGCACCTTGCTGTTGTCCTTGTAGAGTGTCATTTTATGTTGGTAAAACAGGCAAATCATGTGGCTAAACTTTATCCAGGTGATCCCTTTAGTTAGCCATGGGTAAAGCATCACCTTGGAATCATCTAATTTTATTAAAACCTTTCTCAATGAGTCCCAAAATCAGATTTCTTATAGTGTGTATGTCCAAGCTATATCATTTCACAGTGCATCTATTCTGTGATTTCACGTCATTTCGTTAGTAAGTTTCTCTGCATTAGGGAGAATACCATCTTTATGTTCCATGCTGCTCTCACTTTTTTTTTTTTTTGTCCTTAGCCTTTGTGTAATTGCCAATTGTTACTTAAGTAATGACACATCTTGCCCTTCCTGCTTAGGGAAAAGAATGATAAAATCAGATGGACTGACGTCAGTCAATGTGTTTTCCTAGTCTGGGGTACTGCTTTGTGTTGAGTCAATAATCGGGTGTATATACCAACATCGTTAGTCTTTGTTAATTCCTTTATGCAGATCCATCTGCCCTGTGCCCTTCATTTATCATTTTCGCCCTTAAGAAGTCAGTAATGTTGATGTATAATCTATTCCTAATAATAATTCAGTGACATTGTTCATTATTTCCCTAATCTCGGGGTGTAAGAGAACTTAATCTGAATGGTCTTTGATTTAGATTTTTATTCTCTCCTTTATTATAAATCAAAGCTGTTGGAAACTGATGCCTACATTTAATTTTAAAGTTCCTCCATGTTAACAAAAGTGGTAGCAACTTTTTTTTTTTTTTTGTAAGAACATGAGTCATCCTGGGCAGCTACTCACAGGGCAGGTTTTTCATTCTGTTTAATTTTGCTTTTTAATCAAAATTTTGCAGCATTTTTGTTGTATTTATGTATCCACTGGGGACTTTGTTTAGCTAGGGTTGGCTGCTGAAGTCCCAGCTGGATCTTAATTACATATTTTCCATGTTAGAATTGACAGTCCTTAAAGAAATATTGGCTGTGGGGTGAGAGAGAGTTGGTCAAAGGTGACTTCCAGCTTGCTGAGAATATGGAACACTGGATGGGGCATTTCTCAAGATGGAAGAAATAAGAAAAATGAATCAGAGGTCATACTTAAGAGTTCACTTTGCTGCATATTGGGCCAACTTGCTCATGACATCCAAGTGATGTAAATAGGCAGTTGTTGTTACATAGGTCTGAAACTCAGAGGTTGTCTCTGTATTGGCGATGTCAGTTGGAAGCCATTAATTCACTGATGGTGTTTAAAACCATGAGAGGGGAGGAAATCATTGAAGGGAGAGTTGGAGTGAGAAGAAGCCAAAGCCTGGCTCTACAATGCTAACATTTGAAGGTCCTGAGAGGACACATGGCCAGCAGGAGACTGAGAAGCAGAAACCTGAGAGGCCGAAGGGAAGGTGGAGAATGCAGTTCCATAGAATCCAAGAGCAGACAGGTGCCCAGAATGAGGGAGGCATCCATCTTAACATCAAGTCAGCCAGCCCTATCAGGCGCTTCACAGATGTTCACTGAAATAATAAACAATTGTTTATAGATAAATGGCCAAAGCCTCATTTGACTCTTAGGACCAAAATTCAGCATGTGCCCTAATGCAAGTCAAGCATTACTTCCCCCAAAAGAGGGAGTCTTCCTTAATACTGAAGTGCCTACAAAGCCCTATACATCATACATTATCTTAATTACTTTATTTTGAAAGTAGTTTTAGCAGATCCTTTATTTGCCTTGTCCATAATATAATCCGTTTCAACCATTGCTAAGCTGAATGGAGGCTGTTGCCTTTCAAACTCTTCCATAATTTAGTTGCCAAGGTGAGACTGATATACAACCTCCCAGGTCCACAAAGCAGCCAAGCTGGGCAGTGCTTCACCTAAAGCAAGGAAATCTAAAATTTTCTTTTTTTTTTTTTTTTTTTTTTGAGACGGTGTTTCGCTCTGTCACCCAGGCTGGAGTGCCGTGGTGCAATCTCGGCTCACTGCAAGCTCCACCTCCTGGGTTCACGCCATTCTCCTGCCTCAGCCTCCCAAGTAGCTGGGACTACAAGCGCCCGCCACCACGTCTGGCTAATTTTTTGTATTTTTAGTAGAGACAGAGTTTCACCATTCACAGGATGGTCTCGATCTCCTGACCTTGTGATCTGCCTGCCTCGGCCTCCCAAAGTGCTGGGATACAGGCATGAGCCACCGTGCCCGGCCTAAAACTTTCTATTTTTGACAGAAAATTGACATTGGGAATTCTTGAGGTTACTTTTTCTATGAGAAGAGATTCTTATAAATTTTAGAGAGGGGAAGAACTCTTGAAAAACTGGAGTCTCAAAATAGCCAACTTCTTGAAAGTTACTGAGATAGGATAATCTTTTTAATAACAAATTTTGTAAAAAAAAAAATACAATTGGAAATTAAAATAATTGGTTTATCTGCTTTGTCCATTTTTGTATTTGATGTTTTCAGATTTAAATCTGGTACAGCATATAATTACATATTTTATTGCTTAAAATGTCTAAATAAATAGTATAAATGACAATGTATTAGTATATATATTCTAAGTCCCTGAAAGTTCATATATTCAAACTGGGAAAAATAATTTTCTCATCTGCTAGTTGAAAATGAGAAATTGCCTTGTGTCTAGGATTGCTTTTGTTCTAAGGTATGATCAGTGACCACCTAGAAAGTAAAAGGTACATTTAAAATTCTTACTAAGCCACCTCTCACTCTTGTGGTTTTGCAAACATGGTGGTCTCTGATGGGACAGTTTCAGTGACCATCATAGTGATTTCTGTGGCTTTGGCTTTTCTGCTCCTAGCTCACTTGTCAGCAGTTTACTCTCAGGTTTATCTCTGAATTTGAGTTAGAAATCCTCAGCTGTGTGTAAATAGAGACTGTCTTCCTCCTGTCATTAGCTGGTGAGAGAGTGTGGATTTGTATCACAGGCAAACTAACTGTTCCACAGAGACAAAAGGACTTGAGGCAGGGGCCCTGTTAGCATGGGGATCAGCCAGCTGTCTTCATTAAGTGCTCAGTGCCATAGACAGAAGGCTGAATGCCCAACACAGCCACAGTGGCCTGTACCCATCAGGCAACCGGTAAGGGAAGTTTAAAAGTCTGTATCTTAAAATCAAGTATATATGCCAAAAAGCATTTTCTTTTTTTGGCACATTTAACTATCATGTACAGGAATGATATCTCTATCTTTGAACTTATTCATTCTGGCATAATTGCAGCTTCAACTTTATGATGCTTTAATGCAGATTTTTGAAATTGACTGCAGCAATGTATGAGTATTTCTCTACAAAAGCCATGTAAACTGCAAACTTTCAAGTTCTAAGCTTTCATGTTTGGAGTAACAGTGGGTAATTGCAGAGCTTGTCATTAAGTGTTTAGGTGTGCACACACTGTGGTAACCCAGAAGTTTAGAGGGTTCAACCCTGGGGAGGAGGAGCCCATCAGCAGTCTGCACTAGAGTTGGTAGCATATTTTGGTTTCCCTAGTCAAGGGAGGAGAGAGGTGAATAAAATTTAGAAGTGTATAAATACAAGAACAGTCATAATAGTTTTAGGAGGGAGAGATGAATTTTGATGGAAAAAAATCTGAGCTGTTTTAGATGCTTTTAAAAATATTTTTAAAAACTTCTTCTATTTACAAAAGCTGTATATTTTCAGTATGAAAAACTTGGAAAATACAAGAACAAAGAAGAATTGAAAAATTATCTCTATTGTTCCCCTTAAAAGAAACATACAGATAAAAGAAAATAGCAATAAGTAAATATAAATCTATATTCTTATCCATTACTCAGAATTAACTACTTAACATTTGAATGTATGTCTATGTATTTTATATATCTATATTATACTAGTTATAACATGTTTACATAAATTTCTATATATAAACATGATTTATATATATACATTTGTATATACATGTATAAATGTATGATCATAAATATAATTTTATGTCTATATCATTTTCTTTCAGTGTTATGTTTTGACTGTTTTTATATGTCATTAAATATCTTTTTTCCCCTAATAGTTGGTTTCAAAAGATACAAAATACTCTATTTTATGAAAGTGCCATAATTGCCTCCCCCTAATGGACATTCTGGTTGTTCCCAGTATTTTTGTTCTTATAGGTAATGTTGTGGTGGATAGCATTATTCATGAATCTTTGCAATCAACTCTGATTAGTTTCTCAGCTTAATCCAAGAAAAATGTTCTTTCAGGTGTTGGCCTTTTATTGTCTTGTGTTTGTGTTGTTGGGCTTTCCATTATTTCCTTACTTAGATTTTTGAGGCCTTAGAAGCCAAAGATTGTATCCACAGGAAATGCTCTTTAATGCTTGCTGCAAATGACATTTAATAAGCATCAAGAATGTGTTGTATAGGCACCAAAATAACTTTACACATATCTAAGTACCTCTTAAGTATGTTCTCCCTAGCTGAAACAATAGCTAGTTGTGTTAAACTTCCAGGAACTTTGTACCCAGTGACATCATCATGACCTGATGATGTCAGTGAGATGAATGAGGAAGGAACTATTGCAGGAGGCTACAGAGCCTGTCACACTTTTGTTCCTCCCAGACATTGAGGACTAGACTTTAGTGTTGAAACCCCCATCTACTATGTAACTCAGAAATTCTGCTGCCCGAACCCCTTTGATTTTGAGATGGCTGACAATTAATGATACACTAAGTGGTGTACTTAATAAATACTGGACCTCAGGGTAAAAGATCTGGTCTTTGCCTAGCCCTCCCAGTTAGTAGCAGTGCTACTTTGGGCAGTTCACTCTCTGGGTCTCAACCTCCTCATCTATCAAATGGAAGCAGTCAAACTTGCTCTTGGAACCTCATATGATTGTTTAAATGGGAAAGTATTTTCAGTGTTATAAAGTACAGCAACAGTGTCAAGTTTTTAGAAACTACCAAAGGATTATTACAATCTGAATTTATAGGTAGAAATCTATAGCTAGAAATGATAGGACATCATAGTGTATAAATACAAAACAAATTAGGACACAGGCTTATTGGCATCTCCAAGTGGATTATTGACAAAGGCATGTGTCATCCATGTAACAGTGTCTGCTGGGACACACTTTCAGTAGTCTGTGATATTTTCATTTTGGTATACCAACCTTTGGAGGTCCCTTTGCTAGTACAGTTACTCTGGTTGAGAGCTGATTTGGGAAATTAATGGCATTAAAAAAAAATCAACTCCAGTGGATCAGAACCACGGCAGTTCCAGAGAGGCTGCCTCAGTGATAGGGAGTGGCAAGGGTGATCTGGTAGTGGGATTCACAGCCTCTACCCCACCTTTGCCTCATTCAACCAGAGAAGCTCAACCATTTGGACTAAGGAATAATCTTTTGCTTGAGCTTTAGAATTGGTGTACACACACATACACGTGGGCTTGAAACCATTCTAGGGAACGAGACCCAGTACACCTAGGGTCCAGGATCCTGTGACTTGCTGGTGTCTGAGCCAGCTCTGGAGCTCTGCTCCCCAGATCTCTGCATCTTGCACTCCTCCCAGTGAGGCCCTGGGGTCTGTCCCTGAAGACGCCTTCTAGAAGAATCAGGAAAGACCTGGGACATCTCCAGAGTCAGTGTGAGCCTTGATTCACTCTTCTCTCTGGGTCCTGAACACAGTGTTTAGATGAATGGTTTTCTTCATTTATGTTTCATCTGTCCTATTCTGTTATATTAGTCTGCTCTCATGCTGCTATGAAGAAATACTCGAGACTGGGTAGCTTATAAAGGAAAGAAGTTTAATTGACTCACAGTTCTGCATGACTGGGAAGGCCTCAGGAAACTTACAATCATGGGGGAAGGTGAAGGGGAAGAATGGCACCTTATTCCCAGGGCGGCAGGAAAGACTGAGAGCAAGCAGGGGAAATGCCAGATGATTATAAGGCCATCAGATCTTGTGAGACTCACTTCCTATCCTGAGAATAGCACGGGATCCAATCACTTTCCCCGGTCCCTCCCACAACACGTGGAGATTATAGGAAATACAATTCAAAATGAGATTTTAGGTGGGGACATAGCCAAACCATACTATCTGTCAAAGAACTTGGGTCCCCCATTTAAATAGATAGTGGTGGGGGCAGAGCAAGATGGCTGAATACGAACAGCTCCAGTCTCCAACTCCCAGCGGGAGCAACACAGAAGACCGGTGATTTCTGCATTTTCAACTGAGGTACTGGGGTCATCTCACTAGGGAGTGCCGGACAATCGGTGCTGGTCAGCTGCTGCAGCCCGACCAGCGAGAGTTGAAGCAGGGCGAGGCATCGCCTCACCTGGGAAGCGCAAGGGGGAAGGGAATCCCTTTTCCTAGCCAGGGGAACTGAGACACACAACACCTGGAAAATCGGGTGACTCCCACCCCAATACTGCGCTTTAAGCAAACGGGCACACCAGGAGAATATATCCCACACCTGGCCAGGAGGGTCCCACGCCCACGGAGCCTCCCTCATTGCTAACACAGCAGTCTGCGATCTAACGGCAAGGCAGCAGTGAGGCTGGGGGAGGGGCGCCCGCCATTGCTGAGGCTTAAGTAGGTAAACAAAGCCGCTGGAAAGCTCGAACTGGGTGGAGCTCACAGCAGCTCAAGGAAACCTGCCTGTCTCTGCAGACTCCACCTCTGGGGACAGGGCACAGTTAACAACAACAACAACAAAAGCAGCAGGAATCTCTGCAGATGCAAATGACTCTGTCTGACAGCTTTGAAGAGAGCAGTGGATCTCCCAACACGGAGGTTGAGATCTGAGAAGGGACAGACTGCCTGTTCAAGTGGGTTCCTGACCCCTGAGTAGCCTAACTGGGAGACATCCCTCACTAGGGGCAGTCTGACACCCCACACCTCACAGGGTGGAGTACACTCCTGAGAGGAAGAATCAGACAGGTACACTCACTGTTCAGCAATATTCTGTCTTCTGCAACCTCTGCTGCTGATACCCAGGCAAACAGGGTCTGGAGTGGACCTCAAGCAATCTCCAACAGACCTACAGCTGAGGGTCCTGACTGTTAGAAGGAAAACTATCAAACAGGAAGGACACCTATACCAAAACCCCATCAGTACGTCACCATCATCAAAGACCAGAGTCAGATAAAACCACAAAGATGGGGAAAAAGCAGGGCAGAAAAGCTGGAAATTCAAAAAATAAGAGCGCATCTCCCCCTGCAAAGGATCGCAGCCCATCGCCAGCAACGGATCAAAGCTGGTCAGAGAATGACTTTGACGAGATGAGAGAAGAAGGCTTCAGTCCATCAAACTTTTCAGAGGTAAACGAGGAATTACGTACCCAGTGCAAAGAAACTAAAAATCTTGAAAAAAGAGTGGAAGAATTGACAGCTAGACTAATTAATGCAGAGAAGGTCATAAACGAAATGACAGAGATGAAAACCATGACACGAGAAATACGTGACAAATGCACAAGCTTCAGTAACCGACTCCATCAACTGGAAGAAAGAGTATCAGCGATTGAGGATCAAATGAATGAAATGAAGCGAGAAGAGAAACCAAAAGAAAAAAGAAGAAAAAGAAATGAACAAAGCCTGCAAGAAGTATGGGATTATGTAAAAAGACCAAATCTATCTCTGATTGGGGTGCCTGAAAGTGAGGGGTAAAATGGAACCAAGTTGGAAAACACTCTTCAGGATATCATCCAGGAGAACTTCCCCAACCTAGTAGGGCAGGCCAACATTCAAATTCAGGAAATACAGAGAACACCACAAAGATACTCCTCCAGAAGAGCAACTCCAAGACACATAATTGCCTGATTCACCAAAGTTGAAATGAAGGAAAGAATCTTAAGGGCAGCCAGAGAGAAAGGTCGGGTTACCCACAAAGGGAAGCCCATCAGACTAACAGCAGATCTCTCGGCAGAAACTCTACAAGCCAGAAGAGAGTGGGGGCCAATATTCAACATTCTTAAAGAAAAGAATTTTAAACCCAGAATTTGATATCCAGCCAAACTAAGTTTCATAAGTGAAGGAGAAATAAAATCCTTTACAGATAAGCAAATGCTTAGAGATTTTGTCACTGCCAGACCTGCCTTACAAGAGACCCTGAAGGAAGCCCTAAACATGGAAAGGAACAACCGGTACGTACAGCCATTGCAAAAACATGCCAAAATGTAAAGACCATCGAGGCTAGGAAGAAACTGCATCAACTAACGAGCAAAATAACCAGTTAATATCATAATGGCAGGATCAAGTTCACCCATAACAATATTAACCTTAAATGTCAATGGACTAAATGCTCCAATTAAAAGACACAGACTGGCAAACTGGATCAAGAGTCAAGACCCATCAGTCTGCTGTATTCAGGAGACCCATCTCACATGCAGAGACATACATAGGCTCAAAATAAAGGGATGGAGGAAGATCTACCAAGCAAATGGAGAACAAAAAAAAGCAGGGGTTGCAATCCTAGTCTCTGATAAAACAGACTTTAAACCTCAAAGATCAAAAGAGACAAAGAAGGCCATTACATAATGGTAAAGGGATCAATTCAACAGGAAGAGCTAACTCTCCTAAATATATATGCACCCAATACAGGAGCACCCAGATTCATAAAGCAAGTCCTTAGAGACTTACAAAGAGACTTAGACTCCCATACAATAATAATGGGAGACTTCAACACCCCACTGTCAACATTAGACAGATCAACGAGACAGAAAGTTAACAAGGATATCTAGGAATTGAACTCAACTCTGCACCAAGCGGATCTAATAGACATCTATAGAACTCTCCACCCCAAATCAAGAGAATATGCATTCTTCTCAGCACCACATCACACTTATTCCAAAATTGACCACATAATTGGAAGTAAAGTACTCCTCAGCAAATGTAAAAGAACAGAAATTATAACAAACTGTCTCTCAGACCACAGTGCAATCAAACTAGAACTCAGGACTAAGAAACTCAATCAAAACCGCTCAACTACTGGAAACTGAACAACCTGCTCCTGAATGACTACTGGGTACATAACGAAATGAAGGCAGAAATAAAGATGTTCTTTGAAACCAATGAGAACAAAGATACAACATACCAGAATCTCTGGGACACATTTAAAGCAGTGTGTAGAGGGAAATTTCTAGCACTAAATGCCCACAAGAGAAAGCAGGAAAGATCTAAAATTGACACTCCACAATTAAAAGAACTAGAGAAGCAAGAGCAAACACATTCAAAAGCTAGCAGAAGGCAAGAAATAACTAAGATCAGAGCAGAACTGAAGGAGATAGAGACACAAAAAACCCTCCAAAAAATCAATGAATCCAGGAGTTGGTTTTTTGAAAAGATCAACAAAATTGATAGACCTCTAGCAAGACTAATGAAAAGAGAGAGGAATCAAATAGACGCAATAAAAAATGATAAAGGGGATATCACCACCGACCCCACAGAAATACAAACTACCATCAGAGAATACTACAAACACCTCTATGCAAATCAACTAGAAAATCTAGAAGAAATGGATAATTTCCTGGACACTTACACTCTTCCAAGACTAAACCAGGAAGAAGTCGAATCCCTCAATAGACCAATAGCAGGCTCTGAAATTGAGGCAATAATTAATAGCCTACCAACCAAAAAGTCCAGGACCAGATGGATTCACAGCTGAATTCTACCAGAGGTACAAGGAGGAGCTGGTACCATTCCTTCTGAAACTATTCCAATCAATAGAAAAAGAGGGAATCCTCCCTAACTCATTTTATGAGGCCAACATCATCCTGATACCAAAGCCTGGCAGAGACACAGCAAAAAACAGAATTTTAGACCAATATCCCTGATGAACATCGATGCAAAAATCCTCAATAAAATACTGGCAAACCGGATTCAGCAGCACATCAAAAAGCTTATCCACCATGATCAAGTGGGCTTCATCCCTGGGATGCAAGGCTGGTTCAACATTTGCAAATCAATAAACGTAATCCAGCATATAAACAGAACCAAAGACAAGAACCACATGATTATCTCAATAGATGCAGAAAAGGCTTTTGACAAAATTCAACAGCCCTTCATGCTAAAAACGCTCAATAAATTCGGTATTGATGGAACGTACCTCAAAATAATAAGAGCTATTTATGACAAACCCAGAGCCAATATCATACTGAATGGGCAAAAACTGGAAAAATTCCCTTTGAAAACTGGCACAAGACAGGGATGCCCTCTCTCACCACTCCTATTCAACATAGTGTTGGAAGTTCTGGCTAGGGCAATCAGGCAAGAGAAAGAAATAAGGGTATTCAGTTAGGAAAAGAAGAAGTCAAATTGTCCCTGTTTGCAGATGACATGGTTGTATATTTAGAAAACCCCATTGTCTCAGCCCAAAATCTCCTTAAGCTGATAAGCAACTTCAGCAAGTCTCAGGATACAAAATTAATGTGCAAAAATCACAAGCATTCTTATACACCAGTAACAGACAAACAGAGAGCCAAATCAGGAATGAACTTCCATTCACAATTGCTTCAAAGAGAATAAAAGACCTAGGAATCCAACTTACAAGGATGTAAAGGACCTCTTCAAGGAGAACTACAAACCACTGCTCAGTGAAATCAAAGAGGACACAAACAAATGGAAGAACATACCATGCTCATGGATAGGAAGAATCAATATCGTGAAAATGGCCATACTACAAGGTGATTTATAGATTCAGTGCCATCCCCATCAAGCTACCAATGAGTTTCTTCACAGAATTGGAAAAAAACTGCTTTAAAGTTCATATGGAACCAAAAAGAGCCCGCATTGCCAAGACAATCCTAAGTCAAAAGGACAAAGCTGGAGGCGTCACGCTACCTGACTTCAAACTATACTACAAGGCTACAGTAACCAAAACAGCATGGTACTGGTACCACAACAGAGATATAGACCAATGGAACAGAACAGAGTCCTCAGAAATAATACCACACATCTACAGCCATCTGATCTTTGACAAACCTGAGAGAAACAAGAAATGGGGAAAGGATTGCCTATTTAATAAATGGTGCTGGGAAAATTGGCTAGCCACATATAGAAAGCTGAAACTGGATCCTTTCCTTACTCCTTATACGAAGATTAGTTCAAGATGGATTAGAGACTTAAATGTTAGACCTAATACCATCAAAACCCTAGAAGAAAACCTAGGTAGTACCATTCAGGACATAGGCGTGGGCAAGGACTTCATGTCTAAAACACCAAAAGCAACGGCAGCAAAAGCCAAAATTGACAAATGGGATCTAATTAAACTAAAGAGCTTCTGCACGGCAAAAGAAACTACCATCAGAGTGAACAGGCAACCTACAGAATGGGAGAAAATTTTTGCAATCTACTCATCTGACAAAGGGCTAATATCCAGAATCTACAAAGAACTCAAACAAATTTACAAGAAAAAAACAAACAACCCCATCAAAAAGTGGGCAAAGGATATGAACAGACATTTCTCAAAAGAAGACATTCATACAGCCAACAGACACATGAAAAAATGCTCATCATCACTGGCATCAGAGAAATGCAAATCAAAACCACAATGAGATACCATCTCACACCAGTTAGAATGGCAATCATTCAAAAGTCAGGAAACAACAGGTGCTGGAGAGGATGTGGAGAAATAGGAACACTTTTACACTGTTGGTGGGATTGTAAACTAGTTCAACCATTATGGAAAACAGTATGGCGATTCCTCAAGGATCTAGAACTAGATGTACCATATGACCCAGCCATCCCACTACTGGGTATATACCCAAAGGATTATAAATCATGCTGCTATAAAGACACATGCACACGTATGTTTATTGCGGCACTATTCACAATAGCAAAGACTTGGAATCAACCCAAATGTCCATCAGTGACAGACTGGATTAGAAAATGTGGCACATATACACCATGGAATACTATGCAGCCATCAAAAAGGATGAGTTTGCGTCCTTTGTAGGGACATGGATGCAGCTGGAAACCATCATTCTTAGCAAACTATCACAAGAACAGAAAACCAAACACCGCATGTTCTCACTCATAGGTGGGAACTGAACAATGAGATCACTTGGACTCGGGAAGGGGAACATCACACATTGGGGCCTATCATGGGGAGGGGGGAGGGGGGAGGGATTGCATTGTGAGTTATAACTGATATAAATGATGAATTGATGGATGCTGACGAGTTGATGGGTGCAGCACACAAACATGGCACAAGTATACATATGTAACAAACCTGCACGTTATGCACATGTACCCTAGAACTTAAAGTATAATAAAAAAATAAAATAATAATAAATAAATAAATAAATAGATAGTGGTGGTGGGGTTGGAAGAAACCTCACTTCTCCAAAAAGAAATACAGGCATTTTTTTGTTTACGGGCATTTTGTTGTGATATTTATAATTTATGGGATCTTTTAAGTATAGAAAAAAATTCTAGTATTATTTTAGAAATGAACTATATTGCCGTGGTACATTAAAATAGTAGTCAAGAGATAAGCAAGATAATAGTAAGCTAACAGGTCCCATGCAACTAAGTCAAGTCAAGAATAGTCAGCAGGAGATGGCACCTACCTGAGAAACATGTGGGCTGAGAGAGGAAAACTTACTAACCATTGTAATAAAAACCGTGCATTTCCTAAGTATTCTGCTGACCCTCCTGCTGACACCCTTCTCATTGGTGGAGAGTTGCTGATACACGTACACCTATGGACGTTCCCCAAAGCATGAGCATTCTACAGTGGTCCGTGTATTAAAGTATCCGATGTTTATGAACAGAGAGACTGGCATTTAATTACATGGACTCTGCTCATCTTTTATCCTTGGATATAAAGAAGTTATATTTCAGGTTAATTTTCTTAAAGTTTTATCATGGTCTGCTAACAATCAAATATGACTTTGAACAATTCTCTTAACTTGGCTTTAATTTCCTTTTCTGTTAAAGGAGGAGGTTGGAGATATATATACCTATACATATATATATATAATTTTTTAATATTCCTTCTAAGGCTGTACCTTCATATTTCTAGTTTTTTGCCTTTAAAGAAGATTTTCTTTCACCCTGTGTTCTCAGGATTAATTTATATCTGCCTTGTGTTCTCCATTGGAGGCATGCTTTTAATATTCCAGGTCTGATGACAAATGATACTCTCAGCATCTAAAATATTAAAGAGAAGAGAATGGGTTAGCAGGTTGGGCCCAACAGACATAAGATGTGAGGGCATGCCCGAGTGACCCCCAGCATGTTCTGGATATGTACTCCACATTTCATTAGCATGTGAGGATGGACGTGTCCTTTGGAAGGAACTTTGAGAGGAAAACAGGTTATCCTGTGGACCATGCCTCCCAGGAACTTTGAAGGCCAGGCATCCCCTTGTTTATCTGGAGAAGCAACACATCGCAGTTTGTGGTAATTATATCTATCTGCTGGAACAATTAGGCCTAAAGCCTATTTTTGCATATGTGGGAATGTACTGGAAGTTCTGCAATAGTTACCAGAGTGACCGGCCAGTGTTTGAAGGAATGAACGTAGTTTTGAAGGCTTTGAGAGAGAGAAAATGTGTGTGTGTGTGTGTGTGTGTGTGTGTGTGTGTGTGTTCCTCAGCAAAAGAACATGCCCTACTTCAGTGTTTAGAGATGCAAATCATCTTAAATAGGCCAAATGCAGGAAATGAAACAAGTTCCTTAATTGGTAAAAAGCCCACTTCCTTGTGGGATCAGTAATTTGGCTTGGGAATGAACACATTCTAGCATCCTTGAAATTGAAAGAAAAAAGAAATAGGTGAAGTGGTTCACATTTGGTGCTCTTATGCCATTATTTCAGTAGGAAATGTGGGTTTTAAGGTTATCATTTCATTTGACAGTTTTGATTTCCAAAAGAGAGGGACCAAATGCAAATTTTTCTCCCTTCTCTGGAGACATAGGCAGACTTTTAACATCAAGAGATGTACATACCTCCCCTGACAACACATTTCACATAAGCAGTGTCGGTCTGCCCTGTCAGTGGTCCTGTGAAGCTGTTTCATTTCATCCTACTGTTCTTATTGTTGACAAAAATGAGGGAAGTTCATTTCTTCTAGTGATGTGAGCTTTTACTGTTTCTGTCATGAGTGCAGTGTGCCTATCTAACCTGAATCCTACTTACCATTCATTTCCTGAAATTGTCTTTACTAGCAGGGTAGAAGTTACAATATCTAAATTTAAGTTGCTGACCTTTATATACTTCAGAATGAGCAGTTGACTTGTGAGTTTATGTTTGATAGCTAAATATGCATTCTGCTTTTTATTAAAATACCCATAACATCTGCCACCACCACTTATTTATAAAACTGCTATAATACTGGAAACTAAGAACATACCAATGATCATTCACATCTTGAGTAGGAATGAATCCTGTTACCTGTGTCAATACAAAATCTCATGTCAGTAATCAGCTCATGGCTAGACCACAGAAACAGTATGATAGTGAGATAGGCAGGAGACAGAAGGTGGATTTCACCTTCCTGGACTGCATACCCTGACATCAGAGACTATATACCTGTCCCCACAATCAGAATAGTTGGCAGTCACCACCCAACCCCACACCACAAAGAAGCCGCATTTTGTGCTGATCAGAGCCATCCATTGCCCTCCCAACAGTATTGTCTTTCTGCAGGAGATTTAAGAAACTATACTTTCCAGTATTAAACGTCCCACATCAGATAAATTGGAGATTCATTTATTAATCTGTAATAATATGCCTTTTTGGTGGGGGAGCCAGATTAATGGAACAAAATCAATGATCAAAAATAGTATCAATGAAGACTTTTATAAGTCAGAAAACAGTAAAATGGGTACAAATAGTGGAAACAAACAAAACTCTGCTCTAGAGATAGTCTTGTGACTTTTAAATTTTTAAGCAAAGAAGGCAAGAGACCTACAAACAACTGAAATTATCTGAGCAGGATAAAAAATAAAATAATTGCTAACAAAGGAATAAAATGCATGCTGACCTCAGTCATACCTTTCACTGCTAGATAATGATGTAATGGCCAGAGAACTCTATTTGCTAAGAAGATGTAGGTAAGTAGGGAGGGAGGTAGGTAGATAGATAAAATCATATATTTAAGAACACACAAAATAAGTCCATGGAGCTTTCCTGGAAAAGTCACTTAAAGATATACAGAGATGGCTGGGCGCAGTGACTCATGCCTGTAATCCCAGCACTTTGGAAGGCCAAGGTGGGTGGATCACCTGAGGTCAGGAGTTCAAGACCAGCCTGACCAATATGGCAAATCGCCGTCTCTACTAAAAATACAAAAATTAGCCTGGCGTGGTGGCGTGCACCTGTAGCTCCAGCTACCCAGGAGACTGAGGCAGGAGAATTGCTTGAACCCAGGAGGCAGAGGTTGCAGTGAGCCGAGATCATGCCGCTGCACTCCAGCCTGGGCAACAAAGCAAGACTCCATCTCAAAAAAAAGAAAAAAAAAAAAGGATATACAGAAGATGACTGAAAAATTAAAATGAACTTAAATTGGAAAGATGAGTTATAAAAGTACTATAGTATTGATAGGAAAATGAAAGTTTAAAAAGATAATTTAAAATGTAGCATAAATGATAATCCACTAATAGCAATATAGATCTAGAACTCATATTACCTAAGAGACAAGGGTGACAGAAGCACACCAGAAGCACACATGTGCGAAGTTCCTTAACTTACTTTCAGGTGTGGGGGAGGAAATAAGAATAAATATTGTATTTCTTTTCAACTCATTAATTAAAATATGCATGCAGGTGTGTTTTTTAAACATTTTGGAATAAAATTTACTAGCATGAACAGCAATTATTTCCTTTTATGTAACTGAAGATAAAAATAACCAGCAAGGAATAAGAAAATTATCAACTTTACTTTGAAATATAAATGTTACAATTTGGTAGAACAGTGTAAGAATTATTTACTGTGAATTTTTGGGATTATAAGAGTGCTGATTAGTTTAATATTATAAACACTGTTAATACATCATAGCAGCGTATCAAATGTTCATCTGAATAGACATTGAAAAAGCCCTTGATAAAATTAAACATCCATTTCTGCTGAAAATTGTTTAGAAAATGAGAATGAATTGAGAAATCCATAATGTAGAAAGACGTCTAATTTAGACTAATGGCCAATGTCTTACTTTAGTGAAATACCAGAAGCATTCTGTTAAAATCTTTCTCCATTTTATAACACTTTAGTCTACACATTCTTTGCAGTCAGATAATACATAAAATGGAAACAAAATATGTAATTCAAAGATGGTAAAATTTGTTACGTTCATATGACATAAAGAACCTAGAAAATCCAAGAGAATTCAGTGAATAAGTTTTAAAATTAATAATGAAGTAGATTGTATACAAGATGGATATATAGAAGTTAATGTTGTTGTATATTACCAACTGTGACAAGTTAGAAATGATAGTGGGAGAAAGGGATGATATTCTGTGACAGCATTCCATGCCCTTTTCCCATAACCCCACCCCCACTGCCCACCCTCCACAAGGGCAGAAAATATCATTCTTTGAAATAACCAGAAAACTTCAAAGGGATTGCTGTGAAAACACAACAAACTTTATTTGAAAACGAAACTGTTATGAATAATGGAAAGATATGTCCTGTTCATTGGTGAAAAGGCTAAATATTGTTATTTTCCCCAAATTATAGTTTTGATGTACTTTCAATTAGACTTTTCATGAGTATGTATATATGTGTGGTTAACTGTTTTCTTTATTGCAAATACTGAATGCACTCTGTCTAGTTTAAGCAGGGGAGGAATTTATTAAATCATATTAGGTAGCTCACAGAATTAGTAGTAGTATCAGAGAGTGAGCATTGAAGGCCAAATACCCTAAAAGAACACCCAGCCCACACCATGGCACTGTGCCAGAGCAGGTCCAGCTCCTGCTGCTTCCGATCTCTGGGTTGCAGAAACTCTTGACACTGATGCTCCCCAAAAGGAATGACTCTGCTGCCACTTTTGTCACCAAAATTTATTTCTTTGGCAGGTCTTCTTATTATTGCGTTGTTTCAAGCCAAAGTTGAGTTTAGCTTAAAAACTCAAAAAAAGCCTAGCCTGTATTCTGACTGCAAGCAAAGTTGGAAAAGTGAGTGGTGGCGTCAGCCCTGCAGAGGCAGGACTCAGCTCACGATATGGGAAATTCCTCTTACATAAGGAGGTTGCTTAGAAGATAACTGGGGGACCAAAAAGATGACAAGTGCTTACAGTGGTAACTTGACGTGATGACTCCAGGGTACATCTAGAAAACTCAGTAGATACAATTAGCCAAATAAATTGGGGAATTGGACCTGACCTACCTGAGATTAACACATATCAGAAAGTGACAATACAAGCATTCATATATGAATAAGAACTGGAAGGAATGGATGAAGATATATTGAAGAAAACATCACAAACCACTGCAAAGGAAATAGTTTAATCAACAAATGGTACTGGGAAAAGTATATGAAAAATACTTAAGGTGAGCTTCTTTCATACTGTATACTAAAATTATTCTCATATGGGTTTTAAATTACCTGTAAAAATTAAATGCAAAAAAGGAAAATTAATATATAGTTGAACATTTAATGTACTTAGGATGGAGAAATAACTTCTGAGTATGAAAAAGTAGAAGAAATCACTGAAAGGAAAAGATTTATAATAGAAATTAAAAATTCTGTAAGTTAAAAAATACTGTGAACAAAATTAATACACTAACAAATAACTTAGGACATATCTACGAGAAGTATAATGGGCAGAAGATCAATATTGTTAAGTCATAAAGAGCTTTTTTTAATGAACGTATGACAATATTACCCCACTAAATAAATAGGCAAATGACATGAACGGACATCTCACAAAAGAAATAGAAATGACAGATAAACATGAAAAGTTCAAACCTCTCATTAATCAAATAAACGTACAGCAAAACAATGAGACATCAAATGATGAGACCTGATTTGCAAATATTAAACAGCAAACATGGTAATATTCATTTCTGATGATGGTATACTGAAATGGATATTTTCACTACATTAATGTAAATTTACAATAGTTTTAAGAGAGCGGCTTGATATTTTATGTCAAGAACCCTAAAAATAGTTCACATCACTTGAACTATTATTTGCATTTTAGGAAATATAATTTAAGGAAATAATCAGAAAAGTACTCAAATGTATATTTTAGGATGTTAATTGCAGCATTAATATGTAATATTACAAAATTGGAAACACCCTAAACATTAAATACTAAGAAGAGTGATGGTTAAATTGTAGTCCATCTGTATAATGGAATAATTTGTAGCTATTTAAAAATCACATTTTAGAAAAATATTTAATAGCATAGGAAGATTGTAATTATAATCTAATTATAAAGAGCAGGACACAAAACTGAGTATGGTTTGTGATCTAATTTGAAAGTATATTTGTGTATACATGTATACACTGTAAAAAAAGACACTACAATATTACATTAGTAGGGTTACCGATTTCATTTTTATACTTTAATGTATTTTGCAGATCCTCTGCCATGATCATGTGTTAGAGTCAGATTTTAAAAAGTTATTTTAAAGGTGAGCAGTTCTTTTCCTATAGATTTTAAACATTTCACTAGAAAAATTCATGTGCATATTGCTTTCACCCTCACCATCTGCCTCAGTCTAAAACAGTTAAACAGTTTTATGTGTAGCGTTTTCCAATATTAGTAGCAGTACTAAAGTTATCCCCTCAGTCTAATTTGTCCTTAGTCAGCCCCACGGTAGTGATGGGCATATGTTACTATCTTCTACCTAACATCCACCTAGAAAGGTATACGTCTGCTGGAGGTTAGTGTAGGATCTGAATGAAGATTGGAATGGGTTTTTTGTTGTTTTTCTTGTTCCTTTTTAGAGAGGGTTTTGCTCTGTCACCTAAGCTGGAGTGCAATGGGATGATCATGGCTCCCTGCAAACTTGAACTCCCCAGGCTCAGGTGATCCTCCCACCTCAGCCTCCTAAGTAACTGAGAACTAGAGGCATGCACCACTGTGCCTCACTAAGTTTTTGTATTTTTTGTAGAGATAGAGTTTCTCCGTGTTACCCAGACTGGTCTTGAACCTCCTGGGCTCAAGTGATCCACCGGCCTCAGCCCTTCCAAAGTGCTGGGATTACAGGCATGAGCCACCACACCTGGCGTTGGAGTGTTTTTTTATGACATGCATTGCTGAATAAAAATGTCATTGGTGGGGAGTTGAGTTCATTGATGTTGTAAAATATTACAAAACTATTTAGCAGAAGTTTGTCATCTTTATCTTTTAGTTAAAAAAAGTAAATAAAAAATGGCCTAAGAAACATTGTTCTCCATTAGGATTCCAAAATGATAAATCTGTTAGCCTTTAGGGGAAGGGTCAAAATTTTGTTTTGCTGTAACTATAGGTCATAATATATAAAAGCTAAGCACTTCCTTAGGCATTATCTCACATATTTTTCCACCTGATAGCACATTTTTAAGTTGTAACATCATACTGTGAAATGATTAGCTATTATAACATTGGAGGTTTTTTATTTTTGAAATTATAATTTAATTAATTTAATAACCAAATGTAGATCTTGTTATTTATTATCTTTATTATTATCTGTTATTTATTATCTTATTGGTAAAACAGAGCCAGGAATTCCTACTGTAGTAGCCCTGGGAAACTAGTCCAGGTGTAACATTGCCCGTGATTAATTGGTGATGTACTCAGCCTGACACCATCCCACTCTACTGCTCCACTGTGGGAGATGCACCTTGATTGCCCAGTGGCCTAATCTGATCCAATGACCTCTTTCTGGGAAAGAAAAAAAAAATTGAACCTGAGCACCCTGCAGTATTTGATACCAGGAACCATCTCCAATTTCTTGAGTAGTTGTCTTCTCTTGCTTCCTACGGTGCTTGCTTCTGTATTTCTGTTCTTGTTGGCTCCTTTTGCTTCTTCTACCATTTTAACTATTGGAATCCCTTGGATCACATTCTCTGTCACACTTACTTGTAGCGTAAACTCTTTTACCAAAGTCCTCTCTTTCATGTGTGTGCTGATTTTTCCCACAGCTTTATCTTGGGTCTGGACATTTCTCCTGAACACAGATGCATGTGTCTGTTTACTAACACTCTGTCCATCTGATTGTGTCGCACCAGCACCTCAAATCCAGCTGTTACCCAATACCAAATTGATTTTCTCCAATTTCTGTTTATTCTCTCTGTTATTAGCAACATCATCCACCTTGTCACTCAAACTAGAAATCTCAGCATCATCCTTTGTTACACCCTCCTCCCACTTTCCCTCTGAAAAGTGTTTTACCCCTGAGCCCTCTCCCCAGTGCCACAGCCACTGGTTCCGGGATGTTGCAGTGACAGAGAACTGGGAGCCTGCTTTGGCACTTCCTGGACTCCACCTCCATCAAATCTCTCTCAGACACTGAAGCCCATTTTTTTGAAAGACAAGAACTTAGTTATGTCTTTTACCTAATGTAAAACATTTCAGGGTTCATCATGACGTACAGGAGTATGGTGGTTATTAAACTGATTCCCAGAATGGCAGCAGCATCCGCCGCCACCGCCAGACTAGTTAGCAATACAAACTCTGAGGCTCCAACCCAGATCTACTAAGTAAGTGGCTGTGGGGGGTGGTGCCCAGCACTCTGTGGTCTAACACATTTTCAAGGCGATTCTGATACACTCTATAGTTGGAAAATTACTGCCCTGTAGGTTCTAAAGCCTGGCAGTGCATTTGAGTCACATATGGAACTTAAAGACATACCCAGACCCAAGGCCAATTAAGTCAGAAACTTAAGGTGTCTGGCCTGGCCTGGCCTATATCTTTTTAAAAGCTCCCCAGAGATTTTGATACAGAGTAATGGTAGAGAACAACTTAAACTGTAAAATTCACTTTTTTGTCTTTTCCAGCGGAATCTAAAGTAGTGTTTCTGAAACCTGAATGCACACTGGAGTCACCTGGGAAGCTTTAAAAATGACTGATGATTGCCCTCCACCTCCCTCCCCGTTCTGATTTAATTGGTTTGCGGTGTGACTTGGGCTTTGGGGTTTTTTAAGTTCCCTAGGCTATTTTAATGTGAAGCCAAGGTTAAGATCACTGTTCTAAAGCTACGATTCAGAAACACTGTTGTGCCTAAGAAGCACCTGGAGTACTTGATAAAAATAAGGGCCCCACTCAGACAACGAATCACCTGGAGTACTGCCGTGAAGAGTATTTCCAACTGGCCCCCGACTGTGGTAGTTATGCTTTCATCCATCCACTTTGCTCCTCACCATTCACTGCTCTGCCTTAATTTCCTACAACTCCCCGTCCATGGCATCAGATTACTTCACTTTACTTAAATGTGTCTTGCTTAAATCATTGGAAGAAAGTGTAGGTTATTCAAGCCAATAAATTGTCCTAAATCAATTGATTAGCCATTTGGAAAAGAGGTAAGCCGGACTGCTATCTCACTCCTTCCAAGAAATAAGCCCCATATAGATTTAAAAAAATGAATTAAACAATAAAAGTACTAGAAAAAGGCCATATGCAGTGGCTTACACCTGTAATCCCAACACGTTGGGAGGTTGCGGCAGTTGGATCACCTGAGGTCGGGAGTGTGAGACCAACCTGACCAACGTGGTGAAACCCCATCTCTACTAAATACAACAAAATAGCTGGGTGTGGAGGTGGGTGCCTGTATTCTCAGCTGCTGGGGAGGCTGAGGCAGGAGAATCGCTTGAACCTGGGAGGCAGAGGTTGCAGTGAGCCGAGATTGCGCCATTGCACTCCAGCCTGGGCAACGACGGCAAAACTCTCTCAAAAATAAATAAATACATAAATAGGAAAAAAGTATAGATACATTTGGAAAATAATTTGGGATTGGAGAAGGGCTTTCCAAACAAGATAAAACACTAAAAGCCATAAAGGAAAGTGGTTGACAAATTTGATTAGATAAAAACTTTTCCACAGAAAAGTTACCATAAGCAACATTAAAAAGTAAACATAGATGAGAAAACCAGTCTTCAATATATTGACAATGTTGCCTTGATGTGGAAAAAATAAAAATAAAAAATAAAAGACTAACAGAAGAACTCAGTGGAATAAAGTATGAACTCTGCGTAGTTTGTACAAAAAGAAACACAAATCGTCAGTTAACATTAAAAGATGCTCAGCTTCACTCATAATCATCTGAAGAAACATGATAATTAGCTTGTTAATTAGCTTGATTGTGGTAATCATTTTAGAATGTATTTGTATAGCAAAACATTACATTGTACACCTTAAATATGTACAATTTTTGTCAAGTATACTTCAATAAAACTGGAAAGATAGATAAATAGATAGATAATCTCAAGCAATCTTATGTTATCTATCAAATTGCCAAAATCTGAAAAAATTTAGTATTGGCAAGGTGGAAGGTAGACAGCATCCTGTATGTCACTAGTGAAAATACCAGTGCGATGTCTTTGGAGAGCAATTTAGCGAGAAGGACCAAAGTGAAAAGTGCACTGTACTCAACTGTACCCACCAGTTTTGCTCATAGGAATTTAGCTCTTGGAAGTAAGTTTGTAAATATTTAGAAGATATTCACTGAATCTTCAAAACACTAAAATCAGTGTAAATATTCATTCATAAAATACTAAGTAAATGATGCTAACTGAAATATTGGAATATTATTTGCTGCTGAAAGATGATAATAGAGATTTAGATGGGCTAACTCAGAAGGTTACAGATAATTAAAAAATAGCAAATATAGAACTTTAAGCTATATAAATATAGAGCATTATATTTGATGTATTATTTTGGGAGGAATTTTTTATACACATAATATATGCTTGTGAATATACACATATTTCTAGATAGGTACATACCCTATCAAAAGAGGTCACTTCTGAATTGTAGGACTGGGGATGGGGAGGTGGAGGTGGAGATGCAAAGTCTGGTACAGAGCCTGACACAAAAGTGTTTGAATGAATCAGTGAATGACAGAGGTTGAGAGAGGTTTTTTGACTTTATCGTATGTCTACTTGAATCATTTGAATTTTTTTCCATGTATATATAATTGCTTTTGTAATAAAAATTAAAATATGTAAAAACATGCAGTTCATTTTTGGGACTCTGTCCCTTCATTTTCCTCTGCCTCAAAGCCTTTCCTTTCACTTTTTCCTCTAGATGCAGATCGAAGGTTGCCCCTGCAAAGCTATCCATTATTGTCTCTTCCGAATTCACTTCTTCCCTATTTTATTGTTACCACCATGAACACAGTTCCATATGCTGGATCTCTCTTCCTTGCCTTGTGGTTTAGAGGCTTGTGGTCAGGGATGGTCTGATTCAGCCTTCTTTCTGCAAAGGCTACCAGGGGCCTGCAAAAAGGGAGGGAAAAGTGGCAGTGCTTTACTGTCCAGCTTCTTAGCACTAGTCTGCCTTATAGTCACACCTGACCTGACACGCAAAATAATTCACCATTTCTGACCCCTTGAGTATTCTCAGAATACAAAGCTTTGGCTTCATTAAACATAGCCTTCAGAATGGTCAGCGTTCCATTGCATCCATTGTCACTGCCAACATAACTTGAAGGAAGCCCCAAGTATCATTTGTCTTTGACTCTCTGGCCCCAGCTAAGTGTCCTGCATATATTAACTCTGCATAAGTGCTTGCCAAATGATTTAAAATTTTTAAATATGTGCCTTTTATGTACTTACTTTTTCATTCAAAGAGGGACTTAAAGACCCTGCCATGTCCTTTAAGAGAATAATCCCCACTTTTTTTTCCCATCTCGGTGCACCCCAGAATACCTGAAGGATTCAACACCTTGCAATAGTAACTGTGGCTGTGTAAGGTAGTGATTCTCTGAAGGTTGACATTTGTGCATACAGAATCTCAAGAGTCGCATGTGACTTGAAACAAGCTCCACTAATCACACTTATCAATTATTTTCAGATTATCTACTAAAGATATCATGGATGCATGTACAGAACATAATGAAAGGATCCGAATGGCCATATTCCTATTATGGATAAAGAACAAATTATGTTTTTATGCAAGAGGGAATGATAAGAAGAATTAGAGTGAATACTCTTAGTTTTGCTTCTGATAATCAGTTGTTGAATCTAGATCCTGTGCCTTGATTTTAACTGTCCTAATAATTTTAAATATTCTAATATTACATGGACCGTATAATAGGCATTCTGCCTCTTATAAAAATGAAAGCAAGCACGAGATGCACAGATTTTAAGTCAAATATTCATGTTTGTTAGGTACTGATTAAAATGAAAACTGGTTTGAACAAACATGAGTAAAGTTGATAGTGAAAATGTAAATATTATGGTTAATGTTTTCTTTATATATTATATATAAATATATAATAAATATTTAACATATATAAATATGTAATAAATAAATATATTTTTTTTACAGAGGTTTTTAAAACTTAGCCTAGGAACACAGGAGCAATAGAAACTTAGCATGTGGGGAAGGGTTCCTATTTTAGAGGGAAGGGAAAACTGTTCATATAATTGGGTAAGAGTAGCAATAGGATTTGGGGTGGGAGAGGTTATGTACCTGCTTAACCCAGGAGGATACCTGTGGGCATTTGGGATTTCTGGATTATTGACATGGTACGATATACTATTTGTTTGGTTTGATAGGGAAGAAATTTCAGGTCTTAATGCTGTTTTGACAATACTTAGGTCGAAGTGAGGTGAATGTATAAAACAGACATCGAACTAGTATGATTGAGACAAGGAAGACGAGATGCTGAATTATGGGAGAAAATAGGGAAGTGAGAAAAAATTTTAAGACTTCCTGGTTAAGAACTCTCAGGGACAAGTGGAAGCTTAGAACATGATCTACAGTATACGAGGAATTCTAAGGCTGTGGTTCTCAACCCTGGCTGCACATTAGAATTATCTCATTTAAAAGGGGTTGGCCAACTTCACCACTATGTAATATATCTCTGTAACACAACTGCACTTGCACCTCTAAAACTATAAAAATAATTTTTTTCAAATGTTGACATATATAGCATTTGATTTGTAAAATATTCTAGTGTGATAAAGGATACTTTTTGTGAAAATAAAATTTCTATGCTCCAGATATATAGAAAGCTAATGTTGTATGAATAAGATCTCAGTTTTTCTATTATTTGTAATGACATTTTAAATGTGTTGCAGAAAGTGCCTGGGATTCATCACAAAGGGAAAAATAATAACTGTACAATGAAGAACTGGTAGACACCACCTTAGCCACGTGACCAAAGTTATCAATAACAGGATAAATCAATTTAATGTACCTCTGGATATGTTACACTGAGAAAGATACTTCATTACTTACATGATATTGCTCCCCTGCAAATTTCATAACCTAAATCTAGTTATAAGGAAATACTACACGACCCAAATTGAGGGGCATTCTGCAAAACAACTACCTGCAATCTTTTTTTTTTTTTTGTGACGGAGTCTCATTCTGTTGTCAGGCTGGAGTACAGTGGTGGGATCTCAACTCACTGCAGCCTCTGCCTCCACGGTGCAAGTGATTCTCCTGCCTCAGCTTCCCGAGTAGCTGGGACTACAGGCACATGCCACCATGCCCAGCTAATTTTTGACAGGGTTTCACCATGTTGGCCAGGATGGTCTCCATCTCTTGATCTCGTGATCCTCCCAAAGTGCTGGGATTACAGATGTGAGCCACTGTGCCCAGCCTACCTGCAATCTTTAAAAGTGTCAAGGTCTTTAAGGCAGAGGTACAATTGAGGAACTGTTTCAGACTGAATGAAAACAGAGAGACATAGCAACTAAATGCAATGCGAAATGCTGGATCAGATACTAAAGCAAGAGAAGAGAATAGCCCTAAAGGACATTATTTGGACAATTGGTGAGATTAAATTTAAATATGGAGTACAGATTACATAATAACATTGTATCAATATTGTATTTCCTAATTTTGAAAATCGAACTGTGGGTGTGTAAGAGAATGTCCTTGGTCATAGGACATATATACAAAAATTTAGAGTTATAAGACCATGTTTCTGACTTATTTAAATAATGTTAAAATCCAAATTTAAAAATATGGAGAGAAATAGTAATAAAGTAATTGTAAATGTTAAACAGGTGAATCTGAGGAAAGAGAGCAGAAGCTGTCTCTACTATTGTTACAGCTTTCCTCTAAATTTGAAATATAAAAAGTGTCACCAAAAAGGGAAGTTGGGATAGGGGTTGGACGTCATTTTTAAAGCTTCAAAGGTGGTTCTCATATGCAGTTCCCATTGACACCTGTTTATTGATCTAAGGAAATGGAGGAAGTGAGTGTGAGAAAAATATTAGAGGAATAAATATCTACAAGCCAAGAGTTTCCAAGATTTCCTGTATGGTTTATGGGAACTGAAAAGTCAGAATTCTGATTTGATAGATTTCTTAGCACATCACATGTTATTTTATTATGAAGCAACAGGGTTAAATGCCTTTGATCCTTTAAGTCTGAACACACTTCTGAAGTTAGAAATTGAAAAATGATTAACTTAAAAGGAAAAGGAAAACATCTTTTCACATATTTTGCTTCTTCTAGATAGAATTCATGTGTACCAGAGGCAAACAAAATGTTTAGCATTTGTTAAATGGGGCCACATTAAAGTTAGTGTTTATTTTTTAACTAAGAGCCAAAAGAAAGAGATTTATAATAGAGAATACCTTGAGATGGAATTTAGAAAGTTATATGGATATGTGTTTCATTTAAATACTTTCTGTTTGACTAGAAATTACTCAGCAATTGAAACAAACAGTCTGAGAAAAACCCATTTCCTGATAACATCCACCCTTCTAGGAAAAAGGGGAAATTATGTGTATCTAATTATGTTAAGGAATTAAATCCCTTCATGTAAGATAGAAAAAAAAAATACGTACGCATTAGGTTACATTCTTTAACTCAGAGTCTTATCCAGGTTCAGTCTATAATTAATTATGTAAGATTAATAGAATGAATCAAGTTTCATGAAATTGCACGAAGCTTAGGAATATCTGTTACAGTGGCTATGTTCTTACCTCCCTTCCTTGACCTTACAAATGCTACTCAGTAACTTTAAACAAGCGGTAAAAGTCATCTCTTCTCTGTTGCTAGGAAGATGAATTACTGTAGATGGGAGGAAAACATACAACTAAAAATCAACTTTCTTCATCACTCTTGACATTCAGCAGTCTTTACTCGGGATCACCTTGAGATGTGACATCAATTCAGAGTAATAAGGAAGGGTCAATGAAAAGCTAAAACATTCTCAAGAACCCATTATAACACATCTCCAAGGGATTCCTGTCAATGCCACGGCATTTCAAATACAGTACACAAGTTCCAGAGAAACAGCTTCATGAAATGGAGACAATGGGTATCTGTGTGAGTCTTATGACAAGAAATTGACCTCTTATTGGGTCTCTCTTCCACTCCCTACATGTGTTTCTCTCTATAACCTCATCAGTCATTCCTTAGAAAACATTACATGTCCATTTATCAACAGTCTATTGTGAAACAGTTTTCTTACAAAGTAAATATATTTAAGGGCTTTGATTTAAGAAAGTTTCTTTGTCGCATGGATAAGGATCCAGAACTGATTTCACGAAGTAAGTCTGGAGTTGGATATACACATCTGTATCTATTAGTAGACATTTAGCTCTTTACATTGTGTTCACCTATAATTGGTTCTAGCAGATAGCTCAAAGCCCTGTGCATAAATAGAACTGATAAATAATTATTAAAGTAGAAAAAAGCTGTTTTCAGCTTGCTATATAACAGGGACGAGATTAGACACTGAGAACTCAAAGTACACTTTTTGTGTATCTAGATGTATAACTGGAGTTTATCCCTTACCATAACTTACAATTATAAATTATTTAGAGAAAGAAGTGGAATATTGTCTACCTATTGTTATATTCCATTTAGTTTTACGTATGGGGACAGGAGACAGAATGATTAAAATGATCATTATCCAAACTTTAATATTTAGCCTGTAGAATTTTCCTTCTCTACAAATATTTTACTTAGCATTGTTGACTGGTTTGAATGAAATAGATTAGGGCCATTAAATTCATTATGCACTAAATAATGAGATTAAAAAATGTTATTTGCTCTAATATACAATAAGAAAATTGTAACAGGATTCTTCAGTGTTTAGGTACTCTAAATGTTACATTTGAGAACTGCAATTAAATGTAACATTGTTATATATGATTGCAGAATTGTGGACTATGAATACATTTAATATATTTGAAATTATTTTATGTGGAGCCTCCATAAGTAAAAAAAAAAAAAAGACTAAAGCTTGCCCAGGTGTTCAAGTTTTGCCCTTAATTCTCTCTCACACTGATAAACCATATTCTCCCTCAGTCTTCTCCATCTCAATTGATGCCACCATATACTCACTTGCTTCTAAAATCTTGAAGTCTTCTTTGCGTTCTTTTCCCCTTTATTCCACGCAATCCCATTTTCCAGCAAATCCCATCGGCTCCACTGCCAAAACGTAACAGCTCTTCAATCACCCTATCTAAATCACCATCTCTCTTACCTTGTCTGTGCTGGTAGCCTCCTAACTCATCCCCCTGCTTCCGCTCTTGCCTGCTTAAAGCCCACTGGCCACAGAACAGCTAGAACGGTCTTTCTAAAATGTAAATCAAATCATGTTATCCGTCTCTATAGAGTAGATGTTTAGTAAATACTTGTTGGCTCAGTCAAGCAGTGAGTAATGGTGCTATAACTATGGAAGGGTCAATAAGACAGGGACAGGAAAAACCAAAGATTCAGAGAGCCCAGATTATAAGAAAGCCTTGATTCATTGTGTATAATTCTGTCTTTACTTGAAACTTAAGCATATGAGTCTACTTCTATTCATTAGCCTGCCTGTGAACACTTGACAACTTACCCAGAGAATTCCACTGAAGGCCAATCAAGGTTTTTTCTTGGCCACTTAGAGTCGAAACAGCTGCCTAGGTTTAATTAATATTCTACAATTATATCTGGAGAGGAGCCAGTTGGAGACAGGTGTCTAAATGAAAGGGAGATTCCTAGCTCTTTTCATGAGTCACCTGTCTGGGTCTGGTGAGATGGATTCAAAGTTCTCAGGGGAACGGAACTGTTATTTTACAGAGTTCACTCTGGTTGAGGTTCCTGCATCGTGTTCCAGTGCCCACTTTATCTGCTGGTGTTCATCATACAAGGAGATCCTAGGTTTGATTCTGTGAAGTTTGGTTTTAGGATTTTTAAGCAGTGTCCATTTGCCAGGAATCTCCAACACAGCAATAAGAAACACAGCACTGATTGTTATGGTGCAAATGTCACAACTCATTTAAGGGGATCATCAAGTAATGGCAACATGGATTCAAATGGGGGGTTTACTCTTTGATCCACCAGGAGTTTAAATGGCAATTATCATTCATTCTTGGATTCCCTCAGTCTTGATAGAAATTCAAGTCATCAGAAACTATCATTTCGCAAACAGACAACTATTAAAAGCACATTAATAATCTATAGAGGGCATAGCATATGCCTTTTAAAAAGATTTGCAGCTTGCTTCTCGTAGCAAAGACACAGGACTTCTCCAGTCTAATTATAAAGTAATCAAACAATTTAATTAATCTGGAAATCACTTTCTTAACAATAGCTGCCGCTAAAATGAGGCACCCTGTGTAGTGCCATTAGGTAAAGTATGTTTTTCCTACACTGCTTATGTATTAGCCATGCTAGTGCCCCATGGGGACCATGGAGTTAATTACCTACCTAATGCCTGACCACTACTAAGGTTTACTTTACCAGGTCAGAAACAGCAGCAGTGATACCAGCAGTCTATAAAGTATCCTAGCCCTCAAACATCCAAGAGCCAGCAAATCCCTGAGAGCAGCAGGATTTTAGTTATAAGCAAGTGCTGCACATATGGGCAGAGAATTAACTGGCACCAGTTTTCATTTGGGAGTCTCTCAGGTATTGCTTTGCAGATGGGTGGATGAATTCAGAGAGCAGTGCTATGAGGAGTGAAGGTCATGTATAGGACTCAGGTTCCACTCCTTCTTGCTCTCATCCTGGGAAAGCACTGTGCATATGCACAGCAGCCAAGTCCTCATTGCTGAGTTTGGAATACATAGTATGTGCTTTATAATTTGGCCTCTTCTAAATTTTGATCACTGTATAACAAAATAGCATTGCTAAGTCTTCAGAGACTGAGTAGGAATCAATTTTTATTTCAAATAAGAACGAAGACTTCAAAGATTGACTTCTACCTGCCAAATCTGCTAGTCTTATAATTCCTCCCTAAGGAAAATGGAGGAATTTCTGTAATACATAACACAGAAATCTATAGACTGCTCATTTGCCCTTTTCTTCTGTTACCACCACCACTCCATTTCTCTCCCAAAATTTCCTATTAGGGGATCAGTCATTTTCCCAATCTACGCACATTGGAAACATCAGTCACTTTTTTAGCCTGTATCCTTTTTCACTTGTTTCTAATCCGCTGACGACTATGCTTGGTTTGCCCACCAGAATATCCTTTCTATTGGCCTTCCATGTCCTAGTCTAGGTCCCTCCTCCTCTGCTACTCCCCTGGGCACCCACACCAAGTACACTCAGGCCAGCTTAGAACCTCTGGCATCTCTCTCTTGCCTCCAAGTATTTCTTAAAGCCTCTAACTAATCAGTACCAATAAACACAGCTCACTGGCTTTCCCAGTCCCAATTCCCTTCAGCCAGAGAAACTGTCTCGATTGCTTTGCCCTACTGTGTTTGGGTTGTTTCTGACTCCTTCCTGAAGTCGCCTTCTGTTTCTCCTCTTACCTAAAACCTGCTAAACTGCCCCCAAATTGAGCTAGAGTCCCTTGTCCTTAAGGAATTATCAGTTTCTCTAGCCCACATCATTCTCACTCATTTTCTCTAATATCCTCTGACAGTTAAGAGCCTTAATGATAATTCATGTGTGTATGTCTATGTGTGTGTTTATGTGTGTGTATATATATATGTGTGTGTGTATAAAGATATGTATGTATATATACTTGCATTTTAATTTAGCTTTTTGGCCTGACATGAAACAGAAACATCTGTGATTAGTAAGCTAGAACCAACACCTCTATAGTCTTGAAGTTGAAGATGTGGGAATTTAAGTTAGGTTTTACAGCAGTGTAGTAGATGAGAAGAAAATGAGGAAAATGTTCAAGCAATGGACCTAGAAACGCAGCCTAAGATGCGAGGGCAAAATCTGAATATGGGAAATGGTTAATGGCAGCCTTGTCTTTTGTTTGTTTTTTTTTTAAGAGCAGAGTTAAATTCACCTTTTTATCTATGTCTCTGCCTGTTCCTCCTGAAGATGATGGGTCAGCATGGGAACCATACATTAATATCCCGAAAAGTGAAAAGGGTTTTAAGTCAATTCCTTGTTTCTTCCTTCTTCAGATTAAAAAATATATATTAATAAGCTCTCTATTGTTCTAGCTGATCACATTAGAATCTCCAGATATAGTGTTTTCTTTCCAAAGCACACAGGGCTAAGAATTTGGTGCCAGGTTTCATTAGCCTTATGGTTTCATTTTAAGTGAATAGGTGTAGCAGGGATTGTTCTTAGAATGTCTTGGCTTCAGATAATCAGTTGTTGTGTTACGCCTAATTATTTACTGGTAGTTTGCTCTATATGGTGTGTGAGCAAATTGAACACTTTTACCAAATGAAAAACAAAATTTATGTGAATATTTCTGGCATTAGATTATTTCCTTTAGGAAACAAAATTTTTAGCCATCTTGAAATTTGAGATTTTTAAAGGAATATGAGGAGAAATGTACAAGCTAAATTAGGGGTGTCAGGAGAGGGGATGAAGGCTGTTGAGAGAAGTTGAAAGAACTTAATTTAGCTGTGTAGATAAATGGACAAAATGAATCCTGTATTACTGGATGGCAAAAGCAGAATTCATTTCTCCAGGGGCCCAAGGAATAACAGATGCAAAGCCGTGATAAATTTCATTGCAGCAGGGGGAAAAATGCTTCATGATTCTCTATCCATAAAGAAATGGGCTTCTCAGCTCTTCCCAGTTAAATGGCTGTGATTGTGCTGTCTGTCATAAAGTTAATGGCATTTGTTGAAGACGTCACTATAAAATTTGCAACCTTAAGTTAATTGAAGAATTTCAGTAGAGATATAGTCAGTCCAAACGTCCTCAAGGTAACACTAAATGTATCCTCCTTAATGTGTTAGTCTATTCTTTCTGCACACTGGTAATAAATTGTTTACAGCCAGGTACTGACTTTGATGTAAAATCTTGTATTCCTTACACCCAATTACAGTAGTCACTTTCATTAAGAAACCAGTAATGTGGCACTTGACTTGCTGTTAGGGATTAAATGTAGCTTCCTGATTTATTTTTCCTTTTTCCTTTTTCTAGAAGGTACAGGATTGCTTTGCAGCCTTTCCTTGCCTACTTATTTAAACCAGCTACAGTTCCATGTGGTCCTCAGACAATTCCGCCAATCTAATTAAACATGCAGAGGGAAGCAGGGTGGTCTGGAGCATCCTGAACTTGCCCTCGCCAGCTGCTGGCCAAGCTTTCTCAATGATCAGCAGCAGGTTGAGTGGGCTAATGGAGAAAGTAACAAGCCCCAGAGGAGCTGCCCTCCTTCCAACGAGCAATCACTGCTCCACACCACCCCTGAAGGCCTGGGGAAGGTGGGCTCTGCCAGCCTTTGTGTGGCTGTGGCTTTTTGAGGCTGCCTGGTCAGTCACAGTCCAGCTGCTTAGGAGCAGAGGGATTGTTGAGGAAAATATTGACAAGGGGTAATCCTGCTGAGCCACTTGGCAATGCTGAGATAGATCTGGGTCATTGAGAAATAGGTCCAAACTGCTGTGGTCTTCCCAGTGTTTTACAACTAGTTCTGACACATCCACTTTTAAAATATGTGCTTCAGAATATGAGGATTTATCTTCAGGAACCCAGACTCTTATTCAGTCTACTGTAAACAAAAAGTACTAAGGCTGCCTGCTAAAATGGAAAACACCTCCAATTGAAGCATATGCTTAGCCTTGCATCCTGCTCATTGAAATGTTCGCATCTGGAGGGTCACAACCAAGACTTGTATATATTCGTTACTCTATCAGATTGAAATATTTGTATTGTTATATCCATGCAGGACTCCTGGTTGGTGATATAGCTGAATGTGTTTATTCATGTGTCTCGCACACTTAAGAAAGCTGTGCTGGAACTCATGCTCCCCCATCCCCATCTCCTCCCCCGGCCCACCCCACCATCCCTGGTCCAGGTAAAACTAAAGCATTATTGGAGGAAAGGACGTTCTGCAGAAATGTAAATAAACTTATTTCTAAGGAGAGGATTCTTGAGGTGAAAATGATACAAAAACAAAATCATGTAGTAAAATTTTCTCTTTTTTCTCTCTCTCTAGGAAATAGCCCTCAAGATAGTCCAAGAAATTTCTCCCCCAGTGCCTCAGCCCATTTTTCCTTTGCACGGAGGTAAGGACTTTATGTGAGTGGAGGCATAAAGTCTTATAGAGAGAATCCCATTTTCCTCTCCCGCTCCCCACTTTTCGGCCTCCCCACCTCTCCCCCTCCCCGCGTCTTGCCGTCCCCGCTTCTCACCCTCCCCTGCTCCGTGCCCTGTGAGGTCCTGCTCATTATTCTGTAAGGCCTTCTCCAAAGCCCCACCAGCCAGAGGAGCTTAGGCTGCCACAAAGCTTTGTTTTAACACACCTGCTTTAGCAGTTTCAAGCCAGCAATTTAGTGATCCCATTGAGAAAAAGCCACGCATGGGCTATAGGATGTTTTCTGCTTTCTCTTCCTATCATGTTTGCAATTGGGCACCAGACGTCAAAGATAGATGTCTTATAACTCGACCACTGAGTCAAGAGGAAGTGTTTTTGTTGTTCAGAGGATAGCAGGCGCACAATGTCATGTCACACCATGTTCATTGTGGATTTTCTGCTATGATGTAGCCAAGTCAGAGGAGTGTGCACAGTCATGTCTTCTGTGTTCTGCATGTGGAATTCATCTGCTTCGCCCTGTCAGATGCAGTCCTTCACCTTCCTGGGCTCCTTCATCCCTCTCACGTGCATAGCTTGTCCTCTTCTGCCCAGGAAAAACACCAAAAAAACAAAGTGGCACCTTCAGCCAAGTTTCTGAATATTCAGGAGAAACTCGGTTTATGATCTGAATGTCCTAGATATTTACTCAGTTTTCCTCAGAGACCTAACTATGTCCTGAAGTGGATTAAGGTAGCACTTAATAAAGACACATAGGTAGGTTAAAAAAAAATTGTTCTTACACACATAACTAACCAGCAAAACTTGCAGTGCCCTCACGACCGTTTGTCAGCATGTCATGCATTTTACATTACTAAGTCTAGAAAAAACAGTTGCCACCTTTTCAGATTTCTGTGTAATTAAGATTTCATTATGAATCTGATGTGAAAAGGTTTGTTCTTTCATAGTTAAGTTGTTTCCCATCATGTGTTAAATGCCTTTATATATCTCACCATGGGGACAATATAAGAGTGATAAAAACATCATCTCCAGGGAACTTATTGAGACCCAATACGCTGTTTTTACCCCCAGCTCCAACTTCTCTTTTTTTAGCTTCTTAAGTACTGTAAGAAAATGTACTGGTCCCAGAAAGCTTGTTTGCCCAATGAATATTAATTCATAATAGTGCTACTATTCCAAGTGGAAAAAAATCCTATAAAAATTCATAAATAAGTGTTTACTATAGTCTACTATAGTCTTTAAAACCTACCTCTGTAAAGGGGAGAATGCATTTATTATAAGTAATAAGAAAAATGGAAATCTCATGGAGTGCATTTAAACATGACAGAAATCACAGTATCTTAATCCTGGCAGATTTATAAAAATGAAGAGAATCTAATAATTAAATAGGTGACTGAAGGACACGTGAATCTGGTTTCCATGCTATTAAAAAAATACATAAACCCCCCAGGCATGTTAATTTTTGACGAATAAACCATAAACCATGACAGGAGATTATCACAGGAGACCTCTAGTTCATTTTGCATGAATTTCCGAATGGAACTCCCTCCACACTCTTCAAAAAGTATTAATTTAGATTAGGACATGAATGATCATCATTTTAAACTGTTATTCAAGTAACCAGTGTTATGAAAACTCAAATTGGTGTATTTTTATGTAACATCTGGGATATTTCTCTCCATTTTAGAGTTGATTTTTCCTCAGGCGACGTGGAGATTCCACTCCTAGGTCACCTTCCATTTGGTGCGCATTGCTGAGCCTTTAAGAAGTAATGTCATTTTGAGACTCCCACATTTTATTGTTTTGTAAAATTTAGTCCAACTGAGGAAATATTGCTCTGTTTTTAAAAGTAGTCTTGGGTAAAGGAATAAAAGTCTGGCTTATTAATCTTTTCTGATCTTTCTTACCTTATGTGGTAATACTTCCCTAGTAGCCATAACCCTGTAACAAAATAGTCCAAGTATAGACTACAAAGTATGATGACACAGACTTGCTTTCTATATTTTCAAATGCAGATTTGAGAGTGAAATTATCGAATTAATTTTTTACTACTAAGTAAAATAAAAGATGAAAGTGAGAACCATAGTATAGATTTTGTCTGGAGCAAGGAAACATTTTCACATTGCTAATTGTGGTATTAATTTACAATCCACCTGATTGTGGACCTACTTAATCCTTTTTTCCCTGGTGGTAAAATGGAGGTAAAAATACTCTCCTGCCATTCCCAGAAGTTGTGGAAGTTTATGTTTTGCAGATTGCTTTCACTTTTGTAGGAAACATAGAGCCTTCCAAGAAATGCTGTGGGTCTCTCCTAGTTGCCTAGTTATTATGCACTAGGTTGAATCTCCAAGTGTATTTCTACAAGCCAATTACTACGACAAACTTGCCTGCTGAGTTCAGGTCATCAGACAATTGTTGAGTACTGGGCTGGAAGTCAGGCCTACTAAAGATCATTGGCTCTTGTTATCAGTTTCCAGATGAGAGTGTTTTTCCTGCTCCGTTTCTGTTTTTATGCATTTGAATCTGCTGAGTCTGATCATTGTAACCTCCCAGTTACACCTCCAGAATTCTGGAGTAGATTTTAGTTAACTATATTGGCATAGTTCAACTTTTTCCAGCATCAACTGGAATATTCGGTGTATCACTCCAGATAACTATAACAATAAATCTGCTTCTTCTTCATACAGTTAGAATAGCCAAGTTGATATTGGAACTGTTTATTCTTTCTTTGTTGTGTACCATATTAATCTAAATTTTTGTGAGTGGTATTGAAATAAGGGTTGTTATTTTTTTGCTGATCTTTTTTGTGTCCCGTGTTCCCATCAGATGTTTTTCTCTTATTACTTTTTAATTTAATGTAACACCAAGATTCCCACCCACAAGGGAAAAGACTCTTTTCAAAAAAGGCTTGTTGCATTGGCAAGAATGTAGTCTTGTCTTCCTGTAACATTTTAACGGTAGCTACTGCAAAGAAAAGACAACATTGTTAGCAGGATCCAAATTGTACTTGTGTGATAGCTTTCTTGAAAAAAGGGCATGTTCTCTCAAGTACTGTATATAGCATGTACAGTGACTTCTGATGTGCAGTTGTCATGGTAATGAAAATGCAGTGGTTCTTTGTGCTCCATTTGAATAAATAGACACAGACAACTTAGGGAACTTTATGAGTTGTAAATTATTTCTGGTCCGTGGCTGTACAGAGTACTGAGCACATTCTTGTTTAAACATCTTTCTAGTTGTGTGTTTTCCGGAGCAAGCAAATGTAATTTATGCTTCAGAACTAATAAGAACATGTCTTCTCTTGGAATTGCTCATTCATCTGAAATATGTTCATTGATACCTGAGGGGAAGGAGAGTTAATGAATCACAAAACAAAATCATAGCGGGGGGAAATGGTGTCCCTCACTCTTTCCAGAGACTAGTTTCTGATCATTGCTATTAAATGGACTGAACAATTCTTTTAAAATCATATCCTTTTCTTACTTTATCAAATTGGAGGTGCTTAAAATATATCGTGCAGGTATGGATTCTTAACTGTTTAATAAGTGTCCATTTAACAATTAAGTATCTTTATAAACATGTTATATAATTACTTTCTTCTTAAATCATTAACATTTTCAGTTGTTTAAAAGTATTTCAAAAGAACATATAACTTATCTCAATTTGTTTTATCTGGTATATTTACATACATCTTATTTTGCTTCTTTTTTTTTTAACATACTTGATTCAATTGTACTCCAATCATGGTACAGAAATGACAGGTAAATTTTACTAAAATCTTAACATTGTGGTAGTTCTGTGATTTGTCCACTTGACTTTTTCCATTTTGTCTTTATGGACCATTTGCATTTATTGGAGTTTATATCCATGGCAGCCTATAATTTTATTTTTCCATGAATATAAATTTAGGCTAAAATGTCAGTTTTTTACATTAACATCTAACGGTGACATTTCTCAAATTCAAGCCTAATACTGTTGAATTCCCTAACTTCAACTTATTGTGAATGTGTCTCTGGTAAATTTTGTCCACTCTTGTCACTTGGCAAGTTAACATAATTACAAACGTAATAACACAAATTACGAAATGTCCATATATGACACTGCAGTCTTATTGATCTAAGAATGCAATGTTGCTGATTTTAAAGTGTGTGTTTCCTTTTTTGCCCCTTGGCAAATTTACATAGAACATTCAAAATGTTCTATGGCTTTTAAGGCACAATCTTATTCAAAATTGCATTTAAAGTAATAGCTCTGGAATGCCAGAGATTTCAGAAAATTTGCTTTCTGGTGTCCCTTTCCCTTTGCAGCAGTATTGTTTCTACTGCTGCATTCACTCATCTGAGACCCTTGTAATGACCCTTATTCACAGCCAAACTCCAATTGAGAAACCACCCATTCTGTCATCACTTGAAGATACAAACCACCCTCTTCATGGCTCCTGCCAGCTTTGCCTCTAAGACTGAGGCAAACAACTTAGTCTTTGCATTAAGTTCTATTACTGATGGAGAAGGTTTCATTCTGCCCCGACTGTTAACCAGCCAGAGCTGGGCTGCATGCTCAAAGACTCGGCAGGAGGCTTTGCTATAACAAGCCAGGTCATGTCCGAAGGCAGTAACTCTTAAGAGATTCTAAGCATAAGGTCAGTTACTTACTTAATGCTAAAGTTATTTGACACTTCAGGCCTGAGCCAGCCATGAACCCAATGATCCCTTCTTCCCTAAGCATGATGAGTAGAACTGTTCCCTTGAAAATCATAAGCAGAAAGTGTTTCAGATGCAAAGAAAGTCCCCACAGGCTCTTGTGCCATGCTGGAAGTCAGCCCCTTCCAAAGATCATTTGCTCTGGTTATCAGTTTCCAGATGAGAGTGTTTTCCTCCTCCCTTTCTGTTCTTATTCATTTGAATCTGCTGAGTCTGACCATTGTAATTATCCCTGGTATTCATTTTGTCAGAGTATGTTAGTGAGACATCAATAATATGGATCAACCCATTCACTTTCTACTTGTTTGGTTGTATTGATTCAGTTTAACTAAAAGTCAACCTACTGTATAATGTTTGTTTACCCTGACCCTTGCTGAGCATTTCCACATCCTCACAGACTATGTTTGTATCATTTGTTTGACTAAAAATACTTAGTTTCCCTGGAGTTCCCATGTGACAGTATGCCAGCGTTGGCCTAAGCTAAACTCACTTTCTCAATAGGACTGATGGACGCCGCTGGTCGTTGGCTTCTCTCCCTTCCTCTGGCTATGGGACAAACACACCCAGCTCTACGGTCTCTGTAAGTGCCTGATTTTTTTTTTTTTTTTTTTTCTCTTCCTCACAACAACAGAGCTATTACACAGGCAGTGTTCTCTGGGTGTTTCCTGGTAGGGAGGAGAAGATAAATTCTGCATGTCTGACACTCTGAATAAGCGACACATCAAATGATGGCCTGACAAACATAAAAAGGACATACTTTCACTGCAAGCTTTTAAACTGTAGTGCATAAATTGAGGAAGTTCCAGGATCACACGTTTGAAGGAGATTGGAAGCTTTCATTTTAATAACATTTGGTGTAGTTTGGGGGAAAAAACACAATCTAGTTTTATTGCTTTGGTTCCATGCCAGTGACATTAGTGCTAAAAATGCCATTGAACTTTCACAGACTGTGTCTTTCTTCCTATGTGGCTTAGAGGTTTGTTTTGTTTTGTTTTTTTCTCTCCTTCAAAGAAAAAAAAAGGCAAGTCTTAATTTATGCCTTCTAGGTAAGAACTTTCTTTTAAGAAGAAATTAAAACAACTTGGAAGAAGGTTAAGATAAATAGAGACATGGTGGAATTATGAAACTAGGATAGAGGAAAATGGATACTCTTGCCTCAAACTTAACATTTCAACAAGAGACCTAGCAATTACTGGAAACAACTCAGTAGGTTAGATCTATGTTTTTTTTAGTTTACATTAGTAATCATGTGGGATAACTGTATCTGCAGGGCTGTAGAAACAAGTTGGTCATTTAGATAGACCTAGTAGGTTGCAGATGTTCAGTATATGGAGTGATCTAGCTCTATTTGTACCAGCGAGGAATGTGGACCTAGAGCCTCATTTTGTCAAAATCTCTGGTTTATTGTTTAGGGATATCCATCTATTGTATTTTTTATAGCCCCCAGCACTCCATTAAGCACATAGATTTAGCCACTTAATAACACTTGAATGACAAGAAACTACAGTTAAATAGATAAATTCTAACTGGTATCACCTCTGCCTTATACTGATGTATTTCCAGAATTCCAAGTATAATAATATAGCGTAGATTTTCTGGAGTACCTTTAAAACCAAATTATTAAAAACTGTTGCATTATTTTTACCATCTCTTTTTGATATTTCATTGAGCAAAGGTAATTTATTTTTCTATCCATTATTCCATTTTGTTGTGATATATGAGTCTATTGTCCATTTAGATCATATTTTTAGAAACATGCTAACAACCTTGAGTGGTTTCAGAGGCACATCAGCATCAGTAAAGGATGCTTAAAAGTCCTGAATAGCATGAATGAATAAAATTGTCAGTAAATAATAGTGAAGTAATCCTTGATTCTTATGGCAGTCAACTATCAGTGGTTATTGGCCAGTATTTTAGATGTGTCTTTTAACTCCAATTTTTTTTTTTTTTGTTTCAACTCTATCACCTTGCATTGCCTTCAGTCAAGTTTTATTATAACTTGGACATAGAAATCTCTCTTTTGCAAGAAAAATAGGAGAGAGTTCAGGATTTGTATTCTTTCCATCTTTAGTAAGTCATTCATTTTTAAAAGTGAATACATAATAAAAGGTGAGCTACATAAAATCAGACCCTGTTTGGTAGAAATAATTTTTAAAATAATTTTGTTTTATAAATATCTGTTATATGCCAGGCCCTGGTCTAAATTCTTAAAATGCATTGGCTCATTTAATCTTAGCAACATCCCCTATCAGGTAATTGCTGTTTTTTTTTCATTGTATGAGCCAGAAATCTGAGGCACAGAGAGACTGTTTAACTGAGTGACTGTTTACTGTTCCATTGTTTTCTCAGTAAGAATATGGTGAGCAGTTTTAGAACCCAGTCTCTTGGCTCTTTTAAAGGAATTTACATGGTATTTCTTCAGATAAACCTTGTAATTAATAAAGCTGACCTGGTCATCAGTCCAAATGGAATCGTTGCTGTCTCTAAATTCTGTTTGTGCCTACGGAAGACACCCCCAAGACCGTTTTTAGTCTACACACATACTTTGTGTTTCTAACAGCTCTTCTCTGAAGTGTTTATTTTATTGGAGACATTAGTATCATATAATTATTGGGATCAATATTCCAATTTTTTCCTCCCAAATGAAATTTGAGCTTCCAGAATTACTCCTTTTGCCAACAGACAGAAGGGACTATTTAGATTATGAACTGCAGGTGCTGTAGTGTGAAAGTTCAATTATTTTTTTTCTTTTTATTGGTTATTGATAAAAGTGATGAGTGAAAACTAGAAAAGCTACTTCTCTATTTTTCTCAGTTTCTTTGTGGTCCTACTCTTTAAGTATTAGGGCAGAAAGTGTGTAAAACTTCTTAGTAGTTACAAGTTTTTCTTTTTTAAAGCTAATCTGAATCACCTTTAGATTCTCATTTCCCTGGGTTAACTGTTAGTCATTTAGCCAATCAGAAATGTACTTTAACTATTTAAAAAATCAAATGTAGAATATATACAAATAAAATTGCAAGCACTTTGAAAATATAGTTTAAACTTTACAGATAATTTCAGCTGTTGTCTGAATGCCAGACTGAAATGTAAACATTATAATATCTGTATCCTTTGGTTATTATGGAAACTGCAAAATTGCTAAATGTTAAAAATGCTATATTCTGAAATTGGAAAGATTTAGCCAGATGAAGTAAATCAGTCCTCCCAGAGAATATTCAGTGTTGCAATTTCTTCTAACATCACAGTTTGCAGTTAAAATTAATTTGTGGAGCTTTTCCAATATGATATTCAGATAATTCTTAATTTTGAAATAAGTACTATAGAATTGTAGCAGTCAGAAGACATTCTCCCATATGTTTCTTATCAGATAAATTATTTTCTGCTGAGTGAAAGTACAGAAATAAGAATATAAGTACTCATAAAAATATGAGGTATGTCTATAAAATGATATGATTTAATAAAAAGTAGAAACTTGTATGTGCATATGAATACTATCCTTGGCAAAATGGTTACCTGCAGAGACTAAATGCTTATTGAGTGATATCGTGACTCAGAAAATGGTTTTGGAACTCTAATTGCTTTAAGAACTAGCAGCATAATTTTTTTTGTATATCTTCATTCTTTGGACCCTTCTCTGAAGTCAATAGATACTGTTCCTGTGCAAGTACAGTTGCATAATATCTTGAGCCTGGTGTGTTTTGAAATTTTCACTTTGAGAAAGGTAACATCCCTGTTCTGTACATAACAGACCAGCAACAGTGGGGCCAGCCGCTCATAATCAAATATATTAATATTTCTGCAGCAATTTGAATCAACATTCACACTAAGTAGATTAAATAAATATTTTAAACAGCTTCACATCAGTTCAGTTGGTGCTTTGCCACCAAAAGAGATTACTGTAAACTTAGGAACAAACTTCTGAGTTTGTGGGTTTTGAAATCTTGGATACAGGATTGTGGACATTGATTTACCTTTGAGACATATCTGCAGATTCTTAATTCTGTTTTTCTATTTGCTAATTTCCTTATCTTTCCTCTGATCACCACTGCTTATCTCCTGCTTGCATTGATTTTATTTTTTTTCTTGATTTCTTGACTTGATTTAGATCATGTGTTTTATTTCTTTTTTCTTAGTGAAAAGTGTTTAAGGCCATGACTGTACTTACTGAATAGAGCTTTGATTTATCTCATAAGTCTTTCTAGTAGTGTTCTCATTTTTTTATTGCTTGTAAAATAATCTCATTACATTATAAAAATTCCTCTTTGTCTTAATACGTACTTAGTAAGATGTTTTATAATTTCAAGTTATAGGAATAATTTTTAAGCTTTGGGCATTAATTTCTAGTTTTGCTACATTGCAGTGTTTTAGTATTTATGAAGGGTACTCTTAATATAATGATTTTTTTTAAAATGCTTACTAGAACTGACATTTTAAAATAAGTAGTGTCTTTCAAAATGTGCTTATTCTAACCATGTTTCCATTTACTTAAAAATTTCTCAGTCTCTTTTATTAGAATTACTTAGAGAGTTTACTTCCGACTAAAAATGAAAACAATAGTTTCTTTGCTTTTTAGTTAAATGTTTCAGATTGATTAAAAGCAGGGTTATTTAGCTCTTCACCTTTCCTGTCTTTCCTTGTTCCAAATGTTGAATGATGATTTCTAAAAAGCAAATCTACAGGCATGTAACAAAAAACTCAACACCACTTGAAAGTTTTTTTTTTATTTTAAGTTATAGTCTCAGTCCTCCACTCTCCCTGAGAAAAAGGAATAAAGAAAACTCAATTCCAGATTTTAAAACAATGGCTTTATTGAGAAAAGTATCTTCTTTAATCCTTCCCCTGTTTTCCTCATGGCACACTCTGATGCATTATAAAAAGAGGTTTCGTTGTCTTATTGACCATCTCATATCATATCATTTATTTTATGTTATTTACCTAAAAGTCAGTATTTGATTTTGAGCAGCAGTAAACTCGGGGGTGCCATGTTCAACTGAAAGCTAATCTGCGATACAGTGCTCCCTAATGTCACTCCAGTGGTCGCTTTCTTGCTTTGGCTTTGACTGGTTCCGATCCATTTTCAGAGCCTGGGTTTTCTCCAGAGAGAAAACTACCTTTTGGGAAATTATAAACAAATGAGGCAAAATATGGAAAGCATTTTGAACTCTGAGAGAGAACATCAAGTTATACATTTAGGCAGTATTTCTTACAACTTTAACCTGAAAAAGAAACAATAAAAATGGTAGTATTACCCAAGTTTAACTCATCGATCTCTCCTATTCATTTGAAGAGTTTCTTTCTGAAGTAGTTATGTGACCTCACTTTGGTTTGTTTCAGTCATCCTGTTCCTCCCAGGAGAAGTTGCATCAGTTACCATACCAACCAACACCGGACGAGTTACACTTCTTGTCGAAACATTTCTGTACCACCGAAAGCATCGCCACTGAGAACAGATGCAGGAATACGCCGATGCGCCCCCGTTCCCGAAGTCTGAGGTGTGTGGGCCTGGCTGAAAATCATTACTTAATTGGATTCTCTATTTTCAAACATTTTGAGTGAAGACTTTGGTCCATTAGTTCATGTGTGTGTGAACTGACTTGCAAACTATTACAAATACAGCGTGATGTTTCCATGTACACATAATTTTTTTTTTTTTTTTTTTTGAGACGGAGTCTCGCTCTGCCGCCCAGGCTGGAGTGCAGTGGCCGGATCTCAGGTCACTGCAAGCTCCGCCTCCTGGGTTTACGCCATTCTCCTGCCTCAGCCTCCCAAGCAGCTGGGACTACAGGCGCCCGCCACGTCGCCCGGCTAGTTTTTTGTATTTTTTTGGTAGAGACGGGGTTTCATCATGTTAGCCAGGATGGTCTCGATCTCCTGACCTCGTGATCCGCCCGTCTCGGCCTCCCAAAGTGCTGGGATTACAGGCTTGAGCCACCGCGCCCGGCCCATAATAACGACTGAAAGGCATCTTATAATTTTCCTTTTCAGTTCTCACAATTTGCTGATTGCAGCAGTAGTAGTAATCATGATGGTCTCAGAACTACCTATGAAAACGTCTAGCCACTGGAAATTTCAAGGCAGTGCAAAAGCAGTTAATGTTGTTATGTTAAGAAGTAACAGCTTGGTGGAAATAGAACAACAACAAGAATAGGAGGATTTTTTAAAATTCCAGATTCCATATTACAAAATATCTTTTTATTCTTTCTTCCCGTCATAAGTCTTACTTTCACTAAGACTGTGAACACATTTTTAGGAGTTTGTGTCACCTGAAGTTTGTGGATGCCAAATGTAGTCCACTTGACACTGAATAGGGCCAGTTTTACTGTGAGTTTGTTTCTTTAGGAAGCAGAATCTAAAACAGAACTTCTTGTTCAGGATGTTTCTCCGGGAGTGCTTTTGAAATTAGCACCTGTGGAAGGGAAGGGGGAGGCAGGATTGGGCAGAGGGAGAAGTCCAGCAGCTTTAGCCAACTCCACAGAGAGCTCGGGAATGACAGGACTCAGCAGAGTTGCTCCCTTGGCCCAAATGTGCCTTCGTTTACATCCCTACCTCAGTCATTGTGTCCCTCACTGGATATGGCACCCTGGGAAAGACTCAGCCTCAGGCGAGATGACTTCTTGCAGCTGATGCCATCCCTGCAGGGACTGACAGCTGAAGGTTTCTGTGGACAGCACTCCCAGCAGCCGGCCAACAGGTCCTTCTTTGAAGCAGGGATCAGGACAGGGCATCACCTTGTCCACTGCAGTGTGAGATCTTGATGCTATAGAATTAGTGAACTTTGATATCTTAAGGTTTTATTATATTAAAAAATAGCTTGTTTATTAGGTGGTCAGTTGAATATCAAAGTTTAATGAGAAGCAATTTGCCTTTGTACTTTTTGTCTTCACTTAGTCTCATAAGCTAATAGTGAATATAGCCACACTGGATAATTGTGAGACATGTTAGATTATTCTGAGATATGAAATTAACAACTGGTTTTACTATTTCATCTGCAGGCACCGTGTTTTACCACATGGGTGCCATTTTTTGTTTTATTAAAGGAATTCCTAAGATGCGTAGTGTAAGCTGTATCCCTTTAGGAATATAAATACACTGAAGTTGCATAACTATATACCACTAGGAAGGAAGATGAACCTACTATTGAAAGAGTAAAGAAGAATGCACAACAGTTGTATGCCTCTGTTTCATACATAATGCCTACCTCAGCATCCCAGATAAATATTTTCTAGGCTAGAAAATGGATTTCAATTATGACACCTGTGCCATGGAAGACTCAGACCTTTTCAGTGATGTGTGGCAGACCACAGGTGTATGATAAAAGTGTGAAATTACACTGTTAAACATGTCCTAGATGTTGCTATTTGTAGCTACCCTATTTTGTTTTATTTTGCAGTTTGTTAATTGTTTTCCAGATCTTATGCAAGCTCACACTATGTGCAGAATATAATTTCAATTTACAAACACTTTCTGAACTAGTACTGTATTGTAACTATGATGATTTTGTGGCATTCCACTTCTTGAGCTTTCTTTTTCAGTCCTATTCAGAGTGTCTCTGTGTTTGTGGGAATGTATGTGTGCATGTGTACTGATGACTGATTGTCCCGACCTGCAGGACAGTCGAACGGGCCCTGGAAGGGGGAGTGGGAATGGAGGAGACAAGAAAACACAAGAAATGGAGACAAGACAAGTAGCCTGATCAAGTCTCGTTTATTGAATGCAGGGTCATGCCTTATATAGGCTGGCAGAGGAAGAGGTTGGGCCAGGGCGGTGACGGGGGGGCCGGGTCTTCTCAAATTACAATCGCGCATGCGCCGTGGGTTTGTACTGGTCCCGGCGCGGGATCGCGCCTGCGCCCTAGGCTGCATATCTTCCTGGGCGGGAAAATGTTTACGCGCGCGCGGGAGCAGTTTGGGCGCGCGCGGGAAAAACAGGCGCACGCGGGAAAAGCTTTGGGCGCGCGCGGCAACAGTTTTGGCGCACGCGGGAAAACTTAGGCGCGCGCGGGAAGGGTTTGTTTTTTTTTTTTTTTTTTTGAGGCAGAGTCTCGCTCTGTCGCCCAGACTGGAGTGCAGTGGCGCAATCTCGGCTCACTGCAAGCTCCGCCTCCCGGGTTCACGCCATTCTCCTGCCTCAGCCTCCCGAGTAGCTGGGACTACAGGCGCCCGCCACCTCGCCTGGCTAGTTTTTTTGTATTTTTAGTAGAGACGGGGTTTCACCATGTTAGCCAGGATGGTCTCGATCTCCTGACCTCGTGATCCGCCCGTCTCGGCCTCCCAAAGTGCTGGGATTACAGGCTTGAGCCACCGCGCCCGGCCGGAAGGGTTTGTAAATAAAGAATCCGGGAATGTGCCGTCCTGTCTCCGCTTTGCGGAGATCAAGCAACAGAGGTCGGCTAGTTCCGGGCCTCATGGCTCCGGACAACTGATTTTGTAGTTTATTATCTAATATACTTTTCTTACAAAGGTTGCATAGTACTTTTGATGCAGCTGACTGTTTATAAATAAAAAGCTTATTTTCATTTCATGCTGTGGCAAGTTTAAAAGGGTAATTTGCTTTGCTTGCAGCCCTGGACGTTCTCCCGCCTGCTGTGACCATGAAATAATTATGATGAACCATGTCTACAAAGAAAGGTTCCCAAAGGTAATGAATTGAATTGAAGATGCCTAGCATCTAAACGAACAGGCAGCATAGGTTTAGAGTCTGTAAGGTGGTTTTGTTATGGGAAGTAAGGGTCCAATCTAGTAATGATTTGCATAAAACAGCTCCATAGTCTTCTTAGAGAAAATAACTTTAAAAAAATGTTAAGCTAACAACTGCTGAGAACTAGCTATGCTCTCTCTATGCTGAGCTGGCTCTAAAGTGAACCTGCCACTTGTGCACCACACATGGGGTATGCCTGGTGAGGTGCCGTAGGGAGGGTCTACTTTGAAAGGCCTCTAGACTGTGCACTTTGTACCCATGTTCTGGGCCTGCGCCATATTGTTAAGTAGAGACTGTTTTTCTCCATTAGAAGCCTGTAGATTGATGTGTCATGAGAGTTTTTTTTCTTTTCCACATTACTTTTCTGTGATTTCCCATCTCTTTAGACATTGTATTTCTAACCCTATTAATTTAGAAGAGAAGGCACAGTTGTCGTGTTCTCCAGTTAGACTGGTAAAAGAACGTGAATTGAGAGAGCAACTGTGAAGAGTTGCTGCCAAGCCCTTGGCTGCAAGGACCTGGTCTCAGATGGTCCCATTAACTCACCTTGTTTCCACATCTTTCCCGCCAAAGCATTTCCGCACATTTGAGAAAAGGCCACTCTCCATGTTTTTCCTGATCCGCCCCCACAGCCTGTGTTGCCCTAAGCTGGAGAACAAATGAAAATCTTTGGTTTCATAAATCAAGAGTAGAGTACTTATTATTTGCAACTAACCCAGCATTGATGTCATTGATTAAAGCTATTTTAGCTATTTATCACGTGTCACTTGCTCACCAGGGAAACAGATGCTGACTGTTACCTAGTTAATGCAGGTTAGGATATTAGAGGGGAGGAGGAGGGAGGAAGGAGAAGGAGTCTCCCTGCATATATAATTAATGTAAGTAAGGAATATGGATTAGGCAGTGGGTGGCCAGAGAGAATGAAATGAAAGTTGGAAAGGAAATTTTAGATTTATTTTACCAAGGGAGTCCCCTGGGACTTTTGCATAGGATGTAGGTTTTTGGGAAAAGAAGATGATATAAGATGTGTGCTCCTGGCACATTAAAACCTAGCCAAAAAAGATACATTTTTAGCTTAGGTCATGGAACTCTAGCAACATCCTGATGTTTAAGTACAAAAACATAAAGAAGTATTTGATATTTTGGACAATCCGTCTGAAGGAGCCCAAGATCTTAAATGAAAGCATAACAATTCACAGATACAACTTGAGTTACTTGAAGAAGCTTACAGGGACCATTTTACATTTGATAGAACACAGAAAAGGGAGATTATCATTCTGAAATATCTTTATTTCACATGCTGAGGCTGCTGCTTTTTTTAAGCAACTTTTTAAGAACAGTTTTAGCTTCACAACAAAATTGAGCAGAAGGTACAAAGATTTTCCATGTACCTGGAAAGGCTATGTATGAACACCCCCCACATGCATTAGGGTTCATTCACCGTTTGTGTTGTACAATCAATGGGTTCGGACAAATGTCTGATGACATGTATGTACCATTATTTTATCAGAAGTGAGGCTTCTTTTAAATTTGATTTCTAGAATCCTATTTAATGACTTGTGGAGGTCTCTGAAAATGCTATAAAAAATGTGATGGTCAAATTGTTTACATGTGTGTTTCCTCGTATTACATCTGTGTATGTGTGTCTTCTCTATATAGGCTACAGCTCAGATGGAAGAACGTCTAAAGGAAATTATCACCAGCTACTCTCCTGACAACGTTCTACCCCTAGCAGATGGAGTGCTTAGTTTCACTCACCACCAGATTATTGAACTGGCTCGAGATTGCTTGGATAAATCCCACCAGGGCCTCATCACCTCACGATACTTCCTTGAATTACAGCACAAATTAGATAAGTTGCTACAGGAGGTAAGAACCATGCACCATATAGTTTTCTGATTTATTTTGCTTTTCCCTGAAAAAAAAATTCTTTTTTTTTTGCTTACAAAGAAACTCACCTGATTGCTCCTTGCTATAAATTGATTCTGGTCATCACTTATAGTAATAGAAAATTAATATAATAACCTTTACAGGAACCTTGGTACCCAACAATCTATGACTCTAGGATAAGTGGATTGTGAAGGATTTTGAAGCAGTGATTTCTTCCCCCTTTAACCATAAAGTTATAAATTGCCTGAGTGTATGTGTGTTATTTGATGATGCTATCTAGTTCTAATATCTGAAAAAGCTAAATGGAAAATTGCTGGCTTCTTCCAGGCTGTGTGTTCTATTAATTAACCTGCACGTGGTGTTGGGTAGTAAATGGCAACTTATATTTTCATTAGTGTCAGTTCGTTTTCTGACAAAATATCCAATTTCCAAAATGACAGATAAACACAGGACCTGTCTAGGCCTAACACTTGCATGCCTAGCACCTGATAACACCCAGGACAGGAAGAGAGTCTGTATGGGGGAATGGAATGCATGTATAATATTGCTCTTCTGACTGAAATTGACCAGCCACAGCCTACAATGAAACCTATTTAGCCTATGTATTTGTATATATTGTGTTTCTGTATCTCACAAGGCACAAATTATGCCTGTGTAAACATAATTATAGATAGTTTTCTCTAAAACATGAATATGTAAATAATGGCAGAAAATTGAAGGAAAATATTAGCATCCTAATTTTTGAGAACTCTAACTGTCCTTGCCCCTGCAGAATTTAGCTGGCGAGATAAGATCCTTCTCTGGCTGGCAGCTGCTACTTTTCTCCCCTTTGCCATCTAGGCCTTCTATACTCTTTCCCGGTTTCTCACATTGCAACTGACTGCAGTCCACTGAAGCAGTCCCTTTCAGACTATCCTTAGGGGTGAACACATTGTTTTGGGGTTTTTCTGTTAATTTCTTACTTGGCATGGACCTGTTCTCTCCCATAAACTAAAAGGAAAATGAATTTTACAGGAAAATGATCATATACTTGGGTTTCCTGGCAATGTAAAAATTGTTAAATGAGTTACATTACAATATAAAATTGCTGTAAGAATTGCCACATGCTTACGCTTAAAATTGTACTTAGATATCTCATCACGCACAGATAACAGTGGTGGACTGGTCCCAGTCCACAGGCTGCCCTTTGACTGCTCTACAGTAGAGTATAACGTCTCTGTGGGCAGGGATATTATCTACTTTATTCACCTAGGATGGTGTGTGACACACAGAAGGACTTTAATATTTTTTGAGTGAATGGCTTCTGATACCCCTCAACTCACTGACATCCTCCTTATTGTCATATCCACTGGACATTTTACTGGAATATTACTGCATTCAGCAGTGTTAAAACCCTCCTTTTGTCTGTCTTCCTTTTCATTTATTATTCTTGGGACATCTCTGACCATTTCTTCTCTGCCTCTTCCAGGGGTTTATCTTCCAACACCTGTTTTCTGTAAGTTTTCCCATGATCACATCCGTAGTCTACTCCTCCTCCTTCTCTCTTAGCCATCTTGTTGACTGTCTTCGATTAAAGAATAGACTCTAATGGCTTCAAATCCTTATCTCAGACCAGTAGTCATCTTTCACATTTCAGAATCATGGATCCACCTGCCTGCTGAATCTCTTTCTACCTGGACAGCCCACTGAAGCAGCAGTCCCAACCTATGTAAAACTAGACACCATTTCCTCAACCACACATGCTTCTCCCACATTCTTTTCATCTATCATTGACACCGCCATCTACCCAGTCACCTGCTAGAACTCTGAGAATACTAGACTCCCTCTTTCCCTTCGTCAAGCAACCCATTAGACCTCATAGTTTACTTCCTCAATATTTCTACAACCCTTCTTTCCTGTTCTACAATCACTACCTGGCTCAGACCCTTATCTAGCTCAAATCCTCATCCTCACCAATCTGCCTCCCTCCAGTCTTAACTCTTCAAATTCATACTTTTATGCAGCTGCAAGAGTATCTATCTAAAACTCTTTATTGGCTCTATTTGCCATAGGTATAAACCATAACAAGGCCCGTTGCTGTGCCCTTCGTCTCAATGCATTTAGCCGTAATGAGTTGTACTGACTTCTGCAGTCTCACTTTACCAACAGACAGGGGGCTCTTTGAGGAACAGGAGTCATCTCTAAGTCTCTGGTGCCGAATTCAGTGCCTGGTATTTATCAGTTCCTCAGAAACTGTGGAAGTGGGGAAGGAAGAAAATAGATACGACTGCATGCCAAAATATTCAACCTATTAGGATGTATCAAATAATCTAATTCTGCTATTGCTTTAATCAAATCAGAGTCCAGAAAATGCTGGAAACACTATGCATATTACTATTTATGAGAATATTTTGAAAGTATGTTTGCTAAATAGTGCACTTTTGAACAGAAGAGGCAGACGCAGGAATTCTGTAGTCAGCCTCTGTGAGATACTCCTAATTCTGCAATTCTGTCCCAGGATATTACCATAGTTACCAGCTTAGTCCTGTGTTTTTCATTCCTTTATAGGGATGCCCTGAAAAGGGTAGGATTGCTATCCAAAGCTATTTACACTGAAATCCCCTACTTAATTTTGTTTCTGTGACAGACACAGCAGATTGTTTCATGACAATTAAAATAAAATCTTAGGGTTTCACAGATCACGTGATGAGTCCTATTATTATTTTTTAAATGCTTATTTTATTTTTTTTTAAATTTTTTTTTTTGAGATGGAGTCTCGCTATGTCGCCCAGGCTGGAGTGCAGTGGCGCCATCTCGGCTCACTACAAGCTCCGCCTCCCAGGTTCATGCCATTCTCCTGCCTCAGCCTCCCGAGTAGCTGGGACTACAGGCGCCCGCCACCACGCCCGGCTAATTTTTTGTATTTTTTTTTTCAGTAGAGACGGGGTTTCACTGTGTTAGCCAGCATAGTCTCGATCTCCTGACCTCCTGATCCGCCCGCCTCGGCCTCCCAAAGTGCTGGGATTACAGGCGTGAGCCACTGCGCCCGGCCTAAAATGCTTATTTTTAAAGAAATTTCTTTTTTGGCCAGAGAAGCATGTATACTTGTGGCATAAAGGTCTTGTTGGATATAAATAAGAATGGTTTCTTGTTTAGCTTTATAGATAAAGAGCTTCCTTCAGTCCTTTTGTAAAAATTTAAACTATTTGCCTAATCACATTTATAGTATTTTTCCAGAACATGGAGCTAATCCACTGCAGGGGGGCCTGCCCTTTTTAGATAGAGCCAAATTGTGGAACTTGCCTTGATTTCCCCAAGATGCAGTTGTCAGTTCCCAACTGTGGTATTCTGTGCTCTGTAGGCCTGTCTCCCAGCCATTTTTCCCATTGTCTGTCTTTTGCATAACCCAAGTAAAATCCCCATAAGGTTTGAGCAACTTAATGCCTTTTTAAAGCCCTGAGGCCTAAGACAATTCCAGATGAATGCTTTTATGTCTCCATTCTTTTTTGCACTTACAGCAGTTTAGCCAGAGACAATAAAATACATAGGAAGCTCTAACCTACTCTCAAATCTGGGTCATGGCTATGTTTTATAGTGGTCAGCCCTTAAAATACAGACACAGGGTATCTGTTAGTGTTTCCCCTTTGGAGCTTGGTGGTAACAGCCAGGAACCAATTTCTCTTCACGGGCTAATTGTGTCTTTATTTTGTGTTGTTTTAACAGAGCTCCTTCTCCTCACTTAAGTTAGTAGATAAAATACTGTTTGAGTTAATGTAAATTATATGTTTTATCCTTGGCTATGACTGATAATTCTTAGAACTAAGAAGTTAGAATGAACTGATTGTGATTTTTGAAATTGAATTTATTTAATCTAAACTGACTTTTTTAAGTTTATTAAGATACAAAATTCTAATTCCTCTTTGAAGAGACAACCCAAAATGTATTTAGGCTTTTCAGATTTTCTTTATATTCCTGAATTTATAAACCAAAAATTATTATAGTAAGAAGAAAGCTCTGTATCCTGCCCAAAGTGTTAACTAAGAAGTTAGGTGTTTTGTTTTTTTGTTTTTTGGTTTTTTTGCTTCATCGTTAAAGTTTTCTGTTTAGTTTGGTTGAGGATAAACCATAAAGAAGATGTAACCATGTTTTTTGGCATTCACTGGATCTTCCAAAAATCTGTTTTTGTTGCAAAGCAAAAATTGGGAAGAAAATGTAAAGGCAGTTTCAATATTTGAGATGCATATATATGTGCATCGTTATATATGTCCTAGCATCCTTCCTGGGTACTAGGACCTGTCATTATAGTTACTAGTTGGTTTTCTTTGAACACATTCTATTCTACGATTATTCACCGATGGTCATTTTTCCTTTTATTTTAATGTCAAAAGCTAACTGTTTTACTTTTGCCGGTATATGGTTTTTGTACCTGTGTTTTGGAAAATGGCTTTGGATTTGATGGTTTAAATTCAGCAGACTTATTACTTCTGAGTACAATCATTTTTTATAAATTTGATCTCTGCCAGTTCTTTTCATGTGGGTAGGGGATTGGTCCTTGTCATTGTAAAGCACCTTCAAGAATGACTGTAAATGTTTATTATTGTGTCTGTGAAATTATATTATATTGTACCAGCATCACAATGAAATGTTATTTTTTAATCCTTAGAGGAAAGTAAATCATAAAAACAAAGATTAAGAAAGTCTAAAAGTGAACGTAACAGAGAAGTTTACATTAAAACCTCTAAACTTGTTTTGTGCCTGTCTTGATATATATTTATCTGATTTTTTTCAAGAAAATATTATTGAAAATTTAAATGACTATTAACAAACAGCTTTGCTCTCAGAATATTTATTGTGCTTGGGCAATATATAAAATAAAAATTTTAAAGATTTTAAGTTAAATTTTACTAAGTTAAGTGCCTAGGTATTATTTATTCAATGTGTGAAACTGAATTCACATTTATATACCCAGGTATAGGTTGAGCATTCAAATTCCAAAATGCTCCAGAATATGAAACTTTTTAAGCACCAACATGATAACACAAGTGGAAATTCTCTTACCTGACCTCATGTGATGAGTGCACAAAATTCTTTAAAAATATTGTATAAATTTACCTTCAGGTTATATGTATTAGGTGTACATGAAACATAAGTGAATTTTTGTGTTGAGACTTGGATCCCCTCCTCAAGATATCTCATTATGTATATGCAAATATACCACAATTTGAAAAAAATCCAAAAACTTGTGGTCCCAAGCATTTTGGATAAAGGACACTCAACTGGTATATACTTTATCCAGCTAACACTTGAAAAATGCATTGCACACTTTTTATATGTGATAATATAATTAATTTATAGGCGAATCATATTGTATATGTGAAATATACTTCAAGAATGTGTAAGTGTCCAGGATAAAAGCAGTCCTTCACTATATTAATCATTTCTTATGTCTAAGATGTTCTTAACTGGAAAATCAAGGTTCTTGATCAGCTTCCCATTCTACTTGTACCGTGTGCTTAATGTGTCATAAACTTTTAATGTCTCTTTCATTCATGGTTCACATTAAGCACCCTTTGTTTTTTAGCACAGATAATATATCAGAGTTTTGCAATTAAGGTTTAGCTAATAGAAAGATTTTGTAGATATAGGAGTTTAATAGTGTCCATTTATATACAGATAATGTCTGTTTATCAATCTTTTAACAGCATTTTCTAAATCACTTGATTTTTGAACATTTGCAGTGATCTAATTAGCCTGCTTTGCTGATTTTCTTTTCCATTTAATGAAACAACTCTGCATCATCACTCTCTTTATTGCTTTTTCCTAGGCTCATGATCGTTCAGAAAGTGGAGAATTGGCATTTATTAAACAACTAGTTCGAAAGATTCTAATTGTTATTGCCCGCCCTGCTCGGTTATTAGAGTGCCTGGTAAGTTGCCCCTCGATGTGACTACATTATTTATTGTTAACTGGGAAAGCAGTTACCGTCAGAAAGCTCCAGCTTCATTTGGTTTCCAACACCAGAGCTAAATGGAAAAAGTCAAAGGGAATTACAAGTTGTGAATGTTTATGACGTTGATATGTGACTTGTCCTTTCTGATTTTAAAGAGGTTTCTAGGACTTTTGCTCTATTAAGTGATAGTCATATCATATTCTAGGCAAACTTGAAGTAGAATCATAAAATAATGTGCTTGACCTTTTCTCAGCATAATTACTTTATATCACAGCTAATTTAAAACTCTTGCTGTACCTCACTTTTTTGGAGTTGCCAAGATGCAGAGAAGGAATAGAGATAAATACAGAGATAAATAGTAACCTGTGATTTATAATTATTCTTTGTTTTAAAATGTGGCAAGTTAGAAAATAAGATGCTAACCATCCCATTTGGGAAAATACAGTAGAGCCTCATGCAGACCTGAAGGAATGAGACTTTTAGAGATGATTAGTTCATTTTAACAATTATATGTTTTTGACTGGGCATGGTGGCTCACGCCTGTAATCCCAGCACTTTGGGAGGCTGAGGCAGGCAGATCACCTGAGGTCAGGAATTCCAGACCAGCCTGGCCAATATGGTGACACTCCGTCTCTACTAAAAATACAAAAATTAGCCAGGTGTGGTGGCACACGCCTGTAATCCCAGCTACTTGGGAGGCTGAGGCAGGAGAATTACTTGAACCCAGGAAGTGGAGGTTGCAGTGAGCTGAGATCACGCCACTGCACTCCAGCATGAGCGACAGAACGAGACTCTGTCTCAAAAAATAAAAAATTAAAAAATTAAAAATAAATACAATTATACATTTTTGGCCAGTGATCATTTTCCTGTTGAAAAGTTTTTGTTTTATGCAATTTTGATTTGCGGTTTCAGTTAAAACTGTGAACAAATATTAAGCTGTGAACATAAGAATTATTTTAAGGATCTACTAATATAGCATCAAAACTCACTTTTAAGTTTCACTGGCTATTAAAGTAATTATAACACCACATACAATACAGCTTTTCAGAAATACACACATACATACCTACATAATACACATATGGTTGCAGTGCTTTGGTCTTGCCGTTATTTTAACTATCATCCATAATAATTTATAATAGTGAAATATTCACAGCACCAAAAATATATACTAGTGCCTTGTCAGACACAGAGGGAAAATCTTGAGGAGAAAGTTAGGGAGTTGGGAGGTGTAGGGAAGGGCTTTCTGTCAATGGTGAGGACCCTTAGAATCATAGAATCAAACACACCATTTGGCATTGAGTGTCTCTGGAAGGCTAAAAGGAAAAAAACTTGGATGCTTCAGGGAGAACTGGGTGACTGGTAAATCCAGGTAGAAGGGTTAGTTAACTTTTTACTGCCTCTCCTGTTGTAGCTTTTGAATTACGGACCACATGTTTGTACTTCCCAGAATTGTTTAATTTAGGGGAAAGTTTCATTTAGCATTAAAACTTGTTTTTCTGGACAACAGATATGCTAAGAGCAGATCTTGCTTTAAAGGAGGAAATCAACTTTTTACAGTAATCACTCAGAATCAGAAGAGAAAAAGTATAGCTTCTCAAAGATAGAAACAAGTGAACTTAGAAGTAGCTTGGAAATATTGCTGCTTTCAAAGTACTCTTTAAAGCTTAGATGAAACTGGAGTTTCATAGTATTAGAGGATGCTTCCCCCAAGCTATCATCTTATCCCTATAGTACCCAGGCTTGCTCTGTCAGTCTTTGTAGTAGGTATATATGTAAAAGACTCTGGGTATTTACATTGGTTTAACTTTACTCCATTTACAGCAAGTTTTTTTTTTTTTTTTAATGACCTTTAGAAACTCCAGAAAAAATCCAGGAAATATAACTGAAATTAATAACTGGGTTTTAAGGCAATAAGCATAATTGTTTACAACACATAAATCCATGGCATCCCTTTGGGCATAGAGGAAAAACCAAACTTGGTTTCTCCTGCTGTGCTCTCACAACATAATTCTGACACCAGTTATGTGGGAGCCCCACACAACAAGCAAGCAAGCAGTTCTGCAGCAGACGCCAGCTGGGTGTCCTCTAGTTCCATTCCAACACTGTCTACCCAGAGATAGCATCAGATCCCACAGGTTGAGGGGTCAATTCCACAAGAGTGCCCCTTCTTCCAATGTCAGTCGCGAGCTCCAGATGGTTTGCCTGTGCCTCTCACCATCTTGCTGTAAACCGAGGTTCCTATGACCCCCTCTCTGAGTTTCATTAGCTTGCTAGAGTGGTTCACAGGACTCAGGGAAACACTGAAGTTGACCAATTTATTATGAAATACATTAAAAATTCTACAGATGATGAGATGCATAGGGTGAAGCATGAGGAAAGGAGTGCAAAGCTCCCTGGCTGCACTGCCTTCCAGGAAACTCCACACGTTCAGCTATCCGGAAGCTCCCCAGATGCGGTCCTTTTGGTTTTTTATGGAAGCTTCATTACATAGGCATGTTTGATGACATCATTGACCATTGGTGATCCACTTAACCTTCAGCCCCTCTCTGAAGTGGAGGTGAGGATGGGGCTGCAACTCCCAACCCTCTCATCATATGATAGGCTCCCCTGACAACCAGCCCTCTTCCAGAGGCTACCCAGAAGTGTCCAGCCACCCATCAACTCACTAGAATACAGAAAGCCACTTATTACTTTGGAGATTCCAAGGGTTTCAGGAGTGGTATTTCAGAAAACAGGGATGAAGATGAAACATACATTTGATAGCATCACAGCATCCATCTAGAGTGTGGTGATCCTGAAGCTATTTATTACACACTAGAAGCAACAGGCAGCCACATATACACAAAAAATTAAATAGATAGGAAAAATATATTCCCGAAGTTTTATAAGAGACAGAGGCTTTAATTTCCCATTTTTCTTTCTTGGTCTTTATGTGAATAGTGGTAACTTAATTTTATAGTTAACTAATCAAAAATGGTAACTTTGAAGTTTTTCTTTCTAATGTTTTTGGATACTTCTATATTAAGAAAGTTTCCTGCAGCATTTTTGAGTAAATGCATTCTAACACTCCTTTTATTGCTGGTTGAGTGGAGAGAGAAATTGAATCTCAAATCTTCTGGATGGAAATTCCCAGATTTTACAACTTTGCCAGAAAGGCACAATTAAAAATTAGACCTGTTCATTTCTGATGAGCAAGATCTTAAGTGGAGTGTAGTACCTTCGTATTTACCATTACAAGCAAATTGGAAATGATCATTATCTTTGGGTTACCATGTGCATAAATGTGTTGGCTTAGAATATGAATAGGCTTCAAATATGAAGTGAGAGTTACATACTTTTAAAATCCATTTGCCTCCTTTCTGCATAAGTAACTTACAGCCATGTATATCCAGCAGTTTTATTGTGAATGGGATTTATGTAATAAAACCTCAGACAATTTTGGCTCAAAGAAGTATCCATCTGTGTTTGTCTTCTGCTAGGAATTTGATCCGGAAGAATTTTACTACCTATTGGAAGCAGCAGAAGGCCATGCCAAAGAAGGACAGGGTATTAAAACCGACATTCCCAGGTACATCATTAGCCAACTGGGTCTCAATAAGGATCCCTTGGAAGGTGAGTCCCTGGGTTGTTCCTACCTTTGACTTTGTTTATGCACCATTGCCTCATAGAAGAAATCTTAAGTGGCAAGTCTTTATTTTTTCCTCATGTTTTGGCTTTATCTATTGAAAAGTCCATATCTGGGGACTGGTTGCTATTTGAAGGAAATAGCCATAAATTGGGTCCTGAGATGTGACTGAACATGACCCATTTTGTGTCTACCTAGAGTGTGGGTCAAGGCCTTGACATCCTTAGAAGCCTGTCAGCCTGAGAAGGCCAGAGTGTCCCAGAGGGTTTTGATTTCAGTCTTCATGAGTAGTTTTTCTCCTGCAGAGCTCAGTTGGGCTCTTTTTGAGAGTACTTCTAATTTTTAAAATGTTGCTAAAGACATTATCATTAATTAAACTGACATTTAAATTTGCTTTGGAAGTAATGCAGTTGATGATAGATTACTTTAAATTGAGTATAGTATTCATAGGTATATTCTTGTTTACTTAAAGTATAAAACATAGTAATATACAGGAGAGCCAATAAAAATGTGTTTTTAAGCTTGTAAAAGGATTTATGGGCTGGGCGCAGTGGCTCACTCCTGTAATCCCAGCACTTTGGGAGGCTGAGGTGGGTGGATCACGAGGTCAGGAGTTCCAGACCAGCCTGGCCAATATGGTGAAACCCTGTCTCTACTAAAAATGCAAAAATTAGCTGGGCATAGTGGTATGCGCCTCTAGTCCTAGCTACTCAGGAGGCTAAGGCAGAAGAATTGCTTGAACCCAGGAGGCAGAGTTTGCAGTTAACCTAGATTGCGCCGCTGCACTCCAGCCTGGGCGACAGAGTGAGACTCTGTCTCAAAAAAAAAAAAAAAAAAAATGTTGATTCACTTTTAAAAATAATATTATTAAATTAAATACAGAGAATAGGAAGCATCCTGCCAGTGAACTTTTTAAAATCTGATATTGGTAAACCACTCCCCTGACAACCTGTTCCTGTTCATGATTGTTTAGGATTGTTATTTATAACATTTAGTTATACACTCCCCCAAAAGACTCAAAAACTATCATTGACTCCTTCATTCAAAATTATCTTCCCAGTTCATTAAATTGAATTTGCAAACAGTGTTTATCTTGTTAAATTGTTTGTAATGGTAAATGTTGGCACAGCGATTTTCCCATCTGAAGCCAGGGAACCTGCTGCTCTCTGCCCTGCTCTCCTGTTTCCCTGCTTTGTTTGCTCCTATGGCCATCGTATCTTTGCTTCCAGTGAAATGATGCATGCATTACTGTGAGATAATGCCAGATAAATTTATACTGTACTGAAAGCAATTCCACAACAGATTCATCACTTATCAGAGACTGGTGGCTGCTTTTCTGAAAAGTTCCCTGGGGAGAGATTTTCCCCCATGGCTTTTAAATTACCATCTTTACCTTTTTGAATCATTGAGTCTTCAGAAATGGTTTAAATCAATGAAATAAAAAGGGCAGATGTTTAATGGTATTTAGATGAGTTTTAAAAATCACTTCAGGCATTACAAAATGATGCCTTAGCTTCCTGCTTCAAAAGCTGACTCTTGGTTCCATTCCATTACTACCCACTGCTTACAAATAATATGTATTTCTCAGATAATAGTTATTTAGCAGAAATTCTATTTAAAACAGAACCATCTTTTAATTTTTTTTTTATGAAAATAGTTGGAGTTGGGGAGGCTGTCAAAGTAGATTATAGTGACTCTTCACGCTGGTATAGTTAAGATTGCGTCAGCTCTTGAATTGTGAACCAAGTGAGTTCTTTAGTTTTCTTACCTGGCAATCACTGTAGGCTGAACTTTGGTAGGTGAATAATCTGAGGCCCATGTAGAAACTAGCTTTCTAGAGGCTCTAAAGAAAACATGAATAGTGATCTTTAACAAGTTTGGAGTTTAATCAGTGGGAGTTGTGTTTTTAACTCTTGACACTTAATTTAAGAACTGAGGCTAGTTTTTGTTTGTTTTTTTGGCTGTTTTTTTTGTTGTTGTTGTTGTTTTTGGAGATGAAGTCTTGCTTCATTGCCCAGGCTGGAGTGCAGTGGTATGATCTCGGCTCACTGCAACCTCTGCCTCCTCAGTTCAAGTGATTCTCCTGCCTCAGCCTCCCGAGTATCTGGGACTACAGACGTGTGTCACCATGCCCAGCTAATTTTTGCATTTTTAGTAGAGACAAGGTTTTACCATGTTGGCCAGGCTAGTCTCAAACTCCTAACCTCAGGTGATCTGCCTGCCTCCGCCTCCCAAAGTGCTGGGATTACAGGCATGAGCCAGGGCACCTGGCCCTGAGGCTAGTTTTCAATCTATTTGTTAACATTTGAAATATGACTTCTCAAGGTAATTTAATAAACAATTGCACCATGGTGAGTGGATCACCTGAGGTCAGGAGTTTGAGAGTAGCCTGGCCAACATGGTAAAACCCATTTCTACTAAAAATACAAAAATTAGCTGGGTGTGGTGGTGGGCGCCGGTAGTCCCAGCTACTCGGTAGGCTGAGGCAGGAGAATCACATGAACCCAGTGAGCCGAGATGGCACCATTGCACTATAGTCTGAGTAACAGAACAAGACTCCCTCTCTAGAAATAAAAAATAAACGATTACAAACTCTGATTGTTCTACATTTGTTTCCCTTTCCTGTCAGCGTCTAAATTAACATACCTTAGACCTGTCTTTTGAAGGTTAGGAACTGGGAGTTCTGGAGCTGGGCTGCCAGGTCGGCACCCTAAGCCAGCACTGCACACTGTGTGATTCTTGACCATCCAAACTGATGCGCCTCTTTGTGCCTCAGTTACTTCCATAAAAATGAGATAATAGGCCGGGCGCAGTGGCTCACGCCTGTAATCCCAGCACTTTGGGAGGTCGAGGCTGGTGGATCACGAGGTCAGGAGATCGAGACCATCCTGGTTACTCTGGTGAAACCCCGTCTCTACTAAAAATACAAAAAATTAACCGGCCTTGGTGTTGGGCGCCTGTAGTCCCAGCTACCCGGGAGGCTGAGGGAGGAGAATGGCGTGAACCCAGGAGGCGGAGCTTGCAGTGAGTCGAGATTGCGCCACTGCACTCCAGCCATGGCGATGAGCGAGACTCCGTCTCAAAACAGGGATGCCCTCTCTCACCACTCCTATTCAACATAGTGTTGGAAGTTCTGGCTAGGGCAATCAGGCAAGAGAAAGAAATAAAGGGTAGTCAGTTAGGAAAAGAAGAAGTCAAATTGTCCCTGTTTGCAGATGACATGATTGTATATTTAGAAAACCCCATTGTCTCAGCCCAAAATCTCCTTAAGCTGATAAGCAACTTCAGCAAAGTCTCAGGATACAAAATTAATGTGCAAAAATCACAAGCATTCTTATACACCAGTAACAGACAAACAGAGAGCCAAATCAGGAATGAACTTCCGTTCACAGTTGCCTCAAAGAGAATAAAATACCTAGGAATCCAACTGACAAGGGATATAAAGGACCTCTTCAAGGAGATCTACAAACCACACTGCTCAGTGAAATAAAAGAGGACACAAACAAATGGAAGAACATACCATGCTCATGGATAGGAAGAATCAATATCGTGAAAATGGCCATACTGCCCAAGGTGATTTATAGATTCAATGCCATCCCCATTAAGCTACCAATGAGTTTCTTCACAGAATTGGAAAAAACTGCTTTAAAGTTCATATGGAACCAAAAAAGAGCCTGCATTGCCAAGACAATCCTAAGTCAAAAGAACAAAGCTGGAGGCATCATGCTACCTGACTTCAAACTATACTACAAGGCTACAGTAACCAAAACAGCATGGTACTGGTACCACAACAGAGATATAGACCAATGGAACAGAACAGAGTCCTCAGAAATAATACCACACATCTACAGCCATCTGATCTTTGACAAACCTGAGAGAAACAAGAAATGGGGAAAGGATTCCCTATTTAATAAATGGTGCTGGGAAAATTGGCTAGCCACATATAGAAAGCTGAAACTGGATCCTTTCCTTACTCCTTATACGAAGATTAATTCAAGGTGGATTAGAGACTTAAATGTTAGACCTAATACCATAAAAACCCTAGAAGAAAACCTAGGTAGTACCATTCAGGACATAGGCATGGGCAAGGACTTCATGTCTAAAACACCAAAAGCAACAGCAGCAAAAGCCAAAATTGACAAATGGGATCTAATTAAACTAAAGAGCGTCTGCACAGCAAAAGAAACTACCATCAGAGTGAACAGGCAACCTACAGAATGGGAGAACATTTTTGCAATCTACTCATCTGACAAAGGGCTAATATCCAGAACCTACAAAGAACTCAAACAAATTTACAAGAAAAAAACAACTCCATCAAAAAGTGGGCAAAGGATATGAACAGGCATTTCTCAAAAGAAGACATTCATACAGCCAACAGACACATGAAAAAATGCTCATCATCACTGGCCATCAGAGAAATGCAAATCAAACCCACAATGAGATACCATCTCACACCAGTTAGAATGGCAATCATTCAAAAGTCAGGAAACAACAGGTGCTGGAGAGGATGTGGAGAAATAGGAACACTTTTACACTGTTGGTGGGATTGTAAACTAGTTCAACCATTATGGAAAACAGTATGGCGATTCCTCAAGGATCTAGAACTAGATGTACCATATGACCCAGCTATCCCATTACTGGGTATATACCGAAAGGATTATAAATCATGCTTCTATAAAGACACACGCACACGTATGTTTATTGCGGCACTATTCACAATAGCAAAGCCTTGGAATCAACCCAAATGTCCATCAGTGACAGACTGGATTAAGAAAATGTGGCACATATACACCATGGAATACTATGCAGCCATAACAAAGGATGAGTTTGTGTCCTTTGTAGGGACATGGATGCAGCTGGAAACCATCATTCTTAGCAAACTATCACAAGAAGAGAAAACCAAACACCGCATGTTCTCACTCATAGGTGGGAACTGAACAATGAGATCACCTGGACTCGGGAAGGGGAACATCACACACCAGGGCCTATCATGGTGAGGGGGGAGGGGGAGGGATTGCATTGGGAGTTATACCTGATGTAAATGACGAGTTGATGGGTGCTGACGAGTTGATGGGTGCAGCACACCAACATGGCACAAGTATACATATGTAACAAACCTGCATGTTATGCACATGTACCCTAGAACTTAAAGTATAATAATAAAAAATAAATAAATAAATAAATAAATAAAAACAGAACGAAATAAATAAATGTTCTCAATAAAAGAAAATAAAAAAAGAGATAATAATAGCATCTACTTATAGGATTGTTTTGAGGATTATATGTTCATATTTGTAATTGCTTAACATAGTGTTTAATAGATGTTAGCTGCTGTTGCTGTTTTATTTAAACACGATTAATTTTTGCCCCTTTCCTTGACAGCCCTTCCAATTAGATACATTTTAGTTCACCTCCAAGTCCACAAATCTAAGGTGCTAGTCATATTGGACATTGACATCATTTGAATGAGACCAAGAAAGTACATAGTTTGCACTGAACTCATTTTTATTCTGGAATTTCCCCTATAGGTAAACTGAGAAAGTTATTGTCAATGTCCAGTTATTCCAGAATCTAGAATTTATAAATTTTTATGTAAAGGTAATACTCCAATGTTGTTTTGTTTCATAGCTCTTATGCATAATACCTGCCCAGAAGGGATGATCATATTTATAAGAACATGAATACATAAAATAAGAACCTAAGAAATGTTTTTAATTATTTAATTTTAAATAAAATTAAGTTTATTTAAATTGAAAATTTTAAATATATTTAGATGCACACAAAAATATGTAACTAAAAACTGACTTTTATTATGCATGTTCAATTTTGAAAAATTGGAAAGTACAAGTAAAAGCAAATATTATCTCTGATCCTGTCACTCAGGTAAGACCTATCATAGTTTTAGAGAAAATTATTTCATGTTTTTTAAATAAAAAATGATTTTTAAAAGTTTAAAAAAGAAAATGAACAGTAAAAGAATTTGATTTTCTCATCTACTTCTATAAATTCAAGGATGCATTCCAATGTGAATTGATCAATTTAGACACTTTTGTCTCTGAACTAAATCATCAGGGTAGTACTTAAAGCTGGTGTCAAGCATGTGATACCAATCCAAGGCTGATTATACAATATAATTAATAATAAATAACAGTCAACATTTAATAAGCATTTAATTTTTGTTAGTATGCTAAGAGCTTTACATGCATTATCACATACAGTACTCACAAAAAGCTCTGAGAAGTAAGTAATATTGTTTACATTTTACAGCAGAAGAGCTTGAAGTTAAAAGGTCGGTCAGTCAGTAAATGCAGATAGTAGTGGTAACCTAAGTCTTTTAATATCCAAATCCCTCTTAACCACCATTATTACTTCCTGTCTGACAAATTTCAAATTCTTCATGTCTTTGGCAGGGTATTTCTCAGTGGATATGAAGGAATGGAGCAAGAGATATGCACCACAACTTAAGAATCATTCCCTAGGCCGGGCGCGGTGGCTCAAGCCTGTAATCCCAGCACTTTGGGAGGCCGAGACGGGCGGATCACGAGGTCAGGAGATCGAGACCATCCTGGCTAACACGGTGAAACCCCGTCTCTACTAAAAAAATACAAAAAACTAGCCGGGTGAGGTGGCGGGCGCCTGTAGTCCCAGCTACTCGGGAGGCTGAGGCAGGAGAATGGCGTGAACCCGGGAGGCGGAGCTTGCAGTGAGCTGAGATCCGGCCACTGCACTCCAGCCTGGGCGACAGAGCGAGACTCTGTCTCAAAAAAAAAAAAAAAAAAAGAATCATTCCCTAGCTGTAGTCAGTGCTGCTTTGATGCCCGCCAGAGCCTGGAAAGACTTGCCTCTCTCGGATACCTGATTCTAAGCAGAGTTGTTGACCCACCGAAGCCTTTCCAAGCTATGGTGATTGCATCAGCCAATGAGTTCCTACGCCCCGCCTCTAAAGTTCCTATGTCTAGGTGTTTGCAAGAAACGGGGTTCTGGGGAGGGGTGTATAGTGAACAATTTCAAAATACCAGTTGCTGCCTTTTTTTAGATTTAAGATTTTCCCATAGGCACATGGGAATCTAGAGCAATTTTTTTAATATTGGAGAAACTATTTTTCTTTTGTTTCAGCTTAGGATTCTTATCCAATTGCAATATTTTTATTAAGCTTACCTTTTTTTTTTTTTTAAACTTAGAAATGGCTCAATTGGGAAACTACGACAGTGGGACAGCAGAAACACCAGAAACAGATGAATCAGTGAGTGTAAGTATATTTCTTGATGAAATATGATGTTGGTTTTTCTGTTTAGCATCTGGAGACTTTGGCTGCGTTCGTTTATTTATTCAACAAATGTTTATTGTGCTTCTGTGTGCAAGGCACTGTGCCAGGCGCTAAGCATACAATTTTAGCCCCTTCTTTCAAAAAGAAACAAAACTTAATAAAAAATCACATGCAAAAAATAGAAATGATAAATATGAATGAGATCTATGAAGAAAAAAGACCATGTGCTACCATAACGTAAAGATATTTGCCATAGTCTGTCCATTCCCAAAAGATTTCCCAAGGAAATGGCACTTGAGCTAAACGTAACAAATTACTAGGGTAAGAAGGGGCAAAAGGAACATTGCAGACACAGGCTGCATCAGAGGACTAAGCAAAGGAGACAGCAGAAACTAGAGCACTTGAGTAAAAACTGGATGCTTAGGTCCCTGTTGTTCATGTTTGTCAGGTTTTTTGTTTTTGTTTTTTAAGAACAATGGGACTGAACTTTGGAGGAGGTGTATGGGTATATGAGGGTGGGAGGAATGGATAGGGAGATAAACCAATCAGAGTTATCACTTGAAAAAAATCACACTGCAGTGCAGAAAGCAATGGGGTGGGAGGAGGGAGTGGTGACCATGTGGAAGCCAGTTCAGAGGCTGCTGCCGTGGCACAGGTGAGAGGCCCTGGATGCTGGTGCCGTTCTCCTCAATTATGAACACGAAAAGAGGAACCAGGATGCATCAGATTAGGGATTAGGAAAGCAGGAGCAGGCTGTGTAGCCTAGGGGATAAGAACCCAGGCTCTGGAGTTAGGTTGCCTAGATTTGAAAACACTCTTCTTTCTACCAGCTGGGGGTTGGGGAAAATTTCTGTGTGCCTCAGTTTCCCTGTTTGTAAAAGATTAAATGAGATTTTTATGTAAAACGGTTGGGACAGTATCACATAGTAAGTGCTAAATAAATGATAGCTGGTTTTTTTTGTTTGTTTGTTTGTTTGTTTTGTTTGAGACGGAGTCTCGCTCTGTCGCCCAGGCTGGAGTGCAGTGGCCGGATCTCAGCTCACTGCAAGCTCCGCCTCCCGGGTTTACGCCATTCTCCTGCCTCGGCCTCCCAAGTAGCTGGGACTACAGGCGCCCGCCACCTCTCCCGGCTAGTTTTTTTGTATTTTTTTAGTAGAGACGGGGTTTCACCGTGTTAGCCAGGATGGTCTCGATCTACTGACCTCGTGATCCGCCCGTCTCGGCCTCCCAAAGTGCTGGGATTACAGGCTTGAGCCACCGCGCCCAGCCATGATAGCTGTTTTATTAATTTTATTATCTGACTCATAATTTTGAATGTATCGAGACTAAAGTTCTTTTGAAACATTCAAGAAGATCCATCAAACTGGCAGCTGTATATAAGGTCTGGTATCTTCTGGCACTCAGAGGGAGAGTTTCTGGTGGAGGTGGAAGTGACTTAGGAGTCATCCATGAACATAAATGAGATTACTCATGTAGGGAAGAGTTAATGAGATTAGAGAGCCTTGGACAGAGCCTTGCAGCCCAAAGCCATGAAAGAGCAGTAATAGTGAGTGAATTACCTTCTGAGCCAGTGCAAAGTAGATAAGAAAATAAAAGAAGAATAAAAAAATTAAAAGAGTAATAGTGAGTGACTAAACAAGTAAGTGGTCCCAGTCTTGAAGTCTGTTTTCTGTGATGGAGCATTGGCAGGTGATGACTAGATAGATCCAGATCTTGGCCAGAGGCCAAGGGGGAGAAGAGGAGACAGATGGTTCAAGTTGAGGAGGTCAAGTAGTCTGGAGGCCAGAGTGTTGGGTGGGTTATATGTGTAGACACTGAAGTCACCCTGTATGGTGACAGAGCTCTTGGGCAGAGAGGAAGGTGGGTAGCCAAGTCTTCCAAAGATGAGTGGGGATGACAGGGTCAGCGATGACAGCGCTGAGTTGAGGATGATGGCACCTACACAGGGTTTCTTCCGAAACAATAGGAAGGGAATTCTGGACTCTTGCAGAGGGCAGCAAAGAGCTGGTAACTCCCTCTCCGTGCTAAGATAAATGGGGCATGAGAGAATTTCTTTTAAGCATTTTTTTCTATTCCCATCCTTTGAGCTAAACTTTTTAAAGAGCTGTCTTTTTGAAACTTGTTTTGTAAGCCATGTTAGATTTCTAGCATGGAAGTGAAGAAAGGCAGGCGTTCTATACTTGGGTGTTCCACATGTTGCCTACTACTTTTCTGAGCAATGAAGATTGCCACAGGAATGAAAGAGACACGCTCTGTCAGGGATACAGCCCCATGTACAGCCACTCCGGCCCATTCGTTTTTGGCCGACAGAAACCAAAGGGAAAGCTTATTTTGGAGTTAAATCCCAAAATGTTAAAAGACTAGGACAAGGCCGACCTGAGTAGTTTACAAAAAGAAATTAATATCAGGAATTGTCCTTGATTGCCTGGAAATGTGGATTCGCTTAAGTGACAGTGTCACAAGGAGTTTGTCAGCATTGCTATGGATGATGGCTCTGTAAAGCTATCCCTCAGGTTCCTGTGGCTGGAATACTGTACTTCAACATATTATATAACAGCATATAATTCAAATATTATCTATTTGCTGATAAAATAATTTTCTTAATTCTAAACTACTTTTAACTTCCATATTTTGTTTCCAAGAGCTCTAATGCCTCCCTGAAACTTCGAAGGAAACCTCGGGAAAGTGATTTTGAAACGATTAAATTGATTAGCAACGGAGCCTATGGGTGAGTAATTCAAGAAAAGCTCTCTATTGTATTTCTGCACACTCAAGTAATACATTTATTCTTCACATTTATCTAAGGCCAAATAGATGCTGTATAAGGACTTGACTTTTCAGATCATTGCTCCTTCCCTGAGACTTGTACTGTACAGCCAAAATCACTTCTTACTGGACACCTCATCAGAAAACATGCCAAGTGACCAAGTAGTTACTTTAGAGGGTTAGAGAGAAAGACTTTCATGGAAAAATTTTATTTACTCTTGTTTCTGCCTCCTTCATTTTTGCCCTTCTGGGTTAAAAGAAGCACCTGACTCTTGATTGAGATATATATGTATATATTAAATACTATATTATATATAATCATATATTTGTAATTTTCTGTAGAGTATTACTACATGACAAATAGCCTGTATTTCATGTCTGACCAGCAGACAACCTTAAGATAAATGTCTTTAAATAAGTCTGGTTGAAGGTTTAGAGCAGGAGTGTCCAATCTTTTGGCGTCCCTGGGCCACATTGGAAGAACTGTCTTGGGCCACACATAAAATACATTAACATGAACAACAGCTGATAACCGGAAAAAAAAATCACAAAAAACTCATAATGTTTTCAGCATGTTTACAAATTTGTGTTGGTCTGCATTCAGAGCCATTCTGGGCTGCATGCGGCCCACGGGCTGTGGGTTGGATAAGTTTGATTTAGAGTAATATGTTTGTTTTAGTCTTTATTACACCAGGATTTTTTTTTTATTTCATTTTGTTTTAAATTTATTTATTTATTTATTTATTTTTGAGACAAGATGTTTCTCTGTCCCTCAGGTTGGAGTGCAGTGGTACAATCATAGCTCACTCACTGCAGCCTCGAACTCTTACACCAGGGTTTTCAAAATTGAGCTGTATGCTATAATCTAATGATATTAATGGTGTTCCTTCCTTGATCCCTTTTTATAGACACACAATTTTCTCCTTGTGGCAGTAAACAGTGACAGGATCTTCTGAGTTACTAATAATTTAGAAGGGTAATTAATGCACAAACTATAACCTGATCCAGTTTAGACAACCCAAGAATTCTAGTTTAATTAAATATTAATTCCAATTCTATCTGTATATAAAGAGCAATAAACAATCGCATAGACATTTATTGCTGTTTATCACACAGATGAGCAGATGAAATAAAAGAGGTTTTTGTTGTGCCACAAGGGATGTTTCTGTTACCATTTTCTCGCCTCGAATATTTTCCACACCATTAACTTAAGAACTTAAATATTTGTGAGTCCCTTCTGTGCTTCACTGATTTGTTTTCAGGATATGTCAAATGCCATATTTCCTGTTGTGGCTTATAAATGCTTTCTGATGTATTTTTGCAATATTTTATTTTTCAAGTACCTCATTGAAACTTTTCTAACTAGGAAGATGGTTCTAGCATGCAATGGTTTGTGGTTTCTACTTGCTTATCATTTGTTTTTTAGTTCTTTACACTTTTGGAAATGACCTGAAAATTTCTTTCTTCATTAGGGAGAAGATTAAACTTTGATTTAATGGGTATATGGGTTTGAGCACTGCTAGATTTTATTAGCAGTGGAATTCTGGAATAAGATTATCTGTGAAGCACCACTTTTAAAAATGCAGGCATATATCTTAGCAGTATTTGGAGTTCTAACTGGTTGAGTAAACTCATTTGTAGTGCGATTAAACCACTGTATAGTAGATGAGGTATATCACACTTTGGGGAATAGTTGGGAATATACAAGAAGTTAAACAAGCTGTGAATCAGTAAACACCCAGGATGCAGGCCAAGTCATTAATGCACTCACAAGCTGCCTGTGGGAGTCTCTGCTGATCAGCCAAAACTCTTGTTTTATTTTTCTCTTCTCAGATTTAATCTCTCATTTTATTTCTGATAGATTTTCTCCACGTTTTAATAATCTTTAATTTGAAATTTGAATGGAACCACCCCTATTGGTTCACCCAGTTAGTGAGGCTGATTGCAGGCTTATGGGAACTGGCTGAACAAATGTATCCCCCTATGGGTGGCTGAAATGGCCCTTTTAGAGGCTTCCTTAGGTATCCATGCACAGGGTCTACCACTCACATCAGTGACTCGGAAAGACACCGATTCCATGACTCCTCAAAAACTGGTGGAGCTGGGAACTAACCCTGTCCTTAGGAAGGGCTTCTATCTGCAGTGCTAACACACACACGGCTTTCTCAGCATTATACTTGGTGAAAATTCATGTTATAAAGCCAAGTTGATAAACATCTGATTTCCTTCTCTGTTTAACACACTTCTGATCCCTGACTGGAAGTTAAATGTGTCTTTTTGCCAACTTAGTGCTTTATAGAAAGCTGGGGCTATGTGCCTGGCACTGTGCTAGTTTCTTTATGTATGTTCTCTTCTCACAAGAGCCCTTGTGTGGTAGTTGATATTATTTCCACTTACATGTAGGCAAGGAGAGGCCCAGAGACAGAGTCACGGATATCCTGATTTCTAAGTGGAACTCTCTTCTCTCTATGAGGTATCCATTTGTTAAAATGTTTAGCCATCCTAACTGGAGTTGTAGAGGTACTGCTTCTTCCAGTGAATACTTCCACCAGGATCTTTAAGTCATAACTTCGGATGTTTTCAAAGTAAAGGAATAAAATTGACTTAAAAATTGTAAAAGTAAAAAACTAATTTTGAAAGGCACACCATTTCTCCCCCACTTTGTCTTTCCTTCTAATCTTGATGCACATAATTCTCTTTTACCTGTGAAGGGGCCTGGGACATGTCTCAAAGAGGCACATGTGCACAAGCGGCATATGCCCTGTCTCCCACATGCTCTCCCTGTGGTCTTTCCTCTCAGCTTTCCTCTGGCACACGCACCCTCATTCCCACATGGAGATTTGCTAGCACGGAGTCACGTATTGGGCTTTCAGAGTCGTGCATAATTTTATATACGCTAGACATTCATGCTCGCAATAAGGGCTGATTCATTCTACTCTAGATCCTGTCAGCTTCTAGTTCCACTTCTCCCCACCCTCCTACACCTCAGTTCTGCATGGGTGGGGAGAAGCTTGGCTCAGAGAGAACTAAGGTCTTTGGTTACGTCTTCCCCGCCCCCCACCTTCTACCCTTGGGTTTTCCTGTTTCACAGGGAGGTCAGTGTAGGAAGAGAGACCAAAGCAGCCTCTTCAAAGAAAGCACAACCTCTGGGACCAGAAAGCAGAGAAGAAATGTGGAGCCATATCAATCAGTTCACTACAACTTTTAACACTGGGAGGTTTACAGTCCACTCAACAGTGTTATATATCTGGCTGTCGGTGGCTGTCGTATCTCTCCTTGTTTCTCCTGTCTCTCTCTCTCTCTCTCTTTGCTAACTTTAAGCACATTTGGAACATCAACTTAAAAGAGAAAAGGTATACATATACATATATATATATATATATATATACACACAACAATTATATATATACAACAATTATTACTAAATAAACAAATTTCAACATGAAGAGTAACATTCCCAAAGCAATACAGAAATGTAAAAACCTAAGAACAGAAAACAAACAAAAAATCCACCCACAACTAATTCTAACTAGGAAGTCTGTTTGACCCTTGTGACTTCATCAAGATACGCATGTCCTTAGGCAGCGATATCTCAAGCTACTTATAGGATTCTTTTAAATTGGTTTAGGTCAGTTTTCCCAAGGATTAACTGATTATTGTAAGTACATCATAGCAAGGGAAAGCAGAAAGTCAAACAAAGTTTTATGAACTGAAAATCTGAGAATAAAGACTAAAGCCATTTTTTATACAGTGCCACAGAGAGACCCAGTAAGGATGCTGGTCATACTGGGCCGGAGGCATATTTGTCTTTTATTTTTTCATAAAATCATGGATAAGTCCATTCTTCCTTCACTCCTATTCTCAAACATATTGCAGAGTAGTTATTTATGTAAGAAATGGTGATTCTTGATTGAAAATCAGAATGGCCACCTTGTGATCATCTGTGAAATTCATAATATACGTCTAAGGCTCCTCAGCACTAAACTTACTCAAAATCAAATATTGAAGGAAGAGATAATAAGCTGTATGCCACTTTACTCTCCAGAATAGGCAAACTATAATACAAAGATACTGGTTTCTCCCTGTCAGTATTTAAAATTCTAACTTTCATTTTGAAATATGTATTTCCTGTTTGAAAACCCCCCGTTTGGGTTCTTTTTTTTTTTTCATTATTATACTTTAAGTTCTGGGGTACATGTGCAGAACGTGCAAGTTTGTTACATAGGTATACACGTGCCATGGTGGTTGGCTGCACCCATCAACCCGTCATCTACATTAGGTATTTCTCCTAACGCTATCCCTACCCTAGCCCCCAACCCCGCTTCAGGCCCCGTGTGTGATGATCCCCTCCGTGTGTCCATGTGTTCTCATTGGTCAGCTTCCACTTATGAGTGAGAACGTGTGGTGTTTGATTTTCTATTTCTGTGTTAGTTTGCCAAGGATGATAGTTTCCAGCTTCATCCATGTCCCTGTAAAGGACATGAACTCATCCTTTTTTATAGCTGCATAGTATTCCATGGTGTATATATGCCACATTTTCTTTATCCAGTCTATCATTAATGGGCATTTGGGTTGGTTCCAAGTCTTTGCTATTGTGAACAGTGCCACAGTAAACATACGTGTGCATGTGTCTTAATAGTAGAATGATTTATAACCCTTTCAGTATATACCCAGTAATGGGATTGCTGGGCCAAATGGTGTTTCTAGTTCTAGATCCTTGAGGAATAGCCACACTGTCTTCCACAATGGTTGAACTAATTTACACTCCCACCAACAGTGTAAAAGCATTCCTCTTTCTCCATATCTTCTTCAGCATGTGTTGTTTCCTGACTTTTTAAGGATCACCATTCTAACTGGTGTGAGATGGTATGTCATTGTGGTTTTGATTTGCATTTCTCTAATGACCAGTGATGATGAGCTTGTTTTCATATGTGTTGGCTGCATAAATGTCTTCTTTTGAGAAGGGTCTGTTCATATCCTTTGCCCACTTTTTGATGCAGTTGTTTGTTTTTTTCTTGTAAATTTGTTTAAGTTCTTTATAGATTCTGGATATTAGCCCTTTATCAGATTGATAGATTGCAAAATTTTCTCCCATTCTGTAGGTTGCCTGTTCACTCTGATGATCGTTTCTTTTGCAGTGCAGAAGCTCTTTAGTTTAATTAGATCCCAATTGTCTATTTTGGCTTTTGTTGCCATTGCTTTTAGTGTTTAATCATGAAGTCTTCGCCCATGCCTATGTCTTGAATGGTATTGCCTAGGTTTTCCTCTAGGGCTTTTATGGTTTTAGGTCTTGCATTTAAGTCTTTAATCCATCTTAATTTTTGTATAAGGTGTAAGGAAGGGATCCAGTTTCAGCTTTCTGCATATGACTAGACAGTTTTCCCAACACCATTTTAAACAGGGAATCCTTTCCCCATTGCTTGTTTTTGTCAAGTTTGTCAAAGATCAGATGGTTGTAGATGTATGGCATTGTTTCTGAGGCCTCTATTCTGTTCCATTGGTCTACATATCTGTTTTGGTAGCAGTACCATGCTGCTTTGGTTACTGTAGCCTTGTAGTATAGTTCGAAGCCAGGTAGCATGATGCCTCCAGCTTTATTCTTTTTGCTTAGGATTGTCTTGGCAATGCAGGCTCTTTTTTGGTTCCATATGAAATTTAAAGAAGTTGTTTCCAGTTCTGTGAAGAAAGTCAATGGTAGCTTGATGGGGATAACGCTGAATCTATAAATTACTTTGGGCAGTATGGCCATTTTCATGATATTGATTCTTCCTATCCATGAGCATGGAATGTTTTTCCATTTGTTTGTGTCCTCTCTTATTTCCTTGAGCAGTGGTTTGTAGTTCTCCTTGAAGAGTTCCTTTACGTACCTTGTGAGTTGTATTCCTAGGTATTTTATTCTCTTTGTAGCAGTTGTGAATGGGAGTTCATTCATGATTTGGCTCTCTGTCTGTCTATTAATTGTGTATAGGAATGCTTGTGATTTTTGCACTTTGATTTTGTATCCTGAAACTGCTGAAGTTTCTTATCAGCTTAAGGAGATTTTGGGCTGAGATGATGGGGTTTTCTAAATATACAATCATGTCATCTGCGAACAGAGACAATTTGACTTCCTCTTTTCCTAATTGAATACAGTTTATTTCTTTCTCTTGTCTGATTGCCCTGGCCAGAACTTCCAATGCTGTGTTGAATAGGAGTGGTGAGGGTGGGCATCCTTGTCTGGTGCCGGTTTGCAAAGGGAATGCTTCCAGTTTTTGCTCGTTCAGTATGATATTGGCTGTGGGTTTGTTAACTCTTATGATTTTGAGATACGTTCTATCAATACCTAGTTTATTGAGAGTTTTTAGCATGAAGGGCTGTTGAATTTTGTTGAAGGCCTTCTCTGCATCTGAGATAATCATGTGGTTTTTGTGGTTGGTCCTGTTTATGTGACGCATTACATTTATTGATTTGCGTATGTTGAACTAGCCTTGCATCCCGGGGATGAAGCTGACTTGACCATGGTGGATCAAATGACAATATTTGTATATCAATACTTATCTTCTATTTGAGGGATGGCCAAGTTATTTTCTGTGCTCCTTTGTATTTCTGTCCTGCTACCATCAGCTGATTAGGGGCAACTCAAGTTATCTGTGGATTCTTGATAGTAGCTGATCAGTAGTTGAAAAAAGAAAAATATACTAAAAGCCTTTAATCTGATACAAAAAGAACTAGTAGTTTGTTGTTTAATTTAAAAGTTAGTCAAGGCCGGGCGCGGTGGCTCAAGCCTGTAATCCCAGCACTTTGGGAGGCCGAGACGGGCGGATCACGAGGTCAGGAGATCGAGACCATCCTGGCTAATACAGTGAAACTCTGTCTCTACTTAAAAATACAAAAAACTAGCCGGACGACGAGGCGGGCGCCTGTAGTCCCAGCTACTCGGGAGGCTGAGGCAGGAGAATGGCGTAAACCCGGGAGGCGGAGCTTGCAGTGAGCTGAGATCCGGCCACTGCACTCCAGCCTGGGTGGCAGAGCAAGACTCCGTCTCAAAAAAAAAAAAAAAAAAAAAAAAAAAAAAAAAAAAATAAAAGTTAGTCAAAGTAGAAAATAATTTAAAAAGATACATATTTTAAACATTTTAATTTAGCCTAAATATACATAAATTTCCTAGTCTGTTGATAGAAGGCCTTTTCAAGAAAGTCAGTGTAAACTAGACTTACAATACATTGTTTCTGTTTTCCAATTTTACCTTCTTTAATGGTGAAACGAGAACTTGAAGCAATATGAATGTAGGAATCTAGATTTTTGTTATTCTTTCAACTTTTGCCAATCTTGTCACCCACATTAAATCAACAGGAATTTAATTTAGTAGCTCACATTTATTAAGATTTTCTAAAACATTTGTTTAGTTTTCTGATAAACAATCATGCTTTCCCTTTTTACACTCATGTTTCATCAGTTTAAATATTTGTTTAAGTTAGTTAACCTTAATATCAAATCTAGCCAGCAAAACAGGTGTGGGAATCACTCAGAATGGTGGGAGCCCAAGGCTTTGGTCATACTGAAGAGTACCACCAGTTGGTGTGGAAAGCGCTGGGCATCCAGCTGGCTGGTTTACCATGGGAGTGACAGCACTAGATCATTTGGTGCATTGATTATGGGAGGTATGGTGAAGAAGCTTTTTACTATTCAGTGAAGGAAGAACTAAAAAAACAAAGAAATGAGAAAAGAAGAAAAATATGAGCAAAGGAAAAATAATAATAATAATGTTTAGACCAAGACAAAAATATAGATGTGTGATTTGCTGAATAAAGGAAAAAGATGAGCAGGATGAGAAGACAGAGATAAAGATACACATACATGAAAGAAAAAGTAATTCCTAGCTGAACACTTAAGGGAAAAATGTTAACGTTGATTAAACTGGGATTGAATATAGTTGAAATTTATGTCAGTAAATCACCCTGATATATTGATTCAGTGGGAGCATAGGGTATCCTAGGCCCCCTTGCAGTCATTATTCAGGGACGGTTAAGTAACTAGTGGAAAATCCATTTCAGATCACATACCACCTGTTTTATAAGGTGGGCACCGGACATGCTTTACTGCGATTGATGGCTCTTCAGGTAAATGATTTCTTGTTTGATTATTGGAGATTTCAAACTTGTTCTCCCATGATATTGACAGGTGAGGAGGACTTGTGACAAAGGAGCCCATCCAAGACATGTTCCTTGTTGCTCATCATTTCCAGATGAACTGTTAAGACTCCTCCTTCTAATTCTCTTCTTTCCTTTATCCCAAGCCTCAGTGGGTCCCTTGTCTTTACCTAGACATAATTGGCTCTATAAAATATTTGGGGGAGGCTTTAGGCAGAAATTGAGTGCAGCCTGGTCTGGTTGTAAAGTTCCCTGACACCTTGACCATGGATTTGAGAGAACAGAAATACAGCTCCATCGCTGGCCCGCTCTTATGCTGAGAAATGCATTTCCTGTTGAAACGGCCATGGGGTAGCACATGCTGAGGACTGCAGTGAGGAAATATACTACCCTTTTTTGCAGGACAGCCCCATATAATGTGTTAAACACATACTTCTCATTTATCTAGAAATTTCTTCGGAAGTAAATGTCTCTGAATTGGAAGCCAGATACTCTAAGAAGCTATGGAGTTTTTTGCAGATCCCAAGGGTATCATTTAGAAAATTATTGCTTTAGGGTCCAGGCACGGTGGTGCACGCCTGTCATCCTAGTACTTTGGGAGGCCAAGGAGGTCAGGAGTTCGAGACCAGCCTGGCCAACATGGTGAAACTCTGTCTGTACCAAAAAACACACACTAAATTAACTGGGCATGGTGGCATGCACCTGTAATCCCATCTACTCAGGAAGCTGAGGCACAAGAATCATATGAACCCAGGAGTCAGAGGTTGCAGTGAGCCAAGAGCGTGCCACTGCACTCCGGCCTGGGTGACAGAGCAAGACTCCATCTCAAAAAAAAAAAAAAAAAAGAAGAAGAAGAAGAAGGAAAAAAAAGAAAATCATTGCTTTCGTTGGTTGAGAAAAAGTGTGTAATATATATCTAATGCTAGAAAGGATCTAGCTTGTTATATGTGTGTAATTTTGTTAATTCTTTCCTGTTCTGACATATATCGGATTTTGATGTGTTTGTGGAAAAACTGAAAATGTCAGCTAGCTATTAGGAAATAGCTCACTTTGGGAACTGCTCATTTCCTTCCTTCAGCAGTGAAGATGAATCTGATGCCTGATTATGACCCTTGACCTTTAACTGAAAGAATTTAAAAAAAATCAATCTAGCCAAAGGAGTTTAGCCTGGGATGGGATGTTCGTAGCTGCCAGCTTGTGGGAGCTACATTCCACCTGCCGTGTGAACTTTTAAAAAGTTGATGATTTATATGGTTTACTGTATCCCCAAAACATCCTTATTTTCTCTCTTCCTGTCAACCCCAATACTTCTGCTCCCTTTCAGGGCAGTCTACTTTGTTCGGCATAAAGAATCCCGGCAGAGGTTTGCCATGAAGAAGATTAATAAACAGAACCTCATCCTTCGAAACCAGATCCAGCAGGCCTTTGTGGAGCGGGATATCCTGACTTTTGCAGAAAACCCCTTTGTTGTCAGCATGTATTGCTCCTTTGAAACAAGGCGCCACTTGTGCATGGTCATGGAATATGTGGAAGGTATATCAGTATCTGACACAGAGAACATGACACCTGTACCCAGAAATTCCTTGCTCATTTGTGGTGTTGAAGCTTTCTGTATTTGTGCCACATAATGGCTGTATCCACCTAGGAACTAAAGCCCAGGCAAATGAGATGGCTGTATTCCCAGTCATTATCTTCTGATAATTGCTTGTAAAGTGCCTGCTCTACTATAACAAAGGGAAAATTAGTGCTATCTGGAAAAAGGTTGTTTATCTTTTTTAATAGTTTTTAATCCTAACTCCCTCCTCTAAGATGGTCATTAAAGTTGGAATATAGGTGATGGGATTTTTTTCTACTTATTTTTATTACGTATCATAAAAGTACTCATCACAATTAGTCTTACAGAAAGAAATATATATTCTTTTCAGTCTATGGTATGAAATAAAATGGAAAAGGAGGTACATTCAAGAAAATGAAGCCAGTCTTCCTGATTTTTAGCTTTTTTTTTTCTTTCTTTAAGAGGTTTGTACCTTTTCAATGCTCCAAGTAATCTTATTTCCATCAATTTTACATTAAGTTTCTGAGTTCAAGTGACCATGACTTGTTGACATAAAGTTAACAAGATGAATAGATCAGTAACAATTTCAAAGCATCTAATTTAAGCTGTTGTCATTGAACAGAATCCTGAAACTATAAAACTCAAACATTAGATATCCTTTTAGTTTAACCTTTCCATTTCATAGATGAGCGAAATAAAGTCCAAGCAAGGAAGACTTACTAGATAGAGTGGTAGATAAAAGACAAAAACGTAGCTTGCCTTATTTTCATCTAGTGTTTTTTCTACCACACCAATATTTTGCTTTTTTAACCTCTGTTGTGGTTATCTTAACAAAAACAATAACTAACATTTATCACACATTTAATATGTGATATGTGTTGGGCAATATCCTAAGTTCTTTATATAGATTATCTCATTTAATTCTCATAAGAATTCTAACAAAGATGACATTGTTACCATCCTCGTATTACAGATGAAGGAACCAAGAGTAGTTTGCCTAGGATGTCTCAGCTTGTAAGAGGCAGAGCTAGAATTTGGACTCAGGTAGCCTGATTCTAGAATCCATGTTTTATGCTGGTATATTTTAAATTGTTACCATGATCCTAAAATTATGCTAGCAGTTCTTCAAAGTACAGTTTCACTTCAGAGCCAAACCTTCTCTCTTATGAATACTACTTCTTAAATAAAAATCTGTATTTTCTGCATACCATGTCTTAGTTAGAAGCATGATAGGTTCACACACAGACTCCAGTTGTGACTATGATATGCTGTGTCTATGGATAGAGATTATTTCACCTTGAAATTCTGCAGTCTAAACTGATTTTCTCCATTAAGCCTTGATCCTATAGCTACTAACTCTTTTTCCTGTGTTATAGGGGGAGACTGTGCTACTTTAATGAAAAACATGGGTCCTCTCCCTGTTGATATGGCCAGAATGTACTTTGCCGAGACAGTCTTGGCCTTGGAATATTTGCATAATTATGGAATTGTACACAGGGATTTGAAACCAGACAAGTATGTACACAAATGAAATATATATCTTCTTTTGCCCAATACAAAGTTCTTGTATGTTTATAAAGATGTTTTCTTTTAATGCAATGTTCATTTTTAAATTCTTCCATAATGTCCAAAATAAGTTGTTTTAACTGTATATATGGTAATTTGTATGTAAATCTTTAAAGGATATGCTTATTTGAAGTTCAGGAAACTCATAGAAAAAAGGATGCAATGCATATGTGTGTGTGTGTGTATATATATATAAATATATATATTTAAATACTTTAAGTTCTGGGATACATACGCAGAATGTGCAGGTTTGTTACATAGGCATACACATGCCATGGTGGTTTGCTGCACCCATCATCTACATTAGGTATTTCTCCTAATGTTATCCCTCCCCTAGTTCCCCACCCCCCACAATGCTTATATTAATAATTTATCAGTCGGACGCGGTGGCTCACACCTGTAATCCCAGCACTCTGGAAGGCTGAGGCGGGCAGATCATGAGGTTAGGAGATCGAGATCATCCTGGCTAATGTGGTGAAACCCCATCTCTACTGAAAATATAAAATAATTAGTCGGACATGATGGCGGGTGCCCATAGTCCCAGCTACTTGGGAGGCTGAGGCAGGAGAATGGCATGAACCCAGGACGCAGAGGTTGCAGTGAGCCAAGATCAAGATCATGCCACTGCACTCCAGCCTGGGCGACAGAATGAGACCCTGTCTCAAAAAAAAAAAAAAAACACAACAACAACAACAACAACAACAACTTACCAGCAACAAGAGAAAAAGATAATCATAAAGCCAGAATTAATTTTTTTAAGTTTTTTTTTCTTTAATGATGTAAATGTGATAATGGCTTCATAGAACGCTACTAGTTGTTTTCTGGATAGTTTCTTTATTTGGTGTCATACTTAGATTACCTTTTCCTACTCCAAGATGAAGTGCTTGATATTATATTCTGTTTTACTCACAATTTTTTAGTAATTTTTAATTTACGTGGAATTGATTTTGGTGTCTGATTTGAGATACAGATAGACTTTTTTTCCCAGATGACTAGCTATTCATCTTGACACCATTTATTAAATATTTCATGCTTTATCCACTAATTTGAGATGCCTCTAAAAACATTACATATTAATATGTAAAGACTTTAAGTGTGCTGAAAAGTTTATGATAAAGTTGACTCATGCTTATTCTACAAAATTTGAAAAATTCAGGGAAAAAAAAGAGAAAAAAATTCATCCACAATATTACCAAAGACAACTATAACATTTTGGGATATTTCCATCCAGTAGCTTTTTTAAAAAAATCCCTCTATTCTTTTAATGTTTAAATTACTATAATACTGTATATACTATTTAAACTTTTTATTTTCCCACTTAAAATGAAAAGTTTTAAATATATTTAATTGCAGATTCTTTGCATGTGTAAGAAATACAGGTTTTGTGCTTAATGAGTAGAAATTTAAATTAGAGATGAAAGTTGAAATCTGAAACAATATTTTTCTGGTTTTTTTTTTTTTTTATCTTGTGTCTCATTTGTATCACAAATGGATTGCTTACTTCCTGGTGTGTGCTGTTTCTTTTTAATTTTCTTATTGTGAAAATGGAAAGGGATCAGAGTTTCATACTTGAATTTTTCCAAAAGTTTCAAAGTGTTATAAATGATGCTGTATGTGGCTGCTCCAACAAAGATTAGCTATGCCTTGTCTCTAGCCCTCCTTTGTGAATTACACTCAGCTGCTAGATGGAAGTATTTGACATCTTGGTGTGACTTCATCTCTTTCCAGGCTGGGTTTTGTAATAAGCTTGATGCCCATATATTAAATAGTCTTAGAAATTGATAGGGGTAGGGGGGAAATGAAAATAGATAACCAACTTATAAAGTGATTATTGTGTTATATGTCCTTCTGCCTCATAGCTTGTTGGTTACCTCCATGGGACACATAAAGCTGACAGATTTTGGATTATCTAAGGTGGGACTAATGAGCATGACTACCAACCTTTATGAGGGTCATATTGAGAAGGATGCTCGAGAGTTCCTGGATAAACAGGTAAGCTTGGGTGCCATTTAGTTTATTGAGAAATACAAAGTATGGTATTGCCAGTGAAGTTCAGAATCAACTTGTGTGGGCCATCTTCACATTAGTGCTGGTGGTTTGGATGTCTGTATAAACCTTGCATTTAATAAAGTGCAAATTGCTTCCATTTTTCTCCCTGGGCCTCTTTGAACTGTCTGCTCCATCTACATTCCTCTCCCAACATTATGGTCTATTAGCAAGACGAATGATCTAATTGCACACAAGTGAGAATGTGAGAGAGACAAATGGAAAACTGTTTTTGTAAGGAATTCAGGAGTCTCAGTAGAGTACTTGTGAAACTCATGATGCATTGTACCATCATGGGTGCTAAATCCAAGCCACGGCCCATTTCCCTTTAAGCATGCCTCATTACCATGTGCCCACAATCTGTTCATTGTAAAGTTACTTAAGGTAAACACAGCTCAACTGTCATTGCTTTTATGAAATAACCTGTGTGTGAATGTATTTTGGTCATATAGATACTAAAACTCTCTCTGACAATGACAAACTTAAAAATGCATTATTATTTTAAATTTAAGGATTATAAGTGGTTTTAATATTGTATAATAGGTAAAACTACCAAACAGGGTCAGATTCTCAATTTGAAAGTAAACATTACATATAATTTAACATTAGAGCAGAACTGTAAACTTCCCATCTTTGGTAATAATTCTTTGCCTTGGTATTTTAAATACCTTTTTATAATTGTTGCTCTTAAGTTCTTTGTCCATGTGGTTCCATGTGGTTGAGCAGGTGCATTCTGGGCAAAATAATTGGTGACTAGCCATCTTGCTCATTTTAATTCATGTCTAATATTCCAATTATTTGAATTTTGCAATTATCTTTTAGGTCTGTGGCACACCTGAATACATTGCACCAGAAGTGATTCTGAGGCAGGGTTATGGAAAGCCGGTGGATTGGTGGGCCATGGGGATTATCCTCTATGAATTTCTGGTTGGATGCGTGCCCTTCTTTGGGGATACTCCAGAAGAGCTATTTGGACAAGTCATCAGTGGTAAATATCATCAGGAGTTAACTTTAAGTCACTGTTGGGAAGCAGCTATTTAATGTAAATCTGTTGAGTGTCACAGTTTTTACTACCAAAATGTTAACCTCTATCAAACAGTTGAGCCAACGAATTAAAAGAACTCACTCATCAAAGCATATAACTGACATTCTTAATCTCAAGAGAGCAGTTTTTGTTGAAAATTGATCTGAAGAAATTATGTTAACATAGAATTTGGAAATGTACTAGCAACAAAACCATTTTTTATCGTGTGCTTTTTCTGCAAAGGAAATTGGTGTGGGATTTACAGGCAATTTAATTGCCGTCCAGTCTTCCTTTCCATGATAGGAAAGTTGCACCACGAAGAAAAGGTTAATGTGGGTAACGTTTACATAAATGGGGAAAATGGCTAGTGGCATAATGAAGAAATTAACAAAAATGTAATAAACCCTAAAACAAATGTCTACCAAATAATAAATGATGAGAATGGGAAAGAAGCAAATTGAATCCACAGATTGTTAATGATTTCATTGGTAGCTGTTATGGTGTAATGTTATTTCTGTAACAGCTGTTCATCTTCCATTTAAAATTCAATAACTTTCAGATCTTAACCTGCAAGCTGACCCTAACTATTGTATGTGGCCTGTGGCAAAACTAAATGATAATTAAATAGGGTGTATCACTACTCTACCTGACGATTTTATAAATTTCCCTGGAACAGATCAGAAGGGTCTCTCTTCTTGAAAGTTTGTCAGGCATCACTGATATCTTTATCAGCCACCTTCGGTCTATTTGGACTGTGTTTACAAAGTCCAGCAGTGGAAGTAGGGGAAAAATTCATTTTGCATATGAGGCCGTTTTATCACAGCATTCTTTTCTATCATTGACTTTGCAAGCCAGGCATATTTGTAAACTTTAACAAAGCAGATTTGTGAGTTGCCTGCAGTGTATGACCCCTTTATACAATATCTGAGCTGTTTATGGATTTATAACTAGGCTGTTTTCTGATATACTAAGGCCTGAATGGCAAAGGGAATCAAGTGTTTAATTAACACAAGCAGCAAATGCTGGCTTTGTTCTTGATGCCTTACGGCTCAGATGCATATTCATGTTGTGTTTTCCAAATCAGATTTAAACTGCAGCAGAGGAAGCTAGAGGCAGGCACACACAGAAATAACTCATGTTTTTATTGCATTTCCGTACACACAAGCACGCACACCTATCTTCAGGCAAACTCCTTCAGAATGAGAATGTATTCTTAATATTTATGACAGATTTTAAATACTTCCATTACTGTGATTACTTTGTGGTTTTTTTTTTCTTCTTCTTCAGTCTTAGCACTTTGACCTTTTTTGTTTATTTGTTTCCGGAAATAGTTATTTTTGCAAAATTACTTCTTGTTTCTTAGAGCTGAAGAACTCTATGGCTGTGGCCAAATTCTCAGCTGAGGAAATTAAGAGAGAAAAATCCTACCCTGAGATAATCCTTGGATGGATATATTAGCCACCTGACATGGAAGTGTTTAGAGTTTCTATTATTTTAAGTCTTTTAATAACTAGAGAGGCAACTTTTTGGAAGCCAATTCTTTGAAAGAAAAATGAATTTAAAAAGCAAATGAAAGATCTGCTTATTGAAATATTCTCTTCCTACCTTGTAAAAAATCTGTGCTCCTTATGTCTTATAAAATAATGCTTCTCAAACATGACAGTGTTTAGGAATCGACTGAAGATCTTGTTGAAATGCAGACTCTGATTTAGTAGGTCTGGAGTGGGCCTGACATTCTGCCTTTCTGACAAATTCCCAGGTGATGACCATGTTGCTGGGACCTGGACCCTCTTGTGAACAATACGGTTATAAACAACTTTTCTTCCTTCTAGATGAGATCAACTGGCCTGAGAAGGATGAGGCACCCCCACCTGATGCCCAGGATCTGATTACCTTACTCCTCAGGCAGAATCCCCTGGAGAGGCTGGGAACAGGTTAGAGCCCATGTTTTAATTTTGCTAATATGCAAGAAATAATGTCTACATGGAGCGCTCTGAAGCTTTTGTTGTTGTTTTGCTTTTGCATAGGCAACATCTGTTAGTTGATGTAGAACATGACTGCAACACTTTATAGCAATAATATTTTGGATTTTGTTTCCTGATTCAAAGCAGTGTGTACACTAAGATGGTTGGTTGGTTGTCTTTGTTTTTTGTTGTTTTTGTGTTTGGCAAAGCAGAAATTATGCTTAATTTGTTTCAATAAATAAAGCTTCTCTGGAAGAAAACCTCAAAGGCACATGTAACTCTTCTGTCCTGAAAAGCATGCATCTTAAATAACTTGAAACAGAGGATTCGCTATTTGGAACTCTTTTTGTTTTTGTCTTTAAATATACATCCCCATACGGATTTGACCCAGCATGTTACTATCCACAGGCTTTGAAATGGGTTATCAGTGCTTGGACTAATTACTAGAAATGAGTGCCTAGGGTTGAACCATGCTGTCCTGTCACAGTGATCGGCACAGTGATGAGCACCATGACCCAAGAAAGCGAATTAAAAACCACTGCCTTTCAGGATTAACAAGATAGTAGATTTGCTTCTTGCTGATTATTTTTTCTGACTGTTCTGCCAGCATTTTATTCCCTTTTCTTCTCTGTATTCTGAATAGACAGACGTAGCGATCCCAGTATAGAGTCCCAGTCTGCCCGAGTATGTGAATTTATGTAGATGAGACTAAATATTAAATATAAATGCACATAGTCTAGCCAGCCTCCATAATTTTCATCAGTGAAAAGTGTTAGCTTGATGGATTATTTACTCTGAGCTGTTTCATTCTACCCCCATTTTAATAGAAATAACAGAAAATACTGAAGAAATCATTTCTCCCCCATTTTTTTCCAAGACAAAAATTTGAAACAGCTCCAAATATTTATTGTATAGTATTCTCCACATTCACCCACCGATTCTCCTATTGGAGGACTCTGTTCTTACCTAAGTATAGATGAAGGCAGTGCTACTAGAGTTTATGATAATGCGTTACAGCAAGGGTCAGCAAGCTACAGCCAGATTTGTCCCACAGCCTGGTATTGTAAATAAAGCTTTACTGAAACACCTCCACGTCCCACTCATTTAGGTATTGTATGGCTGCCTTCATGCTACAAGGACAGAGTTAGGTAGTCATGACAGACCGTATGCTATGCAAAGACTAAAATGTATACTGTTTTGCCTTTTACACGAGAGCTTTGTAGACCCTGCATTAGAGAATCCAAAAAGGCTTAAAATTAGGGCTTCACTAGAAAACTTCTTTTAGTTGAGCCTCTCACTAGAGCACCTTGTGCCTTTTTTACCTTTTTCAGTGGGTGAGTGGACTTTTAACCTGAAAAGCCAATAAAATTGAGGTTGAGGGCATAAACTCCACAGTCAGCTAACCTGAGTTTAAATCTCAGCTGTATGACACTGGACAGGTTACTTCTTTTTCTATTGCTCATCTCCTCATTTGTGAAAAGGAAATGTTTGAAGTGCTACCTCATAGGATTATTATAAGGATAAAAACAGATCATTCTAGGGAAGAGGAGGCATTCTGATGGATGGCTTTGTAAAACATTTCCTCCAGAGTCATCTGCCTCATTAACAACAGTTTTATCTTAAAATTATTTTCTAAGTTCATAAACTGACATGATTTCTTATTCTGTTATGAATGCATACTGCCCTAGTCCTTCAATCAGCCCATAATATGTGTTTTTTGTTTGGTTTTTGGTTGGTGGGTGGGTGGGGTGGTTTGTTTATTTGTTTATTTATTTAGAGATGGCATCTCACTCTGTCACGCCGGCTGGAGTGCAGTGGTGTGATCTTGGCCCACTGCAACCTCCGCCCCCCAGGTTCAAGCGATTCTCATGCCTAAGCCTCCCGAGTAGCCGGGACCACAAGTGCATGCCACCATGCCCGGCTACTTTTTGTATTTTTAGTAGAGATGGGGTTTGGCCATGTTGGCCAGGCTGGTCTTGAACTCCTGGCCTCAACTGATCCACCCACCTCGGCCTCCCAAAGTGCTGAGATTACAGCCTCATGAGCCATCGTGCCTGGCTCCATCATATATGTTTTCATCCCTGTTACCTGAGGTCAGGTGTAGAATTTTCCACTTGTGGTGACATATTGGTGCTCAAAAAGTTTCAGATTTTGGAGCATTTCAGATTTTAAATTTTCAGACCAAGGATGTTCAGCCTGTATTCTGCCCTGTATTTACTCCTCCAGGAAAACTTGGATTCTTGTTTGGGCTTCGTTTAACTAGACAAGGATGTGATAATGATCAGCATCTCTGTGTTTATAAATCATAGGCTGCAAGTTACTTCTCTGCACATTTTCTCGTTGACTGCTACTTTCAGTCTTTTTAGGGTTTGACAGTTTGAAGAACGAATCTCCTAACAGAAACCCAGAAGAGACATTTAAAAGACCCTACCCAAGCTCTTAGAATTGTTAAGTGCTTGCCAAACAGGCCAGTACAACATGACAGGTCCCAGTAGGGCCCAGAGCCTGAGGCTGAGAATCCCGCAGGCCTGCCATGCTGCTCCCAATGACAGCATTTTGTATTTAATGCATATTTAGTGGGCAAAATAATGCACCGTGAAAATGTGCGAATGCACATTTGCCCAAGAGATTAGAGAGGCTGAGAAAAAGGGTGTGAAGAACATAATGGATGTTTAAGAAACTTCCATGAAAGGAGAGAAAAGGGAAAGTGTTAGTGTCAAAGCATAACTTGCAGTTTGGGAGCTTGTCCTACTGGAACTATACTTTTGAACTTGTAGAATATTGAGTGGCAGCCTGACTCATTGGACTTCAGAGCTGCTCAGATGTCACTGCTACCCATGTCTTGAATAGTTTCTTCATTGCCCTGAGTCTCAGTTTCCTAGTCTATGGAAATGGGCGTTTTATAGACTTCACAGGATTATTGTGAGGAGTAAATGCAAAAATGTTCATGAAGGTATCTAGTTCATTTACTAAATACCTAGCAAGAGCTCAAGGAATAATGTTTCCTTTCCCTTCATGATGAATTCTTACAATGAGAACTATCATTTGCATGAGTGATTTGTTTTTAGCTCACGATGCTATCACCCATATTTTATCAAAAATTTAGCCCAGAGTCATTTTCCCCCAATTCCCCTCCCCACTCCGCTTTCTTGTCTTCCTTATCTCTCCATAAGTGCATGAGAAACTGGACCAACTGATACCAGCTTCTCATAAGTGAGGCACAAAGGCCAAAGGGTGAGAAATGTGAGCTAAATCAACCATGGGCTGTGAGTCCTTGAGGAGGACCCATTTGTCATTGTCTACAGAGATGAAATGAAGGCTCTCACCAGCTTGCGCCCCAGAGGATAGCAGGCAGTGGGGTAAAACCCCCGACACTGACTGCAGTCTGATTGAGCTCTTGGCCCTAGAGAAACTGCTTTTCTGATAAAGTTGAGCAACCCAAAATGTGAAGGCTGGACTGTTGATACGGCCCCATGAGCAGCAGCTGAAGTGATAGTCATTGTGGTCTAGTGGAACCATCACTGCACTAGGAGTTCAGAGATGTGTGTTGTGGGCCACTAACTAGGGCTTCCCCTATCCAACATCCTCACCATGCTGATGACCTCCATGTTGGGTAGGGAAACAGTTAAGCCCTCTTAGCTTTCGTATTCTGTTTCTCCAAGTAAAAGAGCGTTATAAGAAAATGAGATGGGCAGTTGTATATACGGGCATTGATTAGGGATAGGTGAGAGCAAGGATGCATGGTTGGCTGGAATGAGACTCTGCAGAGGTGCTGTAGAACAGCCACATGAGTTGGCTGTTAGGCTCAGGTCCCCAGTAGTGGCAGTTCTGAATCTTTGCATTTGCAAAGCAATGCAAGAGAGATGGTGGAGTAGAAACAAATTAAAGCATGCCTCCACCTTATATGTGGCACTGAGGTTGGATCTGGGTGTTTTTAGGCAGGCCTAGGTTCAGCCTTGAATCTTTACCCTCTGGGGGATCATGGTCCGTGGTGCTTTATTGCTTATGCTTCATTTCCACATCCACAAAAGGTGTTGTAATGCCCACTTTGTGTGGTTATATTTGATGATTTAATTAAAGGAAACAAGATACCTGTCCCGTAGCATCTAGTGCAATACTTGTCACAAGTTGACTCTCAGTCGTAGCTGCTCGTGCTTATTGTCAGACTTCAGTATTTTGCTAGAAATGTGGAAACCACCTGGATAGAATAGGGTAAAGATTCTAATTAAATGTTTTATAAGGAAGAATCCATTTCCCCCTTTTTTGGGTAATTTCCTCGCTTTGATGTTTTCACTCCATTCCATCATTTTCAGAACACCAATTTGCCCTGGCTGGATTCAGAGCTAGGGCTGACACTATGCCTTATGCTAGAGGGGTCCAATGAGGACAGAGTCAAATCTTTGATCCACAGACAGCAACCCCCAACCAAGATTCACAGCCCATTTTGCATTCAACTTGGCATTTCTCATCCTATTCTTTTTGTACCCCACAGAGGACAGGATGAGAGGCCTGGGTGACAACTACAAGAAAGAGGCATTCACTTGCACCTAGCAGAGATCTTTTGGCAGGGAGGCTGATTAGACCCTTTATTAACATCTCAGATATCTCTCAGAGGTTTTTCAGGGTTGATTCTTTGTTATCTCTCTCTTCAACAATATGTGTGCTGGTGGCAGGGCAGGGGTCTGATTCTTATGCTGTGATATGATATCATGTACCTTTTTCTCTTTATATGGGATATGGTATTCATATTTTTGATGGCCTGTCCTTTAAAATCACTCTTTAAAATTATGAACTGAATTGAAAACATTTCACTGAATTATGCTATCATGCTGACTTGGCAAAAAGAAGCCTAAAACTTGGAAATGGTGATTGATATTTTAGAGGCATTAAAAGTCTATAAAACAGATTTGTCAGTTTCCTACTTACAAATCTGTAGTTCACAGAATCTAATTCTTATCTATGTTAATGGGCAATCCAATAAAATTGAATGGTAACCCCTATAAATAATATTTAGGAAAAATTTATCAATATTCACTTCTCCTCCAGAGGAAATGTTGCTGTGAACACATTTTGCACCTTGTTAGAATTTCTTTGGGTTTTTATTGAGTGAGTCTGCTGTGGGCCAATATTTATCCACATCTCCAGGTTCAGCATAATATGATTTTAAGTGTCCACAACATTAACCTTTGAAAAATGGAGGAAGTCATGGAAAAAACTAACAAAAACACTGCCATAGCAACTGCTGTTAGCAACATCACATCTCCTACTGACAAATTATCAGAAAAATTTGTGGGGCTTCGGTTGTAGAATGAAAAAGTATGATTTTCATGTCTGTATTTCTTTGCTGATATGTTTTCAAAATTGTTAAAAACTGATGTTTGCCTTTGCTTAGTGGGGATAGTTTAACACTTTCCTCTCTGTCTCTACCTGCCCACTTCCAGGTGGTGCATATGAAGTCAAACAGCATCGATTCTTCCGTTCTTTAGACTGGAACAGTTTGCTGAGACAGAAGGCAGAATTTATTCCCCAACTGGAATCTGAGGATGACACAAGTTATTTTGATAGTATGTGCTTTATCTGACATAAAACATTGTTTGGCCTTTACTCGATAAATAATTACCTTTGCTTTTGAAACTCTTCATATCTCTGAGTTCTTAAACATAATGCTGATTCGATACAGAAACTCATAATTAAAATATCTAAACACTGAAAATCTGAGTAATTGGACCTGTTCCCAAACATTTCACTGCAGCTCGGTCTGAGAAGTATCATCATATGGAAACGGAGGAAGAAGACGACACAAATGATGAAGATTTTAATGTGGAAATAAGGCAGTTTTCTTCATGTTCACATAGGTTTTCAAAAGTAAGTGAAATGTGGCATAAACATACAGAGTCTCTCTGGGAGGATCTCCCGCTGGCCAGATAGTATCCCCGAACAGCTGGACACTTACCCTTTTCCAGGGTTTGAGGTCTCCTATGCCCAAACTTCCTTTTTGTTGAAGAAAAGTGATCCCCTCAACTTATAGTCTGTCCCTATGCTACTGTGAAAATATATTTCTCTCTCCATGAATTAAGATCTTGTTTTCTTAGGGGCGTAGCCTTGCACCCAAAGTCTTGTTTTTGGAGTGTGTGACTGCTACTTATATGATGACCTTGCCTTGAATGTCTCACCTGGCTCAATGCCAGGCTGTGGAGGCACCACTCGTTGCTTTCAACTTAGGATGATGAGCGCCAGCTTCACTGTGTGCACAGTCATCTCCTAGGGATTACACAGAGTACAACAGAAGGAGAAGGCTCAGTCCTTGACATAAGCAAAGATACCTGGGGACAGTTGACTGTAAGATTGTAAAGTCTCGTAACTGCCAGGCATGGTGGCTCACGCCTATAATCCCAGCACTTAGAGAGGCAGAGGCAGGAAGATAGCTTGAACCCAGGAGTTCGAGACCGGCCTGGGCAATATAGCGAGTTCCCGTTCTCCACAAAAAGGAAAAAAAAAAAAAGACTCGTAACTAGTAAACAGAAATTATAAGCCACATTGAAAAGCCAGTAGGAAGCCAAGCTAGAATCATGAAAATGGTAGAAGATAATAAAATGGATGATTGAGAAAGATGCCTTTTTACTAGAAGAGGTAAGATTAAAAAAAAAATTAATCAAAACAAAGAAAACTGATAGTTCTGAGACAGAACAGGGCCCTAGGAAAAGTGGAAATCAACGTGAGGGTACCCTACCTCCCTTTTGCTATTTTCAGTAGCTACATATTTTCTGTTGCCATGGCATTTTGCATGATTATTGTTTAGCTTTTCTATAACATTTAGTGATTTTAAAGTGCTCTGTAGCTTTTTCTAAATGATCACCTAGATGCACCTGCAAATTGGCCAGCACTACCCTCCCTGTTTATGGGAATGGCATTGAGGTAAGGATTTCCCTGGAGAAGGTGGTAGCCAGTCTGTCCTAGAGTCAGGACAGAAGCTTTGCTAAGTGTAGACTCAGACCAGGACTGTTCTCTGGGCCATCAAAGACAACAAAGCCAACCCCTAAACACTGCTTCCTTCTTTGCCTTGGTGGGTATTTCATTTTCCCACTGTCTCCTGTTCTTTAGCCACTTTCCTGCTATTCCTAGTAGATTACAGGAGGCCTCAGGACCATTCCCATGAGAGCAGCAAGTGTCTGAGCAGGGCAGTAGGGAGTGCTTCCTGCCCTAGGCTCTTAGACCCCCATTTTACCTTCTCTCTTTCCTGTGAGACAACAGAGGTTCAGAGACAGCTGAGACCTTGGGCTTACCTGAGATCCAATCCCCTTCAGGACCCCCGGCACCAACATAGGAAACTGCCTGTCTGTAGATGTGATTTGTAAGCGAAACAAATACCTCCGGCTCTTACAACGAAATATGTACTGCATCCCTGCCACACCACCACCCAGTCTTGAAACAGAGAATTTATTCTGTTTGTACTCAATTCCAATTCATTGTTCTTCCTACCCCTGACTGGTGGCCATTAAATCTTTTTCTCTGTTATTTTCTTTTTCCAGTTGACTTCATGGTTAAAAGGTAATCAAGATGTGCATTGATCCCGAGGCCTAGAACTCCACTGCATCTGTGGATTTTGTTTGCAGATACAAAGTCCGCAACAAGATATGATGAGAGGATGATGAATTCATAGCTCCCTATTTGTATATATGTACACACACACACTCACACTCACTCACTCTGACCCTTCGTCTCAGGATTCTGGTCAACAACACTGGAAAGTACTTTCTGAATACACAATTTCAGTTCAGAATTTAGTTATCCTCTCAGGTTTTCCTCCCAAGACTTGGAGTGTTTTTCTGACAAACTCTTTTTAGTAGATATTAATAAGCACCGATTATTTGCCTTCCAGGTTTTCAGCAGTATAGATCGAATCACTCAGAATTCAGCAGAAGAGAAGGAAGACTCTGGGGACAAAACCAAAAGCACAACCTTGCCATCCACAGAAACACTGAGCTGGAGTTCAGAATATTCTGAAATGTATGTGAAATGCCTCTTAAGTAATATAAGCAGTAGCTACTAGAGCAGAGTTTCTTAAACTTCAGTGAGCATTAGAATACCTGGGGGACTTGTTAAAACACAGATCTCCCACCTCCAGAGTTTCTGATCCAGTAGATCTCGGGTGGGGCCTGAAAATGTGCATTTCTGACAAGTACCCAGATTATGCAGATGTTGCTGCTCTGGGTACCACACATTAAGAACCATTGTACTAGACATCTCTTGGTTAGGCTTATCCAAGTCCGATTTTCACCTGGTTTCTTCCAAAATTCACCTTTAACACAGTTTTCTAGTATGTGTATATGACTTTGTTTTTGCTTTTAATTAAGGCAACAGCTATCAACATCCAACTCTTCAGATACTGAAAGCAACAGACATAAACTCAGTTCTGGCCTACTTCCCAAACTGGCTATTTCAACAGAGGGAGAACAAGATGAAGCTGCCTCCCGCCCTGGAGACCCCCATGAGGAGCCAGGAAAGCCAGCCCTTCCTCCTGAAGAGAGTGCCCAGGAGGAGCCTGAGGTCACCACTCCAGCCAGCACCATCAGCAGCTCCACCCTGTCAGGTAAGCCTTGGGCCATAGTGCCTGCTGTCCTCTTCACCACACTAAGTGACTCCTAGCGCTCAGTCCCAGGGATGGCCTCGCCAGGCAGTAAAGATGGGTGTTTTATGCTACTAGACTTTCTCCATGGCCTCAGTCCTTAGGCTTGAGACACGATCTTCTGAGAGCTAAGATGAGATATCTCAGATTGCTCCTCATTGCTCAGCCATGCAGCAAACTGTTACTGCTTCAGTTTGACCTTGGAGCCAAATTTCACTTTCTCAGCCAGGTTGCAGGGAATCTTTCGAGGGAAATAAGTCAGAATATACTAAGGGAGTGTGTTCACAGTTGTTGATGCAAAGGTATGTCTTACGCAGTTGCATCTAACTCAAAGTTCAGTGTGAGAGCCAGTATCAAGTAGTCAGCTTGTCAAAATGACCCTTGAAGATGTCTTGAATCACCCGTAAGGCACAGTATAAAGCCAGATTTCTCTCTAGCATTGAAACAGATGGTTGTTTCTTTGATGGAGTTGGCTTTTGTTAAAGGGTTATGTTGTACCAAATAATTTCTGTCTCCACAGTAGACTCAGGCTCAGTGCAGCACGACACTTAATGCTGTCCTGGTCCATCTAGGACTAAGGAGGGGAAAGGAGAGTCAGAAATACCAACATGATTTAAATTGGTATGTTACGTGCATATGAAATAACTCCACTGAAGACAAAAGTTACCTTCCCCATCTCTGGGTAATTGGAGTAAGAAACTCCTGAGACATCTTTGCATGTTTGGGAGGCAGTCAAGTGGGCTTGGGCCTTTGAAAGCACTTTTTTAATGTTACCTTTGTGTGATGTAACCTTCCTGACAAGAGGAACAGTGTCTTCACAGATTTTTTAAGGAGCTTAATATATCATGGATACTTGCTGGTCATTAATAATGGAGGTATCCTCACTAGATAATCAAACTTGCAATTAACTGCCCCAGAACAAGCCTCTTAAGTTCATTTAAAATATCATTTGGTTTATGAAAATTTTATGCACAGCATGTTCTTCTATAGAGTATGTGCATTTATGCTTTTTCATAAAGTAAAAGATGTATATGGCTTAGAATTGCTATAATGAATGTTTTCATTAAGCTACATTCAATATGCTGTATTGATAACCATGAATGATTCCAAGATTTTTCATCAACATTTTTTAAACTAAGTGAATATTCATAGTGTAAGCTTTTTTTTAAATCATTTCAAGAAAAACAAATTTTATGGGCTGGATTTATTTCAACCTCACTAAGAAGTTTGGATCTGTGAAGCTTCACATGTGCTTATAGTTTATTGTGGAGGAAAATAAGGTTAGATTTTCTTCTCTCTCTTCACTTCGGTTCTGTTTTCATGTTGCATAATTCCATTTATCCTAAACGTAAAGCCAAGAGAACAGCAATGAGGAAGTAGTGTAAAGGCAACCTGTTAGACTAAGATTCCTGACCATCTCTAGCTCATGTTGGTGCTCAGATCACATGTAGATATCTTGGTATTTTCTATTCCTGGTTACAAAAGCCTTTATCTGGTTCTTAGTTACCTTACTCTGAATAGAGTATATTCACCTCGATTTAAAATTTATTCTGAATATAGTGAACTGTTTACTATCTCTTAGTCTCCTCAGCCTACTCACTACTGGAAAGGTAGGAGGGGAAGGGAGGGGAATCGTGTCTAAGCATTTGATTGATTACTTTCATAATTTAAAAAAAAAAATCCACCTAGGTCCTGCCATGCATTCTGATTAATAGATTCACACCATCTTTCTCTCTCTCTCTCTCTGTCTCTCTCCCATACACACACTAAAAATAATCAAAGGCCTTGGGGGCTGTGCAGAATAGAGAGATGAGCTGATTTGCTTATAGCCAAGGGTAATTAGGGAGTCTGAAAACCGTGACTGTAGTAAAATTAAATTTGTTGATTTTTATATTGCTCCACCACCAAAAAGAAGGAACCCTTGACATTTAGAGAACATTAAAGTGACATTATCTACCATTGGTAGAAAAGAAGCTCACGCTTATGTGCAGTGCTGCAAAATGAGATGGCAGAGGCAAGGGGGAGAGGTGACACAAAGTTGTATATCCACACTCTGGCATTTAGGGAAGTACAACTTTATACCTGTTTCTCTTTTATCATGACTACATTGTGTTTGAAGCCATGCAAAATAAATGTCTTGAAGTCTTAGGTGTAGGGGTTGAATGTATCCAACAATTACTCATTGTAAAGAGATTCAACTTTTCATTTTAGACTTGTCAGTGATCCCATCCAAACCAAATTACAAAGAAGCAAGTGTGTACCTTACTCAAAGGGAAGCTTCAGTTTTGCGAGATGAGATTTATTACTTGCGAAGCAGTTTTTATCAAGACCTTCAGTAGTTGATTTCTGTAAGAGAATGGAATATACTGTTAAATGAGAATGATCTTATCTTATAGGAGTAAAAAGATTGATACTTGCCTTAACGTTATCTCCCTTTGTTGGTCAGATGGGTGTTATGTGTAAGTCCATGAGTATTTTCCTGTACATACGCACCATCAGTATGTCATCAGTAGATGACCACAAAGTGTGTCATGCCTAAAGCCGCTGTCCAAATTCCCAGCTTCCCTTAGCCTAGACCACAGCTGTAAGATCTGAACTTTGTCCATGAGCTTGGACCAAACTACAACCGTACCACTAAGAGGTGTATAGACAGCAATGTAAGAGAAATGCTGGTTAAGTATAGGTCTAATTCTTTCCTAGGCAAACAGTGTCATATGGTCAACAGTGTCATAAGATCGTTTATAGTGGTGTTAAATACTCTGCATGGATTGTATCTCTAAAGGTGATGAGACAGTTGAAGATTTTTAAGCACATGGGGCTTATAATGTAGCATTTAGAAGTAAAAATGAGATGAGCATTGTCTCTCCTGGATGGACAAAAATGTGCTATCAATGATGTTTTTAAAGAAAAGCAGGATAGAAGACCAATAACCTGGGAAAGAAAGAGTAGGACAAATCAAAAGGAATAGCTGTTCAGCTTCCTTCTGGAGGACTCAACATGTCACCCTGCTGCAGAGCTTTCTTTACTCTCAGCCTCTGCATTCACCGGGCCAGCATCAGTGATGTTCCATTTCTGCACCCACCTCCATATTTATCCTCTCTTATGCTCCATTGTTGAGGGAAGTCCTCATTTTTTTAAGTTAAAAATAACTCCAGTTTATATTAAAGATTAACAAAATTAAAAGTAAAGAAGGTGTGGTTTAGAGGGGAGAGGAAATAGCATGAGGGAGGATCAGCATTTGATACGCTGGATTAAAAGCCAGGAGGATGAAGTGAGCTTGAGTAATGGAGAGAGTAATATCCCCTTTGTCTTGCTTGTCCTTTGAAATGTATAGGGAGCTTAGAATGGAGGCATACAGCCTGAGAAGTGAGAAGAGACACGTTAGGCACTTTTCTGTCCGTTACTTGCCTCAGTCTAGTATGAGGTGTGTTCTAAGAGCAAGGCATAAGTCTACGGGGAGTGATGAAACAATGTCCACGTGTCAAAATTATGATTAACAGCATTGATAATGATAATCAATATCATAAGGTACTCACAGTATGAAGTGGGTGGCCATGGTGTTTGGGAGGTAATGTTTGATTCATGGCACAGCCTTTCATGGTATGTGTGGTAGGGGCACCAGAATTGTCTCTGCAAGGTTTCAAAAATATAGATTGTTGAAAGAAACTAATTCCTTTGGTTAAGTGGAGTCATGGATTGAGAATTAGCAGATATGTGTACAGGTAGAATGAAGCCTAAATAGACGCCTCTTCTATCTCTTCCTTCTCCGCGTCACCTTTCTCAAACCAATCACATGTTGTTAATGTTCGCCTGACACTGTCGGGACTTACCGGCCACATAGGAGTATGTTCTCCAGCATTTACTCTTCCTGCTGTCTCTCTCTTCCCCTCTTCCCACCTCTCCTATCCTAGAGTTTCCTGAACGTGTTTATCCCTTCTTCTTTGTACAGTTGGCAGTTTTTCAGAGCACTTGGATCAGATAAATGGACGAAGCGAGTGTGTGGACAGTACAGATAATTCCTCAAAGCCATCCAGTGAACCCGCTTCTCACATGGCTCGGCAGCGATTAGAAAGCACAGAAAAAAAGAAAATCTCTGGGAAAGTCACAAAGTCCCTCTCTGCCAGTGCTCTGTCCCTCATGATCCCAGGAGGTAGAGAGATACTACTCGCATGAAACTGTGTGATTTGTGCATGTGGTCCCGTCCCTCCTCTCCCAATTTGGAATGCTGAATGAGTTGCAAGATTGCTTGAAGTAATAACGGGTCATGTCCCAGGACAGCTCTTGAGAGCTTCTGCCTGCAGACTCTGAATTCTTCCTGCAGGATTTGTAGGGCCCCCAAGGAGCATTTTGGCCTATTTCATCTCACTTTCTGCATCAGGGGTACAAGAGAGGCTTCCTTCCCATGAAAGCTTGTTTCTATTTTGTTTCCTTTCCTTTTCTTTTCTCCCTCCAAGTTAAATGATAAATTTTCCTTCCTTGAATAATTTTTTTTTTCTCTAGACTGTATAATTTATACACTTTATAGAGCTGTTTACAGCATTTGTGTTGGAAAGCTAAGTATATAGCTTTTCTCATCTAATGAATGAGGAAAATAGTTACAGAATGTAAGCTTTTCATTCTGGAGATAGAGTCACAGACAGCATTGAAATTCTAGGTTTTCCCAACCCTGTCGGTTGAGCTATGCTTCCTCCTACTGGTAGCAAATCATCTTCTGCCCTGTTTTGGAAAACTGGGCTTAATTGAAGTTTTGTTGAACTGTAGTATTTTCCCACAAACTGGTTTTGCCTTTACTGATCTCTGAGTCTGTAGTAATCCCACTGGTAGAAATGAAATATACACCCTGATGGTTGTGATATCACTCCAAATGACAGCAAGAGACTGGAGTTACATTGCAGATGGCTTGTTTTTGGAAGAATACAGATCATGTATAAAAGGGATTGTTTTTGTTTTTAAAATTTCATATTTGTGCAGAAAGCAATTTGACATAAACAAATGCTCATTTGGGAGTAGTGCTCAGTCTAGCAGATTCAGTTTCTGGGAGGTGTCCCGTTTAGCTCCATAAAACAAACACCTGTATCCCTAGTCTGTATGACTCTTCATAACCTGAAGATGATGGTCCCGGTGCAGCTGCACAGACAGGAAGGTAAGTTGGATATGGGCCAGTGTAGTTTTGAAAGCTAGTGAGGAAGCCTATACTTTGGTAGAATAAGGAAATCATTCAATTTGGGGAGATAAGGGAGACCAGAAGGTAAAGAAGAAGGGGCCTGGCCTTTCAGCAGTTTGGATCTGTGTGTGTCCCCAGTGCCCTACTCCCACCTGCATGTCTTGAAGTTCCCTGCCTGCCAGCATGCATCTCTTCACCTGTCCTTTGATTAGACAGAAGGGATCCAGCAGAAAAGAACCAAGATGCTACATGAAGTCAGAGAGGGAAGGAGCATGGGTTGTGATGCAGTTGGCTTTGCTCTTCTTTGAACAAGCGTAAGAATTGAAATAGTGGGTAGTATGGATACTTTCAGCTTATGGTAGCCACAGTGGAACTCACCACACCCTGGTGAGCCTTCGGTAGCACTGGGAACTTTGTAACCTGGCTCCAACTGAGCTCCTGTCTAAACTTCAGCATGTTTTGTAGATTATTCTGCCTTTTCTCAAGTGCACACACACACGCACACTGACAGTCTCACATAATTGGTTAAGGTCTGTTTAGATTCATGTAGATGAAACAGGGATATGAACTAAAAATAAAAGTGTTCATTTCTGCTGCTATAACAAAATACTTTAGACTGGGCAAGGTAACAACAGAATTTGTTGATCGCAGTTCTGGAGCCTGGAAAGTCCAAGATCAAAGTGCCGACAGTTTCAGCATCTGACAAGGGCTTGTTCCTCATGGACTGCACCTTCTCTGTGTCCTCACATGGCAGAAGGAAAGAATGAACTCTCTCCAGTCTGTTGTATAAGGGCACTAATTCAGTTATGAGGGGCAGAGCCCTCATGACCTAATCACCTCCCAGAGGTCCCACCTCTTAAAACCATTACTTTGGGGGTTAGGTTTCAACATAGGAATTTTAGGGGGACACAAACATTCAGAGCATAGCAGTTGCTTCTAAAACAAAGAAAGCAGTAGATTTGCTGTTTTGGAATATGTACTGAGATTCTCCTCAGGTTTCTCTATCTCACCTGCATTATCCTCTCAGAGACCTTATTAGAATTGCAAGTAATATGTGAAGAGAATCAATTGTCACCACAGTAATAGAGAAGTTTATAGAGAAGTCACCATTTCATTGTTTTCCTGATTAAAATTTCTTTCCTTTTTTTTTTTTTTTTTTGAGACAGGGTCTTGCTCTGTCGCCTAGGCTGAAGTGCTGTGGCACAATCATGGCTCACTGCAGCCTCAACCTCCCAGACTCACGTGATCCTCTCACCTCAGTCTCCCAGGTAGCTGGGACTATAGGCACATGCCACCTTTCCTGGCTAATTTTTTTGTATTGTTTGTAGAAACAGGGTTTAGCCATATCACCTGACTGGTCTTGAACTCCTGGGCTCAAGCCACCAGCCCACCTTGGCCTCTCAGAAGTGCTGGGATTACAGGTGTGAGCCACTACACCCGGCCAGTTAAAATTCTTTAATCAGTATTCATTCAATAGCATTGTAGAAATCAGCTGGTAAATTGATAAACTGCTTTCCTGGCCATGTGTGTTGAAAAGGACCATGTTAAAATTGTTTAGTGAAGAATTTGGAATCCAGTATCTGTTAATATAATACATACAGTCTTCTCCACTTGAAGACACACTTGAAATACATGCATCTATGATTTATTTCTCTACTTAAAATAAAACATTAAAATTTCACAGCCAGAAGGTAAGCTTTGTTTTAATAAGCATAGAAACTAAAAAATTATAACATGAGACTATTGAAATTTCTTTCTCTTTCCTAACTGAAAAATTAGTTAAAATAGCAACACTCTTGAAGTGTGACAGTTTTGGAATTCATCCTCATTACTGATAGAAACATTTTTATATTATTTTGTCTTCATTTGGCTATTGGAAACAAATGGATTTGTGTTGTGACTGTGCCCCCAGTCCTGGAAGGGCTCATGGGGTGAGGGTTGCCTGCATGCATGCTTGTGTGAGCCACATGGGCTTTGATAACTGGCTTCTTTGTTACAGATATGTTTGCTGTTTCCCCTCTGGGAAGTCCAATGTCTCCCCATTCCCTGTCCTCGGACCCTTCCTCTTCACGAGATTCCTCTCCCAGCCGAGATTCCTCAGCAGCTTCTGCCAGTCCACATCAGCCGATTGTGATCCACAGTTCAGGGAAGAACTATGGCTTTACCATCCGAGCCATCCGGGTGTATGTGGGAGACAGTGACATCTATACAGTGCACCATATCGTCTGGGTAAAACCTGCATGTCTCACACTTGGGATTTTTCATTTCCAGCCAAGCTGGAGAGTGGATAGGTTGGCTGATAAATAGCAAATGTATTTACTTTTAAGTTTGCACTTGGGACCTGTTTCATTTTCCTTTTAGAACTCCATCCCTGAATGTATACGGTGGAATTGAATTTAGCAAAAACGAGTATCTCATAATTCTGTCCAGTTTTCATATTTGATTGTTCTTTCTTACATACCAAGCTGGTAGACATAGTCAAGGGCAATCCTATTTCTATCCTTCTTTTATTTTTTCTTTTTTTTCCTAACCTTCTTTTTAAAAATTACCTTCTCAAATCACGTGAAATGTTTTGGTCATTCATTTTTATTTTTTCTTTGTGACTCTGGTACGTCAGTCTGAATCACCTGAAAATTTCTGAGTACCATAGAAAGTTTCCTATTTTAGAATAATGATAGAACAGGAATAGTAACCATACCTGTTAGATTTTCTATTAGAAGCTTAGGACATTGCTAATTAGCTCATTATTCTTTCAGAAGACACAGTAGGTGTTAGAGTTGTCATTTGTTTGCCTACAAATATCCTCTCTTCTTTGACTGTAGAACGTAGAAGAAGGAAGTCCAGCGTGCCAGGCAGGACTGAAGGCTGGAGACCTTATCACACACATCAATGGAGAACCGGTGCATGGACTCGTCCACACAGAAGTTATAGAGCTCCTACTGAAGGTATTGTATTTTTTTTATGTCAGGGCCATGCTGATGAGACAGCATGATGGTACAGCCCCAAAGGGGCTAATACCAGGAGATTGATTACCCTGTGGCACACCCATGTCTGATTACTGAGAAAGTATTCAGTAGTCTCAAGTTTAAAGACAAAGATATTATGAACTCTCTGGTTTTATGTAATGAAATGATGTCTTTATTTCTGCATACTCATTCCCTAATTTAATTTTGCTTCTCATTCTAAATTGTAAGTAGTAAGAATTCTCTTTGTTTATATACTTTACACAGTGACATCTCTTTGGGAGTCACCTGTCCTAAAGGTGACTTTCTTCAGGAACTTCTAACAGGTTTCATTCTAGTATACGAGAAGACAAAATTGTATTAAACTGTGAGGTTTGATCTGAAGGTTTAATCTGAGAATTAGAGTTCCTTTGAAAAACAAAATTGTAAATATATACACATGTACTATAAATTATAAAAAATAAGTGGTAGTGAAAGAAGAGGTCCCAGCAATTATTAGACCTCCCTCCCCTCCATACAAATTCACTTAAACAGGGATCAATTTATATTTAAAATGTAAGCTGAATAGAGCCTATGGAGTAAGAAGGTCACAGGAAGCATGATTGTAAATGGAGAGAGAGAAAGGACACACACTGATCCTGTCAGACTGTTCTGTTTAGTTATTTGATTTGCTACTTGCTGACTCTAGAATATAAAGTTATGGTTCAAAATATGGATCTGGTTAAAACAAAGATGAATATATGGGTTTGAGTTAAAATTTTTACAGAAAATGAAGGCTAATTAGTCTATGATGAGAAATGGAGTCCCTACTTAGAGAATTATTTTACAGATCAACAGATTTATGGACAACCTCTTGTTTCTTAAGCACTGTGCTTTGGACTCTGGAAGGGACAATGAGCCAGAGAAATGTGAGCCATAGCTGCAAAGAACCTACAGACTATTTACAGAGACAAAGCATAAATACATATAAACATAAAACACTTGCACATCATTTAAATATAATGTTCATTCAGACTGTTCCTAGCACACTTGCTCTGAAGCAGGTGCTGTTGTAGACACTGGTTACATGGGGACTGAGGTGTGGTCTCTGCCCTTGAGAAGTATGGGAGATGTCAGTAAGCAAAAACAACAACAACAAAACAAAACACAATTTAATTAAGGCTATAGGAGAGAGAGGAATATCATACTTTTGGAGAGAACATTCTATAAGTGGGGAGAGGCCTCACAGGGAAGTGACATTGAACTGGAATTTGGAAGGCACTGTAGAGAAGTGGGTGTGCACATCTTTCAAACGTGCAGTGAAATGCCTTTTCTCCTCTCTTCTCTGCCATTTCCCCAGCCCACATAAGTGTATTCTTCCAACAATTCAGAGTCTGGCCTAGGTTCCAGAAAGAGTAAATATTGTGTATATCCAAAGGTCCAATGTGGAGTAGTAGATAGGAACATTATTGCCATTGATTAGTTCACAGTATTGATGAGACTTTGGTCTTGGGCTCAGACCCCACAGGGGTTGGGGGCTCAATAATTTTGTGGGATTAAGGTAAACCATGAAGTTTTCCTTTCCTTGCTGTCCAAAAGTTACTATAAAAGGAGCTAAGTTCCCTGTGGCCACTTTTATTGTTTCCTGATTCATGTTTTGCTGTACATGTCCTTCAGTTTGGTAGCAAAAGCCTTAAGATGACTGGGGTTAGCCTACACTTTTGGCACATATGGCCACTGCTTAGAAACAAATGCCACTTCTGGCACCTATGTGGATAAGATCTGAGGTTTTTCGATGAGCATCTGTCTCTGATAATATTTTTGTCCAACTGGGATGGAACAATGATTTCAGAGTGAGCGTCCAAGGAATGGGAGGCAGAGCAGGATTGCCAACTGAGATCCCTGGACTGTGAAACTTACCTGCAGTGACCTTAGACTCCTCAAGACAGAAGTCAAGATGAGACACAAAGTTTCATGAGTTTCACCAGCTGCTTCTCTCACAATCCTGAATCCTGTGGTCCATGGTGGTCCCTTTCAGCTCAGAACCACCCGTTGTGGACAAGAACCCAGGGAATTGTTTGGTTTTTTTATCCTTTGTTTTCAGTTTGTAAGGATTGCAAAGATAGGCAGACTAAGGTGCTTACTCTTTAAAGCGCTGCCTGAACTTTTCTAGGCGCTCACTTTGACCCTTTGCATTAGAGAGTAAGTCTGTGTTCTGTGGAGGAGCTTCGCTCGGTGTCACTCATCCCGCTACACATTTTCCAAATCTTCTTATCAGTGATTTAAAAATGGCTAAAGGGATTTCAAATGGTAATATGTGTTTTGTCTTCTACATTCTTTATAGCAGCATTGCATTTTATGCAGAACAGCTCCTGCGACAGCGTATCTTTAGATAGTATCATATGTCTGTTCACAACATCAGAATAATAAATAATATACTGAAATATATATATTGAGAAATATACATTGGCTTATTTTGCTCAGACATAATTGATCACTTTCATGATTTACTTTGTAAAGTATTTTAATAGAATTTTGTATTTTAAAACTTATCTTCCTGCTTCTATGAAATTTGAGTGTGTATTTCCCCTAGAGGACTCTGGCAAGGTCTCTTAGCAGACTCAGATGATCCCATTTCTATTATCTTGCCCTCGTCTGATTATGGAGCACCTTGCACAACTCAAAGCCTTCATTTCTGGATGCAGTCAACGTGTGTCACTGAAACTGCTTAAACACAGTGGAGTGGAGAGCCATTGGCACCCTCTGAGGCCATGGTGTACTCTGTCACAAATCCAAAGAGCATCCTGCCTGTGTTCATAAAGGAAGCACTCAAGAGGAGTAAGCAATGTCATGAAACCAAGAGGATACAAGGGATTTAATTATCTTCCCAGTGAACTGTATAATCATGCAGCTTCCTTCCAAATTTAACCAGTGACTCTTGAAATCAGAGTATTAAGTGACTAGTGTCAGTGGTGGGCTCCTGTGTGCCATCATTGGTTTAACAGCAGGGATGTTGGCTGTACTATGGTACTCTCGAATGCTGTTTACAGTGTTTTATACTTGCAAAGGACTTTACAGAATGTCATGGCACTCTTAGAGAAAGGGGGAGAAGTCCTGACAGAGGGCTGTAGGTGTATGTTTAGAACTGCATGACTACCTGTACAGTGTTTGTCTTTTGGATTATGAATATAGTAAGCATTTTCCATGTTTCATAGAATCACATTTGGTCTTGTTTACCTTCACAACTTCAAAGTGAACCTGCTATGGGAGCAGTATCTTCCATGCATAGACAAACTTGTCTGAAGTCACTCAGCATCCTCGATCCATGGAATTATAAAATGTCATGGTTATCCAGTTCCGCTCCCCACTGGCTATGTGAATCCCTGACAGTGTCCTCCTTCAGCTTCACCTCAAAGCTTTTCTGCCATGAGGAAAGCTTGTAGACAGCATCAGTCTTTCTAAAAACAACTTTATAAGTAGACTGAGGTCATTCTTCACCCACTAGTGTTACAGGTGGAGATGATACTTGGCCCAGTCCTATTACCTGTTCCAATTAGCCAGGCTTAACTTCTGTGATCCAAGAAACTTTCTTCTCAACCAAGCTGCTTTTTAAGTATAGCATTAGTTTAAATCCCCAATGCATAGAAGCCGTAAAACTTTACCAGCCTCTACTTCAGAAATTTCCTTTCCATGGACACTGGGGAGCTTCTGTGTACTAAAATGGGGGCCATCAAATAGCTTGATTACCATCCTCCCATATCTGTCAAGCCCCTCATATGCACAGAGCCTTGTGCAAAATACGGCAAGGGCCACACAAAAATGACACATAAGGGCTGGGCACAGTGGCTCATGCCTGTAATCCCAGCACTTTGGGAGGCTGAGGTGGGTGGATCACGAGGTCAGGAGTTCAAGACCAGCCTGGCCAAGATGGTGAAACCCCGTCTCTACTAAAAATACAAAAATTAGCTGGGCATGGTGGTAGGCTCCTGTAATCCCAGTGAGACAGAGAATTGCTTGAACCCGGGAGGAAGAGGTTACAGTGAGCCGAGATAGCACCACTGCACTCCAGCCTGGGTGACAGAGTGAGATTCTGTCTCAAGGAAAAAAAAAAAAAAGACACATAAGGATAATAGTTAATGGGGCAAGGGTGCTTGATGCCTGCCACACTCTTGTCTGTGGTTTTACAGGAATAAATGCATGTAATCCAAACAGTTACTCTCTGAGGTAGGTGCTATAACTATAAATGTTCCCATTTCACAAATGAAAAAAAACAAAAGCAGAAGAAGATAACAAAGCAGCCTAAGCTTATCTGCTGGAAAGGAGCATAACGTGATTTGCACCCAGGCGGTGTAGCTCCGGAGCCTGCACTTTCCACCACAAGCACACTGCTCTACATGTGAAGTCTCCAGTTGCCAGTAACTTAGAGTCTGATGTTCACAGGGGGAAACAGTGGCAATGCCAGGTTAAAATCAAAATGTTCAACTTAAGTAACAGACTATAAACATGGCAGAAGTTCCAAAAGAGGGATGGCTTTTCTCCAGGGTGGACAGGAATGGCGTCAAAGAATTGAGGGTTATCCATGCAAGGCTTTGATGAATGAGTGGCGATTCAGTATATAGTCAGGGGTGCACAATAGTCTAGGCCAAATAATGAAGTGTGTAAACACGAGGACAGGAGGTATCAAGATTTATGAGGTATACAAGTGAACCATCAGGCTGAAGCCTGGGTTAATGTGAGGATACAGTGTGCAAGATGGCCAAGATTGGGTAGTGAAGGGGTTGAGGATGCAGGGATGCAGGGGGCCCACCCCCCATCTGTACTTCCCAGAGAAGGAAATGCAAAAGCGGTCGTTCGGTGAGTTACCCAGGGCCAAATTGATAAGCTAACTTAGAGCCAGACCGAGAGAAGAAATTGGACAGCCTGACTTCTGCTATTATATTCAGTTCCAGCAACTTGAAATAATTTTCTTCACACTGTGCACCAGTCATGAAAATAGTTTAAAAAGTGAATTAATTGAACATTCAACAGTCTGCCAGCTGCATTTTTGTTATTTTTTCAACAAGTGCTACAGAAATTCTCCTATATGAGGTCAGTCATTAATCAGGAGAAGTTGATTGTGGGTAAAGCGACCTAGTAAGCCACCTTGAGCAGTTCAGGTAGCACTCGCTGTAGCTGACTGGATCCACCAGGTGGCAGGCTTCACAAATCTCGCCTCCCACTTTTCCAGTCACTTACCATTTTTGTAACCATTAATACTTCCAACCTAATTATTGTACTCTGTAGCCTTTGTGTCTGTATTTCCCCTTAGAGAAGTTGTCTTTGACATATGCCTGTAAGTTAAATTAATTTCCCTCTGGAACAGCCGTGTGTGGAGACAAGAAACAGAACCGGGCTTGGTCTTTATAATGGTAGGAGCATTTGTACTGAGTCTAGTGATGTGCTGTCATTTAGCAAGCCCTGGTCTTCACTATTTTCTGATGATAAGTATGTTGAGGATTTATATGTGTCTCATACAATTTTATATGTTTATGGCTCCTTCATTTTATCTTGACAGTCTTATACTTTGACCATGTCACATGTCAATCAAGTGCCTGTTTCCCTCACCACCACTCATTAAGTACCAGCTACGCACTGTGCCAGGCTCAGGAGAGGTGGAGAGGACTGGGGGACATTCCCTTCCTACAGGGAGCGGGGTTTGGTAGGAGGAGCATTGGGGGTGAGCAGCAAGAGAGGCAGCGTGGGCTCTTCCACTGGACTCTCAGTGACCTTGGGAAACAAGAACCTCATTGTCTCAGAACCCATTTTCTTCATCTGCAAAGGAACGATGACAAACTCTTCCAGGCCATGAGGGTAAAACAACCCTTATGACTTGTTTATGAAAATACATTTAGAAAATATATATGAAAATGGTTTAAAAATAAATATATGCTTTTAAAATGCCAGGTAGCATTGTTAGTCTCTTATGGCTCGAGATACAGAAGTCAATCCTGAATTGTATTCTTAGAAAAGAGCAGAACTGGATTCCAGCTCCAGTGGCACACATGATAGAATAGCCCCAGTGATCATTGTGGTTCTGCACGTCCACTCTCTGCATATGAAAAAGGACTGAAGGAACATCAGTGACACAGGAGCTTGCCATGCTTATTGCCCCTTTCCTTCACCATAGGAAATACTAAAATTTCAGCATGGCCTCAATTTGTGAAGAGAAGACCCCACTCCAAAAAACCTTCAATGGTAGACCTTACATACTTACAAAATGATTTTTCTCATTAAAGAACAAATAAAATGCAATCTCTACTATCAGATAAAGGTTTATTTTTAATGTTTTGGGGCCTGCATAAAGAATGTTTATTATTTTACAATAGAAAACAAAATAAACTTTTTTCTCTTGTTGAAGTTAAAGCCCTCTTTCCCTAAAATATTTTCTGCAAATATGATGTTAAGTATGAAAGTATATTGTCTTAAACATACACAGAATTCTAAGTCAGCCGTGGTTGTGCACTCCTATAATCCCAGCTACTCAGAGGGTGAGGCAGGAGGATTACTTGAGCCCAGGAGTTCGAGGCTGCGGTGAGCTGTGATCACACCACTGCACTCCAACCTGGGCAACAGAGCCAGATCCCATCTCAAAAAAATTTTTTTAATTTAAAAAAATTAAAGAACTCTAAAACAAATAATAAAATACTAAGACCTTCCAATATTAAACTGGATGTAAGACTGAATAAATCATTTCTTAAAGAAACACTAATAATCAAACTAAATAAGGGACAACATCAAACCGTATAAGAATTTAAACATAAAAAATCATCAGCTGGGCATGGTAGCTCACCCCTGTAATCCCAGCACTTTGGGAGGCCAAGACAGGCAGATTGCCTGAGGTCAGGAGTTCAAGACCAACCTGACCAACATGGAGAAATCCCGTCTTTAATAAAAATAAAAAATTAGCCAGGCCTGGTGGCACATGCTGTAATCCCAACTACCTGGGAGGCTGAGGCAGGAGAATTGCTTGAACCTGGGAGGCAGAGGTTGCAGTGAGCCGAGATCGTGCCATTGCACTCCAGCCTGGGCAACAAGAGCAAAACTGTGTCTCAAAAAACAAACAAACAAAAAAGAGAACAATAGCAGTAAGGAAATATTACATAATTTTGATTCACCCATCTGATAGGATATATTGCACAGCCAGTAAAAATCGTGTTTTTAAAGGTTATTTAATGATAAAGGGAAACTTTTTCCAAATTATATAATACACAAAAAAGCAACATAAAGTTGTAAATAAACTGAGATTTAAATTAGTTATAAAGCATGTGTACATATGTGCCTATTTACACATGCGTGAGAAAAGACGAGCAGGAAATATGACTACTGGTTGGGTGGTAAGCTTCTCAATGTTTTTGTTATACTTCCCTATTGTCTTCTTACTGTAGCATGGATTACTTCCCAAATCAAAGGGGAAAGTAGATGCTATCTTTAAGACAGTCATTCCCTGTCTTTTCCGTCCTCTGCTGCCACCATACCTAACTGCCCCGAACTCCCCTTCACTTGGTACCACGTTGAGCTGAGCTCTAGGTATCTTCCATGCATGGGCCTTTAGAAAGATCCTTTTCCTTGTACCTCTTGTACTTTCATGGTAATCGGGGCCATCTGTGACCTTGAAAAGACAGGTTTACCCCCTGGTTATTATGAAATTCAAGAAGGGTAATTAGTGCCAGGGACTACTCACCTGCCCTGGGCCCCCCCCTCGGCCTGACTGCTGACTCTATGCTCAGTTTCCCTAGAGGCTGCCCAGCAAGCCCCTTCCCAGGATTGAGAGAAAGGACACCGAAACTCACCAGAAATTACCTTACCCTGTATGACCTGGTTAAAAAGATGTTTCCCACTGGCTGGCATAAATGTTTCAGTTCTGCAAACTGACAGGTTTTATGGTGATAGAAAAGGAGCCTTTTAAAATAATTCAAATTAAAAGTCTCATTCGGTTTTGTTACGCTACAATTTTTAGGCCAAAGGAAAACCATAAAAAGGAGAAAAAAGAAAAATCAACCAAGAGCAGACAGCCACTGGGCACATTACTACTTAACACTTGTGGGATAATTAGTTACCCTGTTTATAGTGTTCTTTCCTGGTGTTGCACTGGGTGCAGAAGGCTTTACAGACTTGCTCTCATGTGGTCCTCAAATAAGCCCCAGGAGATAGGTAGGATTATATTGTTAATTGGCACAGGAAGTTGAGGTGTAGGGAGGGTAGCAGCCTGCTAAGGGCCCAGAGCTTGGATTTGAACTCAGATCTGTGGACCCCAGAGCTCACCCTCTTAAAGAACCTTCATATTTTGCCTTCCACCCAGTTTGTATTCTGGCAGGACTTCATTGATTGAAGGGCTATATAGAAACAGAAGGCCTTTTATATGTATGCTCCTTTCTATTTGTATTTGTCTACGAATCTCTCATCTCTGTTCTGATCTTGCTTCATCACAGAATTTCCCTTTAATACCACCTCATCTTTTCTATAGAGTGGGAATAAGGTGTCAATCACTACTACCCCATTTGAAAACACATCCATCAAAACTGGACCAGCCAGGAGAAACAGCTATAAGAGCCGGATGGTGAGGCGAAGCAAGAAATCCAAGAAGAAAGAAAGTCTCGAAAGGTTAGTAAAATCGGTATTCTTTTTAAGTTTGGTGTATACCTATGTTGGGGAGAAGTTACCCCTTAATTAAATGCTTACATATGAAGATCTGTTTTTCCGTGAGAAATTTTATGTTATGGTTCACATATATGTATACATAAAAGTCCATATTCATAATAGCATTAATTTCCATGGTAAAAGGACTTACATATTTACATTGTAGAAGGATTCAGATTGTTTTTTATCATGTGTGAATGTCAGGAAAAGCCCTTTGCTGTTTTTTAAGCCTCTTCACTTGATTTCAGTTGAGTTGGATTGAGGAACTGGATCTTCAGGCGGTTTTTAACATGAAATCTACATTTAAAATGTCCTTTACATTATCAAAAAACAAACAGTTGCTATTTTTAAAATGCCAGATATTCTAAAATAACCGTATCTTTAAAGATTCCAAATAAGCCTAGAAGTAAAAGGGCTTTGTTTTACTCACTGAAAAACGAACTAGCTTATATAGTTCTGTAGCCTGGGAAGCACCGATCAGTATCTTTTTGTGCTGCTTGCAGACACTAGCAAGATGTATGTGTTTCTGGCAGGGCTGTTTCTTGCTAGGCAGCTTTCTGGATGTGCCTCCTTTGCAATGCCATAGCATTTCTTCTTTACCCAATTGGACCTGATGAGTCACATCATATTAAAAGGATTTTTGATGATAGACATGTAGAAAAACAAGCAAACGAAAAACCATGTATTAACTCTGGGGGTAAACAATAAAGTTATACAAGAAAGGAACAGAATTATGTTTCATATGGCCCAGCTGTGAACAATATTTATAATATAAAATGCAATACTGGCCATTTTTCTAACCAAAAATTTAGCTTTCACTATATTGGGAAGAATAGAAAAGGAGAAATATATTTGGTTGCAAAGTGGAAGGGTGTTGTGTAAGAGCTTAATTATCATCTTTCATAGTAGGAAATCAACAGATAATTTCTAAAACTGAAAAACTAAAAAATAGCAGTGTACAAACATTTAGCAATATGTAGACAAATGGGAGAAAAAAACAGGTAAAAGAATACAAAGCAACTTCTTTGGAGAGTAGAGAAAAACTTCAGTAGAGGAGTTGCTGTTTTTCCTTGTACTTTTATAGAACTATTTGACTTTTTCACCCAAGTACATTTATTACTTTGATTAAAATTACACACACACCAGTTCTTCTCTTTATTATTATGCTTTACATTTTGGCTGTGCTTTAAATCATTTGGAACAAATTGTTTCAAGGGCTGGCAACCAGAAACTTTCTGCTTTAAGCTCACGTGGAGTGGGTTATATCTTACCATATATAGGCTTATATGGTAAAAGAACTCTGCACAGCCCGATGCCCTGCTAAGCTGTCAGAAGCTGTGCTTTTTGCCTTAAGATGTGCTCGTTGAGTACCAAATCCACATTTGCTTCTGCTGCAGTACAGTGTCTGCTGCCCTGCTGATACGATACACTTCAGCTTCACCTTTCTCGGTTTTTCTATGTCATTGTACAGCCTGCATTGTTGTTAGGAATATTCAAGAGCCCACAATGGAAGAAGCACAGCAAATAACCACTTCATTGGCCTCTGCCTAGCCTATCACCATTAAATAATTTGATTTCCAGTACAATGGTTTTGCTCTCAGAGGTTTACTTTGTATTATCTCTTAGTTAAATTGTGTCCACATATTTAGGGGTAGGTACTCAGAAGCTTTCAAGCAAAGAACATCCTCCTCATAAACCTAACAAGTAAATGAATGTATTTTAAATACATTTTATATTTTTCCTATTTTCCCAACTCTTCTTAAGTGTTTGGAATTGAGAGAGCCTCCACTGTCTACTACCAAATGCTCTTCCTTTACATGCCGTAAGAAAGTTTCTAACAGGAAATTGGTGTTCCGCTCTTTAACAGGATCTCCTGTTGTATGCCTGTCCCTCACACGGAGTTATTGAACTAAGCACACTGGTATTTTGGGGAGGCAGGAGTAGTTCTAAAAGAAGACTCTGAACAATTTCTTCCTGTTTTTGCTCTAGAAGGAGATCTCTTTTCAAAAAGCTAGCCAAGCAGCCTTCTCCTTTACTCCACACCAGCCGAAGTTTCTCCTGCTTGAACAGATCCCTGTCGTCGGGCGAGAGCCTCCCAGGTTCCCCTACTCATAGCTTGTCTCCCCGGTCTCCAACACCAAGCTACCGCTCCACCCCTGACTTCCCATCTGGTGAGTGAGTCTCCTAGTCTAAACAGCAGAGGGGAGGAGGTAAAGTCATGTGAGGTCCCAAAAAACATGAAGCTTGTTCCAGCTAAAAAAGCAGGTTGAAGGTATAAATTATAAAGGCAGATTTATAGAGAGGTCATAAGATGTGGCTATTCTGACCAATCAAATAAGAAGTTGGGGACTAAAGCTTGGTGTGGAGAGGTTTATCTGAGAAGTATTTATTCCACTAGTTAAATGCTGAGACAATTTGCTGACCTTACCTGGCCTTACCTAATACAGTCTGGGCTACAACCGTGGGAAAAAAGGGAAAATGACCATGGATGCTCACAGCCTTCTGTTTTCCACCCACAGGTACTAACTCCTCCCAGAGCAGCTCCCCTAGTTCTAGTGCCCCTAATTCTCCGGCAGGGTCCGGGCACATCCGGCCCAGCACTCTCCACGGTCTGGCACCCAAACTCGGCGGGCAGCGGTACCGGTCCGGAAGGCGAAAGTCGGCCGGCAACATCCCACTGTCCCCGCTGGCCCGGACGCCCTCTCCAACCCCGCAACCCACCTCCCCACAGCGGTCACCATCCCCTCTTCTGGGACACTCACTGGGCAATTCCAAGATCGCGCAAGCCTTTCCCAGCAAGATGCACTCCCCGCCCACCATCGTCAGACACATCGTGAGGCCCAAGAGTGCAGAGCCGCCCAGGTCCCCGCTGCTCAAGCGCGTGCAGTCCGAGGAGAAGCTGTCGCCCTCTTACGGCAGTGACAAGAAGCACCTGTGCTCCCGCAAGCACAGCCTGGAGGTGACCCAAGAGGAGGTACAGCGGGAGCAGTCCCAGCGGGAGGCGCAGCTGCAGAGCCTGGATGAGAACGTGTGCGACGCGCCACCGCTCAGCCGCGCCCGGCCCGTGGAGCAAGGCTGCCTGAAACGCCCGGTCTCCCGGAAGCTGGGCCGCCAGGAGTCTGTGGATGACCTGGACCGCGACAAGCTGAAGGCCAAGGTGGTGGTGAAGAAGCCAGATGGCTTCCCAGAGAAACAGGAATCCCACCAGAAATCACATGGACCCGGGAGTGATTTGGAAAACCTTGCTCTGTTTAAGCTGGAAGAGAGAGAGAAGAAAATCTATCCGAAGGCTGTGGAAAGGTCAAGTCTCTTTGAAAACAAAGGGGCTATGCAGGAGGCGCCACTCCTGGGCAGCCTGCTGAAGGACGCTCTTCACAAGCAGGCCAGCGTGCGTGCCAGCGAGGGTGCGACCTCGGATGGCCCGGTGCCTGTGGAGCACATCCAGGGTGGCGGGGACTTCAGACGGGCCCCTGCTCCTGGCACCCTCCAGGATGGTCTTTGCCGCTCCCTGGACAGGGCCACCTCCGGGAAGGGGGAAGGCACGGAGAAGGCCCCCCAGGCCAAGGAGCTTCTCCGATGTGAGAAGTTAGACAGCAAGCTGGCCAACATCGATTACCTCCGAAAGAAAATGTCACTTGAGGACAAAGAGGACAACCTCTGCCCGGTGCTGAAGCCCAAGATGACAGCTAGCACCCACGAATGCCTGCCAGGGAACCCCGTCCGACCCATGGGTGGGCAGCAGGAGCCCCCGCCAGCTTCTGAGAGCCGAGCTTTTGTCGGCAGCACCCATGCAGCTCAGATGAGCGCTGTCTCCTTTGTTCCCCTCAAGGCCTTAACAGGCCGGGTGGACAGTGGAACGGAGAAGCCTGGCTTGGTTGCTCCTGAGTCCCCTGTTAGGAAGAGCCCCTCCGAGTATAAGCTGGAAGGTAGGTCTGTCTCATGCCTGAAGCCGATTGAGGGCACTCTGGACATTGCTCTCCTGTCCGGACCTCAGGCCTCCAAGACAGAGCTGCTTTCCCTGGAGTCTGCACAGAACCCCAGCCCAAGTGGTGACGTGAGGCCCTCTGTGCCACCAGCTCTCCCCAATAGCAGTGGGAAAAGGAGTGATACCACCAGTGCAAGAGAGCTTTCTCCTTCCAGCTTAAAGATGAATAAATCCTACCCGCTCGAGCCTCGGTTCCTGCCCCCCAGCCGGGGTCTCCAGAATTCACCAGCAGTTTCCCTGCCTGACCCAGAGTTAAAGAGGGACAGGAAAGGTCCCCATCCTACTGCCAGGAGCCCCGCAACAGTCATGGAAAGCAATCCCCAACAGAGAGAGAGCAGCTCCCCCAGATGCCAAGACCACACCACCGACCCCAAGCTTCTGACCTGCCTGGGGCAGAACCTCCACAGCGTTGACCTGGCCAGGCCACGCTGCCCGCTCCCACCTGAAGCTTCCCCCTCAAGGGAGAAGCCAGGCCTGAGGGAATCGTCTGAAAGAGGCCCTTCCACAGTCAGAAGCGAGCGCTCTGCTGCGAGGACTGACATATGCAGAGAGCCCTCCATGGAACTGTGCTCTTCAGAAACTGTGAAAACCAGTGACAACTCCAAAAATCTCCTCTCTCTGGGCAGGACCCACCCAGATTTCTATACACAGACCCAGGCCATGGAGAAAGCATGGGCGCTGGGTGGGAAAACGAACCACAAAGATGGCCCAGATGAAGCGAGGTCCCCGCCCAGAGACTACAACTCTCTGCACTCAGCTGGAATTCCCTGTGAGAAGGAGCTGGGCAAGGTGAGGCGTGGCGTGGAACCCAAGCCCGAAGCCCTTCCTGCCAGGCGGTCTCTGCAGCCACCTGGAATTGAGAGTGAGAAGAGTGAAAAGCTCTCCAGTTTCCCATCTTTGCAGAAAGATGGTGCCAAGGAACCTGAAAGGAAGGAGCAGCCTCTACAAAGGCATCCCAGCAGTATCCCTCCGTCCCCTCTGACCCCCAAAGACCTGCCCAGCCCGGCTGCCAGGCAGCATTGCAGTTCCCCAAGCCACGCTTCTGGCAGAGAGCCGGGGGCCAAGCCCAGCACTGCAGAGCCCAGCCCGAGCTCCCAGGACCCTCCCAAGCCTGTTGCTGTGCACAGTGAAAACAGCAGCCACAAGCCCCGGCCTGGCCCTGACCCGGGCCCTCCAAAGTCTAAGCACCCCGACCGGTCCCTCTCCTCTCAGAAGCCAAGTGTTGGGGCCACAAAGGGCAAAGAGCCTGCCACTCAGTCCCTCGGCGGCGGTAGCAGAGAAGGGAAGGGCCACAGTAAGAGTGGGCTGGATGTGTTTCCTGCCACCCCAGGCTCCCAGAACAAAGCCAGCGATGGAATTGGCCAGGGACAAAGTGGGCCCTCTGTCCCACTGCACACTGACAGGGGTCCTCTAGACACCAAGCCACAATCCATCAGTGGTGGGCGGCCCCTCGAGGTGCTGGAGAAGCCCGTGCATTTGCCAAGGTCAGGACACCCAGGGCCTAGTGAGCCAGCGGACCAGAAACTGTCCACTGTCGGTGAAAAGCAAACCCTGTCTCCAAAGCACCCCAAACCATCCACTGTGAAAGACTGCCCCACCCTGTGCAAACAGACAGACAACAGACAGACAGACAAAAGCCTGAGTCAGCCGGCCACCACCACCGACAGAAGGGCGGAAGGGAAGAAATGCACCGAAGCACTTTATGCTCCCGCAGAGGGCGACAAGCTCAAGGCCGACCTTTCCTTTGCGCAAAGCGAGGCCCGGTTGAAAGGCGCCGAGCGGCCAGCCGCGGGGGTGGGGAAGGGCTTCCCTGAGGCCAGAGGGAAAGGGCCCGGTCCCCAGAAGCCACCGACGGAGGCAGACAAGCCCAGCGGCATGAAACGCTCCCCCTCAGCCACCGGGCAGAGTTCTTTCCGATCCACGGCCCTCCCTGAAAAGTCTCTGAGCTGCTCCTCCAGCTTCCCTGAAACCAGGACCGGAGTTAGAGAGGCCTCTACGGCCAGCAGCGACACCTTTTCTGCCAAGGCTGCCGGAGGCGCCCTGGAGCCTCCAGCCCCCAGCAACAGGGACCATAGGAAGGCTCAGCCTGCGGGGGAGGGCCGAACCCACATGACAAAGAGTGACTCCCTGCCCTCCTTCCGGGTCTCCACCCTGGCTCTGGAGTCACACCACCCCGACCCAAACACCGTGGGCGGAACGAGCCACCGAGACAGGGCTCTCTCGGTGACTGCCACCGTAGGGGAAACCAAAGGGAACGACCCTGCCCCAGCCCAGCCTCCCCCAACTAGGAAACAGAACGTGGGCAGAGACGTGACCAAGCCGTCCCCAGCCCCAAACACTGACCGCCCCATCTCCCTTTCTAATGAGAAGGACTTTGTGGTACGCCAGAGGCGGGGGAAAGAGAGTTTGCGTAGCAGCCCTCACAAAAAGGCCTTGTAACGGGGCAGGCCCCGGGGCAGGACTGTGGAGACCCGTCCTGAATGGGCGACTGTGTCTTGACTACCTTTCAAAACCAGCACTGTGTGGGAATGTCCGCCAGGCAGAGCTTGGAGCCTCATTGAGAAAGGGGACAGAGAAAGACAAAAGAGAGGACCTTCTTCCAGATGCCTTCCCAGTTGTAACCGGTAAAACTGTTACCAGATAGTGTTTGTACAAAAGCAACAACAACAAAAAATTGCCTTTACAATTGAGGGTTGTTGAGGAAAAAGATTTTCTCTGTAAATATGTAGCACCGTGTTTGGTTTGGGATGTAGAGTCTGTACCTGGCTGCTGATTGCGTCGTTTGCTACAGCTTTTTTTAAATAAGATTTTTGATTTACCATTTATCATAATGCAGTAATGAAGCAAAATGGTTAAAACTGGGTGTGTGTGACCAGAGATACACCCATATTCGTGTATATACACATCCACCTACATGTTTTGGTCTGTGGTTTAAGAGACTATTTCAAGTTTCCATTTTTATAAGCTAAAACATTCTAAGTGAAGATGGAAGAAAGTCCTAAACACAGTAGATTGTGAGTTTTTATGTGTATTTTAACCAGAGTTTCTGATAGTACTGTATCTGGCTACCTATATTTCCAGATCTAAAGCAAGAACTACTCTAAGTACTGCATTTGGAGTCCTCCTCCATTAGGAATGGCCAGGACAAGTGGAGCTAGCCATTTTCATTACATGGCCATCCCAATGGACACTGGATCCCTGGTCCAACTGTCTAAAAGGCCAGTTGTTCCTGTCTGTGGATGTGGATGTCTGGCCTTCACCTGAGGTAGAGCGGGGACTAGAAACACACATCAACTTTCTTTCTGTTTGCTTTATTTTCCTTCTTTTCAAACTCTTAAACTTAGGCCTTTATGCTGTGAGTGACTAGTCCAAGAAGCACACATTTAGTAGTAGTCCTGCACCAGCCCTGCTCTTGAATAAAAAGGAATATTACTGGCTGCACCCAAATCTTCTAGTGAGTAATAAGCATCAGGCATTGGAAGAGGTTTTAAATTTGCTTTTTTGAGGAAAAGAACTGGGGGTAGATTTTGGCATCGTAGCATATCGATTAAGGAATAATCAGGACATCAGATACATTTTAATACATAGCTGGGGCCTTACGTTGTAGATGAAGCTTGCTGTTTTTAGCAAGTTCCTGGGTTTCACATTCATTTCTGATGCATCTAGTAGCTCCATACATTTCATAACCTGATCTCTTTATTTGTATGCAAAAAATACTGTCTTAATACAGAGCAGCATTTTTGTAACAAAGAGACTGGCTGGAGCTATTTGGTGCTTGAATGTGACCATCCTTTTTACTTTTGCTAAGCCTTATTTAAATTTTGTATACCGTGGAATACGTAGAATTTGTCAAATCATTTTAGTGCTGAAGGTTTTTGATTTTTGTTTTTTTGTTGTTGCAGTTTCTTTGGTGGCTTGTTTTGTATTGTAAGATGGCACTTGCTGATATAACTACTAAGGCACTAAGAGAAAATACAGATAAGTATTTATAAGATGCTTGGGAACCATAGCAGAATTTTTTGTTTAGTTTTGCGAGAGAAAAAAATTACCAATAAATAACTAATCTAGCACCCAAACTCTCCTGGGGATGTCTTAGTATCTTCAGACTATAAAATTGTTCATCTAAGCACAGCATCATCTTACGGCCCTATGGATTGTAAATCTTCTAGTGAGGCTGTAAACTCCACTCTGAAAACAAAGGCATAACTTAACCGACTGCTCGGTTGTCCTTCATTGTAAAATGAATTGGCACTGGGAAAAAGGAAAAAAACAACAAAAGAAAAAAGAAAAAAGCCTCCTCCTTGCCCCTAATTTTTTTTTTCCATATGGTTTTAGCCATTCCCCATCACTACATTGTGAAGCTATAAAAAATACATATATATACTTTACAAGAGTTTAAATGAATTTCAAAACTGGTCTCAACGTTTATAATACGTATCTGTGTTTGGCAGTTGTCATAACCCAATCCTACACTCAGCCATTGGGACAGGTCTATCGGGGAGATAGTTCATGGTTTACAAGCCTTTGCTTTATAACTGTCCAATTTCCTTTAAAGCACAACTAGCTATTTGTTTACAAATGATATTTTTATGTATATTTTGTATAGCGTATCATCATTTTGCCAAATACGTTTTTCATTATGAATGAGTAAAGAGTACTTAAGGTTGCATTCATGTATTACATGTTTGTTGTTGTAAACCTCTCCAATCAGCTGGTAGAAATTCTCCTCATTGTGTTCTATTTGGTCGGTCTCTGTATGATTGTAGGATGTGCTCCTTGGTAGTACTCCCAGCTGTAGATTTACCAGCTTAAAAGTTTGTTAGGATCTGTGCAATAAAGTGTTTGCAGTCTTATTTTCTCTAAGAAATTCCTTATGGATGTCATAATTGTTGTATATTGAACAAAGTATTTATACTTATGCAGTTGCATAACATTGAAATAAAAATTTAGCATGAAAGATAATGACTTGTAAGTTTTTTTCTAATATATACATTCCACCTCCAAAAAAGATTACTGATTATTATTCTGCTATTATGGAAAGGATGGGCTTTTGCAGATTACTTTTTGCTGAGTGGAACAGTTTGCCGCCTTTTCTTTTTAAATGTACACAAATATTCTTCAACATTAAGTCCTTTAACTGGGCATAGTGGTGCTCACCTGTAGTCCTAGCTACTTGGGAGTCTTAAGGCAGGAAGATGGCTTCAGCTGAGGAGCTGGAGACCAACTTGGGCAACATAGACCCTATCTCTACAAAAACTTGAAAAATTAGCTGGGTGTGGTGGTATGCGCCTATTGTCCCAGCTACTCAGGATGCTGATATAGGAGGATTACTTGAATCCAGAAGTTCAAGGTTGCAATGAACAGGCTGTAATTGTGCCATTACACTCCAGCCTGGGCAACAGAGCGAGACCCTATCTCTAAAAAAATAAATAGATTAAGTCCTCCTTTAACTTCTTCCTATTTTTTTTCTACCAAACTTCTTCCTTTCCTGCAGAACTTACCAACTTCTACACCCACACTCGCCATCTTCCCACACTCAGAGGGTCTTAATTCCTCTTTCTCTGTGACACCACCACCACCTCCTCTCATTCTCTCATGAACTTGCTCCATCTATTACCATAGTCTGCCTCAGCTTTCTCATTTTCCTCCCCACCTGTCTCTTTCCTTTGAGAAAACCCCTTTCTTTACCTGGCCTTTTCCCTCTGTCCCTTCTCAGGTGACGTCCTACAAGATGTCACTTAGTATTTTGGGGTCTTCACCCCTCTTAAACCTGGCTCTGTCCCCCATGCTATCAACATTGCTGTGGCAGAGGTCACCAGTGACAGCTGACTCTAAAGCCATCTTGTCAAGACATCACTTAAGTAGACCATCTTGAGAACCGGTCTCTCCCTAACGGCCTTCTCTCCTAGTTGTCTTCAACCTGTTCTTTTTCTCTCTTTACAGAATTTCTTCCTTGTCCTCTTGTCCTTTTAAATACTGGTGTTCCCTGGGTTCATCCTTGGTCTCTGAGCATTTCAACTTGGCTCAGGCACCTCACACTCAAAATATCCAAAAATGTGCTTATTCTGTGCCCCTTCTCTCAAAGCTCACTGTATTCCCCATCTTTTCTCCAAGTCAGATCCTAGATTTCTACCTAAACTCTTTTTTCTTTCCTTACATCTTAAAAAAAAAAAAAAAAGGTTTCACCAATTTCACAATATACTCTTCCGTGCAATCCATGTCCCGTCTCTATTGTGCTACTGGCAGCCTTAGTTTGGTCTCTATGATAGTCTCTCTCCAGATGACTTCAACAGCCACTTAACTGGTTTTCTTGCCTTCACTCTTAACCCTTCTAGTCTGTTCTTTACAATGTCCCTAGAGCGATGTTGCTCAAGTGTGAGCACACCATGTTACTATCCTGCTTTAAACTTTTAAATAGCACCCATATTCTTTGGGTAAAGTCCAGTTCCTTAAGTGTATCCTTACTCTAGAGAACTACAGCTTAGCATGTATGCTGGACTCAGACATCTGGAGGAAGCCTTTTGGAAAGGCCTGGACTGACCTGTGGACCCTCTTTGCTTCACTGTGTATCTGCCTCATGGCACTCACTGCATTATTTCGGACTTATCTTTCTACACGTATATCTTCTTTGCTAGACTTCAAGCTCCCTGGTTCTCTGTCTTGTTTTTTACTTCTAGGACAAAGCACATAGGAGACATCAATAAATATTTGCTGATATGTTTAGGCTTTGTGTCTCCAACCAAATTTCATCTTCAGTTGTAACCCCCATAATTCCCATGTGTCAAGGGAGAGACGAGGTAGAGTAACTGAAGCATGGGGGTGGTTTCCCTCATGCTGTTCTCATGATAGTAAGTTCTCATGAGAACTGATGGTTTTATAAGGGGCTCTTCCCCACCCTTCGCTCAGCACTTCTCCTTCCTGCCGCCGTGTGAAGAAGGTGCTTGCTTCCCCTTTGCCTTCCACCATAATTGTCAGTTTCCTGAGGCCTTCCAGCCATGCTGAACTATGAGTCAATTAAACTTCTCTCCTTTATAAATTACCCAGTCTTGAGCAGTTCCTTATAGCAGTGTGGGAATGGACTAATACATTTGCTGAACTGAATTGAACAGGAAAGGAAGTATTAGTAGTTGCTACTGTTTGTAGCACATTTACTAGGTGCCAAGTAACACACTAAATACTTTATTTGCATCTTCTCATTTAATTTCCGTGCCATTTGAACTATACATTGCTTCATTTTATAAATTAGGAAGCCAAAACCCGGAAAGAGGTTAAGTGACTAACTCTTGTGATTGGCAGGACTGAGGCTTGAACTCAAGCAATCTGACTAGACAGCCCATACATTTAACCTCTACCATTAGACAAAACCTGCCTCCTCCCACACACTATTCTACTACAATATAAATTGCAAGATGAAATGGGATAGAATCATGACACAATGCTTTTCACTGCCTGCATGATGTAGTTTTCCCTGCTTAGAGGAACCCACTCTGCTAAGATTCACAGTTTTTAAAAGTAAGTATGGGCCGGGCGCGGTGGCTCAAGCCTGTAATCCCAGCACTTTGGGAGGCCGAGACGGGCGGATCACGAGGTCAGGAGATCGAGACCATCCTGGCTAACACAGTGAAACCCCGTCTCTACTAAAAAATACAAAAAACTAGCCGGGCGTGGTGGCGGGCGCCTGTAGTCCCAGCTACTCGGGAGGCTGAGGCCGGAGAATGGCGTAAACCCGGGAGGCGGAGCTTGCAGTGAGCTGAGATCTGGCCACTGCACTCCAGCCTGGGCGACAGAGCAAGACTCCGTCTCAAAAAAAAAAAAAAAAAAAGTAAGTATGGAAATGGTCATTTTAATGGGACTGCATATCATGCTATGCAGAAAAGTCGGTCTTCATCATAAAAGAAAAAACCCACAAAGGATATTAAGTACACACATCACAGAGCCAATAATGGCCATAGCAAGAGCTGTTAAGTGAACAACCAGTTTAGAGCGAATACATAAACTAAATGAAAAGCAAGAGATTAAAATTTTAAAGGTATTTACCTTGAGCTGGACCAGGTAAAACTAATGAGGTCATTAAAGGGCAAACAATTAGATATACTCTTGTGGGTCTGGCCAGTCTGGGGCACAATTTCTTGTACTGTATTTTCAGCATCCACATAGTGTTATTTTATCTTATTTGGGATTTTAAAAAATTGAAATGTAGCTAAATATGTGTTTTGGTGTATAATATTTCCCTAATAAACTGAGGGCTACCTCTTTTAAGCCCAAGGCAGTTTTTTTTTTAAACAGACATCTGTTGCTCATGCTGGCCTCAAACCCCTAGGCTCAAGGGATCCTCCCCGCTCAGCCTCTCAAGTACCTGGGACTACAGGGGTGCCCAGCTCTTCAAGGCATTATTTTTCCTTCTTTAAAACAATGTAAGCAGAATGTGATGCAGCCTACAAAAATGACAAGTTCTCCCTTTTGGAGGAGGCATGATGTGGGGACATGGGGCAAGACTATCAAGAGGACCAGAGAATTCATGAACTAGAGATAGGAATTAAGGAGAAATCACTTCTAAAAATCATACCAACCCTCCCACAGAGGGCAATGGCAGCTTCCCTTGGCTGTTGAGCACCGAACTGCCAAGCATTTACAAGAGGAAAAGGGGCTGACTTGAAGACTTCAGGTGAGGTAGCACATCTCAGCTCTAACGTGCACGTGATTCATGTGGGGATCTTGCGAATTCCGGTTCAGAAGGCCCATGGTAGGGTAGAAAATTCTAACAAGCTCTTCTCAAATGACTCAGATGCTGCCTGCCTGTTGACCACATGAATGCCCTCCGTGGCCACACCAGGGAGTTAGAATCTCTGAAGATTGGGCGTAGGCATCTGTAATTAAAAAATAATAAAATAACTTCCACAGGTGGTTCTAATGTGCATTCCAGGTTGAAAAGCAAAAACAAATTTCCCAGCTAGAGGATGACACTTGACTCATTCTACCACAACATGAAATCATTATGATCAGAGCTTGAAGACATTTCCCATATAACTGCTGGTCCAGTTGAGCCCTAAGGACCCTTTCCACTCAAAGTGTGGTCCTCAGACCAGCAACATCTGTGTGACGTGGGAGTGTGTTACGAATGCAGAATCTCAGTCCCCTGACCCCCTGGCCTTCCCCACCCCTGGACCTGCTGATTTTCTGCATTTCCATGATAGCCAAGTAATTTGCTTGCCCTTCAAAATTTGAGAAGCATTGTTACCACTACTCCCCAAACTTTCTAGAAGATGAGAATTACTTGGAATATTTGTTAAAAATACAAGTTTCTAGACCTCATCGCTGATCCACTCACTCAAAAATCTCTAGGGCAAGGCGTGAGAAACTGGGTTTATAATCAGTGGACATGAGGGACAGGTGATTCTTATCAGGGAGGCAGGTGAAATAGTAATATAAGAGTATATTTACCATCTGTGCTCAAATTTGTCTCCAGCTAAAGTCTACTTTGATGATTATTAGTGGTTTTTAAACCTTTGGGCATAGAAAACTCAAAAACCATTGAAACCATCAGGAAGGCAGCAACCTAAACACTTATTGTCCACCTACTATGTGTATGTGTGTGTGTATACATATATACATACTCAGTACTAAGCATGTGTGTATACACACGCACATATATATGCTTAGTACTGAGCAAGATGCTTTTCATCTGCCCTCCGACTTAAACATCAACACAATTCTCAAACCCGGTCGTGCCATTCCCGTTTTATAGATGAGAAATCAGGCCCAGCCAGGATACGTCGTTTGCTTAACATACACCCTGGAAAGAGAGCTTGGATTAGAACCTGAATTTTTCTGGTTCTGAAGCTCTTGACCTTTCTAAGTATTACCAGGTGCCATGTAATGGAATTCAGGTTCAGGCCCCTCTGTGAATAATCTAAGCTATCTTATTTCCTCTTTGCATGTAGAAAAATCACATGGTGCTAAATTATGAATTTGATGATTGGTGGGAAACGGTAAGTGAAGGAAGCTAATAGTTCTCTGTAATAGGGCTTCTTTATCAGTTCTAATTAATCAGTAGACAATTTCTCATCTAGCATTTTCGGTTCACAACGCAAATGTAACATGAAAAAGTGTAGCTATAGTAACTACAGAAATTTACTTCCTTCATTCTAGGCCAGGCATTAAGAAAATCTATGGTAGGGCAGTTCTCTAAATTTCATTTCCCTCCCTGCCAGGATGCTTTTATTCCTCAAAGCAATCATTTTGTGTTATTCCTTTCTTTCTCTACTCCCTATACGTCTCATATATCTAGAAAATTTGGAAGTGACCAAGGCTTTGCCAAACCTTGGTTTGATTATGTTTTGTGATGCTGAAAGCCAATCCCCCTGACCCATGTTCAAGTTATCTGGCAGTTGAGACACCTCAGACCCTGAACTGAAGTCATTAGCACTATTCCTTATAGGAAAACACTCAGCAACATCTCACTGATTTCTGAGACCCAGCATTTCAAAAGACAAGATCACTATCTCTTACAATATCACTGGCTGATGGTGGGGCTGTCAATTCCAATACTTGTATGCAGGCAAGCACTTGAAAAAGGGGATGGGTCCCAAGACTGTTCTCCGTACACTCTGTGAAATGCCAGTTTAGTATGTCCAGACGTGGGAAAAAGATCTGTTGCATATGGTTACAAGTTATCACCCCACACAGCTTGATGAAATGTCTATTGCTCTTGTAAAGCTGAAAGCCTCTAACAAATAGTCATCTGCCATTTCATTAAGCGCTGCCAGGAGATGGCTGTCAGCATCTGGGAAAGGAAGAATGAAAAGTTGTTTGCAAGGCCTGCAGCAAGAATGTTGCAGCTACAAAGTCTGCATATGTCAGGCTGGCATCACCATATCCTCCAGCCTTAACCTGTCTAAATAAAACTCATTTGCCTAAAAGTTCTGTCTCTTTGGAATATGTATGCTGTGTTAAGCAGTGCTGTACTGAAGTAATTTTCCTGAGTTGGAGACATATCTGCTCCTGTTGGGGCTGGAGGCAGTTCTGTGGACATTCCCTGTAATGCATGTCCTACTGCCCCATTCAAATGGGGATCCTTAGAACAGCTATGGCTCCCTCTGTTCCCTCAGAAAGAGGTAAGAGCAACATACAAAGTTTGGGCTTTACCATTTGCATTTGAAAACACAAAGGCTTAGAAAAACATTGCCTCCTTTTCAGTACCTGTACATTCTCACAACCAATGGATGATCTCTTTGTTTTTTATCTTTTTAAAAGCAAAAGTCTTCCTTAAAAAAATAATTCCTTTTTCTCCTTATTGCCCAGACCTGGTCATTGAAGGCATGTTGGAAATATAAATAAGAAGAAAGCGTTTGAATCCCTGAAATCCTACCAATCACTCTGTTTCTTTAACTTATAGGTATTTTTTTGTTTTGCTGAATATGAAATAACAGTGGGCATGCTCTTTAGCCCACTCTTCTACTCTTCCACTTGTGTCACCAAAACACCAGGGATTTGGTCTAGGTCCTGCGGCTCACTGCACAAAAAGCCAACCACTGACATGACAGGTATCACCAAGGAAGAAGCCTTTAATTGGGTGATACAGCAGAGGAGAGGAAAGCTCAGTCTCAAATCCATCTCCCTGACCAACTGAAACCAACGGTTTAAATAGCACACACAAAAAAATGTAACAATGTGTAAGAAAACAGGAACTTGGGAGGGTCAAGGAAGCAGTCATAGTGAATGGGGGGTGTGGCATCTGGTGTAGCAATCTGGTTTCAGTTCTTTGATACTTTTTGTGAGAGTCCTGAAGGTCATTTCCTGAGAAAGGAACTCAGATAAAACAGAAGTTTCAAGCTTTAACAGCAGAAGGGTCCATATCTATGTTTATCCAAAAGCAGCTGTCTATGAAACTCTTGGGCCAGTTTCACTTGAATATTAAAACAAATATATTTCAATGTTTATAAGCAAACTTCTGCAATATGTATAATGGCTGCACGGTGTTTCATTATACGTTTGAGCCATACCACTTTCTTTCCTGTGGTATGGCTTTCTTTCAATAAATGTTTTTCCTTTCTTTCAATAAATGTGTTAGAGAGCCTCAGGTACAGACCATGGAGGCCATCTTACTCTTCTGTTCCTGGCACATCAACCTTGGCCTATTCTAAGGTTCATTTAATTATCCCAACAGTCCCTTCCATTCTCCACCACCACCCCATAAGCAATTATGTTAATAGTTTATCTTTTTGTTTTTGTTCCTGCAAAATGTACGTATCATTGTTTTTATGCATGCTTTTTTAAGTTATGTGGATGACCATGTTAACATATTATTTTGTTGACCAGGTGCGGTGGCTCATGCTGTAATCCCAACACTTTGGGAGGCTGAGGCAGGTATTACAAGGTCAAGAGATCAAGACTATCCTGGCCAACATGGTGAAACCTCGTCTCTACTAAAAATACAAAAATTAACTGGGCATGGTGGTGTACACCTATAGTCCCAGCTACTCGGGAGGCTGAGGCAGGAGAATCACTTGAACCTGGGAGGCAGAGGTTGCAGTGAGCCAAGATGGTGCCACTAAACTCCAGCCTGATGACAGAGTGAGACTCTGTCTCAAAAAAAAAAAAATATATATATATATATAAATACAATTTTGTTTTTTCCCATTAAGTTCTATATGTTTATGATTCAACTACATTGCTATGGCTGCATCTAATACAGCCATACTACTACTACTACTAACTACTGTCTAGTGCTCCCAGTCTTAAGCATCTTCCCCATTTTACCCACCTACTTCTCTTAGTGCAGAACACTCAAATTGCTGTGAACTTTCCCCTCCACAAATAATGCTGCAATGAATATCTTTGTGGACATATGATGCTTTCTTGGGAAAAAACCCCAGAGCAGTTTGTGGGTAATACATTTAATTTGATTAATTGTTGCCAGATGGTCCTAGAATGGCTGTACCAGTCTACATCCCCATAATCAGGGCATGTAGTTCCTAAAACCCCACAGCCCCAACTAGACTATCATCTAGCTTTCTCTTTTTGCCAGATATAAACTTTTATCTCATTTTAACTTGTATTTCTCTGACTGCTAATAGAATCAATATGTTTTTAACGTTAAGATGTTGCAACTAAGAGCATGGAATATCTCCTCATTTATTCAGATCATCTAATATCCGTAATCATTTATCTATTGTTGCACATTTAGGTTCCCTCCAAGGAAGAGAGAAAGAGAAAAAGGGAGACCCAATTTATTTAGAAAGCCCATTAATCACCATGAAGGGCGGAGGAGGAGATGGAATGGATGCTCTGGTGGCCACTTGTCCTTTGCTTACCTTTACAGGATCCAGCCAAGTGCTCAGAGAACACTAACAAAAGATGGGGAGGATTGAAGGATGGTGTTCAATGAACTTCACTGCTTAATCGTTCATGAGCAATAACAGCTTTTAAATAGAATGTGTAGATTAATTCTTACCCTTTATCAAGTTCCACAGTATTCAACAAATGATTTCAAATTGTCAATAGCTAGGATAAAGTAGAGTGGGTGGGAGTGGGTGGGAGAGCAGGGTGGCTTTAGGAGCAGGATCTTGCGGAGTATGGCAGTGACAGCAGAAGGGACTAACGAGCTGCCGGACTAGGACGTTTCACCCTTGGATTTGAGGGTTCCTTAGTGCTTTTTTCCCATTTTGTTAAGAAATTTCCTCTTATGGGATATAGAGCAATTCTCCAGCTCATTTGACTCATGGGACCTAACATATACTTGTGCTATTGGTTGATAACATTAAGATAAGGGAAGGATTTTACATGGCTGAGAGTCCAAGACCAATCCCAGTCTAACAGAATCCCAATATCTAGGGGTGAAGCACAGGAATCTGTTTTGTAAAGAAGTCCCCCGATTATTCTGGTGTTAAACTAGAAAAGCCCACTGGGCTCATCCATTCCTCCACAGCCTTCAAGCTAACTGCCACCATGTTACACCTTCATACTCAACATGTCAGGCAATCAGCTCCAGCCCAACACTTGGGACCCACCAGTCATGACTTGCTAAGAAACAACCACATCCCCTCTTGCTATAATTCAAGCTTCTATTCAGCATTCAGGGCCAATGTCAGCTACCCATCTTGCACACTATACTAATATAGGAAAACATACAAGAGCCATTTGTTTCATACTTTTATAAACATCAAAATTGCAAACAACCCTGATTGGAGAGTTGGACAAATAAGAATGGCATGACAGTTTTCTGTCTTGGAATTTTCAGGTAATGCCTGTGTTCAAGGGCTGTGCTGTACTAAGCAGTGGCTGCTGGCACAGAGAAAGGTGTAATTCTCTCCTGGATTGTAGGAGTTGCAGCTCACACAGAGAGACCTTTATGATGTAGGCCAGTCAGCTTTTATGGACTTCGATGCTATTTGCTTCAGTACCCTTTGAAATGCAGGGTCAGCTCACTGAGCTACATCATGCAATAATAACACATTTTTATAGGAGTAGCTTGTCAGGGCAGCAACAACATGCAATACATAAAACCAATAAACACACCGTGTTACAGATTCTATCCTAGTAAACAGGATAAAGCAATAAAATTGACAGCAGCCATCAAAATGCTCCCTTTCTGACTTTGTGGGGTGAATTTACTGTTGCTTAAAACAGAGCAGCTGTCACAAAGCCTTAGATCAGTTATGGAGCAGCAAGCTGCATCGCATGGAAGGGAGCGGGCCTGAGAAGGGAAAGCAGGATGGGCAATTATGCTTTGCTAAGGCTTGGGCCCCTTTCACCGTTAGTGTGATGCAATTCACATCAGAGATTTTCTACAGAATTATTTCGTTTTTCCAAGTTACATATTAAATATTATGGAGGGCAGTATGTCTATGGGTTGGTAAATCAGCAATTAGTATTTCCCATCTGCAGCTTAAATCCCTAAGGCAAGAAAGGGCTTACGTGTGACAGAATATGCAGGGACTCAATGGGTTGGTGCTATCTAAGACTAGATTCTTACAGTGTGGACCTTCCACATTTTACATGGACAATCATTTGACTGGGAACCCAGAGTCAACCTTAGTCCAACAGCATCTCAGAATCTGGGGGTGAGGCCTGGGAATCCATTTTGTAAAAACTTCCTTTTGAGATGCCAGTGAAAAACATGTGGGAGGCCCAGGAAACTGTGGAGAGGTCAGGAGCTAAGAGTCAGCGGCATGGGCATGGTGTCAGCACTAGGAGCTAATAAAGGCTCAGGGATCAGCACATATTAAAAACATTGAGTCTTGGCTGGGCACGATGGCTCACACCTGTAATCCCAGCACTTTGGGAGGCCAAGGCGGGCAGATCACTTGAGGTCACGAGTTCAAGACTAGCCTGACCAACACAGTAAAACCCCGTCTCTACTAAAAATACAAAAATTAGCCAGGTGTGGTGGTGGGCGCCTGTAATCCCAGCTACTCAGGAGGCTAAGGCAGGAGAATCGCTGGAACCTGGGAGGCGGAGGTTAGAGTGAGCCAAGATCTCACCGTAGCACTCCAGCCTGGGTGACAGAGCAAGACTCAGTTTCATATATATATATATAGAGAGAGAGAGAGAGAGAGAGAGTCGTTACTATGTCCCAGGCATGTTCTAGGGTATCCTTGGGCAAAGACCCTCTCATAGAGCTTATATTTGGGAGAAACAAGACAAGACAGACTAATTAAAACAAATGAAGAAGATAATTCCAAACACTGATAAGCATTATAAAGATAATAAAACCAGGTGAGGCATAGAGGTTACTTTGGATTAGCTAGGTCAGAGAAGAACTCCCTGAGAGGAGAAAATATTAGCACTAAAATCTCAAGGAGATAAAGGAACAAGCCATTTGGAGGTCAATGGCAGCATCTTCCAGGCAAAGGAAAGAGCAAGTGTGAAGGCCTGAAATCCCTGAGCTGGGAAGAGGTTCACCCACTGCTGTTCCCTGCCTGTCCTGCTTTTCCTGGGGGTGAAGAGACAAAGAGGATGACCCCCAAGTTTCCACTCTGTTATGATGTCCCACTAGTATGCCCTCAACTTAAGGGCTAACGTATTCTGATTGGTTTGATCCATTTTTACTTTGTTAGCCTATCAGAATTTCATAACTATAAGTTACCATCTCTATCTCTACCCTAAAATTGATTATGGAACAGAATCCAGGCCTTGTTAATGCACCACTTGAGTCCAGGAGCTCCCGCCCAGCTTGTCTGGCAATCAACTTCAGAAGATAAAGGCCTGCGTTTGTATGGCCCTTTAGGTCTAAGTCGTGACATTGCTCTTTGTCTATCTGCATTCAGTGGTCCAGGCCACTGTCCATTGCTGGTGTGACCTTTACTGACATCCCCAGCCTCAACAGAAAACAATTCTCACTAATCCAGCTTTACTGTGTTCCCAACAGCTAGCATGCAGGGATGTCTTCTTCCTCATTTTCATGTAAATGTGCTATTTCAAATGCTCTCCAAAGCAAACAGGCTTTTAAGGGCTAGTCTGAGAACCAAACCATTATTTATTTCATAGTTCTTCTGGGAAAGAGGCTTCTAAGAACCAGATGAGAAGAGCATTTTGGATCACAGCCCACCTGCAAGTTAGGATCTGTAACGTTAAGAGCCAGAACACCAGATAGGCAGAGAGAGCCTGCCTGCCTGGTTTCTGAACTGAGTGAGACAAACATGGAAGAAATTCTAAACCTTGGGGATGGGTTCTTTTCTTTACAGCCATTCACCCCCTAGGGGCATTACAGAGACCTTACAGACCTAAGGATTAAGAAGATTAATGGAGTCTATTTGATACCAAGTTTCATTTCTCAGCCTTTTCTGTTAAATTTATTATGCTTTTCTTTTTTCATTTAAAATAAGCATTGAGACTTTGCCCCCAACTAAGTTTCCCAAATGGCTACATTACTGAGAACCCAGACCCAAGCACAGTGCTGTAGCTGGGGTGGGTAGCGGGCTGGCTTCAGTTCTGCCAAATTGTGGGGGCTGATGATCTCCTTTCAGGGGCGGGGTGTGGGGTGCTGGGAGGGATGTCAGTGAGTAGAAGGGGAACGGCCTCCCTGTGGATGACTCTGGGGCTGGCAGTCCTTGTCCAGCCCCTCCCCCTGCTTCCTCCCACTCTTCCACATGCGGAAAGGGTTCTGTGCCTCTCACTGCAGCATCTGGCCCTCTGGCCTGAGTCGGTTCGGTGTACTTGCCTAGAAGGTTATTTAGCTCTGGAACTCACAGGAGTAAGAAGCTCAGAAAAGCACAGTGAGTCCCTGCCCAGCTCCAGGACCAATCTGAAAAATTCTGGTCTGGTCACCAGCACATGACAGTTCCTTCACTTACAGCAATTTTGTTAAGCACATTTATTTGCTTTCTCTGGAAACCTTCAGCACTAAATGTGTCTGTATTTCCACCTGAGAAGGTTTTTAACTGCAAAAAAGAGCAGAATAGTGAACAATAATAAAAATACTGTGAGAAAGAAAATGCCTATGGCTGTAATCCCACAGGACAGCTTGACATCAGATAGCTTAACTCCCCTTACAGACGGTGGGTTTGCACACGTGGTCTCCTCCGAGCCTTCAAGTTTGTGCAGGTTTTCTTTGTACCATGTTAAGAAATGAATATTCGAGCAAGTGCAGTCCAGGGGATTGTGACTGAAATTAATGGTGCTCTGCTGGGACAAGATGGGGAGGAGATGGCGTGGGATGATGTTAATGCTGTTGGCGGCCAGATTGAGGTAGATTCCCTTAAAATGACTAACAGAAGCAATGCTGTCACATGTCAGGCTGTTGTGGCTTAAGTCTACATGGCTCATTTTTCCCAAGCTGTGGAATGCTTGCTGGTCTATAGAGAGGAGACCACAGGAGGATAAAATCAGAATCTCCAAGCTGCCCACAGTCTGAAGTAGGTTGGTCTTCATGATAGTCCCATCTTGAAAGTGATTCCCTTTTAAGTTGAGATGCCGGAGATCTGGTAGGCCTGCTAGAAGATGCTGATTGCTGGTATCAAGGAAGCAGTAAGTGAGATTCAGAACCTGCAGGAAATGGAGGTTTTGGAAGGGACTTTGGGGAACATTAATGTGTAAGCGGGTAAACGCCAAATCCAGGAGTTCTAGCCGAGGACATTCTTTGAATGCCTGACTCTGGAGACCAAGAGGCTCATTGTGGCTCAGGTTTAAGGTTTGCAAGTGGGACAGGTTTCTGAGTTGCAGATTGCAGCAGTCAGAAGCCTCTATGTCATTATGGCTTAAATCAAGTGTCTGAAGGTTTCCTAGTTTCTCCAAACAGCCAACACCGAGGTGAAGTTTCTTCACGTTGCCTCTGATGTAGAGGTGTGTAAGGGAGGGGAAATTGGCAGCATTGATTTGACACAATTGGTCAAAATGATTTACACTGAGAACTAATTTCTTGAGCAAGTTCAGACCCTTAATCCCAGACGGTAACCCTTCCAAGTGAGTTGCTGACAGATCCAATTCCTGGATTTGGGTGAAGCACTGAAATGTGGTGGATGAGAAGTCAGAGAAGCGGTGTTTCTGCAGGTTGAGGCTCTCAACAGACATTTCACAGAGTCCCTTGAGCATGGCTGAACTAATGTCTTCATCATCAATGTCCTCAAATGTTCCCAACCAGAGAGACTGAGTAGTAGAGTTCTGCAGACCATTGAATATAACAGACAAATTTGGAGTCCCTCCAAAGTTCAAACTTTGGAAGACTGTTGAACCAAAAGCCCCAAGCTCGATACCTTTAACATTATTGCCATTGAAGTTCAGGCTTAAGTTGGTGGCCTGCTCCAGAGACCTCATGTCTTCTCTAGAGAGGTAGTGTATAGCATTATTCTGAAAATCCAGTACTTTCAGATTCCGTGCTGGGAAGTCTTTGGGGAACTTAATGGAGGAAATATGGTTGCTTCCAAGATACAAGCTTTCCAAGTTTTCCAGATTGTGCACTGGAATAAACTCGAGATTGGATATTCCCGTTTGGATTAAGAAAAGATGCTTCAGTGACTTGGGCCCATTAAGCGATGTTTCTGCCATGAATATCAAGGGATTTCCAGTTAACACAAGTGTGTTCAATTGATGATGGCTTTGAAAAGTGTCTTCATGTATCCAGTTAATCTGGCACCTTGAAAAGATAATTGTATTTAACAATAATTCATTTGCAAAAAGGAAAAAAAACCTTTACAGTGACACACATTAACAAAGTCATCTTTTGTATCATTCAAAATCAAACATAAGAACTTTCTTCAGTATCAACAGATGGCCTATTGAAGGAATTAATGAGTAGCCTCACTTCTGAACACTCCAATCTAGATTTTTTTCCGGGTATCTCACCCCTTAGATTGAACTCTCAGGGGTTTGTGCCTGTATTCTAATGAACCACGCGTCATTTGATTGTGGGCAAAAATCAAACTATTATTTACTGTTTTAAGTAATACAAAATATGTCATATAGAATGCATAATAGATAATATATACTATAAAACACATGTATATATATACACAAAAATCTGTCATTCCGGGCAAGTTACAACTTTTCTCAACCTCTGTATTTTCATCTGAGAAAACTATCCTGGTATTGCACCTAAAAATACTGGATTACACACACACACACACACACACACACACACACACAGATGGTCTCCTCATCTAACCATAAGTTGGATGATAATATGCACCATGGAACCTCACAGTGCTGGTTTTAAAGATGAAGCGGTACTATGGATGTGGACATTCTGTCCACAGAAGCTGAAGTTGAGGCACAAAATAGAAGAAGCAGAACTGCCACAAGGGGTGCAGACTGAAGGTACACACAGAGCCTGTCCCCTCTTACACACACACACACACACACACACACTGTATAGTCCTTTCATTTTCTTCCCTTGTTTTCTTGTAATACTTCTGCCTACTGGTTCTCAAACACTGGCTCAGCATGTGGAATCCCAGTTCTGCCACTATAACAAAATAATGGAACTCATTTTCCAATTTGTTGGGGCGGGGTGGAAGTAGATGGTGTGCTTTTCTCCTAGAAATTGTTCTTAAATGTCATTACCCAAAAATAAACTATGCCAAAATTCAGCATAGTTTGGCATCTGATTTAATACAAGATTATTTTCATTTTTGCTATCAGTATTCTTTAGAACTGCTCAGTATTCTTTAGAACAACAATACTGTACTAACTGTTGTTGCAACTAGTTTGAGAGCAATCCACTTTCCTCTCCATTGGTTGATGTTTATTTAAATTACATTTCACCCACACAGAAGTATTTCATAGGGAGGTGTAAACATGTAGTATAAGCAGATTGTCCCTGGGCCCCCAAAAAAGGTCCTGCAAATAAATTGAGCACATACTGTACTTTAACTTAAGTAAAATATCAAGAGCACACATATAACTCAGATACATACCTAGTTAAATCCAAAAAGGTAAGATTCATGAGTCTGTTGAAGGTTCTATTGTGAATTGTAGGCAAAAAATTAAAGCTGAATTCCAAAAATTCTGTTGTGTTTGGTAGAGTGTCAGGGATCTCACTGAGACCTAAATTTTCACAGTTATATGTTTTGTTGGCTTCTTTCTGATTGGAGAAACAAGGTAAATTAATATTAGACTTAATAATTTGATTGACTATCTAGCAAAATTATATATGTTTTACCTTCCAAGCAGCAATTGTACTTCTAGTAATCTTTACCAAATATACACTTGCCAAAAACAAGATGATGAATGCACATTATTAACTGTAGTAATTTTTTTGTAATAGCAAGATTGACAATAAACAGACTGTTCATCAATATAGGACTACTTGAACAAAATATGGTACATTCACAAAATGGAATCCTTTAAAACTGAAAAAATAAAACTCCATATATTGATATGGAGTGATATCCAGGATATATTTCAAGGTGAAAAAAGCAAACTGCAGAACAATATATGTATTGTATATAGTATACAGTATGTAGTATAATGTACAGAGTATGCCTTTTGTGTAAGAAAGGTATGTGTGAATTTTCTTATATTTGTTAAAACAAACCATGCAAAAAAACCCAACAACTGATTGCCTTTAAGAAGAGGGAAGAGACCAGACAGAAGAGCAGGGCTAGATGTAAGACTTCTCTGAATGCACTTTGTTCTACAGTTTTGATTTTGGTTGAATGGAAATGTGTAATTTCAGTTTGAAACAAACAAATCAACCTTAGATAAGTATCACCAAAATCAGACAATCAAACATTACATACTTTTGGATGTGAGACAATGTGAGGTACGCAGCATTGTCTATGAAATATTCTTGCCAAGAAAAAAATTAAACTTGAAACTCATCAAGATTTTAGGTTTAATTTCACATCTCAAAGTGATATGTTGAGTTTAAGTGGGACATTCTATAGAACAACTGACTTTGTTTTATCTCTCTCTCTCTCTCTCTCTGTGTGTGTGTGTGTGTGACAGAGAGAGAGAGAATGAGAGAGGAAATAGTGCTTGTTAAAAGACACAGAGATATAAAATTTACTTAAGAGACATAACCATCAAATAATAGAGTAGCCCTCATTTAGATCCTGATCCAAATAAAGCAGTTCAAAAAGGCATTTTATAGACTGTCAGGGAACTTTGAATGAGGACAGAATTCCATGATATTAAGGAATTCTGGATTTTGTTAATGACAGTGGACTTGTGGTTATGTAAAATAAATGTTCTTAGTCTTTTGAGATGCATATTTAAATATTTAGGAGTAAAACGGCATGATGTTGGAATTGGCTTTACAATACTCTGGCAAAAAAGGATGAGAGGAATGTAGAGATGAAGTGAGTAGGCCAAACGCTTATGATTGTTTCATTTTTAGGTTCTTTGTTACTATTTTTGTATATGTTTAACATTTTTTCTTAACTCAGTGCTTAAAAATCTAGCAGGGTGGCATAGACCTGAGGGCTTGCAATCTTGAAGTATGAATTAATTTTAGATCTCTGGATTTGTAGGCTGCTGATACCAGACGGTAGGCTTTTGGGCACGATCCTACACATAAGTTCCTACACGTGAGGTTGTTCCTCATCCTGTGCCCCAGGGTAGTCATGGATTCTGAAGCCTGCCAGTTATGTCCTAACACAAGTTATGTGTTGAACTAAGTAGGTAAAAAATGGGAAGTGGTTGTTTAGAAGCCTGTAGAACTGTGGGGTCATTATTTATCTGGCTAATGCTTTAAGATGAAGGGTAGTAGGGCAAATACAAAGGTCTGACAGGGCAGGTATGAAAGTCTGATGGAGTATATTTTGCCTGTGCAGTCTCCTTGGAAAGATATAAATGATCTCCAGGGAAAGTTCCTGCTATGCTTTGAATATGTCCTTCAACGTTCATGTGTTGAAAACTCAATTGCCATTGTAATACTAAGAAGTGAGGCCTTTGGGAGGTGATTGGATCATGAAGTTTCCACACTCATGAATGAATTAATGCTATTATTGCAGAGTGGGTTAGTTATCACGGGGCTGGACTCCTGATAAAGGGAGTAAGTTATTGGGAGGCCGAGGCGGGCAGATCACAAGGTCAGGAGTTCGAGACCATCCTGGCCAACATGGTGAAAACCCGTCTCTACCAAAAACACAAAAATTAGCTGGGCATGGTGGCGCATGCCTGTAATCCCAGTTACTCGGGAGGCTGAGGCAGGAAAATCACTTGAACCAGGGAGTTGGAGGTTGCAGTGAGCCAAGATCGTGCCACTGCACTCCAGCCTGGCCACAGAGTGAGACTTCGTCTCAAAAAAAAAGGGGGGGGGGTAGTTAGGCCTCCATTTGCTCTGTCCACATGCTTGCTTTCACCTTCCTCCATGGAATCATGCAGCAAGAAGGCCCTCACCAGATACCACAGCCAGGCTCGTGGGCTTCCCAGCTCCCAGCTATGAGAAATAAATTACTTTTCTATACCAATTACCCAGGCTGTGACATTCTGTGATAGCAGCAGGAAACCAACTAAGACAGTGACCTTGGGGGCACAAGAACAAGGACATCCCAGGACCTTGCGCCAGCTCTCAGATCATCTCAGGCTCCAGGTGAGTTAATTCAACCTTCCAGCCCCTGCCTTTCCCTGACACATATGGGCTCACTAGAAGCCCCACTGAGACTTCCCTGGCCTGGAAAAGATCTACTCTGGTACGGACTCCAGATCAGTGGCTTTTCTCATGCTGAGTTACAAACAGATCTGCTTAGTGGGAAACAGAACTGCACACATCCTGCTTTGCTCTGAAGCAGGAGGCTCTTGAGATGTCACCATTATAACCTCATTTTCTTTCATTCCAATTTCTGTTTAGTGATGCACTTTTTTGTAGCCACAGAACATGCTCATCACAGAAAGTCACCAGTTGTCTTCGATATTGTGACAACATTATGACTGTCACTGATGAAAATGCTTTATTTATATGTCCTTGTAATTTATTCTTCATTTTATAGACCGAAAGTCCTCCAGGCACTGCCACAAATCCACATAATGTTCTTGAAATGCACACTTTGCGTTTAAAACTTAGATTTAGCTGACTGGTGGGGAAAAAAACCACGTGTTGCCAGACCTATCCTCGGTGCCCATGAATATGGACGACCCAGAGAGAATATGCATGTGCAGCTGCTGCCCCAATAGTTGCAAAGGTGCTGATCAGCTTAGAGGAGACATTTTTCTTTTCTGGTCTCCTTTGGCATAACTGATGTCACATACGGTTGGAGAAAAGGGACTTCCTCAGTTTGTCTCACTCTATTCTGGCCCTACAGCAAAAGGCTCAATGCTATCATTTCCCTCCTTCTCCTGAATATGTAAGTGCCCATGATACCTAAATTATTCTGTGCCTCAGCCTTTTGTGTGCTTTACTAAGCACTTTACTGCACTAATGTGATGCAGAAGATTGAGCATCCAGGAGGAGTTCTACTAAACCAGTGGCCTGAGTGAGCTCCTTGAAAATAGAAAGCAGGTAAATGAAGTAGCTTGGTTTCAACCCAGTGAAAAACTGATAATGAGTGGATGACGCTACCAAGAGGATCAAGAAGGCCACCATGAGCCTGTGCCATAATATTGAATCATCTCTGGTTAGGTGGAAATGGCAATAGATCCTGTGCCTTTGATTTTTAGGAGAAAGAGGCAAGTGACAAGAAATACAACTGATAAGAGAATTTAGAAACCAAATACATTTTAGAGAATGTCTAGGGCTCAGCATACACGTAGCCCTTCCCTTATAGCTTGTATAATTACAATTGTATCATCAAAATGGCCACAATGATAGAGGCACCAAAGCACCACATGCTCTGGAATTATCTAGGAAGCATTAGATTGTTTTCAGACTATTGTAATTTTTTAAGACAGAAAGTACACACACGCATGCACACACACACACTATTATTCACATTCTTTTTGATTGAGAGTACACTACTGACATCATGACCCTTAAACCCTAAACACCAAGGTTTATATATCCTAAAATCAAGGATATTATATGACTACAGTGCCATTATGAAATTCAAGATATTTAACATTGATACAATGTTATTATCCAACGTACTGTCTAGATCCAAATTTTGACAATTGTCCCATTATTGTTCTTTACGGTAATTTTTGTTTTTCCAATCCAGGATCACACATTACATTTAGTTGTTGCATCTCCTTAGACTCCTTTAATCTGAGACAGTTCCTCAGCCTTTGTCTTTCATGACATGAATGCCTTTCGAAGAATGCAGGCTCATATTTTATAGAATGTCCCAGTTATGGGTTTATGTGTTCCTCATGATTTGACCCTGGTTATACATTTTTGGTAGAAATATTGCATTAGTAAGGGTGTGTCATTCTCCCTATCAATATTCAAATGAAACTTTTTGAGCATGAGATCTGATAGCCAGGGTCCCAGAACAGTAGAATGGTAATGCAACAGAGAGTCAAAGGACAAGATGCAGAGAAGGAACACTGGGCCCCGGCAGACAGCATGGCCACCGCCAGGACCATGTGCTTCTGTTACCTTTTCCGGGCAGACACCCACTACCATTGCAGTTTCTCTGATCTCCACATGACCATTTCCCATAAACCCAGCCTTTTCTTCCTAGAGAAGTCTAGAAATGTGGTCAATTTCCAAAGTCCCTTTCTCACCTCTCTGCTTCTGCTGGCTCCACTGCAGACGGGACTTCTTGATGTGAATTCACACAGTGAGCAGAGCTGTGGCAAGGCCACGTGGTATTCATGACATCATGTCCATCACTATTCTAAGTCAAGGGGCATTCGCTTGGGACCCACTGTGCACTGGGACCTGTGTCATCTGCTTTGTCTCCAGCTCTGTCTCAGAGCTGTGCTCCCAGAGCTACATCTGTATTTGCAATCCCTTTTCCCGCTAGGTATTCATTTGCATTTTTTCAATCAGGCTCTTATTTTCCTCCCTTCTGCTGTATATCTAACTCCCTCTCATCCCGCTGTATTTTCTTTCCTTGCAAGTGTTGAAACATTTTCTAATTTAGAACTCTTTGAATTTCACTCAAGTGTTTATTCTCACCTTTTCGAATTTCTCATCTGCACTTGACACACACAGCAGCCAGCCCCCCATGCATGAGAAGTCTGGGACACTGACCTCTAACCCTTCCTCATTAATCATGCCTCCATCCAAGACAGCAATTGACTGAGTCAAATCCCAGAGCAACAATTACCCTCTGAAAACAAAACAAACACTCCCTAGAGAGCACATCCTTATAACTTCTAGTTGTCAATCTGATTCCTCCAGGCAAAGGGCATTCCAGTTGCATGCACTTTATTTCCTGTTTGTAAAGTCAGACTGCTTGAGCTCAAATCCTAGCTCTCAACCACCAAGCTGTGTTATCTGAGCCTCCCTTTTCCTCAACTGTAGATTGAGGTTAGGAACTTCACCTTGCAAGTTTACTGTGAGGATTAATGCGATAATGTGTGTCAGCACTAAACAAGAAGAGTTAGTGTTTAACTGGATCATCACAACCTCACATCACTATCGAAAGCTATTGGGAACCCCTTGTGTCTATGAACTTGGAGTTCCTTTCAAAAAAGAGCTCTGCTAACCAGTCCCCATCCCACACCTAGGGACTGAAGGGCTCACTTCTATCATAGTTTTGAGGGAAAAGGATGGCCAAGCTGAGCTCACTAAAGGGGAGGCATGCCCGTATTCTCAAGTAAATATTTCAAGAGTGCATCTAAAATGATACCACAGTCGAAATCACAGAACACTGAATTCCAGCTGCTCTTTGCATAGTTATCAGCTTCCAAAGACTTGATATGGGTCCTAATATTTTTGTTTAAGTCACACATATACAGGGACACAAACATTCACAGAGAGAGAGAGAGAAAACACGTAGCATTTGATAATGGAATAATCTATGTAGACCATAGGTGTTCATTGTAATAGTCTTAGAACTTGTAGGTAGGTTTGGATATTTTTCCAAACAAAAAGTTTTCTTTAAAAATTAATCTTGACTCCTACTTGTATGCAAAAAACCAAAACAATTCTGATGGATCTAAATGTGAAACCTAGAAATAGAAAATAAATACAAAGCAATAAACCTTCTAGAAGAAACATGGGATAATATCATGGTCTTGAGGTAGGCAAAGATTTCTTAAACAGGACAGAAATGTACTGAAAATACAGGGAAAAAAAATAAGTTGAGGTATATTAAAATTAAGAACTTTGGGGCCAAGTGCGGTGGCTCACACCTGTAATCCCAGCACTTTGGGAGGTCGAGGCAGGCAGATCAGGAGGTCAGGAGGTTGAGATCATCCTGGCTAACACAGTGAAACCCCATCTCTACTAAAAATACAAAAAATTAGCCAGGCATGGTGGAGGGTGCCTGTAGTCCCAGCTACTTGGGAGGCTGAGGCAGGAGAATGGCGTAACCCTGGGAGGCGGAGCTTGCAGTGAGCCAAGATTGCACCATTGCACTCCAGCCTGGGCGACAGAGTGAGACTCCATCTCAGAAAAAAGAGCTTTGGTTCAGCAAATGATACCATTAGGAGAGTGGAAAGGCAAGCCACAGGGTAGAAGGTATTTGCAATCTGATGGAGGATTATATCTACATTACATAAAGAACTCCTACAAATGAATTAAAAAAAGGCAACCCATGTGAAAATGGGCAAAACATTTCAACAGGCATTTCACGCACATAAAAAAGAATATGCAAATGACTGATTAATTGAACAATTTAATTGTTCACCAGGAAAATAAAAATTAACTCCCAGTGAAGTACCAACACCCACTCATCAGCATTGCTAACATTTTAAAAACAAACAATACAAAATGTTAGTGAGGCTGTGGAGCAGTTAGAACTTATGCACATTGCCACAGAGTATAAACTGATAGTAACACTTTGTAAAACTGGCAAAGTTTGAACATAATGTTTACCCATGATCAAATACATCCACTCCTAGGTATACACCTAACAAACATTTGTACATCTGTTTACTAAAGACATAGACAAGAATGTCCAAAGCAGCATCATTCATAATAGCCAAAAAATTGGAATCAATGCAAATGTCCATTAACAGCAGAATGGATAAATAAATGGTGGCTCACTAATACAACAGAGTAACATTCAGCAATAAAAATGAACAAATGATTGCTGCACACACCAATAAGTCTCACAAATTTAATGTTGAGCAAAAAAAAGCCAGACACAAAAGAGTACACACTGTATGGTCCCATGTATATAAAGTTCAAGACCAGGCAAAACCAGTTTCTGGTGATGTAAACTAGAATATTGGATGGTTTCAGGGGCTAGTGCCAGGGAGCAGGCATGAGATGAGGAGGGCTTCTGAGGTGCTGAGAATGTTCTGCATCATGATCTGTGTGCTAGTTACGTGGATGTCCTCACGTGGTGAAAACGTTTAACTGCACACCTATGACTTGTGAACTTTTCTGTATGTATGTTTTACTTCAACAAAAAGTTTATTAAACTCAAAACAAAGCCAGACAAAAACTATTTTTAGGCTAGGGCTTATAAACAAATGTGAACTGAAAGAGCCAGCCAATCCTTCAAACTGAACCCTTTGTTAGGCCTTTCTTGCATTGTTATAAAGAAATACCAGCACCGGCCGGGCGCAGTGGCTCACGCCTGTAATCCCAGCACTTTGGGAGGCCAAGACAGGCAGATCACGAGGTCAGGAAATCGAGACCACCCTGGCTGGCACGGTGAAACCCCGTCTCTACTAAAACTACAAAAAAATTAGCTGGGCGCGGTGGCGGGCACCTGCAGTTCCAGCTGCTCGGGAGGCTGAGGCAGGAGAATGGCGTGAACCCGGGAGGCGGAGCTTGCAGTGAGCCAAGATCGGGCCACTGCACTCCAGCCTGGGTGACAGAGTAAGAGTCCGTCTAAAAAAAAATAAAAATAAAAATGAAAAAATAAATAAAAATCGAAAAAAGACAGACAGAAAGAAAAAAAATACCTGATACTGCGTAATTTATAAAGAAAACAGGTCTAAATTGTCTCACTGCTCTGTAGGCTCTACAGGAAGCACGGTGCTGGCATCTGCTTGGCTTCTAGGGAGGATCTGAGACACAATCATAGCAGAAGGCGGAGGCGGAGCAGGCACGCTGCATGGTGAAAGCAGGAGAAAGAGAATGACAGGGGAGGTGTCACTCTTTTCAATGGCCATATCTCAGGAGAACTCATTATCACCAAGACAGCACCAAGCTGTGACGGAGCTGCCCCTACACGCCTCCCACCAGGCCCTACCTCCTCCACTGGGGATTACAATTCGACATGAGATCTGGGCGGGGACACAGATCCAAACTATATCAGATCCCAAGTGGCGAACTGGGCCTAAATTTTAAATTGAGCCAAGAAGCTACTTGCTGACTAGAGGTCATACATCTATTCTGAATTTCTGAAAATTTCCATCTCTGTTTAATTTTGGAACGTTCAGATCTCATCTGAACCAACCAATCAGGGCTCAGCTTTATCAACCAGTCAGGACCCGGCTGCACCAACAGATCAGAACTAAGCAAGTTTGAATCCTTCCGCTGCATAAATGAATCTGACTGGGAACCTGAGTGGGAAATTTCTCTCTATGGAAGCCAAGTTCCTCATTTGTTCTCTGGAATGCACCATACAAAAGCTACATGCCAAAGGCCATGTCTCCCCAGTTTGTGAACTGTTCATTGGAATAAAGTCTCGTTCCTCAAATTCCTCTTCAGAAAACTTTTGTTCACAGGCTTAATAGGGTAATGGTGGTCACATGAACATGCAGACGCTGTGTGGTTAACAACGCATGACCTGAAGGGGGAAGAAGTAAAGAGGAAACAAAAGCAGCTGGGAAGGGTGAGTAAAGTTGGGGTAATTTACGTTTGAAAAAGGGCCAAACCCTTAAGTCAAAGGCAAGAGTTTATTCTTTTAGCCAGCCCTCCTTTTATCCCTTGCCAGCAGCCTGGAAATTTCCAGACTCTCAGGAATAAGTTCCATTTGTCTTTGCATCCCCCAGCTCCCTCGCTGGTATCCACACAGTAGCAAGAGCTTCCTAAACAGCCTTAGAGTCTTGTTCTTGAGAACTCACACATGATAGATGAAACAAAAGAAAATACAGATCTGATCCTAATTGAATAGTTCACAAGGTCATTTAAAATCAGACTTCTTTCAGAGGGAGGGCTGCAGGAAGGTTGTTGTATTGGAAGGTTTCAGTTTCATCTGGCTTATCCAAAAAGGAAAGACTTTGCTGCCACACAGGGCTAGGCTTGCAGGCTCTGGAACCCTGAACACCATTCCTGAGACATGAATAGCACTGAAGGCCCCAGAACAGGCAGCCAAAGGCCTCGGGGGCCTCCCCCGATGCAAGGATTTCAGAGTTAAATGTGTAGGTATATAAGAGTGGGGCATTTAAAACAGCCTGCTTCCCAATGAGCTGAAAATAAATGGAGATGTTGTCCTATCGGAGGCTGTTGCCTGGAAGTGATAACCTGTGTTCCTGATCACTGAGGGGATGGTGTCCTCATTCCTACCCACTTGTCGTGCCTCCCAAAGGTCTGGATGACATTGACCTGAAACCACCTTTGCAAAATTATGACAGCAAGAGAAATATGACATAGGTGACTCCATCTTACTTCTAACCTCCAGTTTCTCCTTGGTCATTCCTAGGTATAGACCAAGCTGAATTTGGGACAAATTTAGTTTATAGTTTAACCTTAAAGCAAGGATGATAATAACCCTTCTTAAAACAAAAGCACGTTTTTAAAGCTAAAGAAAGGTCACCAGTTAGGATTTTGAGAGGGGCTTGAATTTGCCTAAGGTGTTGGCATAGTTACTCCTTACTGTGCAGGAGTCATGTGGCCAGAGGTCACAAGATTTGTGACTTCCCCAATTGCTCCTATAGATAACATCACTGTTACAGAATCTAAGATTTTTTTGAGATATCTATCAGACTAACCCCACTCAGACTTCTGACCCAACCCATCCTGTGGCCTCACCCAGAGGTAGACTCAGAACTGAGGACCATTTTCCAAAACCTTATGACTTCTTCCCCAACCAGTCAACATTTGCCATTCCCGTGTGCCCTGCCCACCAAACTATCCTTGAAACTCCTAATCTCCAAAACTTTGGAGTGATTGATTTGAGTAATAGCTCTGTCTCCCACCTGGCATGGCCAGTCTCGCATCAATTAAACTTTCTTTACTTCAGTGCCATAGTCTCAGTGGATTGATTTTGTCTGTGCAGTGGGCAGGAAGAACTTGTTGGCAATTACAGACCTTCCAACCTGAAGGATGAGGGGACAGCCTTCTGGGGCTGATAGAAACGTCTTACTCTTCCTCTTCTGTTATGAGCTGAATTTTCTCTCCCCCACCACCAAATTCATGTTGAAATCCTAATCTCCAGGACCTCAGAATGTGACTGTATTTAGAGACATGGCCTTTAAAGAGGTCATTAAGGGAAGCTGAGCTCATATAGGTGGGCCCTAATCCAATCTGACTGGAGACCTTAAAAGATGAGGAAATTTGAACAAACAAAAACACACCAGGGACGCTCATGCACACAGGAAAGGCAGTGAGAGGACAAAGAGAGGAGATGGCCATCTGCATGCCAGGGAGCAAGGATGCAGAAGAAGCAAACTCTGCCAACACCTTGATCTTGAAATTCCAGCGTCCAAAACTGTGAGACAATTTCTCCTGTTTAAGTCACCTAGTCTGTGGTATTCGGGTTTTTTGGTTTGTTTTTGTTTTTTGGTGTATTTGTTTGTTTGTTTTGAGACAGAGTCTTGCTCTGTGACTCAGGCTGGAGTGCAGTGGCACAATCACGGCTCACTGCAACCTCTGCCTCCTGGGTTTGAGTGATTCTCCTGCCTCAGCCTCCCAAGTAGTTGGGATTACAGGCATCTGCCACAACGCCCAGCTAATATTTGTATTTTTAGTACAGATGGGGTTTTGCCATGTTGCCCTGGCTGGTCTTGAACTCCCAGTCTCAAGGCATCCACCAACCTTGGCCTCCCAAAGTGCTGGGATTATAGGTGTGAGCCACCACACCCTGGCCAGTCTGTGGCATTTGTTATGACAGCCCAATCTAACCAACACGCACCTTCCCAGCCTTCATTTCTCATGGCCATGATGCCTCCTCTTGGCCTGCTGCTAATTCCATCCTAATGCCAGACTAACAAGGCTCTGCTCACCCAGCTCTGAGCCTTACCCCAGCGCTGGCTTTGCTCTGCTCTTCTGATCCTCTGGCCTCCTTCTAGTCCTGCCCCAGGGCACCTCCACATCTGGCTACTCCTGGCTCTCTTCTTCTTCTTCTTTTTTTTTTTTTAGACGGAGTCTCGCTCTGTCGCCCAAGCTGGAGTGCTGTGGCGTGATCTCAGCTCACTGCGAGCTACAGGCGCCTGCCACCACGCCCGGCTAATTTTTTGTGTTTTTAGTAGAGACGGAGTTTCACTGTGTTAGCCAGGATGGTCTTGATCTCCTGACCTCGTGATCCACCCCACTCGGACTCCCAAAGTGCTGGGATTACAGGGCTGAGCCACTGTGCCCAACCATGGCTCTTACTCTTCTTTTAACCTCAACCCAGACCAGCAGCTCACCAAGCCACCCAGACTCACGGTCCCTCCTGTATGTAGCCCTTGTCTGACAGACCATGTGGTATTGGACACTTGTGGGGTCAGAGAAAGCGGGAGGAAGTTTGAAGAATTTCAGAGGATGGCAAGAGACGGAGGTCCTTCTCCTTTCTCTCTCACCACCCCCTCCAGAACTTCCCACAGGTTGATAAATATTGCTATGGTCCAAAACAGAAGGTGCAATTTGGCTCTATTCTCAGATTTTCCTCCTGTGGGTTAGTAAAACAGATGGAGGGCTGTCCAAGTCGAGGAGAAAGCCAGACTCATTCAGAGTGATCTTTTCAATGCTCAAAAACCTGGCACAGGCCTGTCTTTACTAATTCTCACCCTGAGAGCCAGGAGACCAAAGGACTCATTGGGCTAGTGGCCATGTGAGCGTGGGGATGTTAAACCAACAGCTCCCCAAGGCTGAGGCAGGTTTAGGGGTCTGCTTTGTGCACAGAGACCCTATTAATATCTTATGACCCACTTGGGATTATTTGGGTGGAATTGTTTGAAGAGGAGAAAAATTCTCGTTGCTTCCTATTAAGATGCCACCATATGATCCCCTGGCTGAGTTCTTTGGCACCTTTCTCACAATAATGAAAAAATTATACATATACCTCATTTCCTTTTTAAAGACCCTGGATAATGGGATGCCAAGGCTCAGATTGAACTGCATGCTAAATCTCAAAATTTTCAGTTTAATCTGCATGAAGACAAACAGTTTGGACTCACCTCGATGCACATCTGATCCAAGGAGGTGATGACTTTACAGCCAGCAGAAAACAGCACCATCCAAAAGAAGCAGCTGACGTCAAATGCCATCACAGAACTGGTGCAATCCTAGCTTGGTGGGTTTACCCAATGCTTGGAGCTGAGAAATGGAATCAAACTATGAAGGCCCTGGCAATTTGGCAGCCAGAGAGGTACTCAGAAGGGTGATCTTGGAACAAGAAACACTGTTGACTGCTCAGCATTCGGTAGCTCTGTGCTGAAAAAAAAAAGGAAGTCCCTTTTGCATACCACCCATCTTTGCCAAAAATAACTGAGGACCCAGCCCCAGAACGGCCCATTGTATTTCCTGGCACTGAACATGAATCAGTTGTGCAGTCCTTTTGGGCTGATCACACAGACTTTCATTGTGATGGTTCCAATTGACTTTATGCCAACTTCAAGTATTTGGCCAGCTCCAACAGCTTCTGGTCCTTTTCCCCAAGAGAGGCTGTGGAAGCTCTACTCACCAAGGAGGCCACTTTCTTAGTTGTCCTAGGTGAGTGAATAGAAGAGGTGTCGGAGAACATGGAAAGGCAGAGCACTCTGTGGGGGCAGATTGAAGAAATGAGCCCTTCAGTGGCACCTGCTGAGCTGGGAACTGGAGCAGGAGGGAGCAGGCTTGAGAGTATATCTGCTCGTTGAGCCTCAGCTGCTGCCTTGGCCACCTTGTCCATCCCCACCTCTGGTCTTCGTATAGGAGGAAGATTACTTCATCTCTTGACCTGGCGATTCAGACTTGTTAAAGCAGTTGGGGTGAATTCCTCTCTTGTTCCCTCCTAACCTGGTCTGGGGAAGTAGGGGACACTGCCATAGATAGAGCAGCCTGGCTAAAGGAGGGCAGAGTTAGGGATGCCAGCCTTGGCTCTATTCTTAGAAATAGCTTTGAAGCAGGATTGCAATTACCCTTATTATGGAGCAAGATGTGGCAATGATTAAAGAAAGCCAAAGTTCAAACATCCCTCAATAGGCTGCATTTAGCTACCTGTTCTGTCTGTTCTTCAGCCCTCTGGTATGCAGGATATATTTGGTGTTGCTGTTCTCCCACTCCATTTCCAAGAGCCCAGTTTGTAGTATCAGAGTTCACAATGACTTGACTACTACTACTACTGCTACTACTACTGTTACTACTGTTACTACTGTTACCACCACCACCACCTCTACTGTAGTACTATGATGAATCAAATGACTATAGTATCTGCCATTTATTGAGCCCTTACTATGTGTCATATACTGGGTCAGGTTTAATTTTTTTTTTTTTTTTTTGCTGCATTTTCCTATCCTTGACTGTTTCCACATGTTCTATAAAAGAGATATTATTGTTTCCCTCATTTTATAGATGTAGAAACTGATGCTTAAGAGAAATTAAATGATCTCTCCAAGTCACACAATTAGAGAGTGGTGGATTAGGGCTTCAGATCCAGAAAATCTCACTGCAGAGATTGTGCTACTACTCTTCACGGTTTAAGAAAGGACTTTGCCTCCTGAAGGAACTGAAGAGTAGATGCAGTGAAGAATGTTGTTCATCTGGAGATTTCAGAGAAGATGCTAAAAAGCAGAGGAGATTGGAGGAAATATGTACTTGGCACTCTGCTAGGCCTGCTACACATATTTGGGCTTTTCCTGGTCACCCTTAAAATGCCATCTTCATCAACAAAATCATCTCTGAAGATGCTATCAGCAAGACACAGTCTTAAGCAAACCCAGACCAATGACAGACCACCTTGCTTCAAATAAAACATCCATCATTGTGCAATGGGAAGAGCTGAGGACTGGGAAGGGTGTAGTGCTAGACCGCAGATCCTTGCTTACCAACTAAGTGACCTTGGGCAAGTTGTTTCACTTCTCTGTTTTCCCATCTGAAAAACAAGAATTATAATTCCTGTTCTGCTTACATCACAGGGTAATTATGAGGATCAAATAGGATCATGTATGTGAAAATGCTTTCCTTGCCTTAAAGTCCCACATAAATATGCAGAATGTGAGGCAAAGATTGAGTAACGAATTCTGATGTCATGTAAATATCACTCTCAGGGAATTGTGTCCTGCCCCAGAGATGTTGAAAGGCATATTACTTTCCTTCTTAAAGAAAGGTCTGATGGCTCAGTTACGGCCATCAGATTTTGTCATTTTCTGAGGCTATATCATTTGCATATGATTTGCATGTGTTTGCGTAATGAATGCAAAAGACTCACTGCAAGTATATAAGAGTAAAATAAAATGAATGAATATGAGTGACCTTCTGCCACAGCATTCAAATCACATATTCAGGGCATACTACCCTGAAATATGAAATAGATTAAAATTTAATCTATTGCAAACAGATGAGAAGATAGGTTTTAGAGTTTAAAGGCAAGAATGAAACTCTTATTTGGTCCCAGAAATTGGATATAAAGAATCACATCCTCTTACAGGTCACCCCATCCAAATGATTTTCATGCCTGAATTCTCTCCTATACACCCCTTAAATCACCCCTCTCTGTACACAAAAACATACTCTCTGAATTATTTTTCAGTCTATTCTGAAGTGCTTCAGGTGACAGAAAACTCATCATCCCTCACCCCTCAATGGTTTTGGCCAATTTTGACTGTTTAAAACGTTTTATCTTATATTGAACTGTTAAAGTCTCCTTTGGCTAACAGAGTAAGTTCAAGGCCTTTTCTACCTTCAAGTATTTGAAAATAGCTACCATGTCCCTGAATCTTTCCCTTTCTAGGTTAAAAATCTGTAGTTCCTCAAACTATGTCATAAATTCATGTATTACAACCCCTAGCAGGCTGTTTATCTAAATGTTTTCCCAATTGCCCAAGAAAAGCACTGACTTGAATTTTAATCCTAGCTTTGCCACTCACTGGTTGTGTGTCACTGGGACAGTCTCTCAGTCTCAATTTACTTATCTGCAAAATGATGGAGTTGAACTAGCTTATCAACAAGGTACTTCTTTATTTAAAACCTCATTACTATATTTCAAAACTATGATTTCCAATTTAGTTTTGTAACAAAGTTTTGGCCGGGCGTGGTGGCTCAAGCCTGTAATCCCAGCACTTTGGGAGACCAAGGCGGGCGGATCACAAGGTCAGGAGATCGAGACCATCCTGGCTAAACCGGTGAAACCCCGTCTCTACTAAAAAATACAAAAAACTAGCCGGACGAGGTGGCGGGCGCCTGTAGTCCCAGCTACTCGGGAGGCTGAGGCAGGAGAATGGCGTGAACCCGGGAGGCGGAGCTTGCAGTGAGCTGAGATCTGGCCAGTGCACTCCAGCTTGGGTGATAGAGCAAGACTCTGTCTCAAAGAAAAAAAAAAGAAAAAAAAAAAAACAAACTTTTTGGCTTGAGCCAATAATATTAAGTTACACTTAATTTTTGTTAATAATCTGCTCTTTCTTTTTTCCAAGTAGTCTCACATCTTCTTGGCAAACAAAAATTACAGAGAGAAGTTTGGCTGGGTGATGGACACCGTGATTTCTGCAATCCCAGTTGACTCACAATGCCATTAAGGGATCAAACTGCCATCACCCATGCTGAGAAACAGTTCTTACAGAGATATGAAGAGGGAGAAGAGAACATGAGAAAAGGCACCAGAAATGTGCCTTTTATTTCTACTGATCAGCATCCATGTCAGTGAGGAAACAACAGACTGTGGACCCCAGAAGTTTTCAGAAGTTCAAGCATCCTTATATTAGGTATTAACATATATTTACATACAAATCCCAAATCATTGTTTTTGTTGTTGTGCTGTCTTTTATTCTACTACATTTGCATGCAGTTCGTCCCTTGTGGTCAGCTGTCTCCCTATGGGTGACCCCGTAGAACTACCCAATTTCCTGTCTGGTAAGGCCCATACATTCCCTTCCTTTTTGCCATGTATTTATAATCTGGGAGTGATTTGGCATTCTAGGATACCTTATTTGGCTCTTCAAGCTCTTTCCTGGTGATAACTCAAAGGCTAATGTACTTCCTTTTTTTTTTTTTTTGAGACGGAGTCTTGCTCTGTCGCCCAGGCTGGAGTGCAGTGGCGCCATCTTGGCTCACTGCAAGCTCCGCCTCCTGGGTTCATGCCATTCTCCTGTCTCAGCATCCCCAGCAGCTGGGACTACAGGCACACACCGCCAAGCCTGGCTAATTTTCTGTATTTTTAGTAGAGATGGGGTTTTACCATTCACAGGATGGTCTCGATCTCCTAACCTTGTGATCCACCCGCCTCGGCCTCCCAAAGTGCTGGGATTACAGGCGTGAGCCCCTGCGCCCAGCTGACTAATGTACTTTATTTCAAGGATGTGCAAACCAGAATATGCTTTTGTGATCTAAGGTTAGCAAAAAGCTAGATGTTTTTAAAATAATTTCATTAGGGAATTAAAACAATAATTTATATTATATCTTATGGGCACCAGTTGGTATTAAAATGACCTATATTTTTCCCCTCTGTACGTTTAGTTGTAGTTCTGCGTTTTGTTCAAGACTTCTTTAGTACATTCCTGCCTCCAGATGGTTAAGTTTATTTGCATCTAAAATTTAACGTGAATATTTTAAATATTGTGTGGTCAATTTTACTCTTTATTGTTATATTTCCCAATGTATGTTTGTTTATTTTATTTTATTATTATTATTTTTTCAGATGGAAGTCTTGCTCTGTCACCCAGGCTGGAGTGCATTTGTTCAGTCTCAGCTCACTGCAACCTTACCTCCCAGATTCAAGCAATTCTCCTGCCTCAGCCTCCTGAGTAGCTGGGATTACAGGTGTGTGCCACCATGCCCAGCTAATTTTGGTATTTTTAGTACAGATGGGGTTTCACTATGTTGGCCAGGCTGGTCTTGAACTCCTGACCTCGGGTGATCCACCTGCCCAAGCCTCCCAAAATGCTGGGATTACAGGTATGAGCCACCATGCCCTGCCTGTTTATTTTTTTAATCAAATTATTATAGCCCAAGGTTCAGAGCCATAAGGGCCCAAAGTCAAGCCCACTTCTCTCTGAGGGTTATTGTTGTGCGCTTCATGAGTGCACCAGAACAAAGCCATCTGTTCCTCTACTCTTGCCTTCTTGTTATGCTGCTTATGCTTCTGTTTTTGTGGTTAATGATACTTGTGAGGCCACCAAGCTAGACAGAGCAAGTGATGATGATGCTCCTCTCACACCTTGAGAGGAAACAGGGCTCTCCTCATGTCTGGCTTGATTTTATAGGGGAAGAAAGACTTTTCCTCTACCCTCTTTGGTTCTCAGACTGGAGCCTATGAATTGAACTGACAAAAGACAGATTAACAGGAGAAAAAGCATAATAATTTTATTTGATGTTAATATTTTTATGTGGCACAAGGGCTTCCTAGAAAGACAGGAAGATCCCAAAGAGGCTTAGACCCAGAGGATTACATACCATTTTAACAAAGAGCAATCAATTGTGGAGATGTCACAAGACAAAGGAAAAGGGATTTGAGCTAGGAGCAGTAAATTGTGGGAAAGTGACTGGGAAATATATGGGGAAATTAATGAAAGGTAAGGGTTAAGTAAGGTCTGTTTTGACTCCTTGTCTCCAGTGATAAGAATATTCTCTTATTCCTGGTACAGGAATGGCACCTTTCTCATGGGAAATTTATGTCCTGTTTTTATGTAAAAATGGGGAGGGCAGGAAGTCTCCCCTGCATCTGCAATTTCTCAGTTACATTCAGGTCAGAGTAATCAACACATCAAAGTGGTGTATTTTGGGGTGTTATGTTCTGGTCCCCTTCAATTTTGAGCTCAACTGTGTACTTTTGAAGCTGGACAGGCTTGTGATGCTGACCCTCATCCAGAATTTGACTATTTCTCTGCACTTTTCTTTTTGTTTGTTTGTTTGTTTGTTGTTTGTTTGAGACAGAGTTTCGCTCTTGTTGCCCAGGCTGGAGTACGATGGTGCAATCTTGGCTCACTGCAACCTCTGCCACCTGGGTTCAAGCAATTCTCCTGCCTCAGTCTCACAAGTAGCTGGGATTACAGGTGCTAACCATCATGCCCAACTAATTTTTTGTATTTTTAGTAGATACAGGGTTTCACCATGTTGGTCAGGCTGGTCTTGAACTCATGACCTCACATGATCTGCCCACCTTGAGCTCCCAAAGTGCTGGGTTTACAAGCGTGAGCCACCACTCCCAGTCCTCTCTGCACTATTATTGGCACTGCTGCCAATACCACCACCAACAGTGCAAGCATAGTATCTTCACATTGACATAGAAATTTTTTTTGTGACAGAGGTGAGCTGTCTAAGTCCTTTCATGCCTCTGAGCCCAAATTTTCTTGGCTTCCATACTCAGGGGAAGAGGAGGTCTTCACTTGTCTGATCCAAGGATGTTTGCACTCCCTGCCCCAGGATTTACCTCTTTCCAAGATGAGTGATATTGGAAATATTCATTCTCTGGGCTTTCATTATAGCAATTTGAAAACTATCTGATGTTGGAACATTCCCCAAATCTGGGTTTCACTATTTTTTTGTGGTCATCCAGTTACATATATATAGTTCTGAAAATATGTGTAGCATGTTAGAATATTTGTCAGGCTTTAACTTAATTAACCATAACATCAATGCCATTCACTAACTTCTCTTTCATCTGATGCATTCTTTGACGGCAGAAATGTTAAAGGCATCCTAAGGGTTTTTCTCTCAAACTGTAAATGAATGTAACATTAACAGGAACTGAGATACAGGGACTAGAGTGAGTATAGGGCTGGGAATTGGGATTCTGAGATAAACTCTCAACTCTGAAATAAAGTAGCTTCAATAGTGGTGCATTAAAATCAGAAATTTTAAGCTAAAAATAAGTTTTAAAATAATCTAATCCAACCCTATCATTTTTTCATTAAGAATGTAAATGAACAACCTATCAGTCTAACAGTCCCAATAGTTGAGATTACTTATATTATTATTCAACTTACTTATATTATTATTACTTTTAGCCCTTCAGGAACATTTTTCATATCCTGTCTTATGTCAGGCTTTTTACTGTGAGCATTGTATTAGATTAAATTCCCACGGCCCTTTACAGTGAGCGTGGGAGGAAAGGATTGCCCAATCTGGCTAAGAGTAGGCAACTACTTCCGTAAATGGCAATGTGGCATCCTTCCTTCATTCTAGTGAACCTCAGAAATGTCCCATCAGTATGACTGGGAGCATTTGTTGCAGGCAGGATGGGGTAGGGGAACCTTTTGTTTGTTCCTCTGCTCGGTGTGCAGCCCTGTCTTCCTCTCATGAGCAGAATTAGCAGCAGACAAGAGTTCAACAGCCTTTATGGGTTTCCATCTTCAGACACAGATACCTATTTGACCTTGGACATGTCGTTAGACTCTAAGTGTTTCAACTTCTTCTACAAAAGAGAAATACTATCTCCCCTGCTTACCTCTGAAGAGTGCTTGTGAAAGAAAGGACTATAGAGAATAACCGGTAAAGGACTATAAAGAATTATTTTTATTTTATTTACTAAATTTTTTTTTTTTTTTGGCTGGGCATAGTAGCTCATGCCTGTAATCCCAGCACTTTGGGAGGCTGAAACAGGCAGATTGCCTGAATTCAGGAGTCCCAGACCAGCCTGGGCACCATGGCAAAACCCTGTCTCTACAAAAAATACAAGAATTAGCCAGGCATGGAGGTGAATGCCTGTGGTCCCAGCTACTTGGGGGGCTGAAGCAAGAGGATCGCCTGAGCCCAGGAGGTCGAGGCTGCAGTGAGCTGGGATTGCACCACTGCACTCCAGCCTGCGTGACAGAGTGAGCTCCTGTCTCTAAAAAAAATAAAAATAAAAAATTACAAAATTAGTAATTTAAAAAAAGTTTTTTAGAGGTAGAGTTCTTGCTGTGTTCCAGACTGGTCTTGAACTCCTGGCCTCAGGTGATCCTCCTGCCTCGGCCTCCTGAGTAGCTGGGATTATGGGCATGAGCCACCATGCTTGGCAAGAATAACATGTTATTTCTAGCATAAAGCATGTGTGAGTGACCAGGCTGATTTATTGTCCATATTCAGTTTGTGATTTTAAGGAGCACCTCCTCAGGAGGCAAAGTAAAAGGAAGAGCAAAAATAAAATGTATGTAGGGAATACATACTATATGCCAGGTACTCTTGTAGACACTTGATTTGCATTATCACAAGTCATTTCAGAACTACTTGTTGATGTAGGTCCTATTTTTATCCCATATCTATCGATGAGTACACCAAGGTTAGAGTGGTTCAGAAATACACGCAAGGTCGCAGGTCAGAAAGTGGAAGTTCCAGGGCTCCTAACTCTCTCTGTCTGATCCCAGACTCACTCTTGCTCCTCACCATACTGCTTCTCAAGAAATCCCCTTGCTTGTAGTGGAAAGAATCCCAGAACCCCAGCCATATGGCAGGAAATGTGTTCAGCGCGGACTTCTCAGGCACTCAGGTTTGCATTCAGGCCCTCCCAGTTTGCGGTCCTCTGTGGGGATTCTTTCTGGCACTTATCTGACAACCACATTTCATAGGATGGAGAGGGTATTTGGAAGAGATGTCAGCCTTAGAAATTTAATCAGCTGGGCCAAAAGCAATCAAGATGCCATCTGGACAGGCTCTGACTTCCTGCCCAGAAGATAAAGACATCTGGACTTAGTAAATGCCAAGGACATGCTGACTTGGTCCCCAGGCCCGTGGGCCACTCCTTGCTTCATGCAGATGTATTTTCTTAATTGCACAGAATCTACGGACTCTGAGCTACTGCCGGGACCACTGAGTGCCTATTGCTGTTGACCACCAAAGTAAACACTGCAAGCTGTAGTGACTTTCCAGTGCTAAGGAGATGTAGTGAATGCAAAGGCCACAGTAAATAGGACTTTTTAATGACAGGGCAGGAGGAGGCTGCCCCAGGCCCAATTTATTGTTGATACAGAGTCTCTGAATTAGGGCACATGATGACTGCTGATCATTAAGTAGGGCTGCTAGGAAATGTTTGTACATATGAAGAAGCTAATTAAGGTGGCTTGCCAGGTCTGCATACTCAGTCTCTGCTTATTGAGGCTTCTTCCTTCTGTGAGAGAGGCTCTCTCCAATCACGTAAGATCTCCAGCAGTCAGCCTGCATGTGAGTGTCCTGGGCAGAGTATGAAGGAGCTTGGGGACGAGCTTGGGAACTAGAAGTAAATGGTTAAGATTTTGCAGAGGGCTTTTATTGTGGCAATATCTGAACATTTGCACATATTTTCTAAACATCTTTCTAGATATGACTTGAATCTCACATACCTGTTTCTGTCTATTTTAAAGCGGAGTTTGGGTCCTTCCAATAAGTGCCCAAAGCCACCAAATTTGGTATAGCTGGGACCAAAATGCTTTGTTTTTCCCCAATAACTTCCCCAGAGAAAAGTGCTGCTTGCTCTAAGTAGACTCGTGAGATTTCCGTTTTGTAAATAACACTGATCAAAACTATTGTAAGTAGTTCTCTTTCAGCTCCTGCATTGCTGGAACATATGTAAGATTTTTAGGTTTTTGAGATTTGCTAGTTCGAGTCAATTTACATTTGGGAGTTTTCATTTCAAAATAATAAAAAATGCTGTGTCTCTGAATGTTTCCCAAGTTTTCAATTCTAGCCTAAGTTCTGGAAACAACTATCATTTCTGACTTAAGAACAAAACCAAAGCAGCCCCCAGTCGCAGAAATGTATCACTTTATTATATGGAGATTGATGGAGAGTTAGTCAAAACCTTGCCCAATCGCTCTGACATCCGTGCTCAGGAAAACACATCTTCATTATTTTTCTTTGATTTTTATAGGTTGCATTTGTTTCTTTACCTGTCATTCATTTCACTTCGATTGCATTTTCTTTCTGAAAATCTTTTTCCTGTAAGGTCGGTTTGGTCAGCATTCAGTTCTTGCTTTAATTGGGCCTATCTCTTTAAGTTTTCTTCCCTTCAAACTTTTATATTCCTTTTTATTGTTGAATCACACTTTAAGCTGTGGCTTTACATTGTCGTACCTTCCCATTTGTTCCTCATTCACCAGAACTTTGTTTCTGGGGGATCATCATCTTTCTTGGTCTGTGGAAGGCCCGGGTAGCACCCATATGTTTTCTTCCCTCAGTGTCTCGTTGGGGCCCACTCATCTGAGTCCTTGGGGTTGCTCAGATGCCTGATCATCTCTGCAGCCAGCACCATCAAAGAGGAAACCTGCCTGAGATCCCGGCTCTGAGCTTATTCCAGTTCAGGGTCTGGGACCTAGTGGCCAGCTGAGGCGCCATGGGATGTGTTTGTAGGAGGTAAGTCAGGAAGTGGTGGGCTCCAGCCCCCTGAGATGTGACATGCCCCCCAGCCCTGACATTGGCCAAGGCGGTAGGCAGTTCACCTCTGAGGTGGGGCAATTCTAGCTTTTTGACTTTTTTTCCCCTAAATGAGATGCGAGATATGGAGCCTGTAGAGAAGAAAATAAGAAGCTAAGAACTGGTGTGTCTCAGGTTTTCAACCAGAGAAAAAATCCAGTTTATATTGCAGATTAAGCATATACCATGATAAGACCAGCCATAAACAGACATCAAGGTAGAGAAAAAGTCCTTACAGAGACATACCATCAGCAATGGCCAAGTATGGTGATATTCGAACATTCTAGTTTCAAATTCTAGCATAGTTTTTCTAGTTGGAACATAATTACTGTAGTTCCTGTTGCAGTCTATAATTAATGAACAAACAAAAAAATAAGTAAAAAGAGGAAATTCTAAAATTCCTCTTTTTCCTGTTCCCACCTTCTAAGTATGGTTTAATATGCTTTAAACAAATCTACCATAACAATTTTAATTTGTAGAACTGGTAAACATTATCCTATCAAAGGACTCATATTATTTGTGACTGTGAATTTCTTTAAACTGTAACAAACCTGGTGCAGGTTTTTGATGATTTGATTTTTAAAAATGTAACTACACATATCTTGGCTGTATAAAGCAAGGTTGACTTGTAACTTTGAAACATGCACATTAAATAGTCAAGAGTCAATAAAGAAACTGAACAAATGACAAAAAATGTTTGCTTCAATGAGTCAGTCGTGTCAAAACTACTTTCAGAATTGATTTGGAGATAGCCGAGGCTGTGGTTTTCAGAGAAATCTGTACAGCTGGGTGGGGCACTGTGGTATGGTAGTTTCTGGAGAGGTCAAAATGTGAAGTCAAAATGGTGTGCTGATATGGGAAATGACGGAGCTCCATTGCAATTCAGACCTATGACGGGGTTAAGGCACCTGCTAGCCCCAGGCCTCAAGCTCTGTGTGGATGCAGTGGAACTGGATACTTGAAGAGCTGGTTGTTTTCCAGGGCAGGAGATGGCCTGCTCCCAATCCAGAATTCTACCAAGAAAGTAGCCTGGCCATGGCCTATACTTCCCAAATAGGTGCGCCTTTCTTTTTGGATTGTCACCTTTTGGAAAAAAAAATACATACTTTCACCAGCAGAATTGAATTTGGAACGTTGCTGATGTTTTTTAAATTCATAGAATATGAAGCATTTACCATCTTCATAAGAAAGTTCATTAAAATACTACCTTTTATCCCCCTCTCATCTGAGAAATGAATATCTAGCACTTAGTGCTTATTATTGCCAGGTACTGTTCTAAGTATTTCAGAGATCAAACTAATGCAACCCTCTGCCTAGACTCTGAGTAGTCTTTTCTAGGCAAATAAACACAAGGAAGCTAAGTCAATTGCCCAAGGTCATTCACTATGTGGATGGGCTGGGGCTTGAACCTAGGGAGTCTGGCCCTAGAGATCAAACAACAGAAAGAAGGCATCAGGGAAGCCTGAAGAAGGGGAAAAAAACCCACCAGAACAACCAGTTTTGCCCAATGCTTTGAAGAAAACTTTGAATTCTGTCTCCTTCCTTGCCCATGAAAAATGTCCATTTATTTATACTCAGGGTCAAGGGCAGAGCGAGGTGGGAGAGTGCCAGCCTGATGCTCTGTGACCCCACCCCAGCCTCGTCCCCTAGGCTTTCTCTTATGCAGTGCTCTCCCAGGCTCTGTCATCTCCTTAAACATGGGTCTCCTTGCCTGGGCGAACCCTGCACATCCTTCTGAGCAGCACCGCCCAATAGAAATGGGAGCCGCATATGCAACTGTAAGTTTTCTATTAGCCCACCTTAAAAATGTAGAAAGAAAAAAAAAAACCACCAAACAAATCTGTCATTGCTTTCTTCTTCCACATTTTGCTTTTTAAACTTGTGTTTTATTTTTAAGTTTTTTACTTTTAAAAAAATTCCCAAAAAGTAGACAGAAAACAGCTCCTGGAAGAATTTACAACCAACTGCATCGGGGTCTGGGAAACTGGACCAGGGTGGGGATGAGTGGACGGGAAGGGGTCCACTTCAGTCACTGCAGCCTCACTGGAAGTTCAAGACAGCGAGGATTCTTCAGTCAAAAGGGAAACAGGGAGGAGAAGGGGGAGGAGGGAGAGGAGGTGGGAGTTGGTTGGTTGGAGGAGACGAACAGAAAATAAAATGTCATTGTTGTCTGCTTGAATCCAGAGAAAAATATCTGGCCCTGTATGGAGGGAGGATGCCCTTCCAAGGGGAGGGAGGGGGTCTGGAGGGAAGCAGGGTAGGGAGGCCGCCCTGAGACCCTGGGCCTGGGCAGGCCCTGCTGGAGGAAGCGGGCAGGGGCCTCCGGGACTGTGGGACACAGTAGCTATTGTGTTCTTGTGCCATCACCCTGTGTGTTCCCAGAGCAGCTCCTTGCTTCATTTTGCTTTCTCTTAATAGATGACATGGCAGTCCTCCCTGCCTCAAAGTGAAAAATTAATTAATTTCAGGAATATATTTTATTTAACTCAATATATCAAAATATTATTGCAATCATATAAAATCAATGTAACTGATGTGAAATATTAATGAGATGTTTACCTTCTGACTTCATATTGTGTCTTCAAAACCCAGGGCTTGTTTTACATTTCCATCACATCTCAATGTTGGCACTATGCTGTCATTGGAAATATTTGATCTGTATTTAGATTTCATAAAATTCATAGCTAAAAAACTAGATTCACATAACCAAGTTGTTCTAGGCACACTTAAAAGTTTTTCAACCACTGAATCGAGTAGTAATTTTTAATGTTTAAACAAGTTAAAATGAAATAAAATTTAATATTCAGTTTCTCAGTCTCCATTTCAAGTGTTTGAGAGGCACACGTGAGCTGGAGAGAAATGAAACCAAATAAACACGGGTCAATGAGTTCAGATTAAACAGCCACCTGAAATCATTATTGACTGATGACTCTTCTTGCCGGCTACCTCGGCACGGCTAACTGCAGGCAGGCCTGAAGTTTGGGTTTTCCGCATGGAATGTTGTCAGGTTCATTCCTATATGGTAGGCAGTGACAGGAGTTATTTTGCAAATGTTAACCCTGCCACCTAGTGACCACTTTCTGAATATCACTTGGAGATTACCATCTGAAAATTCGTGTTGACTTCAGCCTTGCCACCCTTCCAGACATCTCTGACACTTTCTCCTCCTCGGAGGCCCCATGTGGCATGGTGCTGCTGATGTGTCATAACTGTTTGGGGGCTGTGTTAGCGATCCCTGGAGAATATGCACTGAGTTATATCTCCCTTTGTTTTCCCACAAGAGTAAAGTGCTTGGAGAAGAAGGGGCGTGTCTCAGGAGCATCCTATGCGCTGAGGAGATGGCTTCTGTCCCCACAAGGGTTAGCGTTCCCAATTTCTCTTGTGCCTGATTCGATTGTAGCACCTGAATCTTCTGTTTGTTAATATGTGTCCCTCTTCCATTGAACTGCGAAATCCGTGAGTTCAGGGACAATGTCTTTCTCATGTTTGAGCCCATCCCATAGTTTGGTGTCTGCCTGACAACTGTCAGGGGAATGAATGGCTGGATGGCATGGCTATAAACTCCCAGTCTGCCCAGCATTCTTGCCATAGTTCTCCAGGTGGGGCATCTTCCCTTTTCCACTCTCAAGATGAACTGTGTCATCTTTATGTTTCTTCACCCCTTCGTCTCCCTCTTCTTCCATTACATGCTCAGCACATGCTTAGTAGATGACCTTGCCTTGAATTTTGGAAATAGAAAGCTGAAGTTAGGAATTCCTTAATTTACACCCAGCAAACCTTTGAACCCACCTATCCGTGTGCCTGCACATGCACCTGATCCTCCCTGGATGCACTGCCACGCCTTCCAGGTGTGCTCCGAATCCCCGGAACCACTCATCAGGATCACATGGGGAGCTTTGACAGTGATTGATGCCTGGGTCCCAAATCAACAAGTCTGATGTCATTCGTCTTGGGTTTAGGCTGGGCATGGGGATTCTAGAAAATGTCCCCAGGGGATCCTAAACTGCAGTCAGGATTGAGACCTGCTCTCTGCATCCTCTGTTTCTGCCTTCTCAGGCTTCAGCAGTGTAGCCCCACTCTTACCTGCGTTTCCAACCATTTCCGGTTTTGGATCATTTTCCAAATCGTGCAATTGCCCTAAACTCTGCCATGTGAAAATAAGAATAAAAAAAGCTTTCCTGGACCAATATTTATAGCAACTATCTGCTTTCTTTATGCACTTTCCAGGCCAAACTTCAAGAATAAGTCACCCACACAGGCTGTTTCTGCTTCCTCCTCATCCTTATCATAAAATGTACTCCAGATTGGATTCTGTTCCAGGGATGATCACCCTGTCATTCAAAACGACTCACCTCCCTTGGCCTCCAAGACCCCATGTTCTCCTAGTTTCTTTCTCAGGCTACCTTTCCACCTGATCTCCCAATGTTGAGAGTCAGGACACGTGCTTGGCTGTCTTTCTTTCTCACTTCACTTCCCATGGTTTTTCAGTCCCTGGAACTTTGGAACTTCAAGCCTGTGCTCAGACCATTCTGTCAGTCCCATACCTGCATATCCAAATCCCTATTTGGCCTTCCTTTCCAGAGGGGTGTGCTAGACGTCTCAGATTTCATGTTCCAAATGAATTTTTTAAAAATTATTTTATTATTATTATTATTATTATTTTTGAGACAGAGTATCACTCTGTCACCCAGGCTGGAGTGCGGTGGCACAATCTTGGATTACTGCAACCTCCACCTCCTGGGTTCAAGCGATTCTCCTGCCTCAGTCTCCTGAGTAGCAGGGATTACAGGTGCATACCGCCACACCCAGCTAATTTTCGTATTTTTAGGTAGAGACGAGGTTTTGCCATGTTGGCCAGGCAGGTCTTGAACTCCTCACCTCAGGGAATCCACCTGCCTCGGCCTCCCAAAGTGCTGGGATTACAGGCGTGAACCACCACACCTGGCCCCAGATGGAATCTTGATACCTAGAACTATTGTATAATAGTTCCTATTGTATTAATTAGTTCCTATTGTATTAATTAATAAATTGTATTAATTTCCTATGGCTTCTGTAATAAATTACTAAAAATGAGCTGACTTAAACCAGCACACATTTATTTTCTCATAGTCCTGAAGGCCAGAAATCTAAAATCAATTCCTCTGGGTTGAAATCAAGGTGTTGGCAGGGCTGTACTCCTTCTGGAGCCTTAGGAGTGAATGTGTTCCTTGCCTCTTACTGCTCCTGTTAGCTGCTGGTATTCTTTGGTGTATTAGTCAGTATTCTCCTAAGAAACAGAACCAATAGGATCAACCTATCTCTCTAGAGAAGACCAATGCTCCAGCTCATGCAGTCACATAGGAGAAATTCCCTCTTACTCGGCCTTTTTCTTCAACTCAGATCTTCAGTTGATTGAATGAGGCCGGCCCACTTTGGTGAGAGCAATCTACTTTACTCAGTTTATTCATTTAAATGTTCATCTCAACCAGAAACACCTTCACAGTCACATTAAAAATAACGTTTGGTCAAATGTCTGGGCACTCCATGGCTCAGTCAAGTTGACACATAAAATTGTCACACTTGGCTTGTGGTGGCATCACTGCAGTCTTGGAGGCCAGCATGTTCAATTCTCTTTCTGCCCTGTCTTTACATGGCCTTCTCCTCTGTATATGTATATATGTTTTAATCTCCTTCTGCCTCTTTTTTATAAGGATACAAGTGACTACATTTAGGTTCCACCCAGATAATCCAAGATCATCTCCCCATCTGAAGATCCTCAGTCACATCTACAAAGACTATGTTTTTCCAAATAAGAGAACATTTACAGGTCCCAGGGATTAGGACATGAATTTCTTCGGAGGACTATTATTCAGCCTATTACATCAATTCATACAACAGCAATTTTATCCACCCAATGTCTTAAACCAGAAATTTGGAACTCACAGTTGTCATAAAATTCTCCTCAACACCATTTAATCCATCCATAACTCCTGTATTTTCTTTTAAAAAATCTTTTTTTCAAGATCACCATGTTCTCGTTAATAAATCTTAAATTTCCTCAGTAATTTCCCTCTCCTCTGCCACCAACCTAACCAAAAACATAATATCTTTCCCATTCTTTTTTTTTTTTTTTTGAGACGGAGTCTTGCTCTGATACCCAGGCTGGACTGCAGTGGCCTGATCTTGGCTCACTGCAGCCTCCGCCTTCTGAGTTCAAGCGATTCTCTGCCTCAGCTTCCTGAGTAGCTGGGATTACAGGCGTCTGCCACCACGCCCGTCTAATTTTTGTATTTTTAGTAGAGATGGAGTTTCACCATCTTGGCCAGGCTGATCTTGAACTCTTGACCTCGTGATCCACCTGCCTTGGCCTCCTAAAGTGCTGGGATTACAGGCTTGAGCCACCACACCTGGTCCCCATTCTTATTTTAATAGTTCATTGATGCCCATTGTAATTTTCTCTTTATTTGTGATGTTATTTGTTAAGTATCTGTCTCTAGTCACTAGATTATTGGCATTGTGAAGGCAGGCCCATACATGGTTTGTTCATCACTATATTTTAGGTCTCAGCATATAGTGCTTAGTACAGAGTAGATGCTCAATAAATATTTAATATATGTGTGAATAGATGGATGGCACATTTTCCACCATGAGGAAGCTCCCAGTCTGGTAAAGGGACCATTAAATATATTTTTTAAACCCCAAATTACTTTGTTGATTTAAACTGTTCCTATGAGAACCATCTATATGCCAGGCATTGTATTAAGCTCACAGGATCCACTAATTAACACATAATATGAAATTCCTTGTTTTCACAGAGCTTTACCTTTTAGCTTGGGAGAAGACAGATAAAGGCATAATTAATACATAATAAATGTATTTTATGTATGTATATGTGCTTAAACATAACCTTAGAAAGGGATAAGTGATACGAGAAAAACAGAGTGGTTTAGAGAAGGGTTGCATACATTTGCAATTTTTAGATGGTGCAGAGCTTCTTGAGAAGTTGAAATTTGAGAAAAGGACTGAAGGAGGTGAGGAGGTGGGTGAGTCATGAATGCATCTCAGAAAGGAGTTCCCCAGGCTGAGGGAGCTGCACCTGAGGAAACCCAGGAGGCAAAGGTGGTCCTCCTCAGGACGGATGAGGAGGCCGGCGTGGCTGGAGCACGTGAGCTAGGTGGAAAGAGGCCATAGTTGAAGGCAGAGCTGCCGGGGGAGCCAAATGTGTAGGATCTTTTAGGGCAGTGAAAGGACATTGGTTTCTTGCAGCAGAGAAGGGCCATCATCTGACATATTTTAAAAGTATCTCTCCAGCTCCCTTGTGGACTGTAAGGGACCAAGAGTTGAAACAGGCACCCAGGAGGAGTCCTTCCAGCAACTGAGGTGAGAGACGATGGTGGCTTGGACCAGGGTAACAGCAATGGAGGTTCTGAGAAATAATTAGATTTTGGATACATTTTGAAAACAGGGCCAGTAGGAATTTCTGACAAATTGGATACGGAGGGGTGGGGGTTTGGGGGAAGAGAGAGAGAGAAGAGAGAGGTCAAGAATATCACCAAGGTTTTTGGTTCATGTAACTGAAAGCTAGCCTAAATTCAGAGTTTTGTCTGGAATTTCTACCCCAAACATCTTAATTCCCTAAAGTCACTGGAATGGCTCAACAGCGCTGAACTTTCCAGACAGCTGCATGGAGTTGTCATCCATCCTTCTCTAAACTTACGCCCTGCTCCTCTCCCCTATTTGCGCACAGAGAACTTGGTCCGATTCCTCCTCCAGAACAATGCTCAGCCCACAGCCCTCATTCCCTCGGTGATGAGCAGTAACTGTGGACCCTTACCTTCCTTTTGAGGTTGGTCTGAGTCTTGGCATTTACACCCACAGCTCTAGGTAAGGACATGCTTTGGGGTGTCTTTCTGGCCCTTGCCTTTGAGTTTGGGCATAGGGCTCTAGTGGCCCAATTATGTTGTTGCAGCAAAGTTTCTCCTTGTTCTGGTCTGAAGCAGTTGAGGTCATTCAGCCACTGGATCTCTGTTGGCACAGGTGGCTTGGCTGAGTGCCACTTTAGGTAACTGTGACCTGTTTACTCAACTTCTTCCTGGAATTTTGATATTCTTGTTGTCAGGGCCTCTGGGAAAGTTTATACGAGGGGCTCAGTGAAGAAGCCGCAGCTGTTCTGAAATTAGGCTCCTTTCCCCGTGAATGTGCAGCTATGCTGGTGTGTGGATCGGGTGCACAGGGCTTTGAGGAATATGGCGGAGACTCAGTGACAAGAACAGTTGTCTGTGATTGCTGGGCCTTGTTTTGACCCAGTCCCTCACCCCACATAAGCCTCTCAGCAAGGAACATGGAAGGGTCGGGCCTCTCACGTTTCCTCCCCTGTGAGATTGGATCGCCACTGTGATGGCATTTCTCCCCATCTTCAGTTGCCGGGCAGACCCTGTGTGTGTGCGCACACGTCCATGAGCCCACAAACCTTGTGTATTTGCAACGAAAGTCTCTGGGGACAATGAATTTAAATGGACTCTCAACTGTTTGTTCTGGAACAGCATGGCACGTGTTTACTTAAGTCACCAGCCTCCTTCCTAAATGCAGTCACGAGCTCTCCCAAACTCCACAGACACCGAAACGACCAAATATTCAGAGAACCCGTGCCCTTCCCCTGCTCTAGCCCTACAGGCCGGTCTGGGTTGCTGGTCCAGGAGCCGGCTGGGCAGGGTGGCTGTGAGCTGCCGGTGTGGCCCCAGGCTAGTCAAAGGGTCCTCGGTGTTCAAAAACAGGAAGTGCTGGCAGGCTTCCCTCACTAGGGAACTGAAAGTGGTGAAAACAGAGGGTGCGTTCCTCAGGCTATCACATAAAGCCCTCTGCACTGAAAACTGCTTCCGAAGAGAAACTGAAACTCCACTGGTCTCTTCCCCATGCCTTGCCCTTGCCCTAATTAACTTCTGAATTTGCATCACCTGTGAGTTCTGCCCTAATTCAGGGACTTGGGTGGATAGGTATGGGACAGTGGCCAAAAGCAAGGGACTGTCCACATGACCCTTTAGAAACAGACGTGACCTGGTGCAGAGCTGAGCCAGCTTTGGCCACACTCTTTGGGATGCTGACTCAACACAGCTCATTATATCTGATTGAATTTATCTTTCATTACTGCACAATCAAATTAAAGGACAAGAAGGCATTTTTCTCAGTTTTCTGAAAGTGATTGCAGCAAAACCCACTATGAAGCATTTATTCTTTCTTGTATTCTTTAGGCTTGGCAGAATCAGAGGGAGGTAGGTGTGTGACTTCATTTAGGGGAAGGTGAGCTCTGATGGCAATCTTTTCTCCAGATGCCACACATGAAGTGAGAGACATGACAGTCAAGGTGCAGGGACCCTATCTCTGAAAATGTGAGTGGAACAAAGCACCTCTGGGCTCTGGATCATTTTCTTGTGTGCTCCTAGGGTCTAGTTGGTTTAAACTCTTGAAGGCTACAGTGTGTTTTTTGATATGCCCCATGTGAAGGGACATTTATTTAGCATTAACTGTGGACTGGGCACTGTTCTAATGGCTTTGCATGTTTTCACTTAGGTTTACAAATTACTGAATATTGTTAACAAAATCTAAGGAGCACAGGAATGTGCACTGTGTTCTTTTGTTCCTATAAAAACAGCAACCATTACATTGCAAGTGAGGGAAAAGTGGAAGGGTACCCGAGAAAATGGTAGACTGGTTGTCTTTGAGGAGATGAACTCAGGGACTGTGGTGTGGGAGGGAGACTTTTCATTGAACATACACTCTGCTCTGTTTCAATTATGTTTGACCGTGTGGGATGCATTCTTATTTCAATATAAAAACACTGCATTTATTTTTAAAGGGAACAAAATGAAAACTTTGTAGGCCCAGGCAACTTTATGGGTCAGATCCTGGGGGCTGAATCCTGGAGTAGGGCAAGTCCAAGGCAATACTGTATGTAGAATGGCAGGATGGGAGGGGGAACTTTGAGAACTATTTTTCTTCAGACAAAAAGACACAAAAGAGCTTATTATCCTGGTGACTAAGGAATAGTTCTAATCTCAAATTGGAAGCTAGAAATTTAGGAAGGAGAACTCGAAATAGCAGTAAAGTCCACTTGATGTGAACCAGTAGTCAAGGTAAAATGAGAAATGGGAGCCCACCCCTGTAACTCACCCACTATGTATGTGGTGTTCTAATTCCAAGATTCCTCACTCTGCAAGTCAGGCAGGCCTTGCTTTCCCATCCTACCAGACTCAGACCCAGCTGATGAAAACCTACGGTGTGTCTATTATACATACAGTCAGAACGCTGGCCCAGTCATCTGTTCCTCAAGTATATGTATTATAGATGGAGGTTACTGTGCTAGGGTTGTGTGGAAGTCAAGACAGATGGGACTCAAAGCCTGCCATTCCTGGAAACCACTCTCTACAAGGATAACACATACATCAAAAACTTGGAGAACTGACTGTGATTAGGACCCACTAGAGGAATAGGTAGAGGGGCATAGGGCTTCAGAGAAGAGAAGGATTACATTAGTCAAGAGGGAAGGAAGGATACTTCTTGCAGACAGAGTGGCTTCAGCAGGGAGAGCCAGGTGTGTTTAGGGAACAGGTACAGAAGTGGTTAAAATGCATTGGAAAGGGAGTGGAGGGAGAACAGCCTGGAAAGATAGGGAAGGATAAGCTTACAGGGAGTCTTGAAGTTATACATTCTGTGTAAGCAATGGGAAGTCATTTCATTTCATTGTTCCAAGCAGAGGAGTGGCAGGACTTGAGCTGCAGTGCAGCAGAGGGGAAGAGGTAAGAATGAAGGTTTGGGAAATGGATTTGGAGGCTTTGGGATTCATGGTCCAGCTGAGAGCTCGTGAGAGGAGAAGCAGAAGGAAGGAAAAGAGGCCATTAATGACAGATTTTTTCAAAAAGCAGAAAAGAGAAATGACAATTGATTGGGTGTCAGAATAGAGGGAGCAAGGGGTGAACTTTTGCACCTGGTTTATCAGGAAGAAAGGGCTGGAATAAGCAAGTTTGGAGGCAGTGGTGCCAAGGAAGATGATGAGTTAGCACAGGGATTTTGGGGGTCTTGCACACAACATAGAAAAGTGAGACTGGAGCTGAGCAGAGGATCTAGAGATATTTTTGGGAGTGACCTCTGTGGTTGAAATAGTCCAAGCCCAAAGAATAGATGATCTTTGCAATTAAAGATTTTTGAAAGGAGAAAACAGAACATGATCTGGCAAGGTAAGCCAAAGAAAGAGGAGACAAGACAGAATAAGAAGTGGAAGGTGGAATCATGGAATCATCATAGTTCTGGCAGTGCAACACAGGAGTTTGTGATACAACTTGCTACATGCACAGAAGTTTGGGGAGGATGAGATGAGAAAGGCCACTGTTTAAGGCAGCTCAGAGGTCACTGGTGACCTTTAAGAGAACTGATTTTGGAGAGCATTGGGTGAAGGAACAAAAGGTTTAAAGCATAGTTTGCAAATTTCAGCACCATAGGTTGAATTTGACAAGTAGTATTTTATTTGATCCTCAATACTTAAAACATCAAATAAGTGTATAGCATTTAAAAATTGGTAGCTTTCACATAAAAATTCATAATTCCAAACCCACGTGATCTGGTCCCTCAGATCACGTGGGTTTGGAATTCAGGCTCTCATTCCTCTGTAGCTGGGTGTTGGCTGGAGCTCTTCTAGCAGAGGCATGGGTCGAGGAGGTAAGTGGAGTTGCCCCCTCTGTAAATGCAGGACCAGCCAAAACTGGGCCTACTCTATTGATAATGGAATGTCAAGTTACCTTGTAGGTAGAACAGAGACAAACTGCAAATCATATAGCCTGGGCTGGCACAATAGAAAAACACCTAACAACAACTGGAACCCACAGTTCCTCCCCATGGAACCAGGAAGACTGTGACATGACTCGAACATGAATACTGGAACCCTTTCAAAAGTGAAGGGGCCATTGGCCCAGGAGATTTGGGTATAAAATCCACCTCAACCTACTTTACTGTAAATGGTCAAATTTGAATCTGTCCAATCAGACCCTTCCAAGCCAACATTCCGAAATCCTCTCCCTTGCTCTATCACCCCTTAAATCTTGTTCTAGACCCCAGATTGAGGAGGCAGATTTGAGCATCTCCTGTCTCTTGCTGGCTAGTCTTGCAGTCAAGCCTTTCTTTTCTCAAAAGCTGATGCCACAATATTGGTTTTTTGTGCATCTGGCAGCGAGCCCCTTTGCTCTACGACACCTCCCGTGTGCCCCATCTGGTCTGGCTCTCTCAACTCCACTGCCTGTCTGTTTGCGCTTCTGGTGAAAGCATGTGGAGGTGGTGAGGGAATACAGGTTATTTACACAGACGATGCCTTTGAAAGTTTGGAGATGATGTGCAGAAAAGAAAGAGGATAGTACATTGGGGTGCTGGGGGGGAGAAAATGGGTGTGTTTGGGTAAGGCAGACTCAAGCCCTTTCTGGTGTTGCCCAAGGGGAAGGACTTAAGTAAAGAATAGGGGACAGAAGAGGTGAGAGAGAAAATGACTGACAAACTCATAATTCGATGTGGGAACTAAGAAAGAAGCAGCTTTGGAAAGGAAGAGGAACCTCTGCCTTTGAAGTAGGAAAGAGAGCAAAGAACAGAAATGGCTCAGATTGGGGCAACTTTAAGAAGGAGAGGAGGGGGGTCGGGCACGGGGGGTTCATGCCTGTGATCCCAGGACTTTGGGAGGCTGAGGCAGGCGGATCAACTGAGGTCAGGAGTTTGAGACCAGCCTGGCCAACATGGCAAAACCCAGTCTCTGCTAAAAATAGAAAATTCGCTGGGCGTGGTGGCAGGCACCTATTATCCCAGCTACTAGGGAGGCTGAGGCAGGAGAATTGCTTGAACCCGAGAGAGAGAGGTTGCAGTGGGCTGAGATTGTCCTGCTCCACTCCAGCCTGTGGGATAGAGCGAGACTCTGTCTGAAAAAAAAAAAAAAAAAAAAAGGGAGAGGAGGGAGGGGAGGCAGGAGAAGAGCTGGGATAATGTTCCTTGCTGGGCATGCTAATGAAATGGGGCTTCGGTCAAGGTGAATCAGCACATGTGGGGTGGATTCTAGGGCAGAGCAGTAATTTGGTGGCCCTCAAGTGGATCTTCGTTAAGTATTTGTCCAATATCCATTTTGTGATGGCAAGGAGATACCAATTTTCTCTTTAAAACATTGCATCCTATGTTTATATTTTGAAATTTAGGCTTATTACATAAACTGAATATAGTTTGTCACTTAGGTGAAATTGTCTTTCACCTCACTTTTTTCTGTAGTGTTAGGCGCTCCCATTTACTAAGTATGGAGAAAGTTACATGGACAGTTAGTAACATTTTTTTCAAAGTGTATTTAATGGCTATTTTGTAAAATCTCACATCCACAATAGCAAAACATTTTCTTTATTTCTTTGGTCCACTCTATCTTTTTTCTTTTTTTTGAGACTCAGTCTCGCTCTGTCACCAGGCTGGAATGAAGTGGCATGATCTCAGCTCACTGCAACCTCCGCCTCCTGGGTTCAAGCAATTCTAGCGCCTCAGCCTCCTGAGTAGCTGGGATTACAGGCATGTGCCACCACGCCCAGCTAATGTTTTTAGTTTTAGTAGAGACGGGGTTTCACCATGTTTGGTGAAACACCAGGATGGTTCATCAGGAGATCATCAGGATGGTCTCGATCTCCTGACCTCGTGATCCACCCAGTTTGGCCTCCCAACGTGCTGGGATTACAGGTGTGAACCACTGTGCCTGGCCTTTTTTTTTTTTCCCTGAGCCAGAGAACTTCCTAGGAGACTTATTAGAGTAATTGCATTGAGATAATAAAGTGAACAACTGTGACTAGTAAATCAGACTGCAGCCTGCTTTGTGTAATGTCTGTATTTCCTTAGCTCCTCAAGTGTGCCAGGATCTCCAGATCTAATCCCAAGATCTGTGATTCTGTCTGCACTGAACCATCCAAAGTGCTGGAGTGTGCCACAGAGAAAGATCGTGTCGTGCAGAATGCTTTTTAACTTTACACATTGGTGGGAACCAGGAGTGGACTTTCTTTTGGCCGGCAATGTGAAAAGTGTCATGTGGAGAGCTGAAGCCACTGACAACATATTGCAGATTTACTTCCCTGTTGGTTTAGTTCCCCTTTCTGATAAATTGGCAGCTGTAGTAGCTGGCCCACTCCTTCATCTGATTTTGGATGGGGTTTGGGCTCAATATGGAATTGGTTTGCTGTCAATATTGCTGAGGATACAAAAGGAGGTCTCTTCAAGGTAAATAAAAGGACCACAAAGCCTCAGACAGCAGGCTGCAGGTCTGTGGCAAAGGCAGAGACCAGAATGATTGTCTCAAGAGGCTAGTAGGGTGAGCGTGACTGAAATGACAGGATTTGCAGGCTCTTTGTGGGGCCAGACTTGCATGTGGACTGAGGGTGGCCAGAGATGGGGGGTGGCTGGGAAGGGAAAGAGAGAAAATTAGAAGTATAGAAGTACAGGAAGCTGTAATCAGATTTTGGAATTCTAGTCTCTATTATTGTTGCTGTGAAATCTTTTCAAAGTCTCTTTTTTTAAAGTACAGTTTGGAGGCTGGGTGACTCACGCTTGTAATCTCAGCACCTTTGGAGGGTAAGGCAAGAGGATTTATTGAGACCAAGAGTTTGAGACTAGCCTGGGCAACATACAGAGACCCCATATCTAAAAAAATAAAAAATTAGCTGGCTGTGGTGGTGCAGCTCTAGCTACTCAGGAGGCTGAGAGGGGAGGATCACTGTAACCCAGGAGTTTGAGCGATGACCATGCCACTGCACTCCAGCCTGGGTGAGGAAAGAAGACCCTGTCTCTAAAAAAGCAAAAAAACAAACAGCAAAGTACAGTCCTATAAAATGATAATTTCAAAAATACTTGGTCTATGATATGTGAATTGCTTTGAGGACTGTCAACATAAAAGTTTCATGTCACTAAAACACTTCCTGTTTCCAAATTGCCTTTGGTCTGAACATCCAAATTGTAATACATTTGTGGCAACCTCCAAAATAATGCATTTCTCACGTGATGGAACATGGCACATCACTTTACCTGTCATTTTACTTTTAATCATAACTGAGTAGCATTGGTCACTTACACCTATTGATGAGAGAGGCAGCCTTCCTGGATATATTTACATCTTATTAAAATCATGTAATTAGCATTTGAAGAGGGAGGAGACACATCATGGTGATCATGGCGGTGGGTTAAACTCCCTGGGTCTTGGTTTCCTTATCGTAAACTCTGGAGGACTGATGGTGGCGTGGGCTGGAGAGTTTCTAAAGCACCTTCCCCTTTGTAAATGTCTGAAACATGACAAAAGCTAAGATGGTGTTTAGGACTGAGTTTGAATGTTTCTGATAAGCAGGCAGCAGCGCAAATGTCTCAGGTTGGGATTTGTATTTGCTTGTTTTTTGTTAGGAAAATAGGCCATTTGTATCATTGCCTCAAAAAACTCTTTGGAACTACATGAAGGCAATTACTGTCCATTACGTGTTTAAAGCTCCCCATAGCTAGGATGTACATTTGCAGGCTGAATACAATAGAGCTCTTTAGAGAACACAGGGAGGCCTTATATAATCAGTGTGAACAATATATTTACTCTCATTTTGTAGGATTTAGGATATGGCATTGCTACTTTCAGTGATTCTGGAGACTGTGGGTTTTGCTTCCTTGTTTGCTATGGATTGTGTGATGCTGCTAATGTCCAAGATCTGGTGCAAGGACCAATGAATAGCATGTGTCTTTCCTGAAATGATTCCACTCTACGGCCCCCGCAAGAATGGAAACTTTCCCAGAGAACTTTTTAAGGAATGTTTCAGGTCCCAGTTTCTGTGGTTTTACTTATTTCCCCTTTTTGAAGCAGTCGACTTTCAAGCATTGCCCTTCTGCTAGTGATCACTGGCATATTGCTGGCCAACATGAATGAACCCTGAGGGCAAGAAAACCTTGCCGCCTCCAACTGGATACCTCCTTTAATGGTAAGAATCCCACACTTTCCAAATCAGCATATTGATCTTATCCACAGAAATGGTGTGGTAGCCCAATTTTTCTTCTGTCTGCTTCCACCTCGGAAACTGCACTGGAATGTGTCTTCTGCTGGTTGCACTTACTGAAGGTCATAAGAAATAGTTGATGAATTCTGTTTACCTGATATTTAGTTACCAGGTCCCCTAAAACCTCATTTTTGGTGGGCAAGTCATCTGAATCCCATAGCACAATATGCTGTCATTTAATCAACCACTTCATTACCACATAGTGTGAACAGCTGGCTTCGCATCCTGGACTAAGGAAGTCCTTAGTGCAGTCCACTTTGAAAATGGGAACTAAGGCCAGGAGTGGTGGCTCATGACTTTAATCCCAGCACTTTGGGAGGCTGGGGTGGGTGTATCACCTGAGGTCAGGTGTTCGAGACCAGCCTGGCCAACATAGTGAAACTCCATCTCTACTAAAAATAAAAACTTAGCTGGGTGTGGTGGCACATGCCTGTAGTTCCAGCTACTAGGGAGGCTAAGGCAGGAGAATCACTTGAACCCGGGAGGTGGAGGCTGCAGTGAGCTGAGATTGTGCCACTGCACTCCAGCCTGGGCAACATGGCGACTCTGTCTCAAAAAGAAAAAAGGAAAAAAGAAAATGGGGACTAGAAATCAAAAAGAATTCTCTTTAACTCTGTGGGTCTGGGGTTCGATACCCTGAGAATTTTTGGTACCTAGTGATGTCAAAGTTTAAGTTTTGAAGGTATGGGCTATGAGTGGCAAGTAAACAACAGGATAGGTGTAGGTATGTATATATGTATGTGTGTGTGTGTGTGTAAGAGAGAGAGTGAGAGAGAGAGAGAGAGAGAGAGAGATTTGAAAAGATAGGGCTATGAAAAGACTTTCTTTTGGCCATTTTGTTGCGTTTCTCTATAGAAGGCATGGTTTAGAAATCATTGCACTGTATTCTCATTGATTGCTTTATTAATCATATATTAGTGGCTATTATGGAGGTACATGGTCCTGCATTGCTTTTATACAGCTTCCAGGTAGGGTCTAAGTCAGGAGGAGAGTGACATACTTTTCCTCCCAGAGTCTCTCTAACAAGTATATGGTGCATGATAGAAGTGCCTCACTATAGTTGGGAAAGCAAGATTATTACCCTTGTCTCCAACGCTAGCATAATGGTGGAAATCCTGCTGCAAATTTCTATGGCATGTATTTTTGACTACTTTATTTAAAGACATTTGGAAGTGGTACATCCTTTTTACTTTCTGCTAGAATTGTGAGTGTGTTAATCATTCCATTCAGGTTTGCCTTCTGAATCTAAATATAATGGTGTCTTAGACTCTAGGCAGAGTGACTAGGAAGGTGGAAGATCCACATGGCACCAGGAAGACCTTTCTCTCCCCCTGGTCGTTGATTGAATGACCTTCAGCAAAGTACTTGGCCTCTTTGGTATCTACACACCTGGGAAAATGGTGCCTACCCTTAAAAAATTCACAACAAGAAAAGTTCAAATAGGGGTATCTACAGGGAGTTGCTCTTACATGAGTGGAATTGTAGATATAATTACTATTATTCCTCCTTTTCTCCCAAAGCCTGATTTGTCAACTGACTTCAGATATTTTAGCCGCTTCTCATGAGGATGGACTGACAAACAAGGCAGGGCATGATGTTGTTCTTGAGTGCAATGATTTCTAAACTAGAAGTGGTGTGAATGAACATCCCTGTCTTGTTCCTGATTATGGAGGGGAGCACATTCAATATTTTAACGTGAAGTATGATGTTAGCTGGAGATTTTTCATAGATGCTCTTTGTCTTAATGAGGAGGCTCCTTTCTATTCCTGGTCTGCTGATAGATTTTGTGATGAATGCATGTGGAATCTTGTCACAAGTTTCGCTGCATCTGTGGTGATGATTCTATGGTTTTCTCCTTTGTTCTGTTAATGTGACAAATTGCATTGGATAATTTTTGACTATTGAACTAATCTTGCATTCCTAGGATGACACCCATTTGGTCATGAGGTATTATCTCTTTTATTTGTTGCAGATTTTAATTTACTAATATTTAAAGACCTTTGAATCTGTGTTCATAAGTGATATCAATCTGCAAATTTCTTTTTGTAATGTCTGTCAGATTTCCATATCGGGGTTAGTCTGGCTTTAGATTTTCTGAAAGCCTGTGTAAGATTGATATTATTTTTTTTCTCAAATGTTTGATGAAACTCATTAGTAAAAGTTATCTGGGCCATCAGCTTTCTTGGTGGTAAGGTTTTTAATCACAAATTTGATTTCCTTAATAGGAAAACTAGATAATAGTTTAATAAACTCAAAGTAAATTTAATAAATAGATATATTTAGATTTTTGTATTTGTTCTTTCATAAATTGCCTTTTCCAGGAATTTGTTCATTTCTCTTAAATTGTCAAATTGATTAGTGTAATTTAAAAAATAATATGCCAGTATTATCTTTTAATAACAGCTATAGTAACTATCCTGACAGACCTTTAAGTCTGTTATTGATAATTTGTATTTTCTGGTTTTTTCCTTGATCAACCTTTCTAGGAATTTTTCAATTTAATGGACATTTTAAAACACAGTGTTTTCTGTTTGTTGTTTGTTTGCTAGCTCATCAGTGTCTGTGGCTGAATGGTTGGCTACTTTTGTTACGTTAGAGATCTGCTTCACAGTGCTGTTAGGGGATTATAATAGCAAATGGTAACTAACAGCTAATAATGAGCTACTTATTAAACTTCCTAGGGGGGCAGGTTACCATATCATGTACTTTGCAGAGATCATCTCTAATATTCCATGCTAAGTTAGGTATTATTTTACCAATTTTGCCAGGATGAAATGGTAGTTTGGAAAGATCACATGCCGTGCCCAGGGTCACACAACTAGCAGTGGCTGACCAGGAGCTGGGAACCTGCTGCCTGCTAAGCCTGTGAAATTTCCTCTCTACCTTGTTTCTCTGCAGGGCTTGGAGGGATTCTGGTTGAGTTGATGGCTTTGATTTCTCTTGTCTCCAGCTTTTTCCTAGCCTTTCACTCTCACTCATGTGCTCCTCAGACAGAATGTCCTCTCCCCTCTGTCAGGACATATCCCTATTAGTTTAAACCCAGGTTAAACACTCAACTCCTCTTCAAAGCAAGCACCGACTCAACCTCACCTGACTGTGACAAAACTGTCCAAGTGCAGGTGTTCTCGTTCCAAGTCTGCAGATGAGGCCTGAGAGCATGATTTTATCCTTAAAGATTATTCAGTTAAGTAATAAAAATGTGTTAAACAAAAGTTAATTTATCATGGTTTTTAATGATTTATACCTGTCTAATTCCAAAAACTATACCAGACAGATTAAAACAGCATGCGTAACATTGTGCTAGACTTTATTTATATTAGTCCTTGTCCCCACAAAAATCCCATGAGGAAGGGATTATTATTCTTTTCCAAGTTCATGTAATGAGAAAGGAGCAGGTTCAAATTCACGCCTCCTTTCTCCAGTGCCTATGCTTTTTATCACACCCACCTGCCTATTTACTATTTATACCATAGAGCAAGAAAGATAATTATAAATCATACAAAAGTTATTTATAATATTGAAACTGTCTTTGCAAAAGTATGACGGAGACAGTGAAAGAGATCTAACTTAACCGACTCCATCTTGCTTTTAACCCTCAAGCTGCCTTTGTTCATTCCTGGGCTTAGGCCAAACTAATTTTGGGAGAAACTTAGTTTATAGTTTAAACAAAGACAGTAACAGCCCTTTCCCAAAGCAGACCTCCTTCTTGCCTGGGGACTACATTGCCTTTGTACTACTTAGCTAGAAGATTAGAAACTATGGTTTAGGAGTCATGTAGCTGGAGGCTACAAGATTCTGACCCTCCCTAAACTGCTCCTAAGATCAGTGCTTGAGATATTTTGCCAACTCTCTACTTGATGGACCAGCTGGCCCCACCCAGATTGATAAACTGGCCCATCTGATCTTTTGGTCCCCACTCAGGAACTGACTCAGAGCAAGAGGACAGCTTCAATTCCCTCTGATTTCATCTCTGACCAATCAGCACTCCTGGCCCACTGGCTTCCCTCTACCCACCGAATTATCCTTAAAAACTCTGCTCCCCAAATGCTCTCGGGGAGACTGATTTGAGTAATAATAAAACTGGTCTCTCGCAGAGCCAGCTGTGGTGAGTTTTTCTTTCTCTATTACAATTCCCCTGTCTTGATGAATCGGCTCCGTCTAGGCAGGGGGCAAGGTGAACCCCTTGGGCAGTTTCAATATTAGTGACCAGATTCTACCTCTATTACATTAATGTTTGGAGATTAGCACAAAAACTTGCTCTGAGATTCCTGGTAGGAAGGAAAAAAAAAAAAAAAGAGAGAGAGAGAGACCTATGTGCTTACACATTTAAACATATTTAAACATACATTTATGGTGGCAAATTTGATGAGGAACTTTACACTTAATTAAAAAGTCAGACTGTAGTTCAATAAAAAATATTTGAAGTCAGTTACTTAGTTTCAAAATGTTTTAAAAGGAGATTGTTTAAATCATAATCCTGAATAACACGGTTTGCTAGAAGTACAGAGCTCAAATTAATAAGAAGCAGCCAAATTTCTACTCACTTTATGCTATGTAGACCCTGCTAGTCTCCTGTGCCTATTCAAGAAGCTGTGGTGGAAATATGGGCATTAGAGAGAAAAGACCTGGGTTTTCCTCCTGGAACCATCATCTACCACCAGATGAGCATGTGGCATGTTAGTTGCTGCCAAATCTCCCTTGCTTCGAGGGTACGCTACCTCTGTCTCCAACCCCTTGCAAGAGTAACTTCTCTGAGCATCTCAGATGGGAGTTTCCTTCTTCAGTCTGATTCTGTTTTTCCTCTTTCCAGGATTCCTTACAGTTTATGGTCCATGGGAAGATTCCTACTCTCGTCTCTGAATACATATACATATATATGTATATGTATGTACCTGTGTGTGCATATAAGTATACATATGCATGTGTGTGTGTGTGTTTGTTTCTATCATTTCTAAGGACCTGGAACAGGAGAACATTCTGTGTGCTTAGTTCACCTTCTTGGACCTTTCAAAACCTACTTTCAAATAATGACATAAAGGAGCTGGGCAAATAGCAAATAAAAGGTTTATAAAAAAATAGATTGTTTAAAGCACTGAATGAAATCCCATGCCACCCCTGCTCCTTTAATGGACAAGTTCTAGATGCCAATCTGTAGATGATGTCACCTATTTGCAGAAAAACCTATTGATCACAAGGTCCCTAATATGTGTGTGTAATACAATAATTGTATATTACCATTTTGTTTATTGTTATATATTTTTTTGTCTTCACCTCTGGATTATAAGCTCCTTATGGGTAGAGACTCCTTTTCTAGGTCTCTCAGATCCTTTTGGGAAACATATCAGAAGCAGACCCAGGAAATTCTCACTAAATACTGGTAGACTCTAGTCTAAAGTACTTTGAGGCCATGACAGGAGACATTTAGTAAACAGGGGGGAAAAAGATGACTTAGACGCCTGGTGGGAGACAAATCGTGCAAGAGGGAAATCGGCTCGGCAGTCTCGCTGTCTGCTTGCAGGACTTCTTATTTAGGCTTCAGCAACCTCAGATGGGGAGATTACAGTGCTTCATGCTGTTCCCCCCCTGCTGGGTGGAAGGGACACTTGGTGGGGTCATTAGGCAGCTGTGATCTGCCATGACTCCAGGTTGGGTGGATATTCAGGCAGATATTTGTTTTTTGAACAACCAGACAGGCTGTCTCCTGAGATCTGACCAAAACTGGAACTTGGAGGAGATTCAACTGGCTTTGGTTCAAACCAGAAAAACTGAAACAATACTAATAGCCCGGGAAGCTATTAGCGAGAAATGCTTACTCACCTTCAGCCCGTAGTCTATAAACTCTTAGCATGAGGATTTGAGTAGCCTGCGGTCCCCTGTGGATACCCTCACTATGCAAAATTATGAATTCAGTTTCCCTTATGGGGAAGAATGAGAGCTAAAAATTTATAATAAAAACATTAAGTGACATTGTAGCTATGTGAACATGTCATGGCCACAGGTAAAAATGACAGAAGCGCATTCACAATGTGGAAGGTTCTTAGGCTGTAGACAATTAGACTAAACTCCTTCAAGAAATCCTAACGATGCCATGTATTGAGTGTTGATCATGATCGAAATGTCAGGCACATCTAACCATCTGGACTCAAGTGGGTGAAAAAGAAAATGTCTCCTAAGATGGAAATAAAATGGAGGGGCGAATTGGCAAGAAGGTTGTTTGTTGGTCAGTGCTTTGGAAGCAGGTGGCCTGTTCAAGCTACTGTCAGCCTGCTGTGGCCCTGTGAACCTGGTGCCTAATCCTCATGCATTATACAGTCTTCCGTTTGTGTCAGAAGACTTCTAGCCTGCGCTAGCTTGTGCTAGCTTGAAACATAGCAGCCAGGCAAATTCTATGGCTTCTATGTCTCTCTGTCTCTGTCTCTCTCTGTTTCTATCTCTTTCTCTCTCTCTCTCTCACACACACACACTCACATACATACACCCACACACGTACACACGTATGAGGGAGAGCAAGGTGGAACAGAGAATGTGGTTTAACTTTCACAGCCTTAAATGAGAACTTCTTTGTTAGTAAAAAGCAAACAGAACAAACTGCACGCAGGGTCAGCGTGCTCTGGAATGCAGAATTGTTTGTCCCTAGTCAAACAGCCGCCTGATGTTGAGTTTACATGATGTTTCAGCAAACCGAAACAATAAGGACGTTTACCATTAACTCCAGGCTTTAGCCATAAAGTCAGGATGTGGAAGATCAGGGTCACTAACTCTGATCCTTAAGGCTCTCAGCAAACAGCACTACCCAGGGCAAAACAGCTACTTAGACCAAGTCATCCAAGTTTATTAAACACCTAGGCTTTTGCCACAGAGTCTGTGGATGCAAAGCTGGGCAGTCTCAAGCTTCTTCATAGGACATGCCTTTAAGGACCCTGTTGAGGTCCAGCTGAAGACAGAAAAGCAAACAATGGTGATATGATTTTTATTAAAGTGATATTCATTTTAAACACAATGTCCAATTTGACTATAGCAGAAGGAAGTTCAGAAAAGTTTCCAAGGGAAGGTAGCATTTGAGTTGAAACTTGAAGGAACAGTAGAAGTTTGCCAGGATGGCAAACTGGAGGCGATGGGGTAGGAGCGGAGGTGCATGCTGGACAGAAGGTGAAGTAAGTGCAAGGTGTGAGGAGCACAGTCATCCCAGAAACTACTACACTATAATTTAACATTGTCAGGGTGGAGGTGGGGATGGCAGGGGATGGGGTTGGGAAGGTGGTGGCTGGATCAGGAAGAGTCTTCAGCGTAGATCGGCGTGGGTGCTCCCGCTGTGGAAGGAGGGATGCCAGTGAAATATTTTGAGCAGAGGGAAAGGCTTGGCCATCTTTGCTTCTTAGAAAGAGCGGTGGCCTCAGGAGGACAGGTTGCAGGGTGGATGGCTAGAGGAGGTATGTGGTTCTATAGAGAAAGGGAGGGCAAGTTTGCAGTGGACATTGGCTGGGAGCCTCTGAGGCCCAGTTGAATGATCAGAGACTGACACAGGTAGCTATGGGGATTGTGAGTAGGAGGGGGGAAGGGGGATAGTGGGAGTGGGATGTTGGTCAGCCCTGGCTCTGAGCTGCCCCAGGGCCTTACCTCTGCCTGGCTTCTGACAGCTGTTCTCCCTGCTGGACAGTGGCTTCACCACTGGCCTGGGGCAGCAGGGGCTGGATAACCAGGTCATGTCAGCTTCGAGAGGGGCATCTGATATATGCTTCTCTGCAGTGTCTGGAGTTCAACAGTAGGTTTTAATAAATATTTGCTAATTCAATGGAGTCAAGCACTGGTATATGAACCGGGGGTGTAGTCGTGAAGAAATCACAGCAAAACCCTGTCCTTGGAGAACACATATTCCAGGTGATGAGACAGGAAATCAGCAATAGAAATAAAATACATAGAAAGCTAGGTGGTGAAATGTGCCATAAAGAAAAAGTAAGGTTGGGAAGGTGGTTTGCAATTTTAGATAAGATGGCGAAGGAAGGCTTCTCTGAGCAAAGACCTTTAGGATGGAAGGGGTCATGGTTTTGAGATGTGAGAGAAAAGCATTTCAAGAAAAGGGGAGAATTTGTGCCAAGATCTCAAGCTGGGTTTGCACTTAGCATATTGGGGAGCAGCAAAAAGGCCGGTATGGCTGCAGGGGGAGTCTGTGGGGGCTGGGGAGTGGGGTGCTGGGCATGTTGTGTAGGGCTGAGTGGACTCAGCCCTCCACTCTGCGTGAGATGTAAAGTCAAATGTACTCTCCTGCTGACCTTTGCTGTGCACAACTGTCTTCTTCTACTTGTCCAGTTGCAACTCACCCCTGCTCGGGGTGGGACATTTTGTAAGACAACTGGCCTGGACACATGTAAAAAGTCACTATCATTAAAGTAAGAGGTAAGAGAACTGGTCTTTATTAAAAGGGCCTAAAGAGCTACAGTAATCAAACACAATGCTTGAGTTATTGGGATAAGGAAAGCTATTGGGATATAAAGCTATTGGAATATGGCTAACAGTAGATGATATGAATTACTCTTAATTTGTTAGGTGTGATAATGGTATTAAAGTCTTGTAGGAGAATGTCCTTATTCTGAGAAAACAAATGCTGTGATATTTAGGGGTGAAATGTCATAATATCGGCAACTTACTTTCAAAGGGTGAGGCCAACACAAGGCCACACACACACATAAGATCAAACGGATACATAGGCAGATAAAGCAAAAAATGCCCAAATATGAGCACTTGGTGAGTGTGGGTGATGGCTGTGTATGTATTTGTTGTACTAGTCTATCGCCTTTCATTTTTGAACATTTTCATATTAAAAAGTTAGGGGAAAATCGTCTATGCTATGGTCTGTTTCTTTTGGGCCTGTTTTTGGTTGCTGTTATTTATTCTCATGAGTTTCTGGCCAGCCCCCTAGACCATTTATTTACTCCAGATGGGAAACGTTTGCCGTAGGAGACTCAAAGGAGACACTGACTGCAAGAATTTGGGTGAGGTGTCAGAGTGGGTGGCATTCCAAACCCTTTTGGGCTGGCCCATAACAGGACTGGGAGTGAAAGGATGGCGGATGCCTCACCATTTTACAAGACACTTCCAGGACAAGGAGAAGGCAAAGGAGAGATGCAGCCTTGGAGAGCCTAATTCCTCTGTGGAGTGCGTGCTTTTCCCTGATGTCAAGATTCTAAATTCTTCCACTGTTTACCTGCTGCGTGACTTGACAAAAGGGTAATGTGATTTAGAAACTCAGCAGTCGTCCAGAAAGTCTATTTTCAGCCAGCCGGTTACCAGGCAATGTCAGGGGATTGGACTCTGCTGTATTAAATCCCAGATTTAATCCAGGAGCTGATGTGTCTGTGAATATCAGAAAAGCACAACAGCCTTTTGCATGGGTCGTATCAATTCCATACAGTATTTTCCTTGCGGAAGTAAGAATGAACACATCCAGAAAGCTAGGCGTAGCACCTTTGGATCTCCTGATGAAAATTTCAGCATATTGTTAGGATGTGAGCATTTATATACATACTGTGCTCTGCCTGCTGCACAAGACAGAAAAATAAAAAATTACCCTGGGAGAATAACTTAGATCTTGGAGAAAAGAAGAATGCAGGTGGTAATATATAAAGAATTCCCTGAAGATACAGCTTGCAGCCTTTTACTTTGTTTTAAAAAGTCTTTTGTTTTGCTGCAGCAATAGAAATAAAAGGTAAAAATAATTTGAAAGTAAAAGAAGCAGAAAGATAGTCTTTGTAGGTTTGTCTGTTCTTGAGATGGTAATCATAATGGCAAACCCAAGGACAGCTAACATTTTTTTTTTTGAGACGGAGTCTCGCTCTGTCGCCCAGGCTGGAGTGCAGTGGCCGGATCTCAGCTCACTGCAAGCTCCGCCTCCCGGGTTCACGCCATTCTCCTGCCTCAGCCTCCCGAGTAGCTGGGACTACAGGCGCCCGCCACCTCACCCGGCTAGTTTTTTGTATTTTTTAGTAGAGACGGGGTTTCACCGTGTTAGCCAGGATGGTCTCGATCTCCTGACCTCGTGATCCGCCCGTCTCGGCCTCCCAAAGTGCTGGGATTACAGGCTTGAGCCACCGCGTCCGGCCAGACAGCTAACATTTATTGAGTGCTTACTATGTGCCAGGCACAGTAAGCACTTTATAACCTTAACTAATTTAATCCCTGTGACAAACCTATTAGGAAGCTTTTATTATGATCCTCATGTTAAGGGAGCTGAGAACCAGAGAAATTAAACAACTTGTATGAGGTCACATGGCCAGTAATGAACAGAGATAGTATTCAAACTGTCTCTTGAGTAAGCTAAATAAAACGCTATCCTATTTTTTGTAGAGCCATATATCTTTATTCTCTCCTTTCTCTATGGTAAAGTTTGTTCTGGTCCCTCTGTAGGATTACAATATGTTGAAAATGCAGGTCCCACGTAATTCTAACAAGTCAGATCACTAAGTAGCATTGTCAGGGGAGTGGTTCCCAATCCATGACTCTCGACCTTGGGGCAGCAATGATTTAGTATTATCACTAACAATAGCTCGCTATGTGTCATGTCTTCTGCTACATATTTTATTTCAGCATTTAAAAAGATTTACATGATCCATGATTGTTGTAAAGCAGGACTAGGCTATATATACATATTTGAAATGAAAGTTTCACAGAACATCATTTACCTTTACTATGTGTGACACACTTTGCTATTTTTCATTTAATCTACTTTATTTAAACATGCTGACTGTGGCCACGGGCAGTAGCTCACGCCTGTAATCTCAGCACTTTGGGAGGCTGAGGCGGGTGCATCACCTGAGGTCTGAAGTTCAAGATCAGCCTGGCCAACATGGTGAAACCTTGTCTCTACTAAAAATAAAAAATTAACCAGGTGTGGTGGCACGTGCCTGTAGTCCCATCTACTTGGGAAGCTGAGGCAGGAGAATTGCTTGAACCCAGGAGGCAGAATTTGCAGTGAGCCGAGATGGTGCCACTGTACTCCAGCCTGGGTGCCAAAAGCAAAACTCTGTCTCAAAAAAAAAAAAAAAAAAAAAAATGCTGGCTGTGACATGTAATTGATTTTATGTCCTCCTAAATGGTTTAGGAAAACGCTTCTTCTTTAGTTCATTTTGGTTTTCACAAGAATCTTATAAAGTCAATATGATTTTAATACCCATTTTACGGATCAGAAAACTGAGTTAATTTGCTCAGAGTCATGCAGAGAAACCAAAGTCCATAGCTTATACTTTGCATTGTATTCCTTTTTCAAAACAGATTTAGTTATGTTAAACAGCTTTCCAGATTCTTACGTACTTAGTGCATTGCCGGTGGACTGAATAAATACAAGATCTCGCACATGTGTATGTATAGGTACTGTTCTAGATCTAAAATATGCAGATGGTGTTGTGAAATACAAAAATAAAATATTCCTAAGTATATTTAAATTTAGATTTAGTTATGCATGTTTTCAATCAGATGATTAAAAATTACAGCTTCTAATACACAACAATCTAAGAAATTATTAGAAATTAGAATTTCTTTTTTTCCCTAGGAAACGGATTGAAAGACAGAGGCCACACTTCAGCAGAAGCAGGCTTAACCAGGGATTTATGAGTTACATTTTTAGTTTCACCAAACTTAAAATATGCATCAATTATTAGTAGACAACTACAGCAGTATTAGGATACAGGAATTTGTCATCAATAGAAATTACTGATATTTTCATATCATCTCACAATGTTGCAAATATTCCAAAATATCCATGCTCCTTATCACATCAAAATTACGCCAGTTATCAGATCCACCATTAGATATTAATATTTAGTGCATTGGTAAAGAAACCACCTGCATCAGTATATCACAAAATTTGTTTTATAATATTTTGATTGATAATTAAATTTCAATATAATTTTATGCATTCAAATACATTATAATTTAGAAAATAGGAATGTAAAAAGGATTCCCCGGCCTCTCCAGACGACCAAAGTAGGAAATGGCTCCAAAACAGATGAAGGCTTTAGCTAGAGCAGGGGGAGGGGCTTCAATGTAGCTGATGGTCTATGGATTGCCTCTTTAGAACTGGGTCATCTTCCCAGCTACCCAACAGCAACATCGATTATTGTGAACCATCTGGCAAAGGGGCAAATGGGGTGCTATTTCTAGGAGAGGTGAGAATTGATGAGGCATAGTGAGTTGTTTGGTCCTTTAAGCCTTTCTCTGGTCTCTAGTCTGCCCCTCCTGTTTCAGTGTCACATCTGCCCCTCCTGTTTCAGTGTCACATCTTTATCATCTTATTCCCCATGATGTGCCTCTGCCTCTTGCATTTACCACACAAACTCATGTAAGGAACTTAGAATTAATTACTGTGTTTTGCTGAATTTCAGTTGAGAAAGGCACCATGGCTTACTGGATGCTCATTGTTCCTGATCTCAACAAGAAACCCACATGACTGATGTTCTTCAGAACAGGGTGGCAAAAGCCTACATTTCTGGACTGAGTCCTGGCATTAGTCTTCCTAAATTATCATATTGCCTCACAGAAATAAAAGGCTGGGGAAGTGACCAGTGGTTTAAATTATTTCTAGGCCAGCATTGTAAAGTGCTGTGAACACTAAATAATAAATAACAGACCTACATGCTCACAAAAGTCTCTGCTTTGATGAAGCCTTGTGCTGGTTTCCATCTGTGGTGTTAAATTTAGCCATAATGTTCTGTACATTTACAGAAAAACAGATTATTGTATGATCTATGAATTTAAATGGTTGACAGAGCAGAATTATTTTTATCTTGGGATCATAAAAATACACTAGCTTTAATTTACCTCTGAAATTCCTTTGAGATGGTATAAACTGCATGATTTTAACACAGTTATCTTTCTTAAAAGCAAACTGAATTAGTCCCTCCTCCTTTACAGTCTTCATGTTCCTCTACTGTTGATAGGTTGGAGTTCAAGGTTTTTAGGATGGAATCCAGTGTTCATGGATCTGCCTACCTCTTCCACTTCATGGTTGGCCATTTCCCCACATGTATTTCTATTTTAACCTTACTAATGGTATTTTGCATTTTCCTGCACACATTTTGACTTCTCCAACTTGCATGACTCTGCACAGGCTATTCAATCTTGCTTCCTGCTTTACTTCCTAGAAAACACCTATTGGTCCTTTGAAACAACTCTCAGGTTTTACCTTCATTCTGAAGATTTCCTTTATGTTGACCTCCATTCACTGCTACCCATCCATTTTAAGTAGGAGAATCTGTCTGTGTTCTCGTGTTAACTGACAGTGTTGATCTGAATGCATTAAAATGGTTAATTAGCACAAGAACAGTGTCTTCATATCTTTTCCAGGTGCCCAGCATGTGGCAGAGGCATATATGATGTTGAAGGAATATTGGAGTTACACGTACCTAACTGATGGCACGTTGGGAGGATGGAGTAGTACAATTTAAGGATTTCATGCTGTATGGATCACTTCTTGTACCCTTTCTTACATCCTCTTAGCCTATCTTTTGACTCCAGGCATTGCTGTGATGACTGCGTGGTTGTAACCTATCAGCCTCTCTCTTCAGTTGCACCACCAAACTCTAACTTTCTGACCTGGGGCTTCCCTGAGGCTGTTGCTGACTTTGCAGAAACCAGGTTAGCCATTCTGCCCTATGCACACACTGGAAGTGGGAATGAATGAAAACCCCATGGGGCAATGATGGAAGCCGAAGATGGTACTTCCCTTGGCATCCCTTAGAAAGACATACCCGGGACTCATTCTGCAAGGCAACCCAAAGCATCCCAAGAGGGGGGCGCCTCGCATGCCCATACCAGTGGTCAGCTCAGTGAAAGACCTCCGCACTGGTTTTCCCTCTGCCTGTTTCAATCTGCCTTGTTCTCTCCTCCTGTTCTTTGGAATCATTTCCCAAATAAACTCCCTTATCTCAGGCTCAGCTTTTGGGGAGAACCCAGACTAAGACAGCTTATTTAAAATCAGTTCTACTCAGCCAGGCATGGTGGCTCACTCCTGAAATCCCAGCACTTTGGGAGGCCGAGGCAGGTGGATCATGAGGTCAGGAGATGGAGACCGTCCTGGCTGGCTAACATGGGGAAACCCCTTCTCTACTAAAAATACAAAAAAAAAAAAAAAAAAAAAGCCAGGCATGGTGGCGGGCACCTGTAGTCCCAGCTACTCAGGAGGCTGAGGCAGGAGAATGGCATGAACCTGGGAGGTGGAGCTTGCAGTGAGCCGAGATTGCGCCACTGCACTCTAGCCTGGGCGACAGAGTGACTCTCCATCTCAAAAAAAAAAAAAAAAAAAAAGAAAAAAAAGAAAAAAAATTTAACTTTACTCAGTTAACTTTTTCTTAGATTTAGAGATGTTTGGGAACTATTTGCAAGACTCATAAAATAAACACTAAATAAAGATGGTATAGAAAACAAGTAAATAGGGTAGCATCCACTATATTGTATGTAAATGTGCTATAAAGTATGAAGTATTGTGAATTAGGCATTCTTTCTTCAGTCAAAAGACAGACTCAGACAGTTGCTTAGTTTTGTTAAAATATTTATCCATAATTCTACAGCTGTGTCTTAGATGGTAACTGAATAGTAATGTTTTGATTACAGCTTTGCAGATGTTGAGGCCCTAGACACAGCAGCTTTCTTCAATCAAGTGGTGAGGCCCTAGAAGACACATGTCTTTCCCGTAGGTCAGTGCAAGGATCTTGAGCATGAAACCCTATGCTCAGAGCAGTGGACTGGAAGGCTTGCTCCCGTGTGTGTGTGTGTATGTTCGCGTGTGTGTGAGTGTGTGTGCGTGTGTCTGTGCCTGCACGTGTGTGTTTCTTTCTGTGTAAGCACAAAGTATGGATTCCAGTGTCATTATTTTGTATACCACAATCTTTGGATTACAAATAGAAAATGACGTTTCTTTTGGGAATGGGGAGTATTGGACAGTAAAATTGATATCTGAAACCCTGTGCATTTCCAATCGCTTAAACCACAGAATTTTTGTATCTTTTGCAGCTAGAAGAGACATTCAAGTGCACTCAGTGCTACAGACCTAGATCGTTTCTAACAGAGAGCAGCACTAGAAACCGAGCCTTTGGAGGCCCCTTCTCGCATATCACACAGCCTTCTCTTAATGATCCTGCTTTTAAACCAGAGGTCAGCAACCTTTTCCTGTAAAGGGCAAGATAGTAAATTATTTTGACTTTGCAGGCCCATGGTCTCTGTTGCAGTTGCTCAGCTCTGCCATTGTTGTGCGAAAGCAGTGGTAGAGGATACTTAAATAAATGAGTGTGGCTGTGTTCCAATAAAGGTTTATTTACAAACATAAGTATAGGTCTGACTTGGCCCACAAGCTGTAGTTTCCTGACCCCAGTTTTATACTGTTGAAGTCATGACAATTTCTGTTTGTTGGTCACTAAAAGGCTAGTGAGTCTTAGAAAGGCAAAACTTACCTGGTGGTAAGGTGAGCTGTTGCATCACAGTCCCCTTGGCTTCTTTCCAGGCCTGCATGTGCTCAGATCTCCAGCAGCCAGGAGAGTGGGCCTGGCTCCCACAGTGCTCCAGTTTCCGAAAGGAATCACACATTCCCTTCCTGTGCAGATAAAAGAACAATTGTACCATGGGAGAACTTACTGGAAAGTAATGCGAGGTCACCAGGAAGGAATAGGAATTCACTCCTCGGTCACAGTCTTCATAGTCTGGTTGGGAGTCAATCAGATCTAAAAAGGTCAGTGAGAATGCAAGTCTGACTTTGGAAGGCCTCCGGCGCCTTACAGTCATGGAATAGCGTGTTGGGTTGTTGTTATTTTCAGAGCCTATTCAGAGCTTCCTTTGGCTGCTCTAGCCATGTCGTCTTCCTTACAGGCGAGTATATAATTCCCCCTGCCACGCCACCCTTCTTTCTCCCTCACTTATCATCTGTCAAGGCAAAGCTATTGTTCCTGTTAACTAAAATCACCAATAAACAAAGATTTTTTTTCTCTTCATTTCATCCTCCATAAAACTTGACTTTCAGGTCCTTTCCTCTGTCCCCTTGTCTCTGGGAGCTGGTCCCAGGTCTCAGGCCCAAGAAAGCAAACATCTTCCATAAAACGTCAGTGCAGGGAGTTTCGGTGAAACCTGATGCTGATGCAAATGGGCTAGAGGATTGCTGTGGTGATTGTGTAGTTTCACGTGTGTACACGTGTATGTGTACGTGTGTGTCTGTGTATCTGATTCTGACCTTTAAATTAAGCTTCTTGAGCCCCTGCTGAAGGAAGTTCTTTCAGCAGCGTGGGTGTCCTTGATTAGCTTCCGGGTGGACATACTCTCTTCATTATTGTCAAGTCTTCATTCTGTCCCTCCCATTTTTCACCATGTGAATCCACTTTATGGTCTGTTTCAAAGTTGAACGAGACAAGAACTTTCAAAGCCTGGATAAAGGATGGAATTTTCAATGAATTTAATGACCTAATTCTCAAAAAGGTACATGCAAAAAAAAAAAAAAAAAAAAAATCAAAACAATATCTGCAGTTACCTGTTCTCCTGTCTTTTTTTTTCCTCCCTGATTGCATCATCTCTAAAGTTGCCTTTCTTGATGATCAACTGGCCAGATCTGTAAAGGGGCATAAGTTGCTAATGGGTCCTTGGAGTTGAAGTGATTTAGGGGAAAAAATCATACATTATTATTATTTTCCCCAAGTAGTACTCTGATGCCTGGGGAGAGGGATGCTGGAGTTGTGTGAGGAGTGGCAGAAATGAGGAGGAAGGAAGGAAGGAAGGAATATTTGATTATTTCTTCATAAACAACCAGTTCCTTTAGCACCTGCTATGGTTCCTGCTGCTGTGAGAGGAATATCAATGGCTTCTATATTCCATTGTTTGTGACTGAGAAGCATTTGCCTGCTGTTCTGGGCTGCTTAGTTTTCAGACTGGCCACAAGGCAGAAAATGTGGCAGATATAAAAGGAAAATGTTGGCCAACATGCCCTACATCAGGTGAGTTTTCTCTCTAAAGCCCATTTCGGAGTTACTGCTTCTGCCCTTTTTGTTTCTTCACAGCCTTTGGTTGATTTTTAGTTACATTTCTTTTCCCTGACGAGTGGCACACCCTTAAGTGTGCAGGTTCTACTGTTCTGCTCACATTAACACTTTTGTTAGTTTTTTTTGTAATAGCCTACTTTGTTTTGATAAAATCATTACTTTCTTCAGCAACACTAATGCAAAGGAATGATTCATGAATACAAATGAAAGAAAGAGCTCACAAAACACAGAGGAGAAAAGGTGAGGAAAGAAGTTACGTTGGGTACTTGAAATGGATCATTACCACCAGGTGGCGCTATTAAAACACCTCATTTTAAAATCCTAAAAAAGGGTTGCAAATAAGGAAAATGCAAAATTTAGAGTATTTCACACAGAAAATACTTTTTATCAAAAAGAGAGAGTGAGTGAGTGTGCGTGTGTGTGTGTGTGTTTAGAACGTAATTGTTTTTGGAAGAAGTAAATATTATGGGAAGTGGTGATGCTTTCTTTTTAGAAAGATGGCTCACAATTGATATTCTTGTAAGTTAAATACTAAAGCTTTTGAATATAAATATATTTAATTCCAACTAGACCTTTTCTAGAATCTTCTGAAGCATGATCTTGTAGACATCAGAAAGATGGTTTACGTTTACCATTCCTCAACCCACTTTGATTCTACATAGAGAGCTTGCACAGTGGGGGCATTTATGTGAAAACAATTAGTATCCCATTAGGGGAAACATGAAGCCTGCAGGTCTCAGATGTTCTTGACTGCTTTGGGAACTTGGCGTGTAGAAAGCTGGTAAATTAATACTCCGTGGAAGAGAATTCCTTACTTTAAAACATGTTGTCTATTATGTGACTCCCTGCTGCTGGTACCATTGTTATTTAAAGTGGACATTTTCATGTTTGTGCATTCTGTATGTGCATAGGGTATCCATTTACTGACAGAGAGATGAAAAGCTGATAATTCACATGTTTGTACATCAAAGATAGGGTGTTGATATAATGGTCCAGATAATCTTGCACTTGAAGAGAGGCTAGAAGTAGAAAGTGATCTAACACAAAAAAGCATTAATGCCCCGAATTTTACATTGATTCTCCCTTATTTCAGCCCCAGAGCAACTCTCTGAATCAGATGATGTTGATAACTCCATTCTTAAGGCGAGGCTCCAGGAAGTTAAATAACTTGTCAGTTGTTACAAAGCCACACTATATGACAGAATCAGGAGTTAAGCTCAGAAATTATTCTAGGGAGAAAAAAATGCAAGGAAATGAAAGGGAAAAGGCCTATGTTGTTTTGCAATCTGTATTTAGGTAAAATAATGTGGATAGCCTTGAAAGAAAGTGGAAAGACATATATATATGTGTGTGTGTGTGTGTGTATTCTACTTATGTAATTTTTTTCAATTCTATCTCAGTATACTATAACATATTCCATCATCCACAAAGCAGGAAGCCTGGGAAAACTGCTGGGTTTTTCTATACCTGGGAAAGACAATACAAGTTGCTCATGAAAGTTGTAGCTGTGATAGCTCCCACATAACTCACACTACAGAGGCATTGACCCAGCTGGAAATGCAATGCATTATATAGAAATCAGCTCATCCCTATCTGGAAAAATATATGTTAATGGATATATGTGACTCCAAGGAGGGCGCCTGGTATATACTAGACACTTAACATGTTGGCAGGATCTGAGCCTACGGCAATATAAAACCGACAACTTTATATTGTTTGGAAGTATCTGATGAACTCTGTATTTCTTGTTAGAGTTTCTAATTGAATTGTATTTAGGGTAGTAGCAGTTCTTAGCCACATTTTGCAGAGATGCTTCTGTGTCCACCTGGGAAGTTTTATGGGGGAAAGATCGTGTATAGAGGGCAGTGGTGTGTGTGGTGGGGGAGTGGGCTCTGGCATCCACCCTAGCTTATGTTAGAGCAGGTGGGCTATTTCTGATACATGTGACATTTCTAATACTGTGCTTGCATATTTTGAATACTTAGCTTTGATGTCAAGTCCTATAATACATCAGGGATTTAAGTGATTTATTTGAAACAATTCATCACTTAAAAGATTGTACTTAAAAGATTCAGAACCTTTATGATTTTTATAAAATGATAAAAGATCCCCTGTGTTCTATGGTTATCAGAATTGAAGGTGACACAATATCTGAAAAGAAAAAAAAATCATTATATGTCTCAGAGAGATGCATCACAAAGGAATTTAATTCCTAATTTGATGAAAATGAAAAGAATCTGATTCTTTGATGATAAATCTTGAATCAGCTGGAGGCTGATTAATATATATAGAAGTAAGAGCAACTCAGAAGTGTTTTGACAGAAACAGAAGACCTGGGGCTTATGTTGAAGTTTCTGATTATGTCCTCTAATGGTTCTGAAACATGACCAGGAATGCTATTTATTTATTTGTTTCTTTGTTCACTTATTCATTCATATGTATTCTGAGGGCGACTCTTTTTTTTTTTTTTTTTTTTTGAGACAGGGTCTTGTTCTGTTGCTGAGGCTGGAGTGTTGTGAAGCAATCACAGCTCACTGTAGCCCCAACCTCCTGGACTCAAGTGATCCTCCCACCTCAGCCTCCCACATAGCTGGGACTACAGGCACACACCATCACGCTTGACTAATTTTTAAATTTTTTGTAGAGACTGGGTCTTGCTATGAGGCCCAGGCTGAACTTGAACTCCTGGGCTAAGGGGGTCTTAAAAGGTGTGCTGTTCATATTCTAGCCTAGTAATTGTGTTTTCAGTCATTGATGTCACAGAAGTGCCACCTGCCTGTTGTTCCAATTGGGCTGTTACCACTTGTCTATTTTACTACTGGTTTGCTACAGTTGAAACATAGTGTGATTTGGTCTAGCTCCCAGCTCCCAGAGACCACAGGAAACACAGACAGGTACCTGCTTGATCCTCCCAAGCTGCAAACATTCTTGGGCGTGTGTTGGGCAGTACACACTGTACTTCCTGTGTCATGCCCACATCCAGCTGTCAGGCCCTCACCCCTGAGGGCCTGGGGGATACATGGGAGAAGTTTGTTGATTTGGGCTCAAGGTCAAGCAGTCTATTTTAGAAACCTTAGGAGACTTAGTTTAAAGAATATTAAAAGGTCTCATAAAAGAGATTTGTAAGGTTGACTAGCAGTTGATTTGTTATGAGATGGAAGAGTCATACATTATCTTGGTATTTAATCAGTTAATAAATTGTTTCAATATGGTATATCTTTTTTTCTTAAAGCAGTTTTTTTCATAATAGCAAAGGATGCCAAGATTATTGCAATCTTTGGTAATCTCCTGTGAAATATGCCCTTTGCATTTCTTTTCATAAGTTTCCACCCTTCCCAGTATCAAGAAACAACAAAGGAGGGGAAAAAAACATTTAGGGAAAATCACCAAATGCAGAGTCAGGAATCAAATTGAGATTTTTGGGCTCCAAGTCCAGAATACCATGTTGACATTATAAATAGCCAACTAGGTATTTAATAGCTTATCTCTAAGAGCTTGAGATTGTGGCTTCGATTTTGAGACTCACATAAAAGCCAACTCTTAGGGAGCGACCCCTAAGGTGCACATGTATTACTGATTTATTTACACAAAACCTCATTCCATAAAATAAATAAAGTGGTCTGCAACAATAACACGTACTGTATAATAATGGTAAAATGTCATACTGAGGAACCAAAAGATAAAGATCAGGATAAAATGCTGATACGAGCTTAACCAAAGGACTTCAAGTATGTTATGAGGGCTCAGACAGCTGTTACAATCCAGCCTCATATCTGGAAGCAAGCCAAACTGAATCCAAGTGTGAAGGGGGCCATGAGACAAAAAGTAAGAAGCACAGAGCTTTCTCTGACAAAACATTTCATCTCCGAGTACTCAGAATTTTCATTACTCCTTAAATCACTCATTTCACTGCACACTAGACAGCAAAATAGTTTAATCCTACTAATTTGTCTCTGTATCAAATCACCACTTATTATTAGAGAGAGGGCCCTATGCAGGTAAGTTTTGTTGGCCAAAGAAGGTCAGGTCAGGAGCTTAGAACCTGGAAGCTGAGATCTAGGCAGGCAACCCGAAAGGCTTGGGACCGGGGCAGGGAGACAGAAGTATGAAGCCAAAGAGCTCTGATGACAAAATGTGATCTACATCACAGTTTTTGTCTTTGTCTTCTAGCATTGGTCCTGGTGTAATTGATTGCAAAGTAAAAGTAAGGAAAGGCTTTATAATTGCTTTGTAGAGAAATAGTTCTAAGAAAAGAAAGTAGTTAAGAGTTGCTCTCTTTCTACACAGGAAGACATAGAAAAGTTTTGTTTGATGTTAGCTATAACAGTATCATTCTAATAAGGCCAAGTTAAGACCCAGGGAAGCAAAGAATTCAGGTGAGCATGATTTTATTTCCCAGTGATACAGTTTGGTTCTGTATCCCCACCCAAATCTCATCAGCAATTGTAATCTCCATGCAGGGAGGGAGGACTTTTCATCCCCATGTGTCAAGGGAGGGAGGTGATTAGATCATGGGGGTGGTTTCCCCCATGCTGTTCTCATGATAGTAAGTTCTCACAAGATCTGATGGTTTTATAAGGGGATCTTCCCCCTTCTCTTTCTCCTCTCTCTCCTGCTACCATGTGAGACATGCCTGCTTCCCCTTCTGCCATGATTGTAAGTTTTCTGAGGCCTCCCCAGCCATGCAGAATTGTGAGCCAATTAAACCTCTTTTCTTTATAAATTACCCACTGTGAAAATGGACTAATACACCCAGTCCTTCCCAAACTTCCATGTGTCAAATTGTGATGCAAGGAACAGGTATCTGCAAATGAGCTCAGGTGCCCACTTTGGGTTGCCTTGACAAAGATTCACTGTACTGAGGGCTTACCCTCTAGTAGTGGGAGGTGCTGTGTCCAAGCCCAGCTTCTCTCATCTGACATCTATACCCAGCCCACCTAGCATGCAGGAGTCTCTCTGTACTCCCTGCAAGAAGGCTACTTTCTCATGTATACCCTTAACAAAGGTATAGAGACAGGGGCGTGGGTTCCTTTAGTGGAATGTAAGCCATGCTGCTTGTCCAGCAGAGTGCCTTGGCCCACAACTCCATGGGGACAGTGGGTGACCCTAGCCTCCTCTGCTGTTGTGGAGCCTAGCTGTGCAAGTCTCCATTTTTTGCACTAAAGCCCTTTCCTTAACTCATACTTTGAGACTTCATGGCGTTCTCTCTGAACTCCACACATGACAGGTTGCAATCCATGAGACTCAAATTTAGAACAATTGTTCTGAAGCTAACAGAAATGGGAATCTTTTAGAGCCTAGGTTTGCATTGTGACCCAGAGGTCTGTTGAATAACAGCAAAATGGCATTTTCTTTATTATTAAAAGTCATCTTGTGTTCAGGGTTAATTCTCATCACGAAGCTAATTGACTCTTCTTAGGCACCATGATTTAGCCTCACAGGGTAAAATGCTCCCTCTACTTAAATTCTCATCTCATTACTGTTAATTGTATTTTTCTCTGTAGGTAAGTACTAACTAGGCTATAAAAAGAAGTGCTTCTGGTCAGATTTCATATTGACTCTCAAGTGAATGATGTGGCACACTGTAGAGGCCTTGTCAACGCAATCACTGTCACTAATGATTATTTCTGTAGCTCAGGGAGGTACTCTGCTGGGCTGGCTGCATGCTGAGTGAATTCTTGCGTTGGTGACAAACACAGGCTCTAATGTCATGAAAACAGTACAGTCTTATGCAAGTGTAAGTCATCACTGGGTTAGTATTCTTTTTATTGTTGTTGGAACATTGGTTAATTCAATTCTGTCTCTGAATTGAACTTTAGGATTTGTTTTTACGACAACTAAGAGCATTGCTCATAAATGAGGGAAAATGAGGATTGAATTGGTTTTCACAAGTCTTTCTTTTAACCTTGTGTCTGAATATAGTAGAATTGTGTAGTCCTTGTTGTTGTTTTAGCATAGTTTACTATGTAGGTTCCAATAGCTCCTGAGTCCATAATGTCCCCGAAAATAGAACATCTGCTTATACGAAGCCTTATATTGCATATTAAGCCCACTTAGGTGTATTCAGTTCTATATATCTACCACTTTCACCATTAACAAAGGATTTTGAGTTTTAGAGAAAAATCTAAGTCATTAAGTGGAATAAAAAACAGTGCTATTTAAGTTGAAGTGCTATAAACATAGATATTATGATAATAGATTGAGGATTATACACTGCAGGAAGATTTTCTTTATTTTTTTTACCCCTAGGTGCACAGAATTTTATTGCTATTCATCATAATCTTTGTTTCAAGAAATATGTGGTTCAATATTTTTAATAATATAATGAACATCCAGGGACCAACTGCCCAACCCCAGAGCAAGAACATCACCAAAAGTAAAATCTACTGTTACTATTACTCTTTATTAACTTGTATTGTCCCCTACTGGTTGTTTTAATTATCATCATCATCATCATTTTATTGAGGCTGAGCAACATCAGCACATAGATTTTTAAAATATATCAGCTATTAAATTTTACTCCCACAAGCTATGTAAACTGCATGCTGCAGAAGATTAAGCTAATACAACCAATACTGCACACTTTTGGTCAATCAAAAAATATCATGCTCCTTTGGGAGTTCTCTATTTGCAATTGCAGCCTAAACTGCAGACCTCGTGAGAGAATTCTACTCCTAGCCAGTATCAATATCCCACATCCCTGAGTCTATGTGACTATATAGTTGCAATCTTGGTTCTTCCACCTATTCATTTATTCAGAGGAAATTTTCTGAGCATCAGACACTGGGCTTTTTACCAGGGTTTCAAACACAAAATGGGGGAGGCCAAGTTGCAGAGAGATCATTGTAATTTGAAGTGATAAGTGTGAGAAAAGCTCTGTACTAAGGAGGTGGTTTGAGCAGGAGAAAGGAAGCATACTTCTTTCTGTTCTGGGAGTATTAGGGAAGACAACCAGAGAAGGTGATGTTGACATGAGGATTTTCCTGATGAAGAAGAGGGGGAAGTTTAACACAACACCGAATAAAGTTACTTTAATGGAGAATGGGGAGGGAGATTTGAGACCACTCTTCTTCATCCTCTGAAAGCCTGCTAGCTTTGTCCAGTTGTTTTCACCTGCCACTAGTCAGAGAAGAAAAGGCTTCAAACTACTCTGAGACCCCATCCCTTAGTTGGGGTTTCTACTGTGCAGATGCTATTGGAGCTCAGGTTTTTTTGAACAAATGGAAAGATATACTTGTACTGTCTCAGAATGTGCCATGTATAAATATAATGAGCAGCAAGCATATAGTTGGGAGAACAATCTTTACTAAACCCAAGGACCAAAGGCTGTCTTCTAATTATCAGTGATATGACAGTGCCATTCTGGAAGTAGCTGCCCTTCTGTCTCTTAAACAGGTACACAGTTTGGTCCTTTCTCCAATGGAAGTACAAAATGCATTTGGAAAACTCCCAAGAACCAAACAGAGCCATGTCCCCTGAGGCTCCTACCTCACCAGCTTGCTGGAGATAATGTGGGAAAGACTAGTAACCAAGTATTAGAAAATCACATTTGGGGTGTACAGTCTATATAATGATGCCGTGACAACAATTCTTTGTTTCTTATAGTAATTGAGTCAAAGGCTTATAGTATTATGATTCTACAGCCAGAGCCGACAGCAGATTTCTGTGGACCTTACTCTCTCAATTAGATTTCTGTGGCTTAGACACAGGAAGCCATCAGAGGTTAAAGATTTAATTTTTCTCAATGGTGTGTCCTGAAGAAAAATGATCAGTATGCAGTTTTCCTACTGCTTCTATGTCTTGTAACATTTTAGTTTATCTTCCCTTTCCTGCCATTGTCATTATGGCTATTTATTATTATGGTTGTGATAAACGGGCTGATGGCGTCCTTGTTCTCACTTGCTGGGATTATCCTTTAGTTTGAAGAGTCTGCCTTGTGTGCTGGGAGACACACAGTTCATCCAGACTGACCCCAAATCTTCTTTAATGGGCATGGGTTAGATTCACAAAGTTAATTTTCTCTTCCCCTTCATAAACCTTAGTTTTAAAATCATCCTCATCTGGTGGTAAAGAAATTCATTCAGAAGATTCATTTAAATTTCCTCTCAGCAGATGGAAACAATGGACTTTTGTGGACTGTGCTGAAAGTTATTTTCAGTTTTCAAAAATACCAACCAGTACTCATGGGCAAGGGTACGATATGACAAGGCAATGAGTGGTAAGGTGCAGGGCATGATCTAATTGATACTTGGAAGATGCTTGGAGGGTTCTTTTTCATGCTTTATAATCTTGAGAGCATTAGAATGGTGTTATCTTATTTTCCTTCTTCTGACTCCATAGGGGCCCTCTAAGGTGAAGATCTGGATATTCTGCATTTTGCCAAGCAATGAAAACCTACCATCAGGAACTGTGTCCTGAGAACAGGTCATGATTTGTAATGACACCTGCAGAAAGTCACAGGGAGGGCTGGAAACCAGAAAACCGTGAGTCAATTTCTGCATCTCCCTTTGATTCTAAAGGCAGATAGCACTGGATTTTTAAAAATTCATTTCGCTTATTGTGATGATTAATTTTATGTGTCCACTTGACTGCCCAGAGAGCTGGTAAAACATTATTTCTGGGTGTCTGTGAGGGTGTTTCTGGAAGAGATTAGCACTGGAATTCTAGTCAAGAGGATCTGTCCTCATCATTGTGGGTGGACATCATCCAATTCATTGGAGGACCAAATAGAACAAAAAGGTAGAGGAAGGATGAAATCACTCTGTCTTCTCGAGCAGAGACATCCGTCTTCTCCTGCCCTCAGACATCAGAGTTCCTAATTCTTGGGCTTTTGGACTGCAGGACTTAACAGCAATTCTCAGGCCTTTGGCTTGGACAGGGAGTTTACACCATGATCTTACCTGGTTTTTGAGCCTTTGGACTTAGACTGAATTACACTCCTGACTTTCTTGGTTTTCTACCTTGCAAATGGCAGGTGGTAGAATTTTCTACCCTCCACGATCTGCTGAGCCAATTCCCATGATAAATCTCCTTTGAGATATCTCCCGCTCTCTTTCTCTCTTTCTTTTCTTTCTTTCTCTCTTTCTCTTTTCTTGTTGGTTCTATTTCTCTAGAAAATCCTTACTAATACACTTACGCCAGTTTTTTGTTTATTTATGGAAGTGAGTAGATGACTCAGGTTTACCTCTTCTACCTTGTGAGACAAGGTACAGAAAGTCCCTGTTCATCACACCCACTAAGGGTGGGGAAAGACATTTATCGCTATCTCTTCCCTTCCTTCTTAGGACACAAGTTCACAGAAAAAAAAAAAAAAAAAACCATGAAAAATCTCCCATGAGTTATCTCTGAGTTACATAAGAGCTTCAATAAACTTGCCCGAGTTCCTTACAAATCCTCACTTATTGTATTCTCTTTGCAACATTATGATGTAGGTGTGATTATCATTCCCAGTTTGTAGACAAGAATACTGAGGCACAGAAGGGTAAAGTAACTTTCTTAAGTGCACACAGCTAGTGAGATGTGGAACAGGGATTCAAACTAAATAGTTTATTCTGGATACCCCACCCTCAGTCTCTACACTTGGCTGGTTCTTCTCTAGTATTTCTTAGATAAATAGATGCCACATGTCTGTTTAAAAAGCAAAGAAGCCAACATGCACATACAACTTCTTTATTATCAGAGGCGACTGGTAATTTTGTGCCCACCATTTTCCAAGTACAGCGAGCCCTGATCCTAACTAAGGCTACTGACAATTTGGAGGGTGCCACAAACAGGATTGTTGGCCATTTTGGTGACCAGCCTACCCTTCCTAAGATTTAGGAAAATTGCGTCCATAAGCTCAAACCCCAAAAGTGTTAATGAATCAAAACAAAATGAATGGGCTTCTCAGTTGTAAACTCCAAAGGAAAGTGTAGAATAAGCCATGGCAGTGTTTTGATAGTCAAGGTCAAAGAATTCATTTCCTTTTTCAGAATGAACCACTTTTACTGTGTCAGACTTTTATAGTCTTGTATAATTTATGTACTCCCCTGATGTTGGAGGTTCATGGAAATTCAATGAAATTGCTCTAGGAAACCATAATCATTGATTTATTGAATTTTGGATCCTCCTCTGGGGATTATGTTTAATGCCCCCTTTTATAATTCCAATGTTCTATGTGACATCTGAGTAATGAGTGTTTTCCCCTAATGTGGTATTAAGATTACGGACCCAAATTGTGTTGATTTGTAGCAAAATGGCAGTTATTTGTTGACTCTTTTGACTGTCCTTGTCTTGGACTCTATGTTCCAGTATAGGGCAGGGAATAATTGCTGAAATGTCTATTCTCTCTGAATTTCAGAAAACAAATTGCAACAGAGACCTATCCCAAATTAAGTGTACTTCCTGTTTTCCCCTTAATTTGGAAGTTTCATTTAATCTAATAATAATGCTTTCTGGGCATTAAATTTCACAGCTCCCTGCTGTAAAAGACAACATAGGTAAAAATGCTAGCTGGTGAGTGGAAATAGCTCAGGAATGGGTAAAAAACTAACATATCGTGAGTATCTACTGTGTGCCAGGAATGATACTAGTGCTTTATAGTATAAAGCCAATTCTCAAACCAATCCTTTAGACGGTTACTAATCACATCATTTTATGACTAAAGAAAGCAATATTCTAAGACTTTGAGTATTTTTCCCATAGGTTCAAGTTAAATAAGGACTGAGACTGAGATGCAATATGGGTCGACCTGTTGTAACATGTGTGCTTCTTCCATTAAACAGTGCCCACCGTGAGTCAGAAGATCTGGATTTGTTCATTCATCCATTTATTCCACAGATTTTTTCTTGAGCACCTACTGTGTGCTAGTTACTCCTCCAGTCTTAGCAGTTCAGCAGTATTCAAGATAGAAATTCTGACTCCTCTAAATCCTTACCTTCAAGGTGGTGATGAGGGGCAGGTTGAGGGGAGATGATACACAAGACACAAATAAATAAATAAAATTTATAATACACATTTTTATGAAAATAAAACAATGAGATTTCCTCTAGACTGAATGGTCAGGGAGCACCTTGTTGAACAGGTAGCATGACGAATTTGATCAGAAGGAGCAGCTATCAGGGAGAAGAGCTTCTAGGTAGAGGGCACAGCTTGTATAAAAATACCCTAAGGAGGAAATGTGTACATGGGCAACTGAAAGAAGGAAAGGGTGATGAAGCACGCTGAGCAAGGGGAGAGCAGGCAGGAAATGCGGCTGGAAAGGTATGTGGCGCTCACATCACGTGCAGCCTCACTGGCCAGAGAAAGATGTTTGGACTTTTAATTTGTTACAGGAAGCACCTGGAGAGTGCTAAACAGGGGATTGATATAACTTGTTCATTTCTGAAATCCAAAGAATCGGTTAAAGCAGGAAGTGTGGAATTGAGAGGACCAGTTAGGTAGTTATAGTACTAACAAGACAGGCAAAAGTTGCTGGTGCCTCCACCAGGGTGGTGGCAATGGAGATGGGGAAAAGTGAACTATTTAGAAAGGAATCCTGCAGACAGACTCGTCAGGACTAGGTAGTGCCTCTTTTTGCTAAGTGTTGTTGCACAGGAAATGGGGGACTTTTCAAAGTAGTATCGCTGGGCATCAACCTTGTAAAAATGAAGACTAGTTGGATTCCAGTTGTTTAAGTCTAAGTTTCACAATAAGCAGTTGTAAAATATAACAGGGATGAGGTTCCATTCACATAACAGCAGACATTGTAATACATATGAAGAAGCGAATGCATTATTGAGAGAAGTCAAAGAAAACTCGAATATATAGACACACCTTGCTTTTCCTGAAATAAACAATTTACTCATATAAGGCTATCAATTATTTCAAAATTATACCAATAGTGTAACAAAATTCTAACCATACAAACATTTCTTTGGAAACAGAATTTTTAAATGCATTTAAATGAATAAGCAGTTGGTAATAATGAAGAGAAAACTGCTATCTGAGACATTAATATGGCTTATGAAACTATAATAATGCAAATAGATAATAGTGGCATAGGAATCAGGACAAAAGTTTGTGAAACGGAGCACTAATTCTAGATATAAACAGAATTATATATAATGTTTTGGTATAAAATACAGATCTAATTTTAAATGAGTTATGGATTGACAGACTGTATAGTAAATATTGTTCTGACATTTGGCTTAATAAATAAAGTACATCTTATATCAAAAAATGCTGCATAATTTAAACATTTCAATGTAAAAAATAGTTTGGAAGAACAAGAAGAAAATTTAGGTGAGTACTTTTATAACTTTGAAGTAGAGAGAAATTCTTTTTAAAGATATCAACAATTGAAACCAAAGAAGAAAGATAAAAATTTAAGTTCTCTGCAGTTAAAACAATTAAAAATTAAAAGCAAATGAAATAATTTGGAGAAATATATTGGACACATTATTTTGGCAAGCAATTACTATACAATGAGCCCTGAAAGAAAAATAAGCTATTGACATGAGTAGGGATTTCACAAAAGGTGTGATACTAATCCCAAAGAACATAGGAAAAATGTTTCACTCAGTAATAATTAAGGAAGTCAAACAAAGCATCGGTGAGATCTTATTATTACCCCATTCAAATTGGCAAAGATGATAAAATGCCTATGTCCAATGTTGATAATGGTGTGCAGAAAAGGAGGGTTTAATACATTGCTGAGTGAGGGAGCATTCATATACTTTCCCCAGGCAATTTGGCAATATGTGAAAAATGTGCATTTTGTTTCTAGGAATTTATCCTAAAGAGATAAAAGTGTGTGTAAGAATGTACCTATTAGAATATTTATCACAGTACTCTGTATAAGACCCATGATGTCCAATAATTGCTTACATACATTATGGTATAGGGATAACCATGGAAACCAGTATTAAATATGATGCGGTGGAAATGTATTTATTGATGTAAAAAGACCTCCACAAGGTATTTCTCATGAAAATACAAAGCTTATACAATGGTACATGAAGCATGATCTCCATCCTCCTTTTTCGTTAAATTGTGAATATATGTAGAGTGTATGTTTGTAGAAGAGGTTTTGTAAAGTTACCCCTGAACGAATATGGACATACAGTTGACCTTGAATAACACAGAGGGTAAAGGAGCCGAGCCCAACCACAGTTGAAAATCCTAGTACAACTTTTGATTCCTTCCAAATTTACTAATAGTCTACTATTTGACTGGAAGCCTTACTGATAGCATAAACAATTGATTAACACATATTTTGTATGTTATGTGTATTATATACTACATTCTTATAATAAAGTAAGCTAGAGAAAAGAAAATGTTAAGAAAATCATAAGGAAGAGAAAATATATTTACCATTCACTAAGTGGAAGTGGGCCATCATAGAGGTCTTTATCCTCATCATCATCTTATTGAATGGGCTCAGGAGGAGGAGAAAGGGAAGGGTTTGGGTGTGCTGCCTCTGGAGTGGCAGAGGTGAAAGAAAATCCACTTATAAGTGAGCCTATGCAGTTCAAACCATGTTGTTTAAGGGTCAGCCATAGTTGTTTTTGTTCTCCTTTTGAATGTGTCTCATAAAAACAATTTCTATTATCAACCTATTTGAAATTGTGGGCTCTGGATTCAGGTGGACCTGTGTATATCTTGACACCAGGAGAGTTAACTAACATAACCTCAGGCTTTCACCTATAAAACATATATACAGTTGTACACCACATAATGACATTTTGATCAATGACAAAATGCTTATACATGGGTGTATCATATGCTTATATATAAATTATAAAGGAGTTGAAAAATTTCTATCACACAAATATTTACCATTGTGTTACTATTTCTTTACACTATTTAGTACAGTAACATGCTGTGCAGGTTTTCAGTCTAGGAGCAATAGGCTATATCATATAGCCTAGGTGTGTAGTAGGCTATACCGTCTAGGTTTGTGTAAGTATATTCCATGATGTTTGCACAACAACAAAATTGCCTAACAATGCATTTCTCAGAACATATCCCTGTCATGAAGTGACTTGTGACTATATTTTTTATTTCTCACTTGTGTCAAAGAGTGTCACAACGCAGGTTGCCAACAGCCAGGGCAATGCAATGATCACTTTGGGAGGATGATAAAACTACCCTGAAATTACTGTTTCAGGGTGTAATTCCTGAGAGTGCCACATCCTCTACAGTTTCAGTTGATCAGCTGTGAAACTAGTTGATTTTGGAGAAAAATAAGTTAGGAATAGCATCTGTAAACACTTTTAAGTAGTTTTAATGTTTTCCTACCTGATGGATAAGCAAGATATAGCATATTAAAGCAACAGTGAGAGAGTTTAAAAGTTTGGTTTGCTTCAAAGGGTTTGTGATACAAACACAGTGCATGTGATTCCTTCTGAAATATGCCCTGAAAGGGGCAGGGACCAGTCTGTGGGTTATTTATCCCCAAAGGAGTCTTTGTTCAGACCCATGGTCATGCCATTCATGTTTCAAGAAATAATATTTTCCAAAGTGGTGCCTCTTAAGCTTTTGTTTAGTTATACTTCCAGTTCTCTGGGGCTGAAGGTAAGAAGGGAGGATTAATTATGCCTCAGATGAATGTTCTTTTGTCATTAAACTCTTGACTCCTTACTCTGCTTTTCTTCTCTTGCTCAATTTCTTCTTTCTTCACCTTATCTGTGAAACACGTTAATATCCTATTCTCAGTTTTTCATCCAGGAATAGATAGACTTAACTGTTATAGAGGAATGCTTTATCCACACTTTTTTCATATTTTTCATGTGCATAACTGCAGTCTTCCATCTGAAGGTTGCAAGGAGCAGGGTGATCATGAGTTATAGAACCTCTTTGTCTAGTCAAGGAATGCCACCAGAAGTTTTAAAGGAGCTTCCCATCTAGTCCTTGAAACTAAGAAAGTGGGTGAGCCTGGGAATGGCCTGTGGATATTTTTTTTCCAATAGGCATTCATTTTAGTTGCAAGAGAAGAACTGGAGCCAATGAAGTATATACAGGATGACAAGTGGCTTATTTGAGTTAATATGGAAAAATACAAAATAATGGGAACTAGGTCAAAAATGGCAAAAGGGATTATAGCTTAAATGGAGACAGGCTTCCAGACAATGAAGGGAAGAGGGTCTGATAGTAATAGTGTCTCTAAACCCATACCCATCAGCTTCACATCTGGTGGTAAGTAGGAGGCCAAAGGAATACTGTGATGAATTGACAGATGACAAAAATGAAAATGAGAAAGAGTTGTTAGGCTCTGTGGAGCTGGATGGACGTACAGAGGATGAGGAGGGCTTGAGTTAGGAGAATGCAGGGGAGCTTCTTTTCCCGTCTCTTTATGGGTGGCCAGGTGATTGACTCACAGGAGATGAGAGGAAGGCAGAATGGTAGATGGAAGGAATGGTGAGAAGATGGGCATGGGATTTCCTGTTGCAGTGACCTGCTGGGACTTCAGGTGTCACCACCTGTGACTTCTTCAGATACTCCGGTTTTTCTCCCTGTGAGCCTTGTGGCTTTTCTGTCACTGTTAATTTGCAGCAGTCTCCCTGAAACCAGACTCCAGGAAGAAGTCAACTAAGTAAGGTCCTTCTTAGCTAGGACCCCTGCATCTTTCCTAACATCCTGTTACTCAGTCTTTTTCCCTCCAGCCTCCTGACTCCCAGGGAGGCCATGCATGCTCAGACATGACAGCCTTTTGGACTTTAGCACTGATTCTCCAAGCTTTGCCAGTCTCTTCCATTATTGAACCAGGACACATATGAGCTGGGTTTAAGAGAGCAGCTGGATGCCTTTCAAGACTCATCTGAACTTCAGCTGCAGTGTATTTTTTGTGTGTTTGTCTACATTAGGGATGTCTGTTCATGCTGGGAAGCTGAGCAGGAATCCTTTCTTTTCTACTTGCTCTGCAGAACACCATGTGAAGGAGGTGTCCAGTCAATACTCCAAGGTAGTTAGGATTCCTACGGAAACAAGGGAATGGACTGTACAAAAATAACCAATGGCTCAAATAGACATGCTGAGCTCTGGAATATGAATTCAAATGTGGCTCTTTGGCATTTGAAACCAATATGATGTCCTAGGAGGATGGGGAAAACACAGTCTGTAGAGTGCTTTCATCAAGTCAGTTCCCAGCAGGGTTGGGTTGATGCTCTGAGGCCTCTTAAGGTGTAAGAGAAATATCAAACAGGTAAGCTTAGCAAGGTCCATCCTAAGGGAGCAGCATGAACTCTCATGGATCAACTGAAATGCTCATAGTTTCGTTCCCAGTAATGACTTAGGCACTGGCCCCCAAATGTGAGGATAATCAGATGGCTCACATGGACTGTGTCTCCTGATAAGCCTTCATGACAGTTTGATGCCTGGTTGTATGACAATGGATGTCATGATTCTGAAATTTCTTTCATGTTTGTCTTTCAGAGTGCTTCCTAGTTACCAAGATATGCAGTCTCAGCCAACCCTTTAAAAACTAAAGTTAATTTATTCAATTGGAAATAAGCACCATCTAGGGCACTGGGAGATACAGCCATGAAGAAAAGCCCCATAGATGATTACTTTCAAGGCTCAGATGTTCTTGTAGATGGTGAGGGGAAATGCATAATTAATAAGTTATTGCCTAGATAGTATAATAAATGGTGATAAATACTAGGCAAAGGAAAGGCAAGAAGGGCTTAGAAAGTGTAGGGAGAGTTGACTTTGATTGTCTTAAAATATTCAGGTGTTTAGCAGTACAAAGATATAATTTTTGACGTCTGGGTGATTATTTTCAAGTTATATTCAGTTTGGGTGAATAATATGAGATTTGTATAACATAATTTTCAAAGAACTTTCATGTTTATCATTTCCACAAACTTTGCCTTCACCAATCTCATGTAGATAACTATCTTGCTCCATTCTGGCTCAGATTTGAACTATATTAAAGGTAGTCTTTACAATGTATTTAGGTGATTACTGAAAAAATGCTGTGTTCCACCTTATGACTGTCTCATAGTGAACTGCATCAAGCATTCCTTCAGGAAGCTTAAGAATGAGACATCTCCCCAGTGGCCTGGTGGACTGTTAAGAAGCTCTGGTTTAGGGAGTTGTTGTTGAACACATCTGCTGCATGCCAGTGTTCTATCACATGGCCTGGGATATTTGTGAGGATAATCTTCCTCATTCATGGATTTGGATCATGTAAGTGACAGAGAGACCCTGCAGACCATCACAGTCACATATGTGTGGACATTTCACAATGATTGTCATGCCCAGCCTCTGATACTCCAGCTAGGCTGTGCATTTCTCCTTGGTTGTCCTACTTTTCATATCAAATTCAACTTGTCTAAATGAAGCTCATTCTCCTCTGCTGGACCCTTCCCATCTGGCTTTTCCTTCTGAATCTTAAATCTTGGAGGATTCTTTACACCCCTACCACATCTCCCCACCAACCCAATTAGAAATCTGCTCATTTTCCTGTCCTTTCTTCTAATTGCCTGTGGGCCAGTTCAGGACTTATAAACTCTGATCACACATGTGGCAAATGGTGATAGTCTTCCCCTCTCTGGTCACCTCAATGTCAGTTTCGATCTTCTCTTCCTTTGGATTCCCATCCTTTGTGGGCATAAACCTCATGCCCTAATTAGACCAATCTGAAAATGCCTGGCAGGTTTACATCTTCTATTCACTTTCCTTATCACCCCTCCCACTGGTCCCCAGTTAGGAGAACAAGTTTCCCTTCTCTCTGTCCTCTCTAAATTTGACTCATCTTTCAAGATCTTGTTCAAATGCAGCCTTCTCAAAGATAGGGTGCTAGATAAAGTACAGAACATTCAGTGACACGTGAATTTCAGATAAAAAATACTTTTTTTTTTTTTTTTTTACTATAAGTATTTCTTAAACATTGCATGGGGCATGTACTAAGAAAGTATTTGTTGCTTATCTAAAACTGAAATTTAACTAGGCATCTTATATTGTAATTTGCTATATCTGGCAACTCTTCTCCATAAAGTTCTCTTTGACTACCCCGTCCTTCACAGAGCTTGGTTTTGGTCTCGGTGCAGGGCCTGGCCTGCAGCACTTACAACCTTGAATCTTTTTACAAGAAAGTAGAGTGTAACTACAAAATTAAAAATGAGCACTGGAGCCAGGTGCAGTGGCTCATGCCTATAATCCCAGCACTTTGGGAGGCTGAGGTGGGAGGATCTCTTGACTCCAGGAGCTTGAGACCAGCTTGGGCAACATAGGGAGAAGCTGTCTCTACAAAAAATAAAAAATCAGCCAAGCATGGTATGCATGCCTGTGGTTTCAACTACTTGGGAGGTTGAGATGGGAAGATCACTTGAGCCCAGGAGGTCGAGGTTGCAGTGTGACATGATCATGCCACTGCACTCCAGCCTGGACAACAGAGTGAGATTCTGTCTCAAAAAAAAAAAAAAAAAAAAAAAAAAAAAAAAAAAAAGAGAGAGAGAGAGAAAGCACTGTTTTTATTCTTTAATTCAGATGTTACTGAAAATCTATGTGCCAGGAAGGGTGTAAGGCAGTGTGGACACAAGGATAAAACATGGTCCCTGTTCTCAAGAATCACCGAGTGCAGCAGGTCCCACCAGCACACAATTATGTGGTAGCATATTGGTAGCCACTGGTGTTCACTATGCTTGCATGAGCTTGAACTTGAAGGATGGCTAGATGTGGGGGAGCCAGGAAGAAGGTCATCTGGGGCTGAGAGAGAAAGATATGCAAAGACCCGGATGAGGGAGAAATTATGGAATGACCAGGAATTTGAAAGAAGTTCATTGTCACTTGAGGGGGAGAGTGAGTCGTATAAGATAAAGCAGTGGTATGTCTGCAGGTATACTTGTTAAACATTTACCAGCATATTCCTGAAGATGAGGTTTGGAAGGTGGACAAAAGCCAGATCATGAAGATTTTGCATGTCATGCTCAGGAGGCTGAGTTTTATCCTGAAAGCCATGGAGAGCTATTGGACCATTTAGGGTAGAGGCATGCTCAGATTTAGGTTTTAGAAAGATAACTCAGAGAATGGACAAGATTGGCATCAGGGAGACAAACTGATAGGCAGCTGCGGTGGTCATGCTAGAGCTATTGAGGGTGGTGGTATTGGGGTGGGGCAAAACGTTCAAGAGATGCTAAAGGTGTATCATCAACAGGGCCCGGTGGCCAAGTTGGATATGTATGGTGATAGAGGGGGAGACCTGGTCATTTCCGGCTTGGACAACTGTGGGGATGGCAGACACATACCTCAAGTTAGAGGATATGGAAAGATAAGCAGGCTTTGGGGGTGAGGATTATGAGGAGCTCTGTCTAAACTTGTTTTGTCTCATATTTGGCATTTACTATGTTTTCTGTTGTATTTTGTTACTCATCTTTTTAGGTGGACTCTGATCCTTCTGAGGTCCTGGATCAGATTAACCAACGTGGGTATGCTCCGCACCTTTCACTCATTACCACCCCTCAAAAAGTCACTTTGCCAAACATGAGTACATGAGCCCCCACGCTAAGCCTGTGAGCAGCTGCAAGCCATATCATCTGCACAATTGAGCACGGCAGGAACTTTGAACCAGGACCCAATTTCACCCCAAGGATGTGCTTCTCCTCTGAGGGGAGCAAAGCCCCTGGCTTGACCTGGCTCCCTTCTGGGAGGGAGGACCATGTCTCAATTTGACAGCAGGAGGCTGTAGGTCAGTGGGGTGATGACCTGGCCCTGGGAGACCTGCTCTTTCTCTTAGCAGAACCCCATAAATCCTTCAAAAGGAAGTAAGTAATTCCCTCGGGATCAAGAGAGCCCTCCGCATTCTTGAAATAAATGAAGGCAAAATGTACAGGGATTTCTGAGAAAAGTAAATGTGGTGTGAGCATGATCCCTGGGTGTTACTATGCACAGAAAAGGCTTTTTTTTTTTTTTTTTTTCCTCCTCCCCTGAATGGTGTTCTTTGCTCTCAAGTTAACTCATGCACTGGATTTGGTCCAAGTACATTTTGTTTCTTGATTTCCAGCCAGGCTTCTCTCAGTTGTGATGCATTCTCTTCTTTGCTTCCCTCCTTCCCCAGTCCTGTTCTCTCTTTTTATAATGCTTTCAACTTTTCCATGTGACTGAACCAACATAGAGGAAAACCCACCGGCTTAGGTAGGGCTTCCTCCAGAGTGGGGCCAAAGGGACTTCTTTGTGAATGGCCAGCCCCTCACTCAGCCCTGGCCTGCACGGCGAGGTTTGTCTGAGGCAGCTGAAGCAGAAAGCATTTGAACTCTGCCCTTTACCAAACGATTTCCAGATGTGTAAACCCCAGCCTCCCGCTGCACTCTGACTGTAGCCCTGCCAACGTACATCTGCAGATTCCTAGTGCACAGGAAACTTGAAAGAGTATCTTTTACAACATCTGCTGTCTTTTCTCAGCTCTCCCTCTCTGCCTTCTCGGACTTTGCCCTATATTTTATATCCTCTCTTCAACAAATCCATTAGAGAACCGCTGCACAGCCCTTCTTGGCTCACAGATGCCAGCTGTCTGTTTCACCCCAGAGCCTGTTCTTGGCTCTCTGAAGCACCACTAGAATCATTGACCGAAGCACCACTAGAATCATTAAAGAAGCTTATTGGGCTCATAGAGGGGAAAAAAGGACCAAGTTTTCTCCATTGGATTGGTGCCAGTCCACAAGCTGCAAAGGGAGATTTAGCCATAAGGAGGTCAGAGCAGAGCCCTAAAGATGGAAACATGAGTTCACATGGAGAGTTTGCCTGCTATACTTGAGAGAAGGTGAGGTCTGCTTACAGGGGAAACCTTTTTCCATGGACATTCAGTTTCTTGGAACAAACAAGGCAGGCTTCTGTAAAATGGGAAGTATTGATGTACAGAATGAGTTCCTTGCCTTCCCCTTCCCTAGGGCATGCTACCCATCAAGCTAAGAGGCCAGAAGAGGATCTTTTTATAATGTAACTCAAAGGAGGGGAGAAAAGAGCCAGAGACCCTTTTAGCAAATGGAGCAGATGATTTTTACTGAGGTGTGCACTCTCACTAGGGAAATGACTTGATTGCTGTGTAAATAGATACTTGACCTTCACACTGCCCTTCATCCATATGGACCCTAAATGCTCTCCAGCTCCATCCTAGGGACATGGAATGGAGGCAAGTGTCAAAATCTTGGTAAGGAAAAGAGGGTGCACTATAGAAGGGAGCAAAGAATTGAATGGGCCTATGAGCTCAGGAGCCTCAGAGAGGAATAATTATAAGTGAGAGGTCCCCACCTACATGGGACCTATGCCCTAAGCATGCAGGCTACCTGGGAGGCAGTGAGCTAGCTGGGTTAGGGAAAACTGTTCCTGATTGCCACCCATGGTGGGTCTAATGTGGCTTAAGAGGTGACTTTCTGGTTCCTGGCAAGACCATCTCACCCTCTTATCTGCAGGACATAATAGTAAGTGGGTGACATTTATATTTTCTGCTTCAATAGTCCCAAACACTTTAGACAGACTGAGGCTCTCAGATGAAGCCCTATGACTTGGCTGACTTGGTGCCACAGTAGCCTCCCTATTTATAAAAAGAAAAACAAAATCCACCAAAACACATTGGCCTTGTACTTCAAGCAGGAAATATAAGAAAAACGAGGGGGAAGAGATAAAGCAGATTTTAGAATTCCTTTCCTTCACCCATATATTTCCTTACAGGTTTTCCAAAGACATTAGAACAACCCCGTAGCCATAGTAGCTCTTTTTTTAAAGAGGAGAGGAATCTGTAGATTCTTTCATATGAGGGTGAGTGAGTAAAAGTTAAGCAAACCATTTCCTTGTGCATGATTATTTAACTTATGGTTAACCTATGGTTAACTGTGGAGCTCTGATACTCTGGCAACCTCCTGAAGGTAGAATGCAAACTCCATTTCTAGGCAGCATTGCTGATGATAAAGATGACCCCTGACTGGTAGATTGCATCTGGCCTGGGAGGAGCCATAAACAAATCGTAATATCTGCCGGGCACACGATGCTTTGTGCTTCCCTTAATGTGATGAGGTTTTTAAGGTGCATCTTGGGGCAATTAAATCAATGTCTAGGGAGTTGTCACAGGAGATATTGGCTCCTTTGAAGAGTGAGCTTTTTAATCAGATTAGTCCTCACATCTGCCCAATGTGGAACTCATCCCTCATACCTGAACTGCCTCTGGGTAGAAGAAAATGCTGGATGACTGTGAGTTCAGAGGATTTGAAATGGAACACAAAGTGTATTAGATACACCTAAGCCCAGGGTCAGACAGATTCTAAGCTAGTCCTGGGTGATGATCTCTACCTCCTAGTATGTATAATCCTTCCCGTTGAGTAACTTGCTTCTAACAAATAGAATATGCAATATTGAAGGTGTTAAGTCTATTACTAGGTTACAAAAAATTGAGATTTCTGTCTTGTTAGCAAATTCTTTCTCTTATTGACTTTGATGAAGTAAGTTGCTATGTTAGACAGGTCTACATGGCAAAGAACTGAGGGCACCATATCGTTCACAGTTAGCAAGCAACCAGAGTTTTCATTCCAGAGCCTTTGAGGAACAAAATCCTGCCAACAACCACATAAGTGAGTTTGGAAGCAAATCTTCCTTTAGTCAAACCTTCAGATGAGATCTCAACCCTATCTGACACCTTGGTCGCAGTCTTGTGAAAGTCTTAAAGGAGAAGTCTAGCTAAGCTCTCCCTGCATTCTTGACTCTCAGGAACTGTGAGATAAATACATATATATATATATATATTATTTTAAGGTGATAAATTTTAGGGTAGTTTGTTAGTAGGATGACCAACAGTATTGGTTTGCATAAGACTAACTCAAGACTGTCCCAGTTCTAGCACTGATAATCCTGAGTTCCAGTAAATCCCTCAGCCTTAGACAAACTGGAACAGTTGTTATTCTATTTGTGATAGACAATTAGTACATGTATGCATACGTTATTTCTCACTTAAGCAAGTGTATCTTCAAGATAGACTCCTAGAAATGGGTTCTTGGGGTCTAAACAGTAAAGTCACCTGGAATTTTATGTTTCTAAATTCCCCTTCATAAGATTTGTACCATTTTGTACTCCCATCTGCAAGGTGAAAATGCTTGTTTCTCCATGGTCTCCTGTTTTCATTACTGGTTTATTTGATAATTAAAGCAATTTAATCTTTTATTATCTAAGTATAAGCTGATTCATAGTCTCTTAGAATAAAGAAATACATTCAAACATTAATTAACACTTATAGAATTGAACTGTATGATTTATACTTTATTTCGATGAACTCATTTCACTGAATATACTAAGAGAAACAAACACATTTAATGGAATGTAGTCAGACTGTCACTGTGTATGTGTGCATGTGCATGTCTCCTCCACCTTCTTCCCCCATAACTTGGTCTCATATAACTGATTGTCTGGTCTTTCAATTTCATAATCATTCTGTTGCTCTATCATGAGTACAATTAGCCCAAATGGCATATTTACCTTCAGTAGTGGACTGGGCACCAAAAGAACATGTGATGTGGTGGAAGAAAAGGTAGTGGTTTGAGTGGACTCCTTTGTGATTGCTAGCAGAGTTGGCAAGTTCAGATGTCTATATCGTCAGGGAGATAAGGAAACGAGCATGGCTGGATTGGGAAGCCAGTGAGCTGTACAGCATATGCCCTGTCTAAGAAATCAGTTCCAGCCATCCTGTGGCCAGGGAGGGATGCAGCTGAGTTTGCTATTGCAGTTTTTCAAGTTAAACTGGAAATCTTCAATTGTGATGCCTTACAGCAGAAAAAGAAGAACACAAGATTCAGCAGAAACCATATTTATAGGCCGGCACTGACCTGCAGGCTGCCAGTCTGGAGATGTGGAAATGTGGAAAAATGAAAAATAAATCAGCATTTACTGAGCACCTGTGGGCCACTGTTTCTCACCTAATGCTGGGATACATGCATTATTAACCAATTTTCTGATCAGGACACTGAAGCTCATGGAAGTTAAATAACTAGTCTAAGATGATCTAGCAAAACAGTGGCAGATCCGTGGCCAAGTCTTTAGATCCCTAAATCTATTCTTTTCACTCTACCAGGTCATGGTTGGCACCCTCTCTGGTGTACGTGATCTCTCAGTTTTCTTTAGAAAGCATGTTCCAGAGCTGAAATAAAAAAAGCAATATCCCCATTCCTCTTAACTCTGTTACCCAGTGGCATAAACCACACAGTTACGCTTGCGTTTGCAATTGTTTGGGAAGTGTTCTCGGGTGGTTCCTGGGGCAAGACTCCATGGAGTGTCACCTTCGGTGTGTGTGTACAGTGGCTTGCTTTCAGCTGGAAGGGCAAGGAACAAAAACCTTTCAGTTTTTATTTCCCCTGTACTGATTTGAACCCCCTTCTAAGAACCATTATGGGGATGAAGGAAACGCAAACACAGGTAAAATTAGATTCTAAGCCCAGTGTAGATGAGTGGTTCTGCCTTAGGTCCTGTGCCTGGCAGGGCTTGTGATCTTGTTTATTAGCCTCCTGTTTATAGTCCCTGCATTCCCCACATTGCTTCCCCAGTCAGTTTGGGAGGTGGTGTGAGTGGAGGATTTGTGAAATGGTGTAAATGGGGCTCTTGTAAACAGAAATGATGCTGAGAAGGTTCAGGCGTAGTGGCAATCATTATGCTAGCTGCTGGTCCTCTGCATTTTATAACCTAAAGAGGCTCTTTTATCATTATTTTTATCATTTCTTTTAGTTATTTTTTCATAAATCTGCTTTTGAGCTCTTCAATCAGCAATCCTCCCTATTCTTTCCACTCATCTGGGGCCTCATTATTTTTTTTTAAGGTTTTGGAACTTGTACCTTTATCCCTGTTTTGTAGATTTAATTATGTTTGCAATGATTTGGAGAAAATTGTCTGCATTCTTTATAGTCCAAATAGGTCAGCCTCTATAAAATGCATAGTTTTGTAGTTTACTAGGATATGTTTTGATGTTCTTTGCGTACATTGAGTATTCATATAAGAGGATGGGTGAAGTTAGTAATTTGGCTGCTAAGGTAACTTTTTCCTGGTTTGCAGCAAGTAACAGAACTGGGTACTCTTTTCATGCAGTTCTGGAGACACGGAGAAGTGTGACTTGTAACTTGTATGATTGTCTTCATTTTCCATTTGACTGAAAAAGAAAAGTGAGATCAGCAAAGTAAAATAGTAGAAATATCCTATGACATCAGCAAATGTGTTTTCTGAAAGCTAAACCAGGCGAAAAATCATGCTATCAACAACTTTTCATTTTAACGTTCTCTCTCTAGTTTTCAGTATCATTTGATAAAGTTAATTAGATCCTAGAATAAGTTAGGAATTGCTTTGAATTGCTACTGAGACATTAACAAAATAAGGCCTTATGTGTTGCCTCTCACGTGAAACAGAAGCACGGAGTCCAGGACTGTGAAAGCAGCTCTGCAGTCATTCGGAGCCCAGGCTCCTTCTGGGTGTTTTGCTCCTCTATCCTCAGTGCTTGTTTGCTATATTTGAGGTTACCTCACTGTCTAGAGATGGCTGCTGCTGGAGCTCATTCCATGATTTCTGCCTTGCAGACATCAGGACAAAGAAAGGGAGATGGAGATAGGCACTGGTGACCCACTTGAATCAACTTCTTTTGAAACATTCAAAATGTTTCCCTGAAGCATTCATTGATAACTTCTGCTTCATTTGCCAGCAACCTGCATCTACAAGAGGGGTTTCGAAATGTCGTTTTCAGCTGGGCACACTGCAAGGCCGAATCATGCAGGTGGCGGTTACTAAGAAGAAGGTGGAACGACTGGTGGGTGGGGAAGTAGCAGCTTCTGCTGCAATTCCTGTGCCTGACTCCTGGCTCTCCTGCCCATTCGGGGATAGGCCTAGCACTCTAGGGGTGATGGTGATGCTAGGGAGAACAGTGCAAGCAACAGGCTACCATGATCAGTACAGTATGAGATGAACTCACACAAGGCCTGCTTCTGTGGCCAAATTAGCCATGAATGTCCATATCCTTGTATTATTACCATGCTGTTACCATGTGGTGTATTAGTTTCCTATGGCTTATGGCTGTTGTCACAAATTACCACAAATTTGGTGGCTAAAAACAACAGAAATTTTTTCTTTTGCAATTCTGAAGGCTAGAAGTCCAAAGGCAGTTTCACTGAGCTAAAATCAAGGCATGTACAAGGCTGTGCTTCTTCTGGGGAATAATACAGAGGAGAACTATTTCTTGCCTCTTTCAGCTTCTTGCACCTGCCAGCAGTATTGGGCTTGTGGCTACATCACTCCAACCTCTTTCTCTGTCTTCACATTCTTCTCTGTGTCTCAAAACTCCTTTCCATATAAAGATACATGTGATTACGTACAGGACAGACCCAGATGATTCAGGAGAAGAATGCCTCTCAAGACTACTAACTTAATCACACCTTTTGCCATAAGGTAATATTCACAGGTTCTGAGGATTAGGATTTGAGCGTGTCCTTTTGGGGCCACCATTGAGCCCACTACATATGAGAAATAGTTTGTACACTAAAATGTCTTGTCTGGCATCTATGTAAAATTTTTTTTTCTCACTGATAACCCTAAGGCTAGTTGATTTTCTTCCAAGTATATGAAAATATGTTATATATATATATCATCAAAATCATACGAAGAACCATATATTTATCTTCTTGTATATGTTATAGACATCAGGTAGTGTTAAATTGACTTGTCAGTTAGTATGACCTTGGAGTTTTGGTTCTGATTGATTGTTATTTTTTTTTTTTTTTTTTGAGACGGAGTCTCGCTCTGTCGCCCAGGCTGGAGTGCAGTGGCCGGATCTCAGCTCACTGCAAGCTCCGCCTCCCGGGTTTACGCCATTCTCTCGCCTCAGCCTCCCGAGTAGCTGGGACTACAGGCGCCCGCCATCTCGCCCGGCTAGTTTTTTGTATTTTTTTTTAGTAGAGACGGGGTTTCACCGTGTTAGCCAGGATGGTCTCGATCTCCTGACCTCGTGATCCGCCCGTCTCGGCCTCCCAAAGTGCTGGGATTACAGGCTTGAGCCACCGCGCCCGGCCGATTGTTATTTTGTATATTTTTTTCTTAGGTTTTTTTTTTTTTCAATAAGGTTTATCAAAGTATAGTTTACACACAATAAAAATCACTCATTTTAGGCATACAGTTTTATGAGTTTTGAGAAATGTATACTGTTAAATAGTCCCACCAAAACCAAGCTATAGAGTATTTCCATCATCCCAAAATGTTTCCCCATGCTCCTTTATAATTCATCCCTACCCGCCCTGGAAACCACTGGTCTGATTTGACTTCCTACAGCTTTTGCCTTTTCAGTAATATCATAAAAATGGAATAATAGAGTACATGGCGTTTTGTATCTCATTTCTTTCACTGAAAATGATACTTTTGAAATCCATCCAGGTTGTAGCACATATCAGTAGTTTGTTTATCCCTTTTCACCACTGAGTAGTATTCCAATGTATGTATGTACCACAATTTTTCTATTTCCTAGTTGATATTCACAAATGTTGTTTCCAGTTTTTGACAATTATGAATAAAGACGCTATAAACATTTTTATATAGTTTTCTGCATGAAAATATATTTTCATTTCTTTGTGATAAATGCCTAGGAGTGGGATATTGCTAGGTTGTGTGGAAAATATATGTTTGACTTTCTAAGAAACTGCGTAAGAGTTTTCCAAAATGGCTGTACCTTTTTGTGTGTCACTGGCAAAATATGAGAGTTCTAGGGCTTTGCATTCCTGCCAGCCTGTGGTAATGACAGCTTTTCGTTGTTTGCTTAAATTCTAAGAAGTGTGTAGTGTTATCTTGCTATGATTTTAATGTACATGTCCCTAATGACTAACAATTTTGTGCATCTTTTTATTTGCTTATCTGCCCTCTATCTCTGTGATGAAGTGTCTCTTCAAATGTTTTTCTCATTTTTCAATAAGATGGTTTATTTTCTTTTTATTATGTTGTGAGAGATCTTTATGTATTCTGAATAGCAGTCCATTATCAGATATGTGTTTTGTAAGTATTCTTTTATAGTCTTCACTTGTTTACATTTTCTCAACTATCTTTTATGCAGCAGAAACTTAATTTTGGTGAAGTTCAGTTTATCAGTTTTTTCTTTTATGATTCATACTTTTCTGTCCTATCAGAGAAACCTTTGCCTAACCCGATTTTACAAAGATTTTCTCCAATGTTTTCTTCTAGAAATTTTGTAGACTTAAGATTTTATTCTGAGGTATTTGACCTATTTAGAGTTAATTTTTGTATGTGGTATGAGGTATGAGTTGAGGTTTATTTTTTGCATATGTATGTTCAAATTTTCCAGCATCGTTTCTTGGAAAGACTATCCTTTCTCATTACCTCCGCACCTTTGTCAAAAAAACAATTGACCATATATCTGTGGGTCTTCTGTTTCTTTGTGTGTGTTTATCCTTTCACTAGTAACACACTGTCTTGATATTGTCTTGATAAGAAATCTTGAAGTGGCCGGGCGCGGTGGCTCAAGCCTGTAATCCCAGCACTTTGGGAGGCCGAGACGGGTGGATCGTGAAGTCAGGAGTTCGAGACCATCCTGGCTAACACGGTGAAACCCCGTCTCTACTAAAAAATACAAAAAACTAGCCGGGCGAGGTGGCAGGCGACTGTAGTCCCAGCTACTCGGGAGGCTGAGGCAGGAGAATGGCGTAAACCCTGGAGGGGGAGCTTGCAGTGAGCTGAAATCCGGCCACTGCACTCCAGCCCGGGTGACAGAGCAAGACTCCGTCTCAAAAAAAAAAAAAAAAAGAAAGAAATCTTGAAGTTAGGTAGTGATAGTTTTCTATCTTTCTTTTTCAAAAGTGTTTTGGCTATTTCAGGTTTTTACTTTTCCATAAAACTTTTAGAATCAGCTTGTCAATTTCTTCGAATAAGCCTTCTGGGATTTTCATTGGGTTTGCAATGAAACTATAGATTAATTCAGAGAGAATTGACTTCTTAACTATATATGCATATATACACACATATATGCATATATACATATATACACACGTATATGTATATATGCATATATGTGTGTATATATGCATATATAGTTAAGATACCAATTGTGTGTGTGTGTGTGTGTGTGTGTGTGTGTATGAGATAGGGTCTCATTCTGTTGCCAAGATGGAGTGCTTGATGAGATCACGGTTCATTGCAGCCTAGACCTACTGGGCTCAAGTGATCCTCATACCTCAGCCTCCTGAGTAGCTGGGACCACAGGCGAGCACCACCCACCCAGCTAATTTTAAAACTTTATGTAGTGACAGGATCTCCCTATGTTGGCCAGGCTGGTCTTGAACTCCAGGGCTCAAGGAATCCTCCCACTTCGGCCTCCCAGAGTGGATTAACAGATGTGAGCCACTGTGCCTAGCCATCTTTACAATATTGAGTCTTCCAATTTCTGAACATGTTAGGCTCTCCATTTATTTAGGTCTTTTTGTAAATCTACTTAAAAACATTTCAATTTGTAATTGTTTATTTTTTGTATGTAAAATTACAAATAAAAATATTGGCCTACTATTCTAAGACCTTGGTAAAATCACTTATTAATTCTCGCAGGTTTTTGTGTGAATTTCTTAGGATTTTCTATGTAGGAATCACATTTTTCTGGATATAGAGGCAGTTTTATTCCTTGTGCTGCAATCTGGATACCTTTTATTTCTTTTGGTGCCTTATTGCACTGGCCAGGACCTCTAGTAATATGTTAAATAGGAGTGGTGGAAGTGGATATTCTTGCTTGTTCCCAACTTTAGGGGAAGGGTATTCATTCTCATAACATGAAGTATGCTATTAGCTGTAGGCTTTCCATAGATATCCCTTATTAATGTGAGGAAGTTCTTTTCTAAGTTTTCTGTGAATATGTCTCATAAATGTGTGCTAAAATTTATCAATTCTATTTCTGCATCTGTTGAGATGATGATATGGTTTTTCCTTTTTTAGCCTGTGATATGGTGATTTTTGAATGTTGAGCCAGTTTTTCATTTCTTGGATAAATCCCACATGGTGATAACATATTATTCTATTCATATATTGCTAGTTCAGTTTGTTCATGTTTTGTTAAGGATTCATGTTTTGTTACTTTCCCGAGGGATATTGGTCTGTAGTTTTCTTGTAATATCTATGTGAGTTTTGGTATCAGAATACTGCTATTTTCTCCTCTGCTTATTGTTAATTCTACTTGTTTGGGCGGTTTCTCAAACTGGCTTTTGTATTCTGTTTTGTTCTCCATCACTTTTAATCTTTAGGTCACCAGGACACCTTCCCCAAGTTGATCTTTCTATATATGTTTTTTTCTAATATGAATATTAATAAATAAACATGTTGAAAATATGTTATCATTTACTCTCCTATTTGTAAACCCCAATATCCCTAAAAATATCAGTAGCAAAGGGAGGAGTGGTGTAGGGGGGAGAAACAGTGTTTGTGTAAGAGCATAGGGCTTCTGTCCTGGTTTTCCTTCTACCTTTCTATTTGCCCCACTGATTGTATGAGATCTGTGTTCTAGAAACTGTGTTTAAATATACTTTATGTACATTGCCTCATATTCTTCCTTATAGCATTCATAGAAAGAATTTGTATTTTTCCACTTAACTGATGAGGAAACCAAGGGCTAGATGCGTTAGCTTGTCCAAAATAATCCTCTCAGTAGGAATTTGAAGCAAGTCTGCTCCATCCCTTCCAGCTTTGGCATTTGAAGACAGAGGGGACCGCCCTCACTGGTGTCCACTGACTTGTGACTGACACTCTTCCCTCCATGCAGTGAGACTGAGGAGGCCTGGCCCAACTTTCCCTACCACAGCTTTCTTCTGGCATTCAGTGACATGCAAAAGTTTCCAAGAAGAGTACATTGTAAAACAGATGGCAGAATATTTCTCTTTTTGTACCCTTCTCCTCGTTTAGACCCAGCAGGTGAAGCTCCGTAACAGGAGAGGGTAAATCCTTCTGGGATGGTAGAGCTCATGAATAGGAAACCTGTGACCCACAGAGCTAAGGAAACCTCCCCCAACACACATACTTGAGGCCAACAGTAAGGACAGAGAATCAGGGGCAAGGAGTGTGGGAGAGGGAAGGGTGAAGTGATCCAAAAGTATGCAACAGATCAGTGGGTAGAAAAGGGGCTAGGGAGAGGCATGTCTGAGATACAAGGGCATTTGGTACATTTCCTTCTTCCAGGTCTCTGTTGTACAGAATGTGTGGCCCAGAGACATAGAAGCCATGGGGCATCTTTCCAGGCACTCAGGGGTGTGTCCAGCATGCTGCCCCTCCACAGGGAAATTAACAGAGCCTTAATGGGTAGAAAGCATTTTTAATGAGAAAAACTTGGAATTATATTAAAAAAACATTCCCCCAACCACAAGGGGTACCAAGAAACCAAAGAATGACTCAGATAAGTCCAGCTTGGCAAGTAGGTGAGATTATTAGGACTTACATATGAGGCGCTCCCAGATGGCAGCAGGGCAGCTATTCATATCCATGCCACCTCCCATTCCTAAGCTGCTTTGAAGCTAATTTTCTGACTCTTTGCCAATTGTGTGTGTGTGTGTGTGACTGTTTGCTTTGGTAGGTTCTCAGATACTATGCAGGACATTTGGGTTCTCAGGAACACCTGCTCCTCGGCTGGGCACCATGGTCTTGGGTCACGGCCTGGGCTTCAGGGTTCAGGCAGCAGATATACACCCTTTAGTAACTGGGTGGGGGAACTGTCACATGACAACAACTCTTGGGAAAAGGCTAGGATTTAGAATACAGAGGCTGTGGAGTAGGGCGTTTGCTGGTGTTTGAAAAGCTGAGGAGGTGAAACTGCTCAGGGACGCTCCCTCCATTTCTCCAGTATACAGTTCCGTCACTTTTTCTGAAAAGCTGACTTGATAACATTCGTGGAGGTGCTCATCTCAACATGGGAGACTGTGAGCCTCCTCTTGTTAAGACCCATTCCCACTGACTGCCTTCAGTGGCATTTCCATAGCCCTCCTACTCCACCAGCCTGGAGCCAACCCAGGAATCAATTCCTTTCTTAAACCACTCTTCTCCACCCTGCAGCGCCTCATGCTGTGAATACTCCTGGATTACCCACTGCTCCCAAGGTACTGTGGCCCCAAGTCCCTATTACTGGACCCTGGGGACACCTCTCAGCATTTCCTCTCATCCTAAGCTCATCTCTGCCATTTTTCATTCCAGTATGTACATTCTAATTGCTAAGATTTTAATTCCTGAAAATGGTTAGTGCTTAAGATCTTAAAGTGGCCAGACTGAGCCACACCTCTTATTTCCTCAGTGGGAAAAAAGGACGATTTTCTGATAATGAAAAATGTGAAGATGAAGAAAAGCATAAGTGGAAATGAAAGTCACCCGTGACTTAATACCCAGAGAGAACTACCACTAATATTTTGTTGATTTTTCTTATTTCTTATTTTTTGTTTTAAAAATGTATTTTACAATAAAGGTTTGTATCCTATTTTTGTCTCAATATTTTTTATGAAGAATATTTCCTTACTGGGCGTGGTGGCTCACCCCTGTAATCGCAGCACTTTGGGAGGCTCAGGTGGGTCACCTGAGGTCAGGAGTTCAAGATCACATTGGCTAATATGGTGAAACCCCCGTCTCTACTAAAAATACAAAAATTAGCCGGTTGTAGTAGCGCACACCTGTAATGCCACCTACTAAAGAGGCTGAGGCAGGAGAATCACTTGAACCCGGGAGACAGAGGTTGCAGTGAGCCGAGATTGTGCCGTTGTACTCCAGTCTGGCTGACAGAGTGAGACTCTGTCAAAAAAAGAAAAAAAAAATTCCTCTTTCTTGAAATATCACTTGAAGATAAATTTTAAATGGCTACAGAGTATTCTATTATATAGATGCAAAATAATTTAGTCTACTATTGTTGGATATTTGTATTGCTTACAGGATAGATACCCAGAGTTGGGATTATTGTGAAAAATAGAATATTTTAAAGATATGTATTGCCAAGTTTCTTTATAGAGAGGTTGTCCCAATGCATACCCAGAGTAGAGGTACATGGGATGCACATCTAGCCACAACAGCCAAGGATTCGGTTCTATGCTTGCCAGTTGTATAGATAATTAACAGAAATCCCTTGAATCAGTCAGTTCGTTCGTTAGTCAACCTGTGTGCTTATGGCTGAGCTCTCCCAATTACTGTTTGGATGACCTTTGGCATCTGGCCTTTCTATCTATAACAGCAAAATGGAGAATTTTAAAAACAGGTAGAGTCTTTATAGTTTCTTTGCTTTCATTTCAGATAGTTTGATAAATAAAATAAAAATTGAAAAATATTTTATAAATCATAAAGCATCATCCGAACATAGTAAGCACTGCTGCATGGCCAGTAATCTTTTTGACCTTGAGGGAGAAGGGTTGTAAGGAATATATGGAATATCAGTCTTATAATTCAAAAGCTTTAAAAATTGGTAATATCCTACATGTGGCATCATTACAGCAACTTGTGTCCAGGATTTCCTGGAACTGTCTTCCCTCTCCCTGAAAATTCCATGTGCCAGACATTGTGTCTCAATTTTTGGTTCCAAATATATATTAATTATAGACATCATGTCTATTTTATAGGAAAGTTTATAAACTTCATTGAAGTTAATAGGTTTAAGGATGATTTCTGTAATAATGTAAATGTTTTTTAGTTTTGAAAGACGAAAAAGGCTAGTTGCATAAATATATTACTTCCTTTGCTTTTGGTGAGTCTGAAACATTGTGTGTGTGTGTATCTGTGTCTGCATGTAAATATGTACATACACATATATTTTTTTAATTGGCAAAAGTTCTCTCCTTTCAGATTTGTAGTACATGATTAGTTTCATTTTCCTTCCTTTAATATAAAGTTGATTTCAAATCAACTAAGCACAATGTCTTCACTCAAGCGTCCTTCCTTTCCCTTCCCTTTCCCCTTCCCCCTTTCTCCTTTTCCCCTCCCTTTTCCTTCCCTTTTTCCTTTCCTTTCCTTTCCTTTTTCCTCTCCTTTCTCCTTTCCTTTAATAACTTGATCCAGCCAAGTGAAAATCATCCATCTCGGCCAAAAGTTTGTTGGCAAACTGATATTATCCTACAGTGCCATCCTGAAAGGAACAGTTTTTGCTGAAGGTAAAAGTTTTATGAAAGAAAGCATTTTCATAAAGAAAATAAGTCCTGTTTTACTTTGTTTCTGTGGCATTGCTGAGTTGGACAGCAGGTTTAGATCACTGATGTCCACACAAGTAGGGTCACCGAGGAACCAATGTTATTCTCATGATGACTCCAGCAGCTGTGATCATGGTGAGCTCTGATGGTCAACAACGCGGTTCAAGATTTTGATAGGAAATATGCGCATCATGTCTTCTCACACACAAAAATTTTAAATGACTGAATCATTAAAAACATCCCACTCGTCTGTTTCTTCCTGGTCTTTTCTGAAGTAAAACCCAAGCAGAAATCTCCTAAATTAGTTGTGTTTTCGAGGAGCTATTGCTCTAACTGTACCTGACACAAACACATACAAAGTCAAACACATAAGTTCCTAGCCTCAGGGATCTCCACCTGGATTCTGGGGCATCTTTGGATGCAGATTCTGGAAATTAGATGAAGAAGTTGAAAGGAATTGGGCTCTTCTCATCCCTGCCCACCCACTCCCCTCATTTATCCTACTTCTCCTCTACCATCAAGGGCCCCTTGCATCCTTCCCTAGGGAACCTGAACATCCCGGGAGGAGCTGGTTTTGAAGGCCAGACACTCCCCACACCCCATGTCCTCCAACTCTCCTCCAAGCCCAGATGGGAGTGGTTGGACCTAGATTATCTCAATACAGATAAAAGGCTTTCAACAGATAATTTACTGAGTAGGTAAGTCAAGGAGTATCCCTTGGTTAGGCCTAATCATTCCTGCCAAAGTGCTGGAAGTGGGAACATCAGGGAAACCTTGTGTGGAATCAAGATCTGGTGGCCTGGGACCACTCAATCATTGCCAGATTCTGGCATTCTCCTACCCGAATACACCTTTGGACTAGAACAAGGCCAAGGAAAGAAACGAGATTCAAGTGCCCCAACCTACTCCACAGAGGTCCTTCATTGCAGGGATTCTCAGCTGCAGTGTGGGAGGACTGCAGAACCTTTATGAACCATATATTCCTACAGAGTTTATATATATGTTTAATTGGTAAAAATTAAAAATATATTAAAACTATATATTAAAAGTTAAAAATATATTTTGCTCCAGCCCCAACTAACTCCTTTGTTAAAAATCATGGCCCTGCTGAGCAATGTTTTTGATTAAAAGGTGTCACATCCCTTAGGTGAGTTGGGGATGAAAAAAATGTTGAGGACAACTTTGCTAGTGGACTTTGTAATGCCATAGGCTTGTGATCTTTGCCCATTCCCAAATCACTCTAGGCTGAGCTGCTAAGTCCAGGAGCACAATAGGCAAGGACTTATGTAACAGGAGAACAAAGCACTAAACACTCAGAAGGATGACTTTAATATGAAAACTTCTCCTTTCCACAAATCCGTGCCCATGTAGCCGCCACAACAAATGGGGATATAAACAATGCCAATTGTGCTGACTTCACAGCACCCATAGATTGCAGCCACTTCTCAGATTCATTTTAACAAAGGCATAAATCGAACTTGTTGTCGGCTAACAATCCCACATTGTCTTCTCTCTCTCTCGCTACATTCTCAGAGCTCTAAGAAGCACTGAATGCTTGGACACAAAACCCCATGTGACAGTAGATATGTGCCAGCTACCCCAAGATCCAGACTTGCTTGACACTTGATCTGAACATGACCATAACAGCAGCATTACAGCCTTTAATCCAAGTAATTTTCATCTATGGAGGGCCTTTTTATCAACAAGCCTAGTCCAAGGGCTGCCCTGGCGGGCATGTGGAATGTCTAACAGATTACTCAGCCCAGTGCCTCAAACTGGGGAACCATTTTCCTCTTTCTTCCTCCTCAGTGTTTAGCAGATATAATTACACGTTTGTGTGATTACAGTGTGTTATTTACCATGAGATAATAGGGTGGCCAAAGCAGCTTGAGTGCAGGAATTGAAAATGCACAGATCGTTTACTTTAATGGCTGCATAACCTTGGAAATTGTCAGAGGGTCAGAATTTCATGACAGAATAACTTATCTCAGGTCTCAACATCCAACAGGAACATGGCCTCTGGCTTCTCTGCCTTGGTGAAGGAATCTTTAATGGGGAAAACAAACCTCTCCCCTTATGGTCCCTGGAAAGGCACCCAGAAGTCTCCCCTTTCTTATCTGTCCCTCTCCTGTGATGCTGCAGAGAAATGGACAACTTTTTGTAAAGAGCCAGCTCTTAGGCTTTGTGAATCATGAGCTCTATATTCAGTTCTTCCAATGTAGCACACAAGTAGCCATAGAAAACACAATACATGAATGAGGGGAGTTGTGTTCCAGTAACATTTTATTTATAGACACTAAAATCTTTGAATTTCACATAATTTTTCCACGTGACAAAATATCCTTCTTTTGATTTTTCAGCCACTTAAAGATGTAAAAACCATTCTTAGCTTTCCATTTATACTGAAATAGGTAGCAGACTGGTTTGGCCTGCAGGCTGTGGTTTGCTGACCCTTGTCTTAGAGCGTCTCAAGATGCAACATGGAATTTGGAAAGGAAAGCTCCTGTAGGGCTCCTTCCAGCCATGCAGATCTGACATTTGGGTAGAAAAGCCTTATGCTTGGCCCGAAGGAGCTTGGCCTTAGTGTTCTCATCTTCTCTCTTGGGCTACCCTTATTTCCCTAGCAGTCTGATTCAGGAATAAACTAATGATAATGAAGTCCTCAAAGGAACATGAATTCATGTTCAAACATCTTTTACGTTGTGACTTCCTTTTTTCTCAAATTCATTGTGGTTTTGAAACATTTTATTCCTCTTTAGCCAACTGTTCTGAGAGTGTTGTTGGCTTTGAAAATTGTAGTAGTTTCAATGAGAGAAGCTTGTCAGATTTTTGAAGCAAAGAAAGGTGTGAAAAGTCACTGAATGTCAACACGCCAATGGGGCCACTTTAGGTTCTGCTGAGTGCCCAGTGGAGCCCACTGAAAAGCTTTGTCTCTTGTCCATTTCTCTGTTCTTGTGTCTGCATAGAAAAAACCTTTCCTCAGATATCTTTTGGTTTTCAGTGATATATTGCTTTTGTGAACCTTTCAATGAAAGAAATAGTTTTGAACATCTATGTGTCAGATTCTATACTTGAAAATATAACAGACCCTTTGGATAAGATTCCTTGTGAGAACTTAACGACGAGTTATAATTTTCTTTTGTAGAGCTGAACAACCTTTAATATGGCTTTAATTTTGTTACCTCTGAGGATTTCAGGCTCCCTGACCTTAGATAAAAGACCAATATATGGGAATAAGAAAAGGTGAGTGGATCACAAAAGGCCTCTCTTGCCTTTGCCTGCACTGAATCTGTCCTTACAAAGGAGTTAAGAGAGATAAGCCTACAAGATGCTGTCATCCTTCTGTCAGAGACTAGGGTTGTACCAACACAGTCCCCTCTCTCTGATTTTTTTGGCAAAGAAAGACAGAAGGCAATAGTTCTGTCCTTTTTAATGCACATAGGTTGGAAAAGGATTTTGAAGCACAGTTTAGTACAATTAGACTGAAAGTCTTAATGTCGTTCTTCATAAAAATGTTGCATGGCTTCTGAAAATGCTGAATAGCTTTATCAGCCACATTCAAAACTTCAGCAAGCAAGCAAGCCCTTCTCCCTCAGCCTGCCTGGTTCAGACGCACCGAAGGGCCCAGTGCTGAGCTGAGTAGCCCTGGGCCAGGGAGCAGTCAGTGGACCCAGACAGAGTCCAACCCTGGACAGTTGTTAATGGATGTTACCTGTTTCAGGGTTATTCTCAGCAAAAGGTGAGCAGCTTTTCTATGCCTCTACCCTCAAGTGGGTGCAGGCAGCCTTGAGTGCAGACAGTCTTCCCAGCCTAGAGGGAGGGAATATTCCCGGGACTTGGACATTTTAAGGCAGTGACTAAGAATTTGCTCTTCCTCAGTTTCAATTTTACCTGTAAATGTGACAGGATGATTCCTGCCAACAGTGCCTGGCACAGAGGAACTTGGAAACACAGGAACTTCAGACATCAACACATACTTCCTGGTTCGTTCTGACAACCTATTGTCACTACCTGAGAGTTAGTCCTTATATTTTTTTCTGTGTCCCCATCTCTCTCTTCCTACCTCACATGCATGAACACACACACATATACACACATGCACACACAAATTTCCTACTTGAGACCTGTGGCTAGATATAGTGGTCATCCACAAACTACAGAACGCATTGACCGCGTGTAGGTGGTGGGAAGAACCTTCAATACTAAACCAAGCAAGTGCACCCTCTAAGCCCTGAGTACTGTTCCTATCATTGGCTGCCACACAAATACTATTAAAGGTGGCTTGCATTTCTATTCCCTATTCCACTTCCTATCAAGAAATAGAAAGATTGGTTCCACATAAGATGTGAAAAGCATTCCTATTACATCCGATACTAACTGAGTGATTACTACCTGCCAGGCACTGAGTTAGAGATAAGGATTTGAGTGATGAGACAAAAAAGATTTGCCACTCTCTGGGCCACAGATTATGTGCTTAACCTTCTTGGGCAATTCTCTGAACTTCTCTGGACTGAATCTCTAGGATTGGTGCCTGCTCTGATAGTCTAAGAATTCAATAGAAATGGGGAAGCAGGAGGGAAGGATAGCTTTGGTGTCAGGAGCAGAAACGACTCCTGGAAAAATGTTTGTTCAGTGACAATACTATCAAGACGAAAGAATGAGAAAACAGTAAATGAGGTAACAGCCACCTGGACACGAGGAGAGAGCAGCCCATTGTTGAGGGAATTAACCAGAATTTGGAGATCCCCTTCAGAAATGGATCATTTGCCTCTTTGAAAACAAGGAGCTCTTTCACCTGCACAGGTTGCGTACAAGGGGAAGGAGAATTTTCCTCTTCTTTGGCTGGTTGTTGACTTGGTCATCTGTCCCTTCTTTGAATAGACCAAGGGATCTAAGTAACTTTCAGCAAGTGGATGCTCCTTGAGTATGGAGGGTTTGGAATGGAAATGAAGCATAGGAAGAAAAGTGCAAGTCTTGAAGCCACTAAAAGCAGCCTTCAGTCACACACTTTAATGACTTCTTGGACCATCCTAGGCAAACTTTTAAATCTCTATTTGTCTTTGTTTCCTCCTTTTTACAAAGGGGGCTAATAGGAATTCTTCCTGTTTGGATAAGAATTTACAGTTTTCATATGTGTGCTCATTTAACTTCATGTGGGAGGTAGGTGGAAAGGAAGACAGATGCTAATTTGCTCAAATCCTTTGATAATAGGCTGTCCTGTGAACAGTTAGCTATAAGAAACATTTGAGCTAGAGTTCTAGTCTATCTGGAGTAACTTTTAAATTGGTCTTTTAGGAGCCTTTCAACCGTGAGGTTCCCCTGAACTTACAGCCATTCTAAGAGTGGTTATTATAAGTGTAATTACCCACACATAACACAAGATTCCAACTCTGCACGTAACAAGAGCTAGACTTATCTCTAAGAAGTGTGTCACTGTATTTCTTCCAGCTGGCACAATAAGCTCTTGGAAGAATTAAACACTACTGAGACACGCATGGGGGATTCTAGATGCATTGAGCTTATACTTCCCAGGTGGTTGGCTTTGTCGATAAAGCACCTAGCACAGCATAAGTGGTTGGTTCTTCCATCTAGTTTGTCTCTAACCCTTCAGGATGAACTTAAGAATGAAATAGCAATTTCTTTATTCTCCATCCCAATAGAATTTTGAAGGATTCTTGCTGTATTGTGCATGGAAAGCCCTCATTAGCAATGCAAGCACTTCAGAAGGCAATGAGTGACTCATACAAGGTCCAGAAATAGCACTGAGGAAAATTGCTTTTATGTAATTTTTTTCCCAGAATATCATGCTGTGACTACTTATCATCTCAGCAGAAACATGTGGGAAAGATCACATCTTCCTGGGCCTGCAGGGATGTTCTGTCTCTCAGAGTCATGTCACTGCCTTACAGGCCTCCAGGAGCAACCAGAAATTTGAAGGAAGCTGTTTAAGCACAACAGGGGAGTGAATAAATGCAGGGTATACGTGAGTAGTAACTCCTGTCTTCAGTTTTAATAGTAATGCATTCAGCACATTTGCTTTGGTTTATGTTTTGTTGGTCTTGTTTTTGCTCCCTGAGGTACACTTCAAAATTTCAGAAAAAAATTGTGTTAAAACATAAATGATACAAAATTTACCATTTTAATAATTTTTAAGTGCACTTTTCAGTGACATTAAGTACATACACTTTTTTTTTTTTTTTTTTTTTTTGAGATGGAGTCTTGCTCTGTCGCCCAGGCGGGAGGGCAGTGGTGTGATCTTGGCTCATTGCAACATCCGCCTCCTGGGTTTAAATGATTCTCCTGCCTCAGCCTCTCGAGTAGCATGGAATTATAAGTGTGTGCCACCACACCCAGCTAATTTTTGTATTTTTAGTAGAGTTGGGGTTTCACTATGTTAGCCAGGATGATATTGATCTCCTGACCTCATGATCTGCTCCCCTTGACCTCCCAAAGTGCTGGGATTACAGGCGTGAGCCACCGCATCTGGCCAAGTACATACACATTTTTGTGACACCATCACCGACACCCATCTCCAGAGCTTTTTCGTCTTCACAAACTGAAAGTCTATACCCACTAAGCAGTAACTTCCCATTTCCCTCCCCTCAGTCCCTGACAACCACCGTTTTGCTTTCTGTTTCTGTAAATGTGACTATTTTCAGGTACCTTATATGAGGGGAATCACACAATATTTGTCCTTTTGTGATTTGCTTATTTCACTTAGCATAATGTCTGCACGGTTTAGCCATGTTGTAGCATGTATAGGACTTTCATTTCATTTTAGTCTGAATGATGATCTCTCATATATATGTAACACATTTTGTTTATCCGTTCACTCATCAAAGGACACTTAAGTTGCTTCCACTTTTTGGCTACTGTGAAGAATGCTGCTATGAACATGGGTATAGAAGTATCTGAGCCTCCGCTTTTACTTTGGGGAGTTATATACCCAGTGGAATTGCCAAAAATAGATTTTTGAAAATGAAATGGGAAGATCCTGAGGGAAGTAGGTGATACAATTTTTACTGCATCAATAAATTAGAAAGAGAAAGGGCAGAAGTATATGATCCAGGACTCTGAACCTAGTGAGAGGGATGGAGGAGGTCACCCAGGCAGGGTAGGGAAGGAGAGTGGGGCAGGCTTGATCTAAAAGGAGGTCAAGCTATTGGCAGGTTGAGATTTAGGCCTTAAAACATTCCTTGGAGAGGCTGTAGCCAGGTTAGAAGGAGCTCTTTAAAGAAGGAGCTCTTGAAAGCCAGGGTCAGCACATCCAGGGGCCATTTGAATGGATACCACCAAGTGCTCATTCAGAAGACTGACACCAGATCTCTCTCCTTCACTGCTGAGTGAGGTCCTGTCATGGACAGCTCTGCCCATAGCCCAGTGATTACCCAGCAGCAGGATGTCTGCTGGTTTCCCTAAGCAAGAAAAATGTGTGACCTCGAAGTGTTCTGAGTTGAAAGCTGTCTTGGAGTGGAAGGGATGGACACATTTCCTGCAGCTTCCTCGATTCAATTGGCCATTGGGAGCCAAATCAGACTCCAGAGCTTAACACATGGTTTCTAAGGAGTCCACAAAGGGTGACTCTGCTGTGTGCAGCATTCCCAGCTGTGAAGAGCATGTGGGTTGGAAGGCAGATAAGATGGGGGTAAGCATGGAAGTTATAGCAAAAGCTTAGGATGGTTACCCTTGGTGGACTGGACTAGTCTGACCTGGCACTAGAACCTGTCCTCCCTGGGACAGGCCCAGCCGGTTCCCCAAGGACTGGCATTTTGTTCCATGCAGCCTCTAGCATTAGGCAATGATTGTAGCACCCTGGATAATGACCACTCTTGGAAAGATTAGCATTCTACATACTTAGTTTTTGAAAAAATTTACGTAACTGGTGTTCTACTTTTTCCTAGAATCTTTGCCTCTCTAAGGACAAGTCTTTGCTCTTGTAAAGGGAGAAAGGGATCCAAGAAAATATTGGTATGCAGTAATTTTTGATTAGCATCCCTTGCCAAGTGATAAAGATATACTACATGCTCCGAAATTCTATAAGAGCCCACCCAAATCCCGAATTCATTGCCTAAAGGGGCCCTTTGCAACACAATAGCTTACACTTGAGGCCCAGATTTCAAGAGGACTCATTAATCAGTGATGTGAGTTGGTGAGTGAGAGGGTTTGGCTCCATGACAACTTGGAAAGTTTGCCATGATTTGGAAAGAACGGCAGCCCACATTCTGAGTAGAGAAAGGGAAAAGGGGACAGAATTCTGTGCTGAACAATAATGAGAATAACATGGAACTGCTTCAAAAAATGTCCAGCCAGCAGTAGAGGAGTACACCTGTGCATATGGCGAATGTTGGGGTCCAGGCTTGGTCATGGTCACGTCTGGGAACAGACTGACAGGGATCAATGGGATGCTCACTTTAAGAGTATCTAGGTAACTGTCATAAGAATGTGTTTTATTCAGAATAAAAAAAAAATCACTGTGTTTGTAAAAACAAGGATGTTCTTGTTTAATTGTCTAGGTTTCTGACATTTTGACTTGTGGATCCTCGAGACTTGAGTGGCAGTGGAGATACTAATTTTTATGCATGTTGGGCATGAGATATAAACAAAGTAGGTGTCTCTTTTATGACTCACAAAGTAGTGGGAAGGATTCTGCTTTAGGAATCAGGGGCAATGGAGCTAATTCTGCTGCCCTGCTGCAACTCTATTTGAAACTATGATGTATTATTTTACCCATCAGGCCCTCTGCTTCCTCACATCATTATGGGGCGGGAGAGGATGGAAGGTAGCTGGGTTAGATGTCTTTTATTCATGACCCAGAGGGCTTCAGAGATCTTGCCAGTCCTCTGGAATAGTTGATAATATGTTATGTCTTTGTGGATATAAGTATTTTTTCTCAAAAGAAGGCTTATTGCTTTTATCACATTTTCTAAAGTGGTCTGTGGCTCCCCAAATGTTAAGAACTCTTGTACTAGATCGCTAAACATCTCCTCTAAGTCTTACAGTCCTTGAATATGCTGTTGCACATCTGTGACTCTAAGGTTTATCCAGTTTATTATGAAAGGTGACTGTGATGCTGTCTTCCCTAAATCTGTTTTGTTTCATTGTAATGTGAGAAAAGTTGCAGGTATGTGAACTTTCCTAGTTCATTCTCATTTTCTGGACTCAGCTGGCATTTCTTGGGAAAAATAATTGAAAAGTAGCAAATGGACATCTTTAACCCCTTTAATCTTTACAACTCCTGATTGTGTCTGCTCATCCCACCTCGCAGGGTCTCACACAGCCCCACTGTGAAGCCCAAGCAGATTTCTGCTCTCAGCTCTTTTCTCGTTGATCCCTTTCTGCCTTCACCCCACCCAAAGACAGATGTTCCTTGACTTACTATGGAACTGCATCCTGATAAGTTAGTAGTAGATGTTCCTTTACCAGACACAGAGGGGAACCAGGAGGTATTAAAAGGTTGATCCACTGAAGGTTGAAAATACGTTTAATACACCTGACCCATCAAACATGAAAGCTTAGCCTGGTCCACTTTACATGCACTCAGAACACAAATTTACAGTTGGACAATAATCATCTAGCAACCCAGTACACTGCAGAGTATCAGTGTTTACTCTCGTGACTGGGAGCTGTGGCTCGCTGCCACCGCTCAGCATCATGAGGGAGAATTCTACTGCATGTAGCAAGCCAGAGAAAAGAAGAAAATTCAACACTCAACGATTTCTATGAGCGCATATTTCTTTTGCGTTGACATAAAGTCAAAAAATTGTTAAGTTGAAGCATTGTAAATCAGGGGCCATCTTAATGCCCATTCTCCATCTGTTCTCTAAACAACTGACTTTAATTGAAAAGCTAAATGGGGAATGATCTTTGAGCAGGTGAATCTTTTAATATCTCCAGGATCCTCTCTGCATCTGGTAAAGGAACATCTACTACTAACTTATTGACCTCTGCACGTGCAAAAGCAAGTGGAGATGGAGGGATGTGTTCTTTCTGAAGGGGAGAGTTCCTGGTGCAGATTTCTTACTGGTTAAACTTGCTGGAGACACCCACAGAAGTGGCACATCAGACCATTCTGCCCACAAGCATTTTAAAATAAAAATGAAATCAAATGATCCTCTGTTCGACATACACAAAATTCACTGTTTCAAAAACACTTTCAAGATGATTTTTGTTCCTTTAGATTTCTCATTCTAAGGATTTTGCCCCACCCAGCAGGGGAATTACTGAGTATTCTGAAAACTGCGTCTTCTGCCCTGAGAGTGACCTTCTCAGTGTAAAGCCATGCCTCAGGGATGGTCACAGACAGAGCATGAGTCTTTCTAATGGAAGTGAGAGAGTATGTGTGGTGGGGGGAGGGTGGAGAGAGAGTTTTGCCAATACTACTATCCTGTTCATTAGCAATATTCACAGCTTTGCTTTCTTTGATTTGTGGGAAAACTCTTTTTTTTTTTATTTTTTATTTTTTATTTTTTATTTTTTATTTTTTTTTTTATACTTTAAGTTCTAGGGTACATGTGCATAACGTTTATATCATGTATAACTCCCCAGTGCAATCCCTCCCTCCTCCCCCCTCCCCATGATAGGCCCCAGTGTGTGATGTTCCCCTTCCCGAGTCCAAGTGATCTCATTGTTCAGTTCCCACCTATGAGTGAGAACATGCGGTGTTTGGTTTTCTGTTCTTGTGATAGTTTGCTAAGAATGATGGTTTCCAGCTGCATCCATGTCCCTACAAAGGATGCAAACTCATCCTTTTTGATGGCTGCATAGTATTCCATGGTGTATATGTGCCACATTTTCTGAATCCAGTCTGTCACAGATGGACATTTGGGTTGATTCCAAGTCTTTGCTATTGTGAATAGTGCCGCAATAAACATACGTGTGCATGTGTCTTTGTAGTAGAGTAATTTATAGTCCTTTGGGTATATACCCAGTAGTGGGATGGCTGGGTCATATGGTACATCTAGTTCTAGATCCTTGAGGAATCGCCATACTGTTTTCCATAATGGTTGAACTAGTTTACAATCCCACCAACAGTGTAAAAGTGTTCCTATTTCTCCACATCCTCTCCAACATCTATTGTTTCCTGACTTCTTAATGATTGCCATTCTAACTGGTGTGAGATGGTATCTCATTGTGGTTTTGATTTGCATTTCTCTGATTCTCAGCACCACATCGCACTTATTCCAAAATTGACCACATAATTGGAAGTAAAGCACTCCTCAGCAAATGTACAAGAACAGAAATTATAACAAACTGTCTCTCAGACCACAGTGCAATCAAACTAGAACTCAGGACTAAGAAACTCAATCAAAACCACTCAACTACAGGGAAAATCTTTTAGTGAAATGACACCTGAGACTGTCCAATTCTAAGGCAAGGGTAAAGTAAACTGATAGAGAAGTTGATAGGGCGCTGCTGTTACAGGTTACTTTGTACCTGTTTTGCAAAACTTGCTGAAGTGTGAGCTGGATGGTACAATAGTGAGATCTTCCTATGTTCTCTGACAGGCACTCTGATTTTGTTTTCAGAGGATAAAAGTTCATTTTAAGCCATTTGAAATTCTGAAAACCATGGAATTTCATTTTTCTTCTCCTTTTTAAAACAAAAGTTCTTCTCCATGTAAGATACATTAAATGTACAATTTTTTAAAGGAATTACTTTGTGAAAACAAGTTCGTGGATTCAATTTTAGACTTCTTATTCTTAATGTTTCCAGCACCCATCAACAGGCACACATGTGGCCCCACAATTCCCCATTTATGCAGGCTACATTTCAATGTGGGGGGCAGTTAACCTTTTCCCTTCCATTTGGCGATGCCCTTTACCAGCTATCTTTATTTCCTGTAGAATATTTTAAAAAAGAAAATGTAGGAGACATTTCTATTCACATCACATGTTGTCAAAGCCCTCTTGTGGGATGTGGTTTAACTCTTTAACAGTGGCCCTTTGATAGCTGAAAATTTGATGTTCAGCAATTACTGCTTTTTGAGAACTCCAAGTACATCCAGCATTGCAGTTTTTTTAAACAATTGGCTCTTTTTTTCTGGGTCCATTTCTCATCTCACTTGGCTCCCCATAGAGATATGAGACAGGCCCTCTGTTTCTATTGAAGTAGAACAACTGACATTTATGGCTCAGCTGGAAGTAGAGAGGTGGATTGACTGATTCAGGCTTTCATTTTTTTTTTTTTTCTCCAACTGAAAATGTGATATGGGTTTGTTATGTTTGCTTAATCTTATTTCAGGCTTCCCTATAAAAATCCTGGTGGGAGAAAGAAAGCATAGCATCAGCATATGTGTTGAACTTGGAATAAGAAACTTTAATCCTTGGAAAAATGGTATTGTGTAAATTATAAGTTGTAACTCGTCCCAATATATTCAGACAGTGGCAGGAACATTTTATTTTTTGTTTTAATGCTCAGTTCACACAACAGTGCATTAAAGTGGTGTTTTGAATGCTGATTTCCCTTAACTTTTCTTTAGGCCTATATTTAGTTTATTTGAGAGAAACCCTACGCCTTATATGAAGTAAAACAGATGTTTTGCATTTACGGATGGTGCACCTGACAGTCAGAGGTTGAGCAGGTTTGCTAGTGGCCAGCTGTTTGCTCGTGCCCTCAGCATCGGTATATATTTTGACTGCAGAGAACAAGTAAAAGGCTCCATTGATTGGGCACTTATGTGCTGAGCCCTGTGCTGCATGCTTCAGGTTCAGTGGTGAATTTAGGACTTACAAGATCCTATGAGGCAGGTCTTCTTACCAGCCTACCACTTTATTGATGAGGAAACTGTGGATCAGAGAAGAGAAATAGCTTTTCCAAGGTCACATTTGAAGTTAGGAAGAAAAGGGGAGTATCTGAGTACAAATCAGTACGACATTATATCACTTTGACTCAAATGTCAGATGCAGCCCCTCTTGCCACTTCAAAACAAGATTGCCTTGATATCTACCCCCATCCAAAAATCTGAGAAAAAGTTCAAAAGCATTGCGTGTGTTCACGGGATGAATCATCTTCGGGAGAGGTGGTTCAGCTGAGTGATAAAGAGCCTGGGGTCTGGATTATGTTACTCAACCTCCCAAGCTTCGCCTCCCCCATCTAGAACCTGGAGGTCAGAATAGCTTCTACATCAGGTGATTGTCATGAGGATGAAACTGGTTCTTTCATGCCACAGATGTTGTGTCTCAGGGCAGTCCTTAGCCCATGGCTGTGCTTGGGCCTCAGTCTTGTTGATTATTGTGGATGTCACTTCTCGACCGGCTCTCCTGCCTCCACTTCAGGGTATGAATGGTCTCATCCTTGGTACCTGGGTCTCACCTGTGTCAACCCTGACGAAGAGCTTAGCCCTTTTGATTTCCATAAAACTACACCTATTTCTCCAGGCCTCTCTCTCTCTCTCTCTCTGTGTGTGTGTGTGTGTGTGTGTTAGGTGTTACCAAGGGTCTGAAAGAATCAAGAATAATGTTACATTTTCATGTCTCAGTAAAGCACATGACCTCAGTTGAGAGTTAGATACACTTTTTCTTAAAAGTTCACGTTGCTCATGCTGTATTTTTGATTGCCTTGTCTCCTGCTAACCCTTGTCCTCACATCCTCCTATTCTACCTTCTTAAGTTGTTTTCATAAAGAAACAGTTTTCTAAAGAGAATTCTGGAGCTATCTGTTAAGGCAATTTACTTGAAACTCTAACACTGACTTCAGGAAAGGGAAGCCTTTTTGTCGTTGTTGCTGGTTCTTTCCTTTTCTTTTCCCCTCCCCTTCCCTTCCTTTCTTCCTCCCTCCCTTCTTTCTTTCTTTCCATCTTCCAAAACATAAGGAAAGTGCAAAAGTAACTGATTGGGTATTTTCTAATATCAAGAAAAATATGTCTCTTGAAATGTGATTTTATCCCTTTCTAGTGCTATTGAATTTTCAGAGATTTTTTTTTCCTTTTTCTGCTAATTACCTCTTGGAAGAGTGTATTTATCATACACATAGCTCAACACAGACTGATGGTAGAGCCACTGCAGAGCTGTTGTCTGACAGCAAGTTGCTCCTCTCAGCGGGACATCCTCAGTGTGCCCCCCATGCACAATTTCATCTCCCCACGGGCTCCGTGGTGCTAAAGCAGGATGGCTGGTGAGGGATGGGATGCTCTTTCTAGATGGCCTCCATCCCCTCAAGATAGGAGCCCACTCCCTTGGGGAAGAGAAGCAGGGAAAAAGTGAAAAGATGCCAGTGGCTTAAAGAGAGGAGGGAAGAGCCTGGGCAAAGAAGAGAGGAACTGACTGTAGCTGGACTGACTTAGCAGAAGTGTGGTTAATATACAATGTGTATGTGTGTATGTGTGTGTGTGCATGCAAGCACATAGTTATGTAACTCTTTTTCTGATTGCATAATTAATATATGCAAAATAATTTGGTTAGGAAAACATGAAAAAAAAACCCAAAAGAGATCAATAAAAATATTCATAATTTCACCACCCAGAGAAATCTCTGCTGAAATGTTGCAATATTTTTTTGCAGTTGTCTTTTGGTGACTATACACACACAAATATAACGTATATTTTAGATCAGAAATGAACATCTGTTCACTATCGATAACACTATTTAGGATAAAACAGAATAAATGACAAAGGGAGCTTGCTCCCTACTCATCACAATGTTCTGGGAGCCTCTGCTTCTTTAGAGTGAGCTCACCATTTTGTAGAATTCACTCAGCTCAATCATGTGTATCTCATCGTTTGCTTCCCTACTCATCCTCTTGCATCCACTTTCTTCACCTTTTAGTTAATGCTAAATATCCTCAACTCTGTGCATCATCTGGCCCCATCTGGAGCTTCACAGATTGAAATGCCTATTTGCAAAAGTTTTTACACATAGATGATCTGCAAGAGACACCTACTGTTTTTTCATAGGCACCTGTGAAATATGTCATTTCAACATTCAAAAGTAAAGCAGGATAATATCCAGTTTGGAGGTACAGTCTCTGAAGGCAGGCAGACGTAGGTTTGGGTTCCTTTTTTTTAGCCACAGTTTTATCATCGGCAAAATGGTAAATTAAAAGTGAGAACTTGACTCTGAATTATTATAAAGATTCAATGAGATAACCTGGGACATGTGCTCAGTACAGCATGTGGAGAGTACGCAATTTGTGAATATAATGGTTCAGCTGAAAGATGGTAGAACAAAGTAATGGGCAGTATTTGTATGATATTTTCCCAAGGTGAGCCAGACAAGATTGAACTTCCCTGCAAGTAACTGACATCAAGGTGAGCTGAAGTAGTCCTAACAGTGCAATATGATAGGAGCAATAGCTACTTGAGTACTTCCTACAACCCCAGCACTTCACAGCATTTCATTTCATTTTTGCTGTAAACCTATGAAAAGGTTACCAGCATCTTGTCAGTTAGGATATTTGAACCAGTTAGGAAGCTGGTTTAAATGATGAGAAACCATGACAGGAAGTCCAGAATTAGATCAGTCTGCAGAGTTGGTTGATTCAGTAATCCAAAATGTCAAGTGCAGTCCTCATCCTTTCTCTGCGTTCTGCCATCTCCTCCACTGGCTTCACTCTAAGACTAGAAGCAAGATGGCGGCAGCCGTTTCAGACATCACAGCCAAACATAGCAAAGTCCAGAGTGAGACCATCTGTTCCTGTGCCTCTCTCTTAGAAGTGAGAAATATTTCTCCAAGTGTCTGCAGCAGATTTTTCTTTCTGTTTTATTGTTTAGAGTTCTGCCCATTTCTGAACCAATCATTGGGAAAGCAAATGAAATTACTCTTAGATCAATCAGATCTACTCCCTTCTGGAGTTAAGGGTGGGATAAGCTCCTCTGGGGCTCATGGCTATATGAAAAGGGGCAGATACCTGGCAAAACTGGAGTTTTGTTATGAAAGCAGAATGAAAGCAGTATTGGCACCCAACCTAAAGGATCAACTCTATTTTTTAAATGAGGAAATGGCAGTCAAAAATCTTAAGTAGAGTGTCTGAAATCCTGTGGCTAGCAAGGGACAGAGACAAAATTCTAATCCATGGTTCATCTGACTCCAATGATTACACATATCTCTAAAACAGGTAAACCTATAGTTTGTCCTGTGTCTTTTGAAAATATTCAAGCCATGAGACTGCATTAAGCAAGATTATTTTAAGAGGTTGTAAAAGCTTATGGACCAACTGAAGCTAACACTTTGCAATGTAGGATGCTGAGAAGCCATATACAGCCAGGGTGATCTGGCATGGAGCCAGAAAGGGAGTAGCACCTCTGGAGAAGCTGTGGAGGTGAAAAGGTGGATCCTTCTACAGTGACAGCTCATAAAAAGAACATGTGTGATCTTGTCCCAGAGTCCAAGCTGTGGCAAGGATAGTGAGACAGGAAGTAGTGTCCCCGTTACCCATCAGTGATGTTTCCAATACCAGCTTCCAGGCTCTCTCTTCTTCACAGATGTTTACTGAGCTGTTTAACAAGAGAGCCAATAGAGAGAAACAGTCTTCCCATCAATATGCTTGGTGAAAAGGGGAGTTAAATGTTAGCACGAGGTCCGAGTTGGAACCAGAGTCCCCTGGCCGAGCGCTCTAACCACATTCCCGTCTCTCTCGCAGCTCCATCAGCTGCCCTAATTTGTGTTCCCTGGGATTACATCCTTGACCTTTCCTTGACTTTATGTGCCCTCCCCAACTATCTTCAAAGACAACCTGGATGCCAGTGACATTTAGTGACGTGTTGCAGACTCCTATCTTCTGCGTAAACTCTAGGGCTTGGTTCCACCTATCTTTGTGTGCCTTCGTCTGATTACTTCATAGGATTTTCAGACTCAGTATGTCCAAATACATCTGTATCTGTCACCACTCCCACCCAAAACACAATAGAGATGTTTGTTTCTATTCCTTCTGGCTGTTGGTCCAAGAATAGAATCCTTGGGCTCATTTTGACTCTAAAGTCCTAACACATCTCAGTAGCTGACATGTCCTGGTCCTATTCAGCCATCTCCATCTTTCTACCTGTCGACTCCATCCTAATTCAGGCTTCATCCTTTCATACTTAGGCTATTTCAGTAGTTTTTGCCTTGTCATCTCTCCTTTGATCTTTCTGCCCCATCAAACCCATACTCCACACTGTCACTAAAGGTATCTTTCTGAAACATAGATATGGGCCCACTACTTCATGAGTGAACTCTGGAAGTGTTCTCCAGTGTCTACAGGGTAAAGTTAATCCTCTTCGGAATATCATATAAGGCCATTCACAGTATTGTCTCACTTTATCCTTAGAGATTTTTCTTATCCTTTAAAGAACTCATACCTATCTTTTAAGATCCAGCACACATATTCCTCCAGATTTCCCAGGTAGAACTAATCATTCCTTTTCTGTGCTTCTCCAGTGCTTTGTGCATACCCTGGGGTCCTGACACTGTGCTTGGAGCATTATATTGTAATGCCTCATTTTTAGGCTGCGCCACTCTAAACAGTGAGGCTCACGTTTCTCTTTATATTTGCATCTCCCATTTAGCTAGTGGTATTTGGAAGACAAGTGTTGATGGAAAGGAAATAACTTCTTTCAGTTATGTGCAGTGAATGTTCATAGTGAAACACTAAACTAACCAATGCCTGTATTTCAGTTTTTCTTTTACTTGTTTTTTAACCTTCACATTGTTCATGTAGGAAACACATAACCTTTGTAACAACTTTAATTTTTTGGTAGTGATCCTCATCCTTAGACAACAGGGTAGATGGAGGTACTCCTTCCTCCTTCCTCCTTGTTTCTAGAACATTACTGCTCTATACTACTATAGATATGTTTAAAATCTTAAAAGCTATCAGTTTTAAGTTCATATCATGTGCCAGACTTAGTTCCTCATTGTTGTACATGTATTACTTCATTTATTTTAATTATTTCAGTAACTCAATGACCATAGTACTACTCTTTCCCCAATTTACAAACGAGGAAACTAACGCACAGAGCGGTTAAGTAACTTGACCAAGATCACACACTCAATAAGTAATGAAACAGGGATGTGAGTCCAGGCTGTCCTGTGCCAGAACCAATGATCTTGACCACTAATGGCCTCTGGAACCACTAATGACAGCCTTGTTTTTATCTTATAGTCACAGTTAATCATTTGTTTGCACAAAAGATGTGACACCTCAATTAAAATCATTAGTGGTCAGGAGCAAATGTGACTATGTTTGAATTTCTTGCCTTTGGCATCTTCTAGCTGGGACTCTGTTCTAATCAACACATTCTTCTACTGATACATGGAATCAAGACATTTCATCTCACACTCACTTAAGTTAACAAATGATCACTTCTCACGGATGTGGGTAACAAAAGATCTGAGTCATTAATTTGCTAAAATGTTTTCCCCATTGTGAACTTTAAATCTTTTCTCTTGTATCCTCATAATAACACACATATTTTTACCCCATATACACTGATAAATAACAGAATCTGGCTACAGACTAGAAATTCACTGACTCGGACCTCAAGGAGGAAAGAAAAGGGAATGCACTCCCAACCAACAACCATTAAAGATGAAGGGCTCTAATTATTCTGCTGGAACTGGAACCCATGGTTACAGGGGTCTGAGCATTTGAAACCCTCAGGCTGAAAAATCACTTAACTTTCTGCCATGTGTGTGCATTATGGGGCTGGGTTGTGTGGAAGGAAAGGAATAAAATAAAATCCATTTCAAATTCGGAGTTCACCATCATTTTGCTTACACTCTGGAGAGAAGAAAAATGATCCTGTCACTTTAAATATAGCATAGACTGCCATATAGATCTTATGTTTTGTTCTTTCTTATTTTCTTCCTTTTCCCTCCCACCATCCCTCCCTCTCTTTCTTTGCCGCCCTCTCCCTGTCTTTGTATGTCATTAGCCCACAGTTTCTCCTTGTTCTGCTATTGAAGTCACTTTGCTGTTTCTTTGCATTTGTTTTGGGATCATTCTGCACGTTTGTGTGCTCTCTCGTTATCTAGAAGGTCCACCCTTCATCTTGGTATCTGCTTGTTTCCTCTCCACACTACCCACTTAGAATACAATTTTGGGCATGAAAATGTGTGCTAAGCAGTGGCTTGGGAACAAATTCCCTCTGCAGATGGCCAAAGCCCTGCACTCCTGGGTCAGTGGTTGAAGAATTCTCCTTTCATTGTGTATAGCCTTCCTTGTTTTGTGGGTTTGCATTTTTGCCTCTAATTGAGTGTCTCTGTTTAAAATCAGTAAGACTATAGGAGGGCTGATTCTGAGAATTAGAAGGCACTGGGATGGAAAAAGTCATAAATGTGTAGGGCTGGGCAGCCCAAGGTCTGATTTGTTCAAATTAAGTGAGATAAACCCCATGGAATACTTAGGAGAGAAATCGGCGTATTCAGGCACTGTCCAATGTTTTCTTCCCTTCTTTTAATTGTTCCCTCAATTATTTTTCTCCATAAACACTTAATATCTGTTCAAGCTTTCCAGGGGGAAGAGTGCTTTTTGGGGGGCAGATGGGGGTATAAGGATGGGATAGCTTACACAATGCATAGATAGAAACTCATTCAAGTCCACTGGTGATGTGATATTGTTCGTTGGATTCTACATTGACAAGTTTTCCTTTCTACTCCACATCATGGGCTGATTTTGGGATATTTAAGTCTCATTCTTTCTGTGGTATTTCAGTCTCAGTCATTCCACCTGGGGAGGTGGAAGGACAGAGAACTTACAAAACATACACAGAAAAACCCCTCTGATAAACACAGGTAGAATGCCATGTAAAAACCAAGGCAAGGATATGGGTGATGCTTGTGTAAGCCAAGAAATGTCAAAGATTGCCAGCAAACCACCGGCATCTGGGAGCGAGGCATGGAACAGATTTCTCCTCACAGTCTTCAGAAGGAACCAACCTTCTGACACCTTGATCTCAGGATCCGAGCCTCTAGAACAGTGAGAAAATATATTTCTGTTGTTTAAGTCAAAAAAATAAAAAATAAAAATAGGAAACAAAAATAATCCTCTCGTGATTTACTGTTCTGTGGAGCTTGAAGGGGAAGAGATACCACATGTTAAAATTCCCAGCCCAGTGGTCATGAGTTTCTCACATGCTGGGTTGCACAGGCCTTCCCTATATGGTCGAGGCCTGTTGAGAAATTGTGAGTGTTGGAGGCCTTTCCAGGGCCGCCCTCAGGAGAGAGAAATCCTGCTGCAGGGTAACTCCCTAAGATTAGAAAAATGTAGCTTCACTGGCCAACTGAAGCAAGGAATGATTCATTTCCTGTCATTAACAGAGTGAGAAAGACGTTGTTCACAAAGTTCTTTAAGCTGGAAAAGCGAATTATGTGAAATACTCAATTTCCTGCTGGATGGCATCAGCTCTCCTAACTTGCCTTTCAGCAGCAGCATTGCTTCTGGACGGTTCCAGATTCTGGGGGCTGTTGGGTCACATGCTAAGTGGCTCAGGTGCCTGATGTGCAATTAGCTGGGGGAGAAAGGACATTACGCTAACTCAACCCTGGGTTAAAATAATAACCTTGGCTATCCCCTGGATGATGTATCGATGTTTAATCCTCAAGTTGCTATAGAACATTTCTAAATATTTAGCAACTGGATTGCAAGTTAAAACTTTCATGTTCAGGTTCTTCTGGTTAAAAATCAGCTAAAACAAAACCAAACAATCTGAAAAAACGAAAGACCAAAACTCGACCTCGCATTTAAAATTGTGCTGGTTATTATTTGCAGATAATCCCTTCTTGGTGAACGAATCTTTTCCCTCGAAAAACAAGTTTACTTCATATAGTCTATTTAGCTTACTTTCTGATATTGCCAGATTATAGAATCATAGGTTTGAATTGATAGAACATTCCTTTTTAAGGAGCTGAAAGAATTTAATCTTCTTTCCTATTTAGTTGCAGAATGCCCACAGGAGAAAAAAGATGGCAACTAAATTTCCTTTTTTACAGGTGCCAAAGAGCCTATAGTTACAGAGAGGATAAGTAATTTGCCTAGGATCATACAGCTAGAATTGGGATGTGGAATAAAAACCTTAGTGCTGTTTGCAGTTTAATGCTGCCAGCACTTGGCACTGATACCCCATCTTGAATGACTAATAATCTCTGTGTATGAAGTACCTGAAGAATACGGCCTAGGCTGTCTATCCCTGGGGCTTCCAAATGATACCTTACTTCATCACCACAGAGTTTTATGATGCTGGCATTTTTATCCCCATTTCACAGGTGAGAATATTGAGGCTCAGGGTCATATAGTAGAGAGAAGGGTTTGAATTCTGATCTACCTGACCATGTTATTCACTGCCTCTGGAACATATATAAGAAAAGATATGTGGACAGGAAACATACAACAAGCAGTGGTTCAATGACATCCAGGAGTCAGTGTTCTGGGAGAAACTGAAAAGTAAATATTTTAAATAAATGTTTATTTTCTGGCTCCTGGTTATAATAAAATTGTTAGTTTGTGTTTCCTTTCAGTCAGAGTTAATACTCTAAAAGAAAGTGAGAGTTGCAGATAACAGAGTTTTTATGTAAGAGGGGAAATAAAAGGAGCACAAAAAGGAAAGGAGGGTACTTGAAGACAACTTCTGTGCAGTGTGGCATTGGCCAGTCCTGAATGGCTTTGGAGAGATCTGATTTTGGGCAAGGATACCTGGACAGAGAGGGAGAAGGGGCAGGAAAGGCATCACTGGCAAGATATAACTAGACTTCATGAGCCTCAGGGCCCACCTCACCTCAGTCAGAAGTATTTAGGCAGTATTTAATTAGGCAGTATTGCTAAATACTAAATGCTAAATTTAGTATTTGCTAAATACTAAATGCCAAAATCCCAGAGGGGAAACGGTAAAAACCCAAGACACTCAAGGAGAGAAGGGTTTTGGAAATGCCAACAGGAGAAAAAAAGATTTTCCTGGCTCAGGCCCTCTTTGATGACCTAGGAAAACTGGCTTGGGAATCAAAGTCGGGTGAAGTATGGTCCTAGTATCAGCATCACTTGGGAGCTTCTTAGAAACCAAATGCTCAGGCCTTACTCCAGACCTACCGAATCAGGAATGCTGTGTGGGGCCCTGCTGTTCAGGTTTTAGTCAGCCCTGCAGGTTTTGGATGCGCCTAATCTTTGAGAACCACTGCTCTGGAACATACAGAGGTGAGCCCTGGGCAAAAGGGTGAGAGAGAAGCTTGTCCCAGGTACACCTTTACATTTATTAAAGTGATTATTTGATTCCTAGCCATGTGCCCTTCTAGGCTGTAAGTCAGACTGTGTGGCACACAGGAAGATACATTACTCAGCTTCCTTTGCAGTCAGATTGGAGCCATGTGATTGGGTTCTGGCCAATGGAATGTCATGGAAGTGAGGTCATCCATGTCAAAGCCGGGGTCCTGGTTGGTATACAGCCAGCCTGTATGGGGACTCTGAGAAATAAACTTATATGAAGCAACTATGATCCAGGGGTTGTTTTTCACAGCAGCTTCATTTCCCTGATCAATACAGGCTATGAACAAAAAAGTGGGCAAGGTCTGATCTGTTTTTGCTTGTGATTATATTCAGGGTGATCGTCGAAATGTTAACCGATGCTGTGTCAGTGGGACAGTCACTCTACACAGACACTGACCACAGGGCTCATAGGGGCCTGCAGGCCCCCTCCATTCCCAGAGTTAACCCTTTAGATCAGGGATCCGGGCGAGCTCCAGAGGTTCAGCGGGAGAGGGCATTGGCTGGGACAGTACAGAAGAACTTCAGTATTTTAATGGCCCATACAGCTGTACTGGTGCATGCCAATTGTATCACTAATATTCAGTACAGTCGTGACACAAGTAGGCAGACAACAAATGGTTTTTTGAATCAAAACCACATAATTTGAACATAATGTAGTTAGGGTCCTATTGAGCATTGAAGATAACAATTGCAGACATCTGTTAGGAGTCTTCCCTGGAATAACTTGTCTATGGAATCTACAGGCATCCCTGTGGGCTCCATTTGAGCCACTTCCTTACTCTAAAAGATGGTTGGTTGGAGACCTCCCATTAGAATGGAAGTCCTTGACTTTGTTGGGTTTCTGAATCCCTTTGGTGTTTAATTTGAGCTCCTTTCCTAAACAAATGCACGTAAATATAAGGATGTGGATGCTGTTTTAGAGGGTTCATATGTCCTTTGGGCTCCATCTCCAGGAATGAAAAGTAAAACAAGGAGGAAAAAATTCCTGGAAGTGGCTAAGTGTGAACCAGGACCTATTTGCCTTTTAGCATAGAATACATGTAAATTGCAAAACCAGGACTTAACGAGGTTTCTGGAGCATCTGTAACTTTCATGACATTTTATTTTCTCCGCTCCTGTCTTCTCATCTGTAGTGAATAGCAATACAAACTCTTAAAAAAAAAAAAGCAACAGAAAAGAGTGTTGCAGCTTTGTGTAGAAATGGGTATTAGCATTCATGTCATAATTTGTAAATTGAGTTTATCAAGGCAGTGTATTAAAATGCTGCATGGGGTGCTCAGGCACTTCCTTCTCTGTCTCAGCTTCTTAGAGCTACAAGAGGTTCTTCGTGCTTCCAGACCCTGTTTATTTTAACACCCACCAGAGGGGACCCGTCTTCCTGTTTCCCCACTGGATATAAAAACCGTTGGATGGTGAATCCTGCAGATCTGACGGGAGGAATTTCTGGCTAGTGGGAGGTGGAATGATTCACTTACTGATGTTAGTACAGTGAGAAAAATCTCATTCATAAATGTTCTCTCACTCGCAGCAACTTTAACTTCACTATGTTTTTATTACTGGATCATTCCAGACCCTGATGAGTCTTCAGCATGATCTAGAAGGATGTGAGGACACTTGCTATTCCACAATGGCCTCTTTAAGGAATAGTGGGCACTCCAGGGACCAGAGGTAGACAGTCATCCTGAAACAGAGGTCAAGGTTATGCTTGACAAAACAAAAGCATCAGTTTTTTTTTTTAGATGATGTTAAGTCAAAAATCAACTCCCATTGAGGTTAAAAATGTTCTGGCTGCCTAGCCCTGTTGCTGTCAAAGCAGCCCTCATTTTCTCAAGCCTGAGAATTGAATATTTTAGGGAAAGAACTTTAGAGGCCTTCTGCAATTTGCAGATGAGCTTGAAATCCTGGGAGATGAAAGAACTTGCTGAAGTCCAGTGGCTGTCCAGGGGATGACAATACTGCCACTTGGCAAGGGCAGGGTTTTTTTGTGGAGATGTGTGATAGGGAAAAGGTGAAGCGTGGCCAAAGGAAGGGGTGCGGGTAGGTTTGGAAAACCTTTGCAAGGATTTGTGCTTAATCCTGGGAACCATAAAACATTACTCAAGATCTCTGAGAGTGAGGGAACCATTGCCAGGATTTGTCCATGAGATAAGTTGAGAGGGGAACAGAGACGGCACATGTGGTGAGTGTGTGGAAACAAATCACCTGATTAGTAATTTTTGCCTTGAGCCTACCACGAGTTTGGTGCTTAAACTCAGGGCAGTCCTCACCCACACACCCCAGAGGGGTTCCCTCCACATGTGATGGGCTGGCGGGGCTGAGCCAAGGACAGGAGTGATCAGGGAAGGAGGACATGGTGCCAGGAATAAGGGAAGCAAAGTAGAGGCCAGGGGTGAGGGAATTAAAAAACTGGAACAAGGAAGGATGCCAGAGTTCCTAGAATCGTGATCCCTCAGGAGCTGAGGAGCTTGTGGGATTTGGAGATCCTCACAGTGTAGCTCATCAAAGCCAGGGCACAAAGGCAGACCACCAGTCTCCAGAGAGAAAAGGTGCTGGGCCTGGGGCTCGGGCATGGTGTTCTGTACCCACTGACTCATTTCCTGCTGAGTCTCCGGGAGGTTTGGTTATTTACACTCAATTACACATCTTAACTCTGCAAATGTTGGCACTAGGATGTAGGCACCTGTTTCATTGCTTTTAGTTGCAATCAGATAGGAAAAGGAACAGATTAGTGCCTGACATAGAGTTAAGTCCTCAAAAATGTTTAGATGTGAGCACCTTGTTGGTAATGATGTTGGTAGCTCCTTGCTATCCATTTTCACATTAGCCAAGAGTCGTTTCTCATGTTAACCTGGGAAGGTGGCACTGAGTAGAGATATCTTGGTGGGGACAGAGCTTACAAAGAGAGAATTTTGATGGGGCTCCCTGGAGGAGTGAGAGTGTACCACGCCTGAAAAATTGCTTATTAGCTGGTGAAATAAAAGCTCTTGGATTACTCAGTGCAGGAAGTGAGTTGCACAGTAGATAATGAGGGGGAATTTCCTCCCCAGCTGTGGCCTGGTGAAAATGTAGACCAAGCCTCAGTAGTCAAGGTGGTAAAGGGGCGAAGTGAAGGGAGAAAGACGAAGAGGGGTGGGATGGATACTCTCAGCTAGAAGCAGAGTGGAACCTCCTCTCAAACAGGAGGTAGAACATGGACTGGCATTAAATTCCCTCTTAGAGGCTCTATGTGAGGCCCCATGAAAAAGCTTATGGAGGCCGGGCGCGGTGGCTCAAGCCTGTAATCCCAGCACTTTGGGAGGCCGAGACGGGCGGATCACGAGGTCAGGAGATCGAGACCATCCTGGCTAACACTGTGAAACCCCGTCTCTACTAAAAAAAAAAATACAAAAAATTAGCCGGGCGAGATGGCGGGCGCCTGTAGTCCCAGCTACTCGGGAGGCTGAGGCGAGAGAATGGCGTAAACCCGGGAGGCGGAGCTTGCAGTGAGCTGAGATCCGGCCACTGCACTCCAGCCTGGGCGACAGAGCGAGACTCCGTCTCAAAAAAAAAAAAAAGAAAAAAAAAAAAGAAAAAGCTTATCGCCTAGATGTGACATTTTCATGAGATTAAAATGAGCCTTGACGAAGTTGAGTCAGATGGGAGTGAGGGAATGAGGATTATCTATGCACTCCAGCTTTTTGTGAACTGAAGAAAGTGTATATAAATTATCTAAAAAGCCTCAGCAGACCAGTAACTACAGATTTTGTGTAGTTCTAATGAGAAAGCATTTTAGTTTGGCAAACACATCAGTGCTGTGTGTCCCCAAAGCCCAGTGGTATTTGCCTGCTTAGCTTTTGAACTCCGAGAAGTGGTATAGCAATCTCCAGTGATCACAGGAGATTTCAGATCACCAATAGGTTTATACAAGGAACATCTTAGCACATGGCTTAAGAAAACCTCACACTCTAATTACATGCTGAAAAAGGTCATTGCGCAGAATTTCCTAAGAAGAATTCCAGTGTTTCCTACAGAGAGGTTTGCAGGCTGAGGCTATTGTGACATCCTGCTGTAAAGCCAGTTTTTTGTGCAATTTCCATGGAAAAGTGGGGAAGAACTCTATAGCCGTGAAGTCTATGTGAATTTGGAAGGCTTCTTCTTCTAGCAGAAGCTCTTTGGTAAAGAGATTCTAAGGGAGTGATGTATATGGAAAAAGTGGGTGGATTTTGAAGATTTAAAAATAACCAACACATTCTTGGGGTTCATGTGACTACAACTCTATTGTGTGGTTTCTTTGAAGTGCTGGGTCTTTGGACTGAAATTTTAAACTCATCTCACTGTGGCCTTTGGAAACAGAGCATTAAACCTCTGTCATGCACGTTAATGCTGGGGCAGAAGAGGACAGAATATAATTGTATTCCTCAATATTCACACTATCTTTAGATGAGGGAGGGTGAGCGCTCGTTGGAGAGGGTGTATGTTTATGTCACTTTTCTGAATCTTATACAGGATGCAGCAGTCATGCGATGATCGCCAGGTTGCACAAGATCACTAAGGCCACAAGAGGCAGTGGATGAAAACTTCAGGTGGGTTTCAGGTATCTAGGGTATCGGCAGGCAGCAAACCTATACATGTCTCTAGGGCAAGGTCTAATTGTATGTGCATGTTAGTGAGAGGGTGAGTCTTATTTCAGTATATTTTGTCCTGTGGTTATGTAGGGCTGAAGTTACCTGTGTAGACAGACTTATCTGGCAGGGCGATAGCTCTAGAAGGTTTGAGGTAGGCAGATTCTGTGTCAGAGCAAAGACCGTTTTTAGAGGCCGTCACCAGTGAAGGTGTTTTCTAAAATAACATTAAGACTTCTCACTTACTGTGTTGAGATCTACTAGGGTTTCTGTTACTACTATAATTGGACTTCTTAGATCCAGGGTCCAAAGCCCTGAGTGCCCTGGGAACTGACTTCCAGCTTTGAGTGTGCCATTACTCCTCTTCGGCCAGCCATACCTCTTACCTTCCTTGTACTGTTGACAGAACAATTAATGATCACACATTGGGTGTTTCTCATCATATTCTCTGGTTGCTTTATTCCTGGTAGTGCCTCAGCTTTTCTAGGATGGAAGGTGAAAGGCTTGTTGCTTGGTCCCATGGAGGGTTTTTCTATTTGCTGGCACAGCCTGTAGAGTATAGAACATAGCACAAAAACGTAAGTGCTACTTCCAGTTCTTCTCTCTCGTGGGTACTTGTGTGGGCTGCGTATCTGAGACCCTTGTGGTTGGGAGGGGTCATCTAAATAGGTCTGACCAATGAGTTGTGAGCAAAGCAACATACATCATCTCTGAGTTGGAATATGTCATTGTCAATGTGAGACCCTCCAGAGCTCTCCCTTACTTCTGGGAAATGCTTAAGATAGTGACCTATTATAAACAGCCCTTCTGCTGACCCATGATAAGATATCTGCAATGCTTAAAGTCTCTAAAATGTTGGGATGTTATTGCAGCATAACCTGACCATTCTTGACCAATTTAGACAGTTCCCTTTTACGAGATTCAGGATCTTCTTCCCTGTTAGGGAGTAGCCTGTTGTGATTTTAGAGGTTCCAGAAAGGCTATTCTGCTTCAGAATATCACCACCTCTACATATCTCCTGTACCAGCCCATGAGCTTACCACACCTGCCTGAAGCTATGTGACTTAGGGCAACTCATTCTTTGTCTTTCTGAGCCTTTGCACTCCAGAATGAAAGATTGGAGGAGATGACCTCCAGGGCCACACATAGCTGACTTTCTCTCAAAGGCAAATTGTTCTCCTAGGCACTTATTCTGGTAAGACTAATAGCTTGAGAGGGGCTTTGCAGAGTTTATGGATCCTTCTTTAAGGCCACAAATGTTTCTGCCCTTTGTTCGTGCTAACATCAAGGTCTTTGCATGTTTTATTTCTTCTGCCTTAATTACTCAGGCTCGGGGATCTCAATTGTCATCTCCCAAGAGACACCCAATGTGACACAAGTTACTCATTCATATTACCCAATTTCATTTTCTTTTTTTTGAGACGGAGTCTCGCTCTGTCGCCCAGGCTGGAGTGCAGTGGCCAGATCTCAGCTCACTGCAAGCTCCGCCTCCCAGGTTTATGCCATTCTCCTGCCTCAGACTCCTGAGTAGCTGGGACTACAGGCGCCCACCACCTCGCCCGGCTAGTTTTTTGTATTTTTTTAGTAGAGACAGGGTTTCAGTGCATTAGTCAGGATGGTCTCGATCTCCTGACCTCATGATCTGCCCGTCTCGGCCTCCCAAAGTGCTGGGATTACAGGCTTGAGCTACCGTGCCCGACCCCCAATTTCATTTTCACCAAGGCCCTTAATAGGACTTGCAGTAGTCATATCTGTAGATTATTTTATTGTGTAGAAAATAAACTGTGCTAGAGCAAGGAACTTGTCTTTCTCATTCATGGCTATATTTTCAGTACTTACAACTGAGCCTGGCACATGGTGGCCCTCAGTTAATACTGTCTGAATTAATGACTCCTGTGCTAGGGGCTGGATAAACTAAAGGGAACAACAGCCTGAATCATGTGTGAGCAGGCCCAGAAGTCACAATAAGCAAGCTGCCATCCATGTGCTTGCTCTTTTGGGCAGAGTCTGCACACAAGAACTGGTTTGTTGGGAGCCTAATAAAAACAAATAGTAGTATTTCCCCTGGTGATTCCTATACCTGGAGAATCAAATTCATAGAAGGTATTCCTGTTAAGATAGAGTTTGGGTATTTGACAGAAAAAAAGGCATAGTCTATCTGCTTGTGAGGAGGAGGGCAGAAAATTGGAGACAAGGAGAGCTGGCCTAGAACCCCCCAGGAGCACCAGCACCATCTGTGGTTCTCTGCCTCTGGCTGCAGATGAGACCAGGAGTGGATGTTGCTTTATTTATTTGCTTATAATGATTATAACACTTTCAAGGAAGAGTTTTTAAAGAAATTTCTTTATTCCCAAGACTCCTACTGTGTATACTTTGCAGTGAATTTCTAAGTGGGCATTTGAATATTGGTGTCATAAAATCTTGGTCTTCTTTTCATTATTCATGATCTCATTTCTCTACATTTGTCTATTTAGTAATAGCCAGAAAATGAAATAAAAACTGACAACAGACTCTCATTTGATTTTGTTTGGGAGAGTAGATTGGCTCTTTAAGTAGCATCCATATTGCTCCTCAGTGAATTAGGGGTCAGTTTGGAAGCAGGCAGCTCTGTCTTCTTCTGTTGATTTCAGCTGGTATAGGTGTTAGAACACTGAAGAGCCCCTGCCACCTCCACTGCCAGCATGACTGTGTGCATGGATGCCCCATGCCTGCTGATGCGCAGGTTCCCCACCATGCCACCACCACTGCCACAAGTGTGTATATAGACAACCCCACCCACCCCCACTGGCACCCCACATAGCTGATGCATGTGTACCCCACTGCACCCCTACAGCTGCAGCTGCTGGCACATACAAGTTAGTATGGATTCTGCTGCTACTGCCCATATGAAGCACTTTGGCCAGCACCCCCAGTTGGAGCACTGGGGAACCAGGAACACCTCAGTCCCTCCAGTGCATCAGGTTTCTAATCTTGAAGGGCCAGAGAACAAAGCTGGGGGCCTGGGACCAGCCCCTGAGAGTTGGAGCACACACCCAGAAGTGCTGAACTGAGATTTGGTCCCCTGAAATCTTTCATAATTGAAGCCAGTCAGCTGAACCCAACTTATACCACACGCAAACCCCCAAGACCATTAAAGAAGATAAAAGCAAAAAAACCCTGAAGTACAGCAACTTCAAAAATTAAAGGAACATCAGCCCACACAGATGAGAAAGAACCAGCACAAGAACTCTGGCAACTCACAAAGCCAGAGCATCTTCTTACCTCCAAGCAACTGCACTAGTTCTCCTGCAATGGTTCTTAACCAGGAAGAAATGGCTGAAATGACTGAAATGACAGTCATAGAATTCAGAAGATGGATAGGAATGAAGATCATCGAGATTTAGGAGAAAGTTGAAACCTAATGCAATGAATCAAAGGAGTATGATAAAATGATACATGAGCTGAAAGATGAAATGACCATTTGAAGAAAAAACCAAACTGATCTGATAGAACTGAAAAACACACTAATTTCATAATACAATCACAAGTATTAACAGCAGAATAGACCAAGCTGAGGAAAGAATCTCAGAGTTTGAAGAATGGTTCTCTGAATTAACTCAGTCATTAAAAAGAAGAAAGAATAAAAAGAATGAACTCAAACCTCCAGGAAATATGGGATTATGTAGAGATCAAATCTGTGACTCATTGGCATCCCTAAAAGAGAGGGAGAGAAAGTGAGCAACTTGGAAAACATTTGAGGATACTGTCACTTTAAAAAATTTGCCCAACCTCACTAGAGAGGCCAACATTCAAATTCAGAAAATGCAGAGAACCCCTGCAAGATACTATCAATATACAAGACAACCGTCCCCAAGACACATAGTCATCAAATTCTCCAAGGTTGACATGAAGGAAAAAATATTAAAAGCAGCTAGAGAGAAGGGGCAGGTCACCTACAAAGAGAGTTCTATCAGGCTAACAGCAGATGTGTAAGCAGAAACCCTACAGGCCAGAAGAGAAATGGGGGCCTATATTCAACATTTGTTTTCCAAGAAGGAGTCTCGCTCTGTCGCCCTGGCTGGAGTGCAGTGTCACGATCCTGGCTCACTGCAAGCTCTGCCTCCCAGGTTCACGCCATTATCCTGCCTCAGCCTCCCAAGTAGCTAGGATTACAGATGCCTGCCTGCCACCATACCAGGCTAATTTTTTGTATTTTTAGTAGAGATGGGGTTTCACCATGTTAGCCAGGATGGTCTCGATCTCCTGACCTCCTGACCTGGTGATCTGCCCGCCTTGGCCTCCCAAGGTGCTGGGATTACAGACATGAGCCACCGCACCTGGCCTATATTCAACATTCTTAAAGAAAAGAAACTCCAACCAAGAATTTCATATCCAGTCAAACTAAACTTTATAAGTAAAAGAGAAATAAGATCCTCTTTCAGGCAAGCAAATGCTAGAAGAGTTCATCAGTACTAGACATGCATTATAAGAGGTCCTTAAGAGAGTGTTAAATATGTAAACAAAAGACCATTACCAGCCACCACAAAACACACTTAAGTACATAGACCATTGACACTATAAAGCAACTACACAATCAAGTCTTCATAATGATCAGCTAACAACATGATGACAGGATTAAATCCACACATATTAATATTAATATTAACCTTGAATGTAAGTGTGCTAAACACCCAAATTAAAAGGCACAGAGTTGCAGGTTGGATAAAGAAGCAAGGCCCAGTGGTATGCTGTCTTCAAGAGATCCATCTCACATCTCACATGCAATGACACCCATAGGCTCAAAGTAAAGGGATAGGGAAATATCTTTTAAGAAACTGAAAAATAAAAGCAGCAATTGCTACTCTAATTTTAGACAAAACAGACTTTAAATAAAATCAAAAAGACAAGGGCATTATTTTGTAAAGGGTTCAATTCAACAAGAAGACTTAACTATCCTAAATATATATGCATCCAACACAGGAACACTAAGATTCATATAACAAATTCTTAGAGACCTATGTAGAGACTTAGACAACTGCACAATAATAGTGGGAGACTTCAATACCCCATTGACAGTATTAGACAAATCATCAAGGTAGAAAAATAACAAAAATATTCAGGACCTAAACTGAACACTTGACTAAATGGTCCTAATAGACATGTACAGAACTCTTCAACCAAACCCAGCAGAATATACATTCTTCTCATCTGCACTTGGCACATAGTCTAAAATCAACCACATAATAGGCCACAAAACACTTCTCAGCAAGTAAAAAAAAAACAAAAAAAAACTGAAATCATACCAATCACATTCTCAGACCACAGTGCCTGTGGTCCTAATAAAAATAGACTTATGAACTATTCAAACTGTTCAAAAATAGACTTATGAACACAAAGAAGCAAACAACAGACATTGGGCTGTACTTCACGGGGGAGGGTGGGAGGAGAGGGGAGAGGAGCAGAAAAGATAACTATTGGGTACTGGGCTTAATACCTGAGTGATGAAGTAATGTGCACAACAAACTCCCATGATATGTGTTTACCTATATAATACACTTTCATATGTACCCCCACACCTAAAATAAAAGTTAAAAAAATAAAGAAAATCAATATTAAGAAAACCATACAATTCCATGGAAATCAAACAACCAGTTCTTGAATGACTTCTGGGTAAACAAGGAAATTAAGGCAGAAATCAAGAAATTCTCTGAAGTGAATAAGGACAAAGATACAGTATATCAGAATCTCTGGGATACAGCTAAAACAGTGTAAAGAGGAAACCTTATAATGCTAAACACCCACGTTAAAAAGCTAGAAAGATCTCTAATTAACAACTAACATCACACTTTGAAAAACTAGAAAAAGAAGTGCAAACCAACCCCAAAGTTAGCAGAAGAAAAGAAATAACAAAAATCAGAGCTTAACTGAATAAAATTGAGATGTAAAAAAACCAGAGGAAATATCAACAAAACCAGAAGTTGGCTTTTTGAAAGATTAAATAAGATTGATAGATTGTTGTGTAGCCTACTAAAGAAAAAAAGAGAAGATTCAAATAAACACAATCAGAAATGACCAAAGGGACATTACCACCCACCTCACAGAAATGCAAATACCACTCAGAGACTATAACATACACCTTTATGTACACAAACTAGAAAACATATAAGAAATGGATAAATTTTGGAAAGCATGCAACTTCCCAAGATTGAACCAGGAAGAAATAGAAAGTCTGAACAGACTAATTCTACCAGATGTATAAAGAAAAACTGGCACCATTCCTACTGAAAGTATTCCAAAAAATTGAGGAGGAGGGACTCATTCTCAGCTCATTCTGTGAGATCAGCATCATCCTGATACTGAAGCCTGTCAGAGATGCAACAAAAAGGAAAACTTCAGGCCAATATTCTTGTTGATAGATGCAAATATCTTCAACAAAACACTAGCAAACCGAATCCCCAGCATATGAAAAAGCTGATTCATAATGATCAAGTAGGCTTTATTCCTGGGAGGCAAGGTTGATTTAACATATGTAAATCAGTAAAGGTGATTTGTCACATAAACAGAACTAAAACAAAAACCATGTGATCTCAATGGATGTGGAAAAGACTTTCAATAAAATTCAGGATTCCTTTATGTTAAAAATGCTCAACAAGGCCTGGCGAGGTGGCTCATATCTGTAATCCCAGCACTTTGTGAGGCTGAGGTGGATAGATCTTTTCAGGTAAGGAGTTTGAGACCAGCCTGGCCAACATGTGAAACCCATCTCGACTAAAAATACAAAAATTAGCCAGGTGTGGTGGTGATGCACACCTGTAGTCCCAGCTACTCTATTTGGGAGGCTGAGGCAGGAGAATTGCTTGCACCCAGCAGGTGGAGGTTGCAGTGAGCTGAGATGATGCCACTGCACTCCAGCCTGGGTGACAGAGCAAGACTCCATCTCGAATGAATGAATGAATGAATGAATAAAACCCTCAACAAACTAGAGACTGAAGGAACATACCTCAAAATAATAACAGCCATCTATGACAAACCCACAGCCAACATCATACTGAATGGGCAGACGCTGGAAACATTAACCTCTGATCACAAGAACGAGACAAAGAGACCACTCTCACCACTCCTATTCAACGTAGTAGTGGAAGTCCTAGCCAGAGCAATCAAGCAAAGAAAGAAAGAAAAGGCATCCAAATAAGAGAGGAAGTCAAACTGTCCCTGTTTGCAGACAACATGATTGTATATCTAGAAAACCCATAGTCTTGGCCTAAAAGCTCATTCAACAGATAAACAACTTGAGCAAAGTTTCAGGATACAAAATTAACATACAGAAAATCACTAGCGTTCCTATACATGAATAACAGCCAAGCCAAGAGTCAAATCAGGAACAGAATCCTATTCACAATTGCCATAAAAATAATAAAGTACCTAGGAATTCAGTTAACCAGGGAGGTGAATGATGTCAACATTGAAAATTACAAAATACTGCTGAAAGAAATCAGAGATGACACAAGTGAAAAAACATTCCATGTTCATGGATAGGAAGAATCGATATTGTTAAAATGGCAATACTACTCAAAGCAATTTACAGACTCAATGGTATTCTTCTCAGAATTAGAAAAAAAATTATAAAATTCATATGGAATGAAACAAGAGGCCAAATAACCAAAGCAATCCTAAGGAAAAAGGATAAAGCTGGAGGCATCATGTTACCTGACTTCAAACTATACTACAAGGCTATGGTAACTGCAACAGCATGGCACTGGTACAAAAACAGACACATAGACCAATGAAATAGAATAGAGAGTCCAGAAATATTGCTATACAACCATATGATCTTTGATACAGTCAACAAAAACAAGCAATGGGGAAAGGACTCCCTATTCAATAAATGTTGCTGGGATGACTGGCTAACCATATACAGAAGAATAAAACCCGATCCCTTGCTTATGCCATATGTAAAAATCAACTCAAGATGGATTACAGACTTAAATGTAAACTTAAACTATAAAAACTCTTGAAGAAAACCTAGAAAATACCATTCTGGACATAGACCCTGGCAAGGATTTCATGATGAAGATTCCAAAAGCAATTGCAACCAAAACAAAAATTGACAAATAGGACCTAATTAAACTAAAGAGCTTCTGCACAGCAAAAGAAACTATCAACAGAGTAATCAGATAACCCACAGATAACTCACAGAATTGGAGAAAATATTTGCAAACTGTGCATCTGACAAAAGTCTAATATCCAGAATCTATAAGGAACTTAAACAAATTTACAAGCAAAAACCAAACAACCCCAGTAAAAAGTGGGTAAAGAACATGAACACTTTTCAAAAGAGGACAGACATGCAGCCAACAAGCATATGAACAAATGCTCAATATCACTAATCATTAGAGAAATGCAAATCAAAACCACAATGAGATGTAATCTCACATCAGTTAGAATGGTTATTATTAAAATGTAACAGATGCTGGCAAGGCTGTGGAGAAAAGGGAATGCTTATACACTGCTAGTGGGAATATAAATTAGTTCAGCCACTGTGGAAAGCAGTTTGGAGATTTCTGAAAGTACTTAAAGCAGGCCAACCATTTGACCCAGCAATCCTATTGTTGGATATATGCCTCAAGGAATATAAATCATTGTACTATAAAGACACATACATGTGGAAGTTCGTTGCAGCACTATTCACAATAGCAAAACATGAAATTAACCTAAATGCCCATCAATGGTAGACTGGATAAAGAATGTGTGGTACATACACACCATGGAATACTATACAGCCATAAAGAAGAACAAGATCTTGTTCTTTGCAGCAATACAATGGAGCTGGAGGCCATTATCCTAAGCAAACTAATGCAGGAATAGAAACCAAATACCACATATTCTTACCTATAAGTGGGAGATAAACATTGAGTACACATGGACACAAAGAAGAAAACAATAGACACTGGGGCCTACTTGAAGGTGGAGGGTGGGAGGAGAGTGAGGATCAATAAACTACCTATTGGGTACTATGCTTATTACCTGGGTGATGAAACAATGTGTACACCAATCCCCTGTGACATACAATTTATCTATATAACAAACCTGCATATGTATCCCTAAAACTAATATAAAAGTTGAAAAACATTAAAAAAAACAGATTTTTAGAGTGTCTAGCTTCTTTAGAAAACATCCATTCATTGTCAAATGTCTATCAGTCTGTTGGGTACTAATAGTATAGTCCTATAACTTATAAGAACATCAGGCAAAAAGCTGGCTAAGCAACTAGGGGATCAGCTCAGTTGACAGATGTGTTCATACTGCCTATAAGCCTCTGAAAAGTCAATGAATCCAATATGTGATTCAGAAATTAGAATTAATTTTTTTTTTAAATGTGGCTTTTATGCACAATGCATTTTTCATTTTCTTCTTCTGGAACATGGAGGGAATGGACAACCTAATGACTCCCCCTTTCATACCCAAGCCATCTCTAGCTACTTTGGAGGACTTTTTACCAGCCAGGAATTTGGTTTGCATGTGATATGGCTGGTGAGCCTGTTGAGGCTGCTCTCAGCTTGGTGCAGAGGATTGGGTTCTGCATATTCTCAGCACAAGGGCCAGTTATTCAGTCCTCGCTGTTGGCAAAGTAGCAAATTGCTCTTTTGTGGGGCTTGGGGAAGTCACAATTGGTTGTCTGTTTCTTGATGGACACAGTAAAGAGGCAGAGCAGCTCCATCTCCCTGAGCCCAGCACAAGAATTCAGGCACTTTGCCTCCTGCCTCCAGCTCTCCCACTAACGGGCTCTCCCTGCAGAGTCAGCCAGCCAACCCTCTGTGACTCAGCTCCTTCCTTTGCAAAGTGGGGATGGTCAGATTTATTCAGGATTTGTGAGGCATGCTTAAAAAGGCCTTCAAAAATGCCAGCTCCCGCAGATTATTCTGTGATTTGTGAACTGGCAAAAAGGTCGGGGAATTTCCCTTTGTTGGGTGTAGGTCTTGGCTTTCTGTGTGGAAGTTGGGCTGGCCAGCATAGAATTCCCTTGATTTCTTCTGCTTCCTCTTGGGACATGGGTCACACGGAAGGCGGCCCTATCCTTGGCTGTCAGAACCACATAAGCCCTACCATATCCTAGGCCTCTCCTTGTCTCCTCCTATTTCTCACAGAAACTCACTGCTAACTCTCAAAGGATTTGAACAGATGGTTTACATGGAAGGAAATGTAGTAAATGAAACATCATATGGAAGAAATACGTAGCCTTGAAAATAATTGAGGAAATGAAAATGAAAGCAACTTGAATTACCAATAATTATAACTGATCCAACCCGATAGTCTCAAGGGACACATGCCCATTAATTGCTTTGTTAGAGGCTCTCTATTGTTGTAGTCTTCTGAGCAGTCATCCACCATGGTGTAATAAAAGTTACACACACTTTGAGGAGTATATTCCAAAAATAAAAAAGAGTGATTATTAAAAAATGCCCATAGCAATGAGGTGTACTGATTAATACATTAAAAAGAGGTCAGGCCTAGTGGCTCATTTCCTATAATCCTAGCACTTTGGGAGGCTGAGGAAGGAGGATAGCTTGAATCTAGGAGTTCAAGACTAGCCTGGGCAAGAGAGTGAGATCCCATCTCTACAAAAATTTAAAAAATTAGCCAGGCATGGTGATGCTTAACTGTAATCCTAGCTTGGAAGACTGAGGCAGGAGGATAGCTTGAATCCAGAAAGTCAAGGCTGCAGTGAACTATGGTTATACCACTGCACTCCAGCCTGGGCAACAGAGTGAGATTCTATCTGAAAACAAAACAAAACAAAACCTACATTTAAAAAAAAGGAACAATAACCCAATGTACCATTGTCTCTGGTAGGAGGTTGTCACCTCCATAAGATATATAGAAACAGAAAAACAGATAAAATTACTATTACAAACAATTACTGAAATGTTAACATATAAGTTCAGGGAATTACATGATATATATGACATAATATTTATTGAAAAATATTTTGTGCACATTAATTATAACTGTGTAAAAAGGCATTTATGTGTTCTTATGACTATCCAAAATGCACTCAGAATGATATACAATGATATAAATTTGTTTCAGTATTTACTCATTAAAAATATAGAATTTTAGAAAAAAAATTAATGATAACCAAACACAAAACAAGCACAATTTTCCAGTGTGTTTCTCTCCTGGAAAGAGGCATGAATTTTTGCTTCTCCTTTCCCCAGCACATGGTACAGTGCCTGGCACTTAGTAGATGCTCAGTGTACATTGGCCAAAAGTTGTATTGACTAGCTAATATATAACCATTTCTGTTGCTGTCTTTCACACTTAATAGTTTCATTTAGACTAGATTCATGTATATTCAGAGGGTTTTTTTTTTTTTTTTTGAGACGGAGTTTTGCTCTTGTTAACCCAGGCTGGACAACTCCAGCAACCTCTGCCTCCTGGGTTCAAGCAATTCTCCTCTCTCAGCCTTCCGAGCAGCTGGGATTACAGGCATGTGCCACCACGCCCAGCTAATTTTTGTATTTTTAGTAGAGATAGGTTTCACCATGTTGGCCAGGCTGGTCTTGAACTCTTGACCTCAGGTGATCCACCCGCCTCAGCCTTCCAAAGTGCTGGGATTACAGGCGTGAGCCACCATATATATATATAAATATATATATGAGTATATATGTTCATATTTATATATATGAATATATATATTCATATTTTTATATATTCATATATAAGAAATGAGCTCAATGCCAGGAAGGGAGAAAGGTCTGAATGGTTTTGGTGAGAAATTCCTTAATTTTCCATTCAAATAACTAAATTTAAGAAGTCCTCCAGTAGGCCTTGTCCTGACAAAACAATAATGAGGGGAGAATGATATCTCCTTGTCATGATCCGTCTTGTGATGCTCTGTGATGACACACAAGGAAATGGAGAGGAATATAAGGAGTTTAATTGTTCAGTTGAAACAGACTTCTGAATACTTATGATTTCCTCATCTTCATAGAATGCACTGAGGTTTTCCCTGAAAGAAGTATCACTGCTTTTTAAGACAGGAAATAAGGTGGCTCTTGAGATTAGAGGAGGGAGATGCTTTCTCCTCTACTCTCAAAAGTGACACCAATGTCATGGGGTTGGTGGGGAGGGGACATCTGAACACAGTATGGTTAATGATTGAAGCTCCTCTGTCCCAGCTCTTCTGGCCCTGGGGTGGGGGTGTGGTTTGTTCTTGGTGATAATGTGACTCTGTGTGTGTGTGTGTGTGTGTGTGTGTGTGTGTGTGTCTGTCCACTGAAAATACAGTGTAACTAACTGAAGTAGCATTGGGAGTCCAGGCTACAATGATACAGAATAAATAGAGCTGCAATAGAAATTTTCTCCATGTACTAGAAATCTGGGGCTCTTCATCTTAATAACAGAGATGCAGTCTTAGCCTAGGTTCACTAGGAAACAGCCCGAGGCAAAAGCTAATGTGCTTTTCTGTACTTCATGGAGGGAGTACCATTCCAGGGAAGCAAGAATGAGGAGGAAAAAACGATGTGAGACAGGGAAGGAGGGAGAGAAAATACAGTGAGGCTCATGTTACTGCATGGACTACAGCTTCATACTATGCCCAGCTGACTACTCAGCCACTGGGATGTCTTTGTAGAGGCCACATGAAGAGGCAGCTCAGAACCACCCATACCCGCTGCACTTCTGGGTTGTGTAACTAGTCGTTCTGGGAAACAGCTGGGGAAGTGAAGGCCTCTGTGGGTCCAGCCAGCCAGTGCACGGTTTCTCTTTGTCAGTTGTGGATTGAGGGTCCACCGGTCCATATAGTGGCAATGGTGGCAGTAGCACCAGTGGCAGCAGAAGTCTCAGCTTTCTTCTATGGGAACACCTTGAGCCATTGCTAGGGCTTCTGTGGCCTAGGTATAAAAGACCTGTCTAAGGCTGAGGGGGTCCAAGCAGCACGTACTGTATCTAGTGCAGGTGGGCATGTGCTGATATGGCCACAGTTCCTCTAGCTCTTTATTCAGTACATAGAACTGAATCAGGCTGTTAGAATGCCAGTGTCAGTGGAGGGAGGGACATGCCTAGTTCATTGCATATTTCCCAGCAGTGGACCATGATTCTGCTGAGCTGCCAGATCACTTATTTTCAACAACACCATGCAATGGCTCTGGATATGACAACAGCAGAAACTATGTCCCTATACATGGTGGATGCTAAGATTGATTTTGTGGTTTTCTCCATGAGACATCATGAGGACTGATTCCCTGCTGGGTCCACTCTGAGGTGTTGGACTTATCAGAGGAAGGGAAAGAAAGTTACTGATCCTTAATAAGGAAGCTTGGAATCATTTAATTAGAATAGTTAAAAAATATGACCTAATTTGTATATTTCAACTTAATAAAAAGGGACCTACCCATGGTCTATAATCATCCACATATCTTGATTACATTTTGAGGCATGAGTGAGTTACTTTGTTAGGGTAAAAAGTGAGAAAGCAGAAGGTGGAAGAATGGAAGAGTACTTAGTATTTAAATGTTCCTTGGTAGTGATTTTGTTTAAGTTAGTATAGATGTAATGGCACCAGTGGCACTCTAATTATAACTTGGTAGGGCTCGGCACATGGATTGAGACATACACATTCCAAGAATTCAGCTTTTAGCAGCATGTGGAATACACCTTAGTCACTTAGTCAAGAGACTGGAATCCATACGCTTTCCCATATGTAATGTGTTAGTTTATATGTGCCGTGCTATTTTGGAGAATAAATAATAATTGACTGTGGGAAACACACATGTCACGAATGATAAAATATGTTATGTGAATAGCAATTTTATTTTTTCAGTAACCAATAAATACTTACTAAGTACTTAATTGAGTTTTAAATGGTCTTTGGTTAGGCCCAAAATAGGGCTTTTTTATCTTGATATTATGTATTTTTAAACATTGAGGTTAGAGTCGATCAATGAACTTTCCGTTTAGAGGGTCTGGCATTTCTCCCATGAGTCCTGTCAGTTAAATAAAAGATAACAAGATTAAAATTCCTATAATGTCAAACACTTACTGTCTTGAGGACTTGGTTTATCTTCTGGGTGTATGATGCCACCAGAACATCTCATTCCCATTCTTACTGGCCTCATGATCTTGGTGAATTTATAGCTGTGGCTACTTAAGAGTGATAGCATTAGACCACACAATGAATTGTTGATTTTAAATGAGTATTGATTAGAGCCCAATCAATGAAGAATAAGAAAAAAAAAAAAAAAAAAAAAAAAAAATATATATATATATATATATATATTTTCTGTGTAGAAGGAGTTTAGTGTTATTTAGGAATGGAATAATAAGTCTCTGGGTTTTCTTTGATTTCTATGTCTGGACAAGACTGAGACTTCTATTCGCAGTGTCCTGTGGCATCAATCACATTCTGCTTTGTACTGAGGCTGTTTTGCAACACTCACTGAAATAGTTTGGCTCTGTGTCCCCACCCAAATCTCATCTCAAATTGTAACCTCCACGAATTTTAATCCCCACGTGTTAGGGCAGAGACCTTGTGGGACGTGATTGGATCATGGGGACGGTTTCCCCCATGCTGTTCTCATGATAGTGAGTGAGTTCTCCTGAGAGATGATGGTTTTAAAAGTGTTTAGCAGGTCCCCCTTTGCTCTCTGTCTCTCCTGCAGCCATGTGAGATGTGCCATGCTTCCCGTTTGTTTTCTGCTGTGATTGTAAGTTTCCTGAGGCCTCCTCAGTCACGTGGAACTCTGAGTAATTAAACCTCCTTTTAAAATAAATTACTCTGTCTCAGGTAGTATCTTTAGAGCAGTGTAAAAATGGAGTAACACACCCACTTTTTTTTTTTTTTTTTGACATAGAGTCTCTCTCTGTTGCCCAGGCTAGAGTGCAGTGGTGGAATCCCAGCTCACTGCAACCTCTGCCTCTCAGGTTCAAGCAGTTCTCCTGCCTTAGACTTCTGAGTAGCTGGCACTACAGGCATGCACCACCACATCTGGCTAATTTTTGTATATTTAGTAGAGATGGGGATTCATGATGTTAGCTAGGCTAGTCTTGAACTCGTGGACTGAAGTGATCCACCCACCTCGGCCTTCCAAAGTGCTGGGATTATACGGATAAGCCACTGTGCCTAGCCTACACTCATTTTTTCACCTCGATTTTAATCTGCTTGAGGTCAGTGATGGTTTGTAGTATCCCTTACAGAGTCTTGAATTTAGTAATTCATGCTCTTGATTGTATAAGAACTGAAATTTCTAGTAAATTATCCAAGGTTAGCTAAGGGTACATTTTAATTGCCTCAGGACTCTGAAGCTTTGCAGAAGCATTCTGACACCTTGCCTTGAATCACATTTCGATAAAGGTTCTTATAAACTATTTCCAAGCAGGTGAACTTTTTTGAATGTCATATGTAAGGAACCATATGGGCGTAACATTGGCACCCCCAGTGACACTAAAGATATGTTCCAAGCATGCCAGATTACAAAGCCCATTGATTATGTCTGCAAATGTCCTCGATCTTTGAAGAAAGTATAACCACTTATATACTTGCTTCCTTTGAGCAGAATCCTTTATTTGCTTGGAAAACACTGGTTTATGTGCTACTCTGAAAATAGGGTTAAGACTAGGGAATTGACAGGGAGGATTCAGAATTGCTTCTGGAAGGAAAGATAGGCATCCAAATTCTCTTGGAATGAAGTTTTAGTTAAATCACAACTCTTTATTTGATCCTGCATAGTCAGCACCCAGGTTTCTTTTGAAGTATAGTCCTAGGAGCTGTTAGTACCAATGACCTTCTAAAGTCATGCCAAGGCTTAGCAGAGAGATAGCACTGGAGCTCAGACTAAAGATTCTGAGAAGCTTGAACATATTCTGAGGAGCCATCTTTGTCTGGTTCTGTTTTTTATGGTTGCTTTGAGCCATGAGCCCCTAGATGTTCAGCTGAGCCTTGAAGATAGTGGTGTTTGAATCAAGGACTCCATTGGTCATCCCCAGCCCAAAGGAGTCTTTAGTGTAAACCAGGTGGGGGACTGTATTACCACTAGCATACACAACATTTACTTCTTTTTATACCTTTGAAGGTTACATCCTTCATCCTCATTTCAAAATATTGGATTCAAAGGGCATGTGTCTGTTTTTATGTTTCTTTGGTGATGGGGTAGAGATATGTGTGATCACACATATTGTTTTTCTTCTTCGAATCTTGAACTTTCAAACCCTTTCTAAGGATATCACAATGAGTCCAGGCTGCCTAATACTTCTTCCCTGGACCCTCTCCAGGATTTTGAGCCAAGTGTCCTCAGGGGAACTGTGTACCCATCATGCCTGAATGGAGGAAAGAAAAATGTGCCCTCTAGACATTGCAGTGGATGTCGTGAATGCTCAGAACAGCAGCCTTTGCATCAGTCTTGCTTAGGGCTAAAAGAGTGAAATTGGAATCTTCCTAACACAAATAAATGACAAATGCTTGTGGTGATGAATACCCCTATTGCCTTGATTTAATCATTACTCATTGTATGCTTGCATCAAAATACCACATGTACCCCATAAATATGTACAGCTTTTATGTATCTATAATAATTAAAAATAAAAAATTTAAAAATCTTGTTTAGTGCTTCCATTAGGGCAATCTGCCCATGCAAGTGGTCTAATGTATAGAGGTTCCTCTCCACCCCTCCCTGTCCAAGGCTAGATATGAATGTGCATGAATTTGACTATAATTAGGTCACAGAAGAGATGCTGTGAATCATATCATTACCAGGGGAAATGATATATGGTACTGCTTTTGACAGAAACAATGTTTCATCCACATTTGGAGCTTTTTGCTTTCATTTACCAGGCGATTGTAAAGATAAGTCTAGCATAAGGCAGAAATACCTACCTTCTCTTGAAAATAGGTCTCTCTCAGGGACAGATATTATCTGGCATGGGAGGACTTGCTTTCTTGTGCCAATGGTGATTAAACAACAGCAACTAGAAAACAGCCTTGGTACGTAGTGCCTGTTGCCATTTCTCATTATTGTCAGAATGTCTTAAATTGCCAGGGGTGCTTTTTCCTTGTTGTTATTGGTTTAATTATGGCAATGCCATCCTACGGGAGAGAACTAATTAACCTTCTGTCAAGAAACCAACTCTGCTATATTGCATATGACATTAATGGCTCAGAGTGTTTCAGGGCAACTTTTTAAAGCTACTTTTCTGTTTTGTTATTGTTGACACCTTCAAAAAAAAGATATTTTTTCTTTTTTTTTTTTAGCAAATATAGTTGTATGCAACCTTTTGAAATTGATATGGATATTGTATTGCTGCTGATTATTATTTAAAAAGATGACATATAAAGGTCAATTTAGTAAACTGCAAGAGTTTCTCACAAGATTATTTACCACCTGAAATAAATGGAAAGGAGATATCGAAGTGAGGAAAGAGAGGGGAAGGAAGATGACATTCTGCAGATGCTAACGGAACACAAGATACTTCATATCTCCACAACCCTGCAAAGTAGGATTTATTATCTTCTTTGTATAGATGAGAAAAGTCAAAGTTCTGAGAGGTTGTAAAAGTAAACTACAGAACCAGTGGTCACATACAATCAGCATGATTTGTCTCTGTGAGATGAAATAAGTTAGCTTCATTCTGAATTCCATTTTATGTCCTGTCTTGTTTTTTTTCTATCTTTCCTTAGTTCCATTTCCTGTATCATCTTATATTCTTACATATTCATGTCAGCTGTCTTAGCTCCTTTCTGAAAAAATCATAAGGTATGAATAAACAAAAATAATTTTCTCAATGACCCTGTAAGGTAAACATAACCATTACTGTTACTTTATAAAGAGTGAAGAGGTGAGACAGCTCCTTCTAGGAAGAAACAGCTTGCCAGCCTTGGAGAAAATGGCTGGTACTAATGTATTTCCCTTTCCAAGAGGAAATTATACTGAAATAGCATGGTCAGATTTCAGGACACTCATGGGGGCCACATTTTCCAGTGGGAGAAGTCCCACTCATGAATATGGCTCTCCCTGCTGCTTTCTCCATCTAAACAATGATTAGAGTAAGAACTTGACTCAGACCTGTTTTTTCTTCCCCTTCTTGATGGCTAGGTAGCCAGGTTCTTCTCAAAAACACATTTTTGTATTTGAGAGTTCTCATCACATTTAACTTGGTAATTGAAAGGAAAAGACCACACTGAGCTTAAGCTTATGTCAAGGACTCTTGTCCAATTTACCAGAAAACTCTGGTTTGCAGGTGATATGCTTCTGGCAAATGGTAAAGTGCAGTCTTATTTCCCAGTTCTCATTGTCCTATGTATATATATACCACACAGGAAACCAAAAAGTTGGAGGGATGCAGATGGTGGTGAGGATATAGAGCAACGCTTACTGGGCCAAGGCAGAATGTGGACCTTTTGGCATCCTGGCTGTATTGCCACTTTACTATCTCAGCCCAATTTCTTTTTCTTTTTTTTTTAGGTGTATAAATGATAGTGACTCTGTGTTTTTTCTTATGTTTTATTTTCTTTTTAATTGACAAATAGTAATTGTGTGTATTTATGGAGTATACTGTGATGTTATAGAGTACAGTGTGGATTTATAGATTTACAGAGTGCAGTGTGATTCTACATGTATACTTAGTGGAATGATCAATTAGGCTAATTCACATATCCGTCACCTCAAATATTTAACATTTCTTTCTGGTGAGAACATACAAAATTCTCTTTTATTAGCTTTGAAATCTACATCATTATTTACTATAGTCATCATTCTGTGTAGTAGATCACCAGAACTTATTCTTCCTGCCTACTGAAACTTTGTACCCATTGACCACTGTCTCCCCTTTCTTCCTCTATCCTCTATCCCCCAGCTTCTGGGAACCACCATTTTTCTCTATATTTCTATGAGTTTGACTTTTCCTAGATTCTATAAATAAATGAGATTATATGGTATTTGTCTCTCTGTGCCTGGCTTATTTCACTTAGTATAATGTCTTCTAGGTTCACCCATGTTGTTGCAAATGATAGAATTTCCTGCTCTTTGAAGGCTGAATAGTCTTTCACTGTGTATACACATTACATTTAAAAACTCCATTCATCTGTTCATGTGCACTTTGGTAGTTTACATGTCTTGGCTATTGTGAATAAGGCTACAATGAATATGAGGGTGCAGATATCTCTTTGACATACTGATGTCAATTCCTTTGGTTACATACCCAGAAGTGGGATTGCTATATTATATGGTAATTTTGCTTTTAGTTTTTTGAGAAACTTTCATACTGTTTTTCAAAGAGGCTGTATTAATTTATAATACCACTAGCTGTAAGTGTTCCTTTTTCTTCTCATCTTCTCCAACACTTACCGTTTATCTTTTTGATAATAGCCAGTCTAACAGGTTTGAGGTGATATCTCATTGTTGTTTTAATTTGCATTTCTCTGATGATTAAAGATGTTGAGCATTCTTTATATATCTGTTGGCCATGTGTATATCCTCTTTTGATTAACGTCTATTCTGGTCCTTTGCAAATTTTTAATGGGATTTTTTTGTTTTCCTTTTATTGAGTAGTTTGAGTTCCTTGTTTATTTGGGGTATTAGCCCCTAATTCAATAGATGATTTGCAAATATTTTCCCCCATTTGTGAGTTGTTTCTTCATTCTGTCAATGGTTTCCTTTGTTGTGCTGTGTTGTTTCCATTTTTAGTTTGATCAAATCCAGTTTGTCTATTTTTGCTTTCATTGCCTGTGTTTTGGGGTCTTACCTAACAAATCACTGCCAAGACCAATGTTATAGAGCTTTCACCTATGTTTTCTTCTAATAGTTCTATAGTTTCAAGTCTTACATTTAAGTTTTTAATTCTTATATAAGAGGTAAGATAAAGGCCTATTTTTACTCTTCTGCCTGTGGATATCCAGTTTTCTTGATACTATTAATTAAAGGCTGTCCTTTTCCCACTGTGTGTTCTTGGTACGTGTGTAAAAAATCAATTGATCATGAATGTGCAGGGCTATTTCTGGGCTCTCCATCCTAGTCCGTTGGTTGTTGTGTCTGTTTTTATGCCAGTACCATGCTGTTTTGACTACCATAGCTTTGTAATGTATTTTGAAATCTGGTAATGTGGTGCTTCCAGCTTTGTTCTTTTGCTTAAAATGGCTTTGGTTATTTGGGGTCTTTTGTGGTTCCATATACATTTTGTAAATGTTTTGATCTATTTTTGTGAATAATGTTATTGAAATTTTGAAGTGATTTCATTGAATTTGTAGCTTGCTTGGGTAGTATGGGCATTTTAGCAATATTAATTCTTCTAATCCATGAACCTGGGATATCTTTCCATTTATTTGTGTCTTCTTCAATTTCTTTTATCAATATTTTATACTTTTCAGTATACAGATCTTTAACCTCCTTTGTTAAATTTACTTATAAGTATTTAATTTTTTGATACTATTCTAAATGAGATTTTCTTAATTTCTTTTTCAGATAGTTTATTGTTATGTAAAAATGCTACTGATTTTTATAAGTTGATTGTTTATCTTGACACTTTACTGAATTCCTTTATTCAGTAAAGGAATAAAGTACTAAAAATACAATTTGGCTTTGTAACACATTCCTAAATATATTACAAAGCTATGGTAGTTCCAACTTTGTGTGTGTGTGTGTGTGTGTGTGTGTGAAGTCTTTAGAGTTTTCTAAATATAAGAAGAGGCCATCAACAGAGACAATCACTTCTTTCTTTCCTATTTGAATGTCTTTCATTTCTCTTCTTTTGCCTAATTGCTCTGGCTGCTAGAACTTTCAGTATTATGGTGAATAGAAGAGGTAAAAATAGGCATCTTTGTCTTATCCCTGATCTTAGAGGCAACGCCTTCAACTTTTCACCATTGAGTATGATGTTAGCTGTGGGCTTGTCATATGTGACCTTTATTGTGTTGAAGAGTATTCCTTCTATACATAATTTTTGAGAGTTCTTGATTATGAAAGAATGTTGAATTTTGTCACAATGCTTTTTTTTGGCATCTACTGAGATAATCATATGGTTTTTGACCTTCATTCTGTTAATATAGTGAATCACATTTATTGATTTGCATATGTTGGATCATCCTTGAATCCCAGGAATAAATCCCACTTGATCATGGTGAAGGATCATTTGGAATCTTTTTTTTTTTTTTTTATTATACTTTAAGTTCTAGGGTACATGTGCATAACGTGCAGGTTTGTTACATATGTATACTTATGCCATGTTGGTGTGCTGCACCCATCAACTCGTCAGCACCCATCAATTCATCATTTATGTCATGTATAACTCCCCAATGCAATCCCTCCCTCCTCCCCCCTCCCCATGATAGGCCCCAGTGTGTGATGTTCCCTTTCCCGAGTCCAAGTGATCTCATTGTTCAGTTCTCACCTATGAGTGAGAACATGCGGTGTTTGGTTTTCTCTTCTTGTGATAGTTTGCTAAGAATGATGGTTTCCAGCTGCATCCATGTCCCTACAAAGGACACAAACTCATCCTTTTTTATGGCTGCATAGTATTCCATGGTGTATATGTGCCACATTTTCTTAATCCAGTCTGTCACAGATGGACATTTGGGATTTCCAAGTCTTTGCTATTGTGAATAGTGCCGCAATAAACATACGTGTGCATGTGTCTTTGTAGTAGAGTAATTTATAATCCTTTGGGTATATACCCAGTAGTGGGATGGCTGGGTCATATGGTACATCTAGTTCTAGATCCTTGAGGAATCGCCATACTGTTTTCCATAATGGTTGAACTAGTTTACAATCCCACCAACAGTGTAAAAGTGTTCCTATTTCTCCACATCCTCTCCAACACCTGTTGTTTCCTGACTTCTTAATGATTGCCATTCTAACTGGTGTGAGATGGTATCTCATTGTGGTTTTGATTTGCATTTCTCTGATGGCAAGTGATGATGAGCATTTTTTCATGTGTCTGTTGGCTGTATGGATGTCTTCTTTGAGAAATGTCTGTTCATATCCTTTGCCCACTTTTTGATGGGGTTGTTTGTTTTTTTTCTTGTAAATTTGTTTGAGTTCTTTGTAGATTCTGGATATTAGCCCTTTGTCAGATGAGTAGATTGCAAAAATTTTCTCCCATTCTGTAGGTTGCCTGTTCACTCTGATGGTAGTTTCTTTTGCTGTGCAAAAGCTCTTTAGTTTAATGAGATCCCATTTGTCAATTTTGGCTTTTGCTGCCATTGCTTTTGGTGTTTTAGACATGAAGTCCTTGCCCATGCCTATGTCCTGAATGGTACTACCTAGATTTTCTTCTAGGGTTTTTATGGTATTAGGTCTAACATTTAAGTCTCTAATCCATCTTGAATTAATCTTCGTAAAGAGGTAAGGAAAGGATCCAGTTTCAGCTTTCTACTTATGGCTAGCCAATTTTCCCAGCACCATTTATTAAATAGGCAATCCTTTCCCCATTTCTTGTTTCTCTCAGGTTTGTCAAAGATCAGGTGGCTGTAGATGTGTGGTTGTTTTCTGAGGACTCGGTTCTGTTCCATTGGTCTATCTCTTGTGTGGTACCAGTACCATGCTGTTTTGGTTACTGTAGCCTTGTAGTATAGTTTGAAGTCAGGTAGCGTGACGCCTCCAGCTTTGTCCTTTTGACTTAGGATTGTCTTGGCAATGCGGGCTCTTTTTTGGTTCCATATGAACTTTAAAGCATTTTTTTCCAATTCTGTGAAGAAAGTCATTGGTAGCTTGATGGGGATGGCATTGAATCTATAAATAACCTTGGGCAGTATGGCCATTTTCACCATATTGATTCTTCCTATCCATGAGCATGGTATGTTCTTCCATTTGTTTGTGTCCTCTTTGATTTCACTGAGCAGTGGTTTGTAGTTCTCCTTGAAGAGGTCCTTTACATCTCTTGTAAGCTGGATTCCTAGGTATTTTATTCTCTTTGAAGCAATGTGAATGGAAGTTGATTCCTGATTTGGCTCTCTGCTTGTCTGTTACTGGTGTATAAGAATGCTTGTGATTTTTGCACATTAATTTTGTATCCTGAGACTTTGCTGAAGTTGCTTATCAGCTTAAGGAGATTTTGGGCTGAGACGATGGGGTTTTCTAAATATACAATCATGTCATCTGCAACAGGGACAATTTGACTTCTTCTTTTCCTAACTGGATACCCTTGATTTCTTTCTCTTGCCTGATTGCCCTAGCCAGAACTTCCAACACTATGTTGAATAGGAGTGGTGAGAGAGGGCATCCCTGTCTTGTGCCAGTTTTCAAAGGGAATTTTTCCAGTTTTTGCCCATTCAGTATGATATTGGCTGTGGTTTGTCATAAATAGCTCTTATTATTTTGAGGTATGTTCCATCAATACCGAATTTATTGAGCGTTTTTAGCATAAAGGGCTGTTGAATTTTGTCAAAAGCCTTTTCTGCATCTATTGAGATAATCATGTGGTTCTTGTCTTTGGTTCTGTTTCTATGCTGGATTACGTTTATTGATTTGCGAATGTTGAACCAGCGTTGCATCCCAGGGATGAAGCCCACTTGATCATGGTGGATAAGCCTTTTGATGTGCTGCTGAGTCCGGTTTGCCAGTATTTTATTGAGAATTTTTGCATCGATGTTCGTCAGGGATATTGGTCTAAAATTTTCTTTTTTTGTTGTGTCTCTGCCAGGCTTTGGTATCAGGATGATGTTGGCCTCATAAAATGAGTTAGGGAGGATTCCCTCTTTTTCTATTGATTGGAATCGTTTCAGAAGGAATGGTACCAGCTCCTCCTTGTACCTCTGGTAGAATTCAGCTGTGAATCCATCTGGTCCTGGACTTTTTTTGGTGGGTAGGCTATTAATTGTTGCCTCAATTTCAGAGCCTGCTATTGGTCTATTCAGGGATTCAACTTCTTCCTGGTTTAGTCTTGGAAGAGTGTAAGTGTCCAGGAAATTATCCATTTCTTCTAGATTTTCTAGTTGATTTGCGTAGAGGCATTTATATTATTCTCTGATGGTTGTTTGTATTTCTGTGTGGTCGGTGGTGATATCCCCTTTATCATTTTTTATTGCGTCTATTTGATTCCTCTCTCTTTTCTTCTTTGTTAGTCTTGCTAGCGTCTGTCAATTTTGTTGATCTTTTCAAAAATCAACTCCTGGATTCATTGATTTTTTGGAGGGTTTTTTGTGTCTCTATCTCCTTCAGTTCTGCTCTGATCTTAGTTATTTCTTGCCTTCTGCTAGCTTTTGAATGTGTTTGCTCTTGCCTCTCTAGTTCTTTTAATTGTGATGTTAGAGTGTCATTTTAGATCTTTCCTGCTTTCTCTTGTGGGCATTCAGTGCTAGAAATTTCCCTCTACACACTGCTTTAAATGTGTCCCAGAGATTCTGGTATGTTGTATCTTTGTTCTCATTGGTTTCAAAGAACATCTTATTTCTGCTTTCATTTCGTTATGTACCCAGTAGTCATTCAGGAGCAGGTTGTTCAGTTTCCATGTAGTTGAGCGGTTTTGATTGAGTTTCTTAGTCCTGAGTTCTAGTTTGATTGCACTGTGGTCTGAGAGACAGTTTGTTATAATTTCTGTTCTTGTACATTTGCTGAGGAGTGCTTTACTTCCATTATGTGGTCAATTTTGGAATAAGTGCGATGTGGTGCTGAGAAGAATGTATATTCTGTTGATTTGGGGTGAAGAGTTCTATAGATGTCTATTAGGTCCGCTTGGTGCAGAGATGAGTTCAATTCCTGGATATCCTTGTTAACTTTCTGTCTCATTGATCTGTCTCATGTTGACAGTGGAGTGTTGAAGTCTCCCATTATTATTGTATGGGAGTCTAAGTCTCTTTGTAGGTCTCTAAGGACTTGCTTTATGAATCTGGGTGCTCCTGTATTGGGTGCATATATATTTAGGAGAGTTAGCTCTTCCTGTTGAATTGATCCCTTTACCATTATGTAATGGCCTTCTTTGTCTCTTTTGATCTTTGATGGTTTAAAGTCTGTTTTATCAGAGACTAGGATTGCAACCCCTGCTTTTTTTTGTTCTCCATTTGCTTGGTAGATCTTCCTCCATCCTTTATTTTGAGCCTATGTATGTCTCTGCATGTGAGATGTCTCCTGAATACAGCAGACTGATGGGTCTTGACTCTTTATCCAGTTTGCCAGTCTGTGTCTTTTAATTGGCCATTTAGTCCATTTACATTTAAGGTTAATATTGTTACGTGTGAACTTGATCCTGCCATTATGATATTAACTGGTTATTTTGCTCGTTAGTTGATGCAGTTTCTTCCTAGCCTCGATGGTCTTTACATTTTGGCATGTTTTTGCAATGGCTGGTACCGGTTGTTCCTTTCCATGTTTAGGGCTTCCTTCAGGTCTCTTGTAAGGCAGGCCTGGTGGTGACAAAATCTCTAAGCATTTGCTTATCTGTAAAGGATTTTATTTCTCCTTCACTGATGAAACTTAGTTTGGCTGGATATGAAATTCTGGGTTGAAAATTCTTTTCTTTAAGAACGTTGAATATTGCCCCCACTCTCTTCTGGCTTGTAGAGTTTCTGCCGAGAGATCTGCTCTTAGTCTGATAGGCTTCCCTTTGTGGGTAACCCACCTTTCTCTCTGGCTGCCCTTAAGATTTTTTCCTTCATTTCCACTTTGGTGAATCAGGCAATTATGTGTCTTGGAGTTGCTCTTCTGGAGGAGTATCTTTGTGGCGTTCTCTGTATTTCCTGAATTTGAATGTTGGCCTGCCCTACTAGGTTGGGGAAGTTCTCCTGGATGATATCCTGAAGAGTGTTTTCCAACTTGGTTCCATTTTCCCCCTCACTTTCAGGCACCCCAATCAGACGTAGATTTGGTATTTTTACATAATCCCATACTTCTTGCAGGCTTTGTTCATTTCTTTTTCTTCTTTTTTCTTTTCTTCTCGCTTCATTTCATTCATTTGATCCTCAATCGCTGATACTCTTTCTTCCAGTTGATCGAGTCGGTTACTGAAGCTTGTGCCTTTGTCACGTATTTCTCGTGTCATGGTTTTCATCTCTGTCATTTCGTTTATGATCTTCTCTGCATTAATTAGTCTAGCTGTCAATTCTTCCACTCTTTTTTCAAGATTTTTAGTTTCTTTGCGCTGGGTACGTAATTCCTCCTTTAGCTCTGAGAAGTTTGATGGACTGAAGCCTTCTTCTCTCATCTCGTCAAAGTCATTCTCTGACCAGCTTTGATCTGTTGCTGGCGATGGGCTGCGCTCCTTTGCAGGGGGAGATGCGCACTTATCTTTTGAATTTCCAGCTTTTCTGCCCTGCTTCTACCCCGTCTTTGTGGTTTTATCTGTCTCTGGTCTTTCATGATGGTGACATACTGATGGGGTTTTGGTATAGGTGTCCTTCCTGTTTGATAGTTTTCCGTCTGACAGTCAGAAGGACTGTCTGTTGGTCTGTTGGAGATTGCTTGAGGTCCACTCCAGACCGTTTGCCTGGGTATTAGCAGCAGAGGTTGCGGAAGATAGAATATTGCTGAACAGCGAGTGTACCTGTCTGATTCTTCCTTTGGAAGTTTCCTCTCAGGGGTGTCTCCACCCTGTGAGGTGTGGGGTGTCAGACTGCCCCTAGTGGGGGATGTCTCCCAGCTAGGCTACTCAGGGGTCAGGGACCCACCTGAGCAGGCAGTCTGTCCGTTCTCAGATCTCAACCTCTGCGTTGGGAGATCCACGGCTCTCCCCAAAGCTGTCAGACAGAGTCGTTCGCGTCTGCACAGGCCCCCGCTGCTTCCCCTATTGGACTTCAGCTGTGCGCTGTCCCCAGAGGTGGAGTCTTCAGAGACAGGCAGGCTTCCTTGAGCTGCTGTGAGCTCCACCCAGTTGGAGCTTCCCAGCGGCTTTGTTTACCTACTTAAGCCTCAGCAATGGCGGGCGCCCCTCCCCCAGCCTCACTGCTGCCTTGTGGATAGATCACCTCAGACTGCTGTGTTACCAGTGAGGGAGGCTCCGTGGGCATGGGCCCCTCCCGGCCAGGTGTGGGATATATTCTCCTGGTGTGCCTGTTTCCTTAAAGCGCAGTATTGGGGTGGGAGTTACCTGATTTTCCAGGTGTTGTGTGTCTCAGTTCCCCTGGCTAGGAAAACGGATTTCCTTCCCCCTTGTGCTTTCAGGTGAGGCGATGCCTCACCCTGCTTCAGCTCTCGCTGGTCAGGCTGCAGCAGCTGACCAGCACTGATTGTCCGGCACTCCCTAGTGAGATGACCCCAGTATCTCAGTTGAAAATGCAGAAATCACCGGTCTTCTGTGTCGCTCGCGCTGGGAGTTGGAGACTGGAGCTGTTCCTATTCGGCCATCTCATTTGGAATCTTTTTAAATCATTTTGAAGGGTAGTGGAATACAATTTTATAGTAGTCTGTTGAGAATTTTTGCATCTATGTTCATCAGGAATATTGGCTTGTAGTTTTCTTGGAGTGTCTTTGTCTGGCTTTGTTATCAAGGTAATGCAGGCCTCATAAAATGAGTTTGGAAGTATCCTCTCCTCTTCAATTTTTTGAAAGAATTTGAAAATGGTTGATATTTATTCTTTAAATGAGTGGTAGAATTTATCCTTGAAGGCATCTGGTCCTGGGATTTTCTTTGATGGGAGATTTTAATTACTAATTTAATCTCCTTACTTGCTTTGATTTGTTTGGATTTTCTATTTCTTTGTAATTGAATCTTGGCAGGTTTATGATTCTAGGAATTTATCCATTTCTTCCAGGGTGTCCAATTTGTTGGCATGTAGTTGTTCGTAGTAGTCTCTTATGATCCTATATATGTCTGTGTAATCGGTTGTAATGTTTCCTCTTTTGTTTCTGATTTTATTTGTTTGAGTCTTCTGTCATTTTTCCTTAGTCGGCTAAGGATTTGTCAATTTTGTTCAGCTTTTCAAAAAACCAACCCTTAGTTTCACTGATCTTTTCTATTGTTTTTCTAGTCTCCATTTCATTTATTTCTGTGCTGATCTTTGTTTTATCTGTTAATATTGGGCTTTCTATATTGAGCTTAGCATGTCCTCCCCACCCCCATGTTCCTTGAGGTATAAAGTTAGGTTGCTTATTTGGGACTTTTTATCTTTTTTGATGTAGGTCTTTATTACTATAAACTTCCCTCTTGAAACTGCTTTTGCTGCATCCCATAATTTTCCTTGATTCCTCGTTATTGATTTCTAGTTTCATACCATTGTGATCAGAAAAAAAAGTTTGATATTGTTTTGCTCTTCCTAAATTTGTTTGGACCTGTTTTGTGACCTAACATATGGTCTATCGTGGAAAATGTTCCCAGTGCACTTGAAAAGAATATGCATTCTATTGTTGTTAAGTGGAATGTTCTGTATATGTCTGTATATGTATATGTCTGTTAGGTCCATTTGGTCTAAGTTCAAGTCCAGTGTTTCCTTATTGAATTTATTTATTTATTTTTTTGAAACAGAGTCTCGCTCTGTCACCCAGGCTGGAGTGCAGTGGCGCGATCTTGGCTCACTGCAACCTCCGCTTCCCAGGTTCAAGTGATTCTCCTGCTTTAGCCTCTTGAGTAACTGGGATTACAGGTGCGCCACCATGCCTGGCTAATTTTGTATTTTTAGTAGAAATGGGGTTTTGTCATGTTGGCCAGGCTGGTCTCAAACTCTTGACCTCAAGTGATCCACCAGCTTCAGCCCCACAAAGTGCTGGGATTATAAGCATGAGCCACCATGCCCAGCCTCCTTATTGAATTTTGCCTAGATGATTCGCCTGTTGTTGAAAGTGGGGTATTTAATCCCTTATCATTATTGTGCTGCAGTCTATGTCTCCCTTCAAATCTCTTAATGTTTGCTTTATATATTTAGATACTCATCCCAATTTCCTTTATTTATTTATTTTTGACAGAGAAATAACTTACTATAAGAGAAGTTTGCTGAGTTCAACACTTTCTCAAAGTGTGGTCTAGAATAAAATTGCTAAATGCCTGGAGAAAGGATAACCCTCCTGCCTTCTGCATTTTACAGCAAACACTGAAAATAGTTCCCCTATTTTCTGCTAAGCTTCATGTGGCTTCACAATCCCAGTCTATATCCTTATTCTGTCAGTCATTACCTATTGATGAGAGATGGCATACATTAGAAACATAGTCACCAATTTGGGTGAATTAACCAGGGCTCTTGTCTTATAAAATACTTAACAAATTCTGGCTCCAGAGTGTAAAAGGTTGGGGGAAAGTATCAAAGACCTGTAGATTACCTTGCTAATCTGTGTTCCATCTGTACTACCAATCATCAATCGATTAATATATATACATATATATATATGTTAAAAACACATGAATATATATCTTATTTTCTCTCCTAACCCTCCTTTATTATTCTTACTCAGTATGTGCCTAAAATTAAAGTCTATATTTATTCCCTTGATTCTGTCTTTCTTGTAATAATTAAAACTTTACTGTGCAGAGGTCTGCTTGTGTACTACTCCATCTTTAGCCTTTAGAACTGCAGTTGGCTCATGATATATGCTTATAAATATTTGTGGGATAAATGAATAAATATATGAATGAGCGTAAATGAGGCTCATTACTTTTTACATTTATTTTTAATGAATCCAGAAAGAAAAAAACCTCGGTTCCACTGAATGCCAATTAGAAAGCATTCATCCATGGGAGCTGCATTGGGAAAATCCGCTCTGAGAATGGAGGCACCACTGAGAATATGGAAAAAAAATTTAGGGACAAAACAAGCCTCAGTCCTATTGCTTGAGCCCAAGATAGAGAGACTGGTTCAAAACCTGCCCTACATCTGTATTTTCTAGTAATTGATCTTAAAAAAACCTCCTGTATTATCTAAGGTGCTTTGAGCTGGAATTTTTGTTAATTGCAACTGAGGTTATTATTTATCTGCAGGGATGACGTCTGTGACAAGAAAGTTTGGATTCAGAGAGGAAAGAAGGGCAAAGCAGGAACTCAGAGTAGGGCCAGCTAAGTAGAAGCTGCAGGTACTTCAAAATTTCGTCTACAGTAGGCTTGATCTCTCTTGCCTCCTCCTCCCCAATGTTTTCTTGAAGGCAGGAGGAGCTCTGATAGGAAATGATGCTGAGCTCAAATCCCTTATCTAGCACTCTCAGGAGTGTGACCTTATCTCAGACCTAAGCTGCTTTGTATGGAAAAGGAGGATAACACCTGATTACAGGGGTTGGAGGAAATTAATAAAATAAGCACGTGTCATTCCTAGCACATAGACTGTGCTCAGTGGTGTAAATGTTCTCTTGCTTTGGTGATCTGACAAAGGAAAGTTGAACAATTATGTCCCAGATGGATGCTGAAATATTTATTCAAAAGTAGTTAATCCTATGTAAATGGTGTTTCTAAATTGCCGCCAGTTTTTGAAGGCCTAGAGATTCATATAATTAATTAATGACTTTCAAAACAACGTCTCTATAGTAATAATCCCAGTGAGAAGAGCAAAAGCTTCTTTTGGAGGAGAAACTGGAAAATTTCCTGCTTTTTATTTGGAGCAACTATGGGGCAATTCCTTTTACATGCTTTTGCTTCCCTAAAACATAGTGGCGCTGATTGAAGGATACATACATTAATTAGGAAAGACCTCCTATTGTTGCCTGGAGCAAATTTATAACTACAGAAGATACTTGAAGTCATGTGTTTTATTCACTATAATGTTCAACAAGTTTATGTATATGAGCTTAACATTTTTTTTTTTTTCCCCCCTGGACCTTTGAGTGAATGGAACCTGGTATACGGCAAGATCTAGGTGCTGTGCTACTTTCCCATGACAAACTGAATGCTTTCCCTAAAAATAGTTGATCTATTGAGCCTAATGCCAATTTCCAACATTTCCTTTTTAACATTATATTCAAGTGATCATGCATGTTGCAATTCATTTCATTTTTGATCAACTTTGTGGAATGCCTCCTGTGTGCTTGCTAGAAGGAAGTTTTACAGCTGAATGCTCTACCCCATAGCATTATAGTCTCTGTGGTCTATTTTGGAATTTCTCCTTAAGTTTATTACAGGAGTTTTATTTATGACATTTGTTTTGTATTTTATGCTGTTCCAAGTTGTAAACATGCCACAAGTAATTTCCCTTTCTCTTCTTCTAAGCTTTATTTATGTTCTTTGGAATTCATACAGACACATCTTGATGTTCTGAGGAGCTGTTACTAATGTGCCCCTCTGGGATCAGACTGATTTTGACTGTGAGAACTGGCATCTTTGAGATCCCATGAAAAAGAACCCCACATCAGAACTGCAGGCCTGGGAAGTGCCATCCCATTGTTCCATCGAGCGAATGCAGGCCAGAATGAGATAGAATGATAGATGTACTACAATTCTTTGAGGCTGTGGATGAACTTTTTTTAAAAATACATTTTTATTTTGGAATAGTGCTAGATTCACAGAAAAGTTTCAAAGAAAATACAGAGTGTTCCCAAATATTCCTCACCCAGTTTTTCCCATTGTTAGTATCTTTCCTTACCATGATATGTTCGTCAAATCTAACAAACCAACATTGTTCTAGTACTAAACTCAATTTTTTGTTTTTCACAGATTTCCACATTAATATTCCTTTTCTGTGCCGTGATTGAATCCAGGGTACCATGTTGCATTTCGTTTTCATGTCTCCATAATCTCTGGTGTGTGACAGTTTCTCACACAGTTTCTTGACAGTCTTGAAGAGGCCTGGTCAGGTATTTTGTAGATGTTCCTCATTTTGGATTTGTTTTATGTTTTTCTCATAGTTAGACTGGAGTTACAAGTAAGAGAAGAAGTTCCTAACCAATAATCTGTCAATGTGAAATGTTATCAGGGAACATGTTATTGGCATGATTTATCACTGATAGGTTAACCTTGATCATTGGGTTAAGGTAGTGTTTTCCAGGTTTCTCCACTGTGAAGTTATTATTTTTCCCTTTCATAGTCTATTCTTTGGAGGCAAATCACTGAGTCCAGCTCATGTTCAAGGTGGGAAGGGGTCTAAGCTCCACTTTCTGGATGGAAGATTATCTACGTATAGTAGCTGGAATTCTTCTGTAAGAAAGAATTGTCCCTTCTCTTCCAAATTTTTTTTTTTTTTTGAGATACTGATGGGATGAATGTCTTCGAAATCAGTAAGAGGCCTAGTGCTATTTTTTTGAGAGATGTATAAACATTGATTCTCCCACCTGTTTCTTTGAGAGCATCAGGAGACTTGAGAAAATTCCTGGGGCGAATATTTCTGCTTCACACAGACAAAAGCAAGCTTGCCCTGGGCCCATGATTCAGCTCCCCTTCAGCATTTTTTTTTTTTTTTTAGACGGAGTCTTGCTGTGTCGCCAGGCTGGAGTGCAGTGGTGGGATATCGGCTCACTGAAACTTCCATGTCCTGGGTTCAAGCGATTCTCCTGCCTCAGCCTCTTGAGTAGCTGGGGCAACAGGTGTGCACCACCACACCTGGCTGATTTTTGTATTTTAGGTAGAGATGGGGTTTCACTATGTTGGCCAGGATTGTCTCGATCTCTTGATCTCGTGATCTACCCGCCTCAGCCTCCCAAAGTGCTGGGATTACAGGCATGAGCCACTGTGCCCAGCCCCTGTCAGCATCTATCTGGGCCTGCTTTTCCCTAAGTGCTCACCAGGAGCCAGCAGCACCCTTTGAAGACCATCCGCCAGGTACCCAGGACCTTGGAATTGTCTTAGCCCGAATGGCTCTGAGCCTACTTCCAGAATCTTCATGGTCTTCTTCTGTGAGCCTTTTCTTCAAAATGAAGACTGGGCCACTGATGTGCATACTCCTTGGCCTGACAGGTAGTCAGATGGCTGCTGTGGATGGAGTCTGGAATGCAGTCTGGGATATGTGGAGGAAGAAAAGTCCCCTCCTCATCAACACGCCACATTATTCAGGAAGATGATATCAACATGATTTATCATGGATGAGGTTAACCTTGATCGTTTGATCAAGGTAGTTTTTCAAATGAAAAGCAAACATCAGAAATTGACCAGTGCCTCTTTCAAAAGCTTTTTCACTGGGATTCTTACTGCTTAGAAGTTGTTTTGAAAGTGATTAATCAATTACATGAACCTCTAGGCCTTCCAAAATTCTGAAGCAGTTTAGAAACAACATTTATGTAGGATAGAGGTGTAGAACAGAGTCGAGTTTGGAGGGGAGGGGGGAGAAAAGGACAGTGGTCAGGTCAGAGGCTGGCATTGGTTCTCCTCTAGATGCCATGTTCTGAGGTCACATTCTGGTGCAAATTCTAGTAATTTGGAATTTGGACATTAGGGTTGTTTGAAGGAGCATATTTGTTAAGGTAGGAGAAAAGATCACATTGTATTTAGCAGTTTGTTTGCTTGATTTATAATTTAGACATATGGTGTATGGGCTTGCCATAGGCCCTGACAATTTCAGGCAGGCCTGTTTCTGTGAGCAAAGTTAAATGAAGAAAATGTCAGGGCTGTTGACCGTAATCTTTTCCCCAACTCCAGCCCTGTGGAATGTAATGCCCTCAAGACAACAGCTGTCACTGGGTCTCTGTGGACTTCCCTTGTGGCACACAATTTTCTTCAGATTCCTTGAGAGGCCTGGGTGGAGGGCTTTGCCACTGACACAATAGAGGGCTTGTCTTTGTATTTGTCTGCTGAGAATGTCCTTTATTCACCTAGAATCCCATGCTCACTCTTCTCTACCTACCCAACCCTCCACTATCTGGAATTCTACTTCTTCCATGAAGTTTTCCTTAATTCCACAAATCCCCTTCACAGAAATGTGATAAGGTCACTTAGTAGCAGTTGTGGGTTTCCACAGATGGCTGCCTCTTTCCTCTAGGCACTTTGAATGTAGTGCTGGTAGGAGGCCACAAGGGGAATAGCAGCTCCAAGATCAGAGGGCTGTGTGGCCCCAACCTCTCCGTCCTCCTCAGGCACACTCAGCGTGGCTTTATACTCAAGGGGCTGAATATAAATGTGCTATTTTAAAATCTATTTAAATAAGATGTATATTAGAGCAAGGCTGAGATAAAATTGACGGTTATTCACTAGTCACTATTGATACACTCATCATGATTTTCTCCTAGATTTATTAAAACGTTTTTTTGTAAGTCATCTGCAATTAATTACTTGAGTCAAAATCTCTTTTGGGGGAAGATGTGGAACTCTAGGATTTCAAGTAACTCTAGGAGGTGCCAAAACCCTGTGGTCATACCCTAATCAAAATGACTTATTGGCTCTTGAGGTTAATTTTTCTTTCCCAGCCATGCATGGGACTTCAGCTGTCCTCTTTCTCTTCATCTTTCTCTCTCTCTCTCTTTTTTTCAATAGGTATATGGGAACACTTTTTGTTTTTAGAGCTGAACAAAAATACACAGAGAATAATATTCAGGTTGGAAGGAACTCTTCCTTTTCTTGTTCCTCCCAACACTGAGTTTCTTCAGTAAAGTACTAAAGGTATGTTGTTTTTACTACTTGTTTTCACAGCTTAGTTTCTCTAAAGATATGTTCTTCTTTTTCTTTTTTTTATTAAAAAAAAAGCTTTATTGAGCTGTAATTGATAAATATAGATATTTAATATGTACAATTTAGTGACTCTGAACATGTAAAAACACCCATGATACTATCACCACAATTCAGGTAAGACATATTCAACATCTTTCTTTATTGGGACACCAAAAACAGAGATTCCTCCTTCCCTGTCTCTTCCTCCCTCCATCCCTCCCTGTATCTTCCTTCCTTCCTCCCTCCCTCCCTGTGTCTTCCTTCCTTCCTCTCTCCTTTCTCCCCTTTCTTTTCTTTCTTCCCTCCCTCTTTCTTTTCTTTTCTTTTCTTTTTCTTTCTTTCTTTCTTTCTTTCCTTCTTTCTTTCTCTCTCTTTCTTTCTTTCTTTCTTCTTTCTTTCCTTCTCTCTCTCTCTCTTTCTTTCTTTCTTTCTTTTCCTTCCTTCCCCTCCCTCCCTCCCTCCCTCCCTCCCTCCCTTCCTCCCTCCCTCCCTTCCTTCCTTCCTTCCCCTCTTTCTGTAGAAGGACTTAATATGAGACCTACCTTCTTAACAAGTTTTGAAGTGCACAATATTATATGGTTAATTATAGGCAGTATGTTTTACAGCAGATTTCTAGAACTTACCCATCTAGCACAACTGAAACTTTAAACCCATTGAACAATGAGTTTTTCAATTTATTCCTCTTCTGTGCTTACTAATCTTTGTTTTTGAAAATAAGGTCACTGTGACTATAAGAGAACATACCTAAAAGGTAGCAATATGTATCAAGGTTTTAAAATAGAGATATAAAATGTACTCATTGTAAAACTCCCATTACATATGTTTTTGATTTCACATCGTTTAATTATATTCTATCTTTCACTGTCCTTCACTTGTTTTATTCATTCATGTATCAAATATATATTAAGCACCTATTATTCTAGGTCCTAAGGAGATAGCAGTGAACATACAGACAAAAATTCTCAGTGTTATGAAGAAAAATAAAATAAGAAACAAGGATAAGAAGTGCTGGAGTGAGAGTGGAAAGTTGTAGTTTAAACAAGATGATCATGAAAGGTCTTACATCAAGGAGATACTTAAGCAAAGGTTGATGGAGATGAGGGTTCAAGGCATTTGAATCTGGGAGAAAAGGCATGGGAAATAGCAAGTGCAAAGTCCCTGAGGGAGCAGGCCTGGTGTGTTTGAATAGGGAGGAAGGTAGGGGAGAGCAGGGTGAGTAAAGAGGGTCAGAGAAGAAGAGGCTGGGTGACAAGTGGGACCACCTGCGTAAGATCTTGTTGGCTATTTAGCACCATCCCTGGCCCTACACACAAGAGGCCAGTAGTATTTCCTCAGTAGCTGTAGAAACCAGAACCGTCCCCTATGTGGCAAAAGCACTGCCATTAGAAAAATGCTGCCTCAAGAGAACATGTGGCAACTATGACTGTGGTCCCTTCCAGGTCTAAAATGCAATCATTTTGAACCTACTGTATATGTGATCCTTCACTCATGTATATACACAATCTTTTAAATTCCATCTAACACCAGACTCACTAAACTTAGGATCACTTACATTTTTCTTTCTCTCTTCTATTTTTTCTCCCCTTCTTTTTTATCTGTGAGCCATAGAACGATGACACTTGTGGGAAATAAGTGTAAGAATTGAGGCAAAGTTACATCTTTTGTGAGAAAAAGAAAAATCAGAAGTTTTAACTTAAAAACACCATAAAGAATCAATGCTTTCCATTTTAAAGCCCTAACAAATATATAAAAGCCAGGATCTGCAATATCTTCTGTTCCTACCAAATAGCCTTTTGATTTAAACTCTCCCTTAGGCACCAACATTCAACCTTAAGCATCAGGTTGAATAAAAACCCATCTGGATTTAATATTTCATGATCATAGTTAATTAGTAACATTATAAGAATATGACTTCCCACTCCGAGGGTCTACCTTGGGAACAGAGCTACCACTGAAGGAATCATATTAGGATAATACACACTTGGAGTTCCAATAAGTGGCTTTGAAATGAACTTTTGAAAATGATTTATAAACATATGACAACATCTGCTTTTTATGGTTGACTTATAGCATAGACTTAGTGCACGGTTCTGCGGAACTGAGTGTGTCCCAGTGTGGCTTTAAAAAAATTTGGTTTCTGGCTCATGAAATAGAGAATTGAGATGAACAGTGCCAAGAATGGTTCCTGACACCACCCATTGACATCCATCACCTTCTCCAGTAAGTGCTTCTTTGCTAGGTATTGTGAGGAGTTAAACAAGCTGTCATGGTCCCTAAGTATGTTTTGTCTATAGAGCAGGCAAGAAAAATAGAAAAATGTACAGAAAATGCAGATATGCATAATGCCATCTATGTTTCCATCATCCTGAGAGTTAAATAACTGTGGCTGGTAGGAATAAAATAAATAACAGGGGCCAAGTGGGGTCAGTCAATAACCACCCAGAATAAATTGCTAATCAGAAGCGGAGCTAGCACAGGCTGATAAATAACAAGGTTACTTTATCTGAGGAAAGAACCTGCTTTTCCTCATGTTGGTAATTATATCAATACAGAGAAAGAGACAATTTGGCGTTCACTGGATTACTGCCAGATGATGTTCTAAATTGATGACATGTTCTCAGGCATCCTCTCCTCCAGTTGCCTGGCTCAAGTATAAGTGGCAGCTAATTCTAGTTTGTATTACCTGAGTAGCTTGATAATCGCCTTTGTGCCTAGTGTGTGTGTGTCCTGAAAACTTGGGCTCAAGTCCATGCAGAGCAGTGCTTTCAGACTTCACCATGTATGCTAATTACGTGGGGATCTTGTTAAAATGCAAATTCTAGTTCAATAGGTCTGGGTAGAGGCTTGAGATGCTGAGTTTCTAATAAGCTCCCAGGTGAAGCCAATGCTGCTGATTCGTGGAACACAATTTCTCTTTTAAGCAGCCACACCGAGCATGAGCCCCAAGCAGTGGGTTTATGGGGGTGCACTGCCTGTGTAACTTGAAGAGCTGACAGGTGACACCCCCACCACATTTGATCAGAGGAGTATTGGGCTGAAGAGTTCATCAAGGGGAGGGAGAGAGAATTTGAAAGCAGTGGCAATAGAAGTAAGAAGTGTGGATCTAGGGTGATGTCAACAAGACAGCTGACTAGAAGTGCCTAATGCTCATGCCCCTAACAAAAAAAGAACCAGAACAACAAACACACAACTACATCTTAACTAGAGTGACTGAAAGAGAGTGCTGGAGTACAGCAAGAGAGTGATGGAAACCCTGGGAAGCATAGAAACTCAGGGCAGACACATAGAGAAGGGAAGAAAATGCTTTGCCTCTGGCACCCTATCCCCCAGTAAGGAGCAGCTCCGAAACATAAGGGGCTTCTCTCTGCTGGAAGATAAGCAGGAGGCCCCCGGAGGCCTCTGTCCCTGCTGTGTACACCTGCAGTTTTGGATACTGGAGAATCCTGAAATGCTCACAGGCCATGAGCCTAGCTTTGGGAGATGCTTGGAGTTCACACAGCTGTACTACTCCAGAGAAGGCTCCCACTTGTGCCCTGCCCCCATGGCCCAAGCTGCTATTGTGCTGCAACATCTCAAACTAGAGCCACTGCTAGGGTGTGTCCTGCTCCAGGGCCCTGTAACCACTACATCTTTTCATCCCTGAGGCTCTACCATCATTGCACCATGCTCGCATCCGTGGTAGCATGTTGTACTCCAGCCAAGCCGCTGTAGCTCCCTACTGCCTGGGAACAAGCCACCTAGGAGGCAGTTCATCTCTCCAATCCCAACGGCTGCAACACCCTGGCTACTTGGAGCCTGGGTCCAGTGGAGCAGCCACATCCCCTGGACACCTGAACCAACCTGGTGCCCCACACTGAGGGAATTGGAACTTCAGCCTAGGGGATCAGCCTCATCCCCAGTGCCTAAGCTCACACAATGCCTTGCCTTTTGGGGACCAAGTGCACTCGTCCAATGGAGAAGCCACACCAGAAAGGCAGAGCCATACCCCTCACTGCCTGAACCAGCCTGGTACCCTGACCTGCTGGGAACCAGCATCTAGGGGTCTCTTGCTTATTTTTTTTCCCACAAGGAGAAGCACCTTCTAGTTTTGAGCTGATCCTAACTGGGGGATTAGAGAGGCACGGCATTTCCTTCCCTTCTGTATGTGACTGCCCTGAGTTTCCATGCTTCACAGGGTTGCCACCACACCCTTGCTGTATTCTAGCACTCTCTTAGGCACTCTAGTCAAGACATAGTTGAGTATTTATTTTGATTCTTTTTTTGTTGGGGTTGGGGATGAGCATCATGCACCTCAGTCAGCTGTCTTGTTGACATCACTATAAATCCCCACCCTTCTTTCTTTTATTCCTAGTTATTTCAAATTTCACTTCTTCCTCTCCTTGATAGACTCTTCTTCAGCTCATTATTCTTCTAAAAACATGTGTTCAATTGGAGCAGCTGTACCCCCCAGTGCCTGAGCCAAAGTGACACCCCACCCTGTGAGGAACTGGGGCCCTGGACCAGCAGAGTATCTGTCCCGCCAGGCACCTGAACTGATGTGGCACCTTGCCTCCCAAGAAGACAAAAGCTTGTTTGAACTGTGCCACCACATGCTCTGGATCAAAAAGCCACAGCACTCCTTCCTGCTGGATCTGGATCAGCCCTTTAGAGTCAAATTACTGAGGTGCTATACCTCTCTGGGGCATGGAGCCATTGTTGCACTGCTTCCTCTTCCCTGTAGCCCAAGCCACTGCTGTGTCCTGTCATTCCTGGGTCCTTGTTGCCACCACACCTGGCCTTGCAGAGCCTGGGTTACTTCTGTGTCCCACCACTTCAGGGTTCAGAGGCACCACTACACAGTGCCCCTTCTCCTGGTGCCCAAGTTGCCACTCTTCAGGAACCAAGCATCTTGAACACCCTGTCTTCCTTGGAGCCATGCCAGGGCTACACCCTGTTTCCCAGGATCAGAGTTACAGCTACATTCTTGTCCTCCTGGGCCTTAGCTACTGGGGAGTGTGTCAGAGTCATAGTCCTTAGCTTGGTGGAAGAGCTGCATCACCTGTGTTTCAGAGAGTGAACCCATTCAGAGAGTCTTACCCTATGAAAGCTGCTATAAATTTGGAATAGACGACTGTTCCATCAGATGTGCAGATATCAGCACAAGAACACAAAAAACATGAGAAATCAAGAAAACATGATGCCACCAAAGGAACACAATAATTCTCCAGTAACTGATACCAAAGAAATGAAAATTATGAGTTGCCTGGAAAGGAATTCAAAATAATAATCTCTAGGAAACTCGGTGAGATACATAAGAATACAGATAGACAATTCAATAAAATTAGGAAAACAATCCATGATCTGAATGAGAAATTCAACAGAGATAGAATCTTAAAAAATAAGTAAATATTAATAGCATTCTTGGAGCTGAAGAACTCAGTGAAAAAATTACAACTAAGAACTTCAATAGAAGACTAGCTCGAGTAGAAGAAAGACTTTCTGAACTTGAAAAATAGGTCTTTTGAAATGACCTAGTCAATGGAGAAAAAAGAAAAATAATGGAACAAAGTGAAGAAAGCCCACAGAACTTATAGGACATCCTTAAGTGAGCAAGTTTTTGCATAAGGGAGTTCCAGATGGAGAAGAGATGAAGAAAGGCACAAATAAATTAATAAAACAATGACTGAGAATTTCCCAACCCTTAGGAAAGATATTGACATCCAGATTGATGAAATACAAAGGTTCCAGAATAGGATCAAAGAGGTCCTCACCAAGGCATAGTATAATAAAAATGTCAAAGTCAAAGACAGAATTTTAAAAGTATCGAGAGAAAAGTGTCAAAGGGCATACAAGGGAGTCTTCATTAGACTGTAAATGGATCTTTTCTTCCTTCCTTTCTTTTCTTTTCTTTTTCTTTCTTTCTTTCTTTCTTTCTTTCTTTCTTTCTTTCTTTCTTTCTCTCTCTCTCTCTTTCTCTCTTTCTTTCTTTTTCTTTCTTTCTCTCTCTCTTTCCCTCTTTCTCTCTCTGTTTGTTTTGTTTTGTTTTCTGAGATGGAGTCTCACTCTGTTGCCCAGGCTGAAGTGCAGTGGTGTGATCTTGGTTGACTGCAAACTTTGCCTCCTGGGTTCAAGCGATTCTCCTGCCTCAGCCTCCTGAGTAACTGGGATTATAGGCATGCACCATCACACCTGACTAATCTTTATAGTTTTAGTAAAGACAGGGTTTTATAGGCATGCACCATCACACCTGACTAATCTTTACAGTTTTAGTCAAGACAGGGTTTTGCCATGTCTTTACCATGCTGGGCTGGTCTTGAACTCTTGATCTTAGGTGATCTGCCTGCCTTGGCCTCCCAAAGTGCTGGGATTACAGGTGTGAGCTACTGTGCTCAGCCCAAAACTATCAGTGGATTTCTAAGCAGAAAACTTGCAGGCCAGGAGACAATGGTGTGACATATTCAAAGTAATCAAAGAAAAAAAAAAACTTGGCAGCCAACAGTAGTATAACTGCAAGTCTGTCCTTCAGAAATGATGGCAAAATGAAGTGTTTTTCAGAAAAGCAAAAGCTGAGGAAATTTATCACCACTAGACCTACCTTACAAGAAATGTTTAAGGGAGTTCTTCAGCTGTAAACAATGAAAACATATCGTTATCATCATGAAAACATATGAAAGTATAAAACTCACTAGTAGAGGTAAATACGTAGTCAAATTTAGAATACTCCATTAGTGTAATCGTGGTGTGTAAACCTTTCAAACTTCTAATGTGAAGGTTAAAATTTGAAATAATTAAAAATATACCTATAATAAATTGTGCAGGAATATACAATATAAGAAACTGTAAATTCTGACAACAAAATTATAAATTATGGATGGAAGGGTAAAAGTCTAGAGTATTTGTAAGTGATCAAAGTTAGGTCATTATCAGTTAAAAGTGTCTATTATAACTAAGATATTTTGCATAAGGCCCATGTTAACCACAAAGCAAAAAAACAACAACAACAACAACAAAAACAACAACAAAAAAGCAAAACGACAGCAGATACACAAAGGGGAAAGAGAAAGGAATAAAATCTTAGCTCTACAGAAAATCACCAATTCACAAAGGAAGACAAATGAGAAGGAAGGGAACAAAGGATCTACAAAACAACTAGAAAACAGCAAAATGGCAGCAGTTAAGTTCTTACCTATCAATACTAACCTTGAATGTAAATAGATTAAACTTTTAATCAAAAGACATACTGGCTTAATGACTAAAAAAAGATTCAACTATATGTTGCCAATAAGAGACCCAATTTAGCTTTAAGGACACCCATAGGCTGAAAGTGAATAAATGAAAGAAGATATTCCATGCAACTGGTAAACAAAAGAGAGAAGGAGTGGTTAGACTTTTATCAGACAAAATAGAATTCAAGCAAAAAACCATTACAAAAGAAAAAAAGTCATCATTTAATGATAAATGAGTCAACTCATCAAGAGAAACAATATAAACATTCATGTACCTAATATCTGAGCAGCTAAATATATAAATTGAACATTACCAAATATGAAGGGAAAAATAGATAGCAATGCAATAATAATAGAGGATGCCAATAGCCCCACTTTCAACAATGGATAGACCAACTAGACGGAAAATTAATAAAGAAATATTGGATTTGAACTGCGCTTCATACCAAATGACCTAACAGACATATATATAAAACTTTCAGTCCAAGAGCAGTAGAATATACATTCTTCTCTTGTGCAGATGAAACATTCTCCATGATAGACCATTTATTAGACCACAAAACAAGTCTCAGCAAATTCAAGAGGATTGAAATCATATCTAGTAATGCTTCTGACTACAACAATATGAAACTAGGAATCAATAACAGGAGGAATCTTGGAACATTAAAAAAATACGTGGAACTTAAACCATATGCTGGTGAACAACCAATGAGTCAAAGAAGAAGTCAAAAAGGAAATAAAGAGTATCTTGAAACAAACAACAATGAAAACAGAACATATCAAAACCTATGAGATGCAGCAAAAGTAGTTTGAAGAGGGTAGTTTATAGCAACAAATGCCTACATTAAAAAAGAACAAAGATTCCTAAATAAATAGCCTAAGATTATACCTCAAGGAGAGAGAAAAATTGCATGCTAAATTCAAAGTTAGCAGAAGGAAGGAAATAATAAAGATCAGAACAGAGATAAATAGAGAATAGAAGTACCATAGAAAGAATGAATAAAATCAAGAATTGGTTCTTGATAAAATAAAGAAAATTGACAAAACCCCTAGCTAGGCTAATAGACTAAGAAAAAAGAGAAAAGACTCAAATAAAATCAGAAATGAAAATGGAGATATTACAACATTTGCCTTAGAAATGAAAGGGATCCTAAGGGACTATTCTGAACAATGACATGCCAACAAATTGGATAACTCTGAGGAAATGGATAAATTCCTAGAAAAATATTACCTACCATGATTGAATTAGGAAGAAATAGAAAGCTTAAATAGACCAATAGCAAATAAAGATACTCAAGATGTAATTAAAAACCTTCCAACAAAGAATAGCATAAGACCAGATGGCTTTGCGGCTGAATTCTACCAAACATTCAGAGAAAAATTACCAATACTTCTTAAACTTTTTCTGAAAAAATAGAGCTAAAAAGAATACTTCCAAATACATTTTATGAAGTCAGCATCACCTTAATATCTAAGCCAAACTAAGAAAGACACTGTAAGAAAATAAAACTACAGATGAATGTTTTGTGATGAACATTGATGTAGAAATCTTCAGTAGAATATTAGCAAACTGAATTCAACAGCGCATCAAAACAATTATACTTAATGACCAACTGGGATTTATCCCTCGCAATTAAAGCTGGCTTAACATATGCAAATAAATCAATGTGATACATCACATTAACAGAATGAAAGATAAAAACCACATGATCATCTCAATTGGCATGAAAAAAGCATTTGCCTTTCTTGATAAAAGCTCTTTATGGTTTAGGCATAGAAGGAAAGTTCCTCAACATAATAAAGGCCATTAAAAAAAAAAAAAAACCCACAGTTAAAATTTCAATGAATAGGGAACAACTGAAAGCTTTTCCACTAAGATCTGGCACAAAGCAGGAATGCCCACTCTTGCCACTTCTATTCAATGTGGTACTGAAAGTACAAGAGCAATCAGACAATAAAAATCAATCAAAGGTATCCAAATCAGAAAGGAAGAAGTGAAATTATCTCTATTTGCAGATGACATAATCCTATATGTAGAAAACCTTAAAGATAACACAGAAAAATTATTAAAACTAATAAGTGAAATCAGTAAAATTGCAGGATACAAAATCAACATACAAATATTTGTAGCTTTTCCATACACAGATAGTGACCTAGCTGAAAAAGAAATCAAGACAATAATCCAATTTAAAATAGCATAAAAAATAGGAAAATTTTAATCACATAGGTGAATAATTTATGCACTGAAAACTCTAAAACATTGCTGAAAAAATTGAGAGTCACAAATAAATGGAAAGATGTCTGTGTTCATGGATTGAAAGAATTAATATTGTTAAAATGTCCATACCGTCCAAAGTAATATACAAATTCACCACAACCCTTATCAAAACTCCAATGGCAATCTTTACAGAAATAGAAAAGAAATCTTAAAATGTACATGCAATCACAAAAAACCTTGAGTAGCCAAAGTAATACTGATAAAAAAGTTGGAGGCATCACACTTCCTTCCTGATTTAAAATTATAAAACTACAGTAATCAAAACAGTATGGCATAGGTGTATAAACAGTAATATAGACCAATAGAATATAATAGTTCAGAAATAAATCCAAGCATATCCAGCCAACAAATTTTGGACAAGGGCACCAAAAGGACACAGTGGGGAAAGAATGGTCTTTTCAATAAATGGTGCTGGGAAAACTGGATTTTCCTACATGTAAAAGAATGAAATTGAATCCTTACCTTATGACATACACAAAAAGCAACTCAAAATGGATAGAGAACCTATATGTAATGCTTGAAACTATAAACTCCTAGATGAGAACATCAGGGAAGTGCTCTATGACATTGACCTTAGTTAGACATGAGGTTTTTGATATTATACCAAACTCTGAAGCTACGAAAGCAAAAACAAATGAATGTAACTACCTCAAACTAAAAAACTACTATACAACAAAGGAAACAATCAACAAAATGAAAAGTCAACCTATGGACTAGGAAAATATACTTACAAGCCACATATCTGATAAGGGATTAATATCTAAAATGTATAAAGAACCCTTATACCTCAATAGCAGATTTTTTTTAAATGAGCAAAGGATCTGAATAAACATTTCTCCAAAGAAGACGTAAAAATGGCCAACAGGTATATGAAAAGGTGCTTATCATCACTAATTGGCAACATATAGTTCCTTTATCCATGTTCACATTGCACTAATGTGCAAGGTGAAGACTACAGTTAATAAAATTGTACTGTATTCGGAATTTTTGTTAAGCAAATTTTAGCTGCTCTTGTCATGAAAAAGTAACAATGTGAGATGTCAGATAAGTTAATTTGTGTCACTATAGTAACTATTTTATTATCTGTATGTATCCTATAACATCATATTGTAAACCTCAACTATACTAAAAAAAATTTACTTAAGAAAGAAGTTGTGGATTTAATTCTTCTCTCCCTCCAGTCCCTCTTTTTTTATTTTTCTCTTTCCTCTCTTCAGGGCTGCATGCTTCTTATCTTCCCTGCTGCCCAGCCCCTTACACACACTAGACCAAGAGAACTGATTTAATTGCTCTGGGTTGGGGCCCAGGCATTCTCATTGCTAACTCCTCACTAGATGATTATGACATGCACATCTGCTTGAGATATACTGATTTATCATCTTTAAAAAATACTTTATTTTTGAAACAGTCTTATTTCAACACCTAGAATTGCTATATGCAATTAAATTCATAATATTGATTCTTGTTGATGATAACCAACATCTCACATGTAACAAAGTTGATCCTATTCCACACCGCTGCAGCATGTAGCATCCTTGTCACCTGGACTCCTAGGCGAAAGCCTCCTAGCTGGACTCCTTCCCCACAGCCCCTGCTCACCCCATGGCCGGTTCTCTAGGTTCTAGAGAACCTGTGGCACTGGTATCACTGGCCTTGAGACGCAGAATTCTAGGCCTTGTCCCAGATCTAGTGAACTCAAATCTGCACTTTAACAAGGGTCCTACTTTCACATTTCTGGGTCAATATTTTAAAACACAGTTCTTTCCAGTGACTCTCTGGGTATCCCCTGTGTTGCACTCCTTATTGTGTGAGTCTGGAGTCCAGCTCAGGGCTCCCATGTCTGCTGAGGACAATGGAGGGAGGGACCTGCTTTCCTTCCCAACACTGCCCATTCTGCAGTTTTCAGTCTGCCAGATGGTGGCATGACTTCCTTCCTCGTATGAAACTGTGCACTGGTGGGTGGAAATTTTTCCCTGAAGAAGTGAAATTCTGACTAAATTAATTTGCTTTTGGGTCTGCACTGATTTCTGAACATCAGGACAGGTAGCAGGGGTCAGCGTGGTCCTGAAATTCTCATTAAAGTTGCCTCGATGGGTATGGCGGCTTGTGGTCCCCATGGAGCATCTTGCATTCTAGGTGCCAGCCTTCTGCTCACAGATGACCTCTTCAGCACAGCACTCGGGCCATGATGGACCTCTGTTGCTCCTTTCTAGAATATCTTCTTGACAGCCCACGTTTCATAAATGTCCTCATCGATGAATGGAAGTATCTGTATTCAAAAATGAACATGCCAAAGGCGGCTTAGACTATTTTTCCCCCTGTAGCTTCCTGTCATTTGTGGTGTTCTCTTCATAAACCGCAGGGCTCGGCAGTAACGAGTGGCTGTTTACAGAGCTCTGGCTATAATTAAGTCAAATTGGGTCTGCTCTCTGAGTATGGTGAGGAAATACACTGACATCCATTATGCACAAGCTGGATGGGGGAACAACACAATTCTTGTCGGTTTTGATTCATGTTCAAGCTGGAGGACATGTGAAGGAAGAAAAACTTTTGTGGATCAAAATAATGTGTTATGTTAGAAGCAGAGCTGCCAAGGAGCTCCTGGCATTGAGATCAGGAAGAGAAGGGAGGAAAGGCCAGCTATCTGTGGCTGGGAGGAGAAGAACATGACAGTAGAAGGGACTCTGGAGTGACATGGTTGGACTGGAGAGAAGGTTAGTAGGTAGTATCAATATTTTCCGTGTGAATGTCCCAGAAACATCTCATCCTAAAAGTTGATATTGCCCTGGATTCTACCCCGGTCACTCTTTATCACATAACTCTGTTTTTCTTTTTCATAGAATTGATCACAATCTGAAGTCATCATCCTGATTTATTTGGTGACTTACTTATTGTTTGTCTTCTCCTCTAGAAAATTTAAGCTACACGAGAATAGAGACCTTACATGTCGTGCTATTGCTATACTCAATGCTGGGTATTGTGACTAGAAAATACTAGGAGCTGTATTCGTTTTCTATGGCTGCCATAACAAATTACTAAAAACTAGGTGGCTGGAAACAACAGACATTTGCTATCTTGCAGTTCAGGAGACCAGAAGTCCAAGCAACCTGTTGGCAGGGTTGGTTCCTTCTGGAGACTCCGAGGCACAATCTGTTCCAGGCCTCCCTTCTAGTCTCTGGTGGTTACTGCCAATCCATGGGGTTAACTCCTTGGCCTGTAGCTGTATCACTCTAATCTCTGCCTCCACCATCATGTGGCCTTCTTCCCGGTATGTATCTCTGTGTGTCATCTCCTTTTCTTATAATGACATCAGTCATTGGACTTAGAATCTACCCTACTCCAGTATGACTTCATCTTAACTTAATAATTACATTTGTAAAGACCCTCTATCCAAATCAGATCACATTCTGAGGTTTGAGGTAAACACTATTCAATGCACTGTAGATGCTCAACAAACATTTGTTGAATAAATGAGCCATATGAAGTTTCCTGTGACTTTCGGGTTTAAGATCAAGGGCAAATAGAGGACAAAAAAAAAAAGGAAGAGGCTACTTTTGGTTCTAAATAATCTAGAGGGCAGCTCAACCTTGTTTGCTGAGTACAAAAATCCCATTGTTCTCAGAAATACTTTAGTAGGAAGACATTGAGGAGTAGACAATGTTCTTTACTATGGGAAGGTCGGTGGATTTCTAAGCAGAGGCAGCTGTAATGTTAGCAAGGCTCTTGGAGTAATTTACTCATGTATAACTGGAGGCTCTGACACTGGACCCAGAGCTGGAGTTCCCCTCAAGCTGTGTGGGCTTGGGGCACCAGCAAATAAGGATGTCAAAAAAAAAAAAAAAAAAAAGACAGCATCTTGAGAAAGTATTTGAATTAAAAATTTGTTTGAGAAAATACCAAAATCATCATGATAAAAATGATAATTTCATTAGATTATACTTATTCTTTAAAACTGTTTAATTTTGAATCCCACATGATCTAGGGACACTGTAATATTCTCAGTGCTCTCCAGTGGTTTTAATCCAGGCCTTATTGAACCCCCCCCATACTTCTGAAACCTCCATCAGAATAAAGCAGGGGCCAGGGAAGATAGCTGCTCTTTGTAAGCTGCTGGCAGTTTCTGTTTAGCTGGAGATTTAAGTTGACTAATCAAGTCTGTAAATCAGTGCATGTGAGATAAAGCCAAAATCAGATTCTGGACCATGGGAAGTCAAGATGCTGTGCCTGCTAATATGGAAGTCACCCTTCTTGAAGTCGGCATGTTATCTCTGAGAGATGATGACCAGAAGGCCAACCAGTGACCAAGGGCAAAGAGGAAGCTGTGTTCTAACAGAGATGCTCAGGGGTCCTGGGCTCCCTGAAGTTCAACCAGAGTAAAGTACGATCTCCCTTCTGTCACCCACAACAGTTGGGTGGCCTGAGAAGATTGAGGTATAAGCTGATCACTCCATCTATGGAATGGCCTGGTTTGTGGATCCTTTGGTGGGAAATGTTCTGTTTAAACCTTTTATTCTACATGGTTATTCCCTTGAGTATCTCCTGAATTATCTATTCTTAGACATCATATACTGGTTTCAGTGATTTTTGAGATTGCTAATGCTTAGGAAGAAGTAGTTCAGGGAAAAAGATAACAGCCTGGACAGCTGTTGTGGGCTGGCAAGAATTGACCCACTGGAAGGGAAGAGTCACTGAGAACAAGATGGCTCATTGAGGTGGCAAGTGACAGCCAGGACTGATTTGTGTAATATGTAAGTATCTCCAGAGAGATTGAAGGGATAAACTTTTCAAAAGACTGCACTTGATTTCTTGAAGTTCTGCAGAATGGGTTCTCAGACTACTGGATATTAAAGGCAGAAATGACTTGTGACAGCTAAAGTGATGGGAAACCTGGATTGCACACTCTAATTCAAATTCTTCCAAAGTTACTGGCTTTTCATATATCTTGATTCAACTTGTCTGCTGTTGGCATTTTTTTTCTCAACTACCATCATTCATCGACCACAACTAATTCATTTCTCCAATTGATCTGTGTGTTGCCAATAAATTGCCACATCAACAACCATTGTACCAGCGAAGTGAGGCTTAGCTGTTGAGGTCTGACAGCTAGCTTAAACAACGCTGTGTGTGGGACTTCTGGGGGACTGGGTCTTTGCCAAGTCCTGAAAGGCAGTAAATGATGTTTACTCACAGACGTGCTGGCTGTGGTAAGGTATTGCAAGGAAGAATAATTAGCATATGATTTTTAAAGAGTTTCTTAATTCAGAGGAGCTGTATTTGTTTTTATGTAAATAACAGAGAATGTCCTGTTCAGCGGACTCTGGAAATGAATGCTTCAAAGCATGCAACCTCTTAGAAAAGAACTGGAAATTTGCACACATTTGCATTGCATGATTATCATACTTATGAGTAAAATAGGAACATGGACAACTGTAGTGCCTGACCTGTCGCACCCTCCCCTTACGGTGAGGAGAGCTGCTCTGTTCTAGGGTGACTGAGGTTCCTGCACATGCAGAGCCTCTTTGGGCACTTAATCTCAAGGACCCCATTTGCTTTTGAGTCAATAACATTTTTGGTTCCCAGCAGAAGGCTGAGTGTGAACTTTCTATGGGCCCTGACAACAGCTGGGGATTCCTTTCCTTCCCCTTCTGTTTTCCTGCCTCCCACAACCTCCCAGGAGGCAGGATAAAAGAGTACAGCATTGCTTTTCCTTTCTTCTCTAGCTTTGATTTCCTCCTCTTCCTTTGTGTTTCTGAATACTTTAAAACAAGCAAACAAGTAAAGTATAACTCATCCCCTCCTAAGCCTTGCTCTCCTTCCTGGTGTTTTCCCCCTTTATTGTCCTACCTTACTTTCCTGCTGACTTGTTTCTCAGTTCCTCAATTCTCTTCTCTCTCTTTGTATTAGTTAGGATTTGGGTTTGGCTGCTTCAAAGTAGAATAAATAACAGTGGCTCAGACTAGATCAAAGTGGATTTCTCTCTCATATAACAATATGAGCTGGTAGGTGATCAGAGGGGTGGGGCAGTTGGCTCTGTGTGGGGGTCTAGGAACCCGGGCTCCTTGTAGCTTGTCCTGCCATCCTGTAGGGGGTTGCTCTCATGCTCTTGGTCAATGTTGACACTCCATGACCCCTATTTCTGATTTCTAAACTAATTTCTAAACGAAAGGTTCTTATTAAATTCTCTTGTGAAGAAAGGAAGAGGGAAGATGTGGAGGTAAAGGGCAACCTGGTAGGTCCTGGAAATTGTATTTAGCACTTCCACTGGCATGCTTTTGGTTATGTTTAGGCACAAGAGAGTTTGGGAGAAGTCTCCAGGTGATGGCCAAGCACTCAGTTAAAACTCATGGGGCTCTATTATTAAAGAGAAGAAGTGGAGAAGGATGTGAGGAGACACGAAATAGGAGGTTAGCTTATCAAAATACTAGCTTATGCAGTTGGAAGGAGAAGAGAAGTAAATACAAAGTATTTCAGAAGGCTGTCTCAGCAAAACAGCCCCAGTCTTAGCGTGTGGTTGTAGTCAGGCCGCATCTTTCATTTATGCTGAGCGTTCTGTGTAGAAGACCAGCCTTTCAATTTACTTTAAAAACATAAATTTAATATATCTGAAAGGTCTCCTTCCTACTGAGTAAAATCAGAGTGCAGCTCAATAACGGCTTTCCAGTTAGTCTGCCTGAATCTTGTCAGAGCTGGGTCCACCTAGGAATGTTGCCAAGTAGGTGCGATGTGTTTTAATTTCGTGGCTCTTTTTGCTAAGCTGTCAGTATGAGTCCCAGTGGGGAGAGCAAGTCATAGTACATGGATGTATTTCCAATTGGTTAGCTCAATATTTAAACCCTTTTATACAGACTGGTAAATAGCCCTCCAGTGGTAGTGACTTGTAATTGTAGCTGACGAGGAGAAAACAATAATGGAGCCAGTTATTTAGATTACATCTCTTCAATCCCTTGGAGCAATCTGGTCATTTAGAAGAGTCTGCCATCCAGGATGCATAATTGCTAAAATAAAGGTTCTTATTAAATTTGCACTGGGCAACTCTGGTGAATGAATGCATTGGTAAAAATCCTTTGATGTTCTGGACGCTTTTTAGCAACTGGTTAGTCCCTGTGGTTTCTCTCCTATAATTGTGCACAGCAGGCCAACATGAAGAGCATAACCTTTTTTTTGAGGTGTGAAAAAGCATTAACTTGTGCTATTATTTTGAAGTCATGGCTACTGTTGGGGTGAGCAATATGGAATAAACATACACCCCTGAGTCTTCACTGTCAAGAGCTTTTGTAGCCTCTTCTTTTCTCCCTATTCCTGAAAATACTCTTGCAATTACTTCTTTTTAGGCTTTAAAGAAAAGATTTTGGGTGATAATATATATCAGAGTAAAACATCAACTTTATTTTCAGTATTACATTCATTTATTTATTAAACATTGAACAGTGACTGCATGCTGAGCCCTGTGCTGAGTATAAGTAAATGAAGACAAATAACACATAAACCATGCTCTTAGGAAACTCACACATTATGAGTAAGATAAATTAATGTTACCATATTGCATGGTTTCTTGAGTGTAATAAAGAAGGAAAAAGCAATTTTTAATTCATATAAATTACCCATATATAAATGATAACCCCTTCAAAACACTAGTTGCACATAAAATCTTTTACTGTCATGCACGCTTGCTTTGCATGATAAAGATATTAAAGAGAAAATCTGTTTTTAGTATAGGCGTCAATATTCAAACTCTAAATTATTCTGCTAAAGGCCTGCAACACCAAATTTGATTTATTTTAATTGCATCTGGGGCATTTCAAAAGTCTGAGATACTGTTGCTACCGACACTGTAGGCTTACCTGCATTGCCTTTATTCCTCCCTTTTCACCTTACTTTGCAGTGAGAAAGGTGTCTCTCTTCCTATCCAAGGTTAATTTTTGTCCACTTTTTTCTTAGTCCAATCTTTTCCTACTGCTTCAAGATGTCTATCTTGAGTCCTTGTCTATCTTTCTGCTTCTATAGGAGGTTCTCTGCCTCCTAGGGTAAATTCTACTAACATGTCAGTGTACCAGAAACTCTCCATAATAAAATATTATCTTCCTCAACCTCATGCCCCCTCTGGTAATTGCCCTATCTTCATATTCAATCTTCTAGAATGAGCTATTTACACAGATTTTCTCCTTTTTTATTTTTCCTATGTCATTGCTATCATCCACAAACCCAGTCTTATCTCTTTGCTGAAGATTTCTTTTCTTTTCTTTTTTATTTTTTGACACAAGGTCTGGCTCTGTTGCTCAGGTTGGAGTGCAGTGGTGAAATCTTGGTTCACCAGATGCAACCTCTGCCTCTCAGGCTTAAGCCGTTCTCCTGTTGCAGTCTCCCATGTAACTGGAACTACATGCACATGCCACCACACTCAGCTAAGTTTTGTATTTTTTCTAGGGACTAGTTTCCCCATGTTGCCCAGGCTGGTCTTGAACTCCTGAACTCACGCAATCCACCTGCCTCATCTTTCCAAAGTGTTGGGATCACAGGCACGAGCCACCACTCCCGGCCACTGAAAAGATTTCTATTAATTCACTAATGACCTCCTTGTTGCAAAGCTAGTTAATATTTTTCAGTTTGATTTTACTTTATTTATCTGTAGTACTAATACAACAATTATCTTTCTTTTTAATTAACTTAGAAACTACACAAATGCAAGATACACTCAAGGTAATACTCTACCAATATTGGAGGTATATTAGGTAGTAATTTGCAGCCCCTTTTTCTCTGTGACTCTCAAGTCTTATTTCTTAAGGACCTATTTTTGGCCATCTCTTCTGTATTTCTCCAGAAATATTCATTCAGATTCAATATTTAAAAATATACAATGAGATCATACCACACATATTGTTCTTCAACCTGCTCTTTTCATGCAATGTAGTTCGAACGTCTTCACATTATCTGCACGTACAGAATCCATTCTTGATAATTGCAGCATATTGTTGTAAACTACTCCTTCTGAAAAACTCCTGCTCTCCAGACCACTGCAGTGTCCCTCCTTCCCTCTGCAAGCATTTTCTGTTTCCTCTGCAAGATCCAGTTCCTGCTCCTGTGTGAGTTTGCTGAGGATAAGGGCTCACTTATAAGTGGGAGCTGAACAATGAGAACACATGGACACAGGGAGGGGAATGACACACACTGGGGCCTGCTGGGGGTTGGGGGGCACTAGGAGGGAGAGCATCAGGTTAAACAGCTAATGCATGTGGAGCTTAATACCTAGGTGATGGGTTGATAGGTGCAGCAAACCACCATGGCACATATTTACCTATATAACAAACCTGTACATCCTGCACATGTATCCTGAAACTTAAAATAAAAATTAAAAAGTAAAAAAAAAAAACAAAAATCCAGTTCCTGTTCTAAGTCTCAACTCCTACTTTCATCTTCTCCATGGTAGATGTCATCTACTCCCATTGTAACTATTATGTGCTGTTGACTCTCTGATGTTTATCCTTTGTTCAGACCCCTCTTCTAACCTTCATACTCAATTGTCCATGCATATTTCCACTTGTGTATACTGCAAAAATCTAGAACTGAAAACATCAGGAACTCAACTCATTATCCTCCTTTGATCCTGTTCCCCAAACCTACTTCTCTCTAGTTTCCTATCACAGTGAATGCTATTCCCATCCAACAAACTGCTAATGTCAGACACATGGGGTCCTTCTTAATTTTGCTGTCTCCTCAATCTTCCTGTTATCACCATTCTTTCTGTTTTTAAAAATTGTTATTTATTTTTAGATTTCAATAGCTTTAGGGGTACAGGTGGTTTTTGGTTACATGGATGAATTATATAGTGGTAAATTCTGAGATTTTAGTGCACCTGTCACCTGAGTAGTGTATATTATACTCAATATGTAGATTTTTTTCCTTTACTCCTTCCCATCCTTCCCCTTCTGAGTCTCCAAATTTCATTATATCACTCTGTATGCCTTTGCTTACTCATAGTTTAGCTCCCACTTATAAGCAAGAACATATGGTATTCGGTTTTCCATTCCTGAGTTACTTCACTTAAAATAATGGCCTCCAGCTCCGTCCAAGTTGCTGAAAAGAACATTTCATTCCTTTTTATGGCTGAGTAGTTCCATGGTGTATATATACCATGTTTTCTTTTATCTACTCATTGGTCAATGGGCACTGAAGTTTGTTCCATGTCTTTGCAACTGTAGATTGGTAATTACGAATTCTTATTGAGTCGAATTCCTAAATATTTTTTAACAAAATCACTTATTTACATCCTCATTGTTATTTCCCTAACAAAAGCCAACATAATTCCTCATATAAATTATTGGAATAAACCTGCTAATCAATAACCCTTCCTCTAGTCTTCTCCCTTTTAATCCATTCTTTTCACTATGAGTGACATTTCTAAGACACAAGACATAGCAAAGTCTTAATTTCTCCATGCAGCCAATAAGAGTCTTCAAGTTCAAACATTGTCTGTTTTTCTGGTCTTATATCTCATCACTTTGTGTATCAGTTCTACACAAGCTAGGATAAACTTCTTTTGCAGTCCTAAATGGGCCCGACCATCTCCCATATCTGGGCCTTTGCCCACGCTGTTGCTTTCTCCCAGAACCCATCTCCTCCATGCATATTCTCTTTCTGCAACTTGATCGACTTTTGTTCAACTTCTGGTCTCAGCTTGGATATAATTTCCTGAAGCAATATTTTTTTCACTGCCCCCTAAATCTAGTTGGCTGTCCATTTCACATGTCCGCACCTCCCTTCACACACGTTACAATTCTAATGACATTGCTTTGTAAGTTCTTGTTTCCATGACTTCATCTCTTGCTATACTATAAGCTTGCCGAGACAACAATCATGGCAATGTTATTTGCAGCTCTATCTGCCTTTATTGCTTAGGCCGGGTAGATTATTAAATATTTATAGAGTAATTCAGTTTCATGAAATAATCTCTTAACTTCATGAGAATTGACAGTCCTTTCCTAATTTTCTTTCTGTTGATTGGGTTATTTTATTTAAAAATGCGGAGGTACTAGGCTGTATCCTTTCTTTCTCCCATTCCCTGCTTATCCCGAAATGGTGCATATTTTTATTTCTTTAGAGAACTCAAGTAGAAACTAGGCTCCCAGATTCTTAATAGAATCAGGAAATGACTGATAACCGCTTCCAGCTTTTCCCAAGTTGATATGCATATCTCTTCTGTGATAGTGTCCTCCCAAGGCACAGAGGGCCCAAGGTCACGCCTGCTCTTGGCATTGGAAACTGTGACCACTTGTCACAGTCATGAGGCTGTAGGACAACTCTGACTCTCAGAGTCCCCTTCTCTATAGCAAATAGACAATGATGGCATTGGTCTGGCCAAGATATGAATCTTAAAATTCTTACATTAATTACCTGCTAAAAGAAAGCTAGGAGGGTGACAAGAATGTAAAGTTTCAGGAAAAAATTAAAATGTGCAGCACTTTCCTACAAGGTAAACAATAATTTCTGTAAGAAAATGTGGGGCCAGAAAGGTGATATTTTTATATAATTCTTTTCATGGAATGCCACCATGGGGTCCTATGTATTCTGGATTTAATTACTGCTGTTAGCCTGGGGCCATGTTGGAGCTACTTATCAAATATTTTGCTGCCTTGACTTAGAGATGGAGAAGTATAATAAATTCATAAAATATCTGGAATGCAAAATTTATGGGACTTGTGATTGAATTTGAGAAATGAGTGGGAGACGTTGGGAATAGGTTTCTAACATGGATAACTAGATAGATGGGGGCTCCATAAAAAGTGTAGGAAATAGAATGAGAAGTAGGTTTGAAGGCAGGAAAGGAATAATATTATTTTAGACATTTTCCGTTTTACTTTTCTGTGGACCGTTCAGGGGAAGATGGCAATTAAGATAAAGAGTTGAGACGTTCATGAGAAATACCGTGCTACAGATAGAGATTTCGGGATTCCTCAGCATAAAAATGGGAGCTGAAATGACAGCAACAGAAAAAAATTGGCTCTTAGTTTTCTCTAAGTGGTCATTTAGGCAAGGGTCCCCTATTCAACTCTGGTACCCCTTTACTTGAAATTTCCAAACCAGGTCCTCTCCGTTCCTGCATCCAGTAACACCTTCTGAAATCCCAGCACATTTATGATTCACTTTCTGATCTGCTGGTGCTTCTTTCTGCCCGGGGTGGAGAATGTGAGAGCGAGTATGTGTAGCATGAGGAAAGAAGAAGTAGGCAGTGACAGGGGAACTCACCAAGGAAACAGAAAAGAATCCATCATAAAAGCAGGAACAACTCCAGGAAGCTGAGTGAGGAGAGCTTCAAGAAGGAGGGAGTGGTTAGAAAATAGCTCCTTTGGATTTTCTTCTGAGCTGGTAAAATCTGAGTTTCCTTCTCCCAGAAGACAGTGACCACAATTGCCCTATTGCTTGCTGCTTGCTATGATGTTTTTCATCTTTAAGAACATTTCTAGAAGGAGCCAGAGTGAGGTAAGATGAAAGGTCTCCCTTGGAAAAGTGTGATACATGGGAGAACTAATTACTTTGGGAAATTACATTTAAAGTGACCCCCATACTAATTTATTCTATGGGTGGGAGGCTTGACTGGTTCTTTCTCAGACATGCATCCCCTAGCAAGTTGCTTCATTGGCTTTCTACCTTGAGCAAGGCGCTTTGCTCGACGTGACTCGGCATCTGAGAGTACCTCACTTAGTTGTCACTGGGCTTCCCTGTCAACCACAAAGATGGGTACATGTTACTTTGAGAGGAACCTTCACCCATATGTTTCAACTAGGTTACGAAAGTGAGCACTAAATTTTCAGCTTAGCAAAACTCTCAAGGAATGTGGGAAATAGCTATCCTCAATCTTTCTCTTGAGAAAGGGGTTCAGGGTTGAGGTGAGGATCATGGATAAAGCAGAAGGTCGGCAACGTCTGCCTTGCACATCACTTTGTAATTTTTTTTTTTTTTTTTTGAGACAGAGTCTCGCTCTGCTGCCCAGGCTGGAGTGCAGTGGTGCAATCTCGACTCACTGCAACCTCCGCCTCCCAGGTTCAAGCAATTCTTGTGCCTCAGCCTCCGGAGTAGCTAGGATTACAGGCATGCACTACCACACCTGGCTAATTTTTTGTATTTTTAGTAGAGACAGGGTTTCGCCATGTTGTCCAGGCTGGTCTTGAACTCCTGAGCTCAGGCAATCTGCCTGCCTCGGACTCCCAAAGTGCTAGGATTACAGGCCTGAGCCATTTTTTAGTCATTTTTCACTTTGTTCATAGTAGTTTTGATGAGACTATGTTCTAATATCCTCTTCAAATAAACAGTTTAGTCTAAATGCCCTGCTTTGGTAAAATAGGTCCCAAGTACATGCCTTACAGATTGGAGAGGGACTGGGCGATTGGGATGGGATAGGACAGACAGCAGTGGCAGCAGTTCTTTCAGTGTGGAACAGACATTTAAGCTACTTGTGGATGTGTATATTTTAAGGGCAATGGGAAAGGAGTTATTGAATATCACTGTGTTGGATGCTTCCCACACACGTGTTATTGTGTAGGTATTACTGTTCCCATTTTACCTGAAAGGGAAATGACAGAGAGATGAACTTGTCCAAGGCCACACTGTAGATTACAAACATTCTGACTCATGAAGTTCCCAATGTAGGAATATTTCTTATGAAAAAGATGAGGCATACACTTGATTTGGGTAACACAATGCCTTGATCAGAGCATTATTTTTGTTTCAGTGCCAATGACCACGTATTTTTGCAGCGAGATACTGATGTTTGTCTTTTATCCTCACTTGCTCAAATGAGTCAGAGTCACAGACTTTTAAAAGCTTAAAAAGGTAATTGAATAAACTGTCCTTGTAAAAGCACTCTGGGCTTAAGGAGGTTTGACTGTTCTGGCTTATGTTAAAGACAGAGAATTATATTTTAAAGATAATTGCATGCTCTTTTTGATAAACCAAAACATTCACAAACACAGGCACAGAGTCAGCCTCATTTGCTGAGCCAGCTGATGGCTGTGATTAGCTTGGTGGTAATGACTCTTCTATTCCCTAGGAGAAGGGAGTCTTGCAGGATCTTAGCAGGTGAAGGGAGAACAGACTGGCTCAGTGGGCCAGCCTTCACATGTAACTCAACACTGCTTTCAGAATCCAATACATTAATTCAGAAGGCTGTGAGTGAACACTACACTACACACTGACAGTTAAGTTGTACAAGAGGCCCTAGGAAATGACACACAACTAAAGTAACACAGCTACTTGCAGCATATTATTTAATATCTCTAATTGCTTCCATAATATGTATTGAACTAATACTCACTGATTGCTCCTTCTCCGTGTCCTTTGCTAGTCTGTCCATATCTTCCAGATCTCCATGCTTTCCAGGGCTAGGATCCTCTTCTCTCTATCTGATTCACTTACTTAGCTATCTTATCACAGCTCACCAAATGCCATCTGGAAGCTGGTGACTTCCAAAGGTAAATCTTCAACCCAACTTCTCCTCCAAACTCCAGGCTCATATCTAATGGCCTCCTTGACATTTCCTCTTGATTTCTAATAGACTTTCTAAACCCAATATGTTCAAAGTGGACTGACTTCCTAATCACCAACCTTCCCAACCTATTTTTTTTTCTGTATCGTAGTAAAAATCTGTCCAGTTTCTCAGACTAAATAAATTTTGAATTATCCTTGACTTCTCTCTTTTTCTTACTCTCCACATCTAAACCATCAACACATTATATTAGTTCTATCTCTAGAATATATCTGGAATCCAACTACTTTTCACCATGTATTTCTGTATCATCTGAGTCCAAGCCACTGTCATCTCTCATCACCCTTACTCAGCAGTCACAGTGATCTCTTTAATGAGATTTAAAAGACATTGTGTTCTGTCAGAACCCTCCAGTGGATTCCTTATCACTTGGAACATAAGTCAAAATTCTTACAGTGGCCAACGATATTCCCTGCTCCTACCACCACCCTATCTTTTCTTTGACCATATCTCTTCCTATTCTTCATCTGACTCTTTTCACTCCACCCACACTCATCTCCCTGCTAGTCACTGAACATATCAGGCACACTCACTAAGAGGCTTTGTTAAAACACAAATTTCTTCCATGCAACAGGTTTGGGGTGTGACTGGCTAATTTGCATTTTTAGGAATGCAAATTGTTAGAAATACAAACCTAGAAAGGTTCTAGGTGATATAACTATGTGATGCTATGGTGATGAACCAAATCTCTGGATGAGTGGGTGGAAGCTCTGACTTACAGTGTTTGCTGATTTCTGTCATGTGAATTCTTCCATCACAGCCAGTATCAAACTGATGAACTGGCTCACACAATTCCTGAAGATTTACCAATCAGCTATCACGAGTGCACCACCACAGCCTATGATCCAGAAGAGCTCTCCAGGGCCTACATGGGGGAAAGAGTGAGGAAGGGAGCAATTATGTATTGAGCATTTATGATATGCCAGTCACTGTTCTGGTCCTTGACATAAAATGTTTCACTTGGTACTCATAACAAACGTATGAGATTATGTTTTGCAATTTTAGTTTTTTAGAGGAGGAAACTGAGAAGTAAAATTACTTGAGTCACACAACTGAGATTTGAAACTGGAAACCCAAAGTCCTTCTCCTTCTAAAACAAAACACAACAAAACAATACCTTGGGCCTCTTTGGGTGGCACCATATCACTGGGGACATCACTGTAGGGCTGGGGGATGAAAGATGTGAGAAGCTGAAGGTAACCTATGGCATACATCTAGTCTGACGTTAAAGGCGACAACATGTTGTCCAATTGAGTTTTTGGAAGGGAGCTGTGAAGAGTAAACCTGTACTTGAAGTAAGTTAACCACGTGGGGGCTGCAGCCAATAAGCCAAGTGCAGCTAGAGAACATGTGCCCTTCCCTGGTTACTGCCTGATAATCCAGGAACTAGTAAGTGCAGATCAAAGGAGACTGCAAAGCTCATATATTGAGAATTCTGATGCCAGGTGCTAAAATAACCTTCCTTTGAGGGCAAGTAAATACCTTCAATTGATGGAACAGAAGTTGCTCCAGGCAAAGGTCCCACTTGTTCCTCTGCTTAATTGCCTTGCTACCCTCCTTCTGGATGGAGCTTCAATCACTGTACTTTCTAAGCTTGGAACCCCTGGGACAGGTTTCCACTGGCATGCTTTGTAAGCAACTGGGGTGATTATCCAGGCATCAAAATTGCTTTCCTCGGGCTTTTTTTAAAAGCCAAGTTTAGTTTCTGCTCTTCTGAATCATCTGGAACTTTGCCCTCTGCTTCACCATCCTGTGCCAGTGGAGACCTGGTCTCGGGCTGGGTAGTTGAGCTACCTGGCCCAAACAAAAGGGCTCCAGGCCCTAAAGGTTACAGATCTTATGCTGACCCAAGAATCCAAGGCAATGCAAAGCAAAGTCCAGGGTGATGAAAATGAAGTTGCATATTCTGAGCTGCCTTGTTCTTCACAGTTTTTATTAGGTTATTTTATGGAGAGCTCTGGACTCTTGCAGCCCCTGAGGCATTTCGATGGAGCTTAAAGTGGCAGAGGAAAAGTAACCCTGAAGAGGAACAGGGAAGGCTCCATCTCTTTTCTGTAGATGGGCAAGCAAAGGATATTTCATTTCTTTCATCATTACACATTCATTCATTTATTCATTCACTCACTCATTCACTCATTCAAATGCCGTTAGAGCAAGTATGGTGGAAAACTAGAGGAAGGAGACATTACTGTGTAGATGAGAGAACACTTCTTGGAAAGCTTTAAGAATAGCTTTTGGAGATATAGTTATGAGGACATGCTAGGTGGGAGGAAGGGAGAGACCCAAGGCTCAGAACCTGCAAATGTCAGAATGCGTGTGCGTGTGTGTGTTTTAACTCACCCTAAAGGACAAGAATCAAGTTAAAGCCATCAAAATGTGGAATTCTTTTGATTTGTTATGTTTCATCTAAGCCCTTCTTATAGTCCTCAGGACGGACTGAGAAATGTACTGCCCTTTCCTTTTCTCCTGGTAAGGCCTCCTATACCTCAAAGCCAAAAAGCAGAAAGGGATATAAGGTTTTGTCTGATATGAATCTACTTAGAGAGAGTGAAGGCTAATTTTTGGAGTTCATATGACTACTGCTTACCTGCAGGGGGTACTTTGAGAGGACCTAATAACAGAGAACTGAAATGTCACCTTAGTGACTAGATGACCAAGGGATGCCGAGCTGAGACAGCACACTCACCCACCCAAGCCCTGACAGGAGGAGCGATGGGGGCGTGGCCTCTGGTGTGAAAGAAGCAAGGTACTGGGAGAAGCAGCCTGTGTTTATTCTTCCCATTACCTCCTTACCACTCCACTTCCCCCGGGGGAGTGCAAAAAGGCAGGGTTGGGGGCGGGGAGCCAGACCAACAGTGGGGTCCCCTCCACCAGGACAATGGGAGTGAGGAAGAAGCATTTAACCCTAGTATCATGCACTGGTTAGAGAAAGGAAATGTGGTTGGAGGTTATGGTTGTCCTCAAAAGAGGCAAGGCGAACTTCTTCCACAAATCAGGGTCATCACAAAACATCTCCAGTGGAGCATTTCTTTCTTCTTCTTCCATGAAATGTAGAGATGGGAAAAGCTTACCTTACAGAAACTAGTCCCAGGCAGGCAGCCGACCCTCAGTGGGTTCTGTTGACAGTGATTCCTGGCAGGCAAAAGAGGAGTGAGAAGAGGAGTAAGAAGGGTCAAGAGAGAAAGGACCTGGTACAGCAAGAGATGGGCCTGGGGAGCCTTTGAGGCTTTGGGAATAATGCAGATGTACCTTGACTCTATCTCTTCAGGACTTTATAAAAGAAAAAAGGATGATGGCAATTTTGTAGGGCAAGAGTAGAATAAGGCTGAGTTTGTACTTTCTTATGCGTTCAAAAGAGAAAGAAGGAAAGAAGGACCAAATATGGAATTGGACTTCATTTCTAAGCGTGAACCTTCATCACTTTCATCAGTAGCCATCTGGCATGCTGCGTTCCATGGCATTTCTCTAAAATGACTGGCAACCTCCAACAGTTTCCTTGGCACCGCCGCAGAAAAGCCTCCGTCCTTAGCGATGTGCTGGAAATAGTCAAAGCTCAACACACACAGGTGATGATACTTCGATTATCAGCACCTTATTCAATCCCAATAGAGCGAAGCCTTCCCCTCTGTGTGATACTTCCAGATGCAGATTCAGTACTTCTTTGTTTTTGTCTCCGTCTCATGAGGCTTCTAGAAAGAGTGCCAGTAATGGAGAAGAATAGCAACTCACAGATACATATAAAAATCCTCCCCTCCTTTAGGTTTCCATATCACTGTAATCACATATCTTTACAGCACTTATTATATAGTACTATAATTATCTGTTTATATGTCTGTATCTTCCAGTAGATTTTAGCACTTAGAGGAGTGAAAATACATCCATTTCATCTGTGCATCCTCCTCACTGAGCACAGATGCTCAAGGAAGGCTTGGATGGACAAATTTTTCAGCTTTATGCTTTCTACCCTTAGTACAACTGGTTCACAACAGGCAAAGCAGTCACCCATTTTCAGAATATAAATGAAACTCTTAATTTTTCCAAAAATAGATAATTCTGAAGAAGATTTTCTTTTGTTTTCTAAGAAGTATGAACCTTTCTCCAGGTGCTATGAGAGGAATCAAGCCAACACCCAAAGCAGCCCTGACCATAAAAACCAGGACATTTTCCACAAGTACAAAAGTGTTCTGGTATTCCAGCCAACATTTGGATTTGGCAATTGATTTGACTGACTTGGTCCAAGAATTTATTCAGGCTTTCAAGACACCAAACTGAATCTCTCAGCATTTTGGAAGAGAGAAAAACATATATACACACACAAAAAGATCACACACACGAAGATTTGACAGACCGATAAAAGTTTACGATAATTGTGTCATAAGAAGTTTACTTTATGCTAGAGGGAAGAGAAAACATACAGAACCAAGATTTGGACAGAACTAAGTTCTCTGAAGAACGGAGCCCATAGATTGGCAAGTCCCTGTAACATTTTATGAAAAAAATTTTGATGGAGCAAATAGCTTTTATTGATTCAATTTGCACATCCAAATGAAACGCTGCTTGTTTTATGTTACAGTTGGTTTCTAAACCTGCTGCTTTATGCTTGTATCTGTGGGTGCACATGCATACTATCTACTTAGTAATATTCAGTGATGTCAAATGCCTTCCTGAAAAAATGGATGTGTCTCTAAACCTCAGGTGATGGCTAAATTATGTGTAACAATGTTTGACACAACAAAAATTCCTGAGCAAGTGAAGAACTTGGGGTATATCTTAAAGATATCACTATGGTTTTTGACTTGTAGTCAAATTTTCTTATAAGAGTTTTCAGACTATTAATTACCTGATGTGAAGTAGCTTCTCTCGTTGACAATACTTTCTGAAACTGTCTAAGCTCTGAGGATACTTATTTGCGGTGGCATTTGGATAGCCTCCTCCAGGATCTACTTTGCAGAAATTTCACTAGGGAAATGCACATGTAAATACCCAAAAAACTGGAATATCTGTACTGAGAATGCATTTTCCATTTTATTACCTCCCAAACAACAAAGACTGGTTTGTTAAACCAGCTAGATATCACTTCCTGAAAGCAATATTTCTCAAGTTCTGAAACAAAATAGGCTTCTTTAAAACATTTAAAAACAATAATTTCAACTTTAATTTTAGATTCAGTGGGTACATATGCAGGTTTGCTACCTGGGTATAGTGTGTGGTTCTGAGGGTGACGGTAGTGAGCCTAGTACCCAATAGCTAGTTTTTCAACACGTGTTCCTCTCCCTCACACACCCCTCTAGTAGTCCCCAGTATCTATTGTTGCCGTCTTTATGTCCATGAGTACCCAGTGTTTAGCTCCCACTTATAAGTGAGAATATGTGGTATTTGGTTTTCTGTTGTTGTGTTAATTTGCTTAGAATAATGGCCTCCAGCTGCATCCATGTTGCTGCAAATGACATAATTTAGTTATTTCTTGCGGCTGTGTAGTGTTCCATGATATATATGTACCACATTTTCTTTATAAGTCACTATTGATAGGTACGTAGGTTGAGTCTTTGTCTTTGCTGTTGTGACTAGTGCTGTGATGGACATACAAGTAGTTGTGTCATTTTGGTGCAACAATTTATTTTTATAACAGAAATGTCTGTTCATGTCGTTTGCCAATTTTTTAATGGTTTTTGTTTTGTTTTGTTGCTTGTTGAATTATTTAAGTTCCTTACAGATTCTGGATATTAGACCTTTGTCAGATGCATAGTTTGCAATTATTTTCTCCTATTCAGTACGTTGTCTGTTTACTCTGTCGATAGTTTCTTTTGCTGTGCAGCAGCTCTTTAATTAGGTGCTACTTTTTTCATTTTTCATTGTTTTTTTAGAGACAGGGCCTCACTTTGTCACCCAGGATGGAGTGCAGTGGTACAATCATAGTTTACTGTAAACTTGTTCGGGAGATTATCCTGTCTCAGTCTCCTGAGCAGCTGGGACTATGGGTGCACACCACAGTGCCTGGCTAATATTTTAAATTTTTTGTAGAGATGGGGTCTCACTGTATTGCCCAGGCTTGTCTCAAACTCCTGGCCTCAAGTGATCCTCTTGCCTCGGCCTCCCAAAATGCTGGGATTACAGGTGTGAGCCACTGCACCCTGCTTCTTTTAAAAGCAAAAGAAAATTATTGAAGATTCCCTTGGGGGTCCTTGGATCCCAGTTGGATTGACACTGATTTAAGAAATTAGAGTTCCAACTCATGAAAATATCTTTTCAAAGAGAATCTCAAAGATGTATTTTCCTCTGATATTCAAATAAGGAAACATATAGTAATCATTTGATAGATTTTTACAATCAGAGTTATGAAAAATGCTGAGAACAAAGGGTGCACCTACAAATAAAAGACTCTCTCCAAAAGTCTTAGTATTTTGAATCTCAGCTAAGTAAATGATGGAAAAGAACTAATGATTTCTCACTTTGAAGATGTAAAGATTAAAGAGAAGTGAATAAGCTTTTGAATTGTATGTAGACAGTTATTTCAACCTTCTTTCAGAGATTTAGAATCCATTATTGGGCTTCTATTGTTGATAGTTCTACAGTAGAGTTAGAGTGTGAATTTTGGAGTTAGACACATGCAGGAATAGATGTATAGCTTGCTGTCTGAGAAATTAGTGGTGAGATCTTAGGCAAGTTATTTAACCGCTCCTAGTCTCATTTTTCTCAAGGTAAAATGGGATTAACCACTGTTTATGAATTTTGTGAGGTCTAGAAAAATAATACATGGTATGTTTCTTATCATAAACAGTAAGTGGTTATGATTATTTTTACTGTATATGTGTTTGTTTCTCATTGTACTTTGACCTACTTGAGGTTAGAGACAGTCTTACCCACATTAATATGTCCAGCATGTCAAAATTCAGACCAGGGTAGTGGTTTAATAAAGGTAACTGAAAGAATGAATGAATGAGTGGAGAAGTACCAGAGAGAAAGTAAAACTGCCTCCTAATTATTCAGCTTACAGCCTACACTTGTAAATAATGAGAAGGCTTCATGCCCATTCCCAAAGCCTGTTTTAATAAAAAAAAAAAAAATCCGGTTATTCAATTAGAGCCTAATGCTGAAAAACTTGGGGCCTTTGATTCCTAAATGAAAAAGAAATTAAATATATCCCCAACATCACTGGAAATATTGTTAACTACAGATAATTATTTCAAAATGTGCCATTACTCTTCTGTTGATTTGGGTGAGACACACATGCACACACACACACACCACACACACACACAGAGAGAAAGAGAAAGAGAGGGAGACCGAGAAGGTGAGGGGTATGATCAACTCAACAACTTTAAAAAATAGTCAACAGTCAGTTTGTTTGCCTACTAAAGGTAGGAATTTTACTTTAGAAGTTATATCCTAGAGGTGGCACTACAACTAGAGAACTGATGAATCAGATAATCAGAGGGTTATAGGATTATACCCATGACCCTTGAATCTTGGCCTGAATCTTAACTGGGTACTCTGACTGCAATGGTTAATTTTCTATATCAATTCAGCTGAGTCTTAGTGCCCAGATATTCAGTCAAACATTATTATGAAAATTTCTGTGAGGACATTTTTGGATAAGATTTACATTTAAATTAGTGGACTTTGAGTAAGGCAGAGAATCTTCCATAATGTGGGTGGGTCTCATCTAGTCAGCTGAAAGCTTGGATAGAATATAAGGATGATCTTCCCTGAGCAGGAGGGAATTCTGTAGTAACAGCCTTTGGACCTTTATGGGCTCTTCCTGGTTCCACAGCAGACTGCCTTTAAACTTGAACTACAACTGTTTTCTGAGCCACCAGCCTGCCAATCTCCCCCTTTAGATTTTGGACTCCCCAAGCCTCCAGAATCATCCAATTTCTTAAAATGCATCTCTTTCTATATATCTGCACATCCTATTGGTTCTGTTCCTCTGGAGAGCCCTAATACACTAACCAATGAGATCTATAAGTTTAGTAATTGATGATGATTATGTTACTTTGTTCTGGCTGTATCATTAAGAAAACTCAGTCCAACTTTTGTCCAGTGCTTTTCAGAGTGCTTCCCAAACAGCCCTAACTCATTGGATTCTACACACGTCCAGTGGACTGCCTACCTCAGATTACCTGGGGGCTTGGGAAAATTCATATTTCTAGGTTCTACTTCAGATATATTGAATTAGAATATCTATGGTGGGACTTGGCAATCTGTGTTTTTGACAAATTCTTCTTCTAATTCTTGTGCATATAAAGTTTAAGAACTACTGGTCCACTGGATCCTATGGTTTATGTTTCTGATTTTGTATGTATAGTGAAATTACTGGGAAAGAGACTATTATAATTAAGACCAAAACTAGTAGCTGAAGAAGGATTCAGCAGTGGGAATAACAAGCATTTAGATAATAAATTCTATTTGGATATACATTGCTTTCTACATATGGGTTATGGTTGGGATATACATTTAATTTAAATGTGGAATCTAATTGTTATTAGATAGGATTATATGACAGATTCAAATTGAAAACATCACAGAAATAGCCCAAAATTCTTTGATTTAAAGGAAAATTGGGAAAACATTAAGGGAATGTATAAAGATGCAAAAGAGAGTGACACTGAGGGCCATGAAGAAGATACAGATAGTTATGTAGAATGGCAAGAAAAGACTGTCATCTGGGCCCTGGTTTAGAAATGCATCTGCTGGAACTGATGGAGCACATGGAGTATCCACCTTCTGGCTGTGGCCAATTCTTAATTCTGTAAAGGAAGGTAAGGGAAGGGAGAGAGGGATGGACCTTATCTCCATGGTGTCGATGCAAATTGTGTAATGCACAACACATGGGATATGCTTTTCATCAATACTGTGCCAGAAAGATTTGACTCACCTGATCATAGAAATGAGTAGGTTTGCGAAACAATTAGCATATGGAATAGATTACAAAGCTGGTTATCTTAGCCTCGGGCTTACTGGTACTCCACATTTCCTATGACTCTAGAACATAAGAACAGCAATTCCCATAACAGATGCAGGCCAATAACATGAAGAATGACTTATTTTCACCCACGATGACCCTCGTAGTTATTAACATGACATTAATTTCCTGTTTGCCTTTTCTGAATTGACACAGAAAATGATCTTTAACCCCTAAAAAAGTCATGAAGACTAAATAGTCAGACAAGTGAATGTTGATGAAAGAACCTAATTCTTTATATTCACTTTGACTTTTCTGTGAGCTATTCATATGGGTTGATTAATTTTTCAGAGAAAGGCTCACTGGTTAAGTTCAAAGTGATGATAAGTAGTAAAGTTCAGCTTAAAATGCTCAAAAGTCCCATTTTCTCTCCCTTTTATATCCAGAAATATTTGGAAATAAGGACACCATGCAAAATCCTTAGAAATTTAGACTACATAAGGTATTTTTAAGTTAAAGGAATTAGACCGAATGTTTTCTCTTCATAGAAATATAGTCAAACTATTTAGTTATTTTAGGCAGACCTGTTTGTTTTGGGACCTATAAATTCTAAATTTATTCTTAAAACCTTTGGGAAGAGAATTGACTATGAAGAAAGAATCCAAATTCCTATGGTTACCACTACTGAACAAAGAAACAAACACCACCCACTCCTCATCTCTGTAATCAAAAACAAAGACTAGTTATAAAACCTGAAGGCATTTTAAATTTTATTTGGTTTATAGAACAGGGTGAAAAATAAAATGCAAATAATGGATCAGCAAAATTGTTTTAGTTCAGGGGTTGACGAACTCTGGCCTGCAGGCAAATCCAGCCCACTGCCTGTTTTTAATATGGCATGTGATCTAAGAATTATTTTTATGTTCTTTAGAGATGGTGAAAAATATAATAAAGAAGAATATGCAACAGAAGCCATATGTGGCCCACAAAGACTAAAATATTTACTATCTTTCCTTTTTTTAGAAAACATTTGCTGACCCCAATCTAGTCTAAATAAGAAAATATTTAGAACCATTCCGTTATCTCTGTGATCCCTGACAATCTGCATGTCTCCTCTGAGCCTGCTCCCTTATCTGTGACTTTGGGATGATTAAATCTGATCAAACTTACAAATAACAATAAAAAAAAACTTACCTGTTTACCAACCTCTCCCACTCCCCCCATCCTCCTCCCCAGCCTCTGCCAACCACTATTCTATTTTTGCTTCTGTGAGATTTGGTGGTCTATTGTACAGTAAGGTGACTATTGTTGACGATAATGTATTATATGTCTTAAAACAGCCAGAAGAGAGGATTTTGAATATTCCCACCACAAGGAAATGACAAGTGTTTAAGGTAATGAATAGGCTAATTATCTTGACTTGATCATTACACAGTGTATACATGTATCAAAATATCATGGTCTACATAAATATATATAATTATTATATCTCAATTAAAGACAAAATAAAACTTAAAAGTGGAAAAAAAGAAAATGGAGGGAATTCAAAAACCATTACTTGCCACTAGGCATTGGTCAGTAACATTACCTAAAATGTGCAGCCTCTGTTCATCAAAAAATAAAGGTTTCGATAGAATTGCTTGTACATTGGGGGAAGGGAATTGGGGCAGATGAACTTTTATTTTTGAGGAGCTTTATTTTAGGGACATTGCTTTTCATCAAATAATTTGCTTTGAGGACACATTGGATATTTATCCCAAACCAAACTCTGATACTTTGGACCAAGTAAAGCAATGGTTTATCTTTGTTGGGTAAATGAAGTCATCCTTCATAGACTGTGCCAATCATCACCACAGGAAAAGTGCCTGTGTGAGTGGAGGAAGGGGAGAAGAATATTAAACATACTTGAAAACAAAATCCTTTGGAGCACCCTCACTTTAGAGGTGTGAAGATGATACAGGGTCCTGGATGTTGGGGAATTACTGAGACCCAGACACATGTGAAATGACAATGTCTGGAACAGGGAAAAGGTGGACATTAACTTTTTAGTGAGAACTGAGAGAGTTAAGAGGAGACTCAAAGCCCTGGCAAACAGGGTGAGAATATCTATTGGCATGGAGGAAGCGGAGTGAGGCAATAAATTTATTCACAAATTGAAATAATGGAAATGATCATATACTCAATGCCACACTCCAGAAACTGGGTTAGCTAACCACTTTATTATCTCATTTAATTGTCACAACCACATTGTAGGTAGGCAAAATTATCATCCTTTTATAGGTAAATAGGCTGAGAAAGGCCACAGAGAACTGAAGAAGCTTGTTACGGTCAAACTAGACAAGAGTACCCAGGAAGTCCCAGGAAGAGAAGAGTAGGAGAAAAGAGATAACTGGCTGACACCCTGAAACCTCAATTTTGATCATGAAATGTCTGGATTTTACTGTGTTGTTTTCATCTGTCATCCTGATGATACCCTATCCTAAATGGTATAAGTGAAGGCCCCTACTGGTGGTGATAACAAACCTGATTAAGCAGTGAATTTGAGGCAGGGAGAAGAGGAAGTCGTTTAGGGTTTTTTTGGGTTTTGTTTCAATTTTTAAATAATCAATTCATATGAAAATGAGTGAAGTGAGAAAAACCATGTTTTATCTCTTGACTAAGGTAGGTTCTTTACTAGGCAATAATTTGTAAGCCTACAAATTGAGTAACAGTGGTATACTTGAAAGTAACACAACTTCTTTCAAGTCTTTTACAATTTAGATTGTTGTGAATTTATACCAATTCTCCATAGAACATGGTAATTCAAACAATTCAAGTGAAGGCTTGCTGCACATAGACTCAAGGTTACAGAAATACCACATCCCTATTCACTAATATCCCAGATCTTTGTATCATAGTATTTCATGGTGCTGGACACAGAAGAAATTTCAGGGACATTGAGTCAAACCCTCCTTATTATTCATAAAAGGAAACTAAGGTACATAGAGGTCATGTGATTAGCCCAAGGTCATGCAGTGCATATAGGTAGTGTAGGTGGAGTGGCAGACGTGAACTGTGCATGACTTAGATGTAGCCTCTGCTGTCTCTGAATGGTCTACCTGTCTGAAAGAGAGCTAAATCTGAGCCCTTAATATAGGATATTCTTTGAGGAGTCCAGCTGGGCAGTTGGTGGCAAGGTGTCCACATTGGGTCCATCTGGAAAGGGCAAGTGGTTCATTTTCATAGGGATGGATATCTACTCTGGGTATGTGGATGACTTTCCTGTTTGCAGAATCTCAGCCATCATAACTATCTGGGAATCCAGGGAGTCTCAGCCAGCACTACTGTCTAGTCTGACCTACCAAGTGTGAATCCAACCAGGGATCTAACTTCACAGCAAAGGAGGAGTAAGAGAGGAATCACCATAGGATCCACTGATTTTATCACATACTTTGCTACCTACCATCCAGAAGGAGCTAACCTCAAAAAGCCATGGAATGGCCATCTGAAGGCCTGGTTGAAGCATTAGCTCAGAGGCCACTCTCTGAAAGGATGAGGTGCTATCTTTCAAGCGGCAGTATATGCATTAAATCAGAGACCTCTCTATGACACCATGTCCCCAACAGAAATAATGTATTGGTCTGGGAACTAAGAGGTGAAAGCAGAAATGGCTTAACTTAGCATCATTCCCAGTGATCCATTGGAGATTTTGTGCTTCCTGTTCCTGAAAATCTGGGCTCTCCAAATTGGAGGTCCTGGACCCCAGAGAGGATAGCCTCCTTCCAGGGGACATAGTCAGGTCCTATTGAAGTCCAGGGTACCCCTCTTGCCAAAACACTCTTGACAACTTTGTGAGGGACTGGTAGGCAAGAAGAAATGTCACCATCCTGGCAGGGGTAATGGCTCCTGACCAGCAGGGGGCATAGGACTGCCTTTGCACTATGGGGGCAGGGAGGAATGTATGTGGAACCTTCTGATCCACTTTGGCATCTGCTGACACTCTCTACACTGTTAGACCTGTGAGTGGATATGACAGCAACTCCAAGCCCAGAAAGGTATGCCTGTCAAGAGTTCAGATCATTCAGGAATGAACGATGATAGTGGGGGTGGTGGAATTTAGAATGGATAGTGGAGGTGGGAAAGGATAAGAACCTGTAGTGACTGTCAGGCCAACTAACATCCTTAAGTAAGAGGGGCTTCAAGGAGCCATGGAGCAGCTGCTCCTAAGGCTGTGTGCAGAATAGATCTGTGCAGTACAAGAGGAGTGTGGTGGCCATAAAAAGGAACTCTCAGATATCCTGCTGTGAGTGCATTATTGGCTAATGGCCCCATCTGCCATCAGTTCCTGCTGAGTACTGGCCTGTTCTCACTGATGCCACACTTCCCACAGGCTTCTCTCAGCCCATGACTGAGCACTGCAGGGATTAATGCAAGCTCTTCCCTGCAGTATGAGAGCCCCCTCTGATGGGTGACTTGGCTTGAGGATTTCCTACTAGCTTGGCCAAGACTTCCCTGGAGGTGCGCTGAAATCTGAGACCCCTTCTTCCCATCTCTCTTTCCTTCCCCTTCTCCTTCACAGGGCTCAGACCCACATCACAGTCTGAATGGTTGCTGCACATAACCATTCCCAGCTCATTTGTATCCCCTGCCTTATCTGAATTCTCTTCCCTTTTTCTTTCACAAGTGTTTCCTCCATAAATCTCCTGCATATAAAATCCAGTCTTGGTTTTTTCTTCTCAGAGGACTTGAACTAACACAGCAGTGCTGTTAACACTTCTCACTGAGTCTTCTGTGACTGATTTTGGTGTGTGAGATATTTTCCAGCCTGCATCTTCTTCCTCCTTCTCCTCCTAACATTTCTCAATTCTCCCAAACCAAAGTTTTTTTCCCAACGGAGTGGAGAACTCTTGAAGGTTCTTTTATTCCTCCTTATTTCATACCACCACCAGCTCAGATTTTTATATCCAGATTCTTGAGTTAAAGTCTTTCTTCAGTAAACTACATGCTACCATCAGCCTCTTTCCTTGAAGGTCCTACTCTAGGACCTTCTGCTTCGCAGTGAGTCCCACATCAATGAGGAACATTCTCAAAATGTGGTGGCCACTCCTATCCTGCAGACATGTGCAGACCCAGACTTGCCATGGTCTCTTAGTGCTGCTCATCAGTTCAGCATTCTTTATAGGTATTTAGTTAATCCTTGCAAAAATCCATGAGGTATGAGCTATCATTATTCTCTTTTTTCAGATGGTGAAATAAAGGGCAGAGTATTTAAATAACTTGCCATGAACCTACAGCTAGTAAATTCTATGGATGCCAGATCTGAACCAAAGCACTGTATGGAAGAGAGAAAGGAGATGACAATTAGAGAAGGAGATTGGATCAACGAAAGCCTTTTTTTTTTTTTTTCTTTCTTTAATCAGAGATTTGAGTTCCCCTCTCGTTTTCCCAGTTCTGGACCTACTGTAATTAATTAATTATAATTCACTAAATCATTCATTTATTTATATTTTTATTTAGCAAAATGCATATGTTGAGCACAACAATTTCTGATTTATTCATTGCTGCTTACTTGCTTGTTTGTTTGATGATCGAAAAAGATCCACTGAGCTGCAGAATTCTCTGAGACTCTTAGTCTTTCTTGCCTTGTCTACTCTTGGCTCTTCTTGCATTGATACTGCAAAGAACATAGTTCCTGGACATTCTCAATTTGCAGATGTACCAGCTTCAACCAAAACCTCTTGATACAAAAATCTGGTTGTTTACTCTTTGTTGTTCTTTGTCTTTAAACAAAAATAAAGAGTATCCAAGAACTCTTATAGGATCCTACACAATAGAACGCTGTGACAGATGGATGTCTTTCTCACATGAGTTTCTGGACACCATGTGTGAGCCCTCTGGCAGTGCCGCCTGTGTGCAGAGAAGGGGTGGTGATGAGAATTCTCAGGAAAGTCCCTCATGTCACTAGCCTGGGGCCCTCCCAATACCCTGCACATTGGAACAGGGTTAAATGGAACTTCAAGGATTTGTGCAGGTGGAGTGGAACAAAAGGACAGAAACAGCTGATCAGCTTTAAATGTCTGGGCGGCTAAATCAGGATTAACCTTTTTGGCTTTTGTGCTGATGAGATTTGGAGAGCCCTGCACGTCGCCCAGCTTAGAAGCAGATTTTTCACTCAATAAGATTTGTACTGTTTTATAAATATCAGCCACTAGATAACTCGATTCATACCACTAGTTAAAGAATAATAATGCCCCTGAGTTGAAATCTATATGTTAATTTTATATTCTATTTAAATTAATTGAATTGATATGAGGATAAAAATATTTGTCAATGTATGTTTCAAGCTGTGCATTACTGGGAAAGGTTAAAAAAACCACAGACATTTTATCCAACCTCATTTTTCAATTTGTCTATGGATGATGTTATCTTTCTTCCGGGCAAATAATTAAGTACTTGATGGCACTTGTTCATCCATTGTCTAGCATGTAGCAAATCTTAAAAATATATGTCAGGACCGGTCTCCTTCTTCATCCAAATGAATGAAAATTATGTCGGGGAAGTAATATTCATAAACTGACTATATGCCAGACACTTCTTTTCTATGTAACCTGTTTAATTCTTAAAACATCCTATGTTAAAATGAAGACTCAGAGATTCAAAGATGTTAAGTAATTTGCTTGCAGTAGGTGGCAGAGCCAGCTTGAGACTCACATATTGGGACTCCAGACCCAGTGATTTATTCTCCCACTGTGTTCTTACTTTGCTGTGGAGACTCCACAGAAAAGTATAGAAAACCATGGGCTCTGGAGCCAGAAAAACTCATGATCAAAAGGCGCGTCTGCTACTATTATGTTTGTAAGACCTTGGAAGTCATTTAGTCTCTCTAAGACTCTATTTCCATATCTGTAACATGGAGATACTTTTTAACATAGTTGTTTTAGTGATGACATGACATAGTATAGGTAAAACATTTAGCACGCTGTATGGTACACCATTAGCTATATCATTCAATGGTACTGATATCCAGTTTTTTATTTAAGTCCATTGGATATTCTTGGTATTTAACAACCCATAGGAAATAATATTTCATCTTATTTTTAAAAATAACACACTTTTTTGAAATGTCTTCAAACCTTTCAGATTTTACATTTTACCATATCTCCCCTTGTAATGGAGTTCTATATACACAAGGTGTTTTGGGAAAGGGAAATAAAGTTGATATTGAGCTGGCTAGATCTTAACATTATTAATTGTAGGGCACTGGGGTTTGGTTAATGGCCTCAGTTACAGCACCAACTGGATTCACCTAGCCTTTGTACATTTATTGAAGGATGCTTTCTGTTCCAGTTTCTCTGCAGACCAGATCAGAAGGCTTAGGTCAAAGTTGAAATCCTGTAGTATTAGGATTCGGATATTTGGAGAGCTAAGCTAAGGGATGAGATCTCAAAGATAACTTAAAAAGACTGACTCCACTTCCAATGACAAACTGTGACCTGTGCCATCAGAGAGAAACTCATCAGGCAGGACTTTGAGCTCTGAATTAACCTACCCCTTGGAGAGGCGCTACATGGACCCATCAAACTGCAATCTGTAGGAAAAAAGGTACAGCCAATTTTCAGGCCACTTTCAAATACTACATGAGCTAGTTTAGTGTCTAATGTAACAATTGTACATGTTTTAGTGGCTCCACAGTTAGACTTGTTGGACACTGAGGAAGCCATCTATCAGAGAGTTGGTGAGTTCATAATTTAATGAAAACCCTTCCTTTTATCACTGTTAACATTATTGTGCATTTTCTTAAGCTGTATTTATTTGGATGATTCTAGCTACCTGTTGTCCTGAGAGGCTACAACTTTTATTTCCTACAAAATAGTTATTCCTTCTTACTTTTATCATCTTCCTTTTAGAGATGCTTAAGCAATGTGTGTTGTTTGTTTAGAGAAAACTTATGAATATTTATGGATTTCTAACATTACGATTTGACCTTCGTGGCAAATCATGCTTACAATGCCCTTTGTTCTCTGAATCAAGCCGTATAATTTCCATCACTGTCAATGCTGCCCAACTGTAAGTGGAGACAGAGACTACTACAATGTGCTGATTTGATTTCATAAACATTTGGTTCTACTCACATCACGTGCATATTATCATGTGAAATATATTATATACAAAGGCTTAGGCCCTCATTACCTGAGGATTTATTCTGTCTGTCCCCTTTATTCATCTTTGTCTTGCTGCTTGGAGGTTGGCATTTGTGCACAGATTGCTGTGAAAATGCCCATTGATGCCTAGAGAATATGAAAAATGGCTTGGGCAGATGTAGGCAGCTGGTGCCGATTTGGGTTAACAGCCCCTTTATGTCAGTGCCCACATTCTGCAGCTGATTAAAAATAAGACTTTTCCATCACTCAGAACTTATCAGCTATGTGCATATGTATTTTTGTGTCAGCACCTATGAACCTAGAGAGAGATGTAGAATACAGTTAACTTTTAACATGGGTTATCACAGCTGGCTAGGATGGGGGTGATTATTAACTTTGTATATACACATTTTTTTTGTTTGATGTATTACATCAGACATACAGTGCTTTAAGAAAAACCCAGTAAAATGAAACAAAACACGAAATACAATTCTACAAAGAAAAAAAGTTATAAACGAAATCAGTGATTCTCCAAATTGTATGTGCATACCTGTGGGTCTTGTTAAACTGCACGTTCTGATTCAGTCAGTGTCGTCGAGTGGAGCCTCTGTTGCAGTAGTTCTGGCAAGCTCCCAGGTGATGGCAATTCCATGGACCAATCTAGGGACCACACTTTCAATAGCACGGAATTAAAACTGGAGGAAGATAACAGAACTTGTTCTCATCAGTAAAAACCAGATGGAAGTAGTGTTGTCATTTTTTCTATTTCTGTTCCTCCTTAAAAATATTCTAGTAATTTCTAAAATCTAGATAAAATTTAAAATACTTCTTCAAACCAGACTAGAGAAATGGTTTAATAGGCAGTTGATTTCTGCAGCACAGAGTAAGCATCCTGTATATACAATTATATTTAATTCAGTCGAGCATACATTTACTAGAAAAGCATTTGCTTTAGGAGAATTCAATGCCGTCTGTTTTCCCCCAGAATTTATGTTCTCATCATAAAAATAAGACTTGAAAATTATTCTTGGCTGGAAGAGAGTAGCATTGTTTGTAGGAAAATGGTAGACATAACAGTTTAAAGTCAAGTATAAGGTTAGTACCAGGAGCATGCAGAGAAGGCTGGGATCACCCAGAGGAGCAGCTGAACTTGGACTAAGTTTACAGGCCCAGTAGGGCTGAATGGTATAAAGAGCCCAGGTTGCCTCTTTAGATGAAGTCATTGTTTCTAGAAGGTGACTCTTGGATGCTTGAGAGAGAGAAGCTTAAGTTTTTCCTAGGTTCAGGTTTCATGCAGCCAACGTGGGATTAGCTGCTGATTAGCCAGGAATTGCTGACTAGGATCAGCTCTGTTCAGCAAAATCTCATTCTCCCCATCACATCCTCATATTCAATTACTCTGACTAAAATAAGTATTTGGGTTGTGTCTGCCAGATGGTCAGCTTTCTTTTCCCTAGAAGAGCTGTTCATTAAAGTGGATTAGGGAGAAAAATACTTGGTAGAAAATGTATAAATAAATGAATTACTTATTATATCTTTGTTCTGTAATTTGAAGATCCCATAAGGGAAATAGAAAAGAACAGAAATACTGTTCAGCTCGAATTCCTGCTGCCCCCAAAGCAGATTAGGCAGACAGTATGCCAGACTGCCTGTATCTTTTGATACCACACTGCAAGCATGGCTTATCGTGCGTACAGTTCATGACTTATTGCAGTATGGATTTGTTAGTAATGTTGTGTCCATTGTCATTATTGAAATGATAGCTTTTTAAAAATGTTATCATTCTCATTTGATATTTGAAAGTACATTTTGTTTGTACATGACTTTATTTCATTTAGGGATCTAATTTTTTTCACAATGAAAGATACAATGTAATTTGTATGAAATCCTGAGAAGAAAGAACTTCTACCACAGAAATTGGATTTAAATCTGTTTTTCACAGTTGTATTAATGGTATCAAGCTGAGGCTACTGATACTACTATATGCAATTAAAATAAAATGAGTTCTATAGCATAGAAGGGATGGACTTTTCACATTTCCAATTAGCTATGGCGAATTGGTGACAATTTCATTCAGTGACCCAGTCAAGTCTGTGACCAGTGACAGTGAGTATAGCGAGTATATCAATATGTGAACATTTGCAAATTAATGCTCACCTTACAAAATCAAGTAAATTTGGAATTACTTGAATTTGCTTTGGGTAAAGAATTTTGATGAACTGTATTTACTGATTCTATTTTCAGACTTAGCCTTTTGTGTCTTATTTATTTTCATTTTGTTGTCTTCATTTTGAAAGGTCTACTAGTAGAATCTGTGTAAAGCTGCTTTTTAATACAGAGTTGTGAGATTCTAAGCATTTTTATCTGTATTAAAAAATAATAAATGAACCTATACTTCATTGCTGAGGGATCTCTTATGTCAAATTAACTTCCATTTGCTACCCATTAAAATAATGTGTTTCCTTAGGTACATCTGGCAGAGTTGTTTGCTCTTTTCTTTCTTCATTTCTGCCCTCACACTCCCTATCCATTTCTGATCTCACACTGCCTATACATTTCTGATGTGACCGCCACCTCTATGTGGGAGACTTACACATCTATCCTCTGAGCATGGTTCTTTCCTAAGCTTCAATTTCACTTCTCTTTCTTCCTGATGACTTGGTAGTCTTCCCACTTAAAATTGAACTCATCTTTTGCTCTTAAAATCATATCCTACTCTAGATTTCCATATTTCTTTTCAATGTGCCGCCACTCTTACTGCAACTCAAAACTTTAGTCTTCATGCCTTCATGTCTTCCTTTCCTTCTCATCCTTAACATACATCCCTACCATTCAGGCCCTATCCCACTGACCTCATTCTCATTTGTTATTTCCCACCACCACCACCCCCAGACCCTACCCTTCTCATGCCTGGATTATAGCAAAGCTTGCTTGACTGATCTCCCCATTTGTTCCCACTCACCACTCTTTCCTCATTTGCCATCTGGTTAATATGTGCATTAAGGACAGGGCTATCCCTTAGAATTCTTGTATCCTCAGAAGAGAAATTCCCACAATATAGTATTCAAATCTTGTTTTTTCCAAAGGACAAGAGGTCATTTCTGATATTCACCATATGTCTCTGGTTAGAAATTTGTAACTAAATATGGTACAGACTTCATTTTAAAAACGTTTTGCAGAACAGTTAATTTTCTGTGATTATCAGTTGGCTTGGAAGATCTCTACGTTTTTTCTCAACTTCTAAATTTCTCAACCCTAAATTTTCATAATGGTAGTATAAGCAGGGTCTATATGTGAGCACAGTGTACAAAAATCTATAATTTCATATATATTTTTATTTGATAAAATATATAAATTTAGCAAGAGCATATTTTTCTCTTATATTTTTCCAGTTAAAGATTTTTAATTTACAATGGTAGATTCAACTGTAAAAAGAAAAAATAGACTTATAAAGTATGGATTTTAAACAACTAGCTATAAGAAGAAAAAATTCAATATGTCAAATGGTCTTTTTAAAAAAACCAGAGAGGAAATGCCTGAAATTGACCAATAGTGATTCTTAGTTAGTGTAGGATGCAAAATATTTGCTCTGAGAAAAAATAATCATAATTTGTTTAATCTTTCCTCTTCAGTGAGAAGAACTTGAGAACATAGCTCATGTATCTGAAACTGTTTTCCTAGAAACATGACACCTATGCTTTAGAGAAAAAATAGTACATTTTACTATGCCAGTTATAGACGGACTTAGTTTTAAAAGATTATTTTATTCATTAGCAAAAGAAATGACAATGATAACAAAACAACAAAACCCACCATCACTGCCCTATAGCCAGCAAACAAGAAACTCCGTATCTGTTTTATACTGTTTTATTTATTTATTTATTTATTTATTATTTATTTATTTATTTATTTATTTTGAGACGGAGTCTCGCTCTGTCGCCCAGGCTGGAGTGCTGTGGCCGGATCTCAGCTCACTGCAAGCTCCGCCTCCCGGGTTTAGGCCATTCTCCTGCCTCAGCCTCCCGAGTAGCTGGGACTACAGGCGCCCGCCACCTCGCCCGGCTAATTTTTTGTATTTTTAGTAGAGACCGGGTTTCACCGTGTTAGCCAGGATGGTCTCGATCTCCTGACCACGTGATCCGCCCGTCTCGGCCTCCCAAAGTGCTGGGATTACAGGCTTGAGCCACCGCGCCTGGCCGATACTGTTTTAAATCCAGTGCTTTCTCATACTTCTCTGACTGGTAAAATCAATGTTATGTGATGATTTATCAGAATTTTCTCCTCCACTCTATCTCCTAATTGCACATATCCATTGTGAAAGGAGCCCTGTGAAGGTTGCTGGATATATATCTTCAAAGATCACTCATTATTTATTGTGCTCAATGGAAGTTTTAAACTTTTTCTTATCTGAAGGATGTATAAATCTCATGAGAATGCAGCTCATTCCAAGAACATAAATTCCTACATCTTTGTGGCAGATATCACATGTGACCCTTTGTATCAATTAATTGAACAAATCCTCAAGAGATCCAGGCCATCTTGGTGGCCTGAGTTTATATTCAAAAGCAGAGGAATCATGTGGCAGGATCATTCTCTGTACCTCAGTTCCAACCCAGAAACATTTTTCACTAAAGTTATCAATAACTTCCCAAATTGCTAAATCCAGTGGACATTTTAGTCATTTTCTATGACCTCTCAATGGTTACCTGTTCCTTTTCTTTGAAATTTTTTTCTCTGTCTTCATAATGCCACTCTTTTTCGAATCCTTCCTTGTCTTCTGACTGCTCTTTCCCAGTCTCCTTTGGTGGTGCCTCCTTTTCTTACCAGTCAATAACTGGAGCTACAGACTGAGTCCTGGGTCCCTCTCTGGTTCAACTCTTACTCTTCCTCTAGGCATTTTCATCTATATCATGGTTTAAATACTAGCTCTATATAGATAAATCCCAAATTTCAATTTCAGGTTCACATGGAGACCAGACCACATATTCAAAAGTCTATTCTAAAGTTCATTTGAAGGTACCATTGGCATCTCAAACATAATCTTTTCTCCAAAGATGCTCCATAGCTTTCCTTCTCTCCATAAATGGCACTTCTATCAACCCAGTTGTGTAAGCCAGAAGTTGGAAGTCATCTTTGACATCTCTTTCTCCCTCAATCCCCATATCCTGATGATTTCTTTAAGCATATTTTGAATCTCTCTGTGTCTCTCCATCTTTTTCTTCCCTATACTGGCTCAACTCACAGTCACATTTCTCCTGCAAATATTTTCACAGCTTCCTGCCTTGAGCATCCTAATTGTTCCTTATTTTTCTAATAGTTCTTCATCGTCCTTACTTTTGTTCTAAATTCTTTTTCCACACTGCAGAAGGGAATTTCTCTTCTGTTTGAAGTTTGCAATAATGTCTTATTGAACTTAGAATCAAATCCAAACTTGTTCATGTCGCTGGTGCACAAGGTTCTGTGGGATCTGACTCTCACCTGCTTCTCTGGCCTCATGTTGTGCTTCTTTCTTTGCTCATGATAGGTTCTTAGCTCTTAATTTTTGAAACATGCTTTTTGCCCATCTCATGGGCCTAGTATTTCAATTCCTGGGACACCTTTCCCCACCTTTAACTGAAAATACTTGTTCATTCTTTAGTAATCAGCCCAAAAGTCACCTCTTCAAAAATGTCCCTTAACTGGGTTTCCCTGTGATAATCTCTTATTATAATCCTTATTATAAATTCTTATAAATCTCTTATTATTTGTTTTTCACTCCTAGAATTTATATTGTCCTGTATTCGAGAGATTGTATCTCTCACATCTCATTTCCTATAAAACTCAAGCCCTGAAGTTTCTCTCTCACTCACTCTAGCTTTTGTTTTCTTCTTTCCTAATGCTAGATAGTGCTCTGAATATGCCCATCTCTTCCTAGCAACCTGCTTAACAAAATTATATTGGGAGCTTGGAATAGTAGGATAATTTAAACCATGTAAATTGGTAAATGTTATAAATCAGACACCACTCCCCCCAGCTAGTTATTAAACATTTGCTACCAAATCACGGTACATGTATAAATGCATATATAGTTTACTGAGCAATTGTGTTAAGCACCTAACTGGTATGCATATTTTCTCATTTAATAGAGTATTCATGTGGTAGATATTGTTGTATCTCCATTTTACAGGTAAGGAAATAACTTTGGAATTGCCAGATGTTCATCACCTCATATAGCGTATAGTTGGCATTGAATAAATATTTTTATACAGTTGAATGAATAACTTGGGGAAGATATGGGTGCAAAAAATTATGTACCCTTTTTCTATTCTCTTTAATAAGATTCTGTTGCTGCCCACCTGCAAATTTTAGTAATGTTTATCTTCTATGTTAAACATTTTTAAATTGTAGAAGGTATTTATGTTTTCTTAGTATCCTAATTCCAAATACCTTCTCCATAGCAGTAATAAGTAATATAAGACAGTTTAGTATTTTCTAGAAAGTTCAAGGGAAATGAATAAGAAGTAAAATTCATGTATCCGACCAAATTGTCTTTCAGGTCTAAAGGCAACAGACTGACCTCCTTGAAAATAAAATAATTCAGGAAAATAGAGTTATTCTCGAATAATATTCCATACTATGAAATTCAGCCAACCAAGAGGTGAATCAAAGAACAAATGGAAAGGTTGTTGTAATAGAACTAACATTATGCTTTAAATCTTTTTCACTTTTAAACTGGCAACAACTGTGAGAATTTTGATTGTAGAACTGAATGAAGATGGTAGAAACATTGAGCATATAAAAATAATGTAACTAACGAAAAACAAGATGTGAAGGGAGATAAGGAGGAAGAAATGTGAGATTAAAACTTTTTCTCTTACAGGGTGTCAATGAGTATTGACTAAAGTTAAAATTGTTCTAATTCTTAAAGGTTTTACATATTACATTTTTAACTGGAAGAATCTGAAGTGTAGCTATTTCTTCAGTCTTTGTTTTCTTCTGTTACATTCAAGTAAAATCAAATGCAAGCTTTTTATTCAAAAGTATACTATATAATATGGATCTAGTTTAATAAAATGTTCTTTGTCTGTAAATCCCATCTGCCCATTTTTTTTCCTGCTTTCATGAAGCTGATTTTTGAGAGAGAGGAGGCAAGCTCCATCCCCAGCCCCTAATATTGGCTTACAGTCATGAGTCCTCAGTAAATAGTAATGGTGGCATTGGAGATAGAACAGTGGTGGAGGTGGTGGTTGACGTGGAAGTGGTGGTGGTAGTGACGGTGTTTTGCATCATGGTATGTGCATTAAAGATCACTAACCAACGACGATCTCATCATTGATTATTTATGCTATGTAGAATACTGTAGGGAGGCTATAGAGGAAAATTGTTAACAGCCCACAATTTAAAATTAGATTTAAATCCTGGCTTCTTCACTGAATTGACTGATGACTAGGGATACCTCTAAACTTCTGCTTCATTAACTTTAAAATATTATCGACATCTTGGGACTCTTCTTAGAATTAAATGAGATAACGTGTTTCCCTGGCATCAATATGAAGTGTTCAATGCATGCTGATTGGTGTAGCTGTCATTTCTGCTGCTGCTCTTATTCCCTGTTAAAATAAATCACATTTTTCTTGTTAGTAAATTGATAGTTGCAAGTATAATTTGCTTCTAGCTAGCAAGGCTATAGAAATTCAAACACATTCTGATTTCCTGGACATTAAAAACTCTAATGACTAATGAAGGGAAAAACTTAGTTAGAAACAAAACCAAAGATTAGATTTGAACCTACTGACTTCCAGTCCATTTGGCTTCCTAAGTTCACACCTTAACATCTCTCCTCTGCTTCAAACATGTAGCAATGATAGATAGAAAGTTTAAAGAAGAAAACCAACCAGACATAGCTGTCATTCAAAACAAGAGGAATATCTCCTTGGCCCCCACATGTATGGAAATGAATGAGAATCAGTGCATGAGGCTGAAGCCACATCTTTCTGAATTCTACTTTGGAAGCAGGAAGTGGCAACCTGGAGTTCAGCTCCTCTGGCATATTGGGGCCCGAAATTGTCCTGCCAAGAAGAAACACCAAAACCAGGCTCATTACTTGAAAACTGATTTTCACCTGGGGATGATTTTACTCCTCAGGGGAC